>NC_053182.1:15456666-16820833 GCF_905163445.1 Pararge aegeria
GTTGTAACCTTAAAAAAACAACAATTTTCCTCATAAAATTAGGTACCTGCTATGAAATACAGACATAAATACTATTTAATAAGATAGGCAAACTGATTAAAGAAATATATTACGACAAGTTCACAAAATATTTTGTTCGGAAGAGTACTGAGTATTGATATAATTCTTATGTATATTTAAACAACTACCTATTACTTTTTGTGGCCATGATGTTGCTGTTTCAAAGAGGCATTAGGTACCTACTAGTTGAAAACTAGGACATTTATATTATGCAAATACTGTTTCCGAAGTATCAAGTGCGTTCTTTGAAACTATGAATTGTACGTTTTAAACAATTCCAGCACAGTAAAGTCCAAAACCGTGAATAATATTCACTAAAAATCAGATATAAAAACATGTCGGATAATTACGCGGGGACCGGCCCCATGAGGGCCGTGCTATAAAGTATGGGGTTCTTTAGTGCGCACAGTGGCTGGAATAAATACGATACTTGACGGACTGTTTATGTCATGGAAGCGGGTTTGTGCAAGCATTCACAGATTTAGTTGGGGTAGTGAGGTACAGTCGCGGTCTATTCTGTCATTCATTTATTGAATCAGGAATTTTATAATATTTTTTAAAAACTAGATAGGTATAAAGTATTTTAGTCTTGCGCTATTGTAGACATCTAATAGGGATTTTCCTATTTTTATGATTGAATGTGAGATTTTCGTATTTAAACTAATTTGTATTTCAGGAATTTTCTATTAAAATTGTAGTCTGATTTTAATTTTTTTATATCAGCTAGATTTTACATTTTTTATTTTACAATACGAAAATAGTACTATTCTGAGTTTATTCAACTGAACTTTTATTTAAAGTAACAAATAGTGATTTTATGTTTGATGTTTTAATGTTGTGGTTTTAATTACTAATCCTAAGTATTATTTAAGCATTTATATATCACTTGCTTTATCGGTGTACAAACCTCTAATGAGGAAACCTGCATGCCTTAGACTTCTCCATAAAGTTCTCAAAGGTATGTAAATTCCCCAAATCCGCAAAACTAATAAACCCTTCTCATTCTTAGAAGATACACCAGTGGGCCGGTAATATGTTAATTTTTTTTTTAATTAGTAAATGACGAACCAAGCATATGGTTCACCTGATGGTAACACTTCACAGGGCATTCAAGAAGCATTGCTGCAACATGCCACCCTGTGTCCATTTGAGGCCTCATGTGCCTGTAATTACACCAGCAACCACGTTCTTCAGACCGGAATACAGCAACAATGCTGCTTAGCGGCAGAAATAAGCATGGCATAGTAATTCTCCGGACGAGCTCTGCCACACAAAACCTCTACTATTACTAACATTTAAACAGCATTATCTTCATGATGATGATGACAATGTTGTTTGAAAACCGTTTTGGAATACCTACTTAGCAACTTAAATGCATATTTTAGTAGTTTTTAGAAGTTATTTTAGAATTACAAAGATATTTAAATATGATGCTACTACTGTGATTTTAAGTATTCTCTTGGTCTTTTTATATTACATTTTATAATAATACCAAAATATTCAACGTATGTATGCTGTGATTTTTTTTCGGTACAACTCAGTGTGCGACTGTACCCTGGCGGCCGGGGGAGGGGTGCGCACACCTGGTCGCCGCAGCTGCGCCGCGGATCTCACGCGCAGCTTCCTCACCGCGCATGCGTGCACACGCACACCGGCGCGTGTGTGTGTATGTAGGCACATATACAAGGCTTGCGTTTGTGTATGTTGATGGATGTGATGCTTAAATAAATAGGACGCTGTAGGTATATAATATTTTTTGTTCGTTCCTTGGTACTTATGCCGTAGTCGTATACAGAAAGTTACGTAGAAATATTTCATGTTTATAAATAGAGTTTTGTAGATACAACAACAAATCCTGCAGCCTATAAAAACTTGGAATTTGAAACAATAAGCTTTATTGCAATCTTAACTGAGGGTTAAATGATGAAGTATTTTAAAATGACGCCTCAAATTGATGGCCTCAGGAATGCATGTCGCAGGACGTGCTTACAAGTTCTGTCAAGTGTAGCTTTGTAACTAGGCCAGAATTTTTCTCTTATTACCAGGTGAGCCATCTGCTTGGTTATAACTGTAAAAAAAATGAAAATACCCTATAGAGGTATATCTATACATTTATATGGCTGGTGGAAGGCTACATCCAACCAACAAAGACGTACGCTTCGCGAACCAAGCGATTTTAAATTCGGGGTTTTGGGGTCAACATTACTCCATACATCTAACAGGTAAGCCTGTTACCATCTTAGCCTGCATTAAAACTTACCTCCGGATGAGCAGTCAAGGGCTAGCTTCTAGAGGAATAAATAACATAGACGCCTATTTGGTCTCTCTGTGGCATCATACTGGGCGCTTATTGGCTTGGTGGGTTTTGTTTTATAGTGAAGGTTGCCGAAACTAGCAGATAACCATTTCACCCACCAGGTTAGGATGGTGGAAAACCATTTATTTATTAATTTTATTTATTTATTTATTTATTATTTATGTACCATAAATTGTGATTGTGAATATAGTACAAAGGAAAGCTTATCTCTATTCATCATCAACATCATCATCACATCAACCGATAGTCCACTGCTGGACATAGGTCTTTTGTAGGGAGTTCCAAGTTCCACGGTTCTGAGCCGCTTGGATCCAGCGGCTACCTGCGACGCGCTTAATGTCGTCTGTCCACCTCGTTGGGGGCCGACCAACGCTGCGCTTACCAGTTCGGGGCTGCCATTCCAGCACCTTGGGACCCCAACGTCCATCCTTTCTCCGAACTATGTGCCCGGCCTATTGCCACTTCAGCTTCGCGACTTCAGCTATCTCTATTACCATCCTATAAACAAGACAAACAAAGCACGGCATGCAAGGAAGTCGTCCTGCAACATATCGCCCTGGCTCCGTCTACCTGAGGTGTAGGTGTTTAGGCTCATGTGCCTGTAAGGCTGTAATTACAGCGGCAAAAGGTGCCGTAAAGCAGTATTGCAACATTGCTGCTTTACGGCAGAAATAAGCATCGCGGTAAAAGTCGGTTACCTCGCTAAAGGCAAATCACAGATAGATTGTACATAGTAACTGATAGATTGTACTTGTAACTGATAGATTGTACATAGTGTGTAAGACATGAGATGAATAAGAATTTTATTCAAATTTCCCTTGTACTATCTATTTATACAAGTTTGTAGTCTTTATATAATTTTGTAGAATTTTTTTTTTTAAGTTAATAAAGTTTAATGAATACCGATAAACCGATATGAGAAACTTCGTAATCTTCACCATCTCAGCTGCAGGGTCTCTTGTACATAAAGCTTTTCCACCAGGCCAAAAAACGGGATATAAAGGACAGGCCTTGTGCCGTTAAACTCCAGCGTCTCCTAGAGACTTGTTTTCATAAAAACCTGTGAGATATAAGTAAAGATTTTAAGCAAACCTATTAGGTTTAGCAAGCAGACCTAAAAAAATTTTTTTAAAACATCATCAGCCTTATTAGAGCTTATTGTGGATTATTAGTATTGCTCATTCCCTCTTTCTCATCAAACACAGGCAAGGTTGGATGGTTGGAGGTTAGACCCTCCAAGATTCTCCAATGCATGGCGGTTGTGTTCCACACATAGATTGGTAATGGCTAGAACCTGGTAAACTACCAGGGAGTAATGATACTGATACGTAGTAAAACTATGGTAATGCATTTTGTAAACTCCCAAACATAGCTCAACTGAACAAATCACTATTCGAGTAAC
The DNA here is from genome assembly GCF_905163445.1 of Pararge aegeria. Classification (NCBI taxonomy): domain Eukaryota; kingdom Metazoa; phylum Arthropoda; class Insecta; order Lepidoptera; family Nymphalidae; genus Pararge; species Pararge aegeria. The sequence goes on from NC_053182.1 coordinate 15,460,446, forward strand.
ACAATAAATAGATTGAATGAAAGTGTTTGTAAAGATCACCGAAACTCCCTCAAAATCAGCTATACTCATTGTCATTCACTGAATCAATATTGTTATATTCAATTCATTCACATTCAATCGCAACAGGTTACATTGGCAGGGCATTCGCCACAAACGCATCTAACAGTATCATGAATGGAGGATTCCTAAAAAACATTTCTTACAAGTTGTATTGTCAGCTCATAATGGCAGGCGCCAGCTAACAAAGCGAGTTTACAAGTGTACAATTCACGATAGCTCTTTATAATTCAGCCTTTTTATCAAGACCTTTGCGTTTAGTTCATTTACCCCTCTCTAGACGACTTTTGTTGGGACCAGTACCCGAGCGCGGTTCACGCTAAGCTGGATAGGTTTTAAAGCGTGATATTGTTGTAATATCAATAGTCGCGAACATTTTGTATGCTGTGTCTTTTGTGGAGGCGATTAACGTAATTATGTGAGGCAAACATTCATTCGGTACAATGAAACACTTGATTTCATAGCGGGAAGGCGGGGTAATAACAACTTATGGTGTTAATATTATTTTGTACAGTGGCTAACAAACAAGGATGATAAATCTTTCTTATTTGTATTTTCAAACTAATTGTACGTTTAATTATGATGCCTTAATATCGGATAGTTATGCTACTTTTTGGTAGCAGATCTGTGCGTAAATACATATGTTGAGTATCAAAAACTTTGTAGTAAATTCTGCTTTCCAAAGAGGCTAAGGCAGTTGAGTTACTAAGTTACATTTTTATTTATGTCTGGGTAAATACAAATGTAAGGTTGTCATTGTCTTAAGTACATAGATTTAGGTACATATATATAAAAAGAAAAGATGACGCGCTGACTGATTGACTGATCTATAAACACAGAGCAAGAGAGATTAAATATAAAATATATAAAATAGCTATCTGTATATTATTGTAAGCGGTGATAGCGCATTGAGTAGGAGCTCGACTTCACTTTCAGGAGGCCGAGTTCGAATCCCAGCTCGCACCTCTAACTTTTTCTCTAACTTATGTGCGTTTTAAGTCATTAAAATATCACAAAATTCGACGAAACCTGCATGCCTAAGAGTTCTACATGATGTTCTCAAAGGTGTGTGGAGTCCACCAATCCGCAATGGGCCAGCGTGGTGGACTACGGCTTTAACCCCTTCTCGTTGTAGTAGGAGACCCGTGCTCTGTATTGAGCCGGTATTGGGTTGATGTGATAATAATTTATACTATTTTTAAGGTATGTCTAAAGTATACGTCCTCTAAGAAACAGATTTTTGAATATTCGTTCTCACTAAGGAGGCAAAATACTGTATTGTAATTATTTTGAAAATCGATCTTAAGCACGTGAGCGAAGCCGTGACCAAAAGCTGCTGTCAGTAACTCATAAGTAGCTTGACTACACTTTAAGAGGCCCTGTAATGTTGTGTCAGGTTGTTCTAAATGTAACTGTCATCGCCAGAGTTAGGATATTGGCGTTACGTCCGGGAGGTATACGAAAAAGAGCGACATGCCGTGGTTGTTTTTAGTTTGGGGATACCCCTTTAGAGGGGTATAAGTTATAATCTCCGTCTTGCCCAAGGGTCAGAGGCAGCAATAAAACTTTTCCACCACGCCAAAAAAAAAAGAAGCATGTTGGCGTTGTACTTCTGTGCCCGTGCTTCGCAGAGTACTTTAACTGGTTGGGTGATATCTAGGAATAACTATAGTGATGCTAGGGCACGTGATAATAAAAACCCACCAATCCACATTCGAGTAGCTTTATATGGTAATGGATAATAGGCCGTGTGTGATATTTATGGGCTAAGGATGATTATAATCAGTGGCGTGCATAGAGGGTATGCACAGTAGTAGCGTGCACTTCATACATGCTCAAAAGCACTGCATACCCTACAATTTTTGAATTACTCATAAAGGGGAAGGATTTCTCCATTTTATGCCATTTTCTTTCTTTATGCATACCCTGGCCAAAAACCCTGTGCACGCCACTGAATTGCACAGTGTATGCAGATGATATAAAATGAAAACTCCAGTATGAGTTATAAAATTTTAAGCGTAGGGTTTTATAGCTCAATGCCTATCGTTAAGTTTTGTATAACTCGTTCGGGAGATTTTCTTCATTTTATATCATCTGCATACCCTGTGCATACTATGTATGCAAGCCACTGATTATAAAGATTTGTATGCAGTGGCGTGCCCAGGAATTCGCACGAGGCTAAGCATAAAGAACTAAAATTACATCAAATGGCAAAATTATATGAAAATGTTATCGTAGGCAGCGCTTTTGTGCATGTATGAAATGCACGCCAATGTTTGTATGAACTGTAGCGCTTTAATTTTGTCACAAAGTAAAGTTATACATCGTCCAGTACGTCGTATAAATATTTCGTAGATATATGATTATGTGAATTAAGTATAAATAAGGTCTTGAAAATGTGTGCCATATCCCCTCTACATTTATGCACACCCCCCGGTGTTCAATTACGATTTTTTGCTCACACCGAGGCGGGGTTAGGTTACTAGAAAGTCTACACCGTTTACACGTGCAAGCGTTGGGAAAATGGCCGACTTTATATTATGTACTAACTGGCTTTATATTGTACAACATATTGTGTTTATTTTTACATGTATACATTTCATAACGTTAAAACAATTTGTTTCAGGTGTCTGATGAGTTATTTAATGATCATACTAGTGATTTCTTTATAATTTATGTATCGAAATCTACGAAATTAAGAAGAAATTAAGAAATTAAGAAAGGACGGTACATGATAACAGGGCATCGCCAACTAAACAAACACCTTTACATTTTAGGTATAATCGACAGTCCCCTGTGCATAGCATGCATGGAGGCAGATGAAACACCGACTCACGGATTGCTCCGATGTAGAGGAGTAGCAGAGCAACACAAAGCATACCTTGGCTTCCTAGCATCACTCCCTGAAGCACTTGGCGACCTGGACGGCCTGCTTCTGGAGTGAGCTCGGCTGGCTGGAGTGACCCAGCGGGGAGCTGTACCAGTGGCACTACGTACAACGGAAGGTTCCGGCCGACCAAGTGCGGAGACAAGCGCAGAGAAAGAAGAAGAAGAAGATTATGAAATTGTCGTTCGTAATTCCACATAACTTTGGTGAGGAAAAACGATTGAATGATTCCAAAATCAAAGTATAAAAATACTATTTATTTATTGAGTTAGAAACATATAATGACAACCTTAAAAACATACATTAGAAATGTTTCACCACAGCAACGATCTAAATAATTAAAATGTTTATAGCCATTAAATAACGCATAACTGTGCTGCCTTATCGATACCTACTAATATTTGTGGGATGGTTTGCGAGAATTATGCGGACTTAGGATCAAGATAAGTACCCACCGAGCAATATTCTCTAGTGTCTGCAATTGAAAAGAGCGGAAATCACCGTTCAAGTTCAACCCGTTCAGAGATTTTGTCTTGGAGATTATAAATATAGGATACGATATACTTTTTTTTTATTTAAGAGACGTATGGGAGTAACGGTAGGAAGTCCTCAATTATTTTGTTAGGATATCCGAACGGATGTAATTGAGATCAGGTAGACGGATCGGGTTCAGCTCTTGGGGGCGAATGCAATGTAATTGTTGTTACCTAATATTCATATTGCACAACGGAATTGGGGCGAGGAAGAAAGTTCGACTGTAATTTTGATAAATTAAATATGTTCAAAATATGAAGAGTTGAAGAAGAATTGTAAATTGAGAGTGGAGAATTTGAACGGATCAGTGTGCAAGGTGCTTTTTTTACTAAAGTGATATATATTTTATTCATTAAAGTAACAAAAAGGAGGTGCGTGGCAAAACTTAGCTTTAATTATTCGAACAACTTTGTATTTCCAGAGAGCTTAGTGTGAGATTTTCCCTGTATTATAACTAGATGGCGCATCGTAGTTAACTTTTGTAGTATAATTATACTTAATATCATACCAATACTTAACCATACGTAGAAAAAAGAGAGGGAGAGAATTATCCTCAATGTAAATGTAAATGAAAAATTATTATGTAAAAACCATCTGAGAGGCCCAAATAATTGAACGCAATTTAAAAATGATGTGTTAAATGATGTTGAAGCGAGTCATCGTCAGTCTATCAATGCCCCACTGTTGAGCACGGGCCTTCTCTCTCATAGGAGAAATGGGCTGTAGATCACAGACCACGCTGCCCCAACGCGGGTTGGTGAGATTTAACGATCATTATCGTATGCTAGTGGTAATAACCAGGACGAGCGGCTTTACGTGCTCTCCGAGGCACGGGATTTATCACTGTCAATACTAGGTGTACTAGAATTCTTTGCCTGACTTGGAAATCAACCCCAATACCTTGTGATCTATATCTAGTATAACTTGCCTAAACTTAACGGACGAGGTGCTTTGCCTACTAATAAAACGAGTTACACACCACACAAAAATTATTTTAACGATGAGGAATAACGAGGGCATTTCGAACTTTGATCTCGAGGGTACAATCGGTTTCTTTGTAACTATAATATCTAAAAAATATAATTTTGTTATGATTTCTATTTTGCTCTTGACTATAAAAAAAAAAACATTGAGCCCGATCCCGAAGGCATGAGGAAAATTTTCCAGCGCACTCGAAGACAAAACGCCGAGTCACCGGCGCGGGCGCAGCGATTCGTGGGGCTTTGATGCGAGCCGACGTTCGACATCGCCCGATAGCCAACAAAACGACAAGATCTCCTTCGAGCACATGTTATAAGATATAGCGATTTCATTTGAAGCGGTGATAGCTATTTGGCTTACGTTTCGGCTTCCTATTAAAGTCAACGCACCTGGGGAGGTGCGGTGTTCCAACTCGTCGCCTGGTTGCTGGGCCTCGGGTACTTTTTCGTACATATACGCGACAAACGCATAGCATAGTCTTCAGGGAGATCTTAAATTTCGGAGTTATGAGCATTTTAAGAAATTAAACAACCTTGAAGTTCTACATTATGATCTCAAGTCTACCAATCCGCACTTGGTGACTCGACCAGAACCTTAACCGGCCTGAACGCTTCTCATTCTGAGAGGAGACTCGAACCTGGTAGTTGATGCATATGAGATTGTGATAGACCTATGCATCGGCCTAGTTAAAAAAAATATGATATTGATTTAGTCACACCTCCTTACTGACTTAGATCAAAATTGAAACCTTTTTGTAATGTCTCAACTATAACCTAGGCCCATATTTCTTAAATATCGGTTGATCGACACTTAGGTCTTAAATTAAAAACTAATTCTTAGATCGATGTCGCTTTAGTAATACTGGCCCTAGTTGCGATGCCGCTCTAGGTCGATTAATAACTGTAACGAATGTAGCTAGAGCTATCACCTCACAATACGCAAATATATATATATATATATATTGTAGGCAATATATATATATTGCCTACAATTTGCATAAAGAATTTTATTTTCGCCAACTCAAGTATAAGATTGGATCATACGATTAAAGACCTATGTCATCTTAGCTGGAGTCTCAAAACAAAACAAAATGTATTGCTAAAACAACCTTTATACACGTATCTACAACAAACTATCCCACGTATATAAGAAGTTTTAATGCTTACACAATTTACGAAAATTACTGTAACAATAGATTTGATACAATTCACAAATTATGAAACCGCTTGTGCATTGTGGTAGATTGTAAAAAACAACTCAAACGTCTCTTCCTCGACACTTGTGAGATGATGGTGTGAATTGAGCGCTAAGATGAGTAAGCTCGTCGATAAACAACTGCACGAGTACAGTAATTGGTCGCTATCTTGTCATACCTTTGGGTATTTCAAATATTTTTATGACGGGTTAACATGGGTACGCATAGGGATTGGGGATGCATACAGTCCCACGGACCCTAGTTCACGAATATAAATAACGTGGGTAGGTACCTACCATTTTACTTTCGATCACAATAAAACACCACCAATGAATATGCTTCACATGAGAATAATTGTAAGATTACGCGGTGACGACCTAAACGCAACCGGCTTTATATACTTAGCATTTAGTTCTTTCCTGAAGGATCTATACGCTTTAGCTATATTGTTATCATTTTCTTACAAACGATCAAAGGAGTATTTTAGTATCTAAAGTTGCGACTAGATTCGTTACGGTGTGCACGTACCTATAAAGAAGTAAGTACAAACCGACCGTTTGTTTGACTGCCGATTTTCGCAGTGGGCAGCGACCCCGCTTTCCAAGTCCAAGGCCGTGGGTTCGATTCCCACAACTGGAAAATGTTTGTGAGATGAACATGGGTGTTTATATGTATATTATAAGTATTTATGTATGTTATTCATAAAAATATTCATTAGTCATCTTAGTGGTGGCGATGTGTGTATCGTCGTAGTATATTAATTTATTTATTACAAAAATATAAAATCGCTAAACGAACGCTGTGTTTTCAAATTAAAAGTTTATATTAAAAACATGCTTACCTACTTGGCACTTAAGGTTTGTTTTCCACAAGCATACCTGAACACGTGTAGTTTGCGAACCCGAAACTTGAAGATCAAACCGTTTTGTGGACTAAGTAGATCTTAGTACCAAATTCTATTTTAGTATTTCTCGGATTATATACACTGGTGATCTGTTTGACCGGATCTGGTGAACACAACCAAAGAAAGGCTGGATATGGCAATAAATAGGTAGAAAGTCGTCGTTGTTGTATATACTATGCACTTCATAGAATAGATATAACGTGGCTATACTGGTTTAAGTATGGCTATTTCGCGGCCATGCCAGACTAAGTCTAGCTATTACGTGGCTATACAGGTATTTAAATTCTAAATTCGTGGCTATGGTGGCTGTTCAGTATGTTTATGTCGCCAGAGCCTATATCGGTAGGTAAAACGGGACTGTGAGGATCATCACACCTTGATGTTACGTACTTCACGAAATGCTTTTTACAGGCTCAAATCTTGCAATCTTCGCTGTCAAACGTAACTTTTGTATTATTTTGTATGCAATAGTGACGTTTGGCAGCAATGATCGCGAGATTTACGCCTGCGCAAGAATACCGTAATCAACCTGCTGATCTTACACTATTTTATGGTCTAGAAAAGTATAAAAACCCTCTTATGGTTTTTTAATTTGTTTACTAATAAAGTTGTTTATGTTTCAACAATTGTCTGACAATGTTCTGCACGAGGTAAAAGTGTTCTTAGACCTCTATAAACAAATAAGCCAATCCATGTTATCTGTGTCTGTGACCTTCAATCTAGCTATTTGAGCAATTCCGTGTTTGAGCAATTTCAATATTACAAATGAATACCTCAAGTGGCTGAAAAAGATTTATTTATCGATTTATTTTGTTGTGTGCAAATCTCTAAGCTTAACTAAATCGCCAACGCCAAAAGTACCGAGGCTGGCTGAACTGCCAGGATGATGGTTTGTGCAAATAATGCACCAATCAACTGCGGTTTAATATCTCGCGAGATTTTTTTATTAACTAAATAGTAGTTAACTAATAGTAGTTGTTTGAACTTCAATTTGGAATACTCCCTAACTACTAACTTTATCGTAAGAAGCTGCTATTACTAGTATCATAATATTATGTACACAATTTATGTAACAAAACAAAAGCTAAAGTTGTTAAACAGCAAACTTCTCATACGTAGCACTGTTCAGGGCTCAGGTAAATATTCGTGTTGGGGTAATCTGCAAAAACTGTAATCCTTCCTGCGCTGCGGCTTTCGCCAGACTTTGTGACGCCGACACCGAGTCGTTGCCGATGAAATTAGTGAACGGAATATCGTCCAGGTGTCCAGGGCTGTCCACGAAATCGCAGAAGTAATATTTACACTATTACATATGTTAACGAATATAGTTATTGCCTCTCTTTGATTTGATTATTTCACAGAATAACAATGTCTGACCATTTTAGTATTATTTATTATTAAATAAAGTATACGTGGAATTAATTTAAAAATGTAATAGGCAAAATGTAATTTATCGATCTACGAATAGGTGTGTCAAAGTATCTATATTTATTTAACTTTATAAGGGAGATTATACTGAACTGCTGTTGACATGCAATTACAGTATAGTAGAAAAGCAACTTTTACACTTTTTTAGTTTCTCAAAATTAAGAAGATGGCGTTAGAAAAACAGCAATATCGTTAAAGTGAACTGCTCGCTCCGTCAGTAGATAATTTATTGCGACAATTATTTAAATCAGTTAATAATGACCATTTTTTTTCCTGTAGTAAATAATAATTAATATTTATTGCTAAGTAAATTATCTAATAATTATAAAAGTACGAGATAAGAATATTGTACAGCCCTATGAGTAGGTAGTTAAAAATTATCAATTTATCTTTTGCAATCGGTATTCCGTAGAAGAGGATTACCGCGTTCGCTATTACTGCCTTCTAGGAAAGTACTGCCAGGTAGTCGATCCGAGCTTATTGTTCAACAAATTGTTTGCAATATAATCATCCCTGCATCCACAAAACAACAAGAGACCCTATGTTTGTACAAATAACGTAAATTTTTCAGTGGACAGCTTATTAAAATATGCTTTGGTCAATATTATTATCGATTCATGTCAAAATTGGCGTAACTCTTTCTATAATTTGGTGTACCGTTATCTTTGAATGAATGCTAGTAGGTAGATAATTATAAAGTTATGAATGATTTCTCATGCGTGAGTTTCTTTATGCTGTTTACTGTGACGGTGGTCCATAGAGGTCGTAAGCGTAAGACGTGGACTTAACACACCTCCTTAACGATTAGGACGATCAAATAACGACTGATAATGCATTCTAAGTAGAAAAGCACACGAATTCAGATTCTGTACAGCGTCTTCGTCGGCGAAGATGAAATCCCCGATTTCTGACATTATTCATACATGGATGGTCAAGAGGGCGAATTGAATAAACCCTAGTCCAAACCGAACTGTTCAAACGTCACCCAAGTCAAGGTTCGGGCCTCACTGGCGCACTTAGGTTTGACGTCTTCCCATCCCCGATGTTGTCAAGCCTCGCTCACTCCTACTCTCCTAAACATGGTAGTGCTGTTACCTTCAACCTGGTTATCAGCTACTGACCATCCAAAACAAGCACAACAGACTATTCGATTTTGAAGCCTAAAGACCACTAGGACTGTGTTATCTAGGATAACCGGAACAAGTAAAAAGCTTGCGTATGAATTATTGCTCTGAAATAGTTCTAAGTGAAATTATTACTTGGCTTAGTTAGTTGTAGGCTTCTTATTAGACAAGGGAGCATATCGAACCCTCATAGATCTAGTTTTAAGTTTGTTACCATTATCTCACTACAATATAAAAAAATAAACACACCAAAAATGCATTCCGGCTAATTAAATAAAAACAGTTTTCAGTTTGACTTAAATAAAAAGTAAGTTATCGAATAGTTTTTGGTTTATTCTACAATGTACATGGCAGGTTCATGTGCGAACACCAGCCAATTCCAGACCTGCCTAGTAAGATTTTGCGAACGTTAGGTATCCATTTTTCAATTATTCTCATCAGGTCAGTAGTACTTAAGTTTCACTGATGGACATAGGCCTCTTCTTTTAAGAAATAGATTTTTGGGGTAAGAGTAAATTGATGAAATCGTCACGTAAGTAAAAAGCGTTATGCCCCCCACCTGCGAGTTGTTCGGTTTTGTTCGACATTATTCAATAGTCAAAGTAGTTATTTCCACAAATAGATATTTGTAGGACTGAGTGATATAATTTTTTTTACCCATAAGTATATTTAAATAAATTTTCATCAATTTCGGTTCTGTAGTTCGATTTATCAATATAATTGTAAATATGTAATTATGTTTCAGGGGTTCAGCTGGATTATCAATATATAATTACTAATACTTTATAGATAAATAAAATATAGTCAGCCGTGTGAACTGGGCCAGACGAAAATGGAAGAAGTCATTTGCTTCCAATAATTACCAAAGCGATTATCTTTACCATCCTGACGCGTGTTGACGTATTACAGTTAAACTCAAACCACCCTCAATAAAAAGGGTAAAAATTGCCTGAGCTGCGATATTAACATAAAGGGTTCTGTACAATTAAACAATTTAATAATCAATCGTTTGAGGCAATAAATAAATCGCAAACACACGATAATACATAGAATAAAAATAGAATAAAATTAATTAATTAGAATTAATATGAAGTTAATTTAAAAGTTCCCAAAAGGGGAGTTCGTAATATAACGGACACGGGTACTATCTCCTGTGTCCGTCGATATGTAGGCATGTATATATTGAAGATTCAGTTCAACGCAACAAAAGCTCACTTATATTTTATTTTAGTTAAGGACATCAATCAGGAAAGCAGAGACATAAAAGGTATGACACAAAAGGTTGCCTTATCGTTTCATAGTTATCTCTTCTACACAACCTTAGGATTAGGATGTAATGTCGACAAAGTTCAGGAAAATAGTTTATTTTTATTTACTGAAAACAGGTACTTAAGTAATTATGCATTCCAAGATCAACTCCTAGAAGGGATAAACAAAAAGTAACAGAAAGCCTGGTAAGTAAGGTAGCCGACTTACTTACCAGGTTGCTGGCTTTGTATAACCTTTGTAATTAGAACGTATACCTTCTTACTGAACTCTAGTTAAGTAAGTAGTTAGGTATATCTCTATAAATTACATGAAAAGGTCATTGCCACGAGCTTTTCTTAGCTTGTAATTTTTCTATAATTTTAGTATTTATGTAACACAGCAAAGTATAAGTCACCTTTAGCAGAAACTTTATATGTCAAATAAACGGTACCCTAAATGGGGAAATGAAATAAATTAGGTAGAAATATGCCGGTCATGCAAATCGGACATTAGGACAGTTTTTAAGTAATTTACATGAAGTTTTATATGGAGATATTTACGAATATCGCCGCTAAATGCGTTTCGTAATCGATTAGTAATGTGTTGATATGAATCGTGATTGAGTGATTGATTGCATAATAATCGATATAATATAATCTATTATGTATAACTATCGGTTCAGAGGCTGTAATTAATATTCAAAAGCCATTACTGTTAAAGTAAAACCTGTAATTATTTATTTAAGATATGTTCATAGATACTTCGAGCCTATGATTAATACATACCCAATAATATATAAGTCGATAAGCTTGTTAGAAGGTATAGGATACTAATAGTCCGGACTCTAGCATATGATTCAGCGTTTCGATACGAACTCGCAAGTTAAACAAGCTCTTTTTTTCGGATTGTGTGTAGCTCTGCCAGGCTCTGCCAGGAACAGTCTGAACCCTAGGGCTGGAAGAAGCGAAGGGCGCCTCATGTGAGACCGAACCTCGGCTCAGGCGACGATTGGAGTAAAAGGGTTACGGACGATGATTAGTCCGCACGCTTCCGAGAACGTAGTGCGAGCCCACGTTCGGATGACGTTAGAAATCCGGGACCTCGTCTTCGCCGGCGAAGACGCTGTTAAAAATGCTGCTATACGCTTCTTTTTCATAAATCTTAATATATATAAATCTCCTGTCACGATGTTTGTCCGCGATGGACTCCTAAACTACTTAACCGATTTTAAATTAAATTGGCACACCGTGAGCAGTCTGGTCCAACTTAAGAGATAGGATAGCTTAGGTCTTTAATTATAGTCGCAATTTTATTTTATTGTAAATTATTTGTTTAATTGACAGTCACAACTCACATGTTATATATATATATATATTTATAAATATATATAGACTACTATACTCATTTTAGGCTTAGCGATACTGAATACTTTAAAAACAAAATCAAACGCAGACGAAGTCGCGGGCAACAACTAGTAAAAATATAAAGATCAATGCTTGACTGTATTCACACTTGTGTTGGTAAGTTATGATGCAGCTTTAGGCTTAATAGAATTGGTGATATCACTCTTGTTTTCATCATCATCCCCATTACAGGCGCCCTAAAAGGCACGTGTTTCCTCTATGAATATGAAGGGGTCCATCACCATGGCCAAGTGCATATGAGTAGCCTTCACACGTCTTTGTAAAATAAAAGAACTCTCAGACATGCAGGTTTCCTCCCGTTTTTTTTGTTCTCCGTTCATCTGCCTTCAATAGTCTATAAAAGTCCACTGCTAAATAAAAAAAAAATATACCAAGACAATACACACATCGCCTTCTAGCCCCAAAGTAAGCGTAGCTTGTGATATGGGTAGGTACCTACTAGGATGACTGAAGATTATTTTTATGAATAATATACATAAATACTTATAATATACAGATAAACACCCAGGCACTGAAAAACATTCATGTTCATCGTTCCTTGAACTGAGAAAGCAGGGTCGCTGCCCACTGCGCCAGTTGGCCGTCAACTACTGGACTGCTGCACTAAGGACCTCTCCCAAACGAAGGGTTTGCATATAATCACCACGCTAGGCAGACGGGTAGCACAGAGATCGCTGCGGCCCATCCTGTGTTATATTCCCTACGACACCGGCAGCAGGGCTAGCACAGGCCGGAGACAAAAGTTATATCCCCCGATTATATCCCCTGTCAAGGGATTAACGTGTCTACCTACTACAGCAAGGTAACATGGAATAGGAGAAGTTTGGTCCCGTTTATTATTACACATATATTATTTGGATATTACTTCAACTTGTGCGCCAGTGTTCTGAGAGTTCGATAAAGCTGTGGGAGAAGAAAAAAATATAACCTTTCCCCGGGGAGATTATTGTCTCCTACCCATGCTAGCCGTGCAGGTAGAGAAGGAGTGACAACGCGGTAAAAGTAATATTGCTTTTATTGAAAACGCACATAAATTCGAAAAGTTAGACATGCGTTCCGGGGATTGAACTCGATCCCTCTCGAAATGGAGGCCGAAGTTCTACTACTAGGCTATATACGACCTCTAATAAGAGTAATACTCAATTTTAAAATTCAAATAACATCATTCAAAACGTCGTCGGAAGATGGACGATTATGCATAATCCTAACCAATCAGTGTTTTAATCATATAACATGCACGCTTATTTAATTGTTAGTGTTGCGTGAGAAACGCGAACCACCAGTAGCGAGTTACTTTTAAGTCGCAAGTATTATAATTTACCACAAAATAATGCTATGGGAACGCTGAAATTAGGAAACGTTTGCACTTATTGCGTTGTGATAGAGTTTCATTTTCAATAAATTCGGTTTGCGGGGCGTAAATTAAATTTGCGAGTCTTAGCTAGAGTGGAAATGTGCAAGGAGCATTAATCACAACAGAATTAGCTTTGGCGATCCGCTTCCAAGTGTCCAAGAAGGATTTATTTCGGAACGTCGAGATTGGTATATTTAATGTTATAAAGGCAGCAAATAATGCAGATATAACCCACTAGAGATTTAAGATAGCTGCTATTTGTGATTTATGGAAGGATTATTTACATTTGTAGTATTTAATATAAGTGTGTGTAGTTATCTAACTTAGTAAAACTTTGGATCCAAGAGAGTATCAAAGTGTAGAAAACTTTTGGAATGGGTTAACCGGCAAGGTATAGTTATGATCGCAAAGTATGAGCGACATTTTAGGTTATATGATATCAAACCATTTGTATAAGATTGTTTTTTAAATTTCTCGTTATCTACATGCGTAACTTGAAACTAAAGCTACGATCGTACTATGTTCAATATTATGGAATGGCCGCTGATCTGGCATACATCTATAATTATATAAATTGCTCAAACTATGCAATCTCCTCAAATGATTTGATATTTATTATATTTTTATTCGGCAAAAAATATACGGATTTCCAAGTAGACATTCGAAACTCCTTGGGCAAACCGCCTCCGCGCTGCTGGGGATCGCATAAATACTACTTAACGCTCACGACACTCCAAATTCCAAATTTAAATTTAAAAAAAAAAAATAAAAAAAAACTGTGACCAGGAATCAGGACGTAACTTTTAATAATTACCGTCCGACGCGGCGAGTAGCGTCACTAATGTGTGAATGAGATACCCTTTTCAAAATAATTTTGTTTTGATGCACGTTTTATAGATTTTGACATAATTTATTCGTGGGCCCTCTTTAACGGACTATCCGGTATAAAATAAACATTTAGATTTAGTTAATGTGATGCCAACAATGCTTGGTATTTATTGCTTAATTTTTTTAATGGATTTTACTTAGTTTCTTTAAGCTTTACGGTCATGTCCGAGACCAGATTCTGTATGACACTGAAAGCTTAGCTGCGTACGAAATCAATTTTATGACGTTAATTTTCTTATCAATAAGGGACTGCCAATTTTTACGTCTAAATTGTGGTGAGTGTAATTTGTTTAACTTGGAGAATTAGCGCTCTGGCGATTATGCAGTCTAAGACTGCTTTTCCTACAGATGTGCGTAGCTGAGTAGATAAGGATGCGTATGAACGATTCACCTTTAACGACCTTTTATTTTTAAAGATTAACTTTAGCTATAAATGGCTGAAACGCGCTAAATGAACTATTGAGATCGCTAAAAAATTTTGTATCAGCTTGTAATTCAGGCTTAAGATAAAGGTATATAATATACAGCCTAGCTTATCTGACAAATCGTTTGTAGTTTTTGTGTAGAGTTGTTAAATTACGACATTTGACGGTCTATACCAATATTTTGGAGCCGAGGGGAAGGACACTTTATTGTCAACTTCATCAATTAAATTGTTTAAGGATCTGATGAAGATTTCACGAGATTTAATATGGAACTCTTCAACAAACAAATGGATCAATAGTGACCACTGCAAGTTCCATGTTTTAGGGTTCCGTTACCAAATTAGTAAAGACGGATTCTTACAGTCCAACTATGTCTGCGTGTCACAATATTTCATAGTTAGTGTTTGAACATCAAAAAATACCAATATTCTCCATATCTCCAAAATTTTGAAAGCGATAAATTTGTAATAAATAGAGTTTTTAAGGGATTGGGATTGTATTGTAGAATATTACGAGGAAATTTAAACCAGGGTTCTACCTAGCACAGATTTAAATATAAATTAGCAATAACTCTTTACAAGTAAACTTCCTTATCCGGTTCGGTGTTTTCGTTTTCGTCGAATAGTTACGAACCCAAATAAATATCTATATACATTTCCCACCCATAGTATGCGCGGAAGGCTTGAACTTGAATATTTTCTGCGTATTTATTATTTACCTATTCTTTATAGGTAAGTGCAAAAACTTAAGTGATAAGAGTATATAATTATTTACTTATCACATAATGTTACGCTAAAGGCATATCCTCTAGGTATTCGAGTTGAGCTAATTTCAACGAACGTCTTATTGAAATGTAAGTACGTAACGTAAGTTTAAAAGTATTGTATTATATATATTACATATTATTCAGTTTACTTTCTAACTCAGTCTCTCCCATACATTGATGTTTTTCTATATTATCATGACGCATTTTCGTTTCATTGAGTATCAAATCACAACGATTTCAAGAACTTCAATGAAGTTCCCGTGATTTGCGTATAAAGGATAAAAAATATATAATTTTTTTTTTAAATAAATAAATATACTACGACAATACACACATGGGCACCTAGCCCCAAAGTAAGCGTAGCTTGTGTTATGGGTACTGAGATAGCTGATAAATACTTCTTTATGAATATAATACACATAAATACTTATAATATACAGATAAACACCCAGACACTGATAAACATTCATGTTCATCACACAAACATTTTCCAGTTGTGGGAATCGAACCCACGACCTTGGACTCAGAATGCAGGGTCGCTGCCCACTGCGCCACTCGGCCGTCAAAATTACATCCCAAATTAAGCTTAAATGTTCAAAGCGTAACATGGGCATCCGCAAAGTAACGCCAATCCATCAGAAAAGTTTATTAACATTCGTTACAGTGGGTTGTGGGGGAATGCTTCAATAAAGTCCTTGTGCGTATAACATGCCCTGTCACCCACGGAAGAGAAAACGTCGGCGAGAGACGTCGAACTGCGTCGAACGCATGAAATATGATCAATGTTAGCATCGAACCTATGCCAAGGAACGCGGAACTAACTGAACTAGATGGGATAAAGATATTAACGCAAACTGATATGTTCCACTAATAGATTTTTACTGCACGAGCATTTAAATCGTACATTATTATAATTATTTTTGTAAAGCTGTCAGTCAGGTTAAGATTATATTTTGATAAGTTTTTAAAGATCTATTTTTAATTTTTTTTAAGTACGGAAGCTTTAAAAATAGCTCTCAGGCAGTCCGTACTCTACGTACGTACGTATAGCATAGACACTTTATGTATGAAAGTATTTGGACTGTCAATGAAATTTGTATTTTCCATGAATCACCTATCAAATAGTGTAGTAAAATTACAATAAAGGACAGCGGTGGCATATAATAAAGGAGTAAAAAATATCACGAATTACCGAAATACCGTCTATTGGAACCGTTTGTTTTTCTGGTATAAAAAGCTTGTGTTACTCTCGGTGCTTTCTACTAACTCTATGCCAAAAATCAATTTAATTGATTCCCTAGTTAAGGTGCAAAGGAAGGACAAGGAACAAACAAACATACTTTCACTTTTATGATATTAGTATGGATTGTAAAGATGACATTGGCATCGTGACCGATGCTTGTGTTTCTGTTGAATTTACGATTATAGAGTTCATTATTAAACACACATTTGCTCCAATTCGTCGGAGTATTGGAAAAAAGCAAATCCTTTTTTAATGCCCTATCCAGCATCGATAGTTCAGGGAAGTGCCAATCAACCGCGTGCCCAATGCAGTCAGACAGCGAGGTTAGCTTGCCGATTCCTTAATTGCTTGACGTTTTGGTGTCACACTCTATGCTCGCTACACGCTACTAAATGAGAAGCCATGTAGTCTTAAACAGCCAAACTGTGACGGTGAAACTGTGAAATTTCGCTGAGTTGCGTAATATGACTTCTTCAAACATGATTCATCTGCATTCATGCTATACGAAGGCTAACAATATTTTATTATTGCAGAAGCTCACACTCTTGACGTTTAAGTGTCACACTCTATGCTAGTTACTAACTGAGGCGGTGGATTTTTCTAAGAAAAATGAATAATAAAGGAATTTCACTAAGTTACCTAATGCGACTTCTTCTGCAACACACCTTAGCTAACAACTTCTTCAATCGTGATTTATCGGTGAGTTTGAAACATAACTTAGCTACCATTACTTATTTATTGCAGATGCTCTACACTCTTAATATTTTATACACTGTTAATGTTTTAGTGTCACACACTATGCTCGCTACAAATCGTGTAGTATTAAATAGCAAAATTGTGACGAGCTACGAATTTCTGCTAAGTTACCTAATGCGACTTTTTCAATGACAACAGAAAAACAAACGAATCACGATTCATTTGTTTTTCTGCAACACACCTTAGCTAACAATCTTATTGAATGCAGACGCTCCGAACTCTATGCTTGTTAAAATACGTGCACTATTAAATAGCCCAACCGTGATCTCTGTGCGAAATTCTGCTAAGTTACCTAAAGCGACTTCTTTATTCGTGATTCATCTGTATTGCTGCAACATACATTAGCCAACAATATTTTATTATTGCAGATAGTCCACACTCTTGACGTTCCAGTATAACACTATACGCTAGCTTTACGATTCTAAATAGGTAGCTAGGCTTAGGCCCGTAGTAATATAAACAAATATAGTGCAACCAATCTGTGGCGGCAAAATGAATTCCGGTCAGTTACCTAATTCAACTATTACGAAGATGATTCATCTGTTTTTATGCACTACAATATAGAGAAGACAATTTTTTCTTATTGAATGTGCTATAATTAGCTTTCAAAACTTTTTACTATTAAGTATGTTTACACTTACGAATACAACTCGGAAGGGCAGCGTTCGGGAAACTTGGTGACATCTTTTCGTCTGAAACCCCTCAATGCCTGAAGACTAAAGTATTCGAACAGTGCGTGTTGCCTGTGATGACGTGTGGTTCCGAAACATGGTCGCTAACTATGGGCCTCATAAGAACGCTCAGAGTCAATCAGCGGACGATGGGATAGCTATGCTTGAGTATCTCTACGTGATCAAATCAGAAATGAGGAGATCCGTAGAAGATCCAAAGTTACCGACACAGTTCAACGAGTCGCGAAGCAGAGATAGCAATGGGTGGGGCTCATAGCTCGGAAGAAGGTTGGACGTTGGGGTCCCAAGGTGCTGGAATGGCAGTCCCGCACCAGCGCAGTGTTGTACTACCCCCAACGAGGTGGGCAGATGACATTACGCGTCGCAGGTAGCCGCTGGACCCAAGCGGCGCGAAACCGTTGAATTTGGAACTCCCTACAAAATACCTATTTCCGGCACTGGACCTCTATCGGTTGATATGGTGATGACACTTAAAAGCTTCATCATTCATCAATATCAACCAATTACCGGTCCACTATAAGGGGCCACTTCCTCACAATAATTTTAACGAGCACGTGATATTTATTTCCATAATTTTAAGAGCAGGTTACTCTGATAAGTAACTTATCGTGTAAGTGGTAACTGGCCGTGAATCGAACTCGGACGGAATTAGAGCTCGAAAGAGATACAAAAGCCCTATTTTACACGCTTTATATTAGCTTCACTTGTATGTTTGTTTGTAACCGACTTCTTTGGGCGCCATTTTGACCCACTTTAAACGGTCAAATTTCTTTCAAACTTTGTAGAAATATCGAGGACCGATGACAATACACTAATCTGAAAAGATTATTCCAATTTTCACTATAAAAGATAAGATTTTTTACTAATTACTACGGCGCCATCTAGACCCAAATGTAAAAAACCTATGGCGTTCGCGTACCTAACAAATTCCACAGAAAACATTAAGCTACTAGATGGTAGAGGGCGTTAGCTATTACTTTTTAATGGCCTGTTTTAAATAATAATTAGAACTTGCATTTCGAGAGACGGGCACACTGAATTAAAAAAAATATATTTTATCTCTTTAATGGTGGATGGGTTACCGATTAATTTTGCTCTAATAAAAATAATAGATCAAGAAAAACTAAAAAAAATCGCTATTATGAATAAACTAAAAGAAAGAAATTAGTTTAGTTTTTTATACCAAGCGTGTTTTTTTTAGTTTGTTTGAACTATTTAATTATTTTAGTTTAGCCTAAACTGTAAATAGAACTAAACTAAAAAGCTTAGTTTATATTTATAGTTATGCGTTTGCGCTACAAATGCATCGTAAGCCTAATCAAGCGCGCCAATCACGTTGCTTCGACCAGCCAAACTAAAAGTTGACTTTTATTGTCAATACTTTGGTATGAATTACATGCAAGTTCTATATAGAAAAGTCAAGAGTTTACTGGGATACCCATAAGTGGGCAAGGGCCTCCAACCTGCACCACTATTGTCAGTCATGTGTTTACAGGTTTCTTCACAACTTCCTTCATCAAGCACACGATCCTTTTTTTTGTTAATTAAGAAAGTAAGTAACCTTCAAAAGTTCGCACTCGGTCCCCCGAAAGAAATACCGAAGCCACTAGCCACTAGGCAGTGGCGTGTGTAGAGGGTATGCACAGGCTATGCAGATGATATAAAATGAAGAAAATCCCCAGTACGAGTTATAAATACTTAAGAGTAGGCTTTAAAACTCTTACAATGCCTATCCTTAAGTATTTTATATCCCGTTCTGGAGATTTTCTTCATTATATCATCTGCATACCCTGTGCATACCCTCTATGCACGCCACTGCCACAAATTAACCACTAAACAAAAAGTCTAATAGTTATTTATAGTAATAGTTTGCGCTACAAATGCATCGTAAGCATCAAGTGTCAATAGTTCACTGGCGTGCCAATCACGTAGCTCCGACCAGTCAAACTGAAAGTTGACTCGCCGATACCTTAATTGCCTGACGTTTTGGTGTCGAATTCCTCGCTTGTTACATGGATGGTAGCCTTTAAATTACCAACCTGTAACATAAACATTCATTGTTTTGCCTTATCTTATTAAATACGAGTACTGCCCGCGAGTCGCTGCGTGGAATTTCTGTTTTAAGCTATAATTGAACCCTCATCAGCGGTATAATAGAAGAATGTTAGTGTAACAGTAGACATCGGCTTCACTTTCCTGATATCAACCCATTACCGGCCATCACAGGTCACAGGTCTCCTCTCACAATGAGAAGCGGTTAAGGCCGGACTCGAACTCTCAGGGATGCAGATTTCCTCACGATGTTTTCCTTCACTGTTGACGCAAGTGATATTTTAATTGCTTAAAACGCACATACTCGTAAATTAGAAATAGGATTGTCACTTCAATGTTGTGGCACGCTTTCGTCAGTCTTCACTTCGCTCGTCTTCCTTGTCTTCTTTATACAACCAAAAAAAGACGAACCCGGTTGCTTCACAAAGTCTTTGACCCGCCTATGAATATACTATACTAATCTCACCAGCTATTCCTAAGACTAACACGGTAAAGAAAGACAGAAAAAAATTTTAAAATAATTTTTTTCGGCTATGCTATCATTCGGAAACCTAAGAGGTTTCCGAATGATAGCATAGCCGAAAAAAATGATTTTAAAATTAAATATATGTAATGCAAAGACTTTTTAGCACTTAGGTCCTTAGTGTGTAGCTGGCCTTAACCGTTATTGACGTATAAAAACCTATACCTTGTATAAGTACCACAATATATATATATATATAAATATATACCTAGTATAGTATATATATATAGTATAGTGGTATAGTACCACAATATGTATAAGTTTTTTACTACGAACCAACTTATAAGAAGAATAACAAACATCACTTACTAATCACTCTAGAAACATTTCAAGATTATGTAAAACCTTTTTTGAAATATCTAAACTTTTCTGAAGTTGAAATTTGCGCATTCACTACGTGCTTGCTGGCTTAAGCATGCTAAATTAACAACCTTAATACCTCATCGCATCTTCAAGCCATTGACCTTCCTTTCAAGAGCAAAGTCAAGACTAATCGTTCGCACATAAGCACATTAAAATTTGTCATGTACGACATTTAAATGGACGGCCATAAATATTATTTTAAAGACTTAAATCTAGAACGCGTATGCAATGTCAACGTACTTTCTAGTGAACATAATTTACAAGTCGGACGCAGTGACAGCTTGCGTACACACTCGTGGAGCTGGCCTCTCGAGGTGTAGAAACAAAAAACTGTGTAGTGGTCCCTACAATCCACATTAGATGTTAACAAAATTTCAGACCCACCTTCACAAAACTACGAAGTTTAAAATTTTTAATAGTTTAGAATGATATTGTATTATTTTTCAGTATCAGTATCAGTATTTCAAAGAATGGATGTCCACCGCTGGACAAAGAACTTTTGTAGAGAGTTTGAAATATAACGATCTTGTTCTGCTTGAGTTGTTAACTATGATTCGTCTACGGATCTCCCCATTCCTAATTTAATCACTAATATAGGGATGCTATGACGTACCTTAGAGTATGTATAGTTGATATTATTACATATTGTATAAGTATATATACAATATGTAATAATATCAATCAATATGCAATAATATATATATTGTAAAATTTTCAACTTTAGTTTTAAGGCTATTTAAAACCCTGTATCCGTGTTAGGGAATCAATTTTAAACCTTATTTTGTTTTAAGTTTTACTAAAAATGTTTTCGAAAAAAATGAGAAAGGTTAAAATGTAACAAGTATACGCAACAAAATGGAATATGCAATAAAATATAATAAAATATAAATAAAATATCAATAAAATATCTGCTGAAGTGCATGAAAAATATAAAACAAGGAAAGACACATCTTCAATCAATAAATACTGAATAAGATGTCATACGTTAAAATATGTTCGTCTAAAATAAGTTTTCACTTATTGTTTACCAATTTTCTTTTATTTGCTTGTGAAAAAAGCAATGTGAGGACTACTTAGGATGCAGCGGTCTTCTGAACGTCAGTAAAAGCAATTAAAATGAATATCCTATTTTAAATATATATCATATTAACATAATACTAACTATGTTATTGAGTAGTAAGTTTATAATAGCACCATATATATCATAAATACCAATTATAGTATATATAAATTTATATCGGTATTTTTGTAGTTAATATGTAAATGTAGAATGTATGTTCATGTAAGTATATTTTTATTTTTTATTTTTTCGTAACATACTTTATGCACCATCCACTTTTCACTTTTTTATCGACTTCGTACGCTCAGGTTGCCTTTAAAAGATCACTTTTAGTGATAAGGCCGCCTTTGCACCCTAGTACTATTACTGTTTTCCTTTTATTTTTCCTATTGTGTTGTGTTGCAATAAAGTTTTTCTATTCTATTCTGTTCTAATATAATCAATAGCCTATAAAAACAGTCCACTGGCGGACTAAAGGCTCTCCCAATGAGAGAGTTGCTGCTTAATGTTCTCAGAATATTTTCCTTAGTCACCTCGTACGGAACCCGCAGGAAAGTGTTGGGTGGTGACAACTGTATTCTGATTACTATATTCACAAGCGAAGCAAGTCAAATAAGGTCTTATAAGTGGGAGGTCTTAGGTTCGATTCTGGCGTGGGCTATTTGGGAATTCATAATTGCCAAATTTTCTTCGGTCTGGTGGGAGGCTTTGGCCGTGGCTAGTTACCACCCTACCAACAAAGACTTGCCGCCATGCGATGTGGCATTAATTAGAAACCGATCAAAGTGTCCACCAGGTTCGCCCGCTACCATCTTAGGCTGCATCATCACCAGGGGAGTTACGGGCTAACTTGTAATGGAAAAAATAATAAAAATAGCCAGTATGTGAACACGGCTTAAATTTACAAGTTTGACGTGTGCAGTGATTGGCGGGCGACACACTTGCGAATTCCCGTTAGCACAGCCTCCTCGGGCCCTACTATCGTCACTAGATTAGATA
The DNA here is from genome assembly GCF_905163445.1 of Pararge aegeria. Classification (NCBI taxonomy): domain Eukaryota; kingdom Metazoa; phylum Arthropoda; class Insecta; order Lepidoptera; family Nymphalidae; genus Pararge; species Pararge aegeria. Next base: position 15,483,349 of record NC_053182.1, read on the forward strand.
ACAGTAAACTCGAATTGTCCACTAATTCGGCGATTAGATTAGGCACGAGCCAATCGCGACGCATTTTTTGCAACTGGCATTTTTTGTGAGTCATGGAAAAAAGCTATATTGTATTTAAGAAAGAACCGATCATTTGATGTCACCGTAATAAAAACAGAACTAATGAAAGATTTCAAATTATTTCGGACAAAAAATGTGAGTGTTTGAAAGAACAGCTTGTTTAGCGCAACTGAAAGTTTTAATGCGAAAGAAGATTTAAAAAGAAGTAAGTTTGAGTAAATAAAATTGCTAAGTACCCATATATTTACGATGTTTTGAAATTTCAGACTTTAAAATTGAAGGTTCTTTATCAGCTGTAGCCCCAAAGGAGGCGTAACTTGTGTTATGGGTAGGAAGTACACAGATTAATAATCAATTCTTATAATATACAGATAAATTACACTGACTTGTAACTAATAATACATGATAAAAGGAGAAATGGTGTATTTCACATTTATTAAAGATTATTCTGCTCTTAACGAAATTGCCTGTATCTTGCTTAGTAGTAGAGGGATTGTTTCCTAATCTGTCGCGATATCAGAAATTGTAAGCGGACGATGTCCTTTGTATTAATATAAAAACTACCTGCAATCAGTCTGGTGGGAGGTTTCGGCCGCGGCTAGTTGGACAAAGACGTGCCGCTAAGCGATTTAGCGTTCCGGTATCACGTCACGTAGAAACCTATTAGGGGCATCGGTTAAATATCACCTCTTAGACTGCACTTTCAAGGTGAGATTGCAGTCAAAGGTTAATTTATAGAACAATAAAAAAAAAATCGGTGCTAGAAAGTTGGATACTAAAATTGTAAATGTGATACTTTCGTGTTTTTAGGAGGAATAATTGAGGATCCAAGCAGCAAAGCCGCGCGAAGTTAGCTTTAAAACTAGATCATATTAGGACGTGATTTCACACAACGGTCACAGTCAAGCATGAGCTAACTGCCAAGGGTAAATGCTTGTGGTCTATTTATCAACGTGCGGTTATTACTATTGCATTGTTACTCTAGGCAATTAAGTATGCAAATAAAATGTTTTGTTATTAATGCTGTTTAGTGTTTACGTGCTCGAAATAGTAGAACACTAGAAAGTAAATAGAAAAGCTCGTGGTAGAGGCCACACTCGGCTGCATTGTCATTCGAGTGACACTCACAAATGTTTGTCACTTAACAAAAAGAGGGCTGAATTATCGACTTCACATACCTATTATTCTATATACATCTTGTTGCAACTTTGTTGGCGTAGTGTCCAGAAAAAGCTGTAATAGTAGTATTTCATCCTCTTATTGAAGTTATACTTCTTTTGGCGCGTTACGGGAAAATTATGAGAGTAAATTTTTACGATGCGCGCGCACACCGTCACAAAAAACCGACACCCTGAGGTTAGCTAAAGGATTGACAGTGTACACTTTCAATTGTCAAAGTCTGCGGGCTCATTTCAGTGATTTCTATTGATTCAATTGTACATAAATCTGAAATTTTAATATTGCTTTTCCGATAATGAGTCTTATTCCAAATTTAATTATGTATATCATGTTCATTTCTTTAGATTTATTTTTGTGATTCTTAAATAAACTTTATTTAACTAAATAACTAACTGATGATGCGTAATAATAAAACTTTCAGTCAATGGTCTTCTCGCGAAAAGCTTCGACCAACATCTCAAGAAGCTTTCGCTTGGTTGTTGGATCAAGGGTCGGATACAGAAGGCAGTAGTCCTTGAAACGGCGCGTATTGTGAGGAGGTTTCTCACTCTGGAGCCCTGACCACCGGTTGCTTGGGCATTCAAAAGCCCCGCATGCGGAGAGTGGAAGTTTTTTTTTTTATAAATTTTTAATAGTGTTTTTTAATTTATTCTTAAGCATTGTTAATAATTTAAAAAAAAAAGAAAAATAATAAATGATAGAAAAAAAAAAACTTTCAATATATTAAATACAAGGTAGATAAAAATTTTGAAAAGATTTTTATCTTTGTACGCCAAAGGAGTATAACTTCCAACGCGTGTACATAAATGCACACACTTTTTTTTTATAACAATGGCGATAAAGTATACTTAGTGGATAAAGTTGTAAGGGTAGTGGTTACGATTTTAAATTTAAGAAAAAAATTGACTGCAATAACTTTAACATTAGAAGTAAGAATACCCTTACAGTGCAATATACTAGGTAACATAAAATTCATAATTCGTTTAAAAGTAATTGCATGCAAAACATCTCTTAAAAGTTTGTATTTAACGTAAGTACATATATAGAAAACTCCTATTATAGTATAAAGGATAACGTAATCGATAAAAAAGCTTAGGTGTGAATTATTGCTCAAACCAGGTTGCTGTTCTAATAATTTTAAATGACAATGTGAGATGGTGATAACAAAAAACACACGGCTAAGTTACTTATTCTTAGACCAGAACGCGTTTGGAACTCTCGTAGCTATAGTTTTAAGTTTACGAATATGGTTGTCGCCATCATCTCGCTACCGTGTAAACATTTCACATGTAATGTACGCATCGAAAGTGCCATCTATGGGCCTAATTGAATAAAGATATTTTTGACTTTGACTTTGACTTGGTTTCGGCTTCCCTTTCGAGGGTACCGAGTTAGATCTCCGGTACATTCATAACTTATGCGCTTTTTTAATAAAAGCAATAAAGTATCACTCGCTTTGACGTTAAAGGAAATCATCTTGAGGAAACCTGCTTGCCTGAGAGTTCACCATAACGTTCTCAAGGTCAGCGTAGTGAACAACGGCGTAAAGCCCTCTCATTGTAAGAGGAGACCCAAACCCTATAGTGAGCTGGTAGTAGGGTGATGATGATGAATTTAATGTCTCACAAGTGATGATCCACTTATTAGATATTTGCTGTTGTCTGCGTTTAAACGGTTTTTTAAAATCCCGTAGGAAGCGTTTTCTTTTCTGGGATACCTATTTTTTTACGTGCACTATTTTTCTGTTCATAGAAGAAGTGAAGATTACTGTTCCCTTTAATCATCGTCATCATAATTGACATCCACTGCTGGACATAGGTCATAGGGACATAACAAGCATTTAAAAAGTTAGGATAAACTCATACTTTAGTAGAGTAGATGCATTAATACAAAATCCAGGTTTTTTGCCTTCGATCTTAGCCCTGCTTGTCAATTGTCAGGTCTTTTTATTTTCCATTCTACCACTCACCATCAAGTGAGATCGCAACCAAGCGCAAACTTGTTAAAAAAAAGTAAATACAAAACATTTTTGTTTTGATTCGCATCCGAGATCAGTTGACACTGTACAGTTCAATAGTTTCAGCTTTATGATATTCATAAACACAGCATAAAAAAGTTTGCGGGGAACAAATGAAAATTTGTTATTATACAAACCTTGCGGCTTAGTTTTTGTAAAATAAAAACCTAATTGATTCGCGGAAGCTTATTGTTTGTTTGTATTATACAATGTAGGCACTAGAGTGGAAAACCAGTGCTGGAAGATCGCGATGTCTTTGTTTGTCTATGATTCTATAAATACCTAGACTATTTACAGATCGTAACAGAGGAAAACAGCTCAATTTGATTTCGGAATTACCACTTACAGGTACTTACCAGTGAACAATAAAGGCTTAACGCTGAATAGATTCTAGTTAAAGATGTTCTTTTGAGTTAAAATGAGCGCTCCACTTCTCTACGTATTTCCTTACCTTAGTTATCATTTCATTATTAAACTATTACCAGCCCACTTCACATCACGGGTTTCCTCTCAAAATGAGAAAAGCTTCACACAGCTTTAAGAATATTATATAGAACTATCAGGGATGTAAAGTTTGAGGTGCATGCCGGGGATCGAACTCGGTTCCACTGAAAGCGAGGTCCTCATTAACCACTAGGCTATCAGCTATATTACCCTAGTAATATTATGTTAAAACTTCGTGTTCCAGGATGAAAGTCTAGTCTTACCCTCTGCCTTTTCTCAAATGTTCGTTGTATTTACGACTGCTCTTAAAGGAGTGTAATGTTTACAGGATTCATATATGTATGTGAGTTTCCTCATTCCTCCATAACTTGTAGCGCCTGAACAGATTTGTATGTACATAGAACCCTTACATCATCCTGCAGGCCTAGCACGGGCGGGAGATAAAAATTATATCCCCCGATTATATCCCATGACAAGGGATATATTTAACGTGCCCACCTGCTAAATCACTGGAACATGGAATAGGAGAAGTATACCCCCGTTTACACATTTGTTATATGGATATTATTTCCACTTGTGCGCCAGTGCTCTGGGAGTTAATAAAGCTGTGGGGAATAAAAAATTTATATCCTTTCCCCGGGGATATAATTGTCTCCTGCCCATGCTAGCCAAGCTGAGTGACACTGGCTATAAATTAATGCCATTTTTCAAACTTAGAATTCATCACATCATCATCACATAAACCGATAGACGTCCACTGCTGGACATAGGTCTTTTGTAGGGAGTTCCAAGTTCCACGATTCTGAGCCGCTTGGATCCAGCGGCTACCTGCGACGCGCTTAATGTCGTCTGTCCACCTCGTTGGGGGTCGAAGCAACGCTGCGCTTACCAGTACGGGGCTGCCATTCCAGCACCTTGGGACCCCAACGTCCATCCTTTCTCCGAACTATGTGCCCGGCCCATTGCCACTTAAGCTTCGCGACTCGTTGAGCTAACTTAGAATTAGTTGACTCTATTAAAACCTCTAATAGATTTACAGTTTTCTGCTGTAAGACTTAGCAATTCTCAGGTAAGGTTACAGACTACAGATCACCTAAAACAGCATAAGACAACGAAACATTGTGTAACGGTCATTCACAGTACACCAAGTATTACAACTGCTTCAAAGTCTTTTAAGCCAGTCGCGGCTCGTATACCTACGTATAACCTATAGATTACCTAGCTTTCAAAAGATAGGGAAAATTTATATAACGTTCACTGTTAGTTCACCGTGTCCTTCGCCTCCTATTTCTTCACGGCGCATGCTCGACCTATGGCGTATCAATTACATCTCTAAAGATATGGAAAATCTATTGTTACTTAATAGGAACTCAGAATTAGATTTAAGAAAAAAAAATAAAAAAAAATCAAAATTCTTTTATTTCAAGTAGGCCACTATAAGTAGGACAATATAAGCACTTTTGAAACGTCAAGTCTGTCTGTTTGTAGTGACTGTACCACCGGTTTGGAAGGCAGATTCTACCGAGAAGAAGCCGGCAAGAAACTCAGCAATTGCTCTTTTCCAACATCAACAATTAACATTTTACATTTTAACATTAATTTTTCTATCTTGTGAGAGATGAAAGCGGAGCCGGAGCTTAAATACCTATAGGTGTATACAATATCAGCACACTTAGCAACTTTCATTGACAATTTACAGTCCTTTGCGTCTTCAAACTATTTAAGCCAGACATGGCGCATGCTGTGACCTACGGCGTATTGCCGATATCTTAAAAAAGTTGACAAAAAAGAAACGACTTCGTTATACAAGTAAACAGCAAGAAATAAATATTTTCTACCACATTTTGAAAGTCGGTACCAAGTAAATTGTAGAAAGTTACTATATACAGATCATATACCAACTTCGTATTCCTTTTTATATAGTAGCAAGGAAAGTAACAGTAATTTTCACCACTTTACTTGGCACCGACTTAAAAATTTTGTGGAAAATATTTATTTCTTGCATTTTAGTTTTCATAATGACAGCCGACTGGCGCAGAGGGCAGCGAACCTGCTTTCTGAGTCGTGGCCGTGGGTTCGATTCCCGCAACTGGAAAATGTTTGTGTGATGAACATGAATGTATTTCAGTGTCTGGGTGTTTATCTGTATATTATAAGTAATTATGTCTATTGTATTCATAGAAATATTCATCAGCTATCTTAGTACCCATAACACAAGCTACGCTTACTTTGGGGCTATGAGTTGATGTGTGTAATGTGGTAGTATATTTATATTTATTTATATTTATTTATAACAAAGTCGGTTCTTTTTTGTCAAACATTTTTTTCCAAGCTTTTAGTGGGTCGGTTTGCAGTCGAATGTTAACCGCTCATAATCCTACCAAACATTGCTTTTCCAGAAGCCGGGGCATTAATGCTTGAGGAATTCTCCCGGCACTTCATCGTCAGCTCTTTTGTTTTGACGAGCATAAATTGCTTACCTACTATATATAGATACCATTAACGAAGCGCAAAGTTTTATACTTATTATTGTGCAGTTCTGGTGGCCATCCTTGCTCCTCCTTTATTAGTTTTACTCGACCAAATGATGCTTTTCGATAGCAAATGCTCCTATTACTTTAAAAAAATACTCGAATCGCTCTAGGTGTTCCTATAATAATGCACGCCTCATAAGCGGAGCGTTGAGGTGGTTATACCTGTCAATTTACGCACACCGAGTGATTCTCTACCTTAAAATGTAACTTTTTTTATTCTTTATTGCTTTTATAAGTGAATATAAAAAGACACAACAGACACACAACACAAGACAAAGAAATGTTAAGAAAAAACACTATTTTTAACACTCATGATATTTTTAAATCTCTTTTTATTATTTAAACTAATTAAAAAATTGTTTTAAAAAGTTCTGTCTTGGAGGTCCGTTTGTCTGTATGTGCGGATCCCGTATCTTGTGGTCACGATAACGAGCGAAATACTTCACTTCTCGAGTTGGCTTTTTTTTTATGGCTTTAGTATCAAGATACTATATACTATATAGGAATAGAAGCCTATTACTTTCACGGTATAATTAGATGTAGTTTAATTATTATTTACAAATAATCTCAATTTTATTGTAATGAATGAGATTATGAGGTTAATTTATGAGTACACTTTTGGATTTTCCAACTATTTGAAGAGTTCCCTCTATTTCTCCAGAATCCATACAACAGATCTTGACCTGATGAAATGGAATATGAGTAAACAGTCTCAAACATAAAAATAATTTTTCAAATCGCTTTATAAATGACAGAGTTCTGCGCTAAAAAACATAACAAAAACAAAAGAAAGTACAACCGAATTGAGAACCTCCTCCTTTTTTGTAAGTCGGTTTGTTATCAAAAACCTAACGTTACACAATAATATGGACACAAAAAATGTTTAAGCACCCATAATATATGCCATATGAGCACGGAAAACACTTTGTAACGTTCATTGACAGTTCACAGTGTCCTTCGCGTCTTCAAACTTTCTTGAGCCAGTCACGGCGCGTGCTCGGACCACTTTTTGCTCTGTGCCGCTGGCCTGGTATTGAAATAATTGCTTTTTCAACGCCACGCCGTGCAAATGACATTCGAGATGGAGGTCGTTTTTTTCCATGTAGAAGGAAAATTGCCGTTTACGAAATGTTTGGTTTTAACAGAACAAATAATTTCGTATTTTAAGAGCTGTGACTAAAGTTTACTAGGGTTTTGTATGTATGTAACTGACTGTTAAAGAAATAAAGAGCAGTACCTCTAAAAAACCTCGATTTATCTGTGATAGCCCCAATAACTTCATGCCGTTATCATGGTTAAATTACCTTACCTTACCTTACCATTGGGATTCAGAGCTTAGAATTACCAAGCTGCCAATTAAGGTTAAGGCTAAATAAATTAGAGCAGTGCCTCTACAAAACAACGACTTCTCTGTAATAGTCCCAATAACTTCATGCCTTTATCATAGTTGAATAACTTACCTTACCATTGGTGTGCACAGGAATCCTTTTTCACAGGAGAGAGGGATTCAGAGCTTTGAATCACCACGCTCCCAATGAATGTTTTTTTATGGCCACCATAGTACATAGAGTAAAATCAAAATTTGTTTTTACTTTAAAACTATGTAGCTACGCATAAGTATTATGTGAGATCGTCGCTAGTACAAGTTATAAGTATAGTATAATTTATTTCAATAAGTGTGGATAATGTGCTTGCCTTCGGAAGCAGCGCGTTTATATAAGGTAAAAAAGTGTTACGTTTATTTTTGCGTAGGTAATAAAGTTAAGTTTTAGTTATTGTATATTTATTTACTCATTTTATATGTTTACAAAGGTGTGTTAGCCTGGACAACAAAAAAATATTAGTTTACTTAACCAATAAGAACTTATTATTTCTATTGTTTAACATTTTTTACATTTTATTGACAAAATAAAGATATTTTCAAACAAACAATGAATGTTAAGCTCACGTAACGAACCCATCAGTTTGGCCTATAATACCTAATCGTTGCCTAAAATTGTTTTGAGAATTATACCAGTCCAGATTTTTACCTCTCAAATTTTTTACCTACCCTAACTCTTCCATTGACCGACTTGGTGCAAAGTTGCTTTAACCAGCGCACTTCTACAGTCGGCGCAAATCTATAGTCTAGTTGATGCAGACCAAACTCATCAGGATTCATGTAATCATTATCATCATCCTTAGTAATATGCTACTGCTGGGAAAGGAGAGTGGGAATAAGAGCTTCGCTTAGTATTTATCATCATCTTTATCATATCAACCTATTACCGGCCCACTACAGGACACGGGTCTCATCCGACAATGAGAAGAGGCTAAGGCCGCCACCACGCTGGCCCAGTGCGGATTGGTGCACTTCACTCACCTTTGAGATCATTATGGAGAACTCTCAGGTATGCAGGTTTCCTCACGATGTTTTCCTCCGCAGTTGAAGCAAGTTATATTTTAATAATTAAAATGCACATAACTAAGAAATGTTATACGTGCTTGCTGGGATTCAAACTCGCCCCCCCCGAAAGCGCTTTACTGGATTAGTATTTATTTATTAATTCGTAATTAACAGCGTTCCAATAAAAACATATTTATAAATAGTTTCACTTAAATCTAAGGCCACAAACATAACATTTTGAAATAGTACGGCTCGGATTTAACATAAAAATAATTAGGTATTTTGAATTAATAACTGACGAAGAACTGTGAACAAGACCTAAAAAAACAAAGAAAACTATTAAGACTAAGCGATCAAAAACAATCAAATAAAAATGTATTCGTCGCAGCATGTGAAAAAGCACATATTTGTGTGTGCGTGCGTGCTTGCGTGCTTGCGTGCGTGCGTGCGTGCGTGCGTATGTATTTTTGTGTGTGTGTACTATTTATAGTACGTGCTGACTTAATCGCTTGATTTAAGAGCTTCGCTTATATAGTACATTATGATTTAATAATGGAGGGCTTTATCGATTATGTATATATATTAAGTACATTATATATGTTAAGTACATGTTAGTCACACGATGCGACGGCTTAAAGCGTTCTTTGGAGCATAGGTGGCGTAAAACTAGATGGATGTTCGCACTCCAATTTGGTCCTTTTTCTGGTATGGTCTGGTCTCTGGCTGTCTGGTATGATACGGTTGTCTAGTATGGTCAAGATACCAGGTAGGGATTTTATGCCTAAACCTATTGGATTTGGGATATGATTTTCATATAACAGCAATACGCGTAATAGGTTTGTCCGCAGTCTTTGACAGTAAGGATTACTTACCACCAGTGTGATTGCAGTCAAGGGCCAGTTGAAGAAAATTTCTTGACAGCAAAATCTATCATCTCCCTACCCAATAATATTAGCCTACGAAAATTTCTGTGGAAAGATGGATTTAATATTTACAAGTTGCTATGCGACAATCTGCTATGGCATAACTGATATAGCATAATATGGGATAACAGCAAATATATAACACTAAACCTCCCTGGCGCAACGGTCAGCGTTGTGAATTTAAGTAGGAGTCCCGGTTTCGATTCTCGACAGGGGCTATATGACAATTTATATTTTCTGAATTTCTCTGGTCTGTTCTGGTAAGAGGCTTTGGCCGTGGCTAATTATCAATCTACCGACAAATGTTTCGGTGCGATGTCGCGTAGAAACCAATTAGAGGTATGGCTACCATTCTCCTTAACAGGTTAGCTCGCTACCATCTTAGACTGCATCATCACTTACCAGCTGGTGAGATTGCAGTCAAGGGCTTACTTGTAGTAGAATAAAAAAAACTAAACCACCACCTAAGAATTTAGGTATGAAACTCTAAAACTAACTGTACATCATCCAAGTATAGGAACAAGAAAACAATAATTAGGAGTTGTGTAAGTCACGTTCCGACAGTCATATACCCAGCTATTACTTCTTCCGATAATTCGTGATAACAGTAAAGCGGTTAGCGATATCCGAGTTAATGAGATCTGGCCGTCGGTGGCTTGGTGTTAAAATTTTAAATTGTTGTGTGAACTTTCACAGTCATCGGGCATCGGCTCGCCCGCGCCCCGGCTACATAACTAACGATTCGGGCCAAAAACGACAAGCGCGAGTTTTTGCTTTTTTTTCTGTTCGATTGCCCACGGCTCCGTCGATGTGAAACTCTTTTTTATCGATATAATACGGGAGAAAAGTCTGTCTATTCAACACAAAAAAGTAACCTAGCCATGTAGTCGTACAGCACTATATTCGTTCCTGAGCAGGGCAGAATATTTCAAAGGTAGGCGTACTAACATTTAATAAAAATTATACCGGGTTAGCGGGTTCAGTCGTTGTTGCTAAAGTAATTAATATTATGTAGTTATTATAAAGCTACTACATAATTTGGCAACCGTAATATATATTAACGGGCGTGTGAAGTCTACCGATCCGCACTGGTCCAGCGTGGTAGACTACGGTCAAACCCTTCTCATTCTGAGGGATCCGTGTGAGGAGACCCGTGCCCTGTAAAGGGCCGGTATTGGGTCGATGATGATGCTGAATTATGGCTTAGAATTGAAGAGTCAAATTTAACTCTCATCTAATAAAATAAGATAAGAATCTCGTTAATTTTTTCCCCCAGATGTGCAGTTCTGTTTAGAGCTCTTTTTTCAACCATTTCGCACTTCGCGAGTTTGTTAATCGGTACTTTGCGATTGTCTACTTAACTATTTAGCTACTACTATTGCTACTTACTAATAAAGTGCTTCTGTCGCGAGTCGCAAATACAATTAACATCTAAAGATGGCTATGCAGACGTGCTTTGAAAAATCGCTGCAAAAGCTTATAAAATATGTAATAATAATAAACAATAAATAAGTATACTATGACAATATGCACTTCACTATCTAGCCCCAAAGTAAGCGCAGCTTGTGTTACAAGCAATAAGACACCTGATGAATATATCTTTATGAATACATATAATATACATAAATACTGATCATATACAGATAAACGCCCAGACACTGAAAACCTTCATGATCACCATCCAAATATTTCCAGTTGTGGGAATCGAACCCACGGCCTTGGACTCAAAAGGCAGGGTTGCTACCCAATGCGCCAATCGGCTGTCAGCTCGGGGGTTTATGTATAAAATAGTTGGTGATAGTTTAACATGCAGCCGATGCCGCGGGTGTTTGTTAGTGGTAAATTGTATTGTGCGTCGGCACGTGCTTTGCTCTTAGTTTTCTAATCGATATATCTGATGATCTTTATAGGCTTGATTTTGACGGTATATCGATAATAGTTTCTGGGAGTTGGAAAATCGTAAAAACTTATTGGTGTTTATTTTATTTTTACTTATCAAAGGACTTGTAGGCGGGTTAATCCGTTACTATCAAACGAAGCCTCTTATATACATATAAGAAGACCTAACGTTAAAATTGACTTGTTTATTGGCATTTAATTCAAACAACTTACTTATTTTAACTTATAAAAACTTCAGTGACAGTTGGGTTATTAAGTTTACTTATAGGTGCTAGGCTTTTTATTTGCATTAGCGCTTCTGCGACTTCATCCGCGTATTTTTTCTGTTGCTATTACCTGAAAAGGCACACCTAAGATCACTTTTCGGTCCGCCTATCTGTCTGTATGTCTCTTCACAGTCCTTTTTTCACGGGAAGGTTTTAAATTGAAATATGATTGAGTACTTTACTTTTGCATAGAATCATGAAGTTCGGCGAGATGCGATGTCTTAAAGCACAATTAAATTTAATATCGCGAAAACCGTATATTTGTATCACCATGACAACAAAAAGTGTACTTCTTTAGACAAAGTCCAGTTTAAATAAAATTTTGAATTAAGAACTGCAGTAGGTAGCTACCTATGTTTCCTTTTGAAGTAGCATTGAGAGTCTAAGCTGTATGTTATTATCTCTCTCCTATAAGAAAGAAGCTCTCAGCGGTGGCCCATTCAATAGATTTTTGATGATGACGACGATGTTGAAGATGATGATGCAGATGGTGATAGTTTTAGACGGCCATAACAACTGATAAACTCAACATTCGACCTTAAGGTTACAACAGTTTCAAATACATAATACCAACTAAATGTAAATTGATTTCGAAAGAGGTCGACAAAAAAAGTGTCGTTAGTCGTTACTATAGTAGTCGTCAAGTAAAAAGAACGCTGAGAATTATTGATCTGTCACAGCTATTTATACAATTATAATAAACGATGAGATAATATAAGATGTTGTTTAAAGTATGGTTTAATTAAAACTTCATTTGGTGTAGGTACCAAAATTATTCTTAACCGGCCCACTCCAGAGCACGCATCGCCTCCCATAATGAGAAGGGTTTAGGCTGTAGTCCACCACGCTTGACCAGTGCAGATTGCTGGGCTTCACACGCCTTTCAGAAAATTATGGAGAACTTTTAGGCATGCAAGTTTCCTTCACCGTTAAAGCAAGTGACATTTTATGTGCTTAAAACGCACATAAGTTAAAAAATTTAATAATAAAGTCCTGATATTAAAGATATACCTAATTCCCTAACAATCATTTAATTTTAGCATAGTGTAGTTTTTTGAGCCGAAGAAACACGAACATGACATCTCATCATCATTGTAAAAAGGTTTCTAAAGAGATTCTTAAAAAGTGATTTATCACGTCTTATTTGTGATAATAACCGGAACCGATGTAACCTTACCTTACCTCAACGTGCTTGCTAATTTCCCGAATGTGGTTCTTTCAAGGCCCTGATACCTACTAAGATTATCAGAAGACCAGTACCTACTTTTTGGCTTCACTCATCACTGTAATCTGTGTACCTAGAATAGCCGGCTTAGTTTATCGTGGACTCTTTTTAGATCAGGGCGCGTTTGGAACTCTCCTAGCTTTAAGATTTAGTTGGTAAACGAAGTTACCATCATCCCCTTACAATTATGTAAACATATATATGTATGAACTATGAACGCTTCGTAAGTGCCTGTAAAAGACATACCTGAAAAAAAAATGAATTTGAATTACACAGTTATTGTACGATATTTGAGTTCAGTTCTCACATACTTAAAACATACATTGATAATAATGTATGGATGAAGTATTTAAAACCTTGCCTTGTATCCATTAGAATATCTTCCATCTTATCTAAACTGATCAGCCTCTCAATATTTACGTACCATTTTCCACACAACTGCTTCAACAAGATGATATTATGCAGATCACCTTGAGTTTTATCTTTTTGTTGCCGAGTTACACGAGCCGTAACTGATAAAAAAAATCGGTCCCAACGTACCAACGGTGCCGAACTTGACAGTAAAAAAATATTTTTCAATTACTTATTTAACGGTAACTATTGCTTACTTTTGAGGCATGACCCAGTTGCGACAGCGCATATCGCTTGCATTGGTTAAGCAACAGTGACCTAAGTTGGTGATTGGTAAATAACTTTTAATAGCTAGGTACATTTTACTTTTATTTATTTATTAGCTTTGCCAACAGATTATACACTTATAAAAGGACTAAGAACTACGTTAGAAGACATAAGTACGTTCGTGGAAATACGATTATAAAAATGAATATTTCAGAATTCAGATACGCTACTTGCATGCAGTGGCGTACGTACAGAGTATGCACTAAGCGGAAGATGATGAAAAATGAATAAAAACTTAAGGATAGGCATAGAAAGAGGTATAAAAAGTGTACCCTTTAGTTTTTAAAGCTCTTACTGGAGATTTTTTTCATTTTATATCATTCGCCATCTCATCTGCCTCTAGGTACGCCACTGCTTGCATGTTTACAATCTGCTAAAAATATGTTAAAAAAATTCAAACAATACAAATTGTTAAAAAGAACTTCTCGAGGCAATGATTATATTGATGGAGAATTATTGTTTTGCTAAAACAACCTGGACTTCAATATATGGATTTGGTATTCTGAGTAGGATGTTTCCGCAAGTATCGCACGATCTTACTCGGTCGACCGACCGTGTACAAAGTATCCTTTTAATTCTTGAAAGCTATATCTTTGCCACTCCTGGGTTATTTCAGTACGACCAAGTTAGTAGTATAGGTACGTAATTCTCACTCCATACATTATTCGGCAATAACTAAATATTTTCAAAATTGTTCCGCCACCCGCCAAATTCTATTGGGGCAGCATGGAAGGCAAGGAGCTGTTGGCTGTTCTCGAAGCTACCTATAACTTAATAATCTGTAATCTATGGAAGTAGATTTCTACACTTCTTTTGACTGGTTTACTAGGCTACACAAAATTGCAAATTCATTCAAGGGCAATTGTATATTATTTTATAACAAATTACCAAATGAAATCTTTGAGATGTCTCTCAATAAGTTCAAAGTTTATATAAAACTTAAGCTTACAGAAAAATCATATTATAATATTAAGGATTACTTAAACGATAAAAAAAGCTTGGGTGTGAATTGCTCTAGCTTCATAGCTGAATATAAATTTACTGTGAGATGATGATAACAAAATAATAATTTTACCCGGCTAAGTTTGTTGTGGCCTCTTCTTAGACCAGGGCGCGTTTGAAACGCTGAAGAAATTTTGAATTTGTATTTGAATTTGACTTATGATTCACTATAAGGGAGCCCCAAGTAGATATTTTTTTTGACATTTCTAACCTAAACTTTAATAATTTATTCATAAACACTCTTTGAAACTCCATTACGATTTACGACAGCGAATTTTGCGGCAGCATGTTTACTTTGCGGTGACAGACAGTTAAGGAGAGCATTGTGAGGAAATCTGCAAGAGTACTCCATAATGTTTTCAAAGGATAATGATGATATGGGAACTTTGCCTTAGTATAGTTTTTAGTTACTTAGATTTTTTGAATTTATTACTTGTTACCTACATGAGTTTTAGTCGTCCGGGTTTTCATCACATTTGGTGTCCGTCGCACTCCGTCTTAGATTTACCACGTCGAATTGGCGAGACAGTCCTTCGAAACAAAGACGCGGGTTATTTGTCACGCGCTGTAAATATTTTGGACAGAGTTTTATGGGCCCCGTAGTTTTATGAGGCTTTCGCGCTTATTGTCTCCCATCGGCGATTAGACATGCCTACCCGTGGTCGTTTAAGAAATAAATGCTCAGTACCTACATCTGCTAATAGCTGCATTTATATTTTTCCATGTTTAAAAATAAAAAAAGTTTATGAGTTCTTTGTTTCAAAATCTCGCTACCTGACAGTTTGAGACGTGTTATTATGATACCTATTTTATTTAGGGGCGGGTGATAAATTAACTTGTTTGTTTTTTGTTTGGTATACTCTCAGTAACCCATTAGCTGTAACTATTAGTTTTATCAAGGAATTTATTATTGCGATGTATGTGTATTCCATAAAGTTTGCTAGAGGCCAAAAGCCAGCAGTGGGAGTCCCATCTCATTTTAGGTTTTAATTTAGAAATGCTTTCAATTATCTGTTCTTTTAATAATTCTTTTTATACTCATTAAAGACCGAGATTGACATCATACCTACTCTCCTGCCTTCTAGGGCACCGAGAAGCAGAACTTCTCTCAGGTTAGTAGTTTTAAGCGAATACACCAACTTGTCATCCTTTATAATGTAAGGCGGTACTTCACGCCAGGATAAGGCCTCGCACTGTACCAGGCTCAAATCCGAAGAAGAATGGAGTACTTACTGCGGGGCGGCTCTGCCAAGTACCATTTCGAAGCTTTAGATTTAAAAATTGAATTATAGGTGACAAATCGATAACACAGGCGAAACTACATACGGTTTTTTACCGGATGTACTTAAGTAAGAGTTCTCAGGAACTTCACAATCTTGTTCCTCCGAGGTAGACGCCGTGAGCGGTGGCATCCTTATGAGGTTGATATTGCATCAACACGCACGAAACGTTTTTTATCCAAGTTTCTGATACGTACCGCTAGGATGTGGAACGCCCACCCGGCAACTGAGTTTCCTGCAACGTATAACTTGAGTACCTTTAAGGCTAGAGTGAATAGGCTTTTTCTTGGCAAGCGTGCTAAACCACATCATTTCTTTCTAACGGGCACGATTATCTCCAAGCGCTGGCCTATCGTTAATAAAAAAAGTAAGGTAGTTGGTATGAATATTATATTAGTTAAAATTTACATTTACATTTACATCATCTTATTTCTGAAAATGTGTTGCTCCTGTCAAGAAACAAGGTAGCTACCTACTCGCTTTAGGTAAATACCTATTCTTACATAAAAAGTCATATATTGTAAAAAAAATTTAAGCTTACCGAGGCTATTAAAGCTTAGCTGTTTTAATTATACTTTTTTGTTTCAAAGTTTTCTATTTGCCTTTACTTTTTCCACACAATTAAAAAAACACTACGAGTCTATACCTAATTTAATGCGGGTAACTTTTCGCTATAAATACAGCCATTAAATAAATAATTAATTTTTGTTCATCGTTTTTAAGAGAGAAGCAACTTATTTTCTAATAAATCTCGTTTGAACTTCCTTTACGGAAATACAAAACTGAATTGGCAGGTTCAAATGTAGTGGTGTTTTTTTGTCAATGTATGCGCTGAAAAAGGATAGCAATACTCTTAAAATTACTTATACGTTTGTGTAAAGCAGAATTGAAATTGTTACCTACCATTTTTTGATAATTTTCATCCAAGATGTGTAACATAATTTTTTTAATATTTTAGCGTTTTTTGGCGCTGGTAAAAACATTAAAATGCAGTACTAAAATTAAAAATGAAAGAATGACCCCAAGAGGTTTTTTTAAAGAACGGCCTTGTACTTACAAATAATGAAAACTCTAATGAAATCGGTTCAGCCGTTTTTTCTGTAATCGTTGGACAAACAAACAGAGAGCGTTTATACTTCATCCTTGAATCGTGCGCGAAGTCATGGTAATGAGCTAGTTTAAATTTATTACTGTAACGTCAATAAACGGCCTATGCAATAGCCAATTTAACATATATGTAATATAATATTAATTTTTTTTTATTACTTTTAACTTTTTTATGCTTTAGGATAGCTGCTGCAATCATTTTTAAGCATTTCTGTAAGAAAAAACTTGCGATTGTTTATCTATTATCTAGCTACAAGAAAATAGAACTAAAGGTGATTGCAGTAGAACGTGTTAGTTGCACAGAGGACGTTGCTGCCCGTTCTTCTTTTTTCTGATCTGACATCACCAGACCGCACAGTAGATTAATTTTTTGTAGAAAGGAGAAAGGAATTTCTTCCTAGCTACTTCGGTTCTTTTGCGAATTGCGGCTGACGCGGACGTAGCTATCAGGAGCGTTGTTGTTATTTTTTTGTTCCTTCCGGATATAATGTAATTAACATTATGCACGGAAGTCACATCAGTCTAATATCTTTCACTGCACCCGTTTATTTGAGCGTATTTGAAAAAGGACGGCTCTGTTCTGGCCAGCGCGCAATGTGAGGCGACGTCAAGGCTGCGGTAACCTCGCGGTTTGTGGAGCATGACGGCGCGGCGACGTGTCGGCACCCACACTGTGACGTCACGGCCCCTCGGCCCGCCTCGACAGCTTTGGACATGGTTCTGCTTTAGTAATGCCGCAGTAGTCCGTTGAGATGGTACCTTAAACCTCTCATCGGTAACTTCATCTTACCAAAACGCTAGTCGAGAACTAGAAAAAGTAGACTCAAACTGAACTTCTAAATTTTATGTGGTCTGGTCTGGTGGGAGGCTTCGGCTGTGGCTAGTTACCATCCTACCTACAAAGATGGGCCGCCACGCAATTTAGCCTTCCAGTGCCAGCCCAGAAACCGAGCAGGGATATGGGTTTAATATAACTGTGATACCCTAGGTTAGCCTGTTACTATTTTAGACTGCATCGTCACTTATCACCAGGTAAGATTGCAAAAAAGGCCATGTCACATTTGTAGAAGATTGAATAAAAGCCTGTTTGGCTTTCTGTTGCCTCAATGATCTTAATTTGTCGAGTTTAACTGACTAAATGGAGGGAAGACAGTCGCTCGTCGAAAATTACACATAGCAAAGATTAATGCAGATAACAGAAAACCATGTACCTTTCTATCATGGCCCAGAGTCAACTTAGAAATTATACATTCCGTAAGTCCCAATGCCATTAATTGTAGTGTTTTGTTAAAAGGTAAGGCTAACCCTTTACTATGCCATTAATAAATAAAAAGTCTCCCTGTTTTGTGACTGAAAAAAAAGATTGTCAGGTTCCTGAGCACATGAAGTATGTTGACGTAAGTCGCACCCGCAAACTACCTACAGTTATTTGTACGAATTACTGACTAAAGTGAGAGCAAAACGACTGCGTCTAATCTGCATTCACAGCGTTGTTCGAGTTTGCGTCCTGCGAGCGCGCAATTACAATACTCGCTAGAAATCTCGCTACTTTTTATTGGTCAAACGCTAGACGCAAATTAGAACGCCTCTAACGACGTCGGTTTGGCTTTGCCTTTATAGCCAATGCTGTAACGTGTTCTGTCTTAAAAAGTCTTTACTACGATAGTTTAAAAATAAAGGTTTCATAAAACTATTATAATTCCTATGAAAAAAAGGGTGAACACGGAAAATAGGTGAATTTGAACTGAAAAGTTTATTTGAATAGGTACTAATATCGATATTGTACGCTAACCGAGCGTATTTCAACGTAGGAAATGTTCGTAAAATCATGATTCGAATTTAAAAATTAGTAGTAGTTCGAGTATTTAAATTAATTAGAAGCTAAGAGGCGCGTGCAAAAATAGCCTGACTCCCGCTCATTATGGTATTAAAGCTAAACAGGTGTGAAATTAAGCTCATTTTTTGTGCACCTAATAGATTGTGCAGTGTTCCGTCCCGAAGCACGCCACCATACGTAATACCTGTCCATTACGGACGTACAAATCACCTAAACACCCCGTTTAAAACTATATAATTTAGCACTAAACCGAATGATTTGGGAATTTCGTCTCGTTATAAATTTTCACTTTTGTTTTTTCGCCCAAACAATTACGGGTGGTTTTGTTCCGACAAAGCGTTTTTTATTACGATTCGGGCAGCTGATTGATGGGCATTTATTTTTGGGTTTGATAGCAAAACGCTTCCGTGTCAACGGAGTAACTTTAAAAAGATATTTTTAAATATTTATATATTTATATAATATATTTAATATATGTTCTGTTGTGTAATTATTAATATGTATGTAAATTTTTAGAACTTTGCACACCGCTATAACGATTCATATGTGTGTCAATTCCTCGTAATGGTTGCCAGGAAGAAATTACTATATAGTGATAAGGCCGTTACTTGTACCTTTTTTTATTTTTTATTTATTTCTGTTTTGTTCTTGTGTGCAAGAAAGTCTTTTTGATTCATTGATTGATTAATTGATTGCAGAGCCAACGAAATTAGAGCGGTGTATTTTTGGTGTAGCTAGGAGCTGTCAATCATTCCGCACTTAATGTATATACTGAATCAAACTTAGAACGGTGGACTCCTATTACACTTTAACCAAAATCTCATTAAAATAATATCTTTATATATCCCTTGAGATCTTTGAAATCTTAACAGCGAAACACTAGAAATAAGTACATGTAGTTAGTATTATTAATTGTTAAAGGTTTTACTATATCAATTAAGTTAAGAGGGTAGGACTCCAACTTCACTTTTGGAGTTAGTATCCCAGCACGCACCTCTAACTTTTCTAAGTTATGTGCGTTTCAAACAATTAAAATATCACTTGCTTTAACGGTAAAGGAAAGCATCGTGAGGAAACCCAGAACTTCTCCATAATGTTCTCAAAGATGTGTTGAGTCTACCAAGCCGTACCTACTTGTACAGCGCGGTGGACTGCGGCCTTTACTTTACCCTTCCCATTGTTGGGGGAGACCCGTACCCTGTAGTAGGTTGATGTAATGATGATGACTTTTAATGATAATCTCGCGTTTTGCACTTAATCAGTCCTATGTTATCTGTAGAGTGTGTAGAGTTAATGTGATCAGAATAAATCAAACAGATATAATACCTTTAAAACCTGTCGTTTACTTAAACAATTAATGTAAGTATTACCTACTTATTTTCTTTTATTTCATGGAGGTCGCTTTATTTATAAAATTGCTTGTAAATAAATCCAATTTGCAGTGCACGTTAGATAGACTTTCGCCTGACCACAATCACTACTCATTGAAAGTGATTATGTAAACTAAGATGGAACACGCTTTAATGTCTTTTCACTCTTGTCTTCAAGGTACCCAGTGGGATATTCCACTTATTTAGCTGCTTGTATTAGACTAAATGAACCTTAAGAAATGTCTATTCATTCTTGTTTTGACGTTACTTAACTTAAATGAGTGGAAGGGAACACTAACGTTCCACTTTACTTAATCCAACTATAACGGCCTCACGTTTTTAACTAACGCTTTAATTTCAAATAATACATTAAAGATTGATCACCAAGCATTGAGAACCTGTAATTAATTGTTTGATTTATTTATTGACATGAATCAAAAGATCTTTTTAAAATCAAAAATCTCTATAATACAATCAAAAATAAAATATAAAACAATCTTTTTATAACCTACTTTAAAAAGATATATTAATAACATGCTTTAACCTATTCTTAGGTTTTTGTGGTTCTACGGGTGTTTTTTTTATCCTCAAGTAACCTTGAAGTTTAATAACTGAGTAAAAGACAGTTAGACAGATTTTTAAGCGAATGAAAAATCATCCCTTGTGTGATTAACATCTATATATATAAAAGAAAGTCGTGTTAGTTACACTACTTATAACTCAAGAACGGCTGTACCGATATGGCTGAAAATTGGTAGGTGGGTAGTTTAGAGCCAGGAGACGGACATAGGATACTGTTTATCCCGTTCGACAGTCCTTATATATATATCTATATTCTACATCTATAAAACAAAGTCGTGTTAGTTACACCATTTATAGAGAACGGCTGGACCGATTTTCATTATTTTTGATTTCTTTGATTCCTGTTAATCCGGAATAGGAGAATAAGTATTAAAATACAATATTTTTTTTTAATTTAAAATCAAAACAATTATCTAGCCGTTCATTAGTAACAAAACACAATTGACAGCGCACGTCAAGTTGTCTATACCTAATCGTAAAACTGTTGATGTGACCTATAGAGAGATTCCGGAGTAAGATGAGTTTTATGTATTGTACTTTATAAAGACATTGAGAGGTAAAATATACTAAGGCGAAATGAAATTCGCGGGGATAGCTAGTATAATATAAGTATGGATTCCATTGATTTAAATATGCATAGGTCGCATGTGTAATTTTGCTTGATGTTCAATAGTGGGTGTTTATTTACTAACCAGTCATCAGGCAATCAAAATGGTTTTAGGTATAAAACTATTAAGAAAAAATATCTATACATAAAAAGACTTGTCAAATTAAAAATTCCTCGTAATATACGATGTGGAATCTAAAGTAAGTAGGTAGACTAAAAAACTTTGTAATTTGAGTTGAAATGTATTACGTGACAAGCGAAAAAAAGGACTGAAGAAAAAGTGATAGTAAACTTACTCGTAATACGGAATTGGTTGCTAATTTGATTTCTTAAATTTTCTGGATAGAATTTCTAAAGCTTATGTTTGGATATTGGATGGAAGCCGGCGCTATTTTGCGAAATTCCATGATTATGAAACCTAAGATTAACCTAAGTTATACTCCGTGAATAGCAGGAGAATCTGTATGGTGTAATTTATAATTTCTTCAAACTTTAAACCCCACACCAAACAGATCTTCGGCAATGTATCTACGCGCGCTTCGCTCCGACACTGGAGCATCCTCAGAAAATGTTGGCTATACAATGGATAATTTTTAAGACACTTAACATTAATTCATACAGTACATTGCCGAAAATCTGTTTGGTGTGGGGTTTAAAGTTTGGAGAAATTATAAATACCATCATACAGATTCTCCTATATATAGCGAATTAAGCTTAGTTTCATGATATAACCCTATGTTTTATCTAACGTCCATACAACTATCGTCTGGTCCTGTTCAAATGTACCTATCCAAATCACATAAGTAAATTTTAGTTTTGCATTACTATGATAATAACATTATTAAATTGGATACTTTTATTTCAATAAGTTTAGAATGAAAAAGATGTATCATTATAAACCAGTAAGCTATTGGTGATTTTTTTTATAGCAATCCCCTTAAAGTGGACTTTTGAATTAGATTATGCAGTCGTATTTACCAGGATACCTATTTAGAATAACCTACCCGCCTAAGTTTGTTGTGGGCTCTTCTTAGACCAGGACGCGTTTGGAACCCTCGTAACTTTACGTTAAAGTTGGCGAATGTATTTTTCACTATCATCTGTATATAATTTGTATTTATGTATATCATTCATAAAAGTATGATTGATTGATTTGACTGATTAATCAGTCATCTTACTCAAGCTACGCTTACTTACTTAGCCCCGACTAGATGGCGATGGGTGTATTGTAGTTGAATAGTTTTACACAATTATGAAAATATATAATATAGTGTGAACGATTTATAAGTGCCTGTGATAGACCTACTAAAAATTTTTAAGTTGATTGTTTTCAAGAATCAGTATTGTTTCAGTGTTTTACCGTGTCTTTTCTTCAGTTAATCATGACTTATTTAAAAAAGCTGGTAGGTAGTATCTACGTAACAAGGGTTCTTAAAAGGTACGTAAAGCGATTTTCAACGAAGCGAAGTAACACCAACATTGTTGGAAGCTATTGTAACCATTTCACGGTGTTGCCACTACAAACTGCGACCAAAACGAATCCGAACGTGGCTGTTTGCTAACCATTTGACCCGACTTCTCCTGCGCCTACTAACCTACTAGGTACGCCGTACGATAAGAAACGGTTCAACAAAACCTACATTACATTTTCAACCTTTTGTAAATACAAACAAAGTTGAAATTCCAACAACAATACCTGTTCATCTCTTTGATGTAATGATGTGAAGTCGGTATCAACTGTTTATTTACTGGCAGTCTTTTCAATCCGCTGTAACGTATATCTCCATTGTAGACAAGCAAATATCTATTTTATTGTCAAAACGGTTTGGTGTGATTTCCATTGCATCTTTCGAAGATAGTTATGTTCTTTTAGATGTGTGTTTTTGAGGCAGATTGTGACGAAGCGAAGAGCCTTCAACGCTTCAGACCAACCGTTAGCTGGACCGTTCAGTAAATTAATTTTTAATAAGTAATGCTTCTTGCCGTAGATGGCGCTCGTTTGCCTTAAAAATAAGGCTGTGTAAGACTACAGTTTTAAAACAATGGTAATAGATGGTTTGAATTATAGTAGTTTTAGCGTAGTGATGTGAAAACGTATTCGACTAATAAAGGTATAAAACCAGTTGCATGTATTTTTTTGTTTCATTGAAGGCTCAATCAAGCAGAAGCTTATCATTCGTTGAATCTGTCATCAGCACTACTGTGTACTTTTACTAGCTTTAATCAATAAAATTTTGGTTTTATGGCTCACGTTCGCTAATGTCCGTGGGATTTTAAAGACGCGCTTTTGAGAATGATCGGTGAAAGCTAAGGAAAACAAAATTTTAATTTTGACGCTAACAAATAGCAGATTTTTTGCTTCACCTTTTTTTAGTTTCTAACCTAAAATAACACAAAATAATAAATAATTAGTAGGTAACTATACAGTATTTTACATAGATATTTACAACTTAATATTATTACACTTAATATATTTACGTAAAAACCAAAAATATGGGCTAAACACAGATATTAAGAGACATTCAACATTTAGAGGACGAGGAATTTGAGCTGGGAGAACATCAACATAAGCACATCAACATATTGCCGGCCCACGACAGAGCACGGGTCGATTCCCAGAATGAGAAGGGATTGTATTAAATGAATGCTATGCGATGATACCCGTGCTCTATAGTGGGCCGATAATGGGTTGATATATTGATGATGGTAATGATGATGACCGTCTGCTTGGTCAGTAAATTATTCTTAATATACGAGTAAATAAACTTAAAAATCATTGCGGAGCTGAAAACGGAGGATATAAAATGGAAAATCTCCAATACAAGTTAAACAAACAATTTAGGCAAGGCATCGCTTTTATGCCCGCCGGTGGCGAATTAAAGGGGAAGTTTGTCACCCAACTAATGACAGGCCTGAGAAGGTGGCGTGCCGTGTGCACGCCTCTCTGGAGGATTCAGCAGCGATCAGGACATTGACGATGGGACCCGCCATGCATTGGGGGGTCCATCCCCTGAGCCCCCGGCGAGAGAACGGTGAATACGCAAGTGAATCCCGTGCGTCAATCGAGGGACACACAGAGTTTTCAGTGGGTGCAAGTCCCACATAACTACTCCGTTTCTCCCAACGGAGTGGTATGCGTCAGGCATTTTCTCTGTATAAAAAAAAGGCAGTGATGTTACAGTGTAAGGCATACATGAACCACCAGATGTCAGTGGGTAAGTGTGATGAAATGTTTTCTCTACAAATTACATCATTACCAGAAGTTATTGCGACAAAGATGTACTGGATCCGAAACCAGAACACTTAAAGTGCTTCGTCCATCTGACGAACTGAGTGTTTGTTCAATTTATACGTGAAGGGCCCTTCAGCGGCAGACGCGCCGGCGCCTTGCGCTTACTAGGGCACTATGATAAATCAATATTTTCTGAACTATACACTTTAAAAGTCAGTTAAAACAATGTTGCTAGTGTAAAAATAACAATGGCGCAAGAACACTGACGTCGAACGACGACGAACACGTGACGTATTATTTATTAAAACACTGGACTGCCCGTCCTTAAACCTACTCCTCAGATTGATGGTCATAGCGCTGCACTTTGAAGGACGGGTTCCTTCCATGGGTATGTCTGTTTATAGACGATGGTTTACATCTTACCATCAGGTCAGTCATCTATGATGTGGGTCTGCTGCTACTGCTTTTTTATATTTGGCTAAGTTTTTTTTATTTATTTTTGTGCCTTACTGTCTGTGGTCCCTAATAAATAAAATTAAATATAAATAAAATAGCCTAGTGGCACGGACTTCCGTTTTTCTTTTCGGGGGACCGAGTTCGATCACCGCCACGCACCTCTAACTTTTAAGAGTTCTGTGCGTTTTTTATTAATATGCAATTAAATATCACTTTTCTTATACGCATGGCTGAGGTTTTGAACACCCTTCCGAATTCTGTGTTTCCTAATTCTTACAACCTGGGTATCTTTTAAACAAGAGTGAATAGGCATCTTCTAGGCAAGCACGTCCCATCTTAGGCCACATCCACACTTTCCATCAAGTGTGTATATAGACGGTATGCACAGAGTATGCAGATGATATAAAATGAACAAAATCTCCAGTACGAGTTATAAAAAACTTAAGGATAGGCATTGTAAGAGTTAAAAAAGCCTACCACTAAGTACATATAACCTTACAGAAGATTTTTTTCATTTTATATTATCTGCATACCCTCTGCTGAGATTGAGATTGTGGTCAAGCGCTAGTCTATTCTAGTTAAAAAAAAACACTTTGTTTAACGGTGAAGGAAAACATTCTATATATTTTCTAGAGTTCTATATATTTTTCTCAAAGGTATGCGGAGTCCACTGGGCCAGCGTAACGTTGAAACCAGTGTTATTTAAATTTCTAAAAAAAAGTTTGAGGTGTGTGCTGGGATTCGTACTCGGCTCCAGTCAGTTAAGTCGAAGGCCTACTCACTGATCTAACTCAACTAAAACTATGGTAAATAAATAAGTAGGTTTTTATCAAATAACTCATTTCATGAATGATCTTGTAAAAAAGACTACTGATTGGACACCAATTGTACAAACAATATTAACATGTTTCTTATATAGGTGATTATACGAACACGCACTCAAATCAACCTTTAAAAGCCTTTTAAACCTGAACACAAAAAATAATTGGGAATCAAGATGGAGGCAGATAAGGTAATCCGTGTCGAGTTTATTTGTTTTTAATTATTCGGTGGCGAGTCCGCCCCTGGCTAATGACTCTATCGCGCGATTTATGAGTGCCCCCAACATTTTTATTTCTTTATTTAGTTCCGTTACTGCCTCACTGCCTCGATGGTCTAGTGGTTAGCTTGTTTAACTACGATCACTAGGTTCTGGGTTCGATTCCCAGGCCAAGCCGAGATTTATGATAATGTTGGATTCTCCATTAAAATTGTAAGAACAAACCCGGAGTTCGAATTAGCATTGCTTAACCCCGTGCGTTGGAGAGCAAGTTAAGTCCCAGATATAGGAGTAGCTTGGTGCTTTTCAAACCCTCTCATAAGAGGCCTGCATCCCAGCAGTGAGGCGTTGATAGGCTGATATTGTAGATTACGAACTATACTAGTATGCAGTGGCGTGCACTTCATACAATCTCAAAAGCACTGCCTACCCTAAAATTGATATATATATATATAACTCGTATAGGAGGAGGATTTTTGCCTTTTTATGCAATTTTCCTGCTGTATACATACCCTGGTAAGAAACCAAGTGCACGCCACTGCTAGTACGGATGTAAACCCCCTTCTCCTGAGACCTCTTTGACGATCTACGATCTCCCTGGCGCAGTTTTAAGCTCTGCTGTCTTATAAGTAGGTGATCCCGTGTTCGATCTCCGGTGGGAGTAATTTGAGAATTTCTAGTTTCTTCCTACCCACCAAAGTCAAAGTAGTTTGTACACATATTTTTGGAAGTGTTGAAGTAATATAGGATTATTTTTATCCCGACATTAAGCTCTAATTTAATGTTAATA
Source organism: Pararge aegeria (assembly GCF_905163445.1). Classification (NCBI taxonomy): domain Eukaryota; kingdom Metazoa; phylum Arthropoda; class Insecta; order Lepidoptera; family Nymphalidae; genus Pararge; species Pararge aegeria. Next base: position 15,510,262 of record NC_053182.1, read on the forward strand.
TTTTTTTAATTTTGCCAAAATTTTGTGCAGATCTCATGAATGTTGTTGGAGATAGAGGACAGAACTCCTCAGCGGACAGCAGCAACCCCTCATTTAAGGCTTAGCGATACTGAATAACTACTTGAATGCCAATTGAATGTCAATGCCACATCAAAAAACAAAATCAAACGCAGACGAAGTCGCGGGCGACAGCTAGTCCATAATAAAAAAGGGGAAAAGTACCTACTAATTTGATTTTTATTTTGCCGAAAAACATTGTTATATTAGGCATGCAAGGATATTGGTAATTTGTTTCATTTGAATTGATTTTGTTCACGCTAACTTGCTCGTGGGATTCCGTACTCTTACGAGCAAGGTCGAAAAATTTTTAAACTCCGTACTAGTACTGAGAATATTTTGACAAAGATACCCAATACCTAACCATTTTTAGTCCCCGCTTATCAAACGAGGACATCGTAATCCAAAATCTGACATCCTGACCTCTAAACCGGATGGCACATCTATACTTATAAAAAAGAGTTTGTTTGTATTAACGTGCTATTGTTGAATTCTTGACGAAAGAAATAAGCTTAGCGATACTACTTTATTTTTTTTTAGATCTACAACTAAATTTAATGCCAAATCAAAAAACAAAATCAAACTCAGACGAAGTCGCGTGCAGCAGCTAGTAGTGTAACAATCGAAAATAAGTTTTTGTTTTTGTTTTTTTCTATTTCAATGGAGCAGAGAGAACTAACTTCCCTCTAAGAATGTACCTACATAATTATTACGTGACACGGACGCTTACGAAAAGTTTGATAATATGACGGTACAAAATGTAACCGTTTCAAGAGTTCACAAACCTTGCGAAATCGTTTTGGCTATGTTCAGCTAATTTCAAACGTGAAAACAATAGAAACTTTTTCAATTGAGTATTTCTGTTTTTGTTCAAACTTTTTTTTAACCTGTACTCGTAGGTATTTATACACTTTTACGGGAAAGGATAAAGGTATTTTTAGCGTGCTCCTTATCGGTTTCTACGCGGCATTGTACCGCAATGTTCAGTGTTGTGTCTTTGTTTTAGGGTGGTAACTTTAGCAATGGCCAAAGCCTCTTACCTCAACGAACCCGCAACCTTCTACATCACCGCAGCTATCACCACTGCGCCAGAGAGAATGACCTCACCATATAAACGCATAACCGGCCCACTAGGTAGCACGGCTCTCCTCTCTAGAAGGGCTTAGCCCGCAGTCCTAACGGGCTATCACCGCTTGAGATCGACATTTAATTCCTAAATTTTACTGTCTATTTATTTTATATGTTTGTTCTTATGACGGAAATCACTCTCAGTAAATTTAGGAGTAAATTTATATATAACAATACTAATTCACATAAGCATACATATACAATAAAATATAACAGCGCATCTTTACGCGCAGAGTAGGTTCCAACAATCAGATTATTCAAATAATAATCATACTCAATAAACATCAGACAGCCAATTGGCGCAGTGGGCAGCAACCTGACTTTCCGATCCCAAGACTGTGGGTTCGATTCCCGCATCTGGAAAATGTTTGTGTGAGGAGCATGAATGTTTCTCAGTGTCTGGTTGTTTATCTATATATTATAAGTACTCGTATTTATGCTGTATATAATTCATACAAATATTCATCAGACATATTAGTTCCCATAACGCAAGCTACGCTTACTTTGGGGCTGCATGGTGATGTGTGTATTTTCATAATATATTTATTTATAAAAAAATACTTACAAGGTACGTATTTGAACTTACTTCTGAAACTAATAGACTTAAGTTAATAAAAACACTATATTGTGCTACAGTACATCCTAGCGCACTGTGTTGGATTCCATAGTCATATTATAAAAATACTGTTGACCACGACTTCGTCCGCGTTTGTTAAAATATCATGCGGGAATAATTTGTTTCCCTAGCTAGGTATTAGTATCCTATGGATGCACATTGTCTAAAATATCTATCTATCAATATCTTTCTAACCTTTGATGCAAAATAGGTAAAGATCTGACTTATTTTGCATCGAGATAGTGTGCATTTCACATTTTATCGCATGTATAGTAAACAAAGACTACTTTTGAAATCTTTTTGTTCAGAAGTAGAGACATAGTATAATCATAACCAATAACAACCAATAACCAATAATAGTCCACCGATAGACTAAATAAAAGTCCTTTCCCAACAGGAGGACCTGCCAACATAGAGGACGCTGCCCGTTGTCGTTATATTTTCTCTGTCGCGTCGCACGTCACCCGCTGGAAGAGGACCGTGGTGGCAACTGTATTCTGATCTGCCGTCCTGTCGAAACACATAACTGAAATTCTTAACATATAAGCCTAATGAAATCACCGTCTCAATTTCTGTTACGGGATTACTGTTTCTGTGAAACCTTATCGGAAATAGTAATACCTACGACAATATAGCGATGACTGGTTTCGCTTATCGCTCGGGTAGATTGTGACCTTAGGATTTTTCGTTTGATATTATGACTCAATAGCGACAAATTTGCCAAAAAATTTATTGTCATGTTTTCTAATGTTTAAGTAGGTATTTCTTGTAGCTTATTACGTTCGCTTTTATAGATTCGGCCAGCAATGAATTAAAAAAAAATCTTTTGATTTACAATAGTGGTTAATATAAATTTGAAAGATTCAGTTTAAGAAAGGAAGGTTTTTCGAATAAATTTTTAAACACGAAACTCAGTAGACTTTATAAACCGAGAACGTAAATAAAAAGGGCTATCAAAAACAGATTTCTTCAAACTGTTATTTCCTCAATCATACATAAATACATACTTTTCAGCATTTCAACAAAATCATCTTATCTCTTTACGAAGACATTTAAAATAATGTAAGTATTTGTTTCTACTACATGAAATAATATTTCATTTCATTTCGTATGAATTGTATTGTGATTAGATATTTTCTGTAGCACAGTAGTAATCTTGGATAAATAGCAATTTCAGTACATGTTTTAATTATATAAATTTAAAATGCATATAAACATTTTTGGAACCGACAGGATTTGAACCTGTGACTGTCTGGCAATCGCGGCCTGAGCGCTTTCTCCAATTAAGCCACGGCTCTCCTAACGATGATTCCGAAACTATTATAGGCCTTTCACATCAGTCTTACAGCGACTGTAGCGTCATCCAGTAGGAAACGTTGCAGTTTCGATCTACTTTTTCAAAGGTCCATATTAAAATGAGACACGTTTTAATTAGTAGGTATGGTTAATATTTATTATGTTGTTATGTATAAAGGCGATTGTTTTATTAGGCTATTTAAATACCTATGATTTTTACACGATACCTAAAGTATTAGTATTTAAAGTTCGTGTAATGTATATCAACTATTTAATGTTGCACTATCCCGTTTTCCGTACCGAACATGCTTCATCAACCAAAGGTTGTCTGGTGGAGATCGCTTCAAGCGATAAGGCCGCCTTTGCGCATATATGTTTATTTACCTTTTGTTTTGTTTGATTTGTTTTTTTTATCTGTCTAACTATTAAAGCATTGTTACGGTAAACGGGACCGATTATAAAATTATAATATGTGGTATTACTAGACTTTAATAGTCCTTATTGGTTGGATTTAGCATCACATTCCTAATTCTTGTTTTGCAGGATTATTGCCAGTTTTCACTAAAATCATCGCATCGCCTTAATCGAATGCCTAATGATTTAGGCAATGTCTAAAGAATATTAAACGTTTCTCCAAGTCTTGGGTGCTTAATAGATAAATAAATAAATAGATATACTAAGACAAATCATACATCACCATCTAGCCTCAAAGTAAGCGTAGCTTGTTTTATGGGTACTGAGATAGCTGATGAATATTTTTTTATGAATATAATACACATAAATACTTATAAAATACAGGTATACACCGAGACACTGAAAAACATTCATGTTCATCACACAAACATTTTCCAGTTGTGGGAATCGAACCCACGACCTCGGACTCAGAAAGCAAGGTGCTGCCCACTGCGCCACTCGGCCGTCATAACTATTGAGAATGGTTGTATGATGTATCTAAGAATCTCCTTAGATAAGGCGTTAGGTACTTATTTAGGCATTGCCTTGTACGTCGTTAGTGAAGTCGGGCATAAGAAGTACAACGTAATGATTTACTTTACATATGAGAGCATTATCTCATTAACCTATTACCGGCCCACTACAGAGCACGGGTCTTCTCCCACTATGAGACAGGGTTAAGGCCGTAGTCCACCACGCTTTGCGGATTGGTGGACGCCACACACCTTTGAGAACATTATAAAGAACTCTCAGGCATGCAGCTTTCCTCACAATGCTTTCCTTCACCGTTGAAGCCAGTGATATTTTTATTACTTAAAACTCACATAACTTAGAAACATTAGAAGTGCGTGCTGGGTTTCAAACAGACCCCCCGAAAGTAAATTCGAGCTCCTACCCAATGCCCTATTACCGTTTCATATAACATTTGACGTATTAATAATGTATTTGTAATTTGAATATGCATTAAGTGTGTTGGGCGATCCTCTATAAATTTGTCTCCTAAGGGAGAGGAAGATTGTACCAAGTAGTATTTGATTATATAAAAAGGTAGGTAAATTGGCATTGAGTATCTAATAAAAATTAGAAAAGTAAAAATAATTTAGGATTCATCATTAACAATGTAAATTACAAAAAAAATCATTAAAAGAATATCCAAATTAAGAGATTAAAATAAAAATACATATTAAATCAACACAGATTTTGTTTAAAAAATAAACTAAAAAAAACAATATAAGCACTAAAAATCAAAAATTAAAGATTGAAGTTACAATTAAAAATTTAACTAGCTTATATAATTTCAGGTTCAAAATCGGGTGCAATTTTCGGAAATATTTAAAAACTACATATATGTTTATAAATGACAATACTGATATAACAAAGCCTTACAGTTAGATAAACAGTGACCACTTTCGGCGGCGCTTTTACGACCGGGTCCTACTTAATTGTTTTATAATTCCGCCCTGAACCCTTTGCTGTAATAAAACTTTCCCAAAACATTTATTGCCTTTTTTTCAAACGACTACCGCCCCGTTTGCTTTCGGTTATTGTTACTGAGCACAAAAATAGCATAACCGCAAGTAACCCTATTTGTTTATTGACCGTACGTAGCGAGGTCTCGAAGTTAACTTGGTAAGTTTGTACGGTTTCCTTCTATCCGTCTATACGTACGTTTTTTCGTCCTTCTGTTCTCTATAGTTGCTTTTAAAGATACACTATTACTTCACAAGCTGCGCCCCTCGGTTTTACCTGCGGCGAATAAGTCTGTACACTTCTTCATATCAAACGGCCCACTACAGGGCACGGGTCTCCTCCCACAATGAGAAGGGGTTAAAGCCGTTGTCTACCACGCTGGCCTAGTGCGGATTGGTGGACTCCACACACCTTTGAGAACATTATAGAGAACTCTCAGGTACGCGGGTTTCTTTACGATGTGTTCCTTTACCGTTATACAAGTGATATTTTAATAGCTTAACATATATTTTGATTGCTTAATAGTCTGTAAACTTTAATGCAGTCAAAAAAAGTGTAGCACAGACACATCGACTGCGGGTAGCACGACAGCATGTAGCTAGTAATACATATAACGTAAATTTGACAAAAAAACACTTATAGCAGTTATATAAGTAGCATACGTTAGGTACTCTCCATTCTGTCAACTAACTCTATGCCAAAAATACTAACATCATATTACCTACTATTTTTTTAGAACGAGTTAGTGTTGGACATTCTGAAAGAGGTTTTAAAGAACACCGTCTTATTCCGCTTATTTCAACGTCTCCCTGAAACTCGTTTAAAAATGTCAGCCCACCTCTTGATTATGAACATTACTTTTATTTTTTTCTTTTTAATTTATAGTATGGATTTAAAGTTATTAAAAAAAACTAATTTGTATTTTCATCTGTCAAATGTCAGTTTACGAGTTCTCCAAACTTTACGAACCGCCGAACTTTAGCCGGTGTCGTAACTTTAAACGGCTTTAACTTTAAACCGTTTTTTTCTCTAGGCATCAATTAAATTACTAGGCATTCGATTAAGCCCATTCCTAGATTTAGTGAAAACGGGCATAAAAGCATCATATATATGCCTGAGATAGTACGAAGGTATAGAATGAAAAAGGCAATATTGACAGTTGGTCCACGAGCTCTTATTCACCCAGCGTGCTATGCAGCGGTCTATGTTGAGTGTTTAAGGATAAAATCACAATACAAATCACATAGCTCAAATACAAGCTAGAGTGGCAGTGGGCAGGCCATATATGTCCCAAAGCTGATGGCCGTTGGTGTGTAAGTGATCTAGAGTTTAGAACGCTTTTCAGTACTTATTTAAGCGCAGTGTACAAAAACCGCCAGCCCGCTGTATGGATGACCTTAAAGATTTGGAAAGTTGCTTAATATAGAATACAGAGTGAGTTATCCCACAACATTCTTGGAAAGCTATCTTCAGGAGTGAAAGCATTTTTTTGACAAACATGGAGAAATAGAGAGCTATGCTAGGAGTATTTCTACGTGATCAAGAAATGAGGAGATCAGTAGAAGATATTGAGTTGCCGTCATAGCTCAGCGAGTCGAGAAGCTGAAGTAAAGGGGTCTTAAGGTTCTGGAATGGCGAACCCGCACCGGTAAACGTAGGTCTGCCCCCAACGAGGTGGACAGACGACATCAAGCGAGTCACTGGGAGCAGCTGGAAACAAGCGGCTCAGGATCGTGGAGTTTGGAACTCCCTCTACGAAAGAACTTTGTAAGGTAGTGATGACAATGGCTAGAATTGATGATGATGATGAGACAATATACAACTAACGAAAAGCAGATACCTATATCTATTAAGTATACCTATAGTATGAGATATATAAAAAATATAGCCTAAGTATCTTAAATTATTAAAGAAACGATTACAGACGAGACTTACAAGTAGCGTAGAAAGAGTAAAATCAATTGGATCTTACCTATTTCAGTAAATAACAGTAAGTGATATTTTTTTTTATTTAAGGTAGGTAAGTTCCTATGTACTAAGAAATATGGTAACCACCCTGTTTTACTGAGAAAAAATCTTCAGCCTTGTAAAAGCAATGTGCCGAGGCGGAGGCGAGGCAAAAAATATAAATGGAATTTAGCTTTGCGCTTGACCTTCTCGGAATCGTTAGTTGCCGTAACGGTACTCGCTACGTCCTCCAGGTACCTAACTTACGAATTATCGCCTAACCGTTTGGTTCCGAGGAGAAAATGTGCCTTTACTGTGTCACTATTTAAAAAATAAGTAACATACCAAAATGTAGAAACACAAAATTTTGTCCCAAAACCGAAAACATCAAAAGTCATGAACTAACTAACCATATTTTAAAAATACTAAATGCAAATAGATACAATTTTTTTATGCTCCGTTATCTCCGATGTGCGCTTTCCATTCAAGATAGAAGCAATCATGTCGTATAAAAGTGTAAACACATATCTTGCCTTGGTATAAAAATATTATTTAATAAGTTATTTTTTACAAGTGTACCTATTCGTTTTATTTATTTACCTGATGTAGGGTGAGGGGGGTGTTTAAATAAATAAATAAACATACTTCGACAATACACTCATCGTCATTCGGCTCCAAAGTAAGCGTACTTATATATATAAACACACAGCCACTGAAAACACTCATGTTCATCACACAAATATTTTCCAGTGTTCGGAATCGAACCCACAGCCTGGGACTCAGAAGGCAGGGTCGCTACCCACTGCGCCAGTCAGCCTTCAAATCTATGGCAGTTCTATTATAAATATGTACATTACAATAATCAATTTCTACGAGGCATTGTCGATACACTAAATCGTTTGGCAGCACGCCTTTGACGGAAGGGTGATAACTAGCTGAGGCCAAATCTTCTAATTCCCACATTACTACAATAAAATCGGTGCAAGTGACCGTATGAGTACCTACCTACATTTTTTTATAGTAGTAAAAAAACCAATAGCTTTATGGTTTCAATTTTAGTCGGCCTACTTATACGCTTGAGATACAGAAACAAAGCTCATCTATTGTTCATGCTTTTTTCTAACAAACTGTCATACATCCCACACGTTGCCACCCACTTTTCGCCGGCGTCGACGAATCACTGCTCAAAAACTCTTAGTGACAAATGAGACCAAATATTGACACCCATGAGACCAAAAGTGCCGACGCTAGGGGCGGTCTAGTGTCAATATTTAAAACAAACACCAATGTGTGGGAATGGAGTTAAAGTTTATAACCGTGCCTGATACTAAAATACTCTACGGAATATCTCAGGCGCATAGCAGTGAAATCGTTTTTAAGGGCTTTTGTGAATGTACTAATAATCTTGGTCCTTTAGAGCTACATTATTTATTAGTTATTGTTCATAAAAAACGCTAAGAGGTTAACCATAAAGTTCCTACCTACTTTCAAAAGTACACAAATGATTAAATCGTAGGTTTACATTCTTTTTCTTATTTGTAATTGAAGAGTTCCATAATGTGCTAAGTTCATCATAAAAAATAAAACATTAAAATCTTTTTATTTTATGTTTAGCGATCCTAATTTTAAGCGATAAAAATAAATAGATAAGGTTCAAAATCTAATACCTAGTATTATTCTGTGCTTATAATAATATATTATATTATTTTTAAAAAAGGTAATATTTAAAATTACTGACTATGTATTTCCAAAAGGATATTAGTCTTTTAACTATCTAAGCACACGAAAATTTATTATTTAAAAACAAAATACTTCAATGAAAGTACTATGAATAGGTGTATTATTTCTAAATATTATTTTAAAACAAACATAGGTACAAGTTGGAGAACCGTTTTTGTCGTTGACAACAAATCAACAAAAATACTAAATTGTAAAAAATCCACTTATTATTTGGGTCGTAAGATGACGCAACAGTCAGATCTTTAACAATTGTGTAGTAAGTACATACTATATGTACCTACCTACTACTTATGTTGTTTTAATAGGCCGTTCTTTGTCCCTGTTTCTTTAACATCTTTAAAATTGGAATAGTTACATGTTTATCATCATTTGAGTTGGTACATGAATTCCAGAATTTTGCGGATTTAATAGGAATTTATCTAAAAAGGCATTTTAAATTATCTTGCCACCTCTTGTATCCTACCTACATATACGGGATTCTATACACTTGTTCAACTTTGAAGTACTGCAATTAAGAGTATAAATAAAATAAAAAAATCAACATGTACTTACTGACCAATTATCTAGTTGTCATGACCATTTTCCGCGCAAAAACCTGGCTGGTCCGTGCAGAAATGCAGTCAGTATTCTTGGCACTTTTAGTTTAGGTTATTATTTTAGTTATTTTTATATAACTCTTAATGAAAAATACTTAAATGTGCTAATAGTTATTACTTTTACGTATTATTTTGTGGTAACTTTTTTTGCTTTGTTTTCATCTATTGTTCGTTATTTATGCAATTTCTTAAGTGTTGACGGATCGCTCTCTAACAACATAACATGTAAAAACATGTAATGACAAATGAGACCAAATATTGACAACTATAGAAAAACAAAAGGGCTCACCGCCGGGGGCGGTCCGGTGTCAATCTCAAAAACAAACAGCGATGTTTGAGATAGGAATTACGTGACAAGTTTACATGTTTGCACCCATGTTGGCTTCGGAGTTTTGGAATTGCTTTGCGTTAAAAAAAATGTGAAATGTGCGGCGGATATACGGTGTTAGGCAAGCAGATGTATATGGGATCTTACCGGCAACCCGGCAATGATGTAATGCGATATATCTACAAAAGCACGCACAGCCTCCAAAACACAAATTCTCTATTAAATATCGTGATATTTTTTTTTGATGGACGCAGTCTATTTCTGCTGCGTTTTCGCGTCACCGTCATCAGAATATTGATTTACTACGGGGATTTAGAAACCGTAATTGCGGGTTGGTGGTTTACAACTATTTTAACCATATAATGCTAGTGTTAGATACTATACCAGAGCTTAAATTGCTTGTATCGTAGGCTTTGAAAATTCCTTGTTCTCATAGATTCCTAACAAGTGTACTGAACTTATATTTTCCGAATACCCGATATCTGACAATTTATTTTGGTCCGACTCCAACATCGATAGGTTACCTACCTATCGATTTTGAAGTCACGTTAGTTAGCAGGACTACATACACCCTAATCTTAAGTCGGATATGCTACTTCTTATTCTGTAAAAATAAACGCGGGATTTACAAACATATTTTATAATTGTTTTATGTTTTTAAGCTATTTTTGTCACAACTGCTAAACCAGTCTTGATGTACATGACAAAGAGATAACGTTTCGAGAAACTGTTATTCCACTAATTCATTAATTCACATAAAAAAGGCATATGTAATTTAACTTCAAAAGTTTTGATGTAAAAAAAATCAGCAACGGTACATGGCTCTATGTTTTTAAATAATAGAACCACATGACAAATATTTATTCTCCGTTTCCAGGTCTAGATACGGGTTAGGATTTTCGAACATTCCTTCTAGTCCATAATTCAAATCCCTATATCAACAAGCCCTGCTGGCATGGACAGGAGACAATTATATTCCCGGGGAAGGGATAAAAATGTATCTTCTCCCACTGCTTTGTCAACTTTCAGAGCATTGGCGCGCAAGTGAAATGAATAACTACATAATAATATATATAATATAGATATTATATATTTTACTATATATATATCCCCTGTCAGGGGATATAATTTTTGTCTCCTGCCTTTGCTAGCCCTGCAGTTTATGTTGTGCGTTTTCAGTCAGTTATGGTAGTGTTTTATAGGTATAGGTTTAAGATGTATACTAGTTGCGAGCGCTGCAGGTTTCCCCGCATTATTTATTTTGCCTCATAGATACTTATTAATTTTAAATTGCAAGAGTATGTTACATAGTATTATACTCACTTACGATATTAACATATTAAATCAATGTCCTAAACTTATTAATCTTATTTAATTTAAGAATAATAATAATAATAAAAATTGCTTATTATTATAAACATAAAATATTGTATATAAACAAATTATAAACGAAACTAGGTTGTAATGGCGGCCATAGCACTGATCTTACTTTTACACTTATACCTTGTCCCTTTACTTAATAAAGCAATTATTATGATACATTAAATTATTTTTATTTCGAGACGTCCCATACCATACCTACCCTTTATATAAACTTAGTTAAAGCGGTCATTAAAAGCCTCATGTATTAGTTGATGGTAGATCTTGCTAAATTCCTCACACAGAACCTAGTTTGAATCTTTAGGTATCTAAATATAGACACACAATCTGGATGTATTTGTAATTACCATAATTTGATACTTTTTAGAACGTGTTAATTACTTAAAATTTAAAAACGTATTGTAACTTTATTTAAAATTTCGTAGATTATTAAATGTCTCTTCAGAAGATAAAAGATCTGAAGAATAACATAAATTCCTTATAATGCAGAATATAGTGACGACCTGTGAGCGAAATACAAAATAGATTAATAACTCCGGATGTAAGGGCGGCCGCACACTTCGCACCCCACCGTCACGGTGTCGGCCGCCTCGAACGGGAATCGAACCAAGGGGTGGCAATCACGGTTCCCACGAGTACCTTCCATTGTCTCTCACGGTTCGCCGTGATTATTGCGGTTACTCGTAAATGCATGTCACCTTGGCATTTTGTCTTAAGATATTGCAAAGAACTTTTTTAACTAATCTATACTTATATTAAAAGGGGTGAGATTTGTTTGTTTGAAAACTGATTCAATAATTATTTTACCATTCGAAAGCAAGTTTAATCAGTAAGTATCTAGGCGATATTTATATTTCAATAATAATACAATTGTTGAATATTAAGAAATCAGACAGAATATGTAACAAAACCATCAGAGAACTTTCAAAAATAGATGTTACAATTAGAATAAAAAAAAACTCAAGTGTGGAACTTAAGTGGGACGGGGCATATAGTAAGAGGAATCGAGAACTGGAACAAACATATTTTATTTAGGTACCCAAAAAATAGAAAAAGGAATCGAGGGTGAAAAGACGAATTGATAGCAGTAGCAGGGAAAACATAGACTAGGAAAGCTTTAAACAGAAAACAGTGGATAAGAATGGGGGAGGCCTTTGCCAACGTTGGGCAAACAGACTAAGTTGTCGGTGTCTTTAGACTCACCAGAGTCGTTAATATTAGTGTAAATTGTAAAAAAAAAAAAAACTGTCGTAATAAAGGCTTTATTATAATAATACAATTGTAGGACTACTGGTAAGGACTTTAGAGGGACCGAGTTCGAGTCCCAGCACGCACAACTAACTTTTCTAAGTTATGTGTATGTGTGTACGTGTTCTATGCAATTAAAAAATAATTAGCTTCAAGGGTGAAGAAAAACATCATAGAGAACCTGCAGGCCTATTGTCTATTGTTCTCAAAGGCGTGTGGAGTCCAATACGCCACGTCCAATACTGGGCCAGCGTGGTGGATTACGGCCTAAATCCTTCTGATTGTAAAAAGAAAGCAGTGTCCTTATATTATTATATACCCTTTTAATTTAGTTTTAATTAAATTTAATATTTTTATTTTATTTCGTTTGCAAAAGAGTTTAAAAAAAAATTTGGAACATCCAAAAATGCACGACTCATAATGCTCATTTAATTATCAAATATTGAAAAAAAAAAAAAAAAAAATTTTAAAACAGCTGAAAAAAGTGAAAGTGTGCACAGGCGCCCCTGGTGGAATAAAATGTACATAATATCTATAGATATAGATATATCACCATCCATGTTAATTTTACATGGATAAATATAGATATACAGTCTTGCAGTTTTCGTTTTTTATTAATTGCAATTAAACTACACTGAATTAATTAATCATTCGCATTCAGTGACCCACAATCGTCGAATAGAATTAAAAAAAAAAAAAAATAACTCAAATAATGTATTTTTTCACAAGTTAGAGTGTTTTCGGGTTTCACACATGTCGGCCAAGAAATTTTTTTGACCTATTTTGGTGTTTTTTGCCAATTCTATTGCAGTAAATCAATTTTTTAAAAGTATGGAATTAATCTCCATTAAATTATCTCGACAATAGTATATCTTGATTCCGTGAACTAACAAGGCTATAATAATAAAAATAGCCGCCGAAATGAGGCGAAAAAAATTTTTCGATTCGTCTTGAAATATGAAATACATATTTCAAGACGAATCGAAAATTTTTTTGTTTATCAATAGTTAATCTATACATATAATTAGGAAATTGACATAATATGGGCAAAGTAGCAAAGTTCATTTTTACAATTTTTGGAGTAACAGGATTTTGCAAGTGTTACTTTCATCCATTATATACTAAGGACATGTTAAAATAAAGGAATACCTACGAGTAGACGTAAAAGACAAACTAAGGCTCGAGCTATCAGTTACCGTTATTAAAAAATGTTCCATTTAAAGTAATCTACCCTAACCTAATCAAAATAAAATTTAAAACATCAAACGTTGAATGCACGTACATTGCAACGTTTTCAAAAATTAATCTTGATAATATTATAATGGGATTCTGAAGGTACGTTCTCTATCGTGTACATTTTAAAATAACCCTGTATTTTAGAAATGCTTAATTCCGACTGTACTATAATTTTATAAATGCTGAAGTGTCTGTTTGTTTTGCTACCGAATACGTTGATATGAATTAGGAAACCACTGGAGTTATCTGGAGTTATTTACAGAGATCCCTTGGTTTGTAGACTTCGCTATAATGAAGAACACAGTTCGCTTATGTAGGGAGGTATATCATAAATAAATTCTTCATACATTAAAATAAAAATTGTTAGTTTGTTTTTACTACAATTATGTATTGATTAAAAAGTTACACGACCTATTTTCAAATCGCTTTCAACTTTTAACTTACTACATATAAATAACTTGTTGTACAAATATGATTATAACAACTTAATAATACCAACTGTGAGTTTGAGTAGGAGGTCCCGGGTTCAATTCCCGGTAGGGGCAATCTGGAAATTTAAAATTTGATTTAAAAAGGTGTGAGTGGGTTTGGCCGCGGCTAGTTACTACCCTACCGACAAAGACTTGCCGCTAAGCGAATTAGTGTTCCGGTGCGATGTCGCGCAGAAACCGATTATGTATGACTACCATCCTCCCAAACAAGTTAGCCCGCTACCACCTTAGACTGCATCATCATTTACCACCAGGTGAGAGACACGTCAAGGGTTAACTTGTAGTGGAATAAAAAAAAGTAGTAGCGTTGTAGTTATACAAGGATAACACTTTGACGAAGTTGCAGTTACAGCTAACTAGCTGTACCCGCATCTACGTCAAAGTAAGTAAAAGATAAATACATAATCATTTAAGTAAACCTTCTAAGCTTTACGGCGTAGGTACTTTTATAATCCATATACCTATATAAATATTACCTACCTTTTAAACATATTTGCAAGAAAATGAAGCTTGCAATTGCAATTTAGGTCAACTAATCCCATGAGCTTCAATTCTTCATTTGAAAATCAAAGAAATGTCAGCGTCAACACTCTATAAGTCAAAACACCCCATAATGCGCAAGTGAAAGTAGTGTTTAAATTAATGCGGCTTAAACATCAGGGCGTACCCGGATTGCGTCTCCCGGGGGACGAAAAAGTGCCCGAATCTATCAACTATTCCCCAGTACTTGATTAAATTCTCACCCCTTGCGTGTTGGCAGTAATTGATTGAAATGCGTATTCCTCGACGCGATTGACTTACCTACCTACTTGTTTTAAGAGAATTTGATTTGCAAATTCGCTTTGTTAGGAGATTTTTATAGGTGGCAGTGGCTTTAAGTACTTGTAGGACTGTGCCTTTTTACAAGCTTTTATTTAACTGGTCATGCCACGGTACAGGTCTATAGTCAACTTGGAAGCTTAATTTGACCTACTTTCCGGTTTTGGATGGGGCTTTTTCATACCGTACGTGAATTTAATGTTAATTTCATTATATTTGACTGAGCTGATAATGAAGCGTAAGGTGGCTATGAGAATTCCGTTATGAAACGAAGATTTAGTTCTCTTTTTTGTGAGCAACTAGTTGTGGCTGACTTTTGTCTGTATAATCGGTATTTCAGGTAGGAGGAAGAGTCACTATATACAGACTTGATTTTGCTATTATTTGTTAATCTATTAGTTAACAATTGCCTTAGCAGTGGCGTGCATAGAGGGTATGCAAATAATATAAGATGAAGAAAATATCCAGTAGGTACGTACATCTCCAGTTATAAAAAACGTAAGAATAGGCATTGTAAGAGTTATAAAAAGCCTACCTTTAAGTATTTACTTCATTTTCTTTTATCTGCATACCCTATATGCACGCGACTTCGCCTAAGGATGCTCTGGTGTCGGAGCGAAACGTGCTTAGTGAGTACATTGTCGAAGATCTGTTTGGTGTGATATATAAAGATTGAAGAAATTATAAATTACAACGGACTGATTCTCCAGCTTTTCGCGGAGTATTGCAAATTAAGAGTATGGCAAATTTACATTGTATATAATGGAATTCCGGAAGTAAAGCCTGCTTCTACCCGTTATATATATGCAGGACTTAACTTTTCCAAATAACGGGAAGGTAAGGTGAGATTATTTGTAATAAAATATATTCGTATTTATGTTACAAACGTGAAATTGGATGCATCAAAGATGAACTATCAATCTTGCTTTTGCTCTATATATTAGTAGTTTTTTTTCTTATTGTCTATTCCAAGTATGACCTAAGACACCCTTATACAAAATTTCATTGTAATCAGTTTAAACATTTTCGCATGTAAAAGTAAAAGGCTTATGCTTTAAATCTCCTGAAGATCCGTGCTTTTTTTTTTATGAAAAGTTCTTACTACCTCCTTTTTGTCGTTCTCCGATGCGTAGACTATACCTTTGTGAATAAAATGTCAATCTATCACTTTATAGTATTATGAAAGAAGGACACACCAACAATCATACTTTCTCATTAATAATATCAGTTAACATGAAGAGTAATAAGTAAGTTATAAGTCTTGCACTTGGCATCTCCTGTCATATGGAAAATAATAACGAAGTCTGTTGAGGCACACTTGTTTACAAATTCACCATTGCCTTAAATACCTTCAAGTTATTTGTACGTATGGCACTCCACATAAGTTTGTATCAGAAGACTAGCTAAAAGAGTTCCGCCTTTACTAGTTGTTTTAGCTTTACCTACTGCTGCCTCTTATTATTTGAGATCTTATTTGCAAATCGGTTTTCCTTCCTATGTATTTTACTAACTCAACAGCTTTATAGAAGCCCCAGGTTTTTATACCTAATGCATTGAGTAACTTAATTAACGACAGATTGGCTCAGTGGGCAGTAGCCTGCATTCTGAGCTCAAGGCTGTGGGTTCGATTCCCACAACTGGTCAATGTTTGTTTGAACATTTATGTTTTTCAGTGTCTGGGTGTTTATTTGTATATAATAAGTATTTATATAAATATTCATAAAATTATTCATCTGTCATTTTAGTACCGTATAGTTTAATAAACTTCGCTTACTTTGGGGCTACATGGCGATGTGTGTTTTGTGGTAGTATATTTATTTATTTAATTTATGAAAAAAAAAATATAAATAGGTATACCTAGATAATAATAACTTAGAGAAATTTTACCTGACAACGTTTGTAGCATTTTAGGATGGTAATAAAAAATATCTACCTATACCCATACATTTAAAAACTTCCCGTTTATACCATGCAGGTAGGTACAGACTAAATAATTAATCAGTAATTGAGAATTATACCTACCTACTAAGTGATTATTATTAAATCAAAACAGTGTCGTTGGATAGGTAGGTAAACCCTTTGACGCCCTCACACCACATCATCATCTCACTACAAGTAAAAATTTTCTCTGTCCTCATACCTTCAATGGAACCATTTGAATAGATAAATATTTGAGTCTTATATCATATAAGAATGCGATATCTAGCAATAAAATTGTTAATCTATTCCTACTATATCTCAAGAGCTAATCAAGCCAATTATTTTGTAACATACCATATCCCTGTGTTATGTTTTGGTCTTCAACCTATGATCAAAATAAATAGATCTATTGTTAAGGTCATAAATTTATGTCAATTTAAGCTTTGGATTAAATACTCTACATATAACTAAAGTAGTCGGTAGGGACGCACTAAATTTTCAAGTGAAGTGAATGAATAATATTCAGTTTTAAAATAATTTAGATTCTTATTAATAAAAACCATTCTATAGCTAACGAAACGTGAATTCAAAGAGATAGTTTGTGTTATTATATATATCTTTTTAAAAATCTATATCCGTATATAAAAATGTAATGAATTTTTGGTCAAAGGAAGGGTTCTCTTAACGAGATAACTGTTTCCTTGTCCTTATTTTTCAAATAACTTTAACTAACGTGTCAACCTAAACAACCAAATATGTATCAAGTAAATAATTTACTTATCTATACCGAAGTAGAACTAAAAGTATATATTTAAATGCAGGTAATTAAACTGAAATAACATTTAGAAACAATAATTCTTTAATGACATTTTGATACAAAAAACATACTTTTTTATGTTAAATTTTAATTGAAAACTTATATTTTTTAAATTTTACATTTGAAACTTAACTCAAAAAATTTATGAAAAGCTCCACTTTAGCGCGTTGAAATCTTTTCTATGGATGACTCTGCTAATGTTACTTTCAGCAAAACGATCGTAGAATTATTCATAGATAAAGTCAGGTACCTATATTTTTATATATATATATCTGACGGTACTCTTCATTATTTACATTAGGATTCAATTCAAATTGGGGTATTACACAAGTGGGATTATGGAACAAAACAGCAAATACAGTTTTAACGCGTCGTTTATTGATAACTTCTTTTTCTCTTTCAATATACTTTTGTGTCCACTGACTATATAACACTCACTGTACATTTTTGTATTACAATATTTTAGTCTTTCGAGGCTTTCTTAACTTTTGATTCAATATAACAAATATTTTGTACAATTAACGACGGGCGTACGGGAGTGGCGTCGTGGCACGTCTTAACGCTATCTACCTACGCTTTACCGGCTAACTAAACTCCTATCCAGTTTACACTATATTTACATATCGTTCAAATTTTTTTTGGTATTCAAATAACCTCGACCACTCCGTCGTCTTTCATCCGTCCGCACATAACCTCTCGTCCGTTCGCACAGCACAACTTAGAATATTTTAACTTAACCATGAAAAAAAATACAATAATCATAATATAATACATAATCATTAACAACATTAATTGAACGATCAGCCGACGGGGCGAGCCGCGTCACCGTCAACAGTCCTCAACACTAACAACGACGGCTCGCGGGCCCGCGGGCATTACAAAACAAATAAAGGACATACCTAGAAGTATGTACGCCGTAACGATCACTGTCCTACGCGAACGAGTCGCAACAAAGTCACTGTGGGGGCGCGGCGACCCGGCCAGCTCAGAGCGGCGGGATGTCGATGTCGCACGCGAAAGGCGACTCTCAGATGAGCGGCATCGCACGTTCCCCTGCGGCCGCGTACCGCTGCTCGTCGGGCACGTGGTACATGTTGATGATGTGGCTGAGGTCTTGCTGCCCGTACTCGCGCTTCATCGCGAGCTGTTCGTGCGGGTGCGATTGCGGCACGTGCCCGTGCACGCCGAACTCGCGCTTTAGCTGTGGGGGCTCGTGCGACACGTACTCCCGTTTCATGCCGGGGGGGCCGGGTGACACTGGCTCCGATTTGGCCGAGGAGCCGCTCGGTGAATGTGACGCGCACGAGGCGGGAAGTGCGTAGCCGCCCGGCGAGCCCGGGCCCAGCCCGTACGCGGAAGGTGAGGGCGGCTGCGGCAGGTATGGAGATCCTTGTCCGCCGCCGTAGTAGCCCCCGCCGTACCCGCCTTGCTGCATTTGCGACACGTCGTACCGAGGGTAGCCGTACGCTTGCTGCTGGTACGCGCTCGGGTCATGCATCATGTATCCGTTGGGCATGTACCCGTTGGGCGTCATCTGATAAACGTCGCGAGGCTGCTGCGCTGACGGCGCGGATGTTCTCTGTGCATCGCCTGCGCCCAGCAGCGCTCCACCTCCGAGAGGATATTTCTCTTGCTTCTTTGCAAGCGTCTTCGTTTTCCTCCTCGGTCTGTACTTGTAATCTGGATGTTCCTTCATGTGAACGGCCCGAAGTCTCTTCGCCTCGTCGATGAACGGTCGCTTCTCGGACTCCGAGAGGTCTTTCCACTGAGCACCGAGACGTTTAGATATTTCGGAGTTGTGCATTTTAGGGTTATCGGAGGCCATTTTCCTGCGCTGTCCGCGCGACCACACCATGAAAGCGTTCATCGGGCGCTTGACCCGCTCCGCGTTGGAGTTCTTGCTGGAGTTGTTGTTGTTGTTATTGGGTGGCTGGTGGTGCTGCTGCGGGGGCTGCGCGTGGTGCTGCGGCAGCGGCTGGTGCTGGTGGTGCTGCAGCGCCTGGTGCTGCGCCAGCGACTGCTGCTGCGGCAGCGACATCATGCCGCCCAACGCGCCCAGCGAGCCGTAGCCGTGCTGCAGCGCGTGGTGCGGCGGCACCGTGGCGTGCAGGCTGCCGCCCTTGAGATCCGTCTCCATCGTCAACATATCGTCTTCCTGCGGCGCGTACAGCTTGCCGATCCTTCGTTCACCGTGCACAACGAGAGAGCTGTCGGTCGCTCACATGGACTCGCGGCGGTGCGCGGGATACGTCTCGCAGTACCGTGCGGCGCGGAGGCTACGTGCGTTGTGAGGTGGCCGTGCGACGGGCGGCGGCGCCTGGCGAACCCCCGCGCCCGCGCCCGGCCCCGCCCGCCCCCGAGCGCGCCAATGGCGGCCTGGCGCGGCCCCGCCCCCCCGCGACCTCCCACCCGCCGAGCCCTGCATTTTTAATCGCGTGGCGATGCGAGCGTACGCCTCGCGCCGCGCCGCCTCATGCAAATCACAATTTGTTTGCCGACGGTGGTTGCACCTTCTCGACCTTAGTTTATGTTGTAAACAACGTACGCTATCTAGCGCTTTTGTAAGGCGCTACTTGAAATTTCAATTAAAAAACCTTCCCGTACCTTCGTTTACTTTTAGTAATTAATTCTGGTTTACATTTTGGTGCCATCTGACATATTTTATGACAACTATTCTGTATGCTTACCTACCTAGAGTGAAATAAGTTTATACAGCTAGCAATGCTAATACGTCACCTCGGCGTACACAGCTGGATCGACGTTATAGTTTGCACAGCTGTGATCTAAGTTCAAGGCCTCCACAAATAACAGCGAGATGCCAACGAATACTGTCTCAGTACATTTGAGATAGTCATTGATGATCATTTACAATATGCCTTTGTTCCTATCCACAATGGAGTCCTATTCAATTTAAGCACTCATTCATAGTTGCATTATATGCTATATGTAGGAATGTAGGTGGGTCCCATAAACAATACATTTTACTACGACACAAGGCCAATTTTACTATAATTTCTGAACTGGAATCATCATATCTGTAATCTTAGGTCGACATAATGTCTATTTTAGGATATAACTAGGTATAGAAAGGCAGTTAAAACCCATTTGCTAACACCCATTTAGGTAGTAAATAAGTAAAGGGACTATAAAAACAGAAAAGACAATAATTACTTATTATTTTAGTATAGGTAGATGACGAAGAAACACTTTATTGCACGTATAACATACAGGAAAAGAAACAGTAAGGAGTAGGTATACAGTAGACAATGTAGACATGCAAAGGCGGCCTTATTGCTGCTTAAAATATGTTTTTTTACCAGAACAACACAATCCGACTTACATAGGTACGCAGTAAGCTATATTTAATACGTAATTGTTATTAGATATTAATAGCCCTAAGTCTAAGATGTGTCGTGCAAATAAAAATGTTCTGACTCAGCAGAATGTTGCGGATTCTAATCTACCTACAACGCTTATTCTGTCTGGATCGAGTTGAGCTTTAAGTTTATTTATTATAAATTTTCATAAAGTAGTTATTTACCAACCAACCTACCAACCACATTATACCTATCAAAAGTATTAAAATTACAATCTAGCCTTAAGACTGATTAGTATATCCTTTATCTATACTAGCGGACCCCAGCGCCATCTGTCGGGCTAATTTGTGAATCTAAACCATCCAGTGTGCCACCCAAACGTATACCAAAAAATTAATTCAAATCGGTGCAGCCGTCTAGGAGGAGTTCAGTGACATACACACGCACACAAGAAATATATATATAAAGATATAAAAATGTTATGTTGGTTTGTGTACGCTTCAAAAACTGATATCTGTGGCGTGCATACTCTATACACAGGGTATGCAATAACCGGGCAGATAATATAGAGTTAAAAATATCTCCAGCTTCGTAAAAGTTAGAAAAAGCCAAACGTTAAGTTTTTATAACTCGTACTGGAGACTTTCTTCATTTTATATCATCTGCATGCCCTGTGCATACCCTTTATGCACGCCACTGATTATTATGCTACATTGACGGCCGATTGGCGCAGTTTGCAGCCACCCTGCTTTCTGAGTCCAAGGCCATGGGTTCGATTCCCACTACTTGAAAAAGGTTTGTGTGATGAGCAAGAATGTTTTTCAGTGTATATTATTCATAGAAATATTTATCAGTCATCTAAGTACCGATAACACAAGGTACAGTTACTTTGGGGCTAGTTGGCTGTGTGTAGTATATTTATGTATTTATTCTTATTTACTCTGCGGTGAAAATCATCACTCACCATCAGGTGTAATTGCAGTCAAGCGCTCGTCTAGTCCAAGTGGTTAGGTTCCTATCCCTTTTTTATTTTGTTCCTTTCCCAGGCAAGAACATGTAACTTTTAAAGTAATGTGCGTTTTAAGCAATCAAAGTATCACTTGCTTTAACGGTGAAGGAAAACATCGTGAGGAAACCTGAACTGAAAACCTGTTTGCACTAATTTATTCATTATAATTCAATTCCATCGTTTGACAAAGAAACAAAAAAAGAAGGATATCCAAGTTTTTTTTTAATAAGTAAATAAATATACTCCTACAATTAACACATAGCCATCTAGCCCCAAAGTTAGCGTAGCTTTTGGTATGGGAAGTAATATGACTGATGAATATTTTTATGAATAATATACATTAATAATATAATATATATAACGACAATACACACATCGCCATCTGGCCTCAAAGTAAGCGAAGCTTGTGTTAGAAAGCTGCATACAGTTTTTATATCTGGATGTTTACCCGTATATTAGGTATAATTACACTTTACGGGTCGTGCAATCGAATCTTTAAAACTAAATTTGGCTACGCTAGTCATATCCGTGCACACTCGAGACGATAAAGCCAAGGTGTCGCCGTTGACGGATACGTCATGGAGGACATCATCATTATAAAGCCCAGACACTGAAAAATATTCATGTTCATCACACAAACATTTTTCAGTTGTGGGAATCGAACCCAACCCCTTGGACTCGGAAGGCAGGATCGCTGCCCACTGCGCCAATCGGCCGGTCAACGTGACGTCACGTTAGTACGCACTCTTTAGATAACCTTTAGATGGGGAATTTTTATTTTTAGGCGAATGAAACCTAAAAAAAATACCTATACTTACGTGGTTTATACCTAAAGTTGGTTAACATCAGGTCTTGCAATATTCTTGTCAATTATCTAGGTAAATACTTATCTTCTTCAACAAGTTGATCCTAATTGTCTCAACTAACGGGACATGTTACTTACCCAAGCCTTAAACAAGGCGTAGATAAGACCACTCAGGTAGACTCCTCAGATCTGATGCCGTAAATATACTGACATCGTAAAAGTAGGTAACAGGTACCCAAGTGGCAGCAAACATTTATGGCTATAGGTATTTAGTTATTGTTTTCGAATTCCAGTAATTGATATTTGTTTTAGGGGTTTTGCTTTTTGTGGCTGGATATTTGTTCCAATTTGAAATTTGAGCTCCTAATTTAAAATACCTTTTATTCCAACATATTTTTTTTACGTTAGAAATAAAACATATGTTAAACTAATTACTGGTTACCCACTTCATTTCACACTATCGCATAACGGTAAAAATGTTTTTATTATATATAAAAAGCTTAACATATAGGTACATAGTAGGTATGTTTTGAAAGAAAAATCGGAATCAAGTAGGTGGGTACCTATTTAAAAAAAAATTATCGTTTTTATTTAACACTAAAAACTCAAGAATATAAGTATTGTTAACGTTTAACCTAAGACAAGAAAAGAAAATGGAGGTACTG
The DNA here is from genome assembly GCF_905163445.1 of Pararge aegeria. Classification (NCBI taxonomy): domain Eukaryota; kingdom Metazoa; phylum Arthropoda; class Insecta; order Lepidoptera; family Nymphalidae; genus Pararge; species Pararge aegeria. Next base: position 15,533,600 of record NC_053182.1, read on the forward strand.
CCTTTATATTTTTTTTCGTTAGGTCATCAAGCCTATAGCAGCCCTTCCTCTCAGATAATGGGATCTTAAATTTTGACTTACCATGTTACTCCGATGCGGTTTGATACGATTTCAAATAAACTTATAGCATTAAATGTGCTTCTGTCAATGTAATGTCAGTTTTTGTTAAGTTTTATGCCAAATTAAAAGGTTTTTTTTCCAAAACGACTTCTTCTTGGTGTTTAAAACCCGTCAATAACAACACTAGTTATGTAAAGTATAAAAGCTTTATTTTTTTTAAATAAAATTATTTCAATTGACTTTTTTCAAAAATTATATTTTTTGAGTTACGAAATCTTTAGGAAATCCAAATCGATATAATTTGGATTAAATTTCAAAAATCATGGTCTATTTATTAATTCAGATTCAGGTTCTCTGTAATTCACCACTTATTTGAAAGAGGTTACTATCAGTTTAGCTCCGTAGGAATTTCATCATCAAATTCGTTTCAGTAGTGTGGTTTATAAATCAGAATAACTGGAATAAATATGATGTCCAATGAAATGAAATAAGGTTTTTTTAATGATTCTTACAATGAAATTTGATTCTTACAGTTTTGTATTTTTTTAAACCTTGTTAATTAATGATAACTTCACAATATAAAGCCATTGTTTTATATCTCTTGTAACTTATAATTTATGTGTGTGTGTGTGTGTGGTGTGTGTGTGTGTGTGTGCGCGTGCGTGTGTGTGTGTGTGTATTTGTATGTGTGTGTGTGTGGTTTGCTCCTTAGCTTTAGCAGCTTAGCTTAGCTTAGCTTCCTGGATCCCTCGGAGACCTGGATGGTCTGCTAAGCTTTTGGAGTAGGCTCGCCTGAGCTCGAGTGGGGAGCCGTATCAACGGCCCTCCGTACAACGGAAGCAAATCCATCCGTTGAAGTGTCGTCGTTGTCGTTATTCTACAACTTTGTCTGTCTTTGTCTTTATTTTTCTTAACTTGTTGTGGAGTGCAAATATAGAGTATAAATATAGAAGACTATAAAAATGCCCTGCTCAGTGTTGCCCTGTATAAAGGCAATTGTTTTCCACTTAACATTAGGTGAGCGATCTTCTTGGTCCGTCAGCTATGATATTTTTATGCGATGAATTGATAATAACTGGGATCGATGGATGAACGATCATAAATTTCTATATATATATAAGAGTTTCGGAGCCTATGCGGAACATTTACACACACTTTCTCTTTTAAATATATAGATGTATAAACATATGGCATTAAAATGGACTTGTATGCCGACACGGAAAACGGCGTGACGCTCTCTTTTTCCATCGTGCCCCCTATATGGCACTGCATTATATCTTGTTAAATTGTTTGGTATCAAAAGGAATAAGGGAAATAAAACATGTGTTTGATCATTATTTTTTAATTAAAGTTGTTTATTTTTTTTATCATGAACACATATTTTTATCTTAAATGTTAATTACCTTTATATATTGTATGTATTGTACTTACAGTTAAATACATTAAAAAAAAACTTTATGCACATTTTTATAGCTTATTGATAAAACATTTACATTAAGATGGCTAGTTATGTATAATTTCAATTATTTAATGATAATTATTTTTAAGTACAATAATAAGAGGTAGGAATAATACGAAGGAACTTAATCCACTAAAGTTTAAATTAACTTCGTAGGTATCCAATAGGTAAATATGCAAAACATAATATTATCCTACTGTCCGAAATACATTTACTGCTTGCAACCTTTAAAAATATCCTTTAGGTTAGGTATATTTTTTAGTAAAAACTAAAATCTTCGCGAATTCATATCCACAGATTATAACTGTTTTTTACGAAAGAAAAAAAAATTACCCTCCACGTATTAATCATCATTACAGGTACAAATTAAGAGCAATGAAAAAATAGGCAGTTTTAAAAAAATTAAAATCTCAACACCTCTGCACAAATGAAAACCACTAGTGACAACGCATCAAGTCATTCAATAATTGCTGGTGTTAAATAAAAACCGAGCATCAAACACTCTGAGCCTCCTAATTGGCGCGAGGTGTCACTAATGACAACCGCGAGTGGCGCGAGTGTCGCTGCAAATTAATAATTATTACGCCTGGCAACACTGAGGTGACGCGGCGCAATATGGCCGCCGAGTATTGTTGGCGGGAATCGTCAGTTTAATTTTCAATTATTAATTTGTTACGGCAGATTTTTTGAGGTGAACATAAAATATTAAAATTGAAACTAGCAAGCGGGAGTTGCATCGCTCGTTTTTATTTATAGCTTATAGGTTTCCTGAGTAATTAATATCTCTTGTGATTTTAACGTTGTAGGTACACGAGCGTTCCCGTTTATTTTTTGCAGGATGAATTATGCTATTATATAAATTTGTTTCGTCTGTAACTATAAAAAACGGGTTTAAATATAAATTTTCACATTTTTATAGTTCACTTAACATAACGTAGCTATCAGATTTCTTCATTTAATGATGATTTAAATTTATCGTGATTTTTTGTTGATTCACATTGTGATGGCTTGATTTTGTATGTTGCATTCAACAACTAATTTAGTGCTCATAAATTAATACTTTCCTGTTCATTCCTGTATACTAAAAAGTTGCTTAATAAGTACCTATATTTAATTAGACACGCGGTTGACGCAGTGAGCAGCGACCCTGCTTTCTGCGTCCAAGGCGGTGCGTTCGATTCCCACAACTACAAAAATGTTTGTGTGATGAACATGAATGTTATTCATTGTCTGGGTGTTTATCTGTATATTATAAGTATTTATGTGTATTATATTCATAAACATATTCTTCAGTCATCTTAGTAACCATAACACAAGCTTCGCTTACTTTGGGGCTAGATGGCGCTGTGTGTATTGTCGTAGTATATTTATTTATTATTTAGTAACTTAAAATAAATTAAGATTGCATTTAAAATACTATCAATATAAATTAATAATAAAATTATATAATATATTTATTTATGGGTACCTATATGTATACGTGCATCACCAAACTATTTTCTGTATTTGTTTTCTTCGCCATTGGTTGCCTGAAAGAAATCGCTATGAAGCGATAAGGCCGCCAAATTGTATACGTTGTTTTGTTATACTTTTCTTTTTTTATGTACTTTATGTGGTGTGCAATAAAATTATATTCAGCCATTCATTATCAATAGGTAGTTCAAAATGTTGCAGTCAAAGCAAAATAGGTAGGAAGGCCGCATGTGTCGTATTGCACCGTACATCTCAAGGCGGAATCGGAGGCGATGTATGATAATGAAAGGCCAATATTGGGCTCAGGACTGGACACAAACAAGACCGCACACGTAAGAGCTATCATCTCTCCTTGAGGGGGCGATATGCCCTCCCCACGTCTTATAGGCAGGGAATTGTACGCAGATGTCGAAAATCTAGCATTGGTTTTCCTTCAAGGCAAAATGTTTTGAGAATTTTAGCAAAATTACATAGTAAGTCAGTAAATAAGTCAGTAACATTAATAAATCTAATCAGTGCAATAAAAAAGCCGCGCTGCTAGGTAGATTCATTTAAAGACTCAGAAATTACCTGAGTCCAAAAGCAACGAACAATGCGTCAAATTGCGCGACGAATGCTTTATTGGGAAAGCTTGCATGAATTTACAAAGCAGCAAGGCGGACGTTCTGCTATTTTTTTGGTACATCGAGGCTAAATTGCCGAATTATAAATTAGGTTTACACGTTATAATGATAATTAGCAAACTTAGTTCTAAGACAAAACTAAAAAATCGGTACGTTATTAATTTGTAACAGTCAAACAATGAATATTACAATCATATATATGTCCTCAGAAATCAAAATCCAACTTCAAATAGGTTTTTTTTCAATAATTGTAGAGTAATTTTGAGGACATTCGGTATCTTATAACTATAAAAGGTACAAGGGTTCAAAACGTGCCCTGCTCTAAGGAGAAGCTACAGAATCCTTAAATAACATTCAAATTAAACAGCCCTTAAAGTACCTAGATATTAAAAATAATAGCTATGAATAGAAGAGTATTCGTACCAGAAATCTAGTTAAAATATCACTACAGCCTTCGTATTCTTTTCCTGAAAAAAAATGCAAAAAAATATTTTGCAATCTTCATTTTAATACTCTGTCCGTCACACTTGAATAGGCCTGCTGCCTACATACATTATCTGTGTCCAGGGGGTGTGGGCGACCCCCGGGGGGTGGTGGCGTGGGGGTTCTTCCGGCCGCTGTCTCCGACTCATCAGGCCTATCTTGGAAGGCCGCAAATTAAATAGTAACGTACGATGGACTGCCCAGGTCTATCTACATATTAATACGAGTATGTCCCTTGTATCTACGTTATGTCAATTTTATATTTAAATTGGAGATTTCAGTAATAAAAAAGAAGGCTTTTTATTGGATTGTACAATTACCCGTAGGTTTTGCATCTTAGCAGTCATATATGTTTAAATTTAGGCGCTCATAGAGTGAAATATACTATTATCTATAAACTACTATTAACTAGTTTACTTATTGCAATTATTTATGAAGATATTGTGTAAAATAACTATACGATATGTTAACTATTTTACGCATTCATGATGTACTACGATGGCAATTTTTTTCGTTAATTAGCTTGTGACAAGCCTTCTTTATCACAAATCTTTATCAAGCCTCCCTGTCATAAAGAAGGCTTGTTGTGCATAATTCCACAATTCGGTCCAAAAGCGGGTTGGCGGGTAGTAACCAATAAAATTATATGTTAGTGATAATAACTTTGTCGGCTAATTGGCCCAATGGGCAGCGACCTTGATATCTGAGTACAAAAAGACTGTGGGTTTGATTCCCAAAATTAGAAATGGTGTGGGTGATGAATTTTAATGTTTTTTAGTGTCTGGGTGTTTATCTGGTATATTACAGGTGTTTATGTATCGCTCATTTTAGTACACAAGCTACTTTGAGGCTAGATGGCGATGTGTGTTTGGTTGTAGTAGGCAAAAAAGCAATTAACTCATTGATAATCAACATATGATTTTATGGTTTGCTGGTGTGTACACTGAATGACGCACAATTTTATTCAAAAACAAATGATGAAGGCAAAAAACTTAAGGAAAAAACACAAGCTTATTATTATAATTATAATATTCGTGACAAATTCAAAATGGTAAGTTGAAATTATTTTAATTAAGCTCCCATTTATTTTCTTTTTTCTGACTCACACAAAATAATTGTATGTATACCACCCGGTTTTAAATAATTGCAACAATATTGCAAAGCCCTGCCAGGGCTTCGTGTTCATATACCTATCTACTCAATAATGTGTATAGTATTGTGTTCTATACATGAAAGCAATAAATAAATAATAAATAAATTTACTACGACAATGCACACATCGCCTCCTAGACCCAAAGTAAGCGTAGCTTGTGTAATGGGTAGGTAATACTTATAATAGAGAGATAAACACCCAGAAACTAAAAAGCATTCATGTTCCTCACACTAACATTTTCCAGAGGTGGAAAATGAACCCACAGCCAATCGTAATGATAATCGATATTGATAAAAAAGGTAATACGTAGATTGCTTATTACTAGTATGATTTTTTAGCGTCCCACTGCTGGGCGCAAGCCTCGGCTCTCATAGGACAGATAGTTTTAGAGCATAAATCCACTACGCTACTCCAATGCGGGTTGGTGTACTTTTACGTATACTATCTGAATAAACCGACGGCTTAGCTTCTAACGCAGGGCTGCTACTGTAAATTCTTTAGCAGAAAATACACAAGACCTCAAATTTTTTAGTCAACCCGGGCTTCGAAGCCAGGACCTCGTGAACCGTAGTTAAACAAACTAAGCACTAGACCTAATAGGTAGTAATTGGAATAAAGATATCTATCTACGAGCTTTTAATAATCCCAGGGCAAAAATGACTTGTATACCTACCTAACATACTGGAATAGGCGGAAAAAAGCTTCTTCTTAGCAAAAAAATCTTATTTTAAGCAAAGATATTATGTCTTTATAAACTTCCAAGCTAATTAAGTTTTGACTTTTAGTTTGCAAGACTTTGTCTATCACATTGGTTACACTTTGGTTTTTATTCATTAAAAAGGTATGTATGATGTTGGCAAAGAATAAATATAAATTTTATCTGAATTAGAGTTTAACCAGTGATTCGCTAGCGAAAAAAAATATTTACAAATCCTCTTTGGAATATCAACTATCTTGTTAATTCAGATATAAGTAAAGAAACACTGTGTTACGATTTGAAAATTATTTTCCAACAAAATAAAAAAATATGTAGATACAGTAAAACTTAAGTTTAACATGCAAGTTCACCACAAAAACTTTCACAAATTCACTTCAAGCCGAGTTAAACAATGTCCACAAGCGAAGCCAGCGTAAAGGTATCACATTCATTAACACGGTAGCATGTATAGGTTGAGCTATACATATTAGTAGTAGTTATACGTAGGTACAGTTGGGTCAGCTGTCAGGAGATATCTCTGATACCCAACACGCCTTCGTCGCACGACAGTGCGCGCGCACCGTATACTAAACCAGGAAACTACATAACTAACAAAATTTCCGCGAGGAAAACACGTTTTCCGCGACTAAACGTGCGAGCGACGCGCTCCCAATGCCCAGACTAAACGCGGGCCGTGAAAAAGCACCGCCACAACGCCGACCGACAATGGAAAGCGGTAAAGAATCATAATAATAACAATGACAACAATATGAGATGCTATAATAAAGAGCTGCGGCATTGTGCTAGGCTCGGCGCTGGTTCGAAGGGTCGCGGAGATCGATACTCGGCGGATTGTCTGCGGATGCCTGCGTGAGCCTTTGTCGGCCGGCCTCGCCAGCGGCCGCGGCGCCCTCGTAGCGGCCATTCATCGGCGTCGCGTCCGCTAATCAGCTCCTATTCTCCTATACAATCCTAGTACTCACATCGTCTGTTAGGTTCAATAGCTCTTGCTCAGTTACGTCATCAACGAGAACTGGTTTAGTTTGTCACTCTAGAATATGTATATCTATATATCCGGCTATATAATGAGCTAAGCATATACTATGATATATGAAATATCTTACTAATATTATTAATATGTGTGTTTGTTTGTTTGACCTTCCTTGAAGCTTAAGCAGCCAACCAACTTGATTTTCAGCATAGAGTTAATTGAAAGAACGAAGAGTAACATAGATAAAAGCTGTTTGTTTATTTGTGAGTTTAACGCCCTAACTATGTAACCAATCATCTTAATTGTAGGCATTAAGTTAGTTGAAAGGAGACGAAGAGTAACGTATACTATGCAACATATTTTTTATCCCAGAAAAGCAAACAGTTCCCACGTGATTTGTAAAAAACCGCAGACGAAGAACGGGAGAAACAACTAGTTATTCTATATATTTGCAATTAAGAGCTATCTAAAACACTTGCAAAAAATAAAATCTACCACAAAACCTGTATACAGGGTTAAATTTAAAATAAAATCAATGAACTTGTAATTATTTCAGGGTTTCTTATAAGACCTTCCCATTTTATTATTGAAATATACATACTTCTATATTCTACTTACTAGAAATAAATTTTACTTTATATTTTAATAATGGCATAAGCTGCTAGCGCAAAGTTAAAGATTACAAGTTGTAATTTAAAAAAAATAAGAACTTAGGAATCCAATAAGACATCCGTGATCCATAAGAGTCGATTTCGCTAGATAGACTGAGAGCAAGTAAACAACATGTGTTAATAAAAAATAGGTACTCTTACTAAAACTTTACTAACATACTATTATTATTAAACTCTTTATTTGTATACCACAATATTAACATAATAAAAACAGAAACATAAAGAAAGAAGTAGAATACAAAAGGCGGCCTTATTGCTGGATAGCGATCTCTGCCAGGCAACATTTTAATTAGGAAAAAAAAGAAGAGGAGAAAAGACTGCTGATGGTACAAATTTTTAAAAAAACATATATGCGAATAAGTGCATACATAAACTAGTGTACACAAATATATCGAAAGTAAATAATAATAAAAATAAACTAACTATCCTTTACTTTTGTACATATCTTTTTCTCTTTTCAATTTGAGAGGAGAATTTATTCACTAATTTCATCGAGAGTTGGATTGATTTTGTATATTTGTGTTAAAAAATATTTGTGTTTAACCTTTTTAGCAGAGGAATAATGCATATATATAACAGATCACTTATGTTACACTTTTAGTCTGTAGTGATGATAACAATGCTTACTAGCTCTTAGACTACAAGGTGTGAAGGCGGCGTGCTTGATGATAAAACATCGACTTTAATGTAATAATCCGACGATTGGCCGTTATCATTAGTTCGATCCAGCACACCTCCTGCCGCTTCGCAGATTGCCTTTGTGCACTCTCTTACTATGGATATTACCCACTTCCATTTATCTTTTATCTACATATTTTTCCCGGATAGAACGAAACTATCATGAGAAAAATGTATTTGTATTTTTAAGTCGCACCTTGTTTTCTTTTATATCAATTTGCCGTTTATTCTCTAAGTCGTTTTTGGACTTGTGACCTTACTTACGGGTCGCGACTTATTTTTTCTTAATATATCGTCTAAGCGCGGTTTAGACTTGCACACGAAGAGTTCTGCAATATAAAACACTCAGAGATCAAAAACCACGTTTCTTATTTGTGACTACTCTTCCAATTTTCAACTCTATCTGGATATTAGTTGTTGCTATTTTGGCAAATACATATTATTTAAAAAACATAAATATTTAGTGCAATTTACATTTTAATGGAAACCGAGGCAACCCTTAGATTTCCCCGGATAAAAACAACCATGTATCAGTCTCAAGAATGCAAGCTATTTATGAGATAGCAAATTTTTTGATTATAAAATTAGGAGATAATTTCATTTATATCATTGTACTACCCTTATTAGCTTAGTACATAGTACTTAAAACTCGAAACCTACGGTTTGTAAATAACATGAAAATAACATTTCGTCATTTCTTTTTTGTTCCATCAAATTGATTTGGGTACGCTATATCAAACCGCTGTTTAACCAGTTTTTTTGTAGACAGGATCATACAACTTACAAAGAAAACACGCTTCTCTCCGTCCCCTCCCTGCCGATCGGTCAGTTAACCCAGTCAACACTCGCACAAGTAAACCACTTTTTAACTGGTTAACCGAATTTTTTCCTTGATAATATTTTCTAATAACTAACTGGTTAAAGCAAATTTTTATAGAAACATAATTACTATTTAGTAATAATTTCTCAAAATGTATGTGTACCTACGTGGGTAAAGAGGAGTTCTGCGGGCAATTATGTAGTTGTACTACTGATGTTCTACCAAGGATGAATATCTATAGAATTAAGCCAGTTTATTTTATAACATGGATAAATAAAGCCATATCCAGGCTAAGACCGATCGCCGGCGCAGGCGCAGAGAGCCCCCGCGGCGTGCGTCCATCAACCAACGCACTGCAATTAAACTTCATATCTATAATCCAATTATGTAACTGCATCGATTGTCTTTGATCAGCTATCGATAGTAAACTTATAATTAATTCATTATTGCTCACACCTGTTGCCGTTACATAAATAATTCTGGAACTAAAAGGTAAATAGTATTTTTATACAAGTACAAGTGCTCACAAAGTTGTTCTTTTTGTTGCTGTATATAGTGTGGAAAGTTGGATTTTTGGCACTTGTTACTTTTACATATTTTTTTTGCTGCTGTTTCAAGCCATGCATCCAACCAAAGAGCTTATATGTGCATTGTGTTTCTTTGTGGATTAGGTTATATAAAAAGGTATACAAGATTAATATTGTATTCTTTACTAGATACAGGTTCCATAAAGTTGGCTGAATGAGTATTTTGACAACTTTATAGGGGTATTAAGAAATACAACCTGGCTGATTGAGTACTATGTATGACCACCGAATGGTAAGTAATGATGCAATTTAAAATTACAGGTGGAAAGCCCGTTTCAGCTACTTTTAATCCATATACCTAATCGGTTTCTAAGTTTTTAGCTAAGTACAACGTACTGCGGCTGTTCACGCTTAGTCGCTGGGCGACAAGACTTCGGTAGGGTGGTAACTAGCCACGGCAGAAACCAGTCGAAGCCTTCCACCAGACATTTTAACAAAGTTACACGATATCACAATAGCGCGTTATGTTAAAGTAAGTAATGACAGATATTTTTGATCAGCTATAGATAATAGTCATAAATGCAACGATTTGAAAGGTAAACAAGTAATATTTTATAATCCCAAGCCGTAACTTTTACGTAATGTTTTCTTTATTAATGAGCTAAATGCCATCTGTCCAATATGTCCCTCGGAATTCTTGGATCGAGCAACAATAGACCTGACATACACGTACAAATACGTTAGGAACATGATAATGATGAGAAGTTCGAAATTTGAAATGTAACCGTTAATTTAAGACGCCATTTTTAATTAAAGGCGATGACTAAGTGCAGGGATCCATCACAGTCGGCACTCGAAGCCAAACTATTATTAATTATTATTTTGATCGATCACGCTCCGTCTTATTTTATTAAAGATTCAATGTTAATTTACCTTTTTTGTGCTGCGATCATTAATTGTGCAGTTCTAAATTGTGTGTAAATTAATGATGGTGAAGCGTTTAGTGATTAGAATGGGCCTAAATAGATAAGTGCCACATAATCAAATAAAAAAAATGATGATATTGGTCACAGCTTCTTGAAATAATTCTTAGCATAATGTGGGACATTGTTGTTTAGTATTCCTCAAGTATATTAGCACTTACAAATCAGTGCAGAATATAAGCAATACTGTTCTCAAATAAATAAAACCTTTTTTGAGCTTACTCTGGACTTTGCCCATCTTAATAGTACTCCCATATTAATAGTTTCATCCCGTTCTCGTTCCATTCAAAATTGCAAGTGAGGGTGTTTTATTTCAAATGATTAAAGTTAGCAGTTTTAATTGTTTCTGATTTTTAAAACTGGACTTTTACTCACACCCATTGATATATTTTCTAAGATTTCTAGAAAAGAAGAGGCGTCTATACTAAATTTTGATATCTCTGAAACATACCTTATAGGAGCTTTACACAATACCACTCCATTAGAGTAGATTTTCGGAATCAAAATTTGCCTATAATAAAAAAAAAACAAAATTCAAAATTTAATTATTTTAAGTATGCCTACTTTATAAGCACTTTTAAAACGGCATGTCAATAACATTTGGTGTATGTAACCTTATCCTCGACGAGCAAAAGTCTATTTGAAACGCTCCAGCGCCACCATAAATACTGCAGACAAACAGATAAATAAATACACAACACAATTAAAAACTTGTATCTTAAACAAATATTTATTTATTAATTTTATAACACACAATTATTTTGTAGCTGTTGACTTGATGATAAAAAGAACCTAGTGAAGTAAAGTAAGTAGGTATCCCCAAACGCAGGTAATTTTATCTCGCATTGCTGCTCACACAGATTGGTGAATTTTCTGTCGAAATTAGAGGTGAGTTTATCCCTGAGCGAATAATTCGTTCCCGTCCGTGAAGGAACATTATCCGTGCTCAACAACTTTTCGCAGAAATCAATAATCCTTAGCTTTTTTAAAAGATATTTCTTCAAACAAACATGTTTCCATCCCTGTCTGGGAGTCAAAGGGGCCGCGGATTAGCCTAATATTTTTTTGTTTGAGCAAAATTCGAAACTTTCGATTAGACGAGAGATTTGGCGTTATATTTTCGGAGTTTTGTTGAACAATGGGCTTCCGGGGATTGCTGAGGTATTGCGTTAGGATAAACCCAGATCAAGTTCTAGGGAATTACATGAAGGATTTTAGATTTATCTGAGCCCTTCTCAGTAGGTACTTATTTTGAAGGACTTTTGTTTTTTTTAAAGTTTTAATAGTCTATCTATATATAATAGTGAGAAAATATATAGAGAAACACTTCGCATAGCATGCAAGAAATACGTCCTGCGACGTGACCTGTGCCCATCAACCTGATGTGTAGTGTGCCTGCAACTGTAGATACAACCTAAGGTTACAAAATTGTTGTCGTCTTATTCAACACAAATAGCACCATGCCTCACAAGGCTCTGATGATAGAATAGTGTAGGTATCGGCATATTTTAGTAAGCCAGAAATAACCTTTACAATACAAATCATTGAATGTGTTAATATTATACCGATATAACGTTTTACAATTTTAACGAGCGCAGCTAGGAAAACTAAGACCGTTCAAACGTAATACCTCAAACGTAATACCTCAAACAGTTTGAAGAAAAACAGGTATTACGTGCTAGCTTTTCTATTAATAATTTTATTTTAGTAGCCAGAGAAGAACACTATTACGATGCAGTCTAAGAGTGCAATCATGTATATTTTCAAAGGTTATTCAAGCCAAAATTTTAGTAAGTCAAATTATTATATGCCTAAATATGTAACGGCCAATCAAAGCAGATACCTAGGGATATATCTACTGTTCACCAATAAACGGTTTCGTTAAGTAAAACTTTTTTTTTCTATAAACATCGCCTAAACCATTGGGCATTCGAATTAGGCGATGCCTAATGCATAAACCTTTTCACAGTTTATCTTTACAGACAGGGTGCAATAGCCAGTCGAAGTCAACCAAATAAATATAGAGACTTGTTCTTTTTCTTCTCTAACGACTTTGGCGATAATCTCGGTGACCAGAATTTTGGACACAGCAGTCCTGAATAATGACCGGATAGGATATTTTATGAAACCGCTTAATATATTATGTGTCCTCTTATTTTAAACAATTAAAATTTGACGGCCAATTGGCGCAGAGTGCCCATCTGCTTTCTGAGTCCAAGGCAGTGGGTTCGATTCCCACTACTGTAAAATGTTTGTGATAAAAATGAATGTTTTCAGTGTCTGGATATTTATATGTATATTAATAGTATTTATGTATATTATTCATCAGTTATTTTAATACACCAAGTTACGCTCAGGGCTGGATGGCGATATTTCTATTTTCTATTTAAAATAGTTGTGTATACAACAATAATAAATTTTAAGTGATTAATATACTAGTCATAGCTTTAATTCTTGCTGAGGGCAAATTCCGATAAGGTTCGATAACCAATAAGTAACACCTACGTGATGTCAGCACATTTGCGGAGCGATCGCGGTGTGATACTGACGACGTATCGATCCCATCGCAGTGACTATGCGATATTGTAATTCGAACTGTCCAGCTCGTGGAGGGAACGCTGGTTTATATCTAACGTGTCATTATTTGCTTTATTTTTGAAGATGGTCCCGATAGCGGTCCGAGAAATCGAAAGTCCAGTCGCGTTAAAAACAAAGATGCCGCGTTTGCCGCGAGTAGGTATAGGATTTCCAACATTACAGATACAACTGCGTAGCATCTTGTTATCATAATATGACCCTTAATGTATCCATATTATCCTTTGTTAATACGACAGAGTGTTTGCCCTTACTTAATGCCATAACTAAGCAGCTCATCAACTTGAGTTTTAGCATAGTTATTTGAAAGGACGGAGAGTAACAACGGCAACTTTTTATCCTTGAAAAACAAACGGTTCCCACGCGATTTGTGAAAAACCATAATAAACACGAACGGAAAAACGCGGGCAAGAGCTAGTTAAACTATATACGCAAAGTTGTGTCTGTTTGTTACGTATATTCCGCTCAACCACATTACCTATTACGATGAAATTTTTCATAGAGATATAGTTTCGTAGTAATATTTTTCAACACGGAAATGCAAATAATTCCTGTGAGTTTTCAAAAACAGATTTTAATGCGAACTAAAAACAGATAGTTAACATAAATAATTCTTTATTTCTTTTTCCTTATTTTCAGCTTCACATCATTGACTGTTATTAAAAAAAATATTTGTAGTGTGTGGTATGTAACAAAAGAAAATATTAAATTTTAATAATTAATAATATTTTTTAAAACAACCTAGTTATTGGAACTAAAATGTATTAAAGCGGTGATAACAAACGTACTTTGGACTTCGACTTCAGTTTCAGGGTGAAGAGTTCGAATCCCAGCACGCACCACTAACTTTTCTAAGTTATGTTCTTTTTAATCAATAAAAATATCATTGCTTCAACGCTGAAAACGGAAAACACAAAACATCGTGAGGAAACCTGCATACCTGAGACTTCTCAAAGATGAGTGAAGTCCACCAATCCGCACTAGGCCAGCGTGGTGGACTACGGCCAAAATCCCTTCTAATTGTGGGACTGCCCGTGCCCTGTTGTGGCCCGGTAACGGGTTGATATGATGATGATGAAATGTATTAAAAGTTTTACTTAAAATCTAAAATGATTGTCCTCAAAGTGACCAAGATGGCAGTAACGAGCCTTAGTCACTTTCAGAAGGATTTAGAAACCGATAAGAGTTATAGTGCCAGTATTACAGCTAGATGAGATAACAGTTAAGGGCAAACTTCAGGTGGAATTAACAATAGGTAAAGAAATGCAGATGAGCGCGCATTTCCGGTGCTCAAAAAGCTTTAACTGCGGCTTAACTATTGTACTTATAATTATCTAAAGTTAACACTTAAGTGTCAACCGAAACTAACAAGAAAATTCATAAAGGTATGCGTTTTCTTAATAAGTGGCATTGCTGTCAAATGCCAACTTCATCATTAGCCTAATTAATGTGCCAGTTGTAGCTAACGAACACTGACTTGTAACCAACGGTACCAAATGGATACCTTTACCTATTACCTCAGAAACCAATCCATACTTACTCGCTATATTATAAATGTGAAAGTTTGTCTGTTTGAGTATTTGTTATCTATCTTCGGCCTAATCGTAGCAGTGATCTTGATGAAGTAAGGAATAGCTTGCATCCTAGAGACAGTTATTTTTATTCCGGTTGAACACTCTGGAAGGTCAATGACCTTTGCCACCTACGTTCAACCTAGCACCTAGTCACTGAGGCTGAGACCGAATACTTTTAAGTGCGAGAAAAAGAGATTCCCTTGAGATTATCAATAACCGATGTTATTCAAGATGCGAGCTTAACTGAGTAACTTTTTAAGACACTCCCAGTGACTTACAAAAATTCAAAACTCTGAAGTAACTCACCCATTAAGTTAATTATCTTACCTTCATATGTCTAGTTATAGTGTGTATAGTCGTTGTATATATATATATATATATATATACATATATATATACATATATATATACATATATATATACATATTTTCTTCAAAGGGGAAACCGGAAAGCCAACTTTGAAATAAAAAATGTGCCAAAAAAGGTAAACGAGACCAAAGAAGATTTAATTGAAATGGTGAACTGTCTTTCGAAGTCCGTTGGTACGAGTATTGCGGTATCTGATATTAAAGATATATACAGAGTGCGTGGCAAGAGAGAGGATATAAGCAATACACCTATTGTTGTAGAGACTTCGTCCGCTATATTTAAAACTGATTTATTGAAGATGTGTAAAAACTATAACGTGAAACATAAATCGAAGCTGTGTGCCAAACATTTAGGTTTTCGCACCGCAGAAGATACACCCATATTTGTTTCTGAACAACTCACCCCTAAAGGGGCCCGACTTTACTTTCTTGCCCGCGAATTGGTGAGAACAAAAGCATACCGATTTTGATGGACAGCCTATGGCAAAGTGTTCGTGAGAAAGGATGAAAATTCTCCTATCATAACAATAAAAAATGAAACTCAAATATCATACCTTCTGAAAAAAAATTGACTATGCCTGCTAGTGCTTTTTATGTTTTTCCTAAGTAAACAACAAATTAACAATGTATTTCATCCAATGATACTAGATTTCATTTTTTATTATAACTACTCTCAGAACGACAAAACTTACTCTAACACATCAAACAAATTCATACAAAATAATGCAAAAACGACACCTCATTCAATCAAAATACTATCCACGTACCATCACATAAACAATATTCAATCATCAAACTTAAAAGAACTGCAATTTGACAAATTGTATTCCATTAAACATTTCTCAAGTATAGCTACTTCCTTCAGACCTAGATTTTATCTTAATAATGAATAGTACACTATTAACACAAACAGATTTAGACCATGCAGAAATTGCACACTCAGTGCAATGTGATATTGTAGATATTTCTAAACATATTTGCATAAAAAAGAAAGATATTACGGTTATTACACAAAACATTAGAAGTATTTACTCAAATTTTGACGATTTGCAGGTGTCTTTATCCCAGCTACATTTTGAATCTGATGTTGTAATCTTAACTGAATGCTGGCTGAACCAAGGCAAACCCTTACCACAACTTCCTAATTACACTAGCTATGAAACTACTCTGAACTCAAATCAAAATGATGGTGTGGTTGCCTATATTAGAAAAGTACATAAAGCTAAAGTTAATGAAATACAACTATTACATGCCACTTGCTTACAAATAACTTTAAATAATAACTACATAATTCTAGGTATATACCGTTCACCATCTAAGACCAACGCTGATGACTTTATTGAATCTCTTAACGTACATTTGGAAAAGATAAAATCGTATAAAAATATATTAATTACAGGTGATATCAATATAAATATTATTCCAAAACTTATAGAACATGGCCATGAACGCAATAATAGAATAAATTACCTAAACATGAGCACCCTCCATGGACTACTTCCGGGGCATTCATTACCAACAAGAGAAAATAATTGCCTTGATCATTTCCTTCTAAAAATGGACAACACTAAACTAAGTGCATTTATAGCTGTACTGAATACCACTATTACTGATCACTCTATGATACTTTTAAACTTATCAAACATAAATACAGAAACAAGATGCTCTAAAATAAAAACAATTATAGATTTCAATGAAGCTGTTAAGAGTCTTGCTAATAAAAACATAACGGTGCTCCTATCTTGTAATAGACCTGAGATAGTTATTGAACAGTTAACAAATAAAATTAAAGATTCTCTAGATGAAAACACAAAAAATATACTGATTCCGAAAAGTAAGCGAATAATTAAACCGTGGATAACTCCAGGCATCTTGCGCTGTATAAGGCACCGAAACAAATTGCAGAAAGATCTTCGTTCTGACCCCACAAATAATAATTTAAAGAATACTTATAAAAGATATCGCAATTATTGCAATAATTTGATTAAAAAACTAAAACGTAACTTTGAAAAAGAGCAATTGGCTAAATCAACTAAAAATTATAGAGATCTGTGGAAAAATATAAAAAAATTTACATACTTAAAAAACCAAAACAATAAAAGTATAAATCTACTAAATATTAAGTCCACCCCTATCGAATCTGTTAATCATGTTAATGCCTATTTTGCGAGTATTGGTAAAAAACTTGCGGAAAGCGTTCCTCTGGATAGTCGTCAATATCTAGCAACTGACTCAGTAACATTGCCTTATTCACACTATTCATCATTTGGTCTCCTTGACACGGATTCTAATGAAGTAGGGAATATTCTAATGAGTTTAAAGACGGAAAGTGCACCAGGTTGGGATAATATTCCAACTAAATTTATAAAACTTGCAAGCAGCATAATTACTCCCATACTTGTGCACTTTGTCAATCTTTGCTTTGGTTTGGGTTGTTTTCCTAAAATCTTAAAAAAATCCGTTATAACACCGGTCCATAAGGGGGGAAGTACTGATGATGTTAATAATTATAGACCGATCGCAGTATTACCAGTTATTTCAAAAATTTTAGAAAAATTAATTAATATTCGACTGAAAAATTATTTTAAACAATTTAACATTATATCCAGCTCGCAATACGGTTTCAGACGAGGTAAATCTACCGAAGACGCTGTCTCAGCTCTTAGTGCTCTAATCGTGAATCAGTTGGATAGCAATAATAAATGTATCACAGTTTTTCTTGACCTTCAAAAAGCATTTGATACCGTCTCAGTGCCCATACTTATACAAAAACTGGAATCCATTGGTATAAGAGGTACGCCATTGTCCCTATTTCGGAACTATCTGTGCGAGCGTACCCAAATGGTGAGAATTGATAAATGTACTAGTAAAGAGATAGATATTTGTTATGGAGTCCCTCAGGGTAGTGTTCTTGGGCCAACCTTATTTTTGCTTTACATTAATGAACTATGCAACCTGAAATTACAAAATGGCCACGTATTTTCCTACGCAGATGATACTGCTATTGTTTTCACTGGAAATTCTTGGGAAGATGTTCGCAATCATGCTGAAAAAGGGCTCATGAACATTTCGAAGTGGCTTAGTTCGAATCTCTTGACGCTAAATACCGTAAAAACAAATTACATGTGCTCTAGTATTTGTAAACGTACACAACCGGCTCAAAATTTTGAAATAAAAATACATACTTGTGCAAGGTTTGATAGTGATGCCAATTGTGATTGCCCAACTTTAAATCAAGTTTCAACAATCAAGTACCTCGGTGTGATGCTAGATTACCGTATGACTTGGTATGCTCATATAGATTTAGTATCCAATAGAATTAGAAAATTAATATGGGTATTCAAATATCTCAGGCATATAGCTTCAAAAAAAATTCTCAACACTGTTTATTTAACTCTTGCCCAATCAGTTGTATCTTATTGCATTACTGTATGGGGTGGTGCAGCCAAAACTAAATTTCTGGAGCTAGAGAGAGCCCAAAGATCTCTTTTAAAAGAAATGCTCTTTAAACCTTATTTGTTTTCTACTTCACAACTTTATTCCATCACTGGGTTGCTTACTGTAAGAAAGCTTTATATTTCAAGCATAGTTCTTAGAAGGCACAAAACTTTACCGTTTATAACTACCAGTAAACGAAATAGATATTGTGCAGCTAATTCATTTAAAACCAAAACTGCCTTTGCGCGGAAACAATACTTGTCGCAATCAAACTATCTGTATAACGTTATTAACAGGAAACTTAAAATATACCCACTAGGATTACATAAATGCAAAAAAATTTTAAATAAGTACCTTTTATCACTAAATTATGATGAGGTGGAATCTTTATTAGAACGTTTTATATAAAATTGAATTTATCAATCGTGAATTTTCACAAATTCTGTCTTACACAAACTTTGATCACGCACACACAAACATACACACACACACACACACTCAAACATACACACACAAATATACACAGAAACACGCATACTTATTTTGTATATTGTTATTTTTTTTTCTTTTTAATTATCATTTAAATTTCTTTATAACATGTCTGTCCTTTTGTATATCATTGTATCTCTTATTTTGTTTGTTTACCTACCTTCATTTTAATGTATTTTGTTAAGTTTATTTTAATTGTAATGGAAGAGCGGAGTCTTCTGACACAGGGGTAGTAATACTACTCTTAAAAGAAGGCTTCAGCGATATATTGATGCCACTTTGTTTCATACCGAAATAAACTATTTTTATTTATTTATTTATATATATATATATATATATATATATGTGCATGCCTATAAGTGGAACCTTTCAAACTTTTTGCTTTTCAAAAGTTATTACAAAGTTGTACTTGTAATTTCAGACCGTCAGTGAATTTTAATATCAGCGCTATAAGCTAACGACTATTCCAAAACGTGTTTCAATGTTTGTTTGTTTGTTTTTACCGGCAAATTTTCGAAACTTATTGTGATACGCAATTAACTTTAAACTAAGTTTTGGAGAAATTAAGTGAGGAAATTAGGTGTTCTGGGCTGGTTTATACATAATCTGCATAGTACCGATTATAGACTTAAAACATGAAAAGAAAAAACAGTAATTCTGCATTAATTACGTCGTGGCTTACAGTTAGTTAAGAAAAAAACTCCTGAAAAAATGCACTTAACTTTCTTTCCCTACATTTAGGCAAAACAAATATTTTCGGTGGTAGGTATTTTGACGGTGCAACTGAAAGTGGCTATTCCCGCTCTAAATCAAAGTGACAGGTAAGCAAATAGAACAAAACAATCTCTTCTAGGAATCCCAAAAGTCCTTGTCCATAAATCACTGGACTCCTGACAAATGGATTCTACGGGTTTTTTTTTCCGCTACTCATTTATTAATAGGGGCCAGGGAATGTTTCGGAAAACCAATAAAATGTGCCCCGTCATATACCTGTCCACTGGCAGACAGCGTGGCATTGTTCCTTCACTCTTTTTTTCAAGCTCGTACCGCCTCGTTTTGAAACGTTATAGTTGGCTTTATCATTATCGGTGCATTAGTAACATATAACAAATTCCTGCGTCGTTTTTCGTGTAGAAAACACTATACACTTAGAAAGCCCTACAAAAACAATAGCGCTATTGCACTCACAATCTATCTTTCCCTCTGGCTTTCTACATACATTTTCTCTTAATATTACCCCACGGACATCGATGGTTTCTCTTCTTCTTTGTCATTGTGGCACTTCTCCCTACTGGCAGGAGAGTCTTATGTAAGGGGCTGCCTAAAGCAGATTTGATCCTGGTTCCGACCACACCAATAACAGTTAAGACTGAGAAAATTTCATCGATTTATTTTCTCAATGTCTAAAAATACTTCAATCTTATTTAATGTTGCATCTACTTTCATACGACGAGGTAGGACATAGGACACTTTTTACTCCGAAATTCAGCTCAGTTCCTTTGCGACAGGGCATGAAAGTGTTATCACCATAACTCTGTCAAATATTAATCGAATTAAATAATTAAATTTGCACTGGATACGCGATACCATCTATATTTAGCCGAAGCCGCAGGGCACCTCTAGTCTCAAAAATGGATGGATCTATTTGGTTTAAAAAAGAGAATTAGGCAACTAATGACAAATAAAATATTTGTAGTCATTTTTATTTCTAAAGGAATTGCCAAATGTACTTAGATACATATCGCACAGAGAAAATTTTAGGCTAATAATGATTTTAAACAATAAACATACATACCTACAAACACGACCCTCTGTATATTCTCATCCAAGATGTACCATACCTTGTAATCACTTAACCGATTGAATAAGGATATTAACACCAATTCACGATTTAATGACCGTAATTCGAGCGTGTCGGATTTAATAATAGATATTATAGTATCGGAATGATTCTTTGAACAAAATTTGATGAAAGTACATATCAATGGACAATATTATTAGGGTCTAAAAATATAGTTATTATACCTTCTATTTAAAGCTAGTGTTAGCATAATACGTCTGACTGGTATGAGATTTTACCTGACTAGCTACCTCCATAAAATTACAGGTTGAAACAAACACCGATGTTTTTACATACCTACTAACAAATATTTGATTTGCCAGTATTGTTGTATATTGATTTGTATTTGAAAAAGTTTGCTTTAATTTCAAATAAGTATGATTAAATAACAATAAATTTCCGAATTAAAGCTACCAGGTTCAAAGCGTAAAAATATCCCACCACAAACTAAATCAAAAAATAGATTGGTACAATTAAAAACTAAAAAAAATTGATAATCATTGCCTCACAAAACTTTATACAGGTAGTAAAGCTAGAAGTTTGTATTTTACCAATTTTAAGAAATGTAACTTTATACCTATGTTGGTAGCAGAAATTTCCATTCAAGGATTTTTTTAATCACTTCACACTCGCCGACGGATCGGGGTCGCATGAGTTTTGCGACTAACCTATTTTTGTGAATGGCCGGTTTTTTGTCCCACTGTGTGTACGCGCACAAAGGACTCCTTCAAGGTATTTTGCGCGTGTGAAAGAGGATCCATTCTCTCAGTCCTTATGCTGTATGGACCGAAAAATAATTGTCATTTCCTGCGGCGACCGATTATTGTTATTCGAATTGCACTGCGCAAGAGATGTCGCGTGAAGGGATTCGTGACAGTTGCCAACGCTTTCGAGGGTAATACTACGAGTAGTTTAGTATTTACTGGTAGGTATATATTACGGCAATTTAACAGTGCTCGAGGCGTGTAAATAATTGACGTAACTCATTAAGTTATTCCATTGGTAGATATTTTCATAAATATTTCCTTAATTGAGGTAACAACAAGAATTTCTGTGATATCCCTTTCTGTTTACAGGATAGCAAGAGGCCGCAGTTTTCCGCAAACGACAATGAAGCTAAACTGTATGTTCGAATAGGTTCGTTATATATACACCTTAAAAACATCATAAACATATCGATATATTACGATACGGTAAAGTAGCTGGAAAACTACAGCATTGGTTTTTATACAGTTTCCCTCTGCATGAGTTGATACATGTTTTATTTTGTAGTTTTTTTTATATTACTATTATAAAAATCACAGTGCTAGCTAATTTTCTAATATAATCTAGATCAAGCCTATAAATATAGATGACTATAGTTTAGTAAACACCAAAAAAAAATATTCATTTAGTGTGCAGTGTCTAGTCCAATTTCCTAATAACAGTCCGGTACTCAGAATTCTTTAATAGACCCAATCATTAACAAATTTTGAACCGAGCCGGGATCCGAATCCTTGACCACGTGATTCGTAGTAAATCATTAGTATGTCTTACTACCCACCTAGACGAATTAAACAATTTAAATCATACATTGAAATAATATATAATGAAAAGAACTTCCTAAAAGAAATCGCAGGTATGACAAAAGCAAAATTTTATCTTAAAAAAGTATATACAGTTTTTCACCCGAAAACATTAAAAGAACAACATACATCATTAAAATATCGCACGTCCTCATTTACATCCCCACGCGTTTTGTTTAAGCAATTCCGCAACACTGCGTAGGTAGGTGGTATATTGAGAGTACGTATTTATATCTCGCCATTAACCTCCATCAAGAAACACTGGCAACTGTCATTTGCGATGCACTTTGTCTCGTATCGCGTTACCTGTCACGGGCACCCATTAGTTGACCTCCCACGTTACCAACTTACCCCATGAAAGTTATACCCTCTGTCTTCGCTAGTGCTACCAGAAGTTGCTCATTTATGAGGACTTTCCGGTTTTTATTGAAGTGTAAACTGTGTGTCTTCAGGCACTTTAAGCCCTTTTTGTGTGAACAAATATGACGGAACTCGCGTGATCGTTACCGAGCGCTTTCCATCAGCTATATACTGTATATCTGTATATATATATATGTGTGTTCTTTATGGTTGAGCAAAAAGCGTGAAACTGGCTTCATCGTCACCGAACGCTATCCATCAGCTATATATGTATATTGCCTAAAGGCTGCCCCCATTTCTTTACTAATAAGTGTCTCGGTGAACTTCGTACACCACATACAAACTAGCCGTTACAAAAGCTTTTTAAAATTTTTCGGCAGTCCCTTTTATTATTGCGCTATCGAGCTGTTGGCTCAAGATGTATAAACAATCGGTGATTGTATTTAAATACCAACTGTAGTTGACAACATAACCAATAGATGGCAGTACCTATACCCATTTAGATCCCCATAACGTGTCTTGTAACGAATAGATTCTGTATTCGAACGTTACAGTTACAGTTGTTTAGGATCAGTTTAGTTTAGAAATTGTTATGTATAATTTATAGTGCAATAATATAAAAAATAAACGGGTTAGACTCTTTAAGGTTAGTAGTAAAATACTTCGATTGCCAAAAATTGCATTTGCTCAAAATTTAAAATATTTTTACTAAACGACTTTAAAATTCATTAAAAGAACATTATAAAACAAGTGTGGTACATTGAATTGTGTGTAATGATCAATGCACTCGTGTTATACGACGTGTCTAAACACACTTGCCGAGGACAAAACAGGCTAAACTTTCAAATATGTTCTCAATATGGTTATTAAAGTAAGTATAAATGAATGCGTACTAACTAAATATCAAGTCATGGTATATAGTTCAGTTTAGGTCCCAATTTCATCCGGCCTCTTACTTGCTTTGTACTGACAACACTAGTCTTGGCAACTCAATGTCAGCTACCAAACTTTTATTGCACCCCTCAGTCACACAAAATAAGATCTATTTTAGAACCGAATTAAATTAGTGAACGACTTTTATATGTGTATCTCATACACACAAGTATGACCCAAAACTTGTCATTTCGTCTGATTACTCGCCTCATATACTTGGTAGTTTCCATGGAACGTCGGATGTTATTAGTAAGTGTCGGTTTCAGATATTTGGATGTGTCGATATTTGGTCCTATTTCTTTAAGCATTTTGGTAATATAAGAATAAGTATAAGAATTAATTTAGGTACTTTCAAAGCCTTTATTTGTTATGTTTTTTTGTTTTAACAAATACTTTCGAGTCGGATAAAGAACGACGTACTTTGCAACATTCATAATAATAACTTTTTTCCTGTTATTTTATAAGCTATTTAAAAAAAAAGTTACTTATATTCTATGGGGATATATTCAAAAGGCCTGAGCGAAGAAAAACTGTTACACAAATTATTAAAGAATTCGCACAGTAATAGTTTTTAAAAATTTAATAGCGAATGTGGAACCTCTACTGTCACTGTATGTAATGGGAAATCATTTAAAAATGCACACCCAAAAATGTTATAATTAACGTTTATTAAGTCCTGATTCTTAGCAATGATACATTGTAAAGTTAACATTTCCTGAGAATAATAAAGATGCACGTTTTGCTCCAACATCCGGTGATGTTGGAGCAAAACGTGCGTAGAGAGGGAGATCTGTTTGGCGCAATGTATAAAGATTGAAGAAATTGATTGAAATGTATAAAGATTTCAGTAAATTGCACCGTAAAGAATCTCCTGGTTTTTGAGGACTACAGCAAATTTAATCTATGGTTTATTGTTTATCATGGGATTCAGCAAAGTATTAAACCGTTAAAGTCCGTATAAAATTCTCCATGAAGAAATAGTTTACTGTTTATAGCACTGGCAAACAAATTTTATATATAATAACTCAATATCAATCTTATATTGGAATCGTCAGCGACATCATCGTGATTAATATCCCATAGCTAGTCGCAGGTTTCCTCTCTTTCATAAAAGAGAAGTGAGAAACTTTACGCTGCTTCAAAGCCGCTTGGCAGACTTTGGAGATTATTGTTTGTTCTATTAACTACTTACAAGGTTGCCATTATATTTCTTAACTCATTCAATACCAAGTTTGCCCTCAGCGTTGTGCTCAACTTTTCTTATACGCTTACATCATAATCAACAGTTCCTCGGTCTACCATTGAACTGAAGCCGTTTATTTTGTGAACGAAATTTGAATTTGTGCTTAATCCGATCTCCTAAACGCATCTTGTAACCCTACGCCGGCTACGGGACACCTGTGTAATCCTTTCAACATGTACATAATACTCCTTTAATTCCCTTGATACACCATGACATTTAACGCCTTTTGTTATCTTCGAACCTTTTCATCTTCAATTAAAGACTGTCTATTGTTTTCTGATGGGAGATGACACAGTTTTTATCAAGGTTTTTTCGTCCTCAGAAGTCACTGTTTTGAATAGTAACATGATTTAGTATGATGTGTTTTGTTGTTTAGACGATTTATGGTAACCAGGGTGTCAGGTGTTTCTAAAGTAGAAGCCGGGGTTGATAAAACTTATGAATAAAATAAAAGACGACGTGGTTTAGAGGATAAAATACATAACTGACTTTTAATATTTTTTTTAGGTTAATATAATAACAATAGAAAACACCTCTTCCTAGTCGTTCGTCCAAGTTATTATTCTCACATCTACTTTCAATTAAATTCACATCTAGGGTCATTGTGGCATAACTCCGGAATAGTTAGCTAGGTGCTTTGAAAGGAGCTATCATTGTAAGTGTTATCGAAATCGGTAAGAAATATATCTATTACTAAATACGTCTATAATAACAGAATTGTTTACGTAATCTCAAAAGAGAGTTCTTTATGTGGTGAGATGGTAGCATGCGTTATAAATTTATTGTAGTCATAAATTCAAATTGAAAAAAAAATCTTTATGCATGTCAGCTTATGACTGAAACTTACGATGCGTTCAGGCTTATATGATATAAGTTAAGGTTATTATAAAATGACAGTGATAACTACATTCGTTAACTTATAATTACAAAAGCTAGGAGGGTTGCAAAGGCGCTCTGGCCTAAGAAGAGCCCACAACAAACTTAGCCGGGATTTTTGTTATCACCATCTCACCGTCAATTCATAATAATTAGCTGTAAACGTAGAGTAATTCATACCCAATCTGTTTAACGTTTATGTAATCCTTAATATTGTAATATATTTGTTATATATAAACTTTGAACTTATTAAGAGACATTGTCTCCAGGATTTCATCTGGTAATTTGTTACAAAATAATATAAAATTGCCCTTGAAATTAATTAAAGTCATTAGTTACTTCTAGTCTACAAAAGATCATGTAGTCAGCTGGCTTTTCTGCAAAAATATACATACATATAGATATTCTCTCTAACATAAAAACAGGTCCAACTATTATTTGGGTTACTACGCAGCTCTACTAAGTAGCAATAGCATCCAGCGTCAAATTAGACATGCGACTTAACAGACAATATTTTGCATTTGCAGCAAGTTTTCACCCTTTCCATCTCAAGCGTAAAACAACAATGAAATACATGACAAAAAAGCAATTACATTAATCGCGCAAACCTGTAGGCTGAGAGGGAATGACATAAGGCAGACTCTACACGAACATATTTTCTCTATTCGTCAAATCTGACTTTTGGATCAGAGACACATCCTCAGATAGGTACTTACTTATGTCGGACTTATTTTGCGGTAGTCTATGTTTTTAGGTTCCTTTGTCAACAAAGAACCCATTATAGTTTCGCTATGAACTTTTGCTTTATTACGTTCGCTTTTAAATTTAAAAACTTGATTGATTTCAATCTCTCCGTAGTTGAAATTCTACACCAACACTAGCTGTTGGCCGCGACTTCTTCCGCTTATTTCTGTTTGTCAAAAATCCAGAAGGAGCCATTAGTTTTTTCGGGGTAGAAATAATAATCATAAAATAAAGTTAATTAATATACTACGACTGTACAAATAAGTAAGCGTAACTTTTGTTATGGGTACTAAGATGACAGATGGAAATTTCTATGTATAATATTTGAAAATCATTCATGTACATTTTCTGGTTGTGGGAATCGTACCTACAACCTTGGACTCAGAAAGCAGGGCACCAATTTGCCGTCAAGTTCCTATGTCCGTCTCCATACTTTTGGATTTATAATGTGTGTATGAAAAAAATTAACTTAATACATTATTTAAATCACACAAGTCTCTCGTCTAGCCGAGACCTGTAGGTCGGACTGTATGTACCAGGTATATTGCCAGCCTAAGGGAAGGTATTTTTGTAGGTACGGGATCAAAGCGATCGCGGCGCGTCAGTGACGGCTCTTCCGGCAAGATGGCGGCGTCGGCGATTGTTTGATCTGCGAGTAATGAAGTATGCCACCTCTCCCCGCTTCCTGCTGCCGGGGTGTCGAGATACTGAACGTTTGCGTATTAGATGTTCCCTTCAAATCTTATTGGAATTAGCTTTTCGGTCGTTAGGTAATTTATTTTCTATTGGATTTTCTATTTACCTTCGTTACGGTGAAATAAAGAGTAATACATAAATTTGGTAATTAATCACCTTTATGGATCCTTTAGCCTTGTGGGTAAGGCTTCGGCTTTCCTTCGTTTAGACCGAGTTCGAGTTAGCCGTGCTGGAGTTAGGGGGGCACGCATCACTAACTTTTCGGAGTTATGTGCGTTTTTTCTTTAAGCAATTTAAATATCACTCCTTTAAACGGTGAGGGTAAACATGACGAGGAAGCCTGCATGCCTTGAAAGTCTATCATCATCATATCATTCGCACTTGGCCAGCTTCGGCCTAAACGATTCTCATTCTGAGAACGTGTGCCCTTTATTGGGCCTGTAATGGTTGATGATGATGATGAATGATGCTTTGAGGCTTCTAGCATTCCACAGCCAGGAGTTCAAAGAATTTAGTTTTGAGCTCATAATAAAATCAAAGTAGGTACAAATAGACCTATAAAATTTTGGCCTAAAAATCATTTTTCCATTGTATCGAGATGAGAGTGAAGGTTTTCAGAATTCTTTAACTTATAAGTCAAAGGAGTAAGGACTACTATTTGCTTCCTCGTCCAGTAAACTAAATCTATGATGGATGATTGTGGTCAGTGGTCTAACCAGACCAAACCTATCTAACCAAATCGGCCACGATTGCCCGAGAGTCGCAGGTTCAAATCCTGTCGGTTCCGAAATTTTTTATATGCATTTTAAATTTATAACATTGATAATTCCTCCAAGTGTAGGTAAAAACATTAATAAAAATTATAAAAATCTAATCTCTATTTCGTTCACAAAAAGCCCATTTTCCTGTTTTTTATATATCTAATAATGAAACAATTTCCATGGAATTGGGAGAAAAAGCTTATTGTACACATATCATCTGCCGTAAACCAGCAACTTACATTATAGGTGTTTGTAACCAAAATAAAAACATTAATTCAACATTTTCATTAAACACGACGCCATCCAATTAACCCCACACGACTGAGGCACGACAGTATCAACACGGATTTAAATTCAATTTCATATTAATATTGAGTTGTTATTTAGAGAATAATCGCGTTACCCAGTCCACTAGTGGGGATTACTCGCTTTTTAATAAAGTTGTCCCGGCGGGGGGCGATGGGGACATTTTTACACAAAGAGGATTACTTGGGCCACGTTTATCTGCACCTTACAGCTCCGCTTAGCCTTCTAAATACTCTCTCGCTGGATGCACACGAGTTTTACGGATAGTAACTGGATATACTCATAGCTTGGATGCTATCGTGAGTTCAATACCTCCCTAAGGTGCTTAGGTATTAGGTATTATATTACGTCTACTGCATTTCATTTAGTCATACATGAAAAAAAGATTATATGTTTCTGCTTAAGCGAAGGCGAGTGATGCTAAGTGCTACCTACGACTAAAGTTTCCGGCTAAACCTGATGCAAAACTTAGAATTACCTAGAATATTACTCAAAAAGTGACTAGAATAGTCTATTGATACAGAACATTATTATTACACTTCCCAACCAATTATCTCGTAAAAAAAACGAGTGGTAATACCAGACTTAGAGTACGTTTAAACTTCAGAGAAGACGAGCTATGCTTAGTGTAACCTACGACTAAAGTTTACGGCTTTATATGAGACCTAAACCGTCAGCAAATTCAAAGGTTAGAATTACTTCCCATACTTCTTAAGTAGTTATCTTCGGAATTTGTACTCCCCAACCAATTTACACATATAGGGTGTTTGATACATGTTTGCTAATAATATGTTACATAAAACTAAATAATGCAAAAGTTCTATTGGTTTTAATGACATATAATCATAGTAATCTTAAAATGTACATAATAACTTACCAGTTTACTTAGCAATTATTTTATATTATAATAAATTCCGACTTATCCACTTCTTTTTCTTCAATTAAATTTTAATAGCGAAGGTACGATCCATAGATGCATATTATTTTTACTAATAACAATTAGAATTCCAAGACTATGCTTTTGCTATGCCCTGACAGGGCCTCATAACTTTTTAGACATGAATGCTAATAAATAAATAAATAAATGACTAAATTTAAACATGCATTTTTATACCAAAACTAGCTGACCCGCGCAACTTCGTCTGCACAAAATCTGTTATTACAGTTGTTTCATATGCCTTACGACTTACTGTTGAAGAGAATTTGTGAAGAGTTATGTCCTTTATCACCTACAATATTTATCAGATCTTCATTAAAATTAAACAACACATACTTTATAGTAGGTTTACAAATTCATATAAAAAAAGAATAATTAAAATCGGTTAAATTTAACGGAGCTATGAAGCAAAATTTATAAATATCCCATTTCCCAGAGGAAACTTATTGTTTATCGGTATAAAAAGTATTCTATATGTTGACTTGAAATATCAGCTACTACTGTACCAAATTTTATTTAAATCCTTTTAGTAGTTTTCATGTGATGACAGGACAGACAGACAGGTCAAAATTTTCAAAATATATCAAATGTACAGAAATCTTCCAGTTACAGTTTTATTATAAGTATAGATGACCGTAGAAACATCTAGTTACTACAGTCACCTTGCAAGATACATTATAGTTTAAATCGACGTTCATTGACTTACACAATAAATACACTTAACATAGACTTTAGCAGTAACTTTACATTCCGACTACATAATCACTATATTGATGGATCAGGCGATCTTCCATATACAGTGCAGTAATAGAAGGCGTCCTGGAAGACGGCAATATTCGCGCGCCCCGGAACGCGCCCGTTCCCAGCTAACTCCTCAACTCCTCAACGAGATAATTGGCCACCGGCGTCTGCGCATTGTTGGTGTCGTTACACCCTCGTTATTCAATTCAACAATTGCTCCTTGTTTCGTATCGAGGCTAATACGCCTTCTCGGAATTGTCCCGTTATTCTATCTATGTATGTTTCTTATTTGACTACATATTGTGTTGGTGACTGCGCACGACGAAGAAAATGGCATCAATAAACGTTTAGCCGCCAAATTGTAGTTACCATGTGCCTTAAAGCTCTATTGTATTTGTATTTTGGTGAACTTTCTCTGTGGTGTACAACAAACGTGTATTTATTCATTTATCCTATTTGTATTTGAATTATTACAAGTGACCCGTCCCGGCTTTGAACGGGTGCAACTTAGATAGGTACTGTAGGGCAGTTTGGAGTGATAAGAAATAAGATTCCGTGCTGCATTAATTTAATCTATCTCGTTTAGTCAAATTGGTCTTATCGCTAAAGAGCGATCTCTTCCAATATTTAGTCTGAGGTGATATTAAAAACGTGGCCAGATCTACCGCGTCGCATGACCTACGACGCGTTAGTTCTTAGAATCAAGGTGTGTATGTTATGTTAGATACCTATGTGAAGTTGTATATGGACATAGTCGTGTGGAACTATATAGGTATATAAATAAATAAATCCATTAAGATACATAATTGCACACAATTCTGTAGTGTATGAAATGTACCGAAACATAAAAAGGAACTTATAACAGTAAGTGATTTCAAGAAGCCGAAATAAAGCAAAACTTGACGGCGATCTCCTCTGCTAATGAGGCTGCAAAATCGACGTCAGATGTAAAAACATAAATAAGATAAACTGCCGGTGGTCCCATATGAATATCAATTTGTTTGGCTCTGCGACAACGTCATTAAATTAGCGTCCAAATTGAATCACAACTGCGACAACCTTGCCGGTGCGACGTCCCGCGAAACTTTTCCTCCTATTAATTTACAAAACATCTCCGTTGACAGCCCGCAGTTGAATCTAGCCCTTCGTACCCACAATCCAAGACTTAACTTACCTCGCTAAAAGCGTAAGTTTGTTCATTATTTTTACATGTCATTGTGCAAGCAACACGGCTGAGACTACACCAAATTGCGACTCTAAAACAACGGATTAAGGTCGTTATTCCTTTTGATACTTTGCGAGGGTGTATCTGGTGAAATTATGATGCAGTCTTTATTCGTGAGCCGTCGGGAGCGGTTGTAGTAATCACCGCGTATCTCCATCCAGGGGTGGGCCGTGAATAGAGCCCTAATGAACTGGATTTAGGAGTTTTTGTGCCGGCGACTCGTCAGCTCAGAGGTGCAACCGAGCAATTATGACGGACCAAACAAACGTGACCTGTGTATGTATAGGTGCATCTTTTTAATTACGCTGCAAACTATCGTCGAGTTTTCTTACGCGTTAATTGCGTTTTTCTGTTCCAGGTTTATTACAAGTCCTGAGCCGAGGCAGTCATTGATCGATACTGAGGTCTACTCAGATTGATGGGCTATTCTCTAAGCCGTATCGAGCTTGCCATTATGTTGAGAATCGTCCCGTACCGACCTCCTCGGGACATCCAATCGTTCTTAATCTTCTTAGAGCGGAGCGAGCGGAATTATTTGGAATCTAAGCACCTAATATGCTTAGATAATAAAAGGTTTCGCAATTGTTCGGACGTCTTGTCTCCGTCTTTATTTATATACCTATCGAGAAGGTATTATATCCTGCTCAGTAAATTATGTTATGTACTTACCTACTTATTTCTACTACGTCAGACGGTATATGTTTTGCTATTTAGTAATCAATGTGTAAGCAGTTCTGACTGAATCAAAAAAAAATTACCTATAGGTACCTAATCACCCTACTAAGTTGTTTAAGAAACTTTCATTGAAATATGACCTTGAAATTGATTGCAGCACTGCCGAACAGGGACCAGAGGATATTCAAACATTTATTTCATATAAAAATATCAAAACTTATTCTGAATGACGACTAAAAAAGCATTTATTGATTAAAAAGATTTTAAACCAGGAGTTAACATATGTTCATATTTCCATCGCTTCACGGAAATACGTTAGTTATTGTGACAGTTACCTACGTCGGTTGATAAAGTATATTCCTTATCATTCCCGCTCCAGGATTCAGACCTTTTTCTTATTCTACTAAAAGATACCTTGACTGCAATCTCAAAGGTGGTAAATGATGATGCAGTCAAGAATGATGGCAGCGACCTAAGTGATATCGCAGTTAAATTAAATCCATGAATCCTAATTGTTATCTAGACAGCATCGTACAGGAACGCTAGATCGCAAACCGAAGCCATAACTATCAGTCCTAAGTATAACATCTTAGTCAATGATGGTTTTCGTAGATCTTTTCTGATGGTTTAACCACGTACTACGATTATCACTTCCAGCAAGATAGAGAATCTCCCTTCGAAGAGAGAAGTCACCTACTAGACGCTTTAGGTGTTCTAGCGTGCTAGTACAGAATATAAATGTCAGGACAGAAGTATTGTTCTTTTCAAATAGGAAATGACATGTCTTAATGGGATTACCGAAAGGCCCCACCTATGCAAGGATGATGATTCGTTTCTAGGAAATTAGCTACAGAAAAAACAAATGCAAATCAGGAAGATCAAATTCCTTTTTAGGTTTTATTCCTTTAAACGCGCCTTGGTCTCAGAAGATGCTCACAGTCATCTCATTTCTTTTATTTCTTGTTATCACTATGTCTGTCACACCGTAACCTAAAACAAGCTATAACAAAAAAAAATAACCTTTGCCAAAAGAAGCGGACAATTTAAGGACTCGACACGTTCCTACTCTACACTTTACAATACAAAGTGTACATTGTTGCGTCGCGATTTGGAGCATTCAGATTTGGAGGATTCATACAACTAGGTACTTCGTACTTGGTTTTCCGATTAATGTAAATAATTACTGAATAATAAATGATGCACTTTTTCCTTTATATCCATATTTCCAAAGGTGTGACTGTACCTTGTACTAAGCATTTTTGACGTAAATGTAAGCATTTTAATAGGATACTTCAATGGTAAGTGAACTTTGCAAGAAGGAGGTAGGTATATAACTAAAGTTGCGTATCCCACCGAACTAGGTCACAAAACTTTCACCAAACACGTGTCCCGACTTTGAAACTAAGGAATATCATATAATACATACATTCATATTCGTAGCTTCTATTATATACCTAGCTACAAATGATGCGTACACATATATCGAAAACACATGCATAGTTACCTACACAAGTTCACTAACCGAGATTGAAATTTTAAAATAGAGTATAAGGCCTTACATGTTTTCAAAGGACAGTAGTCTTTGTTGTTGAAATTATAGGGTTTATTTTTGTACTTGTGTTGCGGAAGCGGCTGTAAAAGATGAGTCTGTTCTTATTTATTTACGGCGGTGCGGCGAGCGAAGTGGAGCGAAGATGATATGAATGATAAATGACCCTCCGAACGCCTCCCCCCCCCCTCGATGCCTCTTCCCCCTGTTCACACGTGAACACACGTCGTGCGATACTCTCCTTATCCACGAAGTCTGCTAATACAACTTTGTAGTCGAAGATTTAATTGCTAAATTGCACTGAACAAGTAAAATGGTCTTAAATGCCTCGTTTGTCTCGGCGTCAGCAAGTTTATCTAAGAACAATGAAGCTCTGGGTTTGGTTCGGTTGTTTATTGGATGCTGCTGTCAAATTTCGGCCAGTCAAAGGGAAGAGATTTAATCACGTTAATGTAGTAATTAAAATATCACTTGCTTCAACGGTGAAGGAAAACGTCGTAAGGAAACCTGAGAGTTCTCTATAATGTTCTTAAAGGTGTGTGAAGTCCACCAATACACCGAGCCATCGTGTTGGACTGCGGTCTAACGCAGGGTGGGTACGGACAGCGTATGCAGATTATATAAAATGAAGAAAATCTCCAGTATGAGGATTAAATACTTTAGGGTAGGCTTTTTATAACTCTTACAATGCCTATCCTTAAGTTTTTTATGACTCGTACTGGAGATTTTCTTCAGGCCTTCTCGTGGAAAGTGACCCGTACTGTAGTGGGCCGGTAATGAGTTCATATGATGCTGATGGAGCCGTTGATGGTGTTATGAGTTATTATAAGTAGGTAACATATGATAATAATCGTTAAAGTCAGCTAACCCTGAAACGTTTGGAGAGTCTTTTAATTCCCTCTCTTCTGTGAGAGTGGAGGTCTATCAAGGATAGCCCAAATATTGGATTGTAAGTTTCCTTTGCTTGTGCTCAAATTACAAGACAAAACTGCTACAAATTTTAACACCCAACGCGCATCGTCTGCAGCTCAATACTCGTCTCAACTTCAATTAAATTTGTACCTAATAAAAGGACTGTGCGTTCGGATGCACGACGAGACTTCTTAGTGTTATGAATACAAACGTACGAGTAAGTATCGTTCTAATGCCTATAAATATATCTAGAGTCAACTCCAAACGTAGTGGAAAATATGTAAACAAATAAATATAATTGAAGTATCATTCAATTCAAACTATAAGTATCTATTATTTATCTTAGCTAATCAAATTAGGTATTATTTGAGTAATAGCATTATCAAAACGGTTTCGCCTGTCTGCCGGTCTGTTTGTGTAGGCTTGCTTATCTTCGGAAGGGCTGTACCGATTTTAACGAGACTTTTATAAACAGATTTATAACAGTTAAGGTTATTCTTTTTACGGTCGAGAAGATTTATCCGGCTTTGACTGAACTTTTTCAGGTACTAAGGAATTTGGGAGAAGTGTAATAATGCTATTATTACCTCAGATCAGAAATAAGATTTTCTGCGTAGTCTACTATGCAACTGCGAACATATAAGAGATTTTGAAAAAAATATATCTTTATAATTTATTTGCAAAATTTTTCACATTGCTTATAGTCTATTAATGGAATAACAGAGTTATGGATTTTCTAGAAGTATAGGTTTATATACCTACTACGCCACCAACTTAACTATGATAAAATGAAGTTAATAACAAAAAAAATGTTATATTGAGTTAATGTTTATGTAGCGAAGGATGGAATAACTTGCTCGAGTAAGAATAAAGGTAGGCACAAAATAGTACATGGGCCAGCTGTAGGAAGTAATAAATTCCTCCGATCAATCTCAACGTCTAGCCGGAGTCATCGGAGCTAAACGGATTTTTTCAAGCCAATAGCCGCGCATCAGCATGCGTGACGCGCCGCGCGATTGGCCAGCTCTTTTTGTTCCATTTTCGAATCCTTTGTTTTTATTGGTTGACACTTAGCTAAGACAAAGGGGCGATGCAATGTGTGAGTGTATTTAGTGGCCGTTGTTTGTGTGCGTTAAGGAATGAGCTTCCTGTCTGTAACGTAGGTAAGGCGTGGGTAGGAGTCATGTGGGTAGCGAGTACGTGCCCGGGGTCCTGATTTTGATATAGGTTCGGCCCTCGTCCTATATGCGATGGGAGTGGACTGTTTATTTTTATTGAGTAGCTTTACTTGCCAACTCTATACCTACGCAAATAATTATTTTACTGGCTTTTAACGAACCTTGGTAATATTGGACGTCACTTAGTAAAAATTCAATTAGTATTTTCGTGTAATATAAATCAATTATGCATCAAAAAAAAATTTTACTTTTAAATTTTTTGTATAGTTTTATGTAATGCGTGATAATTATTTCAAAGTACAACAAATAAATAGAAATATTAAGAGCCTTTCTACGGTCCTGGAAAACTTGCTAACACGGAACTATTAGGCCGACGAAAAGTAGAGTCTACAGAAAGTAAGTAGAGATCCTTTATTTAAGAGGATATTAAAAGAATAATTATATGTTATAATTTTTGCCAAACTGTTTAAATAACTGCTTAAGCATTCTGAAATCCTGTACAGTGAGCTTTCTATAGAACTTGTTATGAGTTCTTAACAGTTAGCGCAGTGGACCCTGCTTTCTGAGCCCAAGGCTGTGGGTTCGCTTCCCAGAACTGGAAAATGTTTTTTGTAGTGAACATGAATGTTGTGCAGTGTCTAGGTGTTTATCTGTGCCTATATACGTATATGTAATAAGTAATTTTCTATATTCTTCATAAAAATATTAGACAACACAAGCTACGCTAGATGGCGATGTGTGTATTGTTATAGTAGGTAGGTAGTAAGTATATTTATTTATTAAAAATCATAATTTAATTTAATAAATTTTAAAGTGCAATCGCTCAGGCTGCCTTTGCAAAAGAGTCGCAGGTTCGAATCCTGTCGGTTCCGTTAATTTTATACCTATGCACTTTAAAATTTACAAAATTGATATTTCCTCAAAGTTTAAAAATTAATTTATACAATTAATAAGTATTTATCTAGTTTATTGTTATCAAATGTATTCGAGATGTAGATAATGTTAATATGTATACTACTTACTATACTTTTATAATAATATATTATAATCTCTCAATTTTGATATTCTTTTGTATGTACTTACTTATCTTACTTTGGTTCCCAGCCCTGAATTAAAAAGGATTTTTTTTTATTTGTCACTGTCTTGCACTGTCTGTGGTAGCAAAACCACTTGGTTCCAGACAAGAATATACTATCACAACACGTCATGATTTTTGAACGTCTTACATTAAATAGCTACCTAAAAAAAGTAAATAAGAAGGAAATGTGATAAATAAAATTTGATATTGATTGAGTTTATTTGTAATTAAATGGCTTATTTATTATTACGGCCCTTTAAAAATCTATCCAGCGGCGAATCAAAGTCACCGTCACTGAAAATAATTCGCGCTCACCTCCAGACGGGGTGTTATGATTAATGAATGGGATTATTCAATTAAAGACTCGGCAGGTTACTGTGGGTGAAGGGGGGTGGGGCTCCTCCCGCTGGCATTCTTCGCGCGGCTACTTCAGGACGCTACCCTAGATAGCTGGTTTAAGGTTAGTATATCTATAGGTACCTACTGTATAACTATCCACAGTAATACCTATAGTCAGTGGCGTGCATCGAGGGTATAACCAGGGTTTGCACTAAGTGAGCAGATTATATAAAATGAAAAAAATCTCCAGTACGAGTAATAAAGATACAGAAATAATAAATAATAATAAATATACTACTACTACGACAATACACACATCGCCATCCAGCCCCAAAGTAAGCGTAGCTTGTGTTATGGGTATGGTAATAGGTAGCTGATGAATATTTTTATAAATAAAATACACATAAATACTTATAAAATGCAGACACCTAGACACTGAAAAACATTCATGTTCATCACACAATCATTTTTGCAGATGTGGGAATCGAACCCACGGCCTTGGACGCAGAAAGCAGGGTCGCTGCCCACTGCGCCAACCGGCTGTAAAGAACTTAAGGATAGGCACAGCAGGAGTTATAAAAAGCCTACCTTTAAGGTTTTATAACTCGTTCTGGAGATTTTTTATCATTTTTTTTTTACATTATCTGCATAGCCTGCGTACTCTCTAGGTATGCACGCCACTGCCTACAGTCACATGTAATGCATCGAAGGTGCCCATTATAACCCACTTCTTAGTTAGAGTTTTATTTAAACATTAGCTGTTTATTACAGTTTTTGCCTGCCTTTGTTACGTTGTCTCACAAATCCTGTAGGAATACTAAGGCTAACTAAGGCTACTTTTTATCCCAGGAAACCTCCTAACTGTATGCCAAAAATCAACTTGATTATTTGCTCAGTTACGCCGCTAAGCAAGAACAAACACACAAACGAACAAACAAACACACTTTCGCATTTATAATAAATATTAAGTAAGGATTGCGAAATGAAATTTAATTTATTTCGTTTAATTTCAACAGACAGACAAACAGGCAAACATTAAAAAAAATCAGTTTTTGCAGAAAATCTCTCTTGAACTGCGATTGCCTGGAACTTAATGTGCTCTTGGAGGCATGGTGAAACCCTCACAGCCTTAGTTTCAAGTCCACCAGTGTACATTTTACGTCTCAAATTTAAAAAATTAACTATGAAAAAGTCCGTCCGTAGTCCGTCCGACTGTAGCCTAGTCCTATATTTTAAGTAGACGGATGTTTTTAGTTTGAGTATAAATTTGAGCTATTGCACGCCTCATAAGCGAAGCGTTGAGGTGGGTATTACTGTTAGTTTATGCACACCGAGTGATTCTCCAACTTAAAATGTCACTTTTTTTTATTCTATATTGCTTTTATAAGTGAATATAAATAGACAAATGATTTTTAACACTCATGATATTTTTAAATCTCTTTTTATTATTTAAACTAATTGAAAAATTGTTTAAAAAAGCTCTGTCTTGGACGTCCGTGTGTCTGTATGTGCGGATCCCGTATCTTGAGGTCACGATATTTGAGCAAAATACTTAACTTATCGAGTTGGTTTTTTTTATTATATTTTGAGGAATAGAAGTCTCTTCACGGTATAATTAGATGTAGTTTAATTATTACTTACAAATAATCTCAATATTATTGTAATGAATGACATTATGAGGCGTGCAATTTTTTTAATTTGCTACTATTTTCGAAACTTACCCTTTTTACTCATCATTGCCGGGAAGTACGCCCGAATTTAATTAGAACCTAAACATCAAACAGTATGCTTTAGGTAAGAAAAGCAAGTAGGTAATTGTTGCTCTGGTAGGTATTAATATCCCAGTAGTGGAGCATGTACGTAGATATTGTACCTACCATTGTAAAGCGAGGTATTATTATATTAGTCCTGTTTGATTAGGTCGCCAATAGAAACATTCATCTCGGCTATAATGCCAGGCTTTGTACACTACACATGCCTACCTGTTCTAGGTAAATACATGGAACCTTTATAACTTAATCAGGATAAGATGGTGTAAATGACACAGGGTTATGGAACAAATCGAGCCTTTGCGAAGACAAACGAAAATTTGTAGCCAAAGGAGATAATAAGTGGATAATAAAATAATATTCCGCATTCCTTATTAAAATCTAAAGTTAAGTTAGGTAAGAAAATATATAGAAATGTGCCACTTAAGCTACTAGTTAATATCTTGTAGATTTCTCTGAAAAAAATCAAAGTTTGTGTTAAACGTAAGCTTATAGAAAAGTCCTATTGTAGTTTTAAGGACTACGTCAACGATAAAAATGCTTGGGTGTAAATTATTGATGTAACCAGGTTGCTCCTTTAAGTGCCATTGTAAGATGGTGATAAAAGAAAATAAAACAACCGGCTAAGTTGGTTGTGGGCTTCTTCTTAGACCAGGGCGTGTTTGGAACGCTTGTAGCTTTAATATTAAGTTGACGAATTTAGTTAACGCCATCAACTCACTTCTAAGTTATATTTTACATGTAATGTAGGCACGCATCAAAAGTACCATATATGTGCCTATTTGAATTAAGAAAAATTTTGACTTTGACTATACCTAGGTCAGACGTTTACGGATTGCGATAAACTGTTTTACACCCGGCATTAATAATAATCAATCTATTCCAATATCTTCATACTGCAGATTAGTAGTATACTATCTTTTTCCTACACTTTCCTGTCGATAAGTACAGCTCTCCTACGTAGCTATTATTATCGACTTTGTGCGTTAGTTCGTATGATCTATTCCTTTCTAATCGCTCGAGGTTTTTCATAATCATAAAAATCGATGGTTCCAAAATGGCCTTCGACGTACCGCATCATTGCAGTCTATCTTCCTCCAGTCGTTGGAATATATTTGTAGGGCAAAACTTTATCGTGGTCTAGGCTTTTATACTACTTTTCAGTGTCATACACTCATTGTATCTTACATAAGGCGTAATAAATTGAACTACGAAAATCCTACAGATATCATCAGCGTCCATCTTAGACTGCGTCATCACTTACCAAAGTCAAGGGCTAACTTGTAGTGGAATAAAAAATAAAAAGTAATGTTTTTGGGAATGTAAATGTATTTGACTGAAATTTTAGATTAACACATAGGCTACTTTTTATCCCGGAAAAATCAAAAGTTCCTGTGCAATTTGTGAAAAGCTGAATTTCACTTCGATGAGCTATAAACACATAAATCAACTGCAATAAATAAAATTACCTGTACATATTTATTCACCGCGCGTAGCAATGTAGTAGAAAATAAAAACAATAATGCCATACGAGCTTAATAACTGATTATTGTGTTATAAATTATTACATACATGTAAAACTTTGTATCTGGCTGTAGGCCAGAGCGCTGTGCAGTGAATGCGAGATGGCACTCGAGGAGTTCAAGTGGAGCGGCGAGCGCCATCCAGTGAGTGCTGGAGACATGTCAATGTCGCCACTGGACTCGATATTGTACGCTATCTAGCACATCTAGGCGCTGAAGTACGTATGGTAAAGTGGTGGCCATTTTTTGACTGATACCGCTTTTAATTCAAATAACGATATAAAGTTCAAGCATTTTACTTTAAAATAGAAAGCCATTAAGCATGCGGCACGTCAACTGATTTGGTGTTTATCATCTACAGCACTAGAGGAACTGCCAGAGTATCGCCAGCTTTCGAGGGATCTGTTAATCCACCTATTGAATGGCCCCACATTAAAATTTACAGTAAAGCCAGTAGTAACATAAAGGTATGGGGAAATGTACTACGAATACCACGGGTAGCATTTCAGTGGAAACTGAAGCCTCCTACCGTACAGACGAGACTAAAATTCGGAAATCATAAGTTGGAACACAACTCGGATAATCCAGCTGCGTACCAGGATCCAACAATTGTATCGCATACAAACGTGTTTATTTATAAAAAAACATACTCATCATCAATCCGAAAAACCTTTTGTATCCGAATTACTACTTCTGATTTCTTTCTATAGATGGCGTAGTAAAATAAAAAATGCATTTAGTGATGGAATAGCGCTTTATGTAATCATCACAGTTCGCAATACAGGATTTAAATTTGAAATCTAAAAAACAAAACCGTTGTTTTTTATTGTTTCAGCGATTCCAAAATCAATAGCTAAAATAGCATTAGTCTAACCTTTTAGGGTTAACCGCATAGTAATGAATATCCTCAGGGCGGGCGGTCGGAGGGTAGATTGCGTTCGTAATTAATGATCTTTGTACAAAGTGCGCGCCGCGCCGTGAACTGGGACATACACGCGTACCTACCGGTATTTAGAATAGGGTATTATTTTTTATACCAAGTGCGCTGAAACGAAATATTCCAACAAAACTTTCTTTTTGTTTTTCCATTCGATATTGTATAAATAAGTTACTTTACGGAATTCCTTTTCAATGTAGAATTATTGCAAACGCAGTTACAGTAGTAGTAGAGGTTTTTGAGACAAAGCTCGTCCGAAGAAGTACTACCATGCTTATTTCTGTCGACGAGTAGCAATGCTGTGTTCCGTTCTTAAGGCATGGTAGCCGATGTAATTGAAGGCTCATGAGGCTTAACACTTAAGCTTTATGTTGATGTACACAAGGTTGAACTTAGTAGAACTTTATCCTTGCATGCCTTGAAGTCTTGCTCTACTCATAGGAGATGGTTTCACACTTACTATCAGGAGGGATCTGATAATCTGTCAATTTATTATTATTATAGTTTTTTAATAAAAGTCCTTGTCAATGCAAAATTGCAAATACTTTGCAATTTTGTGTAAAGTCAACATCTCTTGTAATGATGAAAGAAATGTGCACAGAGAGCGTGGTGTAGAGTATTTTTGCTTGAACTCTACGAACGATACGCTCTGGAACCATCATTATAAACCTACTATTAAATATCATGCTATGACCCTAAAGAGTCATGTAAACGAAAAACGACGTAATCGGTTTAAGTATAGCAGATGTAATTTTACAAAATAAACTTCAATCAAAAGTTGACGTGGGCAACGACTAGTAGAAAATCGGCTAATATAGCAAATTAATATGTGTTTCATGTCATTTCAACTTTGATCTATTCTTTTATTTAACCTATTGAATACGTAAATTTTGCTTTAAAAAAATAAAAGTCTGGTTGTTGCGCATAATAGCAGATTATGCTAAATTTTCCTGGGTTTTCATTTTACTACGTTCATTTAATTTTAGCTCTATTACCTATTTGTTAAATGGATCAATCAGCCCTCGCCAGCAGCTTTAATAAAATGTGTATATATTAAAAAAAATACATCATTTGTTTATTTTAAGAAGGACTCTACCACATCTGTCCGGACGATGGGAACTGCAACAGTTGCTTATTTAAAACCTTTTAATAATAGTTATTATTCCTTGTGAGATGTGAAAAAAGGCCGAC
This sequence comes from Pararge aegeria, assembly GCF_905163445.1. Classification (NCBI taxonomy): domain Eukaryota; kingdom Metazoa; phylum Arthropoda; class Insecta; order Lepidoptera; family Nymphalidae; genus Pararge; species Pararge aegeria. The sequence continues at coordinate 15,576,060 of NC_053182.1, forward strand.
ATATTTCAAGAAATCTAATCATTGAGAAAAAGAAGTTTCTTTAAAGATATGCATTGTTAAATTGCCTTACGAAACAAAGAGGTTCATATCTCTATCTAACGTGTGTATGCATTCTTGTTTTCTAATTTATTTTTTTCGTGGTTTACAATAACTTTTGTAGAAATTTTCGCTGATTTTAATACATTTATCAGCAGTATTATGCTCCACATACCTACTAAAAATAACCACGTAGCATAAAACTATGAAACGTATTAGCTAAATACAAATAAAACTTAAAAGAAGTACAATAGTATAAGTAGGCCATAGGTACTCCTAATCAACATCTAGTCCCTAAAAATAAAGCTGAACCGGGTTCGAGATTGCATATAAAATATCCATCTGATAAATTACCCTTTCCGAAAAGGTTCACCAAAATATCGTTAAAAATTGTTTTTTATAACAAAACGTCCATTAAACTCAACCCCATCCCTTCCGCGGGATTATAATAAATGGCGCAATAATGGCACAATATAATATTAACACAAAGTTAAACGCGTTTTTATTTTCCCGCCGAACTCCTCGCTCTGTTGAACATGGCGCGCGACGGCATTTCGTCTCTTTACGCGCGTTCTCAAAAAATGGCTTCAGGAGAAAAATAAATTGCAAATATTTATCAAATGCATGCCGTTACGGATACGGGCCGTGAGATGTGATGTTAGTGATGTTACCTGGGAAATAAAAAAACTTGGAGAGTTAATTTATTTATTCAATCTTTTTATTACTGTTTGCTTTACTTAAATTTTGGTCCCGTAATATAGGTGTGTACTTTATTGTACTGTAAAACAGAAATAACCTTATTTTTTCTAAATATTTACTTAACTTGTTTTATCCGTATGCTAATTACAGTGGCGTACACAGAGTCTTTGACAAAGGCTGGCAAAAGAAGGTGGCATAAAATGGAACAATCGTCCTTCATCACCAGGACTGTATTTTTGGGGTACGCTGTGCTTTTGTGCATGTATGAATTGCACGCTAGGCAATAATAGGCAAAGAAGCTATTTGCATTATTATAATGCAAATAGCTTCTTTGTCTATAGAGCTGGTCGGAAGCTACACGAACTTCGTAACTACACAACTTTCTCAGCTTATTGACGTCCACTGCTGAACATAGGTCTGAGAGATAAGGGATCGCCACTTATGTATTCAACGACTCATGATCCAGAAAATAAAGCTAATGTCAGTTGAAGAAAAATTCTAGAAAGGAATAGGTATGGTAAATATTGTGCTAGTGCATTAAATAACAAAGATTAAAGATGCAATACGTATACTAAAACAATCAATTTCACGACACACAAATATAATTGTAAGTAAGAAGGTATCGACTATCGATATACTATTTAAAAAGGAACGTTCGCTTCACTACCTTGGGTCGACAAGTTGTACGCCGGCGGACATTTTGTTTTAGAGCGCGAGATTACGACAGTTTAGGCGTTATGAGCGTGTATTTCACTTTACGACGATACCATTACCTCGCTATTACACTTACAATTTGTAACTTTAATATAAATTCAGAATTTTCGTGATAGAGGTTTAATGTTGAATTCATTATGTAGTCTCTATATTAGAGTATAATATTTTGTAAGAATTTATCAAAACTGTTTAGAAGTTTCGGGATTCTATTTCGGGGTCGGGCCCAAAATTATCAGGTTCTGGAGATTTATGCAAAGAAATTTCTTTCAAAACACACATTCGCAGCGTAAATTTCCGCTTACTTTATCTTTAAAATAGTACCTTTGCTATGAAAAATTACAGCATAATTATAACACTGCGTCCTTTTAATAACTATACGCAGCATATCTAAGAATATGCCGAAAATTTTATATTTATCTCCGTAATATCAAAAACCGCATTCAAATTGGTCGATCCTACTCAGAGCTTTGATTACATAGACACATACACAGCCAGACACAAAATCTCCCTCTCTCTCTCTCTCTAGTACCATATAGACAGACACACATAGAGAGAGAAACAAAGTGCTCATGCAGTAGCTTCACAATAAATCTATAATAATTTAAAAAATTGCTCTTACAGTAGCTTCGAAATATATCTATAATAATATACTTAGTCTTTGTGAGACAAAATATTGCTCTTTATAAACAAAAAGTTGAAATTAACAATCGACTTACCAGAAACGGACATAAATTAGTGATATCTGCATATCGTCTGCGAAAGGTGCAGAACTCCTTTGTGGGGTTGAGTATACGCTTTTACAACATGATTCCTAAGAAAATACTTGACTTACCAATGCATATATTTAAAAAATGTGTAAAAACGCATCTATTCAAGCGAGGTTATTATACATTTGATGAATTCCTCAATGACAAGGTAGATTGGGCGCAGCCAGCCTCGCTCTCATCTCCGGCAAGATAGAAAAATGATTGTAAATGTTGATGTTGGAAAAAAGCTACTACTGAGTTTCTTGCCGGCTCTTCTCGGTAGAATCTGCTTTCCGAACCGGTGGTAGAGTCACTACAAACATACATACTTGACGTTTCAAAAGTGCTTGTAAAGTAGGCCTACTTGAAATAAATGAATTTGAATTTGAATTTGTGTCCAGCACAAAAACCAAAGTCCTGGACATAACTATCTTTAAAACCAGAAGACATTTGACGAGCTGAGTCAATAGCCGGAACTATATCCCGAGTAATGCACTCAAGTGCTTATTAGCCGGCTTTTTTTCAAGTAAAACGCTCGGCCATTGGCTAATCGTCGGAAATTGTAGCCATTATCGACGCTCGGTGCAACTAAAAATTATCATTGTTCGCTAAGAGTAGCCATTTTGCTGATTGCCGCGAGTGGCTACGTTTACTAAGTATCGAATAGTGAAACTATATGTTACTTAACGTAGCCGTATCTAACTATTTTTTACTTAAACACTTACTTATGTTTTCATAATAACACAATTAAACGTTAAATATGGGGAAACTGACTGTATCTCAATTGACCAAGTTTGGTAGTTTATACAAAAGTATTAGTATACGAAGAAGAGTGTGATATTTCTTAATTCAAAATTGACATTAATCAAAAATTTTAATTCATACATTTATACGAAGCGTTAAATAATTCTCTTTTGATTACCTACTCTGAAATGATATCTTAACGTGCACTCTGCGAGAAAATTGAGCTTGTTTTTTCGATGTACATAATTATTATATCCTAATATAGGTGAATTTGTATTACTTACCTCAAAAGATTTTAAGAAGTATACATATACTAAATTGTCACTTCATGATGACCACGAGCACTCTGACAAGAGTATAACGACGAATAAGAAGTTAGTCTTCTTATTTGTCGTTATACTCTTGCTTCGGTGCAATGACACAAAAAGTTCCTTAAAACTAAAGAAGGCTTAAAAATTTAGTTTATTTATCTTACCTGTCTCTGTACCTAAATATAACTTATATAGGTATATCTTCTTTTCTCATGTTATATTACCGAACATTAGATAAATTACACCTGCCTCTGGTGAAAATTTCAACTCTGTAACGGTTTATGAGATTCAGCCCGCTTAAAGGCAGACGGACGAACGGACGGACAGGGTAGCTCAGTGAACACTAAAGGATATAAAAAATGCAAAAAAAAGTTAATGTTCTGTTCTACTAGACCAGACGACGTCTTACTATAATAAAAATGGAGTTTCAGCAACCATTACCAAAGTAATCAACAGTGGAGAAGAAACTTAAAAATACCTCACGGTTGACATTACCCTCCGTCCTCAGAGCCCTTGCTTCCGGTTATCGCTACACAAAGAGGACCGCTCCCCCCTGCCCCGCTCGCCCTTCCTACAGGAACAGGAAATACTACCCTTCTATCGCAAGGTCTAACCGCGCGTCTCGGGTATTTTAGGAGCATTTTTTTTTTATCTTAATGACAAATTGTTGAAACTGAATTTGATTACCCTATTTCATTAACGTAATATTTAAATTAGTTTGTCATCTTCACAAGAAACTAAAATTGAAATACAGCAAAGGTAAATGCAAAATTTTCAATAAATTGATATTTAACCCTGTTATGCTAATGTGCGGTCACTTCGATCCAATACTCATAAATAAAATATTTTTGGAATACTCCACTATGAGAGCCAAAGCCAAGTCAATTACAAGTCTCGGTAGAGCTAAATCTAATACAGAGACTAAAATTTAAGTACAATCGATAAGATTCCACGCTTTTTATCGCCCCTAAAAAGGTAAAAGTAGCAAGGGCGACCCCGGAAACGCTACTAATGCATCCGAATGCACCCAGCGCCACCCCTGCCTGCACGCGATCAATTCATTAGCCAGGCATTGTTGCCAGCCCTAGATATTAGCCGTAACGTTTCTAATAAATGCTTTACTATAATGTTTACTTAGAGGAAAAGTGAGTTATTAACCGGGTAGTTAAATCTTTCCTTTTTCTTTATCTTTATTAGAAACGCAATACTAAAGCTCTTAAACCTTTTATTATATTTATCTAAAAAAAACTAAGTAAAAGGCCGAGAATTTTCACTACAACACATTCTTAATGGGATTAGTAAAATATGGTGTTTTGGGAAAGAAGGGAACAAAAGTGCAAAAAATACATGCTATTTGTGAACTTAGAGATAAATTGCCTTTTTAGCTCGGTCGTTGCCAATCAATCGCAATCGAATCTCGTAAATCCACTACTTGTGTTAAGAATTAAACAATTGTATGAATATAAAGCGTCCTTCACCTACTAATATACGAAAATACTATAAATATTGGTCGAAAATACTAAAAAAAAATCCAAATTATTCAGTACCATATAAAATAGTCGTAGTTTTTCCCGAAGCAAACCGCGTAACCCCCACATAGTGGTCCGGAAGCTGTACTTCGGCGACACGACTTGCCCATTTATCCCGCTGCGTTTGAAGGGTTAAAAGGTACTCGAGCGTATACGACAAAGTGTTTTAAAATTGAAAATTTTATTTATTTCTTGCATGCATTTGTAATTCATACGAATGAGGGTAGCCTCATTCGTATGAATTACTAATATTACAAATGCATTTAAGTTATTTATTTAGAATAAATAATTCCAACACAAACATCATTATTACCTACTTGTTTATGTGGATAGTATTTACTACTTTAAAATGTCTATATTTAATTAATTATAAGATTTTAGCCTGAAATAATCGTATTAGTTAAGAAAAGTAAGAAAAGTAGGAAAAAATGGCAACGAATTACTTTATCCGCTGACTAAATGGTCCGTCATACGGTAGTACACATTTATTACATTGCAAAACAAAACATCACAATACTACGGCGCGCTTTGCACGAGGCGTTTCTGAGGCCGAGCAGTAACTAGACGTCTGATATGGATAAAAATATAAAAGCATTATAAAAAAAAAACCGTTATCATCTTCGGAAACAAAAATATCTTTAAGATATTTCTTGTAGGTAAACATTACTTATCTAACTGAATTCAGAAGTTTGCATAAAATCTGAGGTAATTTCGCTTGGCAGCATTATGAAGAACATTCATCTATCACCTGCTTATAAAAGGGTAGATCGGGGTTGACGGCGATTGAAGCCTTTCTTATTTATTTCAGTGCCCTCTTGGCGCCAGAACGAACGACCTTTCTGGGGAGAGTGGGGAGCACGTAGCGTACGATGACCGATAGGGTAGTGCAGGGCATGTTGGCTTTTCGCGGTGACACTTTTTGTTATTTTGGGGCACTTAAGTACTCGTGCATATATCAAGTGAGCTTCGTATAATATAAATTAAAAATTTAAAAACCCCCGACTTCAATATAGTATTCTACTAATCAAGCTCTAAAGCATTTAATACTCATATTAAGGAAGTTTTAAATAAAAAAATATTTAATTTGCCATTTTTTGGACATCTTGGATTTGGAATTCGTAATAGTGTATAGTATTTCAATAGTCAAGCCGTCTCATTTGAAATCCATCTTGTGGGACTTGTGAAAAAATATGTAATCCGCCATTTTGGGCTGATTTTCATCAAACATAGCTAAGAACTCTCCCCACTAATTCACCTTTCAAATGAAAGGAACAAAATCAAAATCAGTTCCCCCTTTCGGTAAACAGAATGTCACAGACACACACACAAACAGACACGTGAGTTATAAGACCCGTCGTTTTTGTGTCGGGGGTTAAAAAGATTCATCATCTCTGTAAACGCGTACATGAAGGTGATGAAAGTAAATGATATAAGTGATGAATTTTCTCTCTTTCTTATTGATTAGTTAAAGTTATTGTGTTGAGCATTTAAATGGTAGGACATTCATGCTGATTTAAAAAATACGTACTTCAACTTATTGTAATTAAATATAGATAAGTATCTGTGCTAATCTACTTTACTTTGCTTTTTTTGATTATAATTTCATTTAAGATTTAATTATTTGTTTTTCGTAAATCGCGATGCAAAAGCATAGCGAAGAGATACACTATTCAAATCAAAGTAACTCGCTGTAAATTTTCGTCAGGTATCAATAAATATATTTTCTTTTTTATTATATTTTAATTTTGCGCGAAACCCACCGAAACATACCGGAATTTAACCTGGAGTTGAACCTGGTTTTGCATCCGCCCCCTCCCCAGGTATCAGTGTTACTACCTTAAAAGTCATTGCCTACTGTCCATCCAAAATAACAACAGTAGTGAAGTAGAGCAAACAAGCATTTTCAAGGCATTAATGTCATGGTTGCCTGTCTAAACCTCATTCGTTGATTTCCATAAGGCTGATGCCCATGATAGTTTAAAAAGCCCATATAAGAAAAAGTAACATAGTAGGTAATTATTTAATAATTGTTAATTGTTTTTAATACGTATTAAAACAATAACGTAAACAATTATTACTTTCTTACATAGTAAAATAATTACTATGTAAGAAAGTAATAATTGTTTTTAATACGTCTAGCTCGTAGCAGCGTCCTGCACGAATGGTCCAGTCCGCTATAACCGTATATCTTGTCTTTGTGCGCGGCTATTTATGGCCATCCCTATTTTTATTTTAATGTTGATGCAACCGGTGCCACTGTGTCTAGTCCTGGAATTAATCTGTGGACATTTCTAAAGTTTTTTTTTTAACTATGACCATCGAAATTCAGCTTCCAGCTTAATAGTCAATAATTCGTTCCTGGTTTTTTAAAACGCAACAATATTAAACAAACTGAACAATATTAAATAATAATAATAAATTTACTGAGACAATACACACATCGCCATCCAGCCCGTAAAGTAAGCGTAACTTGTGGTATGGGTACTAAGATGACTGAAGAATATTTTTATGAATAATATACATAAATACTTATAATATATAGATAAACACCTAGACACTGAAAAACATTCATGTTCATCACACAACCATTATCCAGTTTTGGGAATCGAATCCACGGCCTTGGGCTCAGAAAGCAGGGTAGCTGCCCACTGAGCCAGTCGGCTGTCAAATCAGACCAAGTAAAGGTAGTAGAGTATTAGCCTGCTAGCCGGTATTTCATTGTGTGGCTATACGAGACAGGAAGCATGGCCAAGCCGTACGAAAGTCTTATTGCTTAGAGTAAATAGGATAGCAGTGATGATTTTAATATCAGATACCTTATTTATTTGTTACAATTAGCGGACTAAGCATATGGACCACCTAATGATAACGGTAAACCATCGTCTATCAACAGAGCAACACTTCGCAGGGCATGCAAGGAACACGTGCAGCAATGACGGCCGACTGGCGCAGTGGGCAGCGACCCTGCTTTCTGAGTCCTGGGCCGTGGGTTCGATTCTCGCAACTGGAAAATGTTTGTGTGATGAACATGATTGTTTTTCAGTGTTTGGGTGTTTATCCGTATATTATAAGTATTTATGTGTGTTATATTCATCAAAATATTCGTCAGCTATCTTGGTACCCATAACACAAGCTGCGCTTACTTTAGGGCTAGATGGCGATGTGTGTATTGTCGGAATATATTTATATATAAGCATGGCCTAACCTAATTTCCCGGACGAGCGGATACACAAAAAGTTCTGCTACTAGAACTAGACTGCGTAGTCTGCGTTAAGATATGTAGCTCATATTTGGGCCACTATGGTGAACTTTTTGGTACCCTGAAGGTATAGGATGCCAAGACAAAATGCCGTTTGCACTCATATGGTCGATGAATATTTTTTCAACATTTCAACCATGGAGACATCTTTTTAATTTCTTTAAAATGCGCTAATTTATATCAGAAATAAGAAGACAAACTATTTTATTCAAAAATAACGGTAAGAAAGAATGAAAGAAAGCAAATTAGTAGAGCTAAGGCGAGAACAGTCTAAGTGTTTACTTAGTGGGTACCAATTTTATAGCGCTGAGGAATCTTTGAGTAATTTCATTCTTAAGCTAGGGTTGTACCCTCACCGCAAACAATATTTCACGGCTATAAGTTTCCGATACATGAATTTTATTAACTTTAGCACCCCTGGCGGATGGAGTGAGTATTTGTTTTACGCGTCATCAATGCGTCGTATACAGATATTGTTGGGGTTACCGACTCACTGTAAACTGATTTTGGCATAATTCAATTATGATTGCGTATGGGCCTGACAAGCTTTCTTATTGTGGGGTAATAAGATTTTAATTGCGTTCAAATATTTAAACCGCGTCGGTACCTATTTATAACGAAATTCTGTTTTTTTTTATATTTATGAATTTTATGCCTGCCTAGATGTTTGTTTGTGTATCTGTTTGTGTCTTTATCTTTATAATTGTAAGTACTGATTTAAATTTATGTGAATTATTAGTGAACAGTAGAAAAGCGGCTGTCTTTGATAAAGATAGCCTTTCTTTTATAAGAAAATATCATCTAACCACGAAAACTTAGGTGGGTAAATCTTTTTATTAATATCAACAATTAATATCGGATGGGATTGTTGTTAAGTAGACGCACATAATTATAAGTGATGATTAAGATAGATATACTTGCTTAGAAGATGCCTATTCGATATTACAAGTCCCTACGTAATTTTCAGTCAAAACCATTGATACCTGCAAAGCGCGAGGCATTAAAACAACAATCTTAAACTGGCAAAATAAATACGTAATAAATATTAAATGGCATTTAAATAAATGATTCGTATAAAAACATGGTGGCGAGAGTCAGTGAAGGGTGACTGGATGATTTCTAACTTCGCCTCCGATTCGAGAGAAATTGGCTAAAAAATTCCCTGGCAAAATAAAATCGAAGAGCAACTTCCGAAAGTTATCGAACTTTCCAACAATCCATTACACCGAGTTTCGCAAAAAATTGACTTGGAACTTATTATTTTGAGTGAAAACATCTTGAAGTTTCGACGCCTCGAATAAGTTTGCCCTCGCTGGCAACGGCGCCTTCGCCCCTCTCCAAATACACTTTGGCCACATATAAACTGAAAAATTACTTTCGCTAATACAAACATTCACGATCTTTTGTTTCGTGTATTACGTATCTATATTAATGTATATAATATTTCTGTACGTGTGTTTGTCACCTAGTGCGTCCTGAACGACTGGACCGACTTTGATACAATTTTGTGTGTATATTTAATATCGATGGAATCCTGGATGGTTTATTCAAATTCAAAATTCATTTATTTCAAGTAGGTTTACTCTATAATTATTTATTATGTATATATTATAAGTGTAAAATTATTAAAACGAAAATGTTGGTAGTAAAATGCCGCCACGAATAGCTGTGCACAAAAAGCTCTATTAGAACAACGCAATAACCGTAACCCACTGGACGGCCGCGTATACAGCGGTACCGTTAAGCTATTAGGGCACCTAAGCGCAGCCTGAGCTAACAAACTTTACGGACACTAAAATCACCACTTTTAGAGCACGAACACTAAACAGCAAACAAAGCTGGTGGCGGCGACGAGCTGCGTCCGGTCTCGCCACAAAGGCTTTGTAACCGGCATACTGACACGCTTTTTGCGTCGCCACTGCTATCGCTCGATGACGTCCCAGTAGATCGATAAGAGGCTCCCACTCGACGGGAATGTTCCATTGTAACACTGACACTGCACTGTCTGAGATGTGGAAAATCGTAACCCTTCTAGTTACGCTTATGACTTTTATGTAACTTAATTGTTACAGTGTAGATTACTTTACGTGGGACATGTTAACTTATCTTTAAACTTTTTCGCGACCAGCTGTTTGTCAACCCACCCTCCTTGGGACGGTTTTTGTTGAGAGTTCATCATTCATTCTCCTCTCAAAATGAAAATTACTTAGATCGTATTCTCTCACGCTGGCCAAGTGCGGATTGGTAGACTTCACACGCCATTGAGAACGTTATGAAGAACTCTCAGGCATGCCGGTTTCGTCACGCTATTTTCCTTCAACTTCAAAGCAAGTGATATTTAAATAGCTTAAATTAAAACGCATAACTCCGAAAAGTCAGTGGTGTGTGCCAGGGCTCGAATTCGGTCTTCAGAAACGGAAAGCCGAAACCTTACCCACTATGCTATCACCGCTATATTATAGACAATTTATTTATTTAATAGAAAGCCAACGTTGAATTCAACGAACATGACACATCTATGACAGATTAGATACATTAAGTTTATAAGTGGGATAAACTTGCAGGCTAACTACATTATAAAATTTAGGCATTATTTAACAAAACAAAGAAAAATAATTGAGAAACCAAAGAAGATACAAAAAATTGTAAAAACTAGGTACAATAAAATTAAAAGTGTGAAGGATTACGAAAAAAACTGTCTCTTGGTTTAGCTGGTGGTGGTGATTATAACTGAAAACGATGGCTGAATAGGCTCGCAAGTTTTAGGCTAAACCACTTCTGTGGCAACGGAGTGCAGAACGTCAATTTCCTAATGATGGGATGTTTAGTACGATATATTGATATTGTCTTGACAAAAAACCATAATATCTAAAATTGCTGAATCTGCTCCGAAATTGAACATAGAAAGAATCTCGTGATTTACAGTCAAATATAAGAACCACAAAACCATGAAGAAGTTGAATGTTGTATAGTTACAAAATATATTGTGCATAATCCCTACATGAATCCTGTATATGCCATATAATATAATATATTCAATGTAATCGTAACGTAAGTTGAGTCGTGACGCACTGTCGCGTGAGAAATAACATGGCGTGACACCTGTAAATTATTGTTTTGATTAATTCACCATATTCAATATTTGACACAATATAATGAATTGACTTTCGATGTTAATATTTGATTACGGTTGTACTTAAGAATTTTTAGTCAATAAAAAAATAAGCAAGCTCATTTTAGTAAACGTGGTTCGGTTTCTTTATTGTTTTTCGTTTACTCTAAACGATTCCGGTTATTAAGATCAAAAGTGTTCGAAATAGATACTACAAAAACCTAAGAGTGAAGCGGTCGTCCGTTCGCTGAATTTTCTATATTTAAGTTCATATCGATATCGCCGGAGCAAAAAGTAACAGTTCCAGTTGAGAAGAGCAAGTATCGAAGTTTCTCGGAATTTCTTGAAGGCATAAAACTCTTGAGAGCGTATAAGGCTTCCTTTACATTGGTTATTGACCGACTGCATGCCGGCTGCGTCTATTTACTTCAAGGCGCCCTTTATATTTACTCTGTGTTGATGCGTTGTGAGGTTCTGCTACTAAAGCCTTTCAGGTGACTATTTTAATTTCATTAGGACCACGATACAATATTTTTTATAAAATAATTGAATAAATTAATATTAAATATTGAATATCACTTGCTTAAACGGGTTGATACAAAACATCCTAAGGAAATCTACGTTCCTTAATTCTCCATAATGCATTTACCCGAATGTGGGAAATTAGTAAGACGATGATGGTTATATTCGTACCGCCAAGCAGTTCAGCACTTCAAAAAAGAACCTTCGGAGATATATAATTGGGCTTGGCAACCTACAAATTCCAATAATTAACACTATAGAAATAATTATTTTGATTTTTTTTCCTTACATTAAACATTAATTAATGTAAAATAATTAATATATATTTGTGCAACCCTCTCGAGCGCAAAAATCTTCTATAATGAAAATTAGCGTAATGTAATTGAGATTTAAACAACAATGTATTTTTTATTTATAATAAACAGATTTCAATTTAATTTTTTTTTAACCGACTTGGCCCTTATCAGTTACTTCTTAAACAAGTTGCCGACCGGTCGTCTTCACGTAAAAAACAAGTGGTTTGATTCTTATCGCAATTGTATTGAATGTATGAAATTAAAAAGCAACTGTCAAAAATGTTTCTGGTGTATACTCGCCATTATCATCACCAGTCCATCAACGTCCACTGCTGGGCACGGGCCTTCGTTCTCGTGGAAGAGAGGGTTTATAAGCATAAGAACTTTAACAACTTTATTTCATGTTAGTGATAATAGCCGGAGGCGGGGTGTACACAACTCCAGGTTGGCATTCGATTTTTTAACAAAAAAATTAGATACCTTAAAAATCATGTACACGATTCTGTCGGTACTAGCACCACATGAGCCGTAGTAAAACATGCTAACAAGCCAGTTGCATAGTGAGCTGGTGTATATTACGCTTAAAAAAGTCTTGTTACAACTGAATAGGTGGGTCAGCAATATATAATCATTATCATCCGCAGCTTATCAAGGACCCACAGCACAGGCCTCGTCTCTCATAGATGCGACGGTTTTAGAGCATAGATCCAACGCGCTGCCCCAATGTGGGTTGATGGGCTTGAACGACTATTATCACAATATTTGCCTGAAAGTGATAAAAACCAGGACCAACAGCTTTTTCGTGCTCTGCGAGGCACGAGGGTTGGCACCACGAATTTCCTAAATCCGGGCTGGTACTGAAAACTATTTAAAAATTTTTGGTAGAGTCACTACAAACATACATACTTGACGTTTCAAAAGTGGTTATAAAGTAGGCCTACTTGAAATAAATGAATTTGAATTTGAATTTGAATTTGAAAAGAAAATAAACAATACCTATCCCACCTACGTGATAAGACGTACATGATAAGTTGCCGTTCGAATATCAAATGAAAACGGATCCTAAGTTTACTCTATGCGCTCTCAAGAGTTTGAGCTCTATAAGAGTCTATAAGGAAGTAAAAGATAAGTACTTAATATTTTCCACACATTGTCCATCAGATCTTGTCACGCCGAGAGCAAACTTAAATACGTACGTGCCATACATATTGATTGGTGACTGATGGTAATAATTAGCATAAATTATTTGTTAGTCGCGCGTGAAAAACGTGAGTCACATGTCATCTGTATGCGGGAAGATGCACGACCGTGAGTCCTAACTCCTCACGAATAATCTACCACTTATAAACGATGACACTGCTAAGACGTCGCCTCGTAACGGATTCAACAAAAGCTTCGATATTATTTAACACGTCTTTGTTACTAGAGAGATATTTCTAATAACAAATTATACAGGTTCCTTAGTGATTATTTTACTGTCTTTTAATTTAAGTGGTGTCTTGATTAACAGTATGCCATGCGTAGTATTAAAACGGTTTTTTATCGTCATGCTTGTCTGTACATCCCACCGACCGTTTTTCCTTATTATTACTGCTAAAAAAGCCGTGATAGCCCAGTGATTAGGACTTCGGCTTCACATTAGGGGGCCGATCCCAGCTGCGTGCTGGGATCGCCCGCCCCATTCCCCCCCCCCCCCTCTAAGTTATCAAAATTATGTGCGTTTAAAGCAATTAACTTACTTCAACGATGAAGGAAAACATCGTGAGGAAACCTGCATGCCTGAGAGTTTTCTGCATGAAGAAGAAGTACATAAATGCACATACAAATAGAAAGCCAGGTTAAGAAAAAAACTATAATACAAAACATACGCACCAAGGCGGCCTTATTGCTTGAAGCGATCTCCTCGAGACAACCTTTGGTTGAGAAAAATATTACATACAACGGGATAGTGCATTACCAAATTGTGCTAATTATATTCATTACATATACAATACATACTAATACTACATATATATAGTTAAAACATATATAATTATATATATGTAATGCTTTGCGCCATAGCAAGATCCCGTATGACGTAACACTATTGTATAAAAGTATTGGATAGAAGCAGACGTTACTTTGCTGATTTTATAATATACTATAAAAGTATGCAAAATAAAATGTATCATTACTCAATGCTCATGAATTAAGTTGTGTGTAGTATTAACTTACAGGCTTGATAATTCGTTATGTGCCTCTTCTCGAAAAACATATATTGATAAACTGTAGTCCTTTTATAATGTAAGTACCTATATGGTTGAATGTCAATGTATTTACGGCAATGCGCATTAAAGGCACGTTAGGTCGACAGACGGCCATCTTAAGAGATTAGATGTCTGTATAGCAATACTTGGAATTGATGGGTACACCTTGCGAAACACTCTGAAAAGCATGTTGTTGTAGTTTACATAAAATGAATATTCAATTCTGAATATATAAAAGATTAGTTTCTATTGAAAAATGATTTTAGAAATACACCTTTATTATAATAGTAGCTAATGTTTTTTTTTATTCCACTACAATTTAAAATTCAAAATTCAATATTTATTGAGTGATTGACGAAACTGGCGTGGTTATGAGTGAGAATCAAAGTTTTAAGTGATAGATCGCGGGTTCGATACCCGGCAGGAGCAATTTGGAAATTTATAATTTCTGAATATTTTCTGGTCTGGTCTCTGGTCTGGTCTGGTGGGAGGCTTCGGTCGTGGCTAGTTGCCACCCTATAAAAAAAGACGTGGCGATGTCGCGTAGAAACCGATTAGGGGCATGTGTTTTATATAACTGCCACCCCTAAAAGGTTAGCCCGCTACCATCTTAGACTGCTTCATCACTTACCACCAGGTGAGATTGCAGGCACGGGCTAATGTGTAGTGGAATAAAGAAATAAAAAGTGCAAGTTTCCTGGGGTACCTTTTTAGTAACTTTAAACGTCTAGTCTGTCTGTTTGTAGTGACTCTATCGCCGATTTGGAAGGCCGATTCCACCAGGGAGAAGTCGGCAAAACACTTAGCAGTTATTATTTTCCCTTGCTAGACCTTAAAATATGTAATTTCATGTGGTATGGCAGTTATATTAAACCTACCCTTAATTGGTCAATACACTACGCACCTACAAATAAACACGTTACGGCAAATAAAATGCGTTTCGTTTGTCGTAACGTGTTTATTTGTAGGGTAAAAACTATAGGTTAAACCATCGATTTTTTTATCAATTTTATTCAGCAATTCGTTTTTTTTATAGATATGAAAGGTATCTGGCATAAAATTGTAATTCTACCTTTAAATTTGATCAAATAAAACACAATGGAAATATTGGGGTTTAATTTACTATGCACTTGCGTTTACAATTGAAGCTCTCGTTCACCGGACACAAAGGTCAAAATGCAATAAAATACTTGCACACGACCAAGGTTCATTGCAATAAGCCGTCTAGTATCCGTAGCAATATTGCAAGTTGAAAGCTAAGGCCTCCTATAAGGCCTCTCGAAGAGATTTATCTGCCAATAGCAGCAAAAACATATTTTACAATTCAAACATCTTCCGACCATTGTTTGGTATAAACAATATACGAATTCTTCATAATATTATACTTATTTAATGTAGCTATTAGTAACTAGCTTAAAGCTATTTCATTATGATATTTATATAGGGACATACTAACTGTTTCCAAATTAAAATGAATTATACAATTACAGTGGCCATCGACCATCGTCTGCGACCTATCACTTAAAACTTTGATTCTCACTCATAACCACGCCAGTTTCGTCAATCACTCAATAAATATTGAATTTTGAATTTTAAATTGTAGTGGAATAAAAAAAAACATTAGCTACTATTATAATAAAGGTGTATTTCTAAAATCATTTTTCAATAGAAACTAATCTTTTATATATTCAGAATAAGTCCAAGGCTGTGGGTTCGATTACCGCAACTACAAAATTTTTGGGTGATAAACATGATGTTTTTCAGTGTTTATGTGCACATTTGTGTTTATTATTCACAAAAATATTCATCACTCATCTAAGAACCCATAATACAAGCTACGCTTACTTTGGGGCTAGATGACGAAGTGTGTATAGCCGCAGTATATTTATTTCTTTATTTAGTTTTTTATAATGTTTGGTTTTGAATCCCTATTAACTGTTTACTCTTAATTCTTACACAAACTGTTTTTTAAGGTGCGGTGAGCAACTACTGAAATTTAAGTATCATACTCACTTATGGGAAAATCGGCTCCGGCATATTAATTCGTGCCAATTCTTCTTTTTCAAATCTAAAAGTAGGAAGGTAGATAGGTAGTTTAGTTTGACGGCCGACTGGCGCAGTGGGCAGCGACCCTGCTTTCTGAGTCCAAGGGTTCGATTCCCACAGCTGAAAAATGTTTGTGTGATGAACATAAATGTTTTTCAGTGTCTGGGTGTTTATCTGTATATTACAAGTATTTATGTATATTATTCATAAAAAATATTCATCAGTCATCTTAGTAGCCATAACACAAGCTAGGCTTACTTTGGGGCTAGGTGGCGATGTGTGTGTTGTCGTAGTATATTTATTTATTTATTTATTTCTCTTTCACAATGCTTTCATAAAGAAGAAAACCAGTATTGTCTCCAAAAATCATAATTATTGGTGAAAAACAGAATTGATACCATTGTCTATCAGTAGGTAAGGATTTATGTAAAAGTAGGTAAGCGGAACAAAATATATCAATAATGAGCCCTAGTCAGAAATGTTCTTTGAACCGTAATAACCTTTACTAACACAGTGTTGGCCTTTCCTTTACGACCTAACTTAGCAAATAATAGTTTACTTGTGGTCTTGGAAAATTTTAAATTATAAAGAAATATTCGTATTTTGACGCCTAATATCGTTCTTGCTAAACGTCCTAACAAAGCAACCAAACGAATTATCCGCAGCTAGTGCTAATATAAAATAGGTTAACCAATGTAACGCAGTTGAAACCGCGTAGTAAAGCTGGTTGGTAAGTACGCAAAGTTACTGTGTAAATTAACATTCATTTCATGACAAAGTACTGTTTCCATAGAATATCCTCTTGAACTATTACAAGAGGTTAATACGCAAATGTAGGCAAACTATATATTTCATTGATTGCATACTCGAGGGTCCCGCAGTTGAAAGGGTTCGCTTAAATTATCAAACAGAAGCCACTTGAAAACTGCAATGACACATGTTACATTTCTGTCGAACCACTGCGCGGTTTAGCAACCAGTTGCCCAACCGCTCTTTTGCTAAATTTTACTTCGGCATAATAGATTATTTTATTTACTCGTATATTTATTAAGTATAATATTATAGAATTACATATCTGGCGAACCATTGCGGGGTTTAGCTACCAGTTGCCCAACCGTACTTCTACTAAATTTTACTTCGGCATAATAGATTATTTTAATTACTCGTATATTTATTAAGTGTAATATTTGATAGTAATATATAAAAGGACTAATATATATACTAATATAATAAATCAGTGTCACAAGGCGGGCTATAGAGAGAGCTATTTTAGGAGTATCTCTACGTGATTATATCGGAATCAGACGGCCATAGCTACGGCTGATTGGCGCAGTGACCCTGTTTTCTGCCTCAAAGGCCGTGGGTTCGATTCCCATAACTGGAAAATATTTGTGTTTTTCAGTGGCTGGGTCTCTATATGTTATAAGTATTTAGGTATAAAAATATTCATCAGTTATCTTAGTTCCCTTAACACAAGCTACGCTTACTTTGGGGCTAGATAGCGATGGGTGTATTGTCGAAATATTTTTATTCATTTTTAGAAAGGAAAGTTAAAGATCCGTAGAAGTACTACAGTTACCAACATAGCTCAAGGAGTCGCAAAGCTGGTCTACACTAACTGGCACTACAAGTCTATTTTTACTTCTAATATTTATATTGTTACAGTCCACTTTCTCCACAAAATTTTCAAATATGTATTGATTATGCACCGTCATAATGTTAGTTTCTTTAAATGTGTATCTTAAAGACTCTCTTGGGTATGTTTTTAACCGCGTTTGCTACAGAGCTAAGTCTGTTCGATAAATTATTTACATTTCACGATATGTTGGTTCTAAAAACCAGGACCAACGATTTGACGTGCTCTCCTAATTACGGCGATGGAAAACGTCACTCTCCTTACTCCGGGCTAGTACTGTGAGTTTCTTCCAATACCTAAATTTCGATCAGACCCGAGAATCAAACCGAGAACCTGGTACAGCAAATAATTTGAAACTAGTTCAATCTACGAATAGATTCAACATACCTACCTACTAAGAAGTAGTACGTCTTTTTGTGACAGTAATAGTGGGAATAATGCATCATCGCGGGATCAAATTTTGACCCTAATCTAATCTTTGGTCTCCAGTCAACAATACTTTAAACTTCACTATCATTACCCGTGGCTTTACCCGCATGTATTACTCGTTTGTGCTGGCATCCCTACTTCACGACCTATGTTACAAACGCAAAAGCTGCTGCGTTAATAAAAGAGAAACCAACCAATACAGTATTGCATATATAATAAACTGTGGTAGTAGCCTAATATATCAGAATTTCACCCTAATACGCTTATTGTAAACTAAAGCTTTGGGCAAAAAATCACACTGCAAAAAAAAGAAAAATCAACAAAAAAACTTTCGTATTAATAATATTTGTAGGGACACCGTCGCCATAGACATCGCCACGCAAACTCACCGGGACGCACGCAAAACGAACATTTTTCCGAACGGAACGCCCTCTCGACGCAAAACTCTATGAAAACGTCGAAAAAAAATAACAGTAACATGGCGTATAATGACAGCTGGTCCACTTGAGAACAAAAGGGGAGAGCTGGGCACCGTCGAGAAAAAAATATACGAAGAGTGAAAACAACTACGCGCCCATGCTCTTGCGGGCGGGCGGAGGCGACTGTCCACTAATAAATTTGCAATCGCGTTCGATTCTTCGCGACAATGGTTGCGATAATACAGCGGCGATACAGTACCGCAGAGCACTCTACATTCATACATACCCTCGACCTGAAATTAGGTAGCGGCGCTGAGAAAACTCGTTACGAATATTGCTATATACGTCTCGGGGAGAATAGGGCCGCATTCGAGTTTAAAATGCGAATAATAATCGTGCCATTCATAAAAATCCCGTGCGCGGAATGCAAGGAGAGGCCGTGTTTTACACGTTATAATTTTGCGCCGAAAGCAGGCCTAGCAGAGGCGGTTGTTTTGTACGAGTGTAGGCTCGGTTCAAATGCCGCGCACGGACCATTAGTTGATGAGCGCACGTGTACACCCTACGTCCGCGCCAGACGCAAGCTTGCGTCGGGAAAGTAACAATTTTCAGCTGGAATATGAAAATGTTTTTTGGCTCCGGTTAAAAAATATGTTTACTAAAAGTACCATTTTTTTATGCACAATAAATTTTCATGTTGCAATTTGACCATGCACTTCGTAGTCTAATGACTGTGTAATTATTATAATTGTTGGTACAAAAAGCATGCAACGCGTTCTCGGAACGTAAGATAATGAAATATATATTTATAATTATTTTGATTGCATGTAAGTAAATAAAACCTACTTTGTAATGCCAAGTGCGCCAAGCTGGAAATAAAATTGGCGCGCTAGCACCCGCACATTTGCACTAATATTTGTATTGTCAATTAAGATATTTTATCGCAGTTATTTATGTAAGCATTAAATACCACCAACATAAGCCCAAAAATTTAACACTGCTGGGCACAAGATGGATTCAGATTGTGACGCACCACGTCACTTCAATGGGTCGGAAAACTCAATAGGACGTCGTAATATATACGTCACAGTTTTAGATATTATACTCCTTTAAGTCAGTCTTCGTATATTTTTTATTATTAAAGTGAAACGTTAGCAATCGTTAGTTAGCTATCTACTGAAATCTAACCCATTTGTGAAAGTTTATCTGAATTGAGGCCCGCTTTGAACTTCGTGGCTTCATCTAGATACGCGCTTAGGGGATTTATTTTCATGTCAATCTGTGTGCACGGTGCCACAAAATAGATAACTAAGGTGCAAATAAAAATTTTGTTCTGAGTTTCTCAGCTGTAAATCGATTGGTATTCTTAAGATGATGCCAATGTTTTTGTCTATCAAATTAAATAATTAAGAAGCCTCAAAACACACAAAATTTCTAGGATAGTAAAGTAGCCTGTAACTTATATTTTTTACGTGTAAAAAAGTGTATCGTAAACAATAGATGAAATAAGTCATTGATTTCACGTTTCGTACCTGAAAATTCATTGGTAGATAGACATTTTTCTTAATGGATTCTAAGAACATCAACCTGTATATAATTTTATAACTCGTTTATGAGTTTAACAAATAATTTCTTTATTCAACTGAAATACCGATAACTACGACCCTTAACTAAAGGTTCGATCTAAGAAGAGAAAAACTTAGCTGGGTTAAAAGTACATATCGAGTGATACTAAATCGGTCCTCTGCGAAACGATATGTGTTTTATATGAATTAATTCCTCGGCTGACAGGGCCCAAAAGCGATTTACTTACGGGCCAGATGGCGCGCGGACAGATCAATTTGATGATTGCAAAAAAACAACCTGTTTGATGTTGTTCGGTTTCTATGTACGGAGTTGACGATACACTCTTTGGGCTTCTTTCGCACACTACTTTAGTTTTCAATGCCAGTTCAGAATGAGTACCACGACTTTTGAAAGGTTTCTTAAATTATAGGTTACTTAGGTGAGTATTTATCCTAAAAGGATTGCCGGAGAATTTTGTTAAATTTAATATATACTTTATAAGGTTATTTATATAAAAAATGTAGCAGAATGTAGTATTAAAAAGCATGGTAGTTTAGTCCATGACCTAAACTTCTTTCCTTAAGAGAAGAGGCCGTGCCTAGAAGTGTGGCATTAATGATGATGTCTTACTCTTTGAGCTTTTGGCTCGCGCAATTTATAAGGTTTGACGGCCGAGTGGCGCAGTGGGCAGCGACCATGCTTTCTGAGTCCAAGGTCGTGGCTTCGATTCCCACAACTGGAAAATGTTTGTGTGATGAGGATGAATGTTTTTCAGTGTCTGGGTGTTTATATGTATATTATAAGTATTTATGTATTATATTCATACAAATTTTCAACAGCTATCTTAGTACCCATAACACAAGCTACACTTACTTTAGGGCTAGTTGGCGATGTGTGTATTGTCGTAGTATATATTTTTTTATTTTATTTATAAGGTAAACATCTATGGCGTAAATCACATAAGTTCTTCTTCGTCATTTATATTAAGTACTTACTTTGTTAAACAACCTGCGAATGAACTCTTAATAAACTTACTAATAATCAAAATAATGATTGATAAATTATGTCCTATTGGATACTAATGCTCGTTTTCACTAAACTTACGAATCTACTTTATTGGATGCCTTCACGTACCTACTCATAAGTGATGCCTAAAGGCGTCGTCTAAAGTTTTTACACCGATTCCGCGTATCGTAAAGTTTATCCTTAAACTGACATTTGCAGCCTGACTCTTTTTTATGACCTTAACTCCTTACAAAAAATGAAAAATATGACAATGTAAACACAAAATACCACACTTTTACAAGAACAAGAACCGCAAGAACCATAGACAAGGTTATAGGAGTTGCCTAGTGAAAATCGATTCGTGAAGGAAGGTAAACGTATGCCTAGGAATCTTCTTTGATTAGGCGTTACTTACTTGTAAACTAAAAACTGGTAAACTGCGTTAAATCTATACGCGCGTCATCAATAAAAACTCTAATCTACTCATATTTTTCAGAAGACAGTATTATATAAATTGTTGGCACTCTTTTTTTTATTTTATTGATGGTATGTTTTGCAAAACTGGAATTAAAAAATAATACTGCTTTAAGAGATTATAGTGAGTGCTTACTTACCCTGTATACGTCTAGTAAAGTTATTCTTTTTTAGGCGCGCAAACATGACGTTTACTGAGTAGGTATACTCATAGTATGTATACTCATGAGTAAACGTCATGTTGATCATCGGAGACAAGCAAGATAACCGCTTATTAAACACGTCGCTCGCCGCTGACAGTATCTACCCTCCATCTGGGTGCCGCGCGGAATAGAAAAGTAGTGGATGTCATTACACTTGTGATCGAAAGCTAAGTGAAAATCAGTTCTGTATTATTAACTACTGCCTTGTTAGGCCGGTTGATCTACTACGGATCACGAGTACCTGGGTTCGATACCCGAGTAGAGCCAAGAGTTATTTAAAAAAAATAAGTTCTAATTATGTATGCAAAAGTAGGTTCTGTTACTGTCTGGGTTAATACTGAGACATATAGAGTGAATACAAGTTTTTGGGCCGAATGCTCCTCGAAACCAGCACCTCATGACACGTTGTCGAACATGGTTATCACTAGACCAACAAGACAGCAACCACTATAGAAAAGTGCATCGGTTTCTGGGTCGCCATCTAGTTGTATACATTTTCCAGGTATTGAATCTAGATGGCGCTCTTTCGATTCCATACAAAATGTAGTCAACTTTTATGCGATCGAATAGGTAAACGTAGATAAATAGTCTTAAACTAGGCAACCTGTTGAAAGTACTATTGAAGAACCAGTACCAAAAACTTAAATACCTCCGAATTCTTTTCATTTTTAGCCCCAAGCGTTATCCATACATACAAATATAGGTTTCTACACGTAGTAAGGAGCGTATTGTGTTGATGTCATATAGAGGGATTAATTCAATACACGTCGTCGCGGTATCTGATCTGGGGGCCGGCCTTTGATATGCTGTTTATTATTTACTACGGTGGAGATAGTGGAAAAACTGAATGAGTACTCTTATTCTTTATTTTTATAACAATAAAAATTCATGTAAATCATCACTTATATGAAAAAATTGTATACCGTTTTAAAGTACCTTCTAGAAATTGTAGCTATAATAACATTATAAAAAGGACAGATTTGTTGGTGTGTAATAGGCTCCGGAAGTACTGGACCGATTTCAGCCATTACTTCACAAAAAAAAGCTTAAATATCGCGAAGTAACAAAGGTTATAATTTATTTTTATCAAATTTAAGATCCTTAAGAAAATTGCAATAATGTAACTCAAAGAAGCAAAATTTTGCCTATTCATTACCTGGCGTTCCCCAAGAAAACTGTTGATAATACATAAAAATTATGTACAACATGATTAAAGATCACATTATTACCTACAAATAGTTATATTATTTCGATAAAAAGTCCGATATCCCTGTACTTTTAATAGTACTAAGTCATATTAGAAGCTTTTGTGTTTTAAAATTTTATTAGAACGCCGGTAGCACAAATGTTTGTTAAATTATTATTGCAGTATTAATTCTTGGATGGCACACGTGACAGCTAGTTTGATAAATGAGTAAATTTTATTATTGTTTATCATGCTTAGTAAAATAGTTCAACTTATATGAAATTTGAAAAATAATAAAAACAACATATGTGCAATATGTAGCTAAGATATTTTTTAAATCCAAAAATGCCAGTCATTTTAACCCTTAGCGTGGTCGGTCTGTGCTGTGCTCTTTCCTATGAGGACTTTTTCCTCTTCCTTCCTCTTTTTCCTCTACGGAAAATTAGAAGAAACAAGAAGTTCTTAAATATATAACATATATACATAGAATATAAATAATAAATAAGATTTTCGTGGTTAATCAACATTTCTTAAACATAGTTCAACGGGTACATACCACGATAATATGCATAGATCGTGGTCACGACGGGACTGCTTAGGTACGAGATGTCAAGTTGGATGTCACGGGCAGAATCTGACTTCCCGCTTTTGTGTTCTTTTTGTCGGTATTTCACGAACTGTTCGACATACTACACTGACAACGTCACGTCATTTGAGAAGCTGTACGATGCGATGGAATATAAATAACTTAGTGTTTCTTGGTTAATTAACATTTTTAAAGAAAAACGGTTACATTCCTCGATATAATTTTCATTTCATCGTGGTTTTACCTGTTTTTTATTACAAGTATAGAATGTCAACTTCTTAAGGAAAAACTATATGCATCATTAAGTTATGCGTGTTACCCCAAAGTAGGTACAGCTATAAAAGACTAATAAAAACACGTCTTTGCACCCTTTGATCTATATAGCTACTTACATTGTAGATATAACAAAAACTATATATGTAGCGATACCATACTGGTTTTGCTTACTTTAATAAAGTTGGCGGCCATTTATCACACACGAACGACATCAATTGATTCGCAAATTTGTTACACAAACAGTTTCACAAGTTTCATGGTATCGTAATAAATTCGCTCGGAAATAAATCATAACGACTGGCAGTCATTGAAATCACGTTTCACAGGCGACTACAAGAAAGGGGGAGGCCGGGGACAATCGAATGCCCCGATGAAAGTCGCTAAGAGATACGATAACATCGCACTCTCGATAGCATGCGACCACTGCCCCTATCGCCCCCATCGACTCACCAATAATGAGTGTACAAATCGTGACGGAAATTGAAAGAAAAAAACTTCCCAGCGCAGATCTTATCGGCGCTCCTAAACGGTCTCGTAAAAATATTAATAAAACATAACTTTTTCCACCCAAACCCACATTAAACTCCGATCCCGTAGGAATTTATTGACAATTACCAGTCAATAAGTGGCAATAAAAGCACAAAGCGTCAATGTCCACCGATTTGAATGTCAATTGTACACAATTGTGTTGTGCTGTTTTCGTGGAGGCCCATTTTGATTGTGATAGTTATACAATCGGAGTCTGACTTTCGCTTATCGATTTTTATAGGAGGATTATTATTTCGATATAAATGACGTTTAGTATTGTGAGTTAATTAAAGCCATATTCGCTGCTTCCGCTCAGACGTTTTATATCGGATAAGTAAGTTGGATGCGTACCCATTTGAGACGCGCTAATATTGATTTCATATTTATTTATTATTAAAAAAATAAACGTCACTTTAAATTCTAGACACGTTTGGTTAGACTAATATTACTATTTAGTTGCGAAAGAAAATCAATGTTTCCTTTTGTAGAATCAAAAATTTGCGAATAGATATGGAAGTAGGAATACGAAAAGCAGGTACATATTTTTAAATTAAACTTAAAATAAAAATTTGGAACTCAATCAAGATTAGAGTGGCGAAAGAAGTCGATGTTGCTGTGATAAATTAAAATGAGCCTGCGAATGTCGTATACAAACCACTAATAAGACGACATTCGCTTAACCTTATCTCCAATCGAGGAAGTCTAAAAAACGGCTAAGGGGATCGCGGGGGAGCGGCACCGCGGGCGGGGGAGGGGGCAAGAACAAGAGCCGTCAGTGAAATAGAGATGGATGAACAGTGGGAAATGAAATTCTTTGTGGCATCGCGGTCCCGCAAAAAATGCACAGATTAGATTTTTCCCCTCGCCTCGCCGAGGGCCGAGGGTAGACGGAGGCAATGATTTTTTACAACGCTCGCCGAGATATATATAAGAGTTTTAGTGCCGGGATTTGGTGTAACTGCCCTCTGTTTGAGAATTTTAATTTCCTTGATTCCAGTTGTGACGTGGGCGCGGGCGTTGTTTTGCCTATTGAAGAAATTTC
The DNA here is from genome assembly GCF_905163445.1 of Pararge aegeria. Taxonomy (NCBI): domain Eukaryota; kingdom Metazoa; phylum Arthropoda; class Insecta; order Lepidoptera; family Nymphalidae; genus Pararge; species Pararge aegeria. The sequence goes on from NC_053182.1 coordinate 15,601,670, forward strand.
GCGTTCAATACAACCAAGGGCCGAAATTGAGTTGCGCGAATTTCAAACGAAATATAAAATAGTTGATAACTAAATATAGTGACGACCACCGTGGCGCAACGGTGAGCGCTATGAATTTAAGTAGGAGGTTCCGGGTTCGATTCCCGGGGTAATTTGAGAATTTATTATTTCAGAATTTTCTCTGGTCTAGTCTGGTGGCAGGCTTTGGCCGTCGCTAGTTACCACCCTACGAACAATGACGTCCCGCTAAGCGATAAATGAATTGCTGTTCGTTAGTCTCACTGAAACTCGAGAACGGCTGTACCGATTTGGCTAATTTAGGCCTGAAATAGTGAAGTTTTAAACGGTGAGAAAAATAGTAATATATATTCTTCAGTAGGTACGTATGTTTCTCACTTAGCTCCTCCTAAGCAGTTGACTGATTTTTATGAAATTTTGTGTGTATGTTTGAATATTTTCCGGTCGGTTTAAAATACAAATTGACACGTTAGGTGGCGCAGCTTTACCAGACAGTACGAACGCAGTGCGGGATCCACTAGTGGGTTGTCAAAAGATAAAAAATGAGATAACAAAGCGATTTGTACCTTAAGTACCTACTTCTTGTACATTAACCATCCATGAAATAAGAATGAGATAAAGATAAAAAAGGTAACATACTATTAAAAATAGCAATTGCGATTCTGATATCAGAACGTCGTGCGAATATGAAGAGGAACCCCGAGGGAAAAGATAGTTTGTTGTAAAATTAATGTTGGTAATAAATGCCCTAACAGATGTTTGTTACAAGTGCCGAATCACCAGGACGCCTTCGGTTACCGCATCCCTCTTGTTTTTTACGAAGGGTGCGGCTAATCTGGCACGCTAAGCACCTATCATGCGAAGTAATTTTTGGGCTCGTCTGCGGTATTGGCGTAATCACGTCCCCACATTTTACAAGGAGTCTAGTCCTTGTCACTATAGCTTGAGTCAGAGTTTTTTTTTTATTCAACTAAAAGTTAGTCCTTCACTGCAATCTCACCTGGTGGTAAATATGATGCAGTCTAAGATAATAGCGGGCTAACCTGTTGGGAGTATGATAGTCACACCCATAATCAGTTTCTACGTGACATCGCACCGGAAAACTAAATCGCTTAGCAGCACGTCTTTGTCGGTGGGGTGGTACTTAGCCACGGCCGAAACCTCCAACCAGACCAGACCAGAGAAAATCCAGAACCTGGCACATAAGGCTTAACACCTAGGCCTCAAATTTATAAACACAGGGCGGCGTGTCGTGTAGCGTAGCTCTGTTTATAGGCGATTGTTTCCACTTGCCATCAGGTGGGCCGTCTGCTTGGTACTATAATTAAAGTAATAAAATAAGACGCAAATAATTTGAAAACTAGCATATCACAATCCGCTGCTGGACTTATTGAACTAAACGCCAAAAGCCAAAAAGCCACCAAAAACCTTCCAACGGAATGGTTTTCTAATAATCAACATCTGGGAAGGCGATCGCAGTAGATGGCAGCAGTCGCACAGAGGAAGCTGCTGCCTGTTGTCTGTTATATTCCCTTATATTTATAGTGGTGACAACTCAGGAGATCTTCTCATTCTTGACCTACCAATGCATACATTAAAAAAATATGTAAAAACGCATCTAGTACAGCGAGGATACTATACATTTGATGAATTCCTCAGTGACAAGGTAGATTGGAAGCAGCCAGCCTTGCTCTCATCTCCCGCAAGATAGAAAAATGATTGTAAATGTTGATGTTGGAAAAGAGCAAATACTGAGTTTCTTGCCGGCTCTTCTCGGTAGAATCTGCTTTCCGAACCGGTGGTAGAGTCACTACATACATACTTGGCGTTTCAAAAGTGCTTATGAAGTAGGCCTCCTTGAAATAAATGAATTTAATTTGAATTTTAATTTGATCCATATCCGAACAAGGCCTCAAACAAAGCACCCAGTTTCAAGGTCTCTATTATGTCACTTTTGATGCGTACAAACAATTTTTTACTTGTGAGTTGAGATGATATTTGTAACTGCATTCGTAAACTTAAAACAAAACTTGTTCAAGTGTTTAGTCGTACTTAAAAAGTTAATTCTTTAAAAGGTTTATTTATTTGCTGGCATTAAAAAAACCTGCGACTCGATCAAAGTTTTAAATACCTACTAGCAGGAAGGAGAATTGAAAAAAAGCGACTCCAATTAATACGCCATACATATTTCTCCGCGAGTCTGTCTACAATCGATATAATCCGTTGCAAAGCGGCGTGTCATTTGGGGACTGTACTGTATAGCTTCGGAATCCCACTAAGTGTCTTGGCAATTTGTTTGCCTACTTCAAAGTACGTTGTCCCCCACAGCTTCGCATTAGAGCATTGATATAAGGATCAGTGGGAAATGAATCATTTTAGTCCGACGTTTATTTTATTAGAATATAGCTTTATTTGTTCTCTTAAAATAGTAAGGTGGAAACATATATATTTGGCTTTATTAGTTAAGACAAACGGCAACGTATAAAAATAGTTAACTTGACAACATTATAACGATCATCACCATATTCTGCCTATTATCGTTCCACCAACGTCACCTTCGACCTTTGCCAAGCCGTGGGACCAAAATGGTCGCGAGCTATTTAGGGCTTAAACCATTCCGCTACTCCACTGCGTTTTGTCTTTAGATTGAGATTAGAGATTGTAGCTAATCTCTGCAACATGTATGGTATCAAATTTAATGAACTAAAACTAAATGATATTTAAATAACTTAAAGCTGAATATACAATCTGCGAATCACTTATCGGCACGCAACGAAAATACGACATCAAGCGAGTAGCTGGGGGGGGCCGCTGCAAACAAGTGGCCCAAGATCAAGAGTTTTGGAACTCACTACAAAAGCCTTATGTCCAGCAGTGGATGTCAATCGGTTGAATTGATGATGATGATGATGATGAATTACTTTTCTGAGGAATAAAATTTATCGATATACAACGTGTAACAGAATTACGAAATAATATTGTTATTATTCCATACAAACGAATTCAAAACATTATAACTGTTTACTCATGACAACCCTATTGAAGATAAAAGTTCGACATAGTACCTACGCTACGCGACGCGACGCGATTCTAATAAAGTGACAGCAGTCAAATGATTTAAATTTTGCATGTGATGTTAGCTGTATCTGATTTATTTTAGTTAAAACTATGGCAGTGCTATACTCAAACACTAATAGGTTTTCGGTTACAGAGATAAGTTTTAGAGAAAGTACATTATGTACCTCTAAAACCCGTGATTTTCATTAACACGTTTTATAATACAAAATTAGTCAAAAAGTCATATTCACTCTTTAGTTATAAATTAAGTGGCGATTGAAAACTGAGGCCTTAACATACTAATACTATTGGCATAAAATTAAGAATAGATAATAGTAAAATAGAAACGTAATAAAGTCGATAATAGTGGAGCACTGGATGTGTGTATAATGTTAAAGGAGAAAAAAAATACGTTATTACGATAAGTGACAAAGATTAATACCTACTACAGGATTCCAAATGTTATTGTAAAAGATATAACAATGTCCCTGAGTAATTTTGTCACAGGGATAAAATAAAAATTACAACGATCTATGTTGGCCAATTTTTTCTCAAATTTGTAATAGAAGTTCGTTTAATATCATTAGCTTTTTTACAGAATAAAACGAAGTAGTAGTCCGAAGTAGCGGATACGAAAATAAAAACAATATTGGTACAACAAAATAATTTAATAACTTTTCAAAGAAATGGCGGGCTTTCGCTAGCTTGACGTACTAAACCATAATGGCGGCATTTTTGGCATGGCGCTGAGGTACGACATCATGGCGGCTTGGCTTTGACAAATTGTCTCTATAATCTGTGGTCGGTGCACTGGCTGACGTCTCATAGTTTTATTTTAATTAATACAATATGCTAAGCAGATATATTAATATAACAGAATTTTTCCTTTTTATTATATCATTAAATCTCCCCCGCTATAAAATGATTTCCATTTCGAAATAAAAAAAAACATCTCGTGCTTAGGCGTACTGTATTTAGACTATAAATTACCTCATTAACCGAGGACAAGTTGTCTCCGAGTGGAGGGAAATGAGGAAAAAAGGATCGTTTCCCGAAACTAATTGCCAAACACGATAATTAAAAAACAGACTCTACCAAGAAACGGAAGAAAGAAAAAAAAATGCAAAGTGTTCACCCGTAATTTCCATGATAAAACCTCCGTTTCCCTTCGTTACGTCCAAAATAACCATTGTCTTGTAAGCAGTTGTTGGTATTTTTTTTCTTCTTTGATGTCTCATTTTCATTTCGACAGTCAAAGTTTTTAATAAGTTATGCAAATTTTGTCATTTACTGAATATTAATTTTAGATTGATGCAGCAGACATTAATTAAGTCACATTTAACTAAAGCCTTAAGGGGTATGTCCGATAAAAAAAAAAAGTGTGTGTATTTACTTATCAAACAAGTATTTCTTCACTTTAAATAAATAACGTAAACTTAGAAGTTAATAACTGTCGACTTATATCACAAAGATAAGATTTTGACTATAATTAAAGTTGATAGGTAGATAAATTTAAATTTTTTTTACTTTGGTGGTCGAATGAGAATGCCATTTATTTGTTCCATTATCTTCGCTCACGTGGTCTCTTCGAGCCCCCTCTCGATGGGAGAGGGGCGAGCTGTAAGTGACAGACCGTCCATGTAGTTGAGGTTTTAATTATTTCAGCATTTGAGTTTTAATGACCTATAGAAAACTGCTTCATGATTAGATCCAGTTTTAATTAACAACTTCTAAAGTAATATGAAGGCTAATTAGGTATTAAGGTAGGTACATAATATTAAGAAGAGTAAGCGATGAAAGCGTAGTCAGTAGGGCTTCTTAAACGGATGGACCGATTAAGATACGCCAGATACGTATGATTCACTACTAACTTTTTCGTAGCTAATTGCGTTTTTTAGTTTACGGAATAAATAATATCACATTCTATAACGGTATAAAAATCATCGCGAGAAAACCTGCATGCCTGGGATACCCTGTTCTCAAAGGCGTGTTAAGTCTACCAATCCGCACTTGGCCAGCGTAATGGACTCCGTCCTAAACCCTCCACATTCTGAGTGCCCCATGGTGCCCTGGTGATGCGTTGATAATAATCATGATGAATACTGAATATTTTTCAGCGATTTCAGTAAAAAAGAAAAAAAAATAACATACAGCTATTATTTATTAATTATTCTTCACCAGACAGGCAATTAAATCGAAAGAAGAAAAACATAACGTATTCAAATCCCAAATTAAATCAACCACTAAACGCGGCATTAAAAGTCAAATCAACCCCTAGCTATAAGGGGTGGTTAAGTAAATAAATAAGTAGCCCCGAGTATGGTGGGAGCATAATAACAGAAGGCAAACAGCATCAGAAGCTGCGAGATAAAATCGTATTGCGTTGTCAAAAATAAATGAATCCGGGGATTAGTCCGGGACACGGGCAGCGCAATATTGTCGCCTGGCACCCGACGTGGGGCAATAATAAGCCGCTTGCCCGGGATAAAACTTTCTGCTCTCTACATTTTCGGAAATAATTACTTTATCTATGATTATATTGGGAGGTCTTTGGAGTGCTTTAAATACTTATTTACTTTTTGATAAATATTCTCGGCAGATTTTCGCTCGATTAACTTATTATTATGAACTACACAGCTGAAAACTTTAAAAATGTTGTTTGCTACTCGTATTTAGTGATAGGGGTATAAGTCTTAACACACTTACCCTTACATTCCCAAGACCATTGTCTTCATCATCAGCCCCGGGATAAAACTTCTGCTTTCTCGTTATTGGCAACAATTACTTTAATAACTAGTGGGCTACGGTCAAACCCTGCTTATTCTAAACGGAGACCCGTGCCCTGTGGACCCTTTTTTCATTATTCATCTTTCTTTCGCGGCTTTATTAATTTGATTGCGTTCACCTTAATCTCGCGCTTTGCCTTAATACCTGTTGGAAGCTATAAATGTGGCGTTTTATGAAATAAATACTGCTTATCCTCAGAAGTTTCAATAAAATGTTACTTTTAAAGAGTTGTACATGCGCGAAATCGCGAGGCACCTATAGTATTATATCATTGGTTTTGTATTATTATTACTTAAATTATTTCGATTTTACAAATATGAGTCTAAGATAAAAGTATAGCCAGCATATAAAAAAAATATACATATAAGCAGTTTTATCGGCAGTATCAATGAGTTGCGACATTACAATCATCTATGTCGGTTTCGGCCAAAACGGATAAGATAAACTTATCCGCGCGATTTCGCCGCAAAGAGAGAGCTTTGCAGCTTCCTCGGAAGCTCGGAAATGAATTCTATTTCAATCGCATTTACATTGCTATATTCAATACGAAATTTTTCTAAAATAATACAGTCACTAAAAAACAATCCTATAAATGCGCCTGTAGTAACTTGCATAATATATGTCCTAGACATTTACCGCTGTTTCTTAAATATATGAAGTTCAACGGGTACCTACCACGATAATATTTTGGGATTTGTCGATATTTTTTTGTTGCATGGATCGTGGTCACGACGGTACCCGTTGAACTATAACTTGAAAATCTTTGTTTAGAATCTTTATTTACCGCTATTTTATGTTTACACGCAAAGTCTATACAACTTCTAAACTCTAACCAATTGCTAACTACCAAATAAGCATGTGTTAACTGTCTTAGGAACAACACTCTATAAAAGGTATGTTCTAAGCATGTGTGTTATTAAAAAATACATTTATTTTCAGATATACAAAAACAGTTTTATCAACTGCATCTGCGAATTATGGCACTACATCGCGGCCAAGTGAACGGATGAGATAAACTGGTCCGCGCGATTTGGCGGCAAAGAGAGAGCTCTACAGCTCTCACTATCGGAAACGAGTTTTATTCCAATCGAATTTACATCGGCATGAAACGAGGAAAGCTTTTCGACGCCTGAATAGATGAGTGAAGGTTCATGTTTTGGGGTTATTTTCCGCTGGAAATCACACTATTTTTGATAAATTTTTATGTAAATTAGAATATACTTTTATTTAAATGAACACTTTTATTAATAACAACATTTACTGTTTCGCCGTTATCCTTAAACATTTACAAGGAAAATTCGGGAAACGTACCGAAATCGTATAAATTGAAGAAAGGAGGCGCAAAGATAACGGTTTTCAATCAAGCGCAATTTATCAATAGCTTGTCAAACAGTCGATCGTCCGGGCGTCATTTTTATCCTATTTGCGTATAAATAGTGTCGCGCGACGTTCCGAGTCGCCGCTAATGATACGGAAAATGACATCTTATTTCGACGCGTAAATCGAAGAAAAAATCGCTCATCTCTCGCCCGTTTGCATGAATATTTTATAGGCGCGTCAACAGCGAAATGACAGGTTTTATCGTTTGAAAATTCGACGAAAATTGCACGAAATGACGCGACGATATTTTTTATTTAGTGAGAACATCCTTCCGCCAATCAGGAGCGCTCATTGTGGTTTCACAATGAGGCCTCTCCCTCGGGACGTTTCTGACGTAATTTTTATTTAAATGATATGAGCAACAGTTTATTTGTAAATGTTTAGATTTAACAAACTTTCACCATTCGTAATAAAGCAGTCAGTCAACAATTAAAGTTGCATACGGTTCAGTTCGAGCAGTATTTATTCTCTCGACAGCGGCGGAGGTTATTGTTGTGATCCTGAGGTACTTTAACGTGCAGGGGCTTAAACCATTATAATATTTGCTTTTAACAATTATTAATTATAACTTTGATGAAATATTTTCAACAAAGTTGCCAACTATGTCGGTTTGAAATCATAAACGGCAATTTTTTATTTTTGGTCTACAGATGATAGTTTTTTTTCTGTGTCGGGAGTGTTGAATGAAATTCGGTCCAAGATGGCAGCCGCTATAAAATGGCGAATTACATTTTTTTTCACAATTCCTTAGTATCAAATGAAAAGGAAGCCCTTTAATTTAATACCGAAAGGCTTGACTAGTAGGATAATGTACATTATATTAAAAGACAGGCGATTTTAATTTTAAAGTTTCGCTATGAAAAAACGGTTATGATGACCTCCTGGTGAAGTGGTCTGTGGTCTTACTACTGGAAGGTAAAGTTAAGTCTTACAGCTTCAAAGATTACGTAAAGTTACCGGTGTCGGGGCCTTCACCAACATGTAACATGATGGATTTAAAGTTGACATCACGTTAAATGTGATATAGAAGTCCTAGGTCTATCAGTTAAAAGTTATTTAGGCTGACGTACCATCTTGACATATTTTGTTCCAAAATTGTACTTATACTCGTTTACTTAGAGCAATTAACGGTAATCTTTTGAGAACACAATCAGCAGTTCATTGAAAAGGGGAACAATAAGCAAGTTGGTATCGATGTTTCAGAACTGTCAAACAATGATTATAAATCGATTCAAGAGCTCCGCAAGATCAAAGGCTTATTGAAATCCGAAGCCTATAAGTCAACGTTTATTGGCAGAATTGCGTGAATATCTTTATTAATCTGCTAATTGTTTATTATAAATTGCTTACATATGTTTTGGTGTGTTAATGAGCACTGGCTTTGTAGGGAGCTAACGTGTTCATTTGTCGAGTACTTAATGTTACACGCAGTACGTGTGAGCTTGTAAGTTATACTTGAGGTCGCGCTAAGATTAACATTTACGCCTGCCTGCTTTCAAGCACCTTGCCTTACCTTACTTTATTTTGCTGCCTATAATTCATACCTATTTACCAAAGTAGTGGTGTGTTTTGATTTTATACAAGTTCGTTTTTATTTTTTCACGTTATACATAAATAATTAATAAATAATTATTCTACGACAATACACACATCGCCATCTAGTACCAAAGTAAGCATAGCTTGTGTTATGGGTACTAAGATAACTGATAAATATTTTATTGAATTATATCCATAAATACTTATAATATGTAGATATACACCCAGATACTGAAAAACATTCATTTTCAACACACAAACTATCATTTATCAGTTATCAGTTGTAGGAATCGAACACAGCCTTAGACTCAGAAACCATGGTTGATACCCACTGCACCAATAGGCCGTCAAACATAAGGTTTAATTAGATAAGTACTAACTTTGCCCAGGGAGCCTATTATTAGTAACAATTTAAAATAAAACAATACATACTTACATATTACCACGTTAACAGCCCTTGTATGAGAAGGTTCCAAATATATAATAAAGGTGCAGTTGAGAGAGTATAGTTTTATTTCTACTGACCTTGATTGGCTTTATATAACGATTTAGTTAAAAATTAATTAATAGAGATTGGAGGTACAAGGCTGCGCTGCACCAATAGATACAGGTTGGTGGGCAATCATTGCAATTACTCGTAATAAAATGCTCTGCAGATTGAATATCAGCGTACCTTACGAATCCAAATTCCACAGCGAACACGCATTCCCATAAAATCAATAGCGAAAGGAAATACAATCCGGTTTCACGGTGTCTGAAATAAACCATTCTTTGCATTGAAAGGGGAATAATCTGCGTATAGCAGCGGGGGTTTAATCAGAAATCCGTGAATTGCTTTAAATGGAGGAAAACGCAGGAAATATCCTTTGTGCCGGCAATTTCCCGCATGCGTGGGGCTAATGCGCTATCGGGGCGTGATGACTTCCTTAATTAATACGCAATATTGTCGCGACTCGCGACGCCTTCGACTGTGGGTGGCTTTGGAAAGATCAGGGTATTACATATTATTTAACCTAGTCAACCCAGTAGTAAGTAATTATGCAGTCTAAGATGGTAGCGGGCTTACCTGTTTTAGGAAGTACGTAACATACCTGCGCGACATCGCACCGGAACACTAAATCGCTTAGCCAGCCTCGGCCAAAGCCTCCCACCAGACCAGTCCAGAGATTCAGATATTATAAAGCCCAAATTGCCCCGGCCGGAGACTACTTTAATTCATAGCGCTCACCGTTGCGCAAGGGAGGTCGTCAAAACCGATGAGCGATGTAACGTTCCGGTACGATGCCGCGTAGAAATCGATTAGGAGTATTGTGGGAGGTTTACTGCCATACCACTAACAATTTAGCCCGTTAGCATCTAAGACTATTACAATCAGGGGCAATTCTAGTCAAATAAAAATAATAACTACTATCGTAATGTCGAGACATAATAATGTCGTACCACAGATGCATGGGCCCAGCTATGGGACGACATAGGCTGGTGATGACAACGGAGAAAAGTGGAATGAAACTGGATAAAAAAATCTTGGTTTGCTAAAGAAATTATGGTGACTACATTGTCACAAATGAGTTCGTATAAGAAAATAAAAAAATTCGAACACTGTATAAATTTACACATTTTACAATTGTTTATTGTTCAATAAAACATAAGTACAAGTTACATTACATCTGCACAATAGGTATAACTTATATTACTGTTATAACTTACACGGATAAACAGAAATCAACTGTCCCTAAGCTAGGTATAAACCTATAACCTATATGGCTCGTTTAAAACAGAAAAATGAAAGATATGATACACCTACATGGAATATTAAAATATACCTATAACATAACACTCCCTTTTCGGGCACTCGTGTAATAAATCCTATTTGTTAGAGGAAGAATTTATTCGTATACTCTAATGTACCAATTTGTAATTTTATAAATATGCAGAAACAAAACTGCTTTAAATTGATGTGAACGCCGGAAATACCTATCCGGTAATTTAATGCATGCGTGAGACTAATGTGGTATCGGTGCGTAATGATTTCCTTAATGAATTCGCGCTATTGTTACGACTCGCGACATCTCCTCTTGCGAGAATATATATTATCCGATAGCCACGTTGAATTTACGGATTACCTTAAGTTTCAAATTGGTTAACGCACGCGGTACAACGGTAGGTGCTTTTGAATAAAAAAAAGAGGTAGGCTACTCTAGAATTTGATTTTTTTTCAAAGTTTAACAAAGGAGAATGAAATACCCAGAAGCCTGAGTGAAGACAAGATAAGGGCGGGAAAATATACCTACCTTAATATTTTTTAAATTACATAATACTTTTAAATTATTAACTTTTAATTACACTGACCTAATATCAATGTTAGTGTTTAATTATAATAAAGTCAAATATTTCTTTATACAAAAAGACACTTAGATGGAACTTTCGATGCGTTGTTTATATACAAAATGTGTACATAGCATTCAGTAGTGATGGCGATAACTACATTCGTAAACTTAAATCTAAAGCTAATAGAAATTAATGCTTCTCGTTTTGTTATGAATGGGTCATTAAATTAAAACATTTCAATTTAAAGGTATCATTTTAAAATTAGCATGACTTTATTCCGTTTACAGTTGTCGCTCTCCTTTTCCCTTGGGTGTCGTACGAGGTGACTAAGGGAATAACTCAGAACCGGAAGCAGCGTTCTCTGTACTACTTGTTTCATCTACTGCGATCACCAACCTAACTGCCTAGCGTTTGTTCTTTAGTGTTATAATATAGATCATATATTGTTTAGATCTAGTTGGAGTCGGTGTGGAGATAAAGCGACGTCAAGGTAATAGAGCAATCATCACCTCCATACAACTTTTGTATGGAGGTGCGCGAGATGCGAGATTTTAAACGCGAGATAAACTAATAAAATCGGAAATATTTTTAGTCTTCTTTTTTGCCTTACACAGAGAATAAAACTTTTCGAAAAAGTTCGAATTTGGAATATATACTACAAGTTGGTACACCATAAACAGAGGTGTCGTTCCAGATTGATCCTTATAAGTCGTACATATTTGGTGAATTTGTTCCCGTGGGGGAACACCTGCCGTAAAGATAAGCCTCTGATGTTCGCAATATTCCCCTAAAATAACTTCTTACTGCCTCCGGTGCTAGGCAACGGTACCCTCTTCCGAGGCATTCGCGCTTTATATACCTGAGCTATGTACAACAGAGGCCTATTAACAGGTAAGTATTTGGTTGTACCGGTGAGTAAGCAGGTAATTTTTTTTTATTATTTATTATGGCTAAACTAAAATGACGATAAATAATATCTCTTTTATAATTTTTAATAGTAAGTATTTTTAACTATACTTGGAGACAATATCAATTCTATAAATTTTAAATGCTATACGACTGGTATAAATGCATATACAAATTTTGGCATCGGCGAAAAGACTGCCGTAGCTTAGTGGTCAAAGCGCTTAGGCCGCGATTGCCAGAGATTCGTAGGTTCAATTCCTGTCCGTTCCGAAAATTATCTTCTCAACTGCCGTCTCCTAAAATCATGAATCACTGGGTTATGGCTAAAACCTACATGAAAATGGATTTTATTTTCGTTTCCATTATTAATTATTTGTTTATGCTTGATCAAAGCGAGCCCTGTAGGCTATAACCAAAAACAACACATTGTGTACACTACATGTATGATTCTCATTCACAATTTATGGTGGTATAATTAATAAAAAAAAATAAAAAATTAAAACAAAACTGAGACATAATGATAAGCCGATTATATTATTAGAGCCATTTAAGTTGACAATAATATACCGAGTTAATTATTTCAATTGGAGCATGTAATTCGGAATTGACACCGACATACTACTAATCATTTTATAGTGCCACATAAGTATATAATAATTAAAAATACCTTTAAATAGCAATTAATTTTAGTCTTATAATTTTGGATGAAATACCCAGCTATAGCTTTTACTAATCATTTAATTACACTGCCGTTTGCAAACGTTTATTAAACTAATCAATATTACATTAACGGATATTAATTTATTAACATGTTTTGTTGGCATATATAAAGGCTTATTTAAAAGATAATATTTGCAAACTTTCATATATGTACCACTCTTTACAATAAAATAAACAAAGAATTTGCTATACACCAAAAAACGTTTTTTGAATGTAACAAAACATTGACAGCCTGGCTGAAGACACTAACCTATGAAGAAACTGAGGCGCTTCTTCAGTTTATTTCTATTTAAAATGTAATGGATATAGACGCACTTATTAACATGTACACACCCACTCACACACAAACACACACTCACGCGCGCACACACACAAACATAAACACACCATATACACCAAGATACACTACTCAATCGTTTTATTTTAATTTTATCTTGTTTTTGCTATGGAAGAGTAAGGCCTCCTGACACAGGTATTTTGATGCTTACTAGGAGGTCTTCACAACATGTATCATTTACAATGTAAGAAACGAAATAAACGATTTTTATTTTTATTTTTTTATATGTACTTAACCTCTAAATACATGTGCAATATAGATGGCGCTGTTGTATATGTATGGTATTGGTATCGATAGGATAGGCAGTGCTTTCCCGGCCTTATGATTTGCACGCCACATCTTAGAAGCTAGCATGGTTCAGCTCGTGCAATGTATCAAGATCATGGTCTGGACATAGGTCTTTTGTATGGAGTTCCAAATTCCACGGTTTTGTGGCGCTTGTATCAAGATATCACCATCCAATAACATGTGCTTTCATTTGATATCTACCCAGGCGCCCGCATCGCAACTCACCGACTTTAGATTGCCACAATAATTATTTATTCCGCTCACTCTCTAACTTGGAAACTATTCAACGTAGGAAACGCTATTTCTCCACGGTCAGATAAGACGTTTGATTCTCCCCATTTTCGCTCCGGACTTTAATTATGGCCTCTGGTTTTGTGTAAAATAGTTGGCGAGTAATTTAATCTGGGTATCAGTATGCGAGGTGGCGCGCTACTACGGGGCATGGTAGCCAATGAGACGAAAATGTTCGGAGAAAAACCGAACGAAATCGGAAATGGTCACCCGCTGGGAAATCTGCCTTATCTCTGCGAATGTATAGCTATAGTTATGATTGTGTTAATGTTTATTTATTGTTTTAACTTTTCCGAGGGTTTATTTCAATATCATATATAATAATTTTATAATAATATAATAATAAATTTATTATTATTATTAATTATTATTATATCATATATATAACGATATGTATATGGATTGTGGATTTAATGTAAATTACACCATTGTTATAACATCTGTAGAAGTGGCGTGTAATTCATATATGCACGAAAGCACTGGCAAAAAAGTATTTGCCTTATTTTTGTTAATCTCGATTTCATGCCATATTCCTTCAGTGTGCATACCCTGGCCGAGAACCTCATGCACGCCACTGCTCTGTAGTTTGTTCACTAGACTTGCAGTATTAAGTTCTATAAACAAGTTTGTTGTAGGTTCTTATTATTATTGTTGTATTCAACAAGAAACTACTATAAACTAGCTTTATTTTACTCTGTATCATAATAACCTTGAGGTATATTTTTAACTTTACGATTAATAATTGCATGCAAACATATCAGTAATAGGTGCAAATTCTAAATTTGTATTTGTACAAAACAAAAAAAAACAGAGTTTGTATGCCGCAAAGCGATTAAGCCTTCCGGTACGACGTCGAATAGAAACCGATTAGGGGTACTAGTTACTACTAGTTAAAATAACTGCCATACCCCTTTCACAAGTAAGGCCTTTACCATCTTAGACTGCATCCACACTTACCACCAGGTGAGGTTGTAATCAAGGATTTTTCTTTTTTATAGTAATAAATGACGCACTTGGCCCACCTTATGGTTAGTGGAAACCCATCGCCTATAAACAGAGCAACACTTCACAGGGCGTGCAAGGAGAACGTAACTTGTAGTGGAATAAAAAGAACAATATCAGGATACGTTATTGTACGTTATTAATATTAAATAAATAAATAAATATACTATGACAATACACACATCGCAATCTTGCCCCAAAGTAAGCGTAGCTTGTGTTATGGGTACTAAGATGACTGATAAAAACTATTTTGTATAATATACATAAATACCTACTTATAATATTCAGATAAGCCAGACCCAGACACTGAAAACAATCACATCAAATCAGACGTCAAATATATTATGATATAAGTCAACATTACATCGATAAGAAACATCCCCAAAAAACTTAAATATTAAGCAAAGCAATTCGCTCGATGCATTCTATACGTGAGTTCGTTCACGTGTTTATGGTATAGGTAAGTACATTGATTTGACTAAGAACTTTGCATTGGTTCTGTACCTATTATGTATTTTTGGAATAGAAATGACCTCAACAACTCGAAAAATAAACATAGTTCACATAAAACAAATAGTTTGTATAACTATATCTCAGAGATTTGCCAAGGTTCGAAAAGTTAGTAACCCGGATGTATTATATACCTACTTTGTTTTGAAACGTTCCCAAAAAGCGTTCTCGGCGGCGGCGTTGGTACGCAAAGCTTGTATTTTTATAAAGGACTACTCTTTCACGCTTTTCCCTAAATCAAAACTGCAAACATGTTTTGTTTACCTACTCAACCGCCCCCTTATTCCTTCAGTCGTTGAACTGCATAACTATACGAGGAGTGCCATATAGCATCGTAAAAAATAAGCGCGCATCAGTCTTGAGCATGTAATTCTAGCGCGCTCTTCCGGCCCGAACAAAGGAGAGAGGGTAAGAACACGAGTTACTCAACACCCGTACCTTACGCAGATTTGTTTCTCACCGTCTCATTGTCGAACAAATAAAAATAAACCTTAGCTGAAAAATAATAGGAAACTTTTTTGTTTAACACATGGTCTCGTCATCGAACGTTTTGTGGCCGCGGAGAAGCAGGAAATTCGCGATAGTCAAATTGTAGTCTTACGGGGCTTGCTGCTATTAAATTATTACATTTACAACTGTGTTACCGACTTATAAGACACTATTTGCATTACAACGTCGCGGAAGGGTCCTTGGGTATGGTAAGTACGTCACATGAGGACTGCGAAAGAAAAATGTACTTTTAACAACGCAAGGATTGCGAGTTGTGTAAAAACATAAGCTTTAACGGATGTCTGTATAAAAGTTTTCTAACAAGATAAATTAAATATATCGTGTCTTTACATCGTCTTATAGAATAGTTTATTTAATTTTATAGTAACACTAGTTTCTTTGTTCACGCTAAATTCGGTTTTCATATTACTTTGAAACACCTATTTTGACTCATTAGAAGATGAATTCCCAAAAAGCCGTTAGTAGTGGACGTCCGCGTTATAATATCTACCTATATGTAAAATTTCATTGCATCTGTTTAGTAGGTAGGTTAGTTTAAACTGTGCTTTTATTTTAGTATTATCTAAGACCATAAATTTGTTGCTATGGCACTAGTTATACGCGATCCCATTCGACCTTAAATGTTAACGCGGCTGATGTTATTCGAATGATTTTTACTTTTTATTTTATTGTTCCTGGTGCGAGGCTTTGGCCGTGGCTAGTTACCACCCGAACGACAAAGACATGACGTGAGATAGAAACCGATTGGGGGTATTATGAGTTTACTATAACTGCCATACCTTTTACAGGTTGGCCCGTTACCATCTAAGACTGCATTACCGCTCATCAGAAGGTGAGATTGCAGTCAAAGCTAATTCGTAATGGAATAAAAAAAAATATTGAAGACTTTTATCAACAATTTATGTTACTATACCGCTGATGAGTAACAAACAGACATACTAAGTGATGAAAGATCACTTAGTATGTCTGTTGCTCATCGGCTTATCCCTTCCTAGCTTGCCTGGTATATTTGACAGACGATTGGCGTAGTGGGCAACGACCCTGCTTTCTGAGTCCAAGGCCAAGGCCGTGGGTTCGATTCCCACAGCTGGAAAATGTTAGTGTGATGAACATGAATGTTTTTCAGTGTCTCGGTATTTATCTGTATATTATAAGTATTTATGTGTATCATATAATATTCATAAAAATAATCATTGGCTATCTTACCCATAACACAAGCTACACTTACTCGTAGTATATTTATTATTTATTTATTATGTTACCATTAATAAGGTACATATAGGAATTTCACACCGCTACATCAAAACTGTTCCAACTCAAAAACCTTGTCTTTTGTTAAAACTTTAAACTTGAGTTAATATCGATTTACATGTTACAGAAGGTCAAAACGATGCAATATACAATTCGAGGCACGTAGCATTACCTAACAACATTTTCAAAATTTTTTGTTAGGTAAAGCTTCGTGTTTGTCTGTTCGGGCTATTGTTCAAAACTTCTGTAATTATAGACCAGTTAGTTTTATTTTCTTATGAGAAAGATACAGGACTTGCCACTAATAATCTTAATTTAATTTAATTTTGTGAAAAGGAACATAGTTTTGATGAAACTGTAATAATATCTCAGGATTACTAAGAACATTTAATATCTATTAAAACCTATTATAAATAATAGCACGAATAAAAACTCTATAGCTTATCTATCGCTACATAATTCACTTCATATTCAAATACGCAAAGAATATCGTGAACACTTCTAAAACAAATATAATAATCCACCCATTACGCTTCGGCTTGCGTAAACTCGCCAGGCGATAGCAAACACTCGCAAACACTCGTAAAAACATCAGGTAAAAAAACACAAGTGTGTGTTCGGTGCATGTGTGCGAAACACTGTTTTGCTCGTCCCTTCTAGCTACTTGTAGGTAAGTAGCTATCCGACTCCATTGTTCTAGCAGCTGATTGGAGCCGAGCCCGGAAATGCGTGTCACCCCACCCCCATTGGTCCGCTTCATTTTCTTAGCGAGAGTGAGACGCAGCGAACTGAAGTGTGTAGTTAAGGATACGGATCTGGGTACGATGGGTAGCGTCTTTATTGCCTTGCTCACTATGTTTTAAAATAGAATATATTTTGTCTGGTGTGTAAGATTTTCATTATATTATTGTTGACCATATTATTGTTTCATCGTGTAATACCTAATGTAACTTAATGTAACAAATACAAAAGTGTGATTGTCGTTATGTAAGTTTTTCCGTCTTTCACGGAGCAACAGATTAATTGTGGATTTATGTAATTGTTTGCACTGAGAGAAATTGGCTGGGTACCTACAATTCAATCTATATGTATGTTAAAGTAAATGTAAAATTATTTCGACACTAACTTTTACATTCATTACTAAGTAGGTAAGTTCCTACTTTTCTACACAGTATACTACGACACTACGTCAATACCTACATAAACACATCGCCATCTAGTCCTAAAGTAAGCGTAGCTTGTGTTATGTATACTAAGATGACTGATGGATACTTTTATGAATAATATTTATATTTAGGTATATAATACAAATAAACACCCAAACACTGGAAACATTTATGTTCATCTCACTTTATTTTTAGTTGTGGGAATTGAACCCACAGCCTTGAATCAGAAAGCAGGGTCCACTTTGCCAATCCGCCGTCAAATCAGTAATTATGCCTCAATAGCCTAATTTTTGGCATATCCTACTAAGGATCTCGAGTTCTTAGGTACTATTCCCTGGTCTTAATTGTTGGCTATAGGGTTGTTAGGTCCGGAGTTTGAAAACTAGCCATCATCATCATTGAAGTTTGCCATCGATTCTTCTTATTGTCATGATGTTATAATAATCGTTTAGTTAATTGCCTGATGGTGATGATGATGACAGGTAGGGTTAACAATCCTTTTAATTCTAGGTAGACTTAATTATTTTACTTCCCTACGATCCCCATTAAGGTTTACCTATAGATAACCCTGCACACAACCAACCTATCTTGATCGTAGGCAGCGATCGACTAACCGCCACTCCATCTGTCAGCCGCAGGCTCCGGCCACCGCAGCGACATTGTTTACACGCCACGCGAAATTATCACTTATTTATACAGTCATAAGGCGTGTTTATTAGCGAATTTTCAGTTAAACAGCATGGTTTGTACTCTTGTAAAGGAAAAGGGTTAAAAAGTTACAAAGATGATTTTATTGCAACGATGCTCGGTGCTTTAGAAATTTGGGACTTCCGCTAGAATCTTGATTTGGAAAACAAACTAGTGCGAGTGAGAGAGCTAATTATGCAATTCTTGCAATACCAAAACAATGCATGTTTGTAATGGTATAAATGTAATAGTCGGAAAAGTTAAGATTACCTTTGGTCGGCAAGGCGAAATTTTAACTTTTCTTAATGGAACTTTTTGTACTTCGCGTTTGTTGGGTATTACAAAAGGTTTCAATACAAAAATTTTACTCACTGTTTATCAAGGCCACAAATTTCATATGTGTTTTAATTTCACATATGAAATTTGTGGCCAAATTAAGTTTTTATTTACATAAAAACTTCATTTGGCCACAAATTTCATAAGGTGTTCTGAGTTATTCTAAAACTATATGTATACAAATACATGAAATAGTGTATGTTTGTAATACTGTTTGTTTGCAATATCAAATATATTTTAAATATTACGCCACTGTCCTTTACTACATTTAATTACTTTCTCCAAAGGTTGTCTGGAAGAGATTGTAATTAAATAATTAGCATTATAGGCATTACAAATAAAGTATTTTATGTATCTACCTAAATAACAGCTTTTATGAATGTTTCTCCGTTGTGTGTCTGTTGGTTCCGACCAATCTCCGAAACGCCTGGACTGATTTTGACGGGTCTTTTGGTACACAGTAATGTAAAGGTTTGCACATTGAATAACATATAATTTTCATTAAGGATATCTTCCCACTGAAGTAGTAAAATAAAATGTAGGTATAAGAGTAAGTTTATGTTAGTTACGTATGTATATATATGTCTGTATTAATGAAAATATTAAACACCGTAGTATGCTACCTTTCTTTTCTTTCTATCTTAATGGCATTACTAACCAGAAGATAGGGGTTCCTATCAGCGTTTTGCCTTTTTAGGTTTTTCCCTAAGGAAAAATATCTCTTAAATCTCCCACTAAAGGGGTGAAATGGGTTTGTAAGATTATGTGATTATTCCATGTTTTTGTAGTTAGGGCAATACCTCAAAAGCATTTTTTACAAACAATACTTATCATATATGTTGTTTAAAAGGTTGTATAACGGTCGATTGGCGCAGCGGGCAGCGATCCTGCTTTCGGAGTCCAAGGCCGTGGGTTCGATTCCCACAACTGGTAATTGTTTGTTTGATGAACATGAATGTTTTTCAGTGTCTGGGTGTTTATATATATACTATAGTATATTTATGTATATTACTCATAAAAATATTCATCAGTCATCTTAGTACCCATAACACAAGCAACGCTCACTTTGGGACTAGATGGCAATGTGTGTATTGTTGTAGTATATTTATTTATTTATAAGGGATAGTTCGTACGGGAAAATTTAACGCATAAAGAATTGGGTAAAACGTGTACACAGACGAAATTGCAGGTAACCTCTAGATATAGCTATAGCGATGCGAAGCCTCTAGATTGTCCTGGCGACAGGCAGCGGATGGCTAATCGGCACTCTGTCACGCAAGCCATACACAGACGTCACGCGCCCGCATCGCGCGTTGAAAACACGTTTATATGCACAGTCTCGGTGCTTATGCCTTTTTTTGCATTTGATTTACAGTCGTCATAGTCTCTGCTGTTTGACGTCTGCAGCTGGTTATATATCTTATAACGGAAACTCCACTAGCGTTGATCTTGTGCCGCTTGTCCCAGCGATAGTCTGTTAACCTTCTGTCATCGTCATCACATATGTGCACAGCCTTGGTGGTTATGCTTTTTTGCATTTGATTTATAGTCGTCATAATCTCTGCTGTTTGACGTTTGCAGCTGGTTATATGTGTTATGACGGAAACTTGATTAGCCTTGATCTTGTGCTGCTAGTCCCTGCGATAGTCTGTGTTAACCTTCTGTCATCGTCATCACATATGTGCACAGCCTCGGTGGTTATGCTTTTTTTGCATTTGATTTACAATCGTCGACGTGCAAACTAATGCACAGTTGGTTACAGGTAGTATGAAGGATTTTCAACACGCCACTGTCCCTGTTCTGCATGCCTGCTTCTGGTAATCATTAACTGATTTACGTCTGCCCTTGGACATAAGTCTTTGAAAATTCCAAATTCTACAATATATCTATACTAATATCTATAGAGTTTTTTACGGTTGTTCCGTTAAAAATATTAAACTATACATACGATTGAATTGAAATTTTGCATCCATGCAGAGGATACATTGACTTAATGGATAGGCTAACTTTTTTATAAGTGTTAAATCTCCGAAGTGTATAGCGGGGCGTTAATGATTAGAAAAAATCATAAAAAACTAAATTTTAAATTTTAACCTGAAAAATCTTTTAGACATGAAATTTGGACAGAATTGTTTGGGCTATGTCACGAGCAAACAAGAATGTATTGAATGATGTTTAAATCACAAAATCGGTTACGGGGGTGCTAATGAAGAAAAATGAAAATTTTATACTAAAATTCCCACAGACTTAAAATTTAATAAAAGTTTCATGTTTGTTAAATTAAGGTCACTTACTATCAGATTTCGAAAAATTTTAGCCCTAGAGGAGATTGTGGGGGCGTTAAATTATTTATATAATTATAATTGTTGATAACATCCTAAAGGTTTTTTATAGTAATAAATGATGGACCAAACTGTGGTAACGTAATGGTTAGTGAAAAACCATAATTTGTTACATAAACAGAGGAACACTTTGAATGCCATGCAAGGAACACGTCCTATGAAAGTTTAGCAGCTTAAATAGGCATGGGGGTAGTAGGGACTTCCCTGGACAAGCTTGGCCACAAAATGCTTTAATAGGTACTACTACTAAAACTTTAAGTGCGGAAGAGTCTATGTACGATTTGCAGTCAATGATTGCAACTATCTATAATTTCCAAATAATACTGGTTGCCTCTGGAAGAAGGAGGGACATCTTTAGTGCTAAAACACATATCTAAGAATATATATAAAAATGTTATGTTGGTTTGTGTACGCTTCAAAAACTCAAAAAGTTCTGCAATGATCGGGCTGAAATTTTAGCATGATAAGCATCAAGGATTGTTTTTATCTATTTTTCTCAAATGACTCGCTAAATGTCGTATGTATTGTGTCGTAAGCGCCTACTAGATTAGCCAAATACGCATACTTACTTGCTCCAAAGGCACTTACGAACCTACAATATACCTACAGGCAGGCAGACAAGATTGTCTTGTGTAAGCCTTTGGCCTAAGCTTGTTACCATCCTACCCAATAAAACGTGCCACCAATCGATTTAGAGTTCTAGTACGATACTGGATACGGCTTTAATATCTGCTGGCATATATATGCCATAGGTAGATATATAGTAGATACCTATCTGTGAATGCTATTTTCAGAAGAAAAAAGTCAGCGACTAATTTCAAACAAAAGATTTAAGCAGCGGGACGCTCTGATGACCTCCATTTATTACCGCATCACATTTTTATTTAAATTGCGGCTAAACCCTGTTTATTTAGGTTAAAACTACGTTATGCACTTGCTAAAAAAATATAAAGAATGGAAGGGCCCAGGTATTCAGATATTCACTGCAATACCCACAATGTTCAGGATGGCACTTAGATCTTTCATTAATTAACAGTATTATTGAAGCTAAATACCTAGTTTCTTATCAGTAATCATTTATTCTCATAACTATTATTCTTCCTTCCTATTAAAGTATTCATTTTATAAAAGAAATCTTTAAAGCCCACCAACCTGCTTTAGAGCAGTGTTGTGGGTCTGTACTCTATAAACCTGACTTCCCAAGGAGTGAAATAAAACAACTGGACTGACTCTAATACTGTATATTAAGCTTCTCTATAATTCATATTACTTGTTACCTTCAAATGACTCTACTACCAGTTCGGAATGCTGTCTTCGGCAGAGAAGACCACTGGCAAGAAACTCTACCGTTGCTCTTTTATTCAATCAATTAAAACAACTTATAAACACAATTACAACATTGTCATATGTAATAACGCTAGGCCCTTTGATACAAGACATATTTTAAGACAGTTAAAACATAATTACTATGATCACTTATAACATCAGGACTTTTGGAACAAGTTGTTTGTATAGAGCAACCTCTGCTACATAAACTGTGTGTGTAAAATAATGCTAGGGCTCCATATATGATACCAATAAATAACCCAAAGGATGAGATATACTTATCTGATGCAACATCAGGTACAACCATAGTACCAACAACTTTTAACAACTTATCTCAACTCCATCACCAGTATATACAACTCTTGTTCCGCCACAACAGTATTTCGTTACGTTTATCGTTTCCATTATAAATCATCTATTCCCAATTTGTAACGTTCTATCCACAATACTTTACTTAATCTCCTTTTCTCAATTCATTACTTTAAATCCGTCCTCACTTTTCTTTCCCGCCAATCTATATTGTCAAACTCGCGTCTCCCGCCATAGATCCTATACTTTTATTTGACAGTCTACTAAAGTCCATTATTCTATTTTCAATACATTATCAATGAGTATACAAACTATGATTTGTTGATATATTTAATATAATCATCGGGTTTATCATAGATAAAGTGCTGTAATTCCCTATTTCCTAACACACTCGTATGCATAATACCTACTTAAACGAGGAACCAATATTACTTCGTTTCCTTGTTCCTTGAAAATGTTCAATCAATAACTGACCGATTGAATAAAGACCGATATTTTTAACCGGCTACTAACCAGTTTACGGGTTTTTAGCCGCAAAATTTAGCCGCTCGAAATTTGTGGCTCGAGATTGGTGGCATAAGATTTTCTTCAAAATACCTAATCCCAGCCAGTGGACTTCAATCAGTTTAAATAGTCTGGATAATATACTTTTTGATCTATTCATAAATATTTTCTTATCTATACTTTTTTGTTTATTTGTACCGAATACTCCGAAACTACGGGACAGATTTGTATCACCTTTTTTTTCAATAGAGAGCTATTTTATATTGAATTAATATAAGGTATGTTTTATTTCAGTGAAAATAAGAATTCAGCTTGAAAGAATGGTATTTTTAAAGAAAATAGAAAGGAAAATGCTACTCTAGCTGATTTATTCGCGTAGGTTTGTAAATGAACCGTCATGCGTAAATACTATGTTAATACTTTGGCAATTATACCGTGAACAAAATGTATGTACGCAAAAAGTATTTATTTAGTAAGGAAATTGTGTTAGCACGAATAGCATCCCTCTTAATTATATTTAATTTATTAATCTTATTTTATTTATGCGATTTTATATCAACACATACTTGTCCAAAATGTATTCGTAATTCCAGTATTTATATAATACTTATTATAATCTCTATTTTGTATGCTACTTCATACCACTACTTGCGTCTACATTACAGTATTGTGTAAAAGAATAAACACCAGTGAATTTTTCGTGTCTATATTATTTATCTATTTACGTAAGTCCACGCAAGTACATTAAATTACAAAAACAATTGATAAATAAATAAATAAGACCAGTTATTATGTCTTATTTTTTTATGTATAAGCCACAATAACCCAATATATTAACGATTATTACGTGAAATTAAACTGTGATTTAAAATCTTTCTTCAATATTAGGTCTTGCAAAAAGTGTCATTTTATTATCAAGAATACCTTATGACGTTAAACCTTGGCCCTTACAGTAAAAAAATAAAACTACGGGACGTACAATCGGGTTATATATACGTGACGTTACGATTCATACCCAGTTAATGCGTATTAAACCACAGGAAACAGCTACTGTCCTATAAAGACTATTTAGGAAAAATCTATTTCAGAAATAAATACGCCTGAATCATAACAGTTACAAAAATATACTTTCAACCAAAAGTGTTAATTCTCAAGGTAGGTAGATATACAAGGACAAATTATTTCAAAGAAAATGAAAATACGAGTCAAAACAAAAATTTCGCCGACCGAAGCCACGCAAATGTATGTCGAACTTTTCGTTGTAATGTTACCAGCTCGCAAAGTTTCATTCCAAAATAAACATTTCCAAAAATGAAATCATTTAATCAACCTTACGTAACTCAATTCACGTGAATGAAAACCTTTTTTTTTAAATTGTTTCTATATTTGGCATAACACCGTTTGCCCTGCAAACGGTGTTTGCGCCAAATGCAACCAGTTTAGTAAACATTCTTAATATATATAAATGAATAAAATGAAAGTGCCAACAAAGAACAAAGACAAAACAACAAATTCTTCAGCTTTATTACTAGTTTTAATTCAGATACAAAAAAAAAGAATAATCTTTATTGGCGTGACGTTTTATTGCCATGTTTGTAAAAGTACAGCACAATTAAAAATGTAACGTACGTAAATAGGATTGTTTAAAAGCTTTGCATGTACGCCTTTCGCCCGGTTCATTACACAGTACCTATGTATTAAACTGTATCACACGATAACATTTTTATAGAAGCTGCAAAAATGAAAATATTTGGTTTCTTTTAAGGTTATCGAGTCTTTGCCGACCTTCAATGGGAGGTCCTGAGTTCAATCTCCAGCGGAAACCATTTTTTTTTGTAATTTCGGAATTCATTCGGAAAAAACGGAATTCGTATTGTAATTTCTGATTTTGCTCATGGCCATGGCTAGTAACCATCTTACTATCAAAGGCGTGACGCTAAGCGAATGAGCGTTCCAATAAGCGTGGTTTTTAACCGTTAATGGGAATGCCTTTAAAAGATTATCTCAATACCATCTTAGACTTTAAAATCTATTATTACAGGTGCGATTACAGTAATAGGCTAACTTGAAATAAAAAAAAGTCACATTCCTTTTAAATCACAATAAAAACTCGCCCCGGCATCGGCCCACTTCATTTAAGTTTGAGCGGAGTTCGAAGTATTTTTGTTTGTTTCTAAATTCGGGAAAGGCTGGCATCATATTACGTCACTGATTAAGCTATGTTAAAAGGTGTTACGCAATATTTTTCACCTTACGTTTACGAAACTTTGTTTCTTAGTTTCGGAAAAACAATCCGACAGTTTTGCATTTTTTCCGGACTTCGCTGACTCTTTTGGCTGTAAGACGATACGAAAAATATGATCAAAATTTGTAACTGTTTCTTAGTGACTAGTAATGCATCTATATTTTTTTTAGAAGCGGTAGCCTATGAAGCTTGAGCACGCACCTCTGACTTTTTATAGTCATGTGTGTTTTTAATTTAGGACATTTAAACATCTTTCAATAATAATTGAATAAAGGTTCTGCATGGTCTTAATTCTATGGGTGTAAAAAACTGCGTTCTGATAGATTGCACATTTTTTGGTGTTAAATTATCTCTGTATTTTTATATATTATGTAAGTAAATATATATTTTATTTTGGTAAATGAACACTTATAACTTAGAAGCCTTACCAATACATTCTTTACTGATATAATAAAACCTGTAGCATTTTTTTTCTCAATAACCCCGTTCCCGGGTGGTCTATGAATAATACGTCTTTCAACTACAAATCGAACATTGATAATCTATATTTGTATGCGATTGTTTACATACAATGGAATCGGTGAGTCGATGTTGTATTAAAAAACAGGTGTCGTATGCCCAAAGATTGGGTACTACCATTACAATAGGAAAAGAGCTTTGATATGTTTATCAACCCTTTAAATTTCGGGGGCGGTCTTTTGAGCGGCGAACAATCGTTTCGAAAATGGTTTTTTACGATGATTATCATTACGGTGGGTTACTGACAGGTG
The DNA here is from genome assembly GCF_905163445.1 of Pararge aegeria. Classification (NCBI taxonomy): domain Eukaryota; kingdom Metazoa; phylum Arthropoda; class Insecta; order Lepidoptera; family Nymphalidae; genus Pararge; species Pararge aegeria. The sequence continues at coordinate 15,628,276 of NC_053182.1, forward strand.
AGATTTCAACCACATCAATGGTTAGGCTTTTGTTGTGGTGTGGTTGGTAAGTTGACCCGATAAGAAGCCTTTTTTATTTATTGAGATACTTTTAACTCAAGTATACGAAGTTTAAAAGTGTTTATTTAGCTACATTGTTATAATTAAATAATAAATAATCTGAGTCTGTTTTACATTTGCAGTTTCATTAAAATAACGTGACTAAGTCAATTATAGTAAATTCGTTAAATTTTTGACGTTTGGTCCTCTGGATGAAATTACAGATCTACGCTCGCGGTGACGTGATGCTAATTTACATGAAATGTTATGATGTCTTAGAAACTTCAGTTATGGAAATACGTGAGCCCAGAAACATTCCTACACGTCGTGGAATATGGCATATTTATAGAAAAGCTTCACAATTCTAATACCTATTCTTTCAATAAATTATTCAATTGACTAAAATTGTGTCTACTTTTAAACATGCCGAATGCCTTGTCATTAAGAAACTCATCAATTGTATAATTACCTCGCTGTAATAAATGTGTTTTAACACATTCTTTAAACTTATGCATTGGTAGGTCCAAAATTACCTTAGGAATCATATTATAAAAGAGTAAAATGAAATGATATACATTGTTTAGTCTCATAATGTAGGTAGGTACTAGGTACTCATAAAGTGAATGCACGGACCAATGCCGTTAAAAAATAAACAGCAGTTAGTAAAAATAGGATCGAGAAAATCTCACTCCGCTTCAGTATTAAAAACAAGTGGGGCCTACAAAAGCGATACTCTAAAAAATGCACTGGAAAATACATCGCGAAGTTTCTGTTGAAAGTGAGGTAACGCACGGAGCGTTGCGACTAACCAACCGTGGAGCTAAGGAAACGGTACAAGAGAAAAGAGGAAGTCGGGAGAGTGCAATATCGTGTATCCAACAAGTAGAGGCGATAAAACTGCCTCATATCGCTATCTAGTAACTGCCCAGGCCTCCTCGCGAGCCCTTAGTGTAATCCTTCAAGTATACAAATGTTAATATAACTTTGTTGGAAGTTCGCATATGAAGATCGTGCATACAAAATAACATATTTGTATTAACTCCAATGACAGCTTATTACGGATTGCGAACAGTGATTTTGATGCGAGACAATGTGTGAAATTTACTGTCTGGCTGTCCTGGAGCTTAGAATGATATAATGGTTACCTTTGAGATTTATGTTAATTTATAAATAGTTATTATTTTAATGTGATGAAATTTGGAAGTCCCAAGCGAAGTTAGTGAAGCAGAAGTTTTAGCCGTGCAGATATAATCGTAACATGCGAATAGTGTTCAATGCTACTGCATCCTAAATTCTTGTACCGTATTTTTCAAAGTTTTATAAAAATTTTAACAATTTTTATTCTTCGTTGTTTCTTAGCTTAGTATGTACTCAAAACCAAATAATAGTTTCATTAATATAAAAGATAGAAGCATATTAATGCCTGTCTATACTATAATCCTTTTCTTGAATAAAGTTTAATTGTACGAAAATTGCTTTGATTTTGCTCACCACGTTATTTGAATTAAACACTGTTCAAATACTTTTCAACACACCAATTAACCAGAGGAGTATGGAGGTTCAAGCTCTTATACCATTATCGTTATTATTTGTTATTTACAAGAGATTTGGCTTAGCTGTAAGATATGAAATAAGCTAATAGTTATAATTTATACTTGTAATAAAACTGTAACTGGAAGATTTCTGTACATTTAATATATTTTGATTTTTTTTACCGGGGGATGCTTTATAATCGATATCGAGTACAAACAGATTTTTATCTCTGTCTGTCTGATGTATGTATGTATGTATATGTATGTATGTATCAATTAAAATTATGACAACTTATTAACTCAGTTTACCACGTAAAATAATAGTAGGCACATAGCTAGCTACGATGATTAGCATTTTAGCATCAGATATATTCTAGCTTCTCGATTGACTCATACGCAAACGAAGTCGCGAGGGTCCGCTAGTTAACAATAAAATCGCTCCTAGTCTATTGCTTGGGTCAAATCCTTCAGCGCTAGCTGAATAGCTGGTGTCGGCAAGGCGAGCGCCTACCGCTGCATATTTATGAAGCGCCTCAAACACTATAAATACTTGATACGAGCCGGCCTCGTCGGGTAATGGAGTAAATACAACGGCGCACGTAATTTGTGCTGCAATGTCGAATCATGTCGAGCATTAATGCCGTATTTTGGATTAGCTGGATTTTCCACAGTTGACAAACATCTTTATGTGACAAAAACAGTTCAAGAATTTAGAGGAAGCGTTTACGAAAAAAGAACATTTTCTGAATAATCCTGTTGTGTTCCACCAAAATTCGGTCATCATTCTAGAGGTTTTCTGCGACTTCTTCCAAAACACTTATTTCTGATCAGTCAATTTTTCCTATACAAACTTTAACCCGCTAATCAACACAACAAGCCCATCGTGTCTCATAGCCCACCCGAACTTAACATCGTGTCCAGGGTTTTTTAGGATGGATCCTAACGTGATATTAATTACCTTACTCAAAAGCAGCGTCAAATAATGCAAAAAAAATATTCATATGCATATCTTAATATATATAAATCTCCTGTCACGATGTTTGTCCGCGATGGACTCCTAAACTACTTAACCGATTTTAAATTAAATTGGCACAGCGTGAGCAGTCTGGTCCAACTTAAGAGATAGGATAGCTTAGATATTTAATTATAGTCGCAATTTTATTTTATTGCAAATTATTTGTCTATAATTAATTGACAGTCACATGTACTCATTTAAGGCTTAGCGATACTGAATACGATAAAAACAAAATCAGACGCAGACGAAGTCGCGGGCAACAGCTCGTAAATTATAGATTTTATTCGTATAGACTAGCTCGTTCGAACGAAATAGCAAACTCTTAATTTAATTTTATCATTAAATTTTAGCTTTCATCTTTTTTTGCTTTGTTGGCTTTTTGGTGTGTCAAATCGGCACTTTGTACTTCGCCAATGTCACGTAATTTTAGCTTTATAAACGTAAAAATTACTTTGTATTCAATGATCCGAACTTCTATTGTTTTTTATGAAATAAGTTACATTACTTCAGGTCAGTTCTACGAGTAGGTACTTTGGAATTGAATTACCCATAGACATAAGAAAACCTTCTTAGTATAAATCTGTCATAAATATAGAATTTCCGTGTTCAAATCATAATCAAATGCCATTTAAAGCGTTGAAATGTGAAGGTAGAAATAAAATATAAAAATACACGCAGAAGATGATAATATTGTCATACAAACAATACCTGTAGTGTATGTAAACGTCGACCTTCTGAACGCTGAATCTGCGTTACAGACGCCTGTACCGACCGATATAGCTTAGATAAACGCGCACATAACTATGCAAACTACTTCTCGAAGAGCACTATGAATACAAAACGTCTTAATACCTCAACAATGACAAATGAATTTGGTCTCAAAGGCATAGAACTCATAGTGCATTGTTGAATGCATTTTGTGTCGGTATAACCTGACACGGCTGGTCTGCTATACACCGTCCACCATTAGCTAGGTACATACCTGTAAGTGTGGTGGATACGCGAGGTGAATACAGTATGGTCGTTGTAGTGAGCCTAAAAATTAAAGCAGCCGACGGCACTTGGAATTCTAAATAAAGATTTGAATGGTGTAACGCGCTCTTCCAATGCCATCGCGACTTAGACGTGTAACACTTTTTTTTTAAATAATAACTTGAGTGAGGCTTTTAATACAACTTTTTACTACAAATTAAGTTTTTTTAATAATAACTGATTCCAATCTCTACTCCCAATCTGGTATTACGAATGTAAAAGTGCTATCAGTTTGTTCTCCGATCACCAACAAAAAAACGGTTTTAAGGACTTTTCTTTTCGTATAGAGTGTGGGTTTATATTCCCTCTTTCTCATTGTGGGAGGAGACCCGTGCTCTGTAGTGGGGCGGTAATGGGTTGATGTGATGATGAGGATATAGTTCATTTTATAACATTGAATGTAATAGTCGCGGGCTAGGGCTGTGGATGTATGGCTCTTAATATTAGTCTTGGAAGGTTGATAGATCCGCGGCTGAAGCTTTCCATCAGACCAGATTTTATTACGATTAAATGAGATTTTTTATTTTTTGATTTTTGCTTAAATCCACAATAAAGATCTTTTATGGCTCATAATTTCATATTTTAAGTCTTAATAAAATACCAACTTCAATCACTCGCCTTAACCAACATTTTGAATTTCGGTAGACAATATACTCGAACGCTCTGTAGCATAATTTTGGGCGACGGAAAGACATATGATTTCAACACGGCACGCTTTGAATGAATCAATTTTCTGGGTAATATTGACGCTGTACAATTCCGCTTTATCTGCGGAAGGCGTTAGGGGTCGCCGGATTTAGGGGTCAATGGAGACCGGACGAGTGTGAATTTTCGTTGTGATGTAATGTCCAGGCATTGCGTAGATTGTTTTAGTGATGCGACTAGTGACACAACAGTTTCGAGAAAGTTCATATTGATTAATATTTTTCTAAAAAAAAGTTATCTTTTCACTCTTAATTTAGCTCATATAGATATGTGATTTGTTAGTGAAAACAAAGTGTTGTAAGAAACAAAGTATTTAAATATAATGTAGATATTGAGAGTGAATTGTACTGTGTAAATAGTTTATATAAACTTAGAGCTTTCAGCACTGTACAACACTATTTCCCCTTCTAATTTAGCACTTATCCATCTTGTAGGAGTAGGAGTTCAGTAGGATGGCATTTATTATATAAGTAAGAGAGCAGCAAAGTTTTAAGTAGTTACCTACCATATTTGGATCCCTAACTTGAAAACTTATGAACTCCTTAGCGCTTACTTATACTTAGAATAAACTTCTCATTAGATATAGATCTCTTGTAGATATCTCTTCATGTGATCCACTCGGAGAAGGAAATGTATTAAAGTATATCGTGGAGACGGATATCGGATACTGTGAGCGGGTGATAACAAAATGAATAATAAATTATTAACCCTATTAAGTTTGCTGTGAGCTTCTTACCTTTTAGTATTCCAATGAAGTAATCGCAATCATCTAATTGCAAGAGAAAACAATGTATGTAATGGTATAAGGGTATATTTGATTTCTGAAAGTTTTCACTTTTACTTTGATTCGACAGAAGGTGGACTAAGAAAAGTCACTTTGCGTGTGTCGCTAGCAATCAGCGAATCTTTGGGTATCGTCACATCACTAGCTAATGTGAGCGAGCGTGCTAATCTGTGGAGTGTCGGTGATTGGGCAGACGCCGATGTCCAATTTTCCGGTGGCGACGGTGGCGACTGCATTAGTTGGCCAGACAACGGCCCCTTGTTGGCGTACATTTTGTACCTACACCTGAGTTAGTAATGTTATTTTGCGGTCGCCAATTGCGGTACGTGCTGTTTAAAGAGATACGAATTATTACAATTTCTTCTAATTTTTCATCTTGCTCTTATCCTACGCTAAGTGTGGTCAGCATACCATTCCTATCACCATCATTATATCAAGCCATTACCGACCCACTACAGGGCACGGATCTCCTCCCATAATAAGAAGGGTTTAGGTTAGGCCGTAGTTAACTACGATGGCACAGTGCGGATTGATCGACTTTACACGCCTTTGATAACATTATGGAGAACTCTCAGGCATGCCGGTTTCCTCACAATGTTTTCCTTCGCCGTTAAAGCAAGTGATATTTGTGAACAACTTAAAACGGCAATAACGTTAGAGGCGGGTGCTGGTATTCAAACCCGTAAGGGAAGCCGTAATCCTAGCTACTGATCTCCACCATCACCGGTTCATAAATTACTTTCATCTAAATAATTCGAATCCAAAGTCTTCAGATTAAATTTAGTAGTGCTACTACTACTATTTTTATTTGTTTTCTTTTTATTTTCTTCTTTTTATTACAAAACTTTAGAAGATTTTTGATTGCATTGATTAAATTCGGATGCTTGACAGCATTATCACATATTATATCATATAATTCAATACCCACTCGTCAACGAATACAAAAACTTTACACAAATACGTCTAAATGCCCTCGCGTTCCTAAAATCGAATAAAGTGCAAAATAAATTCTCCCAGTACACCGAGGGGTTGTTGAATTGCAGGTTTAATGAATTGCATTAATATTGCATTAACGGGTACCGCCTGCCCCCTGCAGCCGGAGCCCTGGAGCCCTGGAGCAAACAATCATTAGAGCCCAGTCTGCACACGGCGCCGTATTTGCTGCGAGATTTGTTTGCGAATACAAATTGACTTTAAGGACGTGAGATTTTTTTTCCCGCCTACGCTAACTCGGTCGATACTTCAAAGATTTATGCTGACCATAACTGAGACGTAGAACATTCTATAGTTATATAATAAATTAGGGGTATATATGAGTTTCGTGTAGCTAAAATAAAGGCAAAAGAGTGCCTGTATCTTTAGTATCATCAGAGATGGTATCCTTGAGACGAAGATAGGATTTTTATCCCACATAAATAAGGTATTCCGTCGGGTTATATATAAATTATATTTTTTTCCATAAATCAAACTCTAGAAGCCACTTAAACATACTTTGAATAAGTGATATATTTATATAGTTTAATTTCGGTCAGGTTGTCCGTTGTGCTGTTTCTCAAAGTTTTTAGGAAAATAAAAAAACTTTAAGGCAATAAAATACTCAAGAATTAATTATCCCAATTTTTTTATAAATAACTCAAAAAGACGTACTTCAAAATATTGTAACAGGTAACTTCTTGATTTTAGGCCACTTTTAGTCAATAATAGAATCATATATAATATTTTTTTTCGTTGTTGAAAAGTAGATAGATATTTAGATCAATTGATCACCTTTATTGCATGCTGATCTTCTCTCTGATAAAGGAGTCTCAGTATCCAACAATAGGATAATAAAATGCTAAGGATTGAAGACGGTAATCAAGAAATAAATATTCATTTAACAACATGTGACTTCTATTTTTACAGGTAATTATTAATAAAATAAAGCTAAAATCAGACTGAACGCGTCGTCGCAGCGTTAACACTGAACTGAATACTCCGTGTTCTTCTACCACGCGATACGTATGACGTACTTCTGCGACGCGTCACGTGCGCCGCAGGCGAGTGTCACGTGTTTCGAGCCCGCGTTGTCACGTGTTTCGTTCACTTCCTTTTATCAAAACTTTTGGGAGTCGTGTCACGGATGCAGTCACGCGTTCATTTGGACGGCCTGCAGTAATACTGCGATGACACGTTACCACAAATGAAGGCTTTTTTAAATCAAGGTCTTTCCGAAAGGGGGTACCACCTATAAATAGTATTACTAAAATAGATTAGAACACTAATTTTAATTTGGAGTAACGTGTATTTCAGTTTTCATAAAGAAATAAGATTTAGAACACTGATTATTAATAAACAAATAGGTATACTACGGCAAAACAAACATCGCCACATAGCCCCAAAGTAAGCGAAGCTTGTGTTATGGGTACTAAGATGACTGTTAAATATGTTTATGAATAACATTCATAAATACTTACAGTATACAAATAAACACCAAAGCACTGAAAAACATTCATGTTCATCACACAAACATGTTCCAGTTGTGGGAATCGAACCCACGGTCTTGGACTCAGAAAGCAGGATCGCTGCCCACTGCGCCAGTCGGCCGTCAAAAATACCCGGTCGATTATATTTTGAAGTAACGTATTTTTCAGGTTTAAAAGAAAATAATTATCGTCAATCCTAACTGATGGAAATGACTTCACATTGCGTATGCACATGTGTAAGTGTGCGTGTAAACGTGTGTGTAAATAAGTATTTCATTACTATCTAGAACATTTATCTTTTTTCCATTGCCATAGTATTCAGGACCCCATTTGACCATCTCTATCTCTATCTCTATCCCTAATAATATTATAAATGTCAATGTAAGTTTGTTTGTTACGCTTTCACGCAAAAACTTCTTAAATGATCTTCATGAAACTTTGTACACATATTCTTGAAAGTGTTAGAAGTAATATAGGATACTTTTTATCCCGACTTAAGCTCGGTTCCTTTGGGAGAGGAGATGAAAGTGTTTGACGATTTTACACCATAACTCCGAAAAATTATAACCGATTTAAATAATTATTTTTGTACTATAGGTATGTATTTAATTTTGCCCAAACTTTGTGTAGATCTGATGAATGCGGTTGGAGATAGAAGACAGAACACCTCAGCGGACAGCAGCAAACCCCTCATTTAAGGCTCAGCCATACTGAATACTTTATTTTTTTTAGAACTACAACTAAATTGAAAGCCACATCAAAAAACAAAATCAAACGCAGTCGAAGACGCAGGCAACAGCTAGTAGTAAACAGTTTGTTGAGTTATCAATGAATTAATCAAAATAATTGATTGATCCCATAAAAAGTTGTAGATCAAAGTTTTTCACCATCATAAATTATTATTATTATTTATTTATTTACCTAAAAGTTTACAAAAAACTCATAACTAGCATCAGAAAACCACCCAGGTTTGTAGTATATGCTAACAGAAAATGAAGTCTAGGTACGTTTACTACATGAATGTAGTCGATCGGCATAGTAGCTCAAAAGTTTCAATGTGGCTTAACATGAGACTTGCTTAAACAGATATATTATTTACTCTTTCTAAGGGTTTTCAAATAAGGAAACACATAACGCTTAGAACTATGACGATCAGTGAGTTTTAAATAGAAGCAGGCGGTACTTTGCGGAAATCCATAATATATTATGAAAATTAAGCTTAATTTGCTAAACTCCGCGAACAGCAGGATAATCTGTATGGTGTAATTTATAATTTCTTCAATCCGTATACTTCACACCAAACATATCCTCGGCAATGTACCCTCTACGCACGTTTCGCTCCGAAATCGGAACATCCTCAGGAGATGTTGACTTTACAATGAATAATTGTTAAGTCAATATCTCCGAAACCGGAGCATCCTCAGGAGATGCTGACTTTACAATGAATAATTGTTAAGTCACCATCTCCTTCGTAGAGGGTACATTGCCAAGAATCTTGGCAATGTACCCTCGCTATGTGCCGTTTGGTGTGGAGTATACGGATTGAAGTAGGTAATTATAAAGAATACAGATTCTCCTGCTGTTCGCGGAGTTTAGCAAATTAAGCTTAATTTTCATAAAAGATCAGTAAATTGGTAATATACAAACAATCTTTATTTAGTTGCTAATAAAAAAGGAATGAGGAATTAAAGCAAACTCGAAATGAATACTGTTTTTTTAAGATATTTATTTGTCTAAAATAATCGAACAACTTATTCATCGGTGACATAGGCAACAAAAAACTTCAGAGTTTGGAGCATCGTTGCAAGGTTGCCTGTCTTTCGGTATTCTATAAGGTATATTTTAGACACTGTCGGACACTGTCAGAAATTATAACTTATAGAACACCGAAACGCTTTGCATCTTCGTTTTTTGATTCACACCGCAAGTATCTGAAATGCTATTATTTTCCCCAGTACCTTCAAATCAAAAGTGCATAAGCATCTTATAGGCAAGCGCGCTCCAATTAAGGCTGCATCATCACTTACCATCAGGTGTAATTGCATTTACAAAAGACGGTTTCTCAATTCAACTTGTTAAATAAACTAAACCAAAATTTTAACCAAAATGATTCTTATCCGTTTGAGACACGTGAGTACACTGCGAAAATTCTGTTTTTTGTAGAGTATAAAGATTGAAGAAATAATAAATAAGAAATAACTATAGCAAATTAAACTGAATTTTCATTGTATAACACCATATATTATTGGGTATACAAAATTTCCGGTCAATCGTAAACCAGTTAATTTTACTTATATATAGTCTGTAGGTATAGTCAGTAGTTTAATGTTTAATGTTTATTTTATTTAAAAAAATAACAGTCAAACAAATTGCGCTGTTGGACTGGGCTCTAATCTTACGGACCCTAAAGGTTGTTTTAATATCGAAACGAGCGAAATTAATCTCAGACAAACAAGAACGCCTGCGGGCCATATTTAAAGTAAAAATATATGAAGCGGAGGAAAAGAAGCCAAGCATATGGCGGGTAAATGAACATTTGCCTGGCGTCCCCCACTCTGTTACGTCATTGTTCTCCATCGATTAGCGCTGTGACTTCGTATTCCGTAATAGGCGTGATTCGTCCACTCATATTTGTTGTAGAAGTTTCCATATAGTCTTAGAGCTAACTGGTATATGTTCTATGGATACAATACACATATCTGTACGGATAGGAAAAAAAACACGTATCTGTTTATGTGTTATCCAAAATGCAAAATTCTTATTCCCTGCCTCTCTAGTCGAGTATTTAGCATATTTGACTATGGTTTGATTCACAGGTCGAAAAATCGTAAGTTTTAAGATTTTCTGTCACAAATTTTCACTGCTCACCATTTCAAAGCATTTCAAAGCTCACCTGTCTGCAGTCTAGCAGCCCTAAGCGTGATGGAACTAAACCAGAAAAGCATATATAAAGGTAATAAAGGTCAGGCAGCGAACTAATCACCGTAGTTTCAGACACACTCCTTCTAACAAAACGTCGCTGTTGATGATAACCCAAGAATACGTTTTTAATTTTGACGCTGTTTATCGTCCAGATATTACACTATCGAGGGCATAGTATTATAAAACCAATCAGATATAAAAATCAGATCTAAAAAATCTGATATAAAAAAAAGGTATTTCAGATATAAAAATAGCCTATTTTTATTTCTGAAATACCTTCGAAGGTATTTTCACTGTTTACTGAATATGGTTACAACTATTATATTTTGAAAAATTAAGGAAGTATTTTCTAGTCATTTAGCTGTACCTACAACCAAAACAAAGATGCCCTAGAAGCGGGAACGTCTTAAAGAAATTAATTATCATTTATTAGGTAAAGTCTATGCTTGTATTTAAACCATGGGAAATCTCCCGGTCAGCTCTTAAAACTACTGTTTTTACCAAAGCTTCTAGAAGCACGTTTCTTAACTAAGTTTGAAACTTTTGCATCGAGTTCTAATTTTGAAGTTACATTATCCATTTCTTACAGCGAAAGGGGTGATTCAGTTCTTGTAATCTTTATTTTCGAGATGTTTTTAAATCACGTTTCCTGTTTATTTCTGAACTTTTGTCCTCGAATTCGCAAACTCTAATCTTGGATATTACGAGTACGTAACTATGTTTAGGGCCCCTCAAACAACGAGGCACCTTAATCTCTGACATAAGAAGATTGGTCATATTTTATCGCATAGAGATAAAAGCTATTTCATTCGGTAATGATTTCTACCAAATAACTACCAGCATGCTTTAAGTTTAAGAATAGTTATAAGTTTTATTGTAACATTATCAGTAATAATAATCATAATATAAGTTGGTCATATAAAACAAAAATAAACAGTCCGTGTGAGAGTATATAAATCAAAAAATACTGTTTTCTCAAATATTGCACATGAAATTTTTCGCTTTTATTTTAATATGACTGTCTCCTTTGGCAAGTGGTGAGCATGTTTAACTACGGGGCATGAGGTCTAGGTTTCAAACTCCGGGTCCGGCAAAAAATTCTAGATATTGCGTTTATTGTGTTATATAATTTTCAGTTTCAGCCCGGAGTTAGGAAATTGGCGGAGTCCATCCTCCTGCCTCTGAGAACATGTGAAGCTGACCCGGTTATTTTTACTAACTTGAGACAATTGTAGTTAAAGCCCACCAACCCACATTGGAGCAGCGTGGTGGGTCTATGCTCTAAATCCTATGAGAGAGGAGGCCTGTACCCAGCAATGGGACGTTAATACGGGACGATGATGAACTTAACATATAATCTTGCGTTTGTAGGGTAAATAAGTATAAATATTTTTGTACGTAAAGTAACGCTAGGTAGCATTTATTTTATTAATAAGTAATAAATATTTCACGAAAATACACACATTGCCATCTAGCCCCAAAGTAAGCATCGCTTGTGTTATGAAATTAAAGTGACGATGTAAATTTCGTCCGTATAATTACGACCTGTCAGGAATGCATTCATTCCACGGCTGAACTATAAGCGACGGAAGTAAGTCCACGGAGGACTTGAAAGGCTTTCGCTCACAAAACCTCAACACCGTTTCAATGCTAGTTTAAACCCAAATTTCAATTCACCGTCATCGTGTCGACATTTTGTTGTCCACTAGTTGCTCACGCGCGTTCAACGAGTGGACAACACGTTGTCAACCATCCTTAGTACCTACAAGATTTGCTCGCTCGCAATCGAAGAATCGTTATCTCATAACAAACTCTGTGATAGTAAAATCTTCTTTTTAGACTTTTTAAAGTAAATCTTCTTCTTCTCCGCAAATCCTGTACTTCTGATTTTTTTCTGTCAAAAGCCCGCGCTAATCTATTGTAGGTAAATTTGAGCTGTAACTCACTTAAGATAAGAACCATTTTGCTCCGGAGTTCAGGTATTTCCATACTCGATATCAACTCTTGTATTGAGGCTACAGTCTACAACTCTGCATCGACTATTCTCTTACCACATCATCGCATGGTCAACGAGTTGAAAAAGCGTAAACGAGGAGGTATGGTATGGTAACTTAGTAAGCTGGCTAGGTAGTTAAACGAGAGGGCAATGAGTCGTCCAGTCGTCGTTAATTATTTTCTTAATTTTTATAACAAATAACTTTATATCGTATCTATAGGTAGTTTCCATGGAGTTAAGGCGAATCGACGTCGAGACGATATGGTGTGCGAAGGCTACGCGTAATGATAAAAACGCGTAACGCAGTTTTCTGCTGTGGTCTGCCGAAGTTCAGTGCGAAATCAATGTAAGGTGAAGATACCGTGAGAATCGCTGATCGGTACGGCTCCCTGATTCAGAAAAACATATTTTCAACAAAAAATAAAACTCCAATTGCCGGCCGGGGGCGTATAGTGATCGAACTAACCTGTCAGCCCCATGTTAAGTGGTTTTGAAGGAACCTCACAGCCATTGTCCGTATAACCAGTAGCGTGTTTTCTCGGCAAATGTTTGAATTGGTACCGCATTTATTAATATTATTCTTGGTTATAATAAATGTGTGTGTTTGCATTGGAATCCTCGCAGCTTTATTTGATGTTTTTATAGGGTTGAGAGCAAGTAATCCGTTCCAAAATTCGACATCCGTCAAATCAATCCTTTGACAATATATGCGCAAGTAATGTAGGTATATAAATATTGTTTCTAGTGAGTATACTAGAAACAATGTTTGTATCTCGTTGATCGACTGACTCGCACCATCGACTGCGGATCAAGCACCTGGGTTCCAATGGTTATGAGTTTAGTTTTTTTTTTCTAAAATTTTAGTCCACGTTCCCGCATTGAAGGAGCGTGGTGGGTAGGAGAAGCTTACCAGAACTTTAAGTCTACGCACTATCTGTTGCTACCTCACACAAATAGGATGATAAAATTATAAACATATTTATCTCGATACAGGGCTAGACACTAATGCCTTCTCTAAGACTCTGCCTTCGACTTGACGTTTGCCGTTTGCCAGTTTGGGTTTGTTGGATCTATTACGGTTTGGTCCGTACTCGTGGTCGTGGATAAGACCTACGTACCTACCAAATGTCTTCAGAAATTGAGGACCTCGTCTTTGCTGAAGAAGCTGTGAAGATTTTGTATCTGTGTAGGTTATACTCGGTATTTGTTATTCAAATTTCGATTTTGCTATTCACTTTTAACGGAGCTACGAGACGCAACGACGACGCATTGGAGCGATCGAATCGCATACGCCTTTGTCCGCGTTCACAATAGCTTGCATACATCCACCACAAAACTCTGTTACTAAGCTCCTTGCAGTAACATTGACCTATTGAACTCAAAGGTGAACCTTAGAAAGTAGCAATCGTAACTTTTAAATCGCCAAATGCTACCGAACCTAAAATTCTACCCGATAATTGAAAGGAGAATGATTTTGATGATATTTTTTCCAAGTTCATTTCATATCTACGTCAAATCTTTACCAACGATATGCTCTCTTTATAATTAAAAAGGGTTATATTGGATTCCTCTAACTTAAATAAGAATCTAATTTAGTGATTTGGATAGAACACGGAACTCCTCATGTGTAAATAATGAATGTCTCATAAAAGAATCACTCAAACTCACAAAAAATACTAAATTAACTTTAAGTAGGCCTGTTATTTCTGGGATTCTTATGTTGCTTTGGATGGTGTAACCCTATCGACAAAGATTTGCCTCCAAGCAGTTCAGAGTTCCAGTACGATGCCGCGATATTACAACCAGGCGAGAATGCAGTCCGGGTTTTGTAAAGGTAAACAAAACTGCACAAAAGAAAGTAGCAAAAAAGTAAATGAGAAAACTTTCAAAGGATAACTAAAGAAAACTAATGTTTAGATTACTAAGTTAAACTTAGAAGTTCACAAAACGGCAGTCTTATCTAAACACTCTGTAAGCGCTCGAAGATAGGGTATTTTATGCAAAATGAATAGTGCGTATTAAATAAATATAAATATACTTCGACAATACACACATCGCCATCTAGCCCCAAAGTAAGCGTAGCTTGTGATATGGGTACTAAGATGAATGATAAATATTTTTACTGCCCACTGCGCCAGTCGGCCGTCACAGATGAATGTATATAGATTTCATAATATGACATAATTAATTTTATCTGCGAAGAGAATAATCACCGTCATCTCAATCTATGGACGCTGGTGTTTTCTTCAGATTTCCTAACTTTCTCTACCTCATTTTCATGATTCAAACACGTAGAGATAATCCGAATTCGACCGCTTAGCGACTGACTCTAAGCTTTCTTGTCAGAACCATAGTTAAGCCTCAACTTGGGAGCACACATTTTATCACTGGCTCATTGTTTTTGTAACTGTCTTGTTGATCATGTTGAACTGGCATTTTGCTCGTATAACTGGCATGTTCATCTAGTTGTTTTTTTTTGACTCGGTTTTTTTCTTCAGTAGCAGCTCAGAGTTTTGGAATTGGCGAATCGGTGCAAGCGTGGTTGCCTCATCGAGCACCATATGCCAGTCCCAGTTATTGTTACTAAATTGTGGCAACAGTAGTTATAACCCACTCAGCAATAGCGTGACATTACTCACTAAAGCCAGCCGACCATTAAAGCAACTTGGTGGGTTTAAACTCCTAATTTCTTTCTGCTAAGAGGCAGGAGGCGTGAGCATCTGCTGTACTACTGCTGGAGCATATAATTTCGAAGTGCATTTACAAAGCCTGCCAACCCACATAAGAGTAGCATGGTGGATCTAAACACCATATTCCTATCAAGCCTATGAGGCTGATAATGAGATAAATAATTATAATCGAAATGCACAATCCGATACTCTCATCTCAATTGCACAAATGCAAGTCAAATCGGACCGATGCAATCGCGCGTACGCTTTTGTCAGCGTTCACAATAGCTGGCGTACATTCACCACAAAAGTCTGTACAATGTACTCCTTGCAACATTGACCTATTGAACTAACAGGTGAATCTCACAAAGCATTTGTTTGGGTGTCTCCGCTGAATTAACGCCCTTTGCCACGCGTTTTGTGAGCTCTCTTCTTTGTTGTTACTTTTGCATCGTGTGCGTTTTGTATCACTCCGTTCAGAGTACCATGTGGTGTGGACTTTCAGAAATGTGTCGGTTAAGCCTCATTGAATACAGAAAGTTTTGACTATGAATATGAAACAGTATGACTTTGCATTCTTACTATTAAATATGACACACAGTTTATTTCACTACTTGTCTGTAACCTTACCTGGTGGTAAACTCTAAGTAGCGAGCTAATCTGTTACGGGGATGGCAGTTATAGTTACTAAATTGTGGCAACAGTAGTTATAACCCACTCAGCAATAGCGTGACATTACTCACTAAAGCCAGCCGACCATTAAAGCAACTTGGTGGGTTTAAACTCCTAATTTCTTTCTGCTAAGAGGCAGGAGGCGTGAGCATCTGCTGTACTACTGCTGGAGCATATAAAACCTATATTGGTTATCCAGACCCTGCATTGCTTACGCTTTTACGCTGAATTTTACCAAATCGCTTGGCGACACGGGCAAAGCCTAGAACTAATAAATCGAAATGGCTTACCTAAATTTTATCTGTTCTAATCAGAATTACTGAACGTGTTTGTTTTTAATTTGTTATCTATATATACAGATACATCTTGTTATTTATTTGTTCAGGTAGGTAATAAATATGTAAGATGAACACTTCATATTAGGTATTCAAGGCATAGGTTCTCCTAAAATCATAACCCAACTAACATGTCTAGGACAAAGCCTCAAGATCAATGTCTTGCGAACCCTGATCATGTTTCACCTACACGTATAATATACCGCACTTCGAATATTCTACTTGCCAAAGCTGTGGCCCTAATAGACACTGGCGTACCTTACCAAGTTATTGAATCACGCATCTTTATGATATTACAAGCGGTCCATATTACGTACCCAGCCGGCTTCGCCGGGCCAGATTTTGCTTTATTTTATTTAAAGAATAAACTTACATCATTAAATTTTTAATTTAAGTCTCATAATATATTAAATCATTTATTTCTCTCCGTATTCATTCTCTTTTATTCTCTTCTAGAGCGGGTGAAGTTCATTATCTACACCCATGTACAACCAACAATAGAATATCATCATAGTAAATAAAAGCTGTATTTGACAGTTCAAAAATAGGAGTGCTCCGATCGTCACCAAACTATACAGGATTACTCGCCAGGTCAATCCGGAGATTCCCTGAAAGTTTCATTGAAATCGGTCTAGCCGTTTCGGAGCCTATACGGAACATACACTTTCTCTTTTATATATATAGATAGAATTATCTAAATTGTTGGCCTTGTTTATGCCTATTTCATTTATATTTTAAAGTATTATTTTTTTTTTTAAAAAAGTGACATTACAGGTATTTTATCAAAATATATAACAACATTACATTTGCGTGGCTACAGATATACGTTTAAACATATTATAATGTAGGTACCTACGCCTTGAAACTCAATAAATACATTAGAATGCTCAAAATGATGAAAAATTCAACTCTAGACTGGAAAACCTCTGCATAAGAAATATGTTGATCTCTTGCTCTGTGATAAACTATCACCACGAGACCTTAATTTTTTCCTGGATAAATAGCCTAAATGCGATTCCAGACAACAATTTATCACCGTACTAAACGTCATCCAGTTTCGTTCGGCCTTGCTTCAAACATCCTTCCAAACTTTTTGCATTCATAATATTACTAGATGCAGATGAAAAACTTTATAGTTACTTTTGTATTTAAGCTTTAAGTATTACCGGTATAGTATTGGTATGCTTCCTTGCAAAGCTGGGTCAGGTCAGTTTGTATACGTAGGTTTACAAAGTGTATTATACATCGTACATCATAGATACCTAGTTAAGCTATATACATCGTCAAGCTCAAACTAAGCCTGAACGTTACTAGTATTGGCAATATTGCATTGAATATATACGGATATTGGTATGTAGGTATATCCTTTTGTGCCTTTGACCGTTCCGGTACTTGTACCGCATAATTAGCGTGGAGCGATTAATTAATAGGTAATACACGTCTATACCGAATTAATGTCGTTACATGATCGGGTAAATACGGTTGCTGTTTGATTCCATCACATCCTACAGTAATTAAATACCTAGTACTTCAAAGGTTATTTTTTGCTAGCAAAGGGTATGATGTATTTCTCCACAGATACCCTCTCTCTTAAGAGAAAGGGATTGAGGCCTCAGTTAGACCCTCCAAGCTGCGCCAATAACTTCGGGTTGTCAAGTAAGTACATAGATGAAAAAGATAAGTTTAATAAACAGCTTAAGTAAACAAGGTATTTAATTTAACTTTTAGTCTTTCGTTCCATTGATGCATCGTAGTAATACATTAATACATTATGTAATATTTATTATTTATAATATTAATACATCTGACTTACAAAGAGTTTTTTACCGTTACGAAGAAGATATGTATTCGAATTTGCGTAGCTAGTCTTATTAAGGTTACAATATAACGCCGAGGTTATAATAGACGCGCTATCCTGGGATTTATGAAACAGCTATTTATACAACGTCTAAATGAAAACCTAAATAATACTTCAGAGGCTTTAGAGGCAAATTATTTAATGTTTCTGAAACTTATCTGTGAAACCAAAACGCTAATAGTTTTTGAAAAAGCCATTGCCGTAGTTTTTACTGAAAGAAATCAGATACAACCCTAACATCACAAGCAAAATTAAAATTATGTGACTCATGTCGCTTTATAAAGTACGCGTTGCGTAGGTACGTAGGTACTATGCGCGTGTCGATCTTTTATCTTCAATAGGGTTGTCATTAGTAAACACTTAGAATTCGTTTGTAAGGAAAAATAAATGTGCTTCTTCTGATTTAATTTTTTTTTATTTTGGTTGGTATAGCAGTAGTAGCACAGAGGACGCTGTTGTCCGTTCTTCGATATAAGTCACCTCTTAAAACACGTGGGAAGTGGAGAGTATGTGTACTTTATTTAATGTTATTCTGATGTACCTACATCAGTAAGTTTAATGCAAACCCAATGTAGATGACATCTTCCTAATTACAAAACAAATGAATGTACAAAAACTCATTTTTCTAAGAACTCGCGAGTCACTTTAATTTATTGAGAGCTATATTCATATTCGCCGGTTTTTCCGCTTTTCCGCCGACTTCCCGAGATGGCGCGGATTCTGCGACTGTTTCGACCTTTGTACCTGTCTATTGTACGCCAGTATAGGTACTACTGCGACCTGTGCCACTTGATACTTTAAATACGAGCTATACTGCCACTTTCAGGAGGATTTATCAAACAAAATGAAATTTCCGGGTACTTTTATAATTCATGAATTTATAAATTAAGTTGCAATTAAAAAACACATGTTTAAATTATTGGCTTCTAAAAGAAGCTAGACCTGTATTAAAACTCAAAATAAAAAAGTACCACTACAAAAGTTAAAAACACGTTAAAAATAAATTAACTAGTATCGAGTATATTTATTGATTTTATGTGAAAAGAACTTAAATTGGAATAACTACAGCTTAAATAGATAAAATTTATTAATTTTTTAAAATTTAATTGTGTTATACTTTCAGAAATTAAATTAACATTCAAAGTGATTTTTTTTTCTGGGTTGTTACCACCATCGCTTGAAGTAGTATAATTTACTTATTGCTCATGCTCTTGTTCAAAAATTATAAGCCTTATTTTAGGGAAAAGATTGAAGGTAGAAAATTTACATTTCAAAATAGTAATGCTTGAACCTGTGGTGTGTGAGTCCGCTAGTTGATCGATAACACTATTTTTGAGAAAGTAAAGAACAATGTATCAAAACTGATGTGTCGATTTATATGCCCTGAGTTCACCCCCAGTTCGGTTGCAGCGAAAAATGAGCGCATTCGTAGCAAGCTAAACGGGTAATGTCTCCCGTTATTATCATAATAAAATGCACTACATAAACCTGAACAAAAATATTTACGGAGACTGCAATTTTACGCATATACGTTACTTTTGTCTTTTAAATAAAAGAGTAGTACAAAAATCCGTACATTTAAAAACAAAAACTAAATCCATTGTTAAGGTTTATAGGAACAAACTTTTCAAGAAGGTAAAGCTTGCATTGAATAAAAAAAACCACTGTCTGTACCTAACTGTGGAACATTGAAGCTCGAGAATAATTAACTAATTTTTCATTTTAATGTCACATGCCATCACGTAGCGATTGAGCAACGAAAGAAATAAAATGTTGTATAAAAATTTAATCCAAGTTAAGTGTATCGTAAAAACTACAAGTCGGCATAACTCATGTGCCTTTGCCTTTTGTGCTTTGAAAAATAAAATGGAGGGTTTTAAAAAAGGAACATTAGTTTGCGCGACGGATCAGTCATCCCCGTACCTTGGCGGGCGACACGTCTTGGCCTTGCATTGAATGTGCCTTAGCACGGCCATAGCTCTTGACACGTGAACTAATGACGATTTGATTCCAACCTTTGAATTGAGGAAATATTGTGCTCATCAATAAGCTGGGGCCGTGGACACGGCTGAATGGTTTAGGTACGAAAAATATTTAACCACAGAATGACAAGAAGTTTTTTAGAATAAGTTTATACCTACTTCATAATTATACAGAGTTCTGGTTAGTCAGCAATTATTGTGTAAGCCCTTCTAAATGCTTTAATTATATGCTGGTTAGAGCTCAAAATCTATCTGTCCTATGAGAGATTAGGTTATTGTAAATTAATAATTTAAGTACTCGTAGCTATATTGGCAATGAAATGTGAAGAGATTCTTATAGATGCGTAGGCCATTGACTGGGCGGGATTTAAAAATAAAGATTAATTAGTTCTATTGAAAGTCACATTACTCGTATCATTAATGCATACCCAATAAGCCTTCGTATAAGCTATATTCGATACTCCAACATCTCATTTTTTTATCTATCAACAACTATTTTCTTAAGAAATGCCTACTCAGTTTTGCACGTCTAAAGATATAAATGCTTGATTTAATCCTAAAGAAATAAAAAAAAAAACAGTGCGTGCATTGATCACGACGCTTACGTTAACGTCTCAAGTTGGGACCATCAACAAAACCACCCACCGTCCGTCAGATCGTCCAGTCATCATTAATACTGACT
Source organism: Pararge aegeria (assembly GCF_905163445.1). NCBI lineage: Eukaryota > Metazoa > Arthropoda > Insecta > Lepidoptera > Nymphalidae > Pararge > Pararge aegeria. The sequence continues at coordinate 15,648,961 of NC_053182.1, forward strand.
GACTGACTCTCAACTCATTAGCCGAAGGGCTTAAGACGTCCCGACACTTAATCATTTGAACAAAGCACTACCTACTCGCGAGGAGCCGAAAGCATCATTCTTCGTCAGGAATGCGCAAGAGTGGTATAAAACATAAGTTATAGCGATTTGTGATTGAAAGGCTCTCAATTCGCCCCGTATGTGAGTATGCATTCATATTTTAACAACAAATTTTAACTCAAATCGAGCAAAGTTTTATTTAAATTCATTCAGTAGTTTCAGCGTGATACAGACAGACTCGAATGAAAAAAATTAGATTAGGTTCAGTACCGGTTATAGAGTCTTGGCTCAAAAAATAATTAAAACATCTTCAATGTACAGAATTTGACCCGTTACAGTTTCGTTATAAGTTTAGATAGAATCTGATTGACGACTTTTTTAGTTCTTCATGCCCACGGTTTTTTGAGCATAAAAAGAGTAACAAGACTGTAAGTCTAGCGATGTAAGCTCTATGATGTTAAAAAAACGCTAAATACAACTTTACTACCTATCCCTGCTAACTCTTCTGGCATGGACCAAAATCAAAACACGAACAGAAAATCACACTAGGCATAAAACACCATGAAGTTTAACCTCTTGTTGTATATCTTTGAGATAGTACATTTTAAAGATAATATGACAAGTTAAATATAAGAAGTGAAGAATATAAGAATGTGGCACCTAAGGTAAAATTAACCATACCACTTACCATTGCTCTATAGATTTTGCTTATGTTGTTAGATTTTATAAATTTAGTCAAATAATTACTTACTGAGTTACTTAGAGACTCTAGGGCCTATAAGAGTCTAAGGGTCAAAAACCTATTACGCGACACCGTTGTTGATTGCCTCATCTTATGACAGAAGGGCTGGTTAATTCATTGCGCAACGGATCAGTCTGGCTTTATGCGAAAACGCAGCCAGCATTCTTTGCACCAGTCATTTGTTAATTTAGTAAATAATTTATATCATTAATTTACATAGAGCTATCTATCATTTTCAATATAGTTTTTAACGCCCAAGAATAAACGTGTGTGTGTGTGTTTCTGTCTGTGGTATCGTATTTCCCAAACGAATCAGACGATTTCGATATTGTTTTTTTGAAAATTGGTTCACGATGGCCGCGAAATTACATATAACATACTTCACACATTCGTCTACAAGTCCCACAACATGTGTATCAAACAAAAGGGATTGGCTGGTACACTAATGTATACCTTATAAAAAAGATATTAAAAGTCAGAGATTTTTTAAATTTATGTTGTTTTTGCATATTTCAATAGCTTCAATTTAATGTTTTTGTATAAATTACTCGAAAAACTGAGCGCACGTTTTTTAATTTCTTATTACGGGTTTTAAACTGTAGCCTGGTCCGCACTCTTCCCGAATGCAATACATCAATCTATAGAAACGCAAGCAACCACAAAATCGTGAATCAAAATTCCCAGTGAACTAACACGTCCGCGCTATGGCAAGCTGTTTAATTACCATAATTAATTAGATCCCGCGGTGTAGACGTGCACAGAATGTAGGATTGATGCGGGTAACATATCGACGCCATTAGGTGACGAGTATCGCGTCGTATAGCGTATACTTTTTAAAAGGCCGTCATTAGGAAGTGAGGAGTTAGACGTTTTTGTTCGTCGGATATCATACCGCGCGCGATCAATCAACTCGTACCGGGTTCCATGTTTTGTTCCTGAACCGTTACCAATCGTACATGCCTAATACGTCGATACGCATACCAAATATATTTTATGGCTTTAAGTTCCTGCTAAGGGTGTTTTGTGTGTCCGTCGTTTATACGAATGGGACTTTGTTAACACGCGACACTATATGTGCTGAGTCTAACCAAGTGCTTATGTAGTTATGTAGCGCATCAGGGATGTTTGCGGAAGCGAGAGTAGACTGCTTTTATGCCAAAATGCTTAAAAGATGTGGCTCCCTGGTGGGAAGGTTGCGGGAGAACACTAACAGCATCCTGAAGATGATTGCCTTTTTCAAATGGATTAGAGCGGCAATGATACGCATATAAAAATATAATGCAATTTTTTGTTTTACTATATTTTAGTAATAGGTATTGAAATAATGTATTATTACTATCTAGCGCCAGCGTGGCGGACTACGGCCTACACCTTCATTGTGGGTTGATATGATGATGATGATGACCTATCTAGGTTGATGTTGAAAAAGGGTTTCTTGCCGGTTCTTTTTGGTGGAACCTGCCTTCCGAATTGGTAGAAGATTTACTACAAACAGCCCGACTTGACGTTTCAAAAGTACTTAACAGTACTTAATGAACTGGGCCCACTTGCAATTGAATTTTCATTTTGAATTGGCAACGTGGTATCTTAAATGTAGGCATTTACTGTAGGTTATTTTTGTAAGCGAATGAAAATCCTCAAGGTCGGAAAAGGCTTAACTTATAAAATGAACTGATGACATTAACTTTAAAAATACCTTCTTCGTTACAACCAGGGGTACCGCCTAGGGTAACCGTGAGTACGCAGTGTTAACTACATTCGTGTTAGCTTGAATATATGACTGAATAATATTATCTTACACTCGAATAATATTTCAATGCAGTCCCAATGACAAACAAGGGAACAGTCAATGAGGCAATTAGCGTTTGCAGCGGTCGGCGAGTGTACTAAATGGCTGACATGCCGCCCCTACTAATTATACGACTTTGATTATTGTGGCTAGTTTATATTATCAGACTGGTGGAAATCTATTGATTATTTTTCTGAGATCAGTTGGGATCACTATCAACCTCAGCCTATTGACTTCCCGCTGCTGGGCACAGGCATCGTCTCTCACTGAAGAAACGGTTTTAGAGCATACACCCACCACGCTGCTAAAATGCATCTTAGTGGGCTTTAAAGATAACAACAATTTTAAGTCATAATAAACCTACCATACCTTCCCAAATCTGTTTCTACGTAGCGCGCCATTGGGACTAATTATAAAATAAAAATAAAAAAAAGGTAATCAAACTGCAATTAAACACAAACAGTTCTAAATTGGACGAGTTCTAGCGGAATGGCTATCGCAGTCTTTAAAACTCAATTACACATGGTATCATATATATAAAAAAAAAGTTTTCTGAGAGATCGACTTTCACGTGGCGTAAGGAATGTATTTAGTATATCTGCTATACCGCCTAAGAGGTTAGCACGCTTTTATATCTTAAACAACTGCTATCTTAGACTAAGTAAGTAACGCCTAATCAAAGAAGATTCCTAGCCTATATTTTCCTTTCACGCAAGGCAACTGATACCTAACATGCCTATGATTTTTTACCACAGGTGCGGCATTTAAAGTTCGTATATATATTATACATTTTTCGTATACATTTATTAAAGTTATTATGAAAAACCCAAATTTATGTCAAGTGTCATCTTACTTCGCTAAACCGCGGAATCGTTGTGGTAACTTTAAATAGCGCTTAACGTCGTTTATCTAAAAGTTGGTGAAACGTTTTTCCCAAATGATACCCGATTTAGGTCCTACGATCCTAGGTTTAGTTAAAACGGGTATCATCATCCATTAGTTTACTAATTTTAAATAACTGAACGACAACTAAGCATTTTAGAAGGCGTTTAGTATGCAACGTTCTGAAATCGAATCCAACATGTCACGCTTTTAGTGCGGTTGCATTACATACGTTTTCTAAATACTCTTTTAGATAGTTATTAGGTATTATATTTTATAAATGCGGCGATAGCCCAGTGGGTAGGACTTCGACTTCACTTTCGGTGGGGCGAGTTCAAAACCCAGCACAAACCACTTACTTTTCTGAATTATGTGCGTTTTAATCAATTAAAATATCACTTGTTCATCATGGAAATCATCGTGAGGAAACCTGCATACCTGAGTATTTCCATAATGTTCTTCCCATAGTGGGAGGAGACCCGTGCCCTGTAGTGGGCCAGTAACGGGTTGATATGATGATATTGCTTAGCGCCCAAATTGGCGCTTTAATAATGTTCATACCTATTTATTTGCAATACCCTACGCCCGGTGTCACGCGGTACCTTGAACATGACTATAATTTACTTAAAATAATTTTAGCAATGACTGGCCGTACCTTGTAATTTCCGCTCACACTATCAATCATTAGTTCGATGATCGTTTTATTATCTATCGCTCCCACATTTTAATATTCATTAGTCAAATTGTTTGGTCAATCCTTGTAAGCGTTATTTTTTTTTCAAGGAGTACGTGTTAAATACCCTTCAAATAAATACCACAGTATAATTTGGGTTTTACTTACTCTCGATTTTATTTATTTTTAGTCTCAAAAATCATCATTTATTCAGCTCGTTATAATAACAGACACTTTTGATAAAGGAAATAATGGTTTTAATTTTTAGTGTTAATAAAATTTCCTGTCCTCTTGTCTTATAAAAATTTGTACCTTATTATCATTTAATCATCCGCAGCCCACCTTAAGTCCCACTGCTGGGCAAAGTCCTTGTCTCTCATAGGAGAGAAGATTGTGGAGCATAAACCCATCGCGTTACACCAATGCAGGATGGTGGGTTAAACGACTATTGTCACAAGCGAGTGATGGTAACCAGCCCGGCGGCTTAAAGTGCTCTTCAAAGCACGGAGATTGACACGGCCAGTTTTCTAACTCCGGACTCAAAAGTCTTTAACAGAAAATTGACAATACATCACAATTTTTGGCACGACCCAGGATTCGGACCTAGTACCTCATAATCTATCATTGAACATGCTAACCACTGCACTAACGAGGTAGTTATAATATACACCTTCGTGTTTCTTGTAAGTTGCTGGAAATAATCGTCACTTAACACCGATGAGATGAACGTGTTTTTTTCAAATCAAAAACTGCGTTTTCTCGAATACATCGGCATTCAAGTCTTAAATCAAACACGGAACTGCTAATAAGCAGTAGAAATTGACCCCTCTTTGCTCACAATTCACCGTCCATTACCCATAGAATGTGTTTATTTAGGGTTCCGGCGTCCGCCCTTGCTCCTGCGGCTATAAAAATGACCGGAAACGTTGTATAATAATGTACATACATAATACACATCGCGTTATTTTAGCTGGTTTTTCTTTACAAGTCTAGTTTCAAATTTCACTTAGCACGACCAATGACAAAACTCTCTATTATATCTGAGCTCCTAGTACTTTAGTTCTTCTGCAAACTGCCTTGTAGATCCACCTCAGCCTATGAACATCCCACTGCTGAGCGGGCTATTGTTTGAGAGAAGGTTAAGAGTAATAACACAGTTTTGCAGTTAACTAAATGAACTTTCAACCATATTTAACATTATATATATATATATATTTATACATAAAATTATACAAATCAAATCACCTTTAACTATAAAACGTATTTTTTGAATTCTTTGTAATAACGTAAATTATCATCCGTTGTAAGATTAAAAAAATATGACTTTATTTTTACTACTACAAATTCGTTTGGTCAGCAAAAATACGGTTCCTACTGGAAAATGCGTAATAAGTTAGGGCGGACCAGGGGCGTTCCGGAAGCGTATTACTCGCCAGCGCGCGGAAATCGACAATATATTGCGATCGCCGGCCGCAGTATAAATAATGATCTGATAAGAAACCGTACACAGAATAGCTATCTCTATAGCTAGACATAGAGATAGTATTAAAATTGCAAAGCTTAATTTTTTTATTCTTTTCAAAATAACCACTAACAAACTTTTCTACTATATATTTGTTTTTATATAAGTTTACCCCATGACTGTAACGGAACGCCTAATCGAATCATACATAATATTAGTAATGATAAGTTTTAAAAGCATATATATACAATTTCAGAACCAGCAGGATCTGAACATGCCTCTCTCAGGCAATCGTGTTAAAAAGCAACATTATTATTATTAACATTATTGTATTCCTATTTTATCAGACCTATAGTGACTTTTGTCGTGGAGGTTCGGGTTCAACTCCTGCCAGTTCTGAAATGTAAAGGTATGCTTATTATTTATTTTATTATTATTTATTATTTATGTACCAGAAATTGTGATACAAACGTTATATTGTATAGTAATAATATATATCTTCCAGCCACCCCAGGATGTGAATAAGATGATTCTGTGATGTGGTATAGGTCAAATAAAGGTACTATATAATTAATTATAACTATTTAGGTACCAAATTTCATCAAGAGCGGTGTAGTGATTGAGCCGAACTTAGGAAGCAAATAAACAAACACACTTTCGCATTTATATAAATACAAGCATACGAATTGTTATTTCTTATCAAAAACAGTTAATAAAAACATCGTTATACGTATTAAGTACAAACTTAGCCAACTTGAGCCTGTTTAAGTTTCGAGCAAGCGCGATATTTCAGTCTGTCTAAATCTGTACAGATTTATCACGATGTTTACTGTAGCCTAATATGTGGGGTATCATTAGCCGGCGATGGACCACGACATTTATTTTACGGCATCCGGCAATAAAAGTGATCCACCGCCTGCATAGTGCAGAGCCCACTGACCGCCAATGTTTCATAGAGCATCTAGATGAGGAACTGTCCAACGACTCTTACAAAACGTCGCTTAGCTAACAATACTTTAGTATATGTATTTGTATTTAGCTATTTGAATGTATGTTTATAATAGTTTTACACCACCGGTCCGCTCTCGCTCGTCTTGTACTAATCCAAAGGTTGCCTGGCAGAGATCGCTACTAAGCGATAAGGCCGCCTTTTGTATTCTTCTTCTGTCTTTGTGTTCTATTGTTCTTTTATTTTCCTAACTTCATAGTGGTGTACAAATAAAGAGTTAAATAATAAAAAAATACAATAAATAGCTCTCTTATTATTTTTTACAAAAAATCGCACGATAAAGCTGTTTATAATGTAAAAAATAAAGGTTTTTCTTAGATTGACTTTTGGGTTTATTACCCTCACAAATAGGGATTTTTTGCACAACATGGTTAAAGCGTATTTTTTGTGTCCTGAAACTTTGGTAATTTTACTTCCGCGATATTTCTAGTTAAGCGTCGAGAATTCCATACTTATACACAATTAACACTAAACAAACAGTTAACATTAAATAACTTAAAGGATTGTCACATTCTGTCTATGTCAAGCATAGTTTGAGAGGCAAAGTAAGATAGTAGCACTAAAAGGATAATTTTTATTAATGTATTAAAAAAGAAAACTCTTGTTTATTTTATTATTTCTACGGAAAAAAAGGAAGTTGCAAAACCATTCAGAAAGGAAGTACTTGTAAGTGGGATAAAGACTATTCTTAAACAAAATAGAACCAAGCGGAAAACTATATAGGTATGTAATATAAAACGAAGCTAAAAGATCTGTTTATTATGTAATTTTTGTTAAATTTTCTCTCGTATTCGCTTGCACGGCCTGGCACTTCCCTTTTCATATTGATCCGTGATATCTGTTTATGTCCCCACGGAAGTGATAAAGCTTTTTGGTAAAAAAGGCATTCGGGTGTCGATGGCTTGGAAGCAAAGTGGGTATTTCTCACTATGCTCGATAATCTCGAGATGACCGAACGCAGTCATATAGCGGATTTTGTTACGTGAAGTGGAACGATAACTTTTACGACCTATAAAATGCAATACGTCATTTTTATGCGGATATTTCCATAAAAATGTCTGAGTGATGTTTTTTCATTATCCTCGCATCTATAGTATGTACATATATATATATTAATTACTACTAGCTTGCCTGCGACTTCGTAGCCGTTTATTTTGGCAAATCCTGAAGTAACCCTTTTACTTTCTGGAGACAAAATTTTTTTTTTACCGTTCCCAGGATGCAAAATACTATCATGCAAATTACTAATAATTAATAATAAAATTCACTAAGATAATATAACTGCATATTTAACACAGTGTATTTTATGAAATCTCATGAGCAGTTTATATCAGCAGCATTTTCGGGATAAATATTATCAAATGTGCACCTCAACAATGTAAATTATACACGTGGCAAATTTCATCACGATGCAACGGTTGAGCCCAACGTAGGTAACAAACAAACACTATCGCATTTTTAAGGAAAAAGGCTCGTCTTGTGAATTGGTAAACTATTTAAAAGCTGATGGACGCCATTGAGAATATCATGAATTTTTTCTTATGAACCTACTTAGTAGAACGTTCATAAATAAAAATCTAACATTTCCATAAACCAAATATTTACATGCTAGTTTTATACCTATATCTATAAATCACAAAACACTCGACATTATTAAAACCAATCTACAAATTAAAGGTCTCTCCAACGCCGAAATGTATTGACAAATGAACAGCGGGTAAAAAGGAAATGAATCTGATTCACAGGAAATAGGGCATTGATTCAACGATTCAATTTGAATCATTCAATTGAGGATGACGATATTAAACCGTCACGGTCAAATATTTATAGCTACTCCTCTTGTTTGCTTAATCTAATGAAATAAACCTTCTGACTGCTTCAATTTTAACTGATGTTTTTTTAAGGTCTTCCTATCTTCTACTTTGGAGACAACGTCCAGGGTTAGTGACCGAAACCCGTTTGGTACTTACTTTTAGAATCTATTGCAGATGATTAAAATAAGTAAATAAATCTATTTTTATTATTTTCTCTAAAATCAAAAAAGAATGTTAAGGTATACGTTTTACCATGCTAGTATAGATTTCTTTATTTATTTTTTTAAACTGTGTTTCTATTCCAATTATTTAATTTAAAAAATATAGCCATACTATTGCATAATTATTATATTACTTACATTTACATTTCGGCCATCTTATGAAATCCATTCTGTAAAAGAAGAAAAAAATATTAAGTATTAGGTACGTACATTAATAGCAAAAGTATTTTCTCGTATTTAATTCAACAATGGAGATAAATATTCTACAACTCAAAAACTAAAGCTAAGTGCAAAATAACATTTTGTATTGAAAATCGACATAAGGTAATTTTTATACCAAAACATCTCAGATAAAGCGGAGATATGCACGGTTTCTAAGCTAGAGATATAAAAAGCAATTGTGCCATTCACTTCATGGTAACGAATTTTGATGACATTTATTGTACAGGTTTTATAAGAGCTACTAGTAGTCTACAAGATATTATCTTATCCGAAAAAATATCTATTAATATAACAAACGTGAGAGCAAAACAGATATTTACAGTTTTGAATTACACGCAACTAATTATTCAATAAATTAATTCCTGTATAGTAAACAAGCAACCAAAAGCTCGTATTTCACATGCAATTCTATTAGAAAATGATTTACTCATAGTCTGCGCCACCCCACTTTCCCTGCAATTAGTTGTGTTCGGAACAATGTGCAGTGATTTTTAAATGATCACCCTAACGCCATCTGGCTCGACTCGCTAAGTAATATCGGTAATTGCTTGTCAATAGAGTTGTTCCAAAATTTTAATTCAGTGCAAGTTGTATTTTTATTATTATCGATAGCATAGTACCCCTCGTATACAGTATTGTACACGCCTTATTGACTTCTGTTTGTCTTTGTACCGGATGGCTAATTAAGTTTCGGCTTTTAAACATTTCAACTAAGATTTTCGTGGTTAATCTACATTTCTTAAATATATAATAGTTCAACGGGAACTGCTTTGGACGTTTCGTCGCAGACAACTTCAAAAAGCGTGTTCGACGTGACGATTTATAGTTCTCATGGTCAGCCCAAAGGCTCAAACCAAGAGGCCCTGAGTCTGAGATAGGTAATAATGATAATCGGTAGTTTTTGAAAAGAGTAATGGCATGTTTCGCGTAAGCTAAGATAAAAATAAATAAAACGATTGATATAAAACCATATATAACCGGCTAAAACCGCGGTCTAAGAACAACAAATGCGAAAACCGACGCACTGCAAGCTGTAAACTTCAAACTGTGTTTTTTTTATCTAAGTTATTAACCTGGTTGAAAAAACACGAGAAGAAAATAAAATGTCCAAAAGAAAATGACTGATAAAATATAAGTGCTCAACTTGTCGACTAGACTATAACAGCGGTTTTAAAACGACAAAATATATGGAAAATATTTGTAAATGATGCGCCGCGAGCTGATAAATTATTTTAATTTTATTATAATGCTTGAATGCTTGACGAATATAATTACTGAAATAATGTAAGAGTAAGTATTATTGTTGTCTAAAACAAATATTACGATCTAAATCAGCGGTCATAGAACTACAAATACGGGAACTTGTTACCGACGCGCAGCGAGCTGGAAATGTTCAACTATTGACTTAGTTTATTGTACCAAACGCCGCGCGTTAGACTAACAAAATTTCTCAAAAATATGAATGTAAAAAAACGTTAATATTATTTTAATCTAAAACACCGGTCTTAGAACGACCAAAGAGGGAATTTGTCACCGACGTTCGGCGCGCTGTAACGTTCAACTATTGACTTTGTTGAAGAAAATTCCGCTGGTAAAACATATTATTACAATTTAAATCAGCAGTCTTAGACCAAAGAAGGAATTTGATGCCGACGCGCAACGAATTGTAACGTTTAACTATTGTCTTTGTTTGTTGAACAAAACACCGCGCGTAAAACAAAAAGCAATTGCAATCTAAAAAAGCGTTCTTGGAACCACCAATACGGGGACACGTTTCCAACGCGTGGTGGGTTATAAACTTTAAACTATTGATCTTAATGGTTGAACAAAACGCCATGCGTAAAACAAATAGAATATCACCAAGAAAACAACTGTTAAAAAAAGTTAATATTATTACAAACTAAAAAAAAACGTTCTTATAACGACAAATAAGGGAACTTGTTACCGACGCGCCGAGAGCTGTAAACGTTCAACTATTGACTTTGTTGGTTGAACAAAACGCTGCACGTAAAACAAATAGACTGTCTTTAAGAGAACAACTATTAAAAAAAAGTTAGTATTATTGCAATCTAAAAAAAGCGTTCCTGGAACGTCCAATACGGGAACTTGTTACCAACGCGCGGCGACCTGTAAACGTTAAACTATTGATCTTAATGGTTGAACAAATGTCGTGCGTAAAACAAAGAGAATGTCACCAAGAAAACAACTGTTAAAAAAAGTTAGTATTATTACAATCTAAAAAAACGTTCTTAGAATGACAAATACGGGAACTTGTTACCGACGCGCCGCGAGCTGTAAACGTTCAACTATTGACCTCGTTAGTTGAACAAAACGCCCCGCGTAAAACAACCGCGCCACTTGACGTGCGCCTTTTGCTCTCCAAAATAACTCATCCCGCCTTTTCAGGAGGTGTCATTAAGGTTGGTTCGCTCCTGCTTTACAGTCGCAAGTTAAAGCACTGCCCACACATTCGCGGTAGAAGCTGGAATGTCAGCAACGTGATTCTCAGTCAGATAACTTTGCACAAAGTAAGAATTATTTCTTTAAGTAATAGCTCCTGTTTTGCTAGCACATATCCTATGAGGCAAATTTAAAAATAAAAATGCTACTTATTTATAATAAAGCGGTCTGTACGGAGTCAGAGCTAAAGAATGTTAAAAATACGTCCAGTTTACTACACTAGTGGCAAAATATTTAATAATTTTATGTAATTTGAAAAAGGTGGACTGACAACCTTACTGCACCAAAACATCGCACTCTTTATTAGGTGCTTCACTGAATATTAATGTTTTCTTTTATATTCAAATTTAATTGACAGTTTGTTTGTTTACCAAAGAATACGAAATTAGGTACGTAATGTTTTTAAGTTCTGAAAGTTTAAGTTATATATCTGCGTAGTTATATGCATAATGCAGGGCATATCGTACTAGAATGAGCTCTGGATTTGGTCAAATGTGCGCCGTAGAATAGAGTCAGCACGCAGCATAAATCCTCCTTCGGTCACACAGGTGTGGACTAAGCTTAAGGCTAGGTGGTTTTTTACCTCATTAACAAAATGCTTTTCGCGATTAATGTTTGCGGAATAACGGTAAGTATTGCCGCAGTGGGGGATGACTGCGCTATCATTTGAGAATGGATGCTGTGAAATTGGAAAGAGTTTTGGAATGATTCCCATGACTTTTGAGGTCGTCGCGTTTATGATTTTAAACTTTTCCAGAATCACCGACGTTTTTAATGATTGCTTGAACGCGGAATCCCTCTCTGTTTGTGTTACATTTTGTTAACGCCTACTAGTGGCTGAATTATTTTTCGCATAAATTCAAAATATTAACATTATTACTTGTTCTGTCTAAACAATAGGGAAATAATCTACAACGGTAAATAATATAACGAAAATCCGATACAACGTCAAATAATCCTAATCCTAAGTAATTACAAATGCGAAATTCTGTTTGTTTGTCCTTCCTTCACGCCCTAACTTAGCAACCAATCGACTTGATTTTTGACATAAAGTTAATTTAAAGGGCGGAGAGTATCACAATCTTTTTTTTGATCCTGTAATACCTCAAATCAATGCGTGTTTCACAGGAACTTTCGTATATTAACACGAATAATCGCCCTTCATTATATATATATATATATATATGTATATATATGATGATGGCGTCTTTTACCATAAGCATACGCTGGTAAGAAAAGCCATATATAAATCGGTGTATATCTATATATATACTATATAGATATAGTAATATGAAAACATACCAATCGGTTGTTATAAACATAAAGTATAACTAAAATACGCCTACATTAAAACTGCAGGAATAAATGTTCTCCCGACCAAAAATAAGCGCACATAATGAAGAGTCCTTATTATGGGGAAAATATTTCTTTCAAGAAAATGTGTGGACAATAATTTTTGATTTTCCCCAGCCCTCGAGCGGGTGACCTCCGCTCTTTTAATTACTGCGGCCGGCGCGCTCCGAGAAAATATTTAGCTACGTCCGCCCTCCGTAATTACTAATGAGCTTACATTTTCTGATATAGTTGCATAAAGAAATGGCAGAAATGTTAATAGTTAGAAAAAAATGTACGGAGAAATGTGAGTGCGTAATGAATTTACAACAATGTTTTCCATACTCCGCATGTTTGAGTTTGTAGGTCGTTTACATAAGGGTTTACAAAACCAAGTTTTCTGTTCTACATTTATACATGAAAATAATAGTTTTTCTTGTAAGTAACACAATGTTGTAACTTTGTATCTAATTTACTAGGATGGGTTTTCAGTACACAGTTGGCGAAATACAATAGAATTTTTTGTATGCCAGAACTTGCCTTCCAAGTTTTCGTTAATAAATTAACTATGTAAGTAAAAGACACAGTTTTGCTTACTATGCGCTTCCACTGCAGTAAAGTAATCATAACAAAAGTTGAAATTAATTGTACATAGAGTGCAATAAAGTACAGTTTATTTCGCATCATAGATGTAGGTTTGTGAGAACGTGGAATAACACTGTAGTACCGTACCACACTGTACAGGTGTGTAAATTGTCGTAGTATATTTATTTATTTTTATTTTATACTGCGAAAATACACGCATTGCCATCTAGCGTAAGTAAGTATCCAAAGTAAGCGTAGCTTGTGTATTGGGTACTAAGATAACTGATGAATATTTTTATAAAAAATAATATACATAAATACTTATAATATACACATAAACATTTATGTTCATTACACAAACATTTTCTAGCCTTGGACTCAGAAAGCAGGGTCGCTGCCCACTGCGCCAATCGGCCGTAAATATTTAGTTGACTATCTATTATTTAGGTATTTTATTTAATTACTAGTTGTTGCCCACGACTTCTTCTGCGTTTGATATTGTTTTTTGATGTGGCATTAAATTTAGTTGTAGTTCTAAAAGAATTTAAAGAATTTAAAAGAATTTCAGTATCGCTAAGCCTTAAATGAGGGGGTCGCTGCTGTCTGCTGAGGAGTTCTGTCCTCTATCTTCAACCACATTCATCAGATCTACACAGTTTGGGCAAAATTAAACACATATTATAACTTCTATAGTACAAAAATAATTATTTAAATCGGTTATAATTTGTCGCAGTTATGGTGTAAAATCGTCAAACGCTTTCATCCCCTCTCCCAAAGAAACCGAGCTTAATATCGGGATAAGTATCTTATCAGGTAAAGTATCTTATATTACTTCTATTACTTCTGAGAATACGTGTACAAAGTTTCATGAGGATCGGTTTAGTAGTTTTTGCGTGAAAGCGTAACAAAAAAACTTACATTGACATTTATAATATTAGCAGGGATTGTTTTTACTCTATATACTAAGAAAAGGTCTGAGCTTGATCATAGAAGCAGATATTTTTTAAATTTCTTTCGCAAGGGAAGTGCTGTCTTCACCAAGATGGCGACGGAAAAATAAGAGGAAGTACTCCGGAGCAAATTAGAGAGCGCCTTCCGCAACGAGAGTGGACCGGTGCCTATTAACTGAGCCCATATTGTAGTATTATTTTTTCATCTGCCTGCATATCACAAACAATTTCTGAAGTGAAAAGTGAAGCTTGCAATGCGACCTTCGCCGATTCTATCCTATCTTTTATAAGGTTAACACAGATCATGATACAAAAATGAAATTCTTATCAAACTAGTAGTCCTCTAGTTTATCCAAATGCACGTCAGTCCAGGTGTCCACGCTGGCATTTAAGCCCTTAAATTGAAGGATTTAGTTTTATAGTTTGCGGATACTATGCCCTTGGATATAATACAGATTAGGTTGTCCTTTGTGCAAAAGAATTAGCGGTCCCCACGCATTCACAGCGAGGGCAAAATTTCACAGTTCAGGAGCTGTTAACACGATTAGTTGTTCGCGAGAGCATAACTCATCGATCGGGAGACTCTTCACATTAATTTCATAGCAATTAATATATACGAGCAATTCGACAATTAATTGGTGCAAAAAGAGCCGGGAGCTTTGGAATCGCGACGGAATCGCGGCGGGTTCGCAGTAAATCACATTCGCACAATGAGGCAGGTGGCGGCGGCGCGATAATGCTGCGTTTAATTACGCGGAATAATTAGTGAACGGAATATTTTCCGGGCCCTAACTATCTCCGCCGTCTTCCGGCGATAACTAGGCGGTAATTGCGGATTAACCTCGCATTCAGAATTTAATAGGTACTCCACAGAAGCGCCCATAACACCCGACCCCAATAACACTATTTGTTTAGTGGCGTCGAAGTAATCGCTTCCCGGTAAAATACACCCATCTCTATAATTGGACGCTACGTGTACGGACGTTTTAATTGCAATTTATCAAAATGAATGTAGCTCCGATTTTCAATAGGTATCGAGAAAATTTAATATCGGAAAGTGGGAGCTGTAAATTTTCAATATTTTAAATACAGCCGCGCTCGGCACCCAGTTGCGATTGTTTTAGATCGTCTCGCGGGAGGATGGTTATGTGCTATATTGCAAACGTCACGTGCTGTCGATGTAATTTGCGCTTTAATAATTTGCACGTGAATAATCCACGGCAATAACCTCGCACCCCCGTCTCCTCTGAGCGTAACCACGACAACGTTTGATCTCTCTAATAGTAGGCGAAAAAAATAATAATATAAGCGCATTTGTCGCTTACCTGCGACAATTCGTCCGAAGTGTAGTTATTGCCGACCCCCGGGGGTGGCTAGTTGAGCGTGAACTTTTGATATCGGTGCGAAATATTAATTTCTCAGCGCCAATAAACAGCCGAGCGTACGTAATGCTGGCAAATTAAGCTGAGTGCCTTTAATAATATTTTGTAGGAAATTTTAATTATGGAACGATATTACCTCGTCGACGCTCCGATGGAATTATTCGTGAGCTAATTAATTTCAATATGAAAAGCTTAGGTAATATCTATATCAAGTATTTGGTATTTATATTTATTTTGTTTAATAAACTTACAATAAATTTATTGTTTAACTTCTTTTTATAAATAAGTTTTTATCATTTCGCAAGTGTTGATGCGCTTATAATAAAGTGTATTTAAGTTTACATCGATTGTTGCTCTATTGTGTTAAAAAGAAGTTCTATTCCCCACCTCCCAAGTTCAACATCAGAGCATTGAATTAGAATCAATTATGGCATCTTCTAGGCAAATCACTTAAGGTGTGCTCGGAGACAATAGCTAATACAATAGTTCTAACAAATCTAGATAAACTATAAATCTAGATTTTACATTAGAATCAGTTATGAAACCAGCGCCGATGCTTAATGTGTTGTCCGAGACTGGAAGGCGGATACTATACGATTCTATAATTTTATAACTTTTATAGTTTTTAGTGGCAGTTGGCCAGTCAAAGCTTAGTGGTCAGAGAGCTCAGAGAGTCGCAGGATTAAATCCTGTCTATTTCGAAAATTTTATACGCAATTTAAATAAAAATAATAAATAATAAAAGCCTTTATTAACAATCTTATAAATTACATTTCACCTTATTCTACTTAGTACTACCAAAATATTACATGTACAAGTAAAGTAATTATAATAATTATACAACCAAATGCGTACCTCACATCTTATATTGGTGACTATGTAATAAATTTATGTATGGTGCAATTTAAAATCTACTGTCCCTGATTTAGGTAAAAACCTGTATTACATGCGACAGTGCTCTCCTGTTATTGTTGTTGTCACCTTAAATATATACGATTCTAACTCCAAGAACAGAAAACCCAATTATCCATAACAATTTTTTCCCCGACCTGAGAATCGAACGCTGGACTTATATTATACGCGTAGTTGTACAATTTAACCACCTAACCAACTTGAAGGCTGTTCATAGCGTATACATGCATACAAATTCTATAGTGTACGCGTACTACTAACAACTCCAGTAACATAATATTTCTGCGGGAGCAGATAAGCTTACATTAGAACACAAAACCGAGGGAAAGCAACCCAGCTAGATACTTTCACATTCCGTTTGCATTTTCACAGACAGTGCGCGTTCCGTTCCGCGGAGTAGTTACCTAGATTTACGTAGAAGATAGGTAAGTAAAGTAGTAGTTGTAGGTAAGCACTAAATAGGTGAAACGGAGTTAGCTTAGTGGGTTTCGGCATTCCTTTCGTGAAGACCAAGTTCGAGCACCACTAACTTTTCGGAGTTATGCACGTTTTTAATTTAAGCAACTTAAATATCACTTGCTTTAAACGGTGAAGGAAAATCGTGAGGAAACCTGCGTGCCTGCGAGTTCTCCATAACGTTATCATGAGCATGTGAAGACTACGGCCTAAACCCTTCTCATGCTGAGAAAAGACCGAGGGTAGACGCAGGGTATGCAGATGATATAAAATGAAGAAAATCTCTAGTACGAGTTATAAAAAACCTAAGGGTGGGCATTGTACACGCGAATCCCTTCGTACCAAATTTAAAGAAATAGGTATACTTACAGTAGCCTCGCAATAAAATTATAATAATATAATCTTTATAGAACAAAACATAAGTAATTATAAACAAAAAGTCGATATAAACAGTTGACTAACTAGAAACGGACATAAATTAGTGACATCTGCATATCGTCTGAGAAAAGTACAGAAATCCTTTGTGGGGATGGGTATATGCTTTACCTAAGTTTAAACAATATATTGAAACACATTTAACAAATCGTGGTTACTAGACGATTGATGAATTCCTTAACGACAGGGCTGCTTGGAAGCAGACCCCTCTGCTCTCATCTCTCACAAAACAGAAAAATTCTAAAGATTGTTAAACTTTGCTTAGTTTCTTGCCGGCTCTTCTCAGTGGAAGCTGCCTTCCGAACCGATGGTAGAGTCAAGACAAATAGACTGACTTGACGTTTCAAAAGTGCTTATTAATGAGGCCTACTTGAAATAAATGAATTTTGATGTTAGAATTTTTTTGAGTTATTTAAAAGCATACCCTTAAGTTTGTATGACTCATACTGATGATTTTCTTCATTTTATATCATCTGCATACCCTGTGCATACCCTCTATGTACGCCATTGGTCCGGTAATGGGTCGACAATGATGATGGCTAAATAGGTAAGGAGCGTTTGGAACCCTCGTAGCTTAATAGTGTAATAAGCGCACGAGTGAACTGTGAAGATACCACCACCGTGTCTCTGCAATGGAAAAAGGCGTATTACGTTACTACGTATGAAGAGTGTCTGAAAATTAAGAAAGCTATAATTCTTGTCATGTTTTGCTATTTTTGACCTCAAGCAACCAGCTAAGTTTGTTGTTGCCTTTTTTGGACCAGGGTAAAATTGAAAACCTTAAAGGTCTAGTCATCATCAACTCTTCGAATTGGAGGGTTTACCTGTAACCACGCTGGGCAGACGGATGGGTGATCGCAGTAACACTCACTGGCACAGCGCAAAATAAGAAATCCTCATATCGCGTATCGCCCGCAACGCATCTCGTTTTTCGTCGAGAAAAAATTAAAAATATAGTATAAGGTTGATCAGAAGCGCCGATAACTCATGCTACCGTTTACGCGTCCTTTGTTCGAGATAATAATAAAAATCAAACAATGATCGCAGTACAAGACCTTACCTCAAAACACGCCCTACTTGAATGGTAAAAAAAACATGTTTAGTGGACTCGGCTTTCTTATTACGTTCCCAAGCTTGTCGTGCGTGCTCCCGAACTTTATTACGGGTAAATTGATCCGCCCGATATTGTATAAGAAATTATCAACGTTTGGTTTAGGGAATGATCTTTACAAATTATTTTTTAATAGAAACCAATCACTAGTTCGCCCCAAACCTCACGTTGTTAATGCAATATTTAAAATTGTTAAGTATATTATTTTTTTGTTTATTTGGGATTTGGGATTTTACACTGTTCCAATCTAGTGGCCGGCTTAGGTCTCCGCTTATAGAGACCTGCCGCTAAGCGATTTAGCATCCTGGTTCGATGTCGCGAAGAAACCTATTAATATCACTGCCATACCTTTGACACCTTCCATTCTAGACTGAATGATAACTTACAACTAGATGAGATTTCAGTCAAGGTCTAACTAGTAGACGAATGAAAAATAGACTGATTTAACATTTGTTGTCTTACACATTCTCGCGAGATTTAATAGGCGTTAAATATTATCATTTTCATCCTCAGCCTACTAACATCTCACTGCCTGACACAGGCATAGGAGAGATGGTTTGAGTATAGACCTACCACGCTGCCCCAATGCAGGTTGGTGGACTTTCACGTGGATTATAACCGATACCGATTGCTCAGGTACAGGGTTGGACAGCGTCAATTTCCAAACACAGGAAAAAGATCTTTAACAGTAAATACACAAGCTACCCTTTAAAAAAATCTCCTGACTCAGGATTCAAACCCAGTACTTCGTTATCGGTAGTTGAACATACTGAGGCAGTCGCATCGTCTACAGTTAACGTTCAATCACCATTCGACGTTCATCGTCGCGCGAAATAACATGTGATTAGCAAGTCAGACTTTTCTTAACCTTGCAATCGTTACTGTTGTTTAGCAAAACAGTGGCGAATTATGTAGTTACACTATACTTTCGTTTCACTCCCCGTATTGCAGCATCCTCAAGAGATGAGACAAAAAGAAAAGTCTCCCAGTTTAAAGTCCTAAACGTAAAGTTCTCACTAATCGGAATACACAAAAATAATGTGCGACTAGTGTTGCACGTGTTATTATAACACTCTGAACTTATTGTCATGTGCGTAAAATCACAGGAACTCCCGGTCTAATGAATGTACATTCACAGAGAAAATAGTTTCGACTACACATTTATTTAATCCATACCAAAACGAATGTCTGAACGAACGAATGTAAATTCAAAAAAAAGGAAAAGTGAAATTGAAAATTTTTGTTTGTAATTTCATCTTTCATAGTAATTTAAAATTATAGTAATTTTTCACAGTAATATATTTTGATGTGCTTATGGGCCTGTTAGGTCTTGGCCAATCGGCACTTGGCCAGCAAGGTGGTCTAAGGGCTAAACCCTTTTTCTGATAAAAAAAACCAACCAATGGTGGGTATACGTTATTTAAGCTATTTTTATTTCGAATAATGAAATTCCCTTATTACCTCTCTATGTGTTTTCGGACTTGAATACATGATTCTTTTTATCCGAAAAATCCTACATATATTTAAAGGTTATCGTTGAGTTAATATTAGCAAAAGTTAGTTTTGTTTCTTTTGTTCTGTAGTGTTCTTGTCTTGCGGTCTCGCAGCAACTTTCGCATTATATACTATAAAAGCTGAACAGAGATACAGTGCCTTCGAATAGTACAAGCTTTTTAAACCGTGGGCCGAGCTCGATAAGGTAAATGATCTGGTTATATCTAATAATTAATTAAATGTTAAAATTGGCCTCCATTACTTTTTATAAACTTGTAACTTCAACCAAACATTGAGTGAACTTTAATTCGTATGCTAATCATATTGAACTACCACGGTCAATTATTAATGGTCATACATATTAATTTTTGCTAACTTCAATTGAAAAGAATATTCAAAAAACTTTTCGGTTCCGCTGTACCGGCGCGCACCTGGGTCGCCGGGGGCTCTTATTCAAATGCAAATCAAACGTTCCATTTTTAAAATCTACCATCTCAACTCGCCTTGCTTCCGGAACGACTTATGTCCAATTGCTACCAACACGCTTATGCAATGTCAATCAAATTCAAATCGTATAGGTATTAAAATACAATAGTATTTTCAATGGTCTGTTAGTAAGTTATGTCATTTTATTATTGAAACGATTTGTCGTTTGAGACCTTTTAGGGTAAATTTCGAGTACCCAGGTGTGCTCCCGATCCGGTTAAGGGAAGCGTCCTTGTTAGGGAATCTCGTATAAAATGGTTTAATGGTTTGTTTTTAATTTCATTTTTACATTCAACGGCGCGGAGATGTAATTTATTGCTAATAAAATGTTTTACACACCTCATATTTGTTAAATGATAAACTTCGAACTGGCACGTTTCTTGTCCAAGATTTTAAAGTAATGTTTGAGAGTTAATTTTGAAAATAGGTATCTTATGCCCGTTGTCACTAACAACGAGCAAGGCTATGCCTAAATAATTAACGCCTAATCTAATGAGATTCCTACGCATACATTAACCGTTCACCAATAGTTTTAACCATAGACTTGGTGAAACGTTTTTTTCTAAAGACATTCAGGATTAGATTCAGGTGATGTCTGGATTAAGTGGAAACGAACATAATGCATACAATCAGATACTGCATGCTATACAGACCTTGAAATAAATTAAAATGAAAATATAAGAACTACCAAACCCAAATGAACAAAAAATAAGTATAAGTAAACATTACAGTGATATAAACATCGAACGTTTTTTTTTTAGTAGCTTGTAAGTACATAGATACATAATGTCATACAGTATACATTTAAGAGGTATGTTACATATAAAAATATCACTAAAATTCTAAATGTGCAATAACAAATCTCCCAGATAATCTAATTTTGAGTTTCACACCGTTACATTAAGGCTACCTAAATTAGGTAAGTGATGAGAAAAGCAGTTTAAAGTGTCTGTGTGTTGGTCTGAACGAAAAACCTTTACGGTTTCATTAAGCGATTTGTTGAGATCTTTCGAATCTTTACTAATACCCAACCAAGCCAAGAGGGCATCTACACACTGGCCCAACATTCATCATAATTTTCATAAACCCATTAGCGGCCCACTACAGGACACGGGTCTCCTCTCTCTTGAACTACGGTCCACCACGCCGGCCAAGTGCGGATTGGCAGAAGCCTAGTTTTTTTTTTTAAATAAATAAATATACTATGACAATACTCACATCGTCAGCTAGCCCCAAAGTAAGCGTAGCTTGTGTTATGGGTACTAAGACGACTGATGAATATTTTTATGAATAATATACATAAATACTTAGAATATACATATAAACACCCAGACACTGAAAAATATTCACGCTCATCACACAAACATTTTCCAGTTGTGGGAATCGAACCCACGGCCTTGGACTCAGAAAGCAGGGTCGCTGCAAACTGCGCCAATCGGCCGTCAAAGTTTGAGAATGTTATGAATGTTATGAAGAAATCTCACGCATGTTGGTTTCCTCACGATCTTTTACTTCACGTTTAAACTAAGTTATATTTAAATGACTAAATTTAAAATGCGCATATCTCCGAAAAGCTAGACGTACGTGCCGGGCATCGAAATCAGTCCCCCAGAAAAGAGGCTAAAAAGTTAACCACTAGGCTATTGGATAGAAACGTTACTTTGCGTAATTCGGAATCGCGGATCGCGGAAAAGTCAACATGAGTTACTCAGTTGAGTCCTCCTCCTGAGGATGCTTTGGAGCGAAACTTGCGTAGAAGGTACATTGTCGAAGATCTGTTTAGTGTGGAGTATAAGGATTGAAGAAATTATAAATTACACCATACAGATTCTTGCTTTTCGCGGAGTATAGCAAATTAAGCTTAATTTTCCATCCAATGTTAGCTAGCTTTCAATTATTGATACGTCCCCACTGAGCTCCAACTAGATAACGCTCTACCCAAAGAACTATTTCTTAATGCGGCAACTCAATATCGTTTCTATTGACAATTTGACGATGCTGAAAACATACCAATAATCGGATTGAACGAAATCAATAAGTTAATTTGTTGCCTTTTCTTCAGCGTGCATTTAGAATACTTTTCGGCACCCAATGCTCTTGAGTTATGTATTAACAAGTAGGGAAAATTATCACCATCACTATCTCAGTATCTACAATATGAGTTTAGAGTTAATAGGCATAATATTATAGGCATGCGCGCTCTAGCATTTAGGCAGCTACTTATCTTCAAATATTATAAGTTTCAACTTAAAATAAACCTTAATGTTTATACATGTATGCGGCCAAAAAACAATCATCCAACGAGACTGAGTCTACATTTTCTAAAGCAGGTTATAATTGTCGAGATAATATAAGCTTTCCTAGTTTTACTAAGGACTTAGGTGCTCTTTCTTAAGATGGAATATAATCTGAAATTAGAATAAAATTACAAATAATCTACGCTTAATAACTTAGTAGTATATTCAACTAGCCGCGGCCGAAGCCTGCATGGCCTTAACCAATGTAACCCTATCCCAAAAGAGCGCGACCATTCTACAAAATAGTCAGAAAGACATAGAGAATCGTAAATTCACATTGGGGGTCAATGTGAATTTACGATTCACATACAACAGTTTTGAATACAGAATTTACAGTTCACAACAGCGACTGGTTCTGTTTTTTTTTTTTTAGATTAGATTATTATTATTTTAGATTACATGTAAGGGCTTCGCTCATGCGCCCTGTGACTTATATATCCTATTTTAGCACTAAATATGCGTGCACAGTGAGGACATGTAAGTGGGGGTCCATACCCAAAGCGCGTCTACCAAATTTAAATGGGATAAAGCAGATGCCCCGCCTAATGTTAAAGAAAACCATCGAAATACTTTGCATGGCATGCAAGAAATACTTTCTACAATGTGCCGCCCTGAGTAGTACAATTAAACTGGCAACCACGCCTTTTATACCGAAACGCTAAGCAGTAGCGGCTGAAGTGATTCCTCAGACGAGCTCTGTCACAAAAAAAATCTCTGTGGAACCCTAAAAATGCTTTGAATTAAGAATCTCCGGCTTCAGTGCTATTTTTAACCGCGTCACATAGGTGTAGTCATTACGTCGTAGCTATTGTTGTTGGTTTGTCGTGCGGGGTCAATGTCCGACGTAGCTGTATATAAATACGTGTGCAAACTTAGTGCCTTTGTTCTTGCTTTCAGCCACTTTTGCTTTGACCGATCATATTATTATATACTCTTACCTTTTATATAAAATATAATGAAATTAATACAGTTTTTCACCTATAATAGCAGGATCCATGAAGGCGCTATGCATTTAAGGTAGATAACTTGAATTGCGTTAAATTTTTACACTAAACATTACCTCTACAAAGTGGTTATACTCTGGAATGGGTTGCCGAGGGACATTAGACAGTCTAAATCACTAAACTTCTTCAGAAGTCGTTTAAAAGAATATTTCTCATCTTCTGGGTCATAAACTTATATGTAATATATACTTTGTATGTAATTGCATAAATATATAATTATTTCTATATTTATATATCTCTATGAGCTATTTATCAATTCTTGTTATGTAGGTATAGTTGATGTAGTTTATGTTTTGTCATATTACACTATCGCGTTTCCATAATAATTTGCTTCTTTCATTAAGGGTTATCTGGAGATCGCTTAAAGCGTTAAGGCTGCCTTTGCGCATATTTTATTTTGTTATTTTTATATCCAATATTTATTGTTTTACAACTAAGGGTAATTGTGTGCAATAAAGAATTTATTTATCTATCTTTACAAATTGGGTCTTGAATACAGGTTCACGTGGCGGTAAGTTATAATGCAGCCTAAGATGGTAAGAGGATATACTTTTTGGGGTGTGGTAGGTATTTTAAACCAAAGTAAAAGTCAAAGTCAAATAGGCGCATAGATTGCACTTTTGATGCGTACATTACATGTAAAATATGACATAGAACTGAGTTGATGGCGATAACTAAATTCGTCAACTTAAAACTTAATTCATCAACTTCAACACGCACCCCTACTCGGTTTCTATGGCCGAAGCCTCCTGCCAGACAAAACCGCTGTGAACAATTACATCCTACATTTCAGTCTTAACTGTAGTTGCGAACAACTTTGCACACGTTAAATTAAAGCAAAAATAAATGTCAAAAAAGTCTAACGAAAATTGCGTATTTTATTCGTTTTTTTTTTCAAATATAATTTAAATGTTTTAAAAGTCTATGTTTTTTACGAAGCTAGGAACAAAGTGCTAGATTTTCACGTGTAATTACGTAGGACATTGACCCCGCACGACATAACAAACACAACAATGGCGTCGCGGTAATGACTACGCCTAATGTGACGTGCGTAATAGAAAGTTCTCACGGGGAGTTGAAGAGTTATGATGTTATATTTACAACAGAGTTTTAGGTATCCGACACCTATTACGGAAAAATGGAACCCTTAAAGAATCAAATCTTTGAAATTACTTTAAGATCGATGTCAGCAAAGCTATCGAATATAAAACCTTATAGCTAATTGGTCTCGTAACTATTTCTGATTTAGTTTTTCTTGGTTAGTCTTGGAGACAGATGCAAAAAAATACTGGGTTCGCCAATCGCGCCTAGTACGTGTCGTCCTTATTTTTCATTTAGTTTTTCTTGATTAGTGTTACAGACAGTAACACAAAAACCTACGGTTTCAGTAAGCCTAATATGAAGACGGTGACTTTTGTCGTCTTTTAAGTTAAAATGACGCAGATTCGATCTAAAGCAGAGGAAATTTGGTAAATCTGCTGTGGTCTTAGAGGCAACGGCTGTGGGCAATTACCACCTTATATTGTTTCCAATGTTAATCTTAAATTTTCGCCATCTAGCCCTGAAGTAAGCGAAGCTTCTGTTATGGGTACTAAGATAGCTGATGAATATTATAATATACATAAATACTTATTATCTGTATATAATACGTATTTATGTAAATTATTAATAAAATTATTCATCAGTGATCTTAGTACACTTAACACAAGCTACGCTTACTTTGCGGCTAGATGGCGATATGTGTAATGTATTTATTTATTTCATTTTATTTTATTTATTTATCCTACTCACGGTCAATGATGTGTCGTCCAGAAATCAAGCATTCCGCGTAAAAGCCGAAAAGGGATATAAGTTTGACAGAACTTCCATACCCCTATCAGGTTAGTTCACTACTATCTTAGACTGCAATAACACACATCACCAGCGACTGCAGTCAAGAGCAGTGGATTAAAAAAAAAATATTTCCATATAGTAAATACAGGATAATTATACCAACATACCAATTTAATATCTTTTTCCTACAAAAAGTAAACTAGTTCCAACTTTTAACGACGAGATCTATTGAAAAGATTTAATATTCCATTCCACGAAAATGGTCACGCTACGAAAAAAATTAAATGCCCATAATCCATCAACGGACCTCACACAAGACCAGACAGCGTGGCACCAATATCACCATTATAAAAATTCCAAAACATTTGATCAAATATTCAACCAACATTCACAAAAAGCCTTAAAAAACGTTTATAGCCAACATTGGCACAGTGTGCGATTGTAGCTCGTAAATATTAATCCAAAAAGAAAAAGATAAATTAACATTGAAACACAATAGGTGGTGTAGACGTGTTAATTTAATTTACGTGTTTTATTTGCGGCTTAAAAAAATGGTGTTCTTTTAAAATATAGATGGTAAGATGTTAATATAAGGTTCTTATCTAGAGTTTACAGCGTTTCATAAAAAATAGATCGACCTATTTGATATCTTCCGAAATCGGGTAGTAACAGTCAGTATGTGTGGCTAAATTAAGTCTTGCTGGTCTAACATGTACGCAACAAGCTAATTAAGTTTACTTATTATCTTTTCTTTTCTCATTGGAATAGGACTAGAAAATGGTAGAAATAATAATCGCGCGCGCATGTAAGGGCCTGACACACCACATTTTTTAAACGCGCCGCTAAAGCGCGTGTTAGAAACATACTTCATCAGTGCGCTTTTATCCTACAGAGCAGTTTGTTGTCGTTTGATCGATTTAAACGGATGTTTGAATTTAAGGACAAACTGTAATATTATAACTATAACAATGTTATTTTTTTATAATCATACAATTACACTTATGACTTAACTAATTACTTTACAAGTATGCCCGGCCAAGAATGCCGCGGTGAAGAACCAGACTGATCCTATGCGCAAAAAATTAGCCAGCTTTTCCGTCACCAGAGGCAATCATTGTAGTAATAGCTCGTAAGCTATTACTTAAAGGCATTTGCACTTAGACCCATTGCACAGGGGTCTCCAGGGTAAATAAAACCAATATGTTAGAGTTACCACTGTAGTACATACTCGTACGCCGTCAATCTCAGTTGCGGCTCCTGGTCTTGAAGTATATGACATAAGGCTATCAATATCAATTAGTAAAGTATATTTTTTTAATAATTGTAGCAGTCGAACCTATGATATGCTTATTTTGGGGCTAGATGGCGATGTGTGTATCGTCGTAGTATATTTATTTATTATTTATTTATTTATGATTATAAAATATCCAATAAACTTGCTCTAACGGTAATTTAACATGAGTTAATGATTTAATACAATGTGATCGCTCAAAAAGGTATATGCGTGCGCGTACCTATTATATAGTCTGCACCCCTGAGAGTTTTTAATACCGAGCCATCGTGGCCAGCGTGGTGGGCTACGGCCTTAACCCTTCTCATTCTGAGAGGTGACCTGTGCCCCGTAGTGGGCAGGTTTTTTTTTTATAGGATTACCTGGGGCAATAAAATATCACTGCAATTAAATTTAGGTAGGCAAATATATGTCGAAACTCTAAAATGAGGGAACACAGAATTTGTGTGCATAAACAGTAATCTTACGAAAAATAAAGCAAAACTAAAGAAAAATGTTAAATGATAGATAATACATTAATAGTATGAACTGCATGACCATAAAGCAAAGTTCCAGAAATCAAATAAGTTGCCAACAAAAAGACCTTCTCGACATCAATCCCCAAAGACTCGGCCCACACAAAGAGCCCTCGGAATTCGCTAAATAATAATAACTAATAGTTTTTTCGAGTTCCATACAAAAAAATGATATAGTGTACTCAAAACTCTAACAGTAAATCAAAAGCTGTCTTACTGAATCGTCTGATATTCATGTAATGACAACAAGGCACGTACTTATGCCCACAATCTATACATTAAAAAATTATATCCGTGTCGTCAAATAGCATTTTTAAGTAGAGCGGGCTTAGTGACGTTTTATGCCGGAAGAATGACGGAATGAATGTTTTCAAGACACAATATATATTTTTCTTTTATTTTAGTCCGGTTCATACGCAATTAGGTACATAAAAATAACGCAAGTAAATAAAAACTGGCGAATTTTTATGGAAGTTCCTTAATAAAGTAAAAGTGTTGGGTCTGAAACTAATCATTTGAAATTAACTTTTTTCTGGACGTTGGAAACGATGGATGAAGTTTATGAAACTTTTTTATTGTAAAGGTTACTATTTAATTATGATAAGTTTTAATAGTGTAAAATATCAAAACGTATCTCACTAGAATAATAAGATATGCCAACTTAAACATATCATGTCAAAATGTCAAAACCTGGAATGAGTAAACGTACCTAACTGCATTGCTATATATTGTTAAAAATGATACTGACAACAAATTTTGCACGCCAATCTTAACAGGACACTATACAATATTAAATTTATTGTTAATAATAATAATAATAATAATAAATTAATTAATATACTAAGACAATACACACATCGCCTTCTGGGCCCAAAGTAAGCTTAGCTTGTGTTATGGGAACAAAGGTGACTGATGAATATTTTTTGAAAAATAATACAATAATACTTATAATATACATATAAACACCCAGACACTGAAAAATATTCACGCTCATCACAGAAACATTTTCCAGTAGTGGGAATCGAACCCACGGCCTTGGACTCAGAAAGCAGGGTCAACTGCGCCAATCGGCCGGCAACTATGCATGTAGCATATTCTGGCAATTGATGGATTGATTGCATTTAGTTGCATAATAGGTTAAGTTTAAAACGAAGTCTATAGAGGTATGAGTTTAAGCAATAAAAATTGCTACAGACTCAAGAGACTCATATCTGTAGCAACAACACTTATATTTCTTCTGAGCCGTGCTTAACGTAAAAACATTTTATATATATTAAATGGTTTTTCCAAGCAAACGAAGTAATGGTAATACGCTAGTATAAAATAAATAAATTTTACTACGCCATCTGTCATGTCGAAGATAAATCGTAAAGGCGGCTCGCCAGAAGTCGAGTCAGGCGCACGTCATTCACCCTTTGACGTTTACTGTCGATGGAAGTTACGTTACGTTGAAGCCAAGCGATAGCTCTTACCTCATTACTGAGGCGTCCGATTTAATACTTTTCAAATATTTAACTCGCATGTTTGATGACCACATTAACCTTACGCAGAACGTGCAAGTCAACGTATAAAGTTAATCGTATCGCTAATTACATCGGACCATCATTTAGCATTATCTCATTTGATATAACTTTTATCAGATGTTCTACCAGATATCTAATATTATGGAGTATTTATCATCTACGATATATGATAAATATACGTAGATAAATACGTAGAAGATAAATATTCCATAGATTTCTCATCCCTCATTCTAATTTCGCGACTTGAAGCGGCGCGGTGATAACCCAGTAGTTCGGACTTCGCCTTAACTTTCGGGGACCCAGTTCGAATCCCAGCTCGCACCTCTAACTTTTCTAATGAAAGTGCATTTTGAGAAATTAAAATATGACTTGCTTCATCGGTGAAGGAAAACATCGTGGAGAAACACGCAAGCCTGAGAGTTCTCCATAATGTTCTCAAAGGCGTGTGGAATCTACCATTAAGCAATGGGCCAGCGTGAAGGGAAAACAAATGATAACGACTAAGACAAAGAGACAGATATTGTATCGATAATGCAGTCGTGTTTATTTAAAAAACACTGAAATCAAAATAACTCAATGTCATGAAAATTGGTTTCTTGAAAACCATATACTTATTCAATAAATAATAATTTTTAGCGTATTTGTAAAAATCCTAATCAATTTCATAAAATATCGAGCCAATATGAATTTATAGTTATCAAAAGTTTAATTGTTTACCAACTTTATAAAATTACTGTAACTTTAAAACCGTAAAAATTACTGTAAAACCAAACAAATAAACAAACAGACTTACTTCCGCATATATAATATAAGTTAGGATTGCTTAAGTTGTATAAAGTTTAAAGTTTAGATCAATAATCAAGAAGATCAAATCTAAACTTTTGGGATGCTAACAAGTTCAAGGATAAAAACATTCTTTAAATAAAAATACAGGGTTTCCGAGCGTGTGCGCACATCTCCACGCTGAATTATTAACATAACTATTGAATCTATGAACTGTGTCTCGATGTAATATGATGGTTTTTTTAATGTGTTTCGTTCAGCTTAGCGTTTGGATACCATTATGACTATGATAAATCGCCTTAAGGCTTTATTACGTAGCATGATATGTTTATCCGACTACAGGCTAGCTATTGACTGCAATCTCACCTGTTTGTAAGTGATGATGGAGTCTAAGATGTTAGCGGGCTAACCTGTTAGGGAGTTTGGTAGTCATACCCCTAATCGGTTTCTACGCGACATCGCACCGGAACTCTAAATCGCTTAGCTGCATGTCTTTGTCGATTGGGTGGTAACTAGCCGCCGCCAAAGCCTCCCACCAGTCCAGACCAAAATTTAAATTAAAAAATTTAAAGTAAATTCAAAATATATAAATTCCCAAATTGGCCCTGTCGAGAATCGAACCCGGAACCTCATACTAAAATTCACTACGCTTACCGTTGCGCCACGGAGGTCTTCGATATAGGGAGTATTTCAACCGATGTATTTTGATAGAGTATTAAAATAAATGGACCAGTGCATGGATGTTATCGAACCTGATTGTAAGTGATGGTGCTGCATGAATTCTATATAAGAACTCTATATGGGTAAACCTAACATAGGCACTGAAGAAGCGTTAATACATATTTATTTCATTTATAGTGAGACGATGGTGATAACTACATTTGTTAATTTAAAACTAAACCAAGGACCATTCTAAACGAACCCTAGCCTAACAAGGAGCTCACAACAATGTTACCCGGGTTTTTTTTTGCTATCACCATCTCTCAGTTTTATTAAAGTTGTAGCTCTTATAACATGCAAAAAAACCTGATAAAATAACGCTCCTGGTGCAGCGGGGTAAAATAACTAGCTAGTAGTCAAATAGATTATCTAACGTTGCAATAAAACTTATAAGTCACTTGCAGTGAAAAAAAAATACATATCGAAGGATAATTTTATAAAAAAAATCTAAAACCGGTCGGTCGTTGAAAAAATGGACCAATTCGATCAGAAGCAATCCCTTTAATTCACAAAAGCAAATCATTAGAAGATCCTACTTGAAACAGCCACTCCATTCAATAACGTTTTTTTCAAATAAAAAATAAAAAAGCCGTCACCACTCCAAACTCCATCCAGGCAAATTAAATTCATATACGCAAAGTAATAACAGTGGGCATCAAAAGGCCTCGACTGTCCGTGGAGCTTTCCTTTTAATTAGACCCCTAAGTACTCGTTAAAAAACAAGATCTTCCCAAACAGACAAAACAGGTACTAACAAACGCCGGCTATATAAAAAAAACGTTGGATAAATAAGTGGAAAAATACAGGTAAGTCCAAGAGGGGTTTTGTACGGCCCGGCCGGCCACTTAGGTCATCCTGCGAAATAAAGGCCCAAGTTTTTTATATCGCTTTTAAATGCGAAGCCCGTACGTTCTGTCGGACCCGCCTCATCCCCTTCTACGATAATGTGAAAGGAAACAAACGAAAGAAAATGTTTCCGAGCGCCCCGTTCACTTTTATTGAACGTTTGTACATAGTTTCGATTGCAAATAGTTCGTGTAATTCAGTTAGCTGCCTCTGCGAAACGAATGAAAATTGAGCATCGGTAAATGTCTATCGGACAACAGTTTACCTGCTGTATTTACAAAATGAGCGAGTCTACCTACGAGCCTAATGTCATAGAGACTAGACTCTTTGTTGTTTTAATTTTTAGCGTTTATGGTAGCATTAGCTTTTGCCCGCGTTCTTCGTCTGCATTTATTACGGTCTTTTACAAATTCCGCGAGAACCGTTAGTTTTCCTGAGACAAATAGTAGCCTATGTCACTTTCTGTTCTTTTAACTAATTCTATGCCAGAAATCCCCTTGATTGGTTGTTCAGTTTAGGCGTCAAAGGAGGACAAACTGTGTTAAGAAGGCAGTACAGCAAAAATCAAACACTATAGGCATACACACGGGCGCGCGGGAGGAGAGTGTGCGGGGAGAGAGGAACTCCGCCGCCCGGCCGGTCTAACTACGTACCTACACTATTCATTAAGCGACAAGACATCTATCACATTGCAATGTTCATCAAATTCTAGTTCTAACCAAAATTGTAACTATACCTTAAATTATACGCATCAATCATTATCATCAGTGAGTTGTTATTACCCATGGAGGGTTAGAACCCAGCCACCCAACAACAAGAAACCCAAACATTTTGGTTCTTCGAGCCGCAACATCACTGTAAACAGGTACGTCCCAACCGCAAAGTAATTTAGTCCATTAAGTAAATACCTATTCCAATTGCATAAGATTCCAATTTCTAAGTGAGCAGTTATTATAAAGACGCGTTGATTGCGGTAAACAACCTCTCGATATACCTAGTAGGTACTAATTTGAACTGGAATTGAAATTTTATTTTGTATTCATTAGTTAGATGCCATAACTTAGTGATATAAGTTATTGTGCATTTAAATTTAATCATAATCATAATGTTTGAATAGTGTTAGCTAGTTATTACGAGAAATAATAGCAAATAAATTATAATATTACAATTTCATAATTAAATATAGATACAATTTTAATGTTATCCCGATTTTTATGAATTACGTACTTAAAATAGTTTACTAGTTGTATTCACAACGTAATTGCTGTAATAAACAATCATCTTTACATGTATATTACATACCTACCTACAATTTAAGAGAATTAATTATATGTAGCATTGAATTCTTGCCTAACCGTAAGAATAGGTTAGTTATTCAAGTTGTTACTAAAATTTTATTTATATAATATTTATACTCAATACTAACATTTAGTTTGTCGTTAGTAACGTCTATAGTAATATACTCTGCGTGCCTACTTAAGTGAAATGTCGAAGCTACAAGAATTAGTAAAAAAAAGAGGTTCTTATAAGGGTCGTTTAACTAAATTTGAAAATTACTTAGACAACTTAAACAATGTTTCTGACTGCAGTCAACTCGATAAGCTTGAACTAAAACTTCGGATGAACAAAATTGAATCTTTATACACAGAATTTGATGAGGTTCAAACTAACATCGAATGCTTATCGTTGCCGGAGGAAGAGCATCAAAACCAGTGTTTACAGAGGTCCGAGTTTGAGTCCCAATATTTTTCTGTCATGGCTAGGGCTCATGAATTTAGTGGTGCCTTTAAAAAAACCAAAAAATCTTTTAACTATGGCGATAATGGTTCGGTAAGTTCGGATTCATCTGTGAGCGATCATGAGAGTGTAGTGAACACAAAACAGATAAAGAGTTGCATTAAAGGGGTCAAACTACCTACAATACACATACCAAAGTATAGCGGTGAATATGGGAGCTGGCTCGAGTTTCGTGACACTTTCTTATCACTCATTCATGACAATTCGAGCATTAGCAATATACAGAAATTTCATTACCTCCGCGCGTCACTTGAGGGAAGCGCTGCTCAGATAATTCGCTCACTAGAATTTTCTGCGTCTAACTATTGTTTAGCTTGGAACGCATTATGTGAACGGTACGATAATACACGGCTGCTAGTTCAAAATCATATTAAGGCCATCATCGACCATGAATCGCTTAAAAAAGAGTCTGCCGTTTCTTTGCGTACACTCATCGATATGTACACTAAAAATATACGCGCATTGCAAATTCTTGGTGAACCGACCGGAAGTTGGGATACATTAATTATTTTCATCATTTGCTTAAAGTTAGACAGCCGTACTTTGCGAGATTGGGAGGAACACAAATCAACACACAAAACAATAAACTTAGAAATATTTACAAAATTTTTAAAAAATAAGGCTGATTTACTCGAAACTATTGAAAACAACAACAGCAAGCCGGAAACATCACATAGATGTACTATTAAGAATTTTAAAAGTTTAGCTTCAGTTACAGATACCGCGTCTAGAATATTTAAATGTATCCTTTGTCAGGGAGAACATGGACTTTATAAGTGTGATTCATTCCTACGAATGAATGTACCAGAACGCGAAAAATATGTAAAACAAAATAAACTATGCCGAAATTGCTTAAGGGGAGGGGGGCATACTGAACGCTCATGTAGACTAGGCCCGTGCAGGCTCTGTACTCTAAAACATAATTCCTTATTACACATAGAATCCAGTCCTGATACACCTGCGCCTGCACCAGCGGCTGCAGTTAGTCTTTCAGCTTCCACCTGCCAGCCCGGTCAAGTACTCTTAGCGACGGCCATAGTTAAGATTTTGGACATTAACAATACATTTTATGAAGTTAAGGCAATTTTAGATTCAGGTAGCCAAGCGTCTTTCATCTCAGAATCTCTTCTAAACAAATTAGGTTTGAATTTCGAAAGGATTAAATTCACAGTTTCCGGTATAAATAACTTAATTTCTACAGTCAATAAACGATGTCATGCAACATTACAGTCCAGACTCAATTCATTTCAAACTAAGGTATCATTCTTTGTTTTACCAGTTATAACATCGTCTCTAAGAAAATCATTAAATGCAAATCTATACAATATTCCCACGGGAATCAAATTAGCAGATCCAGAATTCTACAATCCGTCTAGCATTGATTTGTTGTTAGGCGCAGACATTTTCTGGGACTTGCTATGCACGAACAAAATTTATCTAGGCAAAAATTCTCCAGTGCTTCAGGACACTAAATTCGGATATATAATATCGGGGCCCACTGGAACGACAAATATACAAACTATCTCGTGCAATTTTTCTCAATTTGATGTAATACAAGAACAACTTGCTAAATTTTGGAATATTGAGGACTTGCAATGTTCAAACAAAGATTCTACTTTAAACGACAATAATCTTTGCGAAATACATTTTAAACAAAATATGTCACGTGATCCGGATGGGCGATTTTCCGTAGGCATACCAATGAAAGGCGACGAATCGGCTTTAGGAGATTCATTAGAATGTGCCAAATTACATTTTCTATCATTAGAGAGACGTCTACAAAAACAAACCACATTAAGGGCTTTGTACTTAGATTTTATGACCGAATATAAGAATCTAGGTCATATGTCCGAAAGTGACATAGACAATGTACACAAAAATGCGTACTTTATGCCACACCATGGAATATTACGTGACAGCAACACGACCAAATTACGCGTCGTATTCAATGCAAGTTTTCCTTCGAAAACCGGGGTCTCGAGTAACGATTTACAAATGATCGGACCGACGATTCAAAGTGACCTTTTTTCAATTTTACTTCGATTTAGACAATATCGATACGTGATGGCAGGAGACATCGAGAAGATGTATCGCCAGGTGTTAATAAATATAAATCAGCGTCATCTACAACAGATAGTCTGGCGAGACGACCCATCAATGCCGTTAAAGACTTATAATCTTAATACGGTTACGTATGGCACTGCTTCTGCACCCTTCTTAGCAGTCCGTTGTCTTAAGCAACTGGCTGACGAGTGCGAAAACGAATTGGTTAGTAGAACAATCCGCGAAGATTTCTATGTAGACGACCTAATCACAGGCCACGATACAGCAGAAGGTTTGTTAGAAATACGTTCGCAAGTTACTAATGTTTTGGCTGCCGGTTGCTTTAATTTAAGGAAGTTTAGATCAAACATCCCTACATGCAGTGATGCTTCTTCTAGCCTCAGTAATATTGTTACCGTAGATTTTAGCGAGCATGAGCCGTCTAAAACGCTTGGTTTGATGTGGTCTCCGTCTACTGACGAACTTCTGTTCAACATTAAGAGGGAAATTGCAATAAATCCGGATATCACTAAAAGAATTCTTCTTTCCACTATCTCCCAGATTTTTGATCCTTTGGGACTACTTAGCATATTGACAATACATGGAAAAATAATCCTACAACATTTATGGCTTCACAAGCTAGATTGGGACAGCCCTTTACCAGACACCATAGTACATTCTTGGTTAAAATTCTTTAAAAGTCTCAATCAGATAAACGATTTAAAAATACCAAGACAAGTTGTATGTCATAATCCCATTAACATTCAGTTTCATGTATTTTGCGATGCATCTAAGGATGCATATGGAGCTTGTGTTTACATTCGTTCGATGGACATAGAAAGCTCAGTGCAAGTGCATTTGTTGTGTGCGAAAACTCGCGTGACGCCTATAAAACCGACATCGATACCACGCCTTGAACTTTGTGGAGCTTCTATTGCCGCTAAATTGCTCGAAAAGGTTTTAGCAACAACTCGTTTAAAATATAGCAACTGTTATTTATGGACAGACTCATCTGTTGTCCTTAGTTGGCTGAAAACGCAACCCAATAAGTTAAAGCAATTTGTTCGAAACAGAGTCTCAGATATATTAGAAAGCACCAAAAGTTTTGCATGGCGTCACGTACCAACCTCTTCCAACCCAGCGGATCTTTTAAGCCGAGGAATAGGTAGCAATCAACATGACAAATTAAACTTTTGGCTACACGGACCTAAATTTCTACTCGATGTTGATGAAAATTGGCCTAACAAAACATTTAACCATAAAGAGTCAGATCTGCCGGAAGTGGTTTTAATATCAGGATTAACAACCGATTCAAACGAAATAATTCCATTTTCTCGCTTTTCTAAATTATTTAACCTTAAAGTTACATGTGCTTATATGTTGCGTTTCATTCATAATTGCCGCCAACCTAAAACCGAAAGGCTAACAGGCTCTCTCACATTTTTTGAAAGAAAGCAAGCGTTCAACACTTTATTAAAATTATCACAAATCGAAAGTTTCCCAGAGTACTGCACGTTAGCAGCAGGTGAGCCATTGTCAACAAAGAATAAATTATTATCATTAAGTCCATTCATTGATGACAAGGGATTGCTAAGAGTCGGGGGAAGGATTAAAAACGGCAATTTTTCATTTGATAAAAAACATCCAGTTCTGGTCACTTCTACACATCCACTTACTAAACTTATTTTCCAAAATGAACACCTACGTCTAATGCATGCTGGTCCACAACTCTTACTAGCTTCAGTTCGAGAGCAAATATGGCCACTTGGAGGTCGAAATTTAGCTAAGAGTATAGTACACAAGTGTCATCGTTGCTTTCGAACGAAAGCAAAGACCACCAATCCTGTTATGGGCGATTTACCTGAGCAGCGTCTTCATCCGGGTTACCCATTCCAGACATCTGGTGTGGACTATGCAGGCCCCATCATTGCTCTTAATCGTAAGGGACGGGGTAGTAGAACAATTAAGGTTTACGTTGCAATCTTTGTCTGTTTCACTACAAAAAGTTGTCACCTTGAATTAGTAACTGATCTCTCAACCAACTCTTTCCTGTCAACATTACGTCGTTTTATTGCTCGGCGCTCAAAGCCTGTAACATTATTCTCCGACAACGGTACTCAGTTTGTAGGTGCTCGTAATGACCTTTATAAATTTCTAAAAGCAAACGCTAGCTCGATAATAAATTCTATGTCTGACGAAGGCATAGATTTTAACTTTATCCCAGCATATGCACCCCACATGGGTGGTTTATGGGAAGCAGGCGTCAAAGCCTTTAAATCTCATTTAAATCGTGTACTCGGCAATGCTCACTTAGATTTTGAAGACTTATACACCGTCCTCGTTCAAATCGAGGCCATATTAAACTCTCGCCCCTTAACACCCTTGTCTAATGACCCACTCGACTTGACTCCACTGACTCCTGGACACTTTTTGGTTGGGCGACCTCTTACAGCTCTGCCAACGCCTGAACGACTGCATACAAATGAAAGTCGGCTCAGCAGATTTGAAAGACTCGAGCGAATGCGGCAGCATTTTTGGTCAAGATGGCACAAGGAATATCTAGCTGAATTACAGCAACGCACTAAATGGCAAACCAGCAAGGGTCCAGCTTTGAAAGAAGGGATGCTCGTGCTAATCAAAGAGGACGCACTGCCACCCATGAAATGGAGTCTCGGACGTGTCATCAAAACACACCCTGGATCTGATGGCGTTGTACGAGTTGCAGATCTACGGACAGCAAAGGGAGTGGTTCGTCGAGCGTTCAATCGAATATGTCCTCTTCCCATTGTCGATTAAAATTGAAAGAAGATTTCTTTCAATCCGGGGGAGGATGTTAAGAAGGCAGTACAGCAAAAATCAAACACTATAGGCATACACACGGGCGCGCGGGAGGAGAGTGTGCGGGGAGAGAGGAACTCCGCCGCCCGGCCGGTCTAACTACGTACCTACACTATTCATTAAGCGACAAGACATCTATCACATTGCAATGTTCATCAAATTCTAGTTCTAACCAAAATTGTAACTATACCTTAAATTATACGCATCAATCATTATCATCAGTGAGTTGTTATTACCCATGGAGGGTTAGAACCCAGCCACCCAACAACAAGAAACCCAAACAAACTGCATTTATTAAATTAGCAACGAAGTAAGGATTTAGCCCCTAAATAGCACATCTGCGACCGCGATGGACTTCTATGACTTAGTTGTTTCGGCTCATCATTGATTAATACTGTAAGTATTTTAGTGTCCACCAATCCGCACTTGGCCAGCGCGGTGGACTACGGACTTAACCCCTTCTCATAGTAGGAGGAGACCCGTGTTCCGTAGTGATCCGGTAATGGGTTGATGTGATGATAAGTATTTATTGTTCTTTTTTTGTTTAATCTTAAGGATCTCACTGTGTAGGTTACGATGGTGCTGGCATGTTCTCGAGGATAAAAGTCCCCGAAAAATAAAGATTAAAAGAATAACCGAAATAACAGATAAATAATAATATAGTTACGATAAGAGGTTCCGAAAGCTTTTTGATTTTAAGAATTCAGTCAATTTATATCTAGTTAGTGTAAGCCTAGATCATCATCATTAGCCTACACCAGTCCACGCTGGATATACAGGCATAGTAAACAGCTGATATTATTATTATTATACTATGGTAGTAGTAGCACGTAGGACCCTCCTGTCCGTTCTCTTTTGTATTTTTTTAATCCAGCTAACCGGTACAGTAACTTTTCAAAAAAGAGCAACTGCTGAGTTTCTTGCCGGCTTCTTCTCGGTAGAATCTGCCTTCCGAACCGGTGGTAGAGTAACTACACACAAACAGACTTGACGTTTCAAAGTGCTTATATTAGGCCTATTTGAAATACATGAATTTTAATTTTTTTTTAAACAAGTTGGCAACTGGCCATCATCAATTTATCTTCAAACACGTGTAAGTTAACAGCGACACATGCATTTTTTTGGTCGATAACAGCGCGCCAATCGTAAGCAACCGTCAGAATAAACTACAGATCTGACGTGAGTCAATAAAAAATTACTTATTATTTACCAAACTAAACGCATAATGAATCAAGTTTTATAAACCTTCTGCTTCATTTTTGCTATTTTCTGTTGCATCCAGAACTATTTGAACTACATTTTAATTATTTTGGGGTTCTCTGAGCAATTTTGTAATAGCTGCGTTGGACGGATGGCGCCCTCGAAATTTATATAAATCTTGGCTTGTTTACGACTACCCGCCTTTGATATGGTCCCCGTGTGTGAAGCTATACGTTTTCAATTCGGCCACCGAGGGAGGTTTAGAGCGCTCGGCGGCCACACGGGGGCGCGGTTAGGGTTACCAGGTTAATAGGACTTGACTGTATTGTCCCAAAATTGTTTACAACACGATGACTTTGTCGGATTCTATTCCTACAACTAGAAAATGTTTGTGTGATGAACATGAAATTTTTTTAGTGCCTGGGTGCTTATCGGTATATTATAAGTATTTATGTATATTTTTCATTTCAATATACATAAGTCATCTTAATAACCATAACACAAGCTACCTTCATTTGTGGCTGGATGGTGATGTGTGTATTGTCGTAGTTTTTATTTTTTATTTCATCGGCCCCAAAAACAAAGCTGGTTATATATATTACGTGTGTTTTTAACTTAAGTTGCAAAAGAAAGGATGAAAATCAATAGGTCAAATAAATTTAAAAAGTATTTATCTAAACCTTATTTATGTCGTTTCACATAGATTACCTCATAGTCCCATCCAGGATTTCTATCCTGGTCCAGTTCACATAATAGAAGTTAATCGACCCAATAGAAGATGGGTCGACTCTATCCTGGGTGAGATATTCAGTCTTGATAATCGGCCATCACTTTCATCAAAATTGCGGTGAATAATGTACGCACGGTATCTATTTTAGTTTACTAGTAATCCGTAAATACAATACTATAAATTTAGTTGTATTTTGCATGATGCACTCTTACACCGAATGTAGGACCTAGCGACCTTGCCCTTCAATGTTATTAATAAATATACAATTTAAGTATATATTATAAGAAATAAAATGATGATGATGATTTCTTTCCGTAAATTACTTTGCTTGTATGGTAACCCTACGCGCGGTGTTAGAACCGGTGATTAGTAATGCGACGGGGGCTTATGGCGAAATAATCTTAGTGGAGACGTTAATGAGAAAACATTTTACTGGGCGCCGGGACACTTGACTATTAATTAATTTCTTTTGATTTTTTATAGAACGACGTCAATTTTAATATCGAATCGAGAGCCATTTAATATTGTTTTAAAAAAATAAAAGCTCAATCAGATAAACCATGTGTAGGTATGGGGCTTTTATTTTTATGTAGAATATAATATGGTAATAGTTATAAAGATACAATAGTGTTCCTTTGCCCTTCTGCTTTTAGCTACTTTGTTAATACATTACTAGTAAGCTCACTTTTTAGCTACCTCAGCGTGGTTCTACGTAAGACCTAATCGTTTATGTACCCTTAGTACACATGCTAGTTCAAAAACGTTACAGACAATTTCGATCTTATCAAAGTTATCAACATCGAATTCCAGATACTTTTAGTATAGGTCAGCCTCGATTGACCTGATTCGATATTCGAATATAAGTCAAGTAAGTAGTAAGTAAAGGGCCGACTTTGTTTTGTGTTATGGAATTTGACACCATAATCTCCACAGTGGGAAAAGTATTACGTATTACTATAAGTTTATTTACCTAAAAAGTTTACGACTTCAACTTCGACTTGGTTTGTTATTATACTCGTATTTGTGTTAATTGATATTTATTAAAAGGTAGGCACACATTATTTTCTCTTTTCTTCTATAAATTTGTTTTTCACTGCCAAACATGGTCATAAATATTTAATTATTATGAAATATTATGACCATGTTCATCATCATCTTCATGTCAACCAAATAGACTTCCACTGTTGGATATAGGTCTTTTGTAGGGAGGTCTCATGCCGCTTGGGTCGGCTCCCAGCAATTCCATTATTATCATTCGTCCACTTCATCTGAGGCATACCGATGCTGCGTTTAGATTCTTAACGCCTCTTGCCACGTCGTTACCATAATCGCTGCCAGAGCCAGGAATAGCGAGGCTGGCAGTTACAATTGACTGTGGTTTATTTATCCTTCCTATTGAAGTTTTGCCCAATAATGACCCTGATGGGCAGGCGGGTTGGTCATCGCAGAGCTAGACTGTTCGCGCTGGTATCGCTGCTGCGGCCTTTGCCATTTTGATCGGTCTAGCCAATTTGGAGAGGTTAATCATTCACCAGAGCCACGTCGGTTAGACGGCAGGGTGCACCACGGGCAGGTGAGGTTGGCAATTTGGGACGCTGACTGGTACTAGACTCTCCCTTACACCCCCATCCCCTTACGCCCCTCCTCCTTCACCCCACAACCCCCACACCTTCTCCTTTCTCCATTTTTTATCCCGGATATTTTAACAGATCTTCGTGGTTGCGGGCAACACCAAGTGATAATTAATTCGGTAAGGTTTATTAATTACTCTGCAACAAACTCCATCGAATAAGATAGTACGTGGTAAATGATTAAGTGGTAATTAGGTTAAAGAGCGGGCAGTCAACTCGAAGCATTTCCATTGTCGCGTTATCGGCAGTTCCCAGCCGGCTGCTAACTTTAATTCCCTTTTGCTTGGTAAACTTTTAATTCTGACGATTTTTGCTACCGTATAGATAAGTATATGTGTTGTAAATAAATTATGGAACAGTAATTTAAAAGCATAATGTTATTTTAGTAAACTTAATTTAATATAATTCAAATCAAAATTACATTTTTTTCTAGTAGGCCTTGTAGGTAGGTGTTACAATAAACACAGTATCTTCAAGTTAGTCTGTTTGTGGTGTAGAGTCACTTTTCTATTAGAAATGCGGGTACTAAGCCGATGGGGCATTACAGTATATTAAAAAACATTGTTTCACACTTTTTTCTGACAAAAATAAATGAACGCGGATTACTTATGGCAACCGGAAATATTAATAAATTTTGAAAGCTCAACCTTCGTAAGACCTACGTTATTTTAGACCACAAACTAATATAAGTTATGAGTCGTAAGTTCGTTCAAGTAATACTATATGTCAAAACTGTTTTCCAAGGCTAATAAAATAGTCTCAACTAAGCCTTCGGGAGATATTTAAACGGCATAACGTTGACGACACGTGCGGCCACACTCCATCGACTCGCAATACGCACCCAATCTGGATTATACAAATCCCTCGCGGCGATGGCGGGGAAATAATTACGATCGAGCGAGCTAATCAAGTGATGCGAATTGAGGAAAATCCCCTAATACGAAAGGAATTGTTGAGGATATCCTTACAATAATGATGATTTTTTTGTAATTTATAGGAACTAGATGAAACCGAAATTATTATGGTTTGTTTTGCGTCGGCTATGACCACTTCATCATAAATTTTTGGGCTACTTAATTCACTAAGAAAACTGTAATTTATTTTTCTTCGTCGCATTCTGTCTCGTTGGTCTGTCCAGTGTTTGGTATGTCTGACTTACGATCACAAGTCTTGGTTTCGATGCCTGCGAAGAGTGAAAATTGTTAAGTAGAGGAGGCTGGTGACCAGCAGCGGGACGTTAATGGGTTATGAAGAAAATTTTTAATTTTAAGATTATTGTGATATTGTAGCATTTTTGACAACGATCGCCTTTCTGAGATTCCTTTGTCGATGATAGACCGAGGGCTGTAAGCTACTCCGGATACGCCGCATGGTCTTCATCCTTCCTTAAGTTGATCCAGTTTTCTGGACAACTATCGTCAGGCAATGTCATCAAAGTAGTTGAGAATATGGTTTTTTAATATTAAAGTTAAAAATGATTTGTTGCTCATTTTACAAGTATTTACTTATTCCCAAAGTTTGATAAAATTATATAGGCAGCTTACATACGTTTTGTGTAGGAAACAAACACAACTAGAATCAAGAGTGAATAAAAAAAGTCTTTGCTTGTTTTAAATATATAATCTGGAAGAGGCCTTGACCTTGAATAAGGGTTCTTCATTAGTAAGTTTTTATTTAGTTATTATTATTTATTACTTTATATACTTTAAGTTAAGGTTAAATATTAAATTTTATTTTCATCACAAATTTGTAAATGTATAAAGAAATATATAGCTCGTAATATAAAGCTACAATACTAATAGCATTTTATATTGTTTATCAATGCTACCAAAACTTGTGAGCAAAGTATCGGACAGACTTCTTATATCTAAAAATAGTAAGAGGTATTATGTTTCTCTCTTCTAATACCATTCCATTATTAGTGAGGAGCAATTAACAACTTTTTAAAATTGTATAAAGAACGAAAGACTCGGCTATAGGATAGGTATATAATTAATTGATTGAACCCATAGAATGAAGTAAATCGAAAGGCCAATGTTCATCGAGACGTGATGAAGCGTCACTTCACAGATCACTGCGCCATGACCGCGCCAATGCATCGATGCACACCCTTTTATTTGACGATTTTTTCCATCTTACACACCAATATTGATTTATATATTCCTTATCTAGCTACTGGTAATAAAAAAATATCTATCTTTCTTCAGCTTTTTTAACAGTATAGATACTACTCCCGGAACTTACTGTTAATTCCAGATTACTATTCTGATGGTTCGAAAAATATTATTTGAATTTGACAGCCCAATTCTCGAGGTAGGATAAAGGGCATTAAACATGTCGCTACTTAGTAATATTTAGAAGCAGACCAATCATATTAATAGCATGGGCGGGAGATGCGACGCGGTGGGCTTTATTGTACAATAGCAGATGGAAGTGTGTGTACGAAAAA
Organism: Pararge aegeria; assembly: GCF_905163445.1. Taxonomy (NCBI): domain Eukaryota; kingdom Metazoa; phylum Arthropoda; class Insecta; order Lepidoptera; family Nymphalidae; genus Pararge; species Pararge aegeria. The sequence continues at coordinate 15,692,917 of NC_053182.1, forward strand.
ATTGTTAATCAGGAGTTGAACGCCAGTGAAGGCTCGGGTTACCCCTTGTTTGACCAAATAGAATCGACTTTGTTTTACAACTAAAAAGCCACAGATAAATATTTTCTACAACATTTTTAGTGGGTAGGTTTGCAATCATATATAAGTAATAATAGCTGAATGTCAACTGCTCATAATCTTCTACAAAATATTGGTTTTCCCGAAGCCGTGGCGTTAATTCTTTAGGAGTTCCGGCACTTCACCATCAGCTCGTTTATTTGGGCGAGCGTAATATACCGTACCAAACTAAAAAAAAAAACAAATTGGTTTATAAATGACAGAGTTCTGAACTAACAAACATAAAACAGTGACAGTCTAATAGCTAAAAATCAATATTTGCCAAGCAACCAAACCGCAGAGGATATGAAAGGTGACGATTTTGGCGTTGATTTGGCGATTTGGTGATAAGACGCATTCTACATAACACCCTTATTTTATATAGGACACATTTTATTAAATAATAATAAATAAATAAATATACTAAAACACGAAGCGTAGTTTATGGGTAGGTACTAAGATAGCCGATGAATATTTTTATGAATATACATAAATACTTATAATATACAGATAAACACTCAGACACTGAAAAGCATGTTCATCACACAAACATTTTTCCAGTTGTGGGAATCGAACCCACGGCCATGGACGCAGAAAGCAGGGTCATTGCCCACTGTGCCAATCGGCTGTCAAACAAAATAACTACCTTCTGCTCACGACTTTGTTTGCGTGGATTTCAGAATTAGGTCTAAAGCTTTTTTCACACATTTCCTTTTCATAGATCGTATGCCCTTTCGTACATACCCTGTTTTCTCGCGTAAACAATTTTCATTTTTACCTCGGGAACTACTTAAGGAATCGGGATAGAAGATGTACTTTTCCATGTCAAAGGCTACATGCTTGCCAACTTTTAACCAAATCCGTTCAGCCGTTTTAGCGGGAACGAGTAACAGATATCCAAACATCCACACTTTCACAATTATTATTATTATTATTATTATTAAACTCTTTATTTGTATACCACAACATTAACATTATTAAAATATAACAAAAACAGAAACATCGAAAGAAGTAGTAATACAAAAGGCGGCCTTATCGCTTAATAGCGATCTCTGCCAGGCAACCTTAGAATTAGGAAAAAAAAGAAGAGGAGAATAGACTGCTGGTGGTACAAATATTAAAATACATACATGCAAATAACTACATGCTAATACATAAACTAGTGTGCACAAATAGATAAAAAGTAAATAATATAATAAATAAATAAATATAAAAATAAACTAATATATATAATAACAACACTTACATAATTAAATACTTTAACATACAATAAATGAGTAAGTATATACATACTATTAAAAGTCGTTAACAATATAATGGGCCTTAACTGCTCTTTTAAATATCGCCAGTGATTTGGATCGTCGTATGCTCAATGGAAGCGCATTCCACAATTCCACAGCTCGTACGCTAAACGAACGCTTATAAAATTTTGTCCTATGATAAGGCATACACAGCGTCAGCGCACGGCACGATCTTAAACCAGATTGCTCACCAAGAAAAGTGAACTTCTCTTTTAAATACGAGGGAGTATTTAGATGAAATAACACACAGTACAGAAGAGAAAGTACATGCATATCCCGGCGACGACGAATAGGAAGCCACTTGAGTTTTTGTCGAAATTCGGAACCTGGTCATATTTGCGAAGGCCAAATATGAACCGAATAGCAAGATTTTGAAGACGCTCAAGCTCATAATATTAGTAAGATTATAATAATAATACATTTTTATTAAAGTATTTTAGTCCTGACTTCTAAGCTAGGAGTCCCTAGGAAGTCCATGAATAAACACACATATAAGTATAAATACGTAAAATTCACACATATAAGTATAAATACGTAAAATTCACAAAACGCGTAACATACCGAAAAAGAAATAAGTAATTGCATATATGTATATGCAAAGGTACTCTAAAAGATAGCTAGAGGTAACCTTAATATTTTCCTCCTAAAATGGAACTGATAGATGAAATGGAAAGGACGAGAGCGGACAGGGAAGAAATTGTCAAAATCCCGTGCACATGAGCCAATAAGCTAAATTGAAATACCTCCTCCGTGCACAAGTCTTTCAGAGTAATTGGTTGACGGAGCTTTCCCAGGACGATTAGGGTTACCACGTATTAATTCTACCTTAAAATATTAATATAAAAATATTTAATGCATTTGTATTGGCTATTCTTACGTTGTTATTTATTTATCATCCGCAACCTTTTAACGGTCCCACTTCTGGGCACAGGGCTCGTCTCACATAGTAGCTTTTTTTGACGGCCGATTGGCGTAGTGGGGAGCGACCCTGCTTTCCGAGTCCAAGGCCGTGGGTTCGATTGTGTGATGAACAGGAATGATTAACAGTGTCTAGGTGTTTAAATATATATTATAAGTATTTCTGTATATTATTCATCAATCATCTTAGTCCCCATAACACAAGCTAACGCTTACTTTGGGGCTAGATTAGGATGTGTGTATTGTCGTAATATATTTATTTATTTATCAGTTATTTATGACTAGAGACATTTTTAGAGCATAGAAACACCAAGCGGCTCAAATACGGGTTGGTGGGCTTTAAACACTATTGTCACAAGTGAATTGATAATAACCGGGACCGACGGCTTAACGTGCTCTCCCAGGCACGGGGTTGACAACACAAATTTCCCAACTCTGGGTTGGTACTGTTAGAAATTGGGTTATGCATGATCAAAAACAACTCGATGGATAGAACTGAATTTAATATTATCCAAAAATATTATTGTTATTTTATTATATTAGCAAGGTAAGTAATACGTCTGTCACCTAGCAAACTATGAACAAGACTGAAAGAGATGGCGCTGGTACATTACTTTTATAACATGTAACATTCAAAGTACCTTCTCAAATATAATTATAAATGAAGATTAGTTTTTGTATTTATTTGTAACATAAACCAACAGGTACTGAACATTCTTTAACAGGCAAAACACAATACCTTACAACTTTAGGTCCGAACCGGGATTCGAAACCAGGACCACATCATGCGTAGTTCAACATGCTAACCACTAATCCAACGGCATTTATTGTTAACGAGGTGTTATTTATTAGGATGTTTATGATCGAGTTAAATTTAGTGTTTGTCACGAAGCGTAGTGTTAAACTCCTTTTATATATTTGTCTATATATTTTTATATATAGTTAGGTTTACATTATAAAGTTTGGTTATAGGAAGTAGTTATAGAGAATTAGTTGTGTAGGTTTAAAAGGAAAAATGATTATTGGTGTCCGTTCCCACCGATTTGAGGTGAAGGAAAGCCGCGAGTATGGCAAAGTGGTGTATCACACAGCAATCTGATATTTCGTTATTTAAAATTCAAAATTCAAAAATGTTTTTTCATGTAGATATCATCACAGGCACTTATGAAGCGTTCATACATTTAACATGCTACCAATAATGTTAGGTGATGGTGATAACGGCATTCTTTAACTTAAAACTAAAACTAGGAGGGTTCCAAACGAACTCTGGTCTAAGTAGACCCCACAACAAACTTAGCGAAGTTTTTTTTGTTATCACCATCTCACATTCGAGTAAATATTTAGCTATGAAGTTAGAGCAATTCATACCCAAGCTTTTTTTATCATAAATGTAATCGTTAATTTTTTTTAAAAGCAATATATTTACTTTCGTTAATTTTGATGATATTAACGAGTTGTCGGGTTCAATATAAGAAACCTGTGACTAGGGGTGTTTGTAAAAGTTGTACATAAAAGTTTTGTAATAGATCTTTATTGAAGAAAAAAACAACTGCGGAATTTCTTGTCGGCTTCTCTACTATTTAATCTGCTTTACAAATTGGAAATAGAGACTCAATACAATCAGAACTGTAGTTTCTAAAGTGCCTGTAAAGTAGGCCTGCTTGAGATAATTATTTACAACAAACTGATTCAATAATCTAGTGATAACTATGGATTACGAAGTCATGGGTAAGTATTGGCGTGCACTTGTGCACAATGTATATATAACTCGTATAGGAGGAGAATTCATGCAATTTTCCTGCTGCATGCATACCCTGGTAAGAAACCCAGTGCACGCCACTGTGGGTAAGGTGTTCGATTACCGGCTCTGGACAAATAATATTTGGAATTTCTTTCAAGAATTACCAGCAGTACCAGCCTTGAGTTAAAAATGTTATTTTGGATCTGATTATGTTGTACATCACTACTAATGCTATCCATTTCACAATGTATTTCCCGGAATACGATAGATGGCACTATTTTTATAGTTGCAGAGCTTTTTGTGACTGAGTTCGTCCGTTAGTGGAGTTATTTTTGCCACCAAGCAATTTCTGTGTTGCGGTGGAAAGTATATAACTGCCGGTGTGCTACAGGCGACCTACTCTGAAGGTTGATGGACACAGGGATACACTTCGTAGTACGTTTAAGATGGTTTTCCACATCGTGTCAGATTGGCCATCCGATTAGTCCGTCAATAATTTAGTAAAAAAAAATACATTAAATCCTAATGTTTCACTAATGTTTGTTGTACCACGTACTAATTTCGTATAGCATTATCTTGTATTTTTATTATTTTTATTTATACTCATTATTTGTACACCACTCAGAAAAACGAGACAAAAAAAAGAACATTGTATGCCTTTGGTTGCCTGGAAGAGATCGCTATTTAGCGATAAGGCCGCCAAATTGTACGTTCTACCTTATTGTGCTGTTGTATTTGTATCTCTGTTAATTTTCTATGTGGTGTACAATTAAAGTGTATTCATTAATTCATTCATTCATACATGTAATCAATTTTTTTTCCTTCGTAAGATTTGTGTACTACAACACACCACCGGTAAACGCAGCATTCGACGAGGTCGAGGACGCAGGTCGACCCCAAACCTGGTGGACGGACGACATCAAGATAGTCGCGGGGAGCCACTGGAAACTAGCGGCCCAGAATCGTGGAGTTTCGAATGCCTTACAAAAGACCTATGTTTATGTGAATTGATTAACCCATAGCCTAATCCCGGGAAAATCCATGGCACCTGCGCTATTTGTGTAAGACTGAATTTTATGTCGATGAACTGTAACTATAGCAATGGTTTGACAAAGTAATTTTAAACATTGGCAAAAAATACACCAGATTCCGAACCTATATATTACGAATAAAATCAAATAGGTTAATTAATTATTGCTTTTTTTTTTTTTTTAATCGGAGTGTCTTTTATATGCAGTTTATTTCCATCTCTCGATATTGTATATGGGTTGCAGATCTGAAATAAAATGCTTTTTATTTATTTATTATTTATTTACTACGAAATAATAATATAAAACTCATCATCATCGTCATCATATAACCCCGTTACCAGCCCACTACAGTAGTTCACAAGTCTGGCCAAATGAAGATTGGTTGACATTATATAAATGATGATAATATGATATTACATACCTGACGTTTCAAAAGTTATTATAAAGTAGGTCTACTTGAAATAAATGAATTTTGAATTTTGAATTTAAAATTACTTAACTGTAATTAGACTCCTTAAATCTGAAAACGTATCTTGTACAAATTCCGTACCAACTTAAGTCAATTTCTTTCCAATTTGAATAGGAGTACCCTACATTAAAAATATAGGGTCGGCGTCTCAATAGCTCACAAGGACATCGCAGTTTCACTGCGGCATTCATCGGCTAAGTGAACCTAAACACGCCTTTTGAAGATGATTCGAAAACTTTGAAAGGCAAACTTTATACTCGTACTTGCTGCCTTTCTATAAATCGATTTAAGTACGATTTTGCATGAATCGCTTCGCAAATCAACAAACTGCTCTATGAATAATTTATCTGTTGACGTAGTACACGACTAGATATCTTATGCAAGGTAAAGAATTATCTTGTTAATTCTTTACCTTGTGTGTATAATAAGTGATAACTATAAACTCAGAAAGCAGGGTCGCTGCAGTGAGCAGCAACCCTGCTTTCTGAGTCCAAGGCCGTGGGTTCGATTCCCACAACTGGAAAATGTTTGTGTGATGAGCAAGTGTTTTTCAGTGTCTGGGTGTTTATATGTATTTTCTAAGTATTTATGTATTCATAAAAATATTCATCAGTCATCTTAGTACCCATAACACAAGCTACGCTTACTTTGGGGCTAGGTGGCGATGTGTGTATTGTCGTAGTATATTTATTTATTTATAATTTATTTATAATTTAAATTATAATAAGGATTCACATTCTTTCACAAATAAGAATAATTATAACTTATATAAATAATTCAGTGTAAGAAAGATACTGTTTCAAATATAATGTATTAATAACAACTAGCGGAACTGCGCGACTTCGTCCGCGAATGAGTCGACTTAAAAAAATAGTCCTATGTCCAATATAAATGATTCTGAGATTCCAATTAATTCCGTTTAAAGATATAAGTTCCGTTTATAGATATCTATAACAGAAAATAAACTGAAATCAATTGTTGAAGAAAGGTAGCGCAGACTTTATATATGCGCAAAAGCACTGCCTTTTCATAAGTTTATATGACGCGCGTATTGGAGAAGAGTTCTTGTATTGTCTACTGTCTGCCGCCCTAATACATACCCTCTACATAAGCGCCTATACTCGAAGAAAATCCATTTAAAGTACATAAGTGGTGTTAAGGTTTTATTACAAGTTAGCCCTTGACTACAATCTCACCTGGTGGTAAGTGAAGATGCTGTCTAAGACGGTAGATGGCTATTTTTATTTAGGGCTGTTTCTAAATTGTATGACATTTATATTAAATCCGTACATCGTCCCGAAACACTTAATCGCTCGGCTGCGGGTATTTGCCCGTAGTGCACAACTAGCAAAGGCCGAAGCCTCCCAGAGAAAATACTGAAATTATAAATACTAAATTTCCCCCGCTGGGAACCTAGACCTTCCGCTTATTAAACAACATAGCTAACCACTACGCCAGGGAAATGGTGCAATATAAAGAATCCGTTTGATACATAATAAATATGTAGCACCATATTTATTGCGTATCAAACGGATTCTTTATATTACTCCAAATTATTTTACACCAAAAAGCATCGTGTATGCTTTCCATACATGATGTGATTAGGAATCTTTGCTCCGCATCAGCCTTGAAGCATCACAAAGGCGCGTGCACACACTATCGCGTTCTGCTTCATTAGGCGTTCGACCGCGCTCGGCGATATCGCCGTGGGTAACTCATTTTTCACTGTACATGGAATTTTGGTCGATTGACCTATACTGGTGAGTATTATATCGGTGAAAAGCTTAATGGATACCTGCTTCATCAGGAAAAATGGTACTTTGCTCAGTAGAGTAGTAGAATTTGAAATAAAGACGAGATTATTGCAATAATTCTGCCTCGTTAGTTCAGTACAAGTCCCTGTGACTTGTACGGTCTTGAGAATGTTTCCAAAGCAAGCTACAAATGATAAAGTATTGGAGTTTTGTCGAGATATTTTAAGCAAGTAACTAGAAAAATAGCACCCTCCATCCCCATAGAATATATTGATAATAGCAGGCGTTACTTTTCGGCAATTATTATTATTAAAAGTTTCAGTACAATGAACATTCTTTAATTTTGAACCTCTTAAAATAATTATTTACTGTTAAACATATATTTTTACACTAGCTGTTGCCCGCGACTTCGTCTGCGTTTGATTTTGTTTTTAAAGTATTCAGTATCGCTAAGCTAAAATGAGTATAGTAGTATATATATATATATATATATATATATATATAACATGTGACTGTCAATTAATTAAAGACAAATAATTTGCAATAAAAAAAAATTGCGACTATAATTAAAGATCTAAGCTATCCTATCTCTTAAGTTGGACCAGACTGCTCACGGTGTGCCAATTTAATTTAAAATCGGTTAAGTAGTTTAGGAGTCCATCGCGGACAAACATCGTGACAGGAGATTTATATATATTAAGATTGTAGTGAGATCATAGTGATAACTCAATTCTTCATCTTTTAACTAACGAGGGTACCAAACGCGCCCTGGTGTATGAACAACTCCTATACTAACTTCGCCGGATATTTTTTTTGCTATCACGATCTCATATTGCTTCTTAAAAGTATTTTAAAGCAACCGACATAGAGCAATTTTTTAGATATGTTTCCTATATGTCTGTTGCGAACTCTTTATTTTCCCGGAATAAATTACCTACATCCTATGGCCGATTCCAGGGTGCCAACTATTTATTTTGCAATCCGTGCATAGGTAACTAATGCAATTTTTTAACCCCGCAAGTAACTTTTACCAGCATCGTTTTGTGGTTGAGCCGGATAGAGATAAAAAACAAGCACTTTTTCGTATTTATAATATAAATATGGATTAAACAATAACATAATTTTTCATAGCTGCATAAATACGAAGTTTGACATGCCACAGGTTTCCTCTTAAAAACGTGAAAGCACATTGCTAGTTCTGCTACCAATAAACAATGCGACCTTCATAAATGAATATTTAAGAAACAAGTAAGGCTTCATTAACTGCTTGTGCAATCACCTACCGAAATTCTTCACGATATTTAAATATCAATTCCTAACTAAAACCTATTGTTTACAAATATTCAAACAATATTACCTGAACAGAAGGCCCGACAATTTAATTTACAGTCCCCTGCTGATCGAGGAGAATATTCAAATAAGTCTTCATCTATTAACGTACCCCATAGCACATGTATTATCTTTCGCTACCATCATACCCTCCGGAAGGTTACCCCTTGTGTCCTATGGCGTTTTACATTCTAAGATTTTTGGGGACAGTAATCAAATCAACGAAAACCGTATCTTGATTGGAATAAATTAAAATTATGGTATTTATTATTGTGGGTAGTTTAATGATTATGAAATAAATAAAAAATATATATTGCGACACACATCGGCATCTAGCCTCAAATTATATTTGAATTTATAAAAATGATGTAAACGAAGACTTTGTCGGATGGTCAAATTCAATACTTTTTTATACTTGTACAGGGCACGGGTCCTTCACAATGAGAAGGTTTTAGGCCCGGTGCGGATTGGTGGACTCCGCACACCTTTGGGAACATTACGGTGACCTCTCAGGCATGCAGATTCCCTAACGATGTTTTCCTTCACTGTTGAAACAAGTAAAATTTTTATTATTTAAAACGCACATAATTTGGAAAAAAAAGCACCGCGTGCTGGGATTTGAACTCGGCCCCTTGAAAGTGAATTCGCGACCTGATGAAGTCCTAACCATTAGACTATCACTACTATACTGGTACTTTTAAAAAGCTCGAAATAAATTTGCCTTCTCTCTGTTTTATTTACCATGGGACTGGGAAATAAAATTATAATAATTTATTAGGCGCAATTTTGATTGATTAATTACCTTTACTAACTCCAAGAATTAAACCTAACGTTTTATCTATGATAGTTAGATATATTCTATCGCCAATTCTTTTGTAGGTAATATTAAAAACACTTATTCGGCTGCAGATATATTTATTAATTTCTTCTTACACCACAACACTACCAACTAGCTTAGCAGCTCAATGAAGACTGCTTCCCTCTCTTTTTAGAAACCAAAATGAAATTTTAAAAGAGTATTCATTTTGATTAATCACATTATTTTATCATAATTACCGGAAGTCAAAATTGAGCTACTAAGGATTTAAAAATATGAAAATCGTTAAACATCTCTTTGAAAATCTACAAGTTAAATTAAACATATTTTTACGGAAGTTTGAACAATATTTATAATTTTAAACTAAATTTTTAACAATCAGTACTTTTATTTTATACAACTTACGTAATGTTTCAAAAGTTTCAATAAAATTAACATCTTATTTTAATAAAAGCTAACAATTCGTCCATCCTGATAAATTTCGCGTCCCCGCGAATGACACAGAATCTAAGTGCAACAAAATTATCGATATTACATAATATAAACTTAACCACAAAAAAAATATTATAACTATAAAACACAATTTATACTAGAAATTATGTAAATGTTACAAATTATATTTCATTTATTGTGCACTTTGCACTTTAAAATAATAATAGTAATATGTGCACGTCGCACTTCAAGTAAGTACACTTACGCTCATAGCAGTGTAAGCTTACAGTACACTTATGCTCATAGCAGTGTAGGTTTACAGCACACTAACGCTCATAGCAGTGTGGGTTTACAATACACTCACGCTCATAGCAGTGTAGGTTTACAGTACACTCACGCTCATAGCAGTGTATGTTTTCAGAACACTTACGCCCATGGCAGTATAGATTTACAGTACAATTACGCTCATACCGTAGCTCACAATACAATTTCAAGGAATAATTAATAATTGTTATTAATTTAATAATTTATGATCAACAAATGTAGATAATTAATGATTAGGTTCTTATTCATTACTCATGATAACTGATAATGTAACCAAAACGACAACATATATATTACACTTATCAATCATATATATATCTACCACATAATACTCTTATTATTCATCAGAACTCTCACTACTGGAAGATCCACTGCCTTTGTTATTATAACAAAGCCAAGGATGTATTTTGTCAACAGCAAAGATACCCCTATACTTTGACGTCCCTTTCTTTGTAATAGGAGTATCTACTATCTCATACCTATCATGATCCAAAATTTTTGTTATCCTGTATGGTCCTGAACATTTTGGTAATAATTTCCTACTTTTGCCTACTGTATGTGTTGCTCTTTCAACTCTTACCAAATCCCCAATCTTAAACTGTAATGGTTTTTTCCTTTTTTTATTATATCTCTCTTTCTGTTTTTCTTGCGACTTTTTAGTATGCTCATCTACTTCATCCCTAATCTTACGTAATCTATCACAATTAATACTTGCTTCATTTTCATCAGGAGTATTTTCAACTACATCATCATCTATTTCCGAAACTAGTTTACCTTCATTAACCCCAGAAAGTCTTAACCCAAATAAAACTTCTGAGGGAGCTTTTCCCGTGCCTTTGTTAATAGTATTGTTTAGTCCCCACTGTACTTGTAATAGTCGGTCATCCCAAAGTCTTTCGTCTTTACCATGGTTTTGTGCAGCTAAAGAATCCAAAATTGTTCTATTGTACCGCTCCACCTGGCCATTGGCTCTAGGTGAAGCGACTGCATTCTTTATATGATGAACTCCTACTTCACTAAGAAAACTTTTGAATTTTGAACTCGTAAATGAAGTCCCTCTATCGCTAATTAATCGTTTTGGTAAACCAAATGTTCCAAAATAGTCCCTAAGCACTGTGATGGTGGAAGTAGATTTCGTGTTTTTAACCGCCTTCAAGACAATAAACTTTGTGAATGACTCTACAATCACTAAAATATAACAATTCTTCCTTTTTGATATTACAAATGGGCCAAGGTGATCAACATGGATGGTGTGGAAGGGCTTAGTTTCTTTAGGTATGGGATGCAAGAAGCCTTGCTTTTTACCCGCTGGTAATTTATTAAGTGCACACTCTAGACAGGAATTTACGTACTTTTTTACAAATCTTCGCATTCGAGGAAACCAATAATGTTGTTTTATTTTATCTAAAGTCTTATCAAATGCAAAATGACCTATTTCATCGTGGTTTTTCTGGAGTATCTGCCACCTACAGCCCTTCGGCACCACCCATCTTAATCCATCCTCAGTTATTCTATACACCCTTTCACGCTTAAGGACAAAATTTTTATGTATCTCTAACAAGTTGTTATATTCCTTATCCGTAAGAATTTTTTTGATGCGTTGTATCTCAGAGTCCTCTAACTGTACTGTCGTTAACCAATCATCTGTTATTGTCATAATATCGAAAGTATCAATTGCCTGAATTATCCCCGCCTTTTCCATCGTAGGATTTCTACTCAATGCGTCAACGTGAATCATACCTTTGCCTGATTTATATACTACGTTACAATCATACTCCTGAATCAAGCTCCACCATCGCGCAACTCGTGGTATCATATCTCTTTTTAGAAACGTTGCTCTAAGCGAGTTACAGTCTGTTACAATGGTGAAGCTTAACCCAAGAACGTATGTCCTAAACTTCACTAATGCGGCAATGACTGCAAGAGTCTCTAACTCGTATGATGAAAAATGAGATTCTTCGGGTGACGTCTGTCTACTGTAATAAGCTACGGGTTTAAATACTCCGTCACTTTGTTTTTGTAATAGCACGCTACCTATGCCATGCTTACTGGCATCTGTATGTATTTGTGTTTCAAGTGTAGGATTATACATTGCTAGTAAGGGTCTCGAAATAAGTGCGTGCTTCAATTTTTTAAATGCTTCTTCTTGAGCTTGCGACCACTCCCAAACAGAGTTTTTCTTTAATAATTTAGTAAGGGGACGAGCTATTTCACCAAAATTTCTAATAAAGCGTCGAAAAAAACTAGCGAGACCGACAAACTGACGTACATTATGTACGTCTTTAGGCTTTGGAAAATTTTTGACGGATTCAATTTTCTTTATACCTGGTCTTACACCCTCACTAGAGATTTCAAAACCTAGGTAATCAACATTATTTTCAAAGAAATAACATTTTTGTGGTTTCAGAGTTAATCCCGCCTCTCTAAATTTTTTAAGAACGAGTTCTAATCTTTCGAGACCTTCTTCGAATGACCTACTTGGTATCAATACGTCATCCATATAAGCTAATGCAACATTATAGCGTAAATTGCCTAAGACCAAATTGATGGTTCGTTGGAAAACAGCCGGCGCGTTAGCCAACCCGAAGGGCATTCTATTGAACTCAAATTGCCCATCGGGTGTTACAAACGAACTTTTACTCTTACTTTCTTCAGCTAATGGTATCTGGTAATAACCAGACGCCAAATCTAAAGCACAAAAATACTTATTTCCAGCCAAACGATCAATCTGGTCCTCAATACGAGGCAGTGGGTAATGTTGCTTAATGGTTTTCCTATTTAAGGCCCTATAGTCTACACAAAGCCGTTTATCCCCAGTTTTCTTTTTTACTAACAGCACAGGACTCGCATATGGAGATTGTGATTCCCTTAAAATATTAAACTTTAAAAGTTCTTCAACTATATTCCTAACCTCTTCTCGTTCTGAGTGACTCATCTTATATGGACGATACACGACTGGTTCTGAATCTCCTAGCTGAATATTCATTTCTGTAATCGTTGTTTGGCCTAATTCAGACAAGTCTATGGCAAAACAATCGCGATACCGATTTAAAGTATTAATTAATTGAAGTACCTGACTACTGTCTAAACTTTTACTAACATAAAGGTCTTCCAATGTAAGTGGAGGTGTACCGCGATGGTTTTGAGCCTCTTGTATCCTATTAACATCTTTAATATTATTATCAATTCGCGTAAAATAAGCACGGGCCAAGATTTGACCCTCGTTAAATCGAATTATTTTGTTATCATAATTTAGAATAGTTAAATGACCAATACCCTTTGTGAAATTGTAAACACCGGTTTCTACACTATAATTTAACCGATGACCGTTCTCAACAAAAACACTTCCACTAAAATTAGTATCTGTAACCACCTTTACAGAAACGCAACCGTCGATCATCACAGTTTTATGAGACTTTAAAACCAGTCTTGTGTCGTTTGTTATTTGTTTATCAATAATCAACAATTTTTTATCAGATTTAAATACTAATATGTGAGGTTGCTCTGTAGCAGTCTGTCCAATGAGTAGGTCATAGTTTAAAAAGCTATCAGGAACGACCACTGCCTCAACATAAAGTTTAGCATTATCAATCATTAATGAAATCTTAGTTTTACCCAAGGTCCTCACATATGTATTACCAAAACCTTTGAGAGATGGCAAATTAATTACTTCCCATTTTTCTCGTGGTTCAATTTCTGTCATAACTGATTCTCTTATTAAGGTACACTGACTACCAAAATCTACATAGCCGGTCAATTTTACATTATTTACGTATACACCCTTGATAAATTTATCGTCTACTCCTAAGTCAGTACTGCTGTCTAGTCACAACGTTTTGACTTCAGCTCTATCTACCCAGACACTTCTTTTGCATTCAGGATCGTCGTGCCCAATACGTTTGCATTTTTGGCACTTTACGATAGTTTTTTTACACCCCGAGATCACGTGCCCCGTTTCGTGGCAGTTAAAACATTTTATAACTCTACCTAAATCATTTTTTACAGATTTACGCAAGGTTTCAGCCACGGGTCGTGACGATTTCTTATCTGACCGCTCATGTTTGACACCCCTCAGATAGCCCAATAGTTTATCAACATCCTCAAAACCTACTGCCTCTGCTCCATACCGAACCGACCTATCATCAATTCCGTAAACAATGCAGTCAATAGCGTTCCTACCTACTATACCACATCGGTTTAAGGCTATTAACTTTTCATAAAAGTATTCTTCTAAATCCTCCCCAAACTTTGCCCTTTTTGCTAGCATTTCCGTGAGCAAATGACCATAATTTTCATATGATGGAAAAGCAGATTTAAGTTTTTGGGCCCATTCATCCCACGTATGCAACACTGAAGGTTGCCCTTCATACCACTTCTTCGCAGTGCCAACTAGTTTTGGGAGGGCATAATGTGTAGTCTGTTTACTATCCCAGCCATAAATCTCAGAACATTCTTTTACTTTATTCAACCAAGTATCAATTGTTTGATTTTTTGATTTAGGATCGAACTCCGGAACTACGTTGTTATTAGTAAATTTTTCTTTATTCTGTAGATTTATAGCTGCAATAGATTGCAAAGACTCTTTTACACATTTGAGTAATTCACTATTAAAAACATCGTGAGTCGAAGGCCGCGGCGTCACAGATGCAGGTCTTTCATTAGAACAAGGGCGTATTGGACTACGTGATCTACTGACACTTTCTCTATGAGAAGTCTGCAATCGGTGACGCCTCTGCATTCTTAAATTATGATCTATACATCTACTTTTTGAGGCATGTCTCTGCGAAAGTGCTGGTGGCACACGGGTGGAATGTCGTTCAAATGACGATATAACCACTGACCTGCTTCGACTTCTTGCCTGCAAATCATTCCTCGGAGGTGATCTTCTGGATCGGCGTCGCGTGACGCCACTGCTACTGGTCCGAGGTGCTGCTGACGGGCTACGAGATCCTTTCGAACTTCGACCACGTGTTCGGGATCGACTACGTCTTGGGCATACTCCCGGTATAACGCTGGGAGTCCTCTCATTGGTCCTCTGTCTACTCTTCGACCGGTCACTAGGCATCTTTCATCGATTGTAAAATCAATACACTGTTGGATGATCTGAAATAATCAGAACAACGAGTATCTATTTCATATAAACACGTGCTATGTACTAAGCATGATATCAACTAAAGTTGTTAATATGTAACGATAAAATATAAATTGATGTTCGAATGTGTCAACAAAGTTAAGTTCACATTTCCAAAATAAATTCAAATAAATCACGCTATTGTTTGTATTTGTTTTATACAATTCAACTATTTAAAAAAAACGAGACAATCTATGAGCTTTTAATTATTCAATTAATCAATATTTTAGCTCGCATAATTATTCACTTTACAATAACGACTTTAAAACCATTCAAACAGCTCCAGATCAACAAGCGCATCATAATAATTATTCAAATAGTTTGAGCAGTAAGCAGGGTATAATAATAATCAGGAATAATGAATATCATAGTGTTAAATCATAAGATGTTATTCATACACATTGCTCACTATTTTTCTAAATCGGTACTTATTACTGCAATTTTCGTAGGTAGTAACTAATACTTATATGCAATTAGAGAGGAATTAATCAATTACAATTTTACCCTCACCCGATGTACTATTGAAGAGCATAAATATGTTATTAGGGGTATAATTTTTCATAATAATCAAATTAACTATTATCATACCTTATTGTGGACGTACGATCACACCAGGGTTGGTAACAATACACCAAATTCCCAAGTGCTATCCCACTTCTGATTTATTAAAAACACTTATTCGGCTGCAGATATATTTATTAATTTCTTCTTACACCACAACACTACCAACTAGCTTAGCAGCTCAATGAAGACTGCTTCCCTCTCTTTTTAGAAACCAAAATGAAATTTTAAAAGAGTATTCATTTTGATTAATCACATTATTTTATCATAATTACCGGAAGTCAAAATTGAGCTACTAAGGATTTAAAAATATGAAAATCGTTAAACATCTCTTTGAAAATCTACAAGTTAAATTAAACATATTTTTACGGAAGTTTGAACAATATTTATAATTTTAAACTAAATTTTTAACAATCAGTACTTTTATTTTATACAACTTACGTAATGTTTCAAAAGTTTCAATAAAATTAACATCTTATTTTAATAAAAGCTAACAATTATAAGAACTACTTCAATCATGTCATACGTAATTTTTATGTATCATCAATAGTTTTAACAGCGCACGCCAAGCAATAAATTTTATAGGCAACATTTTGTTACTATTTTAAAACAAATCTGAGATGGAACATAAGTTCCATCTCAAATTTGTTTGAAAATTATTTATAGCCCATGTTACTTCGTAATAATTAAGTTTTCTTTTTGCGAATAAATGGTTAAAATCAGTCCAATATTTTCGGAGCCTATTAGGTACAAACAAACAAAAAAAACATCTTTGTAATAGACAACATTACATTCATAAAGAGCACCCCTTTTTATTTTATTTGTTTTTATTTATTTAAACACATGTGCCATCTGCATATCATCTATTTTTTTAAGTACTAAAAGATTGTTTACGTAAAAGGAAAAATTTAATTAGAGTATACGGGTACTTCAATAAAAAGGCATCTGCTAGCATAAAAAATCTACTAGGAATTAGTGTTGTCATTTGGCAGCACAGCAATGATTGAAATCTTACCCCAATCTGACGAGCGGGGCGGGGCAGTGTTTTCAATAACCCTTGAGGAGCCCCGCTGCGCTGCTCAGGCACATGACCGTGTCAATCAATGCTAATGTATTCGTTTCTATTTGGTGTGTGACAGCTCTATGAGTTCTTTTATACGCATTGCAAGGTGAAGCTTAAAAATTACACCTACTTCCAAATCAGGTGATGACCTGATTAGCGTATAGGTGTAATTTTTATAACCTGCTTTATGTAATAGTTATTTGAAGCGGTGATAGCCTAGTGGTTATAGCTTCCACTTCTCTTTCAAGAGGACCGACTTCGATCCCCGGCACGCACCTATAACTTTTCGGAGATAGGTGGGTTTTTAATGTGAAGGATTTAAATATCACTTGCTTTCACGGTTAAGGAAAACGTCGAGAGGAAACAAGCATGCCTGAGAGTTCTGCATAACGTTCTCAAAAGTGTGTGAAGATTTATAGTTGGTCAGTAATGGGCTGGTAATAATTCAAAATCAAAGTTCATTATTTTCAAGTTGGCCTAAATTATAAGAGCAACTGCTGAGTTTCTTGCCGGCTTCTTCTCCGTAGAATCTGCCTTCCGAATTGATGGTAGAGTCACTACACACAGACAGACCTGACGTTTCGAAAGTGCTTATATTAGGCCTACTTGAAATAAATGAATTTTGAATTTTGAATTTTTTGAATTGACGGATCAAGCAGATGGCCTACGTGATGGTAAATAGAATAACATCGCCTTTAAACAGAGTAACACTTCACAGGGATTAATAATAAATAATTATTATATATTATGAAATCGTCAAGTCTCTGTTTGTAGTCACTCTACCATCGGTTCGTAAGGCAGATTCTACCAAGAAGAAGCCGGTAAGAAACTCACCAGTTGCTCTTTTCCAACATTTTACAATTTAACTATCATCGTTCTATCTTGTTTGAGATTAAAGCGGATAATAATGAAACGACAGTTGTACAAGATGTTAAGATCACGATATCCGAGGTTAGATTACGGTAGCCTCACAATATATTTATAACAATATAGTATTTGTAACAGTCGACTTACAAGAAATGGTCATAAATTAGTGACATCTGCATATCGTCTTCGAAAGTTGCAGAAGTCATTTGTGGGACTGAGTATACGCTTTTATAATATGATTCCTAAGGTAATTTTGGACCTACCAATGCATAAGTTTAAAGAATGTGTTAAAACACATTTATTACAGCGAGGTTATTATACAATTGATGAATTTCTTAATGACAAGGTTGCTTGGAAGCATCCGGCTCCGCTTTCATCTCTCACAAGATAGAAAAATGAATTTTGAAATGTAAAATGTAAATTGTTAATGTTGGAAAAGAGCAACTGCTGAGTTTTTTGCCGGCTTCTTCTCGGTAGAATCTGCCTTCCGAACCGGTGGTAGAGTCACTACACACAGACAGACTTGACGTTTCAAAAGTGCTTATATTAGGCCTACTTGAAATAAATGAATTTTGAATTTTGAATTTTTTGAATTTTGATTCGTAAGTTCAGTATCATCATAACAATTTCACTCGCGAATATCCACACCTGGTTCGTAGGTCTTTTGTATGGATTTCAATACAACTATTACTATTTAAGTTACTAAATACTTCAAAATCAAAATACTATTCGTACTAAATTTAATAATTTTTTACGCAAGCAGTTTGGTTGGGTTTTATGTAGGCATGTATTCCAGTCAAGTGATTGCAGCCAACCTAAGAACAATGAATAAATCCAAACACTAGTTTATAAAAAATAAAAAAAGATTTTATACCAAAATGTCTACGTTGACAATTTGGTATAAAATCTTTTTTTTTTACAAATTGGAAAACATCGTTCCAAGCAAAATATTCATACTCAGAAAAAATATAGCACTATCAAATCACAACATCAAAAAATAGCACTCGAGTTTAACATGAGCTTTGTTACGTCATTACATTTCCATAAATAGCTATTCTTGTGTTTACTATAAAAAGTTAGGTTGCTTATTAGAACAGCATACCTATATTAAACTTTTGTATTATTACAGTGTATTTTTAAATAACAATGGAAGTTAGTAACTTAATAAAACTAGTAAAACGTGAATTTTCAAGAGTACGTTGAATATATGATTTTGATACAAAGTTTTAATTTTTCCTCTTCAGTCCCAGTTCTTCGTGATTTGATGGAGGTCTTTGTAGAGGATTAATTTCGCGCTCGGATCATCGGTGCTGCACTTTCGAGCATTTTCATCTGTTAACCGTGACAATGGCGGTGATTTAAAGTATTGCATGCAGTTAGTTCGAAACGATACAACCGTTGTTTTAATATCCTACGAATCTTGAAGTTGTTTTCTCGTGTTTATGTTTGTTAATTATGAAATATTGCTTCTGCCTAACAAAAAGCAAAGTCTTCGCATAAATATAGCCTGTGTGAAATATCCTTTTCGATACATTACTCTGTTATAGCAAAATTATATTAAATAGTTATATTAAAATTATGTTATAGTAGTAGTAGAGTTTTCTGTGGCAGATCAGGTCCATCACCATCTTTATTTCTGCCGCTAAAAGCATTCGAAAATTCAAAAATCATTTATTTCAATAGACCTACTTTAAAAGCACTTTTGAAACATCAAGTATGTCTGATGTAGTGACTCTACCACCGGTTTGGAAAGTACCTTCTACCGAGAAGAGCCGGCAAGAAAGTCAGTAGTTGAAATGATGCGTTCCGGTCTGAAGGGCGTGTTCGCCGATGTAATTACAGAAACACGACACTTAAAACCTAAGCCAGGTCGATGAACATAGGGTATAAAGATCAGGTTGATGGACATAGGGCAGTACGATGCAGGACATGTTCCTTGCATGCCCCGTGAAGTGTTGTTCTGTTTATAGGCGCAACGAAATTTCACTATGATCCGATGCACCGCTACTTCCTGCAAAGAGAAGGCCATACTTATCACAGCATTGTAACAATGCTGCTTTGAGGCAGAAATAATGGCCGAGTGCGGATTGGTAGCCTTTAACGGCATTGAGAACATTATGGAGGGCTCAACGATGTATTCCTTCATCGTAAAAGCCAGTGATCGCATTACTCTGTAAAGTTAGACGTACGGACAATTTAGAGATCAAGCAAGCCCACCTCGAAAGCGAAGCGTAAGTCTTAAATGTGAGATTACGATTAGTTGAAAAAAATTACGATTAGTCCGAGAAAAAATATATAGTTTTCATTTTGCCTCTTTATTATTTCGTATTTGTCCGCAGTAATATCGCGCGTGGATCATCGGAGATGTACTTTCGAGCATTTTCATCTGTTATCCGTACAATGGTGGCGATTTAAAATATTGCATAGATTTACTTGAAAGCGATGCAGCGCTTGTTTTAATGTCGCTGATTTTTTACAACGGAATAATTTTTGAACTCTTACATACCTATATTGAAATATTTATTTAGGTTGAACAGAACAGAATTGAAGTGCTGCAAAAACCACTAACTTCTTCAGTTTCCTTTCGTCTTCTTTTCGCCAAAAGTTTTTCGGAAGAGATTGCGATAGCGATAAGACCATGCTTTTAATTGCATGTTTCACTCTAGACTAAGTTACTTCTGTTAGTAAATAAATATATTAAGATAATGATAGCGATTTTGGACATAGAAAGCAGGGTCACTGCCCCCCGTGCAAATCTGGCCGTCGTCTTTTGTCTAAGTATTTTTTTTTGTTTGTGTCATATTTGTGACTGCAAAAAGAATTCAAACAAACAAATCTACTTAACCACACTAATATTGAAAATGCGAAAGTGAGTGTGTTTGTTTACTTGTTTGCCACCCCAAGTTCGACACAACCACTGCACCGATCTGGATGGGCCTAGCGTCCTGAAAGCGGATATATTACACGGATATTATCCCGGAAAAACTAACAGTAATAGCATAATTTTTAAAAACCCGAAAACAAACTAAATATTTATATTTTAACATTATTTTATACATGTTTATGTCGTTCACATGTATTTATATTAATCAACGTGCACTTATAATATTTAACTTTACACTTCAATAATTTTATTTCTAAGCTGCGTTATTACAAAATTAATGTTCACTAAATTTGCGCATCGAACCAATCAGATGCAAGGAGGGTGCATAGTGAAACAATAGCGCATCAAAGACACCCCTCCGTCTAACCACAGGAGAATATCATAAACGTCGGCTTAAACACTCGTCTCTGCGGATAGTAAATAAAAACATAATAAAATAATAAATTCAAGGCAACATATGGCCTGTGACAGAAATTCGGATTTGCGGACCATTGCGGAGGTTAGAGGGTAGATTAATCGGGCAACTGGTAGGGCAATTTTATTCGTATTTACATGATCGAGTTTCGCATGTGTATTATCCTATATTATTGGCCCGGCTTCGGAGCTTTGAACCACCTTACCAAGAGTAACCTAAAATTTAACTTATGGCAAGCCTACTCAAATAGATAGTAACAATCATCGATAGCCTATAACAGTCCAGAGTGTTTGTCCATAACCACTACGCTGAGTAGGCGAGAAAATAAGAAATTCACTTAGATAAACAGATTGTACTGATAAATTTGTACGTGGTTTATTATCCATAACTACACATATATGTAATATATAACAACTTGAAGTACTTCTAAATCCGTTAAGTATTGTTTGAGATATTCAAACTCATACATACTCGTACTTAAACAGTGGACTGAGTTTAGACTACTACAGTGTTTAGTGTTTTACCTACTATTAAATTAATTTTCGAATATATCACGCTCATAAACTAAATTTACTGAATTAAGATAAAACAGTAAGGTTTAGTTGTGTGATATGATGCGATCCTAGTATTTAAAGGCCTTTTTTACACAATTTGGAAGCGAACTTACATATAAAATTCGCCTCATTAACGCAGACGAATTAAGTTACTACTGAATGATTTTCAGTAGTTCATAGTTTTGATGTCTAGAGATACTTATGGGGATAAATTTGTCTAGAATACAAATAACGCTATGGATAAGCACGCCGATTTTACACAAGTCGAGCGATTCGTCAACAAATCGTATCGAAACGGTATACGCGGTGTAATGCAGCTCCCCCGCGATGCATCGAGTGGTGTATCGAGATCGACTCGAGTAATAATCGAACCCTCGCCGCGGTGTCCCGCTCTCAATCTCGGGGATTTGTACAGAGGAGCACAATTTGCCTTTCCACACCAAGTTGCCGTTGAAATCTAGTCTTTATTCTTTAAAAAATAAGACCATCTATAAAAATATCGTACGGCACATTTGTCTTTGTCAAGCTATTCCCTGTGTTGGGGTGACAATCCAAAGAATTGTGGACGGTTATTGAATTTCTTAGCATTTTTGATTTCTTTCATTTGGTTTGTACTCCGATGACATTACTGATATTTGATTATGTGTTTGTAAGTTATTATGCAAGATTTACTCTTTTGCGTAATATATTCAGTGGGGAATTAAATAAACGTTATTATTTTTTTTTTAAAGTAAATACGCTTTAAACTTAGCATATTCATATCAACCAATAACCGGCCCACTACCTACAGGTCACAGGTCTCCTCCCATACTAAGAAGGAGGTTAAGGCCGTAGTCCACTACGCTGGCCCAGTTCGAATTGATGGACTCCACATACCTTTGAGAACATTATGGATAACTCTCAGACATGCATGTTTCCTTAAGATGTTTTCCTTCACCGTTCAAGCAAGTGAGATTTTCATTTCTTAAAACGCTTAGACTTAAAAAAGTTAGAAGTACGAGCTGGGATTCGAGCTCGGCCCCCCGATAGTGAAGTCGAAGTCCTACCCACTAGGCTATTCACTGCTTATAATGCTGTTTTAAGTGATAGTGAAATGTTGAGAACATATTGATAATACTTAACCATTAAAGCTAAGTATTATCAATAGAACCCGGTAAAAACAATAAAACTTTTCCATATTCGTTAACACAGATTAATGACTGGGAACGGATCTTAAATATTTAGATAGAATATTAGTCTATTTGATGTTTCTGTGAAATAAAAACCAAAAACAAGTAAAACGAGAGGTATCCATGCTTTTCAGTATTCAGGGAAGACTTCTAAATCTATTAAAAGTTTGTTTTGACAGTAAATCTTTTCGAATAAATTGTTTCACGAGGACATCGTAGGCAAATCGAATGGGAAGCTACCCGATTGGACATCCTCGAGGGGAAAGTAGGGTGAAATGGTGCGCAAACGTGAAGTTTTACTAACATTAAATGAATAACTCATATATTATAATCAGAAATATGCCATGCAGTAAAATGTAACATTGTATTCAGAGAGGCACTTATACCTTACCTATTAAATTCTCAGTACTAAGTTCAGAGTTAGGAAGTTGTTACCCTTCCGCTTGCCTCGGAAAGCACGTTAAGCGCGTCCCGGTCGTCTAAATCCCGGTTTTCTATCAAAGACCAATCAAGTGTCCAGCTGTGAGACAGTAATAGAATGATGCCGATGATCATAGTCCAAAACGTACATCGCACATATTAATAATTCATCATCACGTCATTTTATCTAACTAGCGGTCTCTCGCTACTTCGTCCGCGTATACGTAAGCCTTAAAAGATAGACATATTTTTTTTTAGAACTTTTAAAGGGGAACCATATGATTTTTTTTCTTTTGCCTTACATGATTATATCGAAACTTTAACCGGTTACGCGGCAACCTGATTTTTAGACATTCTTCGTTGGTGCTATGCTCCTATTGGTCTAAGAAATGAAATGCAATGAAATTTATTGGTCTAAGCGTGATGATATTATAGCCTTCCTCGATAAATGGGCTATCTACTAACATTTTTCTAATCGGCTCAGTAGTTCCTGAGATCATTGCGTTCAGTAAACAAATAAACAAACATAATCGTAATTAATAAAGCAGTTATAAGATTCCCTCATTCAATGAATGTGGACTCACTGCTGGACCCTGTGCACTGGAAGGAGAAAGACTAACTAGGTAGTAGTCCAGTAGGTATTTTACAGAAAATCGCGAAACAAACGCGAACGCGAAAACAAATCGTCTGCTGGCTGTAGATATAGGTAGCTTTTTATCTTTGCATGTATCTTTCTTTGGTGCGGTGATAGCCTAATGGTTAGGGCTTCTGATTCGCTCACGAGGGAACCGAGTTCAATCTTGCACCCAATTCAAACTTTTCGAAGTTAGGTATGTACGTTTTTTATGCAAGCAATTTTAATATCACTTGCATAAACGGTCAAAGAAAACATCGCAAAGAACACTCCCGAGTTATTCACCTTTGAAACAAAATCAGAATCGGTTCATCCATTCGGGAGCTACGATGCCGCAGACATACACATCGACATACACAGACACGTCTAACTTATAAACCCCCCCCCCCCCTCCCTCATTTTCGCGTAGGGGCTACAATTGAAAAAGAATATTTTATGGTCATCCGATGTCCTTCAGAAGCTATTTTTTTATATAAGTACCTGTTTTTGAGGTGTTTCAATTCAACCTTTATACTTTTTATGACGTCAATCCTCAAATTTTTAAGATAAACACCTATAAAATATACATAATATGATGACGTCATAGTCAGAGTGTTTCCTTTGTGCTGCTGTTTGATTAAGTATGCTACTTAGCTACCTTAATTATTTAAAATATGCTTCATGCGTGTAAACTAAAACATTACTGTAACTACTTTATAGTATCCTTCATTTTACTTGTCTGAGGTCTTATTTTTAAATCGCCGAATAATGTAATACGGAATATATTTCAAAGTGTTGTCAATTGTCTTATACAAAGACTATTTTTTTTAATTCAGGCCTTAAAATATTGGAAAAAACTACAGCGTTTTTGGCATCATCAATCAATTAACATATGGACCGGAAATATTTTTTAAATATCCTAATCATCGAAAAGATTTCATGCTTCATTGCCCAATAAGATCTTAGATATAAATGGCTTGCTGGTAATTCTATTATTTTGACTTTGTTTTTGAGAAGTAGTCCAGTAACTTAACTTAGTCTAAAACTACTTTCTTCGCGTGATCTTATTACATGGAACAAAACTACACAGATTTTTAGTAGCTCGAACGATTTCGTCTAGACCTATACTGCAGTTTAAGTAAATCTATTTATAAAATGTATTAAATGGCTGCACTCATGCGGAATATAGTATAGATAGAGAATGAAAAAGCCTGTTAATTATTAACCTTTACGGCGCTCAGAATTAATAAGTGCTCGTAAATAAATTTAAATTGAATTCAGGACCGTTTATTATTTAAATTAACTAGTTAGAAGTTCGAACATTTTCTCATGGAAGTTTTAATTATTTTGCTATCTTAATCCGACGAAATCCGACATATCTAGCACTGCTACACGTCACGCAGTCTTCATTTCAATTACAACGGCAAACAGCCGAAATTAATTCGTCCATATCTAGATTCTCCGATACAAGTAGCGGATTACGAGGCGATTTGTTAAAGCCACTGAAATCGCATCAATGTCACCCGATGTTTGGCAAAGAGTATCAAATCTTCTAGATGTTTCATTCATAGAAATATGATTTGAGTAGGTATCGTAAATAAACAGATGTATTACGTTGTTATAATTTAATCCACTTAGATAATTAGGGATCTTATACTACATAAGAATCGTTCAGCCAATACATATACCTTATATCTATATATTGTATGTAATGGGTCCGCTTGAACTATCTGGTTTTCCTTACGTGCTTCTTCTGTTAGAAGTTGTCTGCAGGAGATATCTTTAGGTGATAAAGCCATTTTGCACCTTTTTTTTTATTGTCATGCTCAATAATAACTTTTATCTATATATATCTATCTACGTAGTACATGGTACTTTACAACTACTAAGAGATGGTGCCGAATTTGTGTACAATATTTATTTACTTATTGTGCCGTATAGTGACAGCAGATACGTATACATTTGCCACTACCCCTCCTCTTCCCGCAGGTGTTGTACGAGGCGACTAAGGAAATATAACGGAGGACAGACAGCAGCGTTCTCTGTGCTACTACTACCATATACTGCGATCACCAACCCTCTGCCAAGCGTGGTGATTATGGGCAAACCCCTCTTTTTGAGTGGCTTTTAGTCCAGCGGTTGTCGTTTATAGCCTGATAGCAGTTGCCAGCGTTCTTCATTCGCGTTTATTACGGTTGTTTACAAATCCCGTTTGTTTTCCTAGGAGAAAAAGTAGCCTTTGTTACTCTTCGTCCTTTCAACTAACTCTATGCCAAAAATCAAGTTGATGGGTTGCTTGGACGTATAGGAAGGACAAGCAAACAAAAAAACAAACGAATGAACAAACATACAAGAGCACTTTCGCATTTATATTAGTAAGGATTGTTGATTTATTATTTATGTATCTTACCATTTTTTTCGATTTGTCGGTTCTGTAAATTTGTTCTATGACATAGCTTTTGCACATTTTGATCGGCAGCGGTCTCGTGGTAATGGAGTGCCGGTGGCGGCGCGTGGCATCGACGGCGCCCGCGCACGTGCCACCACTCCCACCGATTATATGCTGCCATGTGAGAGTTGCGATGCCCTGCCACCAGAGCTAAGCGGGGGTGCGTAGCAAGGGATCTGTGTGAATACCTTCCGCATCCAGAGCAGGGTTTTTTTTATTATTCCATGACTAGATACGCCTTGACAGTAATCTCACCTGGTGGTATGTGATGATGCAGTCTAAGTTAGTAGCGGACTAACCTGTGATGGCACTTGTATTTAACCCATACTCTTAATAGGCCTCTATGCGGCATCCATACCAGGTCTGAGAAGAATCTGATATTATAAACTCCTATACCACTACTATATGACCTTGACACGGGCAATCGAGGTCATCCAGCTTTTTAAGCCGTATGGTTTTTTTAAATCTTCAAAATATATCTATACAACGTGTAACCAAATTACAAAATACTGTTAAAGGGTGTACAAGTATAATTCGAAACACGCTGTAAAAATTTTAAATAAAAAAAAGCATATTTATTTTTCCTTACATACTAATTCAAAACATTTAAAGTGTTTACTTAAGACAACCCTATTGATGATAAAAGATACCTTTATAATAGATTAAATAAGTAACAGGACTCGCATGATTATAATTTTGCATGTGATGTTCGGATTGTATCTGATTTTAGCAGTCAAAATTATGTGTGCAGTGGTTTACTCAAAAACTATTAGCGTTTCGGTTTCACAGATAAGTTTCAGAGACATTAAAAAATTTGGCTCTAAAGCCTGTGAAGTATCATTCCTGCCTGCCTGTGAGCCTGTGAACGTCATACTATTTCAATCGGTCCATCCGTTTACAGCTATTAGGTATAAACATAGATAAGCTCTGACACAGACAAAGACTCATAAATTGATATAATACGCATATCATAGAAAAGACATGAACTTATTTGTGCTCGAAAATAATAATCAATCTAATCTATTATCTTCTGATAACAGATTTAATTTAGTAATTTTAGAAGTAGCTAGTAGAGCTTTACGTGCCGCCAAGCAGCATGTTTCGGTCGAAGATGTCTTGATGCCGGAGTATCATGTTTCGGTCGGAGATGTCTTGATGCCGGAGTATCATGTTTCGGTCGGAGATGTCTTGATGCCGGAGTATCATGGTTCGGTCGGAGATATCTTGATACCGGAGTATCATGGTTCGGTCGAAGATGTCTTGATACCGGAGTATCATGCTTCGGTCGAAGATGCGTTGCGGCGTATGAGCCTTAACATCTAAGCATCAGGTCGATGAAAACAGCGGCACTTTGTATGACGTATTCCTTGCATGCCCTGCAAAGTTTTCCTCTGTTTATAGTCGATGGTTTTCTACATACCACTGCGTAATTATGACAGCTCTATACTGATATATGTCAAAAGTATTGAAACACCGATAATTTTAACCTGAGGAATAAAGTTATCGGTGTCCTGTATAATGTAATACCCATTGATTAAATATGTTACTATTTAAACAATCTCGGCCCCCCAAAATGGAAGCCCCCCAAAATGGAAGCCCCCCAAAATGGAAGCCTTACCCAACCATGTATAGCGTCGTAACTTATTTGGACTTGTTGAGTATCTGTGAGTGCTTATTTACATAGAGTACCCGTATATTGGAAAACGCTGCCGGCAAGTTTATTTTCATAAAAGGTGATAAATACTTCGTGAAAAAAAATCACGTGAAACTTGTCACGCCAATAAACTTCAAGAGCACTCGCAAGCCGCGTAACCACAAAATGCCTGCATAGCGAACACATACGAGTGCGCTGAACGAAAAGTAATATCTAGGTGTCAACTGCAGGCGATAATCGCGGGGTAAAAAATTGCTCCCAGACCTCACTATTTCCACCCTTGCCGGTATCTGGGCGTTTATCGATAGTATCTGAGTGAGACATCGCTGGTGACGTTTGAAATATGATCGGCGGAGTCCCCGGGGACCGGAGCGCTGGGGCCACGTGCGGCGCATATTCAAATCAGCATCGCACGCGACGAGACCCCCGGTGTTGGCTAAATACACCCGCCGCCGCTCCGCCCGGCCCACCCACTTACCAAGGGTCGCTCCTATGTAATCGAATTTGAAAATTATTCTAAAACACTGAATAATGTATTTCGCAGGGACCCCGCGCCGGAGGCGACGCGCGGCCGGCCTGATTTTTAAAATAAATTAAACTTAATCAAGTGAGTTCGCACACCTAAACGGATTAACTTGGCGTTGATTTGACTCCGGTGTTTGCTCAACATGAGGGGCGACGGCTTATAGGATATCTGAGACTCTATCGGGTCGTACATGTCGTTTAGATATAACTGTCTTGTTTGTTTTTTTTTTTTATTGATCAACTTAGAGTCAAACAATTGACGACAACTCGGTAACGCACCTCGTCTCAGGGTTTATGTGAAAGGCATAATGATATTGATTTTTTTAAATTTTTTATTTAAGTTTTAATCACAGTACACAACTTTATGATTACAACTTGTACATAGATGACATACCAGATCCTTACCCCACGTAACATTCTTACCATTCTCACTGATAAAGTTATTTTAGACTAAAATTATTTAAGGTTGCCTTTACATCAACTTCAACATCATCGACCCATTACAGGCCCAATACAGGGCACGGGCTCTCCTCCCAGAATGAGAAGGGTGTAAGCCGTAGTATACCACGCTGGACGAGTGCAGTTTGAACACGCCGTTGAAAACATTATGAGAATTCTCAGGTATTCAGGTGTTTCGCGGTGTTTTCCTCCACCGTTTAAAGCAAGTGATATTTATATTGCTTAAAAAAACGCACATAACTCTAAAAAGTCGGTTGTGCATGCCGGGGCCGAAAGCCGAAACTTTTCCAAACTAGGCTATCGCCTATCACCGCTTCTTTTGCCCTTACATATTTGATGTTAAATCAACATCCTCCAGAGCTGGGCACAGACTTCCTCTATCAGATTTCGAGCTTCAACCCTCCAAACTGCTACAATGTGGATTGACGGGCTTTAAATATCTTTTATATTTAAACTTCGTGGTTATTTGACACCAGTATTTGCTCAACTTAAGGGACGACGGCTTATGAGATATCTGAGACATCGTATTTGAAGTCGTAATGCTCCAGTGCTTGACTAAGGGACTCTTATAGGTGAGAGGGTGATAGAGCTTGGACCCACCACGCTGTTCCAATGCTTATGGAATGATTTTTTTTCTTAACAGACACCTACGGCCTCTAAGATGTCTGTAAGCCCATTTTCAGCTGTTACTTTGATATTCCTACACAGATTATCCTTGATAAAATTCAATACCTGTCTTTTGTCTGGCTAAACCCGGGAATAGATCCCAGGCACATTTTAATACAAGTAGTACCAACTCGTAGTTAAAACGAAGTGCCGTAAAACGATACTTGCTGGCTCACTACAAATTATTACTATCAGTTATTCGGTGCTAGACACAACATAACACACTTTCGCATTAATAATATAAGCATGGATTATTATAGATTACTCATAATATAACATACAAGGTGTATTATGAAAATTAAGCTTAATTTGCTATACTCCGCGAAAAGCAGGAGAATCTGTATGGTGTAATTTATAATTTCTTCAATCCTTATACTCCACACCAAACAGATCATCGGCAATATAGGGTATATCCTCCGCAGGTTTCGTTCCGAAACCGGAGCATTCTCAGGAGATCTTGACTTTACAATGAATAATTGTTAGATAACTTAACAATTATTCATTGTTAAGTCAACATCAGCAAATAAAGCTTAATTTTAATAATATATATCTTAGATTTCCGCAAAGTAACGCCTGCTTCTATCCAATGTGTTATGCATGACAATCTAAAAATAAATAAATCATGAAATGAAATTGCAATAAAACAAGAAAAACTCCGTTGAAGTATCTTCATCATAGTTAATAATTAATTTATATTTTAATCTCTTGTTATTATTTTATTAGCAATCCATTACTATTTCGTAAAGGATTAGACGTCATTGAGTAGAAATCGCGAAGCAAGCAAGCAATAATGCTGATGTTATACCTACAGTTAAAAAATATTATTAAGTTATTTTACGTGCTCCAAGATATATGTTGCTTAAAACTAATGAATTCAAAGCCAATAATATAACCACGCCAAGCTAAATCAAAACAAAGTTACGAGAATGTAATAATAAATAATAAATATAAATATACTACGACAATACACACATCGCCATCTAGTCCCAAAGTAAGCGTAGCTTGTGTTATGGGTACTAAGATAACTGATGAATATTTTTTATGAATAATATACATAAATACTTATAAAATATAGATAAACACCCATACACTGAAAAACATTCATGTTCACCACACAAATATTGTCCAGTTGTGGGAATCCAACCCACGGCCTTGGACTCAGAAAGCAGGGTCGCTGCCCACTGCGCCAATCGGCCGTCATTAAAGTAATACTAGTAATGAAAGTAATACAGAAGAGCAACGAGCATGGTGTATTTATATACTAGAAAGATATTATTTGTGTAATATTACGTAGATAGGTAGGTACTACTTCCTCAGAGCTTATTTTTTATGCTACGACTTGAGCTCACTATTTCTACATGAAAACAATCATGAGGCTGGTGTTAACCAGTCTCAGGTTGGTAGACACAAGGCGGCTCGTTGCAGGACGTGTTCGTGACATGCCCTGCTAGTGTTGCCCTGTCTATAGGCGACGGTTTCCCACTTACCATCAGGTGGACTATCGGCTTGGCCAATTGTAATTCTGAAATAAAATTTAAACAACTCTTCAAATTATCTATTTCTGCTGCATTAAACAACTGGAACATTGATAGATGCCGCCGCAGCCTCGTATCGTAATCTTAAAGCACCAAAAATTCATTTCATCATCATCTGCTCGGTCCGTCAATTAATACTGTAAAATAATAATAAAAACACTAGTGATGTAACATGTGCTAACGAGATAAAACACATCAGAATCAGACCATACGTTTTCATATCACTTATAACCTACTAAGCTTCATATTTCGTTAATATAAGAAACTGCTATCATTTCTAGTCTCACACCCAACTAAAATTCTGCCTGTTGATAAATAGTCATGTAGTTTATAGGGCTTTGTTGTCGGGTGTACACTTTAGATTTATTGCAGTATTTTCCAGCGCGTGCCCGTAACTTTAACCTATTATGCTATGCTGCACCTTGAGACCTAAATATTCATTGATCCGTCAAACGATTGCCTCTTAATTCCATTGAGTCATTCTTAATCTGGCGATTTCATACGTAACGGTATATGGTAAGCGTAACTATAGTTACGTACTTTCTATTATATTTTCACTGTAAACAAGATTCTTGACCTTTATATTTTCCAATGAGGTAGGCAAATTTATTTGTCCCTAATTGCCCCACATGTGGGGTAATTGAGGATATTTATAACGTTGTGTTGGAATGTGTTTGGAATTATCAACTTAGGATAAAATTACTAGATAGTTATTTAAGTGTAGTGGATT
This sequence comes from Pararge aegeria, assembly GCF_905163445.1. Classification (NCBI taxonomy): domain Eukaryota; kingdom Metazoa; phylum Arthropoda; class Insecta; order Lepidoptera; family Nymphalidae; genus Pararge; species Pararge aegeria. Next base: position 15,724,824 of record NC_053182.1, read on the forward strand.
TAATTAGCTTTTTAGCATTTCCTCTTAGGTCAGTATCAAAACTGATATATAAATTAGTTTGAACATATTTTAGATTAAGAGAATAAATATCTGGACATAACTAACAGAGCGATATAGTCACATTTTGTGAATAACCAATTTAAATAAAGTGTAAAAAAAACAGATTCTTGACCTAAAAATTTACCGTCCTTGTATTGAAAGATCCCAAAATTGCACTTAAGTAAGAAGTAAGAAAGAAATGATATAGTTGTAAGGTGCAAATAACCAATTAATCAAACATTCAATATCTAATACCAAAACAATTTCAAAACTTCCCTAATCATAACAGCTAATAAAATGTATGGATCGCAAAATATTTCAAAATTAAATATTGAATAAAACAATATTAGTTCACTCGCTACATTAAGTTTTACTATGCAATGAATACATTTTCCTCGACTCGATTCGGCACGCAGGGCTGGATCCCCATTAGCGCCCGATATGAAATTAAAATTAAAATATATAAAAAACTGCGACGAGCACTCTCGACCGACCGCTAAGGGGCAGCCCTAAAGATTTAACTCTACAGAAATCCGTAGAGTCGACAAGTTTATAACTTAATATTTTTCTTTTACACTTGTTCATATTGTAAGCATAAGATTTTATTTCTGGTATTTAAATGAACTTATAGACTTTAACATCGTATCAGGCAAAATTTTTATTTATAAATAAACAATTCTTAATCATCTAACGTTTATACCATAAGCCTGATGAATTTTCGAAACTACCACAGAAAGAAAAGTATTTCATTTAAAAGATGTTTGAATACGTTTATTTACTTTTTGCCAATATATGCTCTCTGAAACAGTGGTAGAGCCACTAAAAACCGGGAGACAGCGTAAAAAAGTGTCAACTTGTGTTTAAACTTATTATTTAGTAAAGTTATAGACTCTTATGAATTATATATTACATTGTTCAGGAGATCCTGAGGATGCTCCGGTATTGGAGCGAAACGTGCGTAGAGGGTACATTGTTAAGTGATCTGTTTGGTGTGGAGTATACGGATTGAAGAAATTATAAATTACACCACACAGATTCTCCTGCTGTAATTTTTATAATATATTATAGATTTCCGCAAAGTAACGCCTGCTTCTATCCAATATGTGTCTTGTAACTTCTTGGTTGATCGCTTATATGTTAGCAGAAAAACTATTATAATAAGTAATTCAGTCAATTTTCATATGAGCAAGGTGTAAGAATAGGATACCTTAAATACTAAAGACAACTCCATAGCCTCGGTTATAAACTATCATGTAGCGGTGTACAGTAGGGGTGCCACTCGATGATTTGGTTTTTCGATTCGTTACGCCGTCAAACTACCCTCGAAAGCGTACCCTCGAATATGTTCCCTCGCCTTGAATATTATTTATACGTTTGTTAAGTGTACGCCGAGAGGATTATGGCCTAGAGCTGCCTGGAGCTCAGCACTTCAACAAACATCGGTTATGATTTCTAATATCGATCGCGGAATTTTAACGACTCTCATGCTTCGTGATGAGTCCCTCTTATCGGCTAAATTGAAAATATCGCTTTACGTTCAAAGAGTGAACCCTAGAGAGCAAAAGTGCCCATTAAAATTTATGCTGTTGTTTTTTATTTTATAGTATATTAATTAGATTTCATGATACAACATCGTTCTATGAATAAATAAAAATCACTGCGCACAAATGTGGCTTTTTACATCATTTGTAAAAGGTTTTGAACCCCTTTGTTTGTATTTTGTTAACTATACATTAGTAGCTGAAATGTAAGGTAAAGGTATTTGTCCTGTGTTAAACAACGAATCATGAGAGGACGGTTGCATTTGAGACTTTCGTTGGGCTAAACTGTTTTTGATAATGGGATATTCTGTCGAAAAAAATCAGTTCCAATCCGGTCGTAAGAAAAGTATGGTATGAGGAGAAGAACAGTTAGTCCCGGTTAATGTTACTAATATGTGTTAAAAATCATTAAAACCCACCAAACACAAAGACCTTGGACCATCCAAGTCCATCCAAGATTGTAGCAACCGACCATGATCTTATTCCCGCCTCTCCTGAGAGAGCTCTCGTGGTACTAGAATTCCCAACACGTATACGAGTATGTACCTTTAATCACTTTCAAGAACCATTTTGTTAATTTAGGATATTAATAGGTTCCACACGGAACTTCGGATATTATTGTTGTATTGATAAAAGACCTAAATTATAGTCAGAGAGCCCAAAAATTTATTCGTATGTAACATTAATTTTAGATTTTAATCGTGTCGTATCACACACGTGTTAGGAACAAGGCTGGACTAATTGCAAATTAGTGTTGTAGTTCGCCAGTCAAAAAGCTTATCAGGGATATAGTCGCTCGAGTTTGTCTCTGTTTTTATCTTAATGAACCAAAATATTTTAATGTAAGAGAATATTTCTGTCCCATACGCTTACTAATTTATCTACGCACCGATTTTCACTCCATCTTTCCAGTCGTTTACAATACAAGCAACACAAACTTTGTTATTTATTGAACAAGCGAAATGGGTCAAATTGTACTTTATCCGTCTGTTGTCCATTTATCTGTTCCAAGCCTTCTCTGTGCCATGCTACTGGTTAATGGTAATATTAGCATGCCCGCGGCTTCGCTCACGTTAATATAGATTTGTTAATGGAAAAGATTTGTTTTCCATTCCTCGGGAACAGGACTGACAATTACTTTATGTACATTTCTATACCCTTAACAAGGTGCATGAAAAGTTTTATGAAGTTAAGTTGCGTAGTGATAGTAAGTCTATTCCAGCTAACAAACAAACTAACTAAACTATTACAAAGGTAATAAGAATAGTTCGAATGTCAAATCTAAGAATTAAATAATGAGACTGTAGAAAAAAATGTTTCTAATACAAGCAAAAAGATGCCAAAATTATTATGCCTAGTCAAATAGCTTCTTTGTAAAAAAATCCAACACGAGGTTTAGTCTGGGGCAAGTTTCTAGTGGCGGTCTGTTTCCCTAGTCTAGTCACAGGCTCTTACACTATAATTTAAGTTCCTAAATAAAATTATGATAGTAGTTCCTACTTAGTGTATGAATGTATGAAGAATATAATACACTAGCGTACCCAGCCGGCTTCGCCGGGCTAGATTTTGCTTTATTTTATTTAAACAATAAACTGACATCATTAAATTTTTAATTTAAGTCTCATAATATATTAAATCATTTATATCTCTCCGTATTCATTCTCTTCTATTCTCTTCTCGAGCGGGTGAAGATCATTATCTACACCCATGTATACCCAACAATAGAATATCATCATAGTAAATAAAAGCTGTATTTGATTGTTTGACAGTTCAAAAATAGGAGTGCTCCGATCTTCGCCAAACTTTACAGGATTACTCGCCAGGTCAATCCGGAGATTCCTTGAAAGTTTCATTGAAATCGGTCCAGTCGTTTCGGAGCCTATACGGAACATACCCACACACTTTCTCTTTTATATATATAGAAAGATACCCATAACACTTTAGTCACACGCATCAAGAACAAGGAAGTTACTTGTTGCAGATTATCTCTAAGTTATACAGCCTGTACACATTTATTCGCTACAGCCAGTATACACGACTACAAATTTATCTTTGATAAAACATGTCAAAGTCCACACAGGCACAGTGCCTGGTACAAGGCTGCAGTCAAGTATGCAAAGCAAACATATTTTCTCTCGAGACTGAGCGGTAAGCAAACAACGGCCACGGGAACGAAGGTTGGGCCATATTTGCCACGTCTCCTGCCCTCGCTATGTTCAACATACTCGTAGGTAGGTCTAGTTTGTCTACGATATTGTAGTAACGTGCCCTTTTTTTAAAACTTTATACTATAACTTTGTACTAAAGGTAGTATGTGTTTTCCATGCTTGCAATTGTAGTCGTTTTCGGATAATGAGGAACTATATATCAAAATGAATCTATAATCTTTTTTTTTTTTTTTTTAAACTGTTATAGACTAGCGCTTGACCACAATCGCACCTGATGGAAACTGTAGATTTGGCCTAAGATGGGATTGCTTGCCTATTCAATTTTGTTTTAAAGATACCCAGGTTGTAAGAATTAGCAAACACAGAACTCGGAAGGGTGTTCCAAACTTCAGCAATGCGTATGAGAAAAGAAGATGTAAATCGCTTCGTGCAAGTCTATTGTTTCTTTTTGACTTCTTCCTTAACTTACACAAACAAACAGTTACCCGCCAATTTTGGCCACGACGCTTAATCTCCAGAGAGATCCAACTATAGATCCAAGTATATAAAACAAATGAATATTATAGTGCACTCTCTATTCCCTCACTCGCCTAGTCTGGTGCTCTCAAAGTGATCAGACGCAGAACCGACAACTTAACGTGCTCTGCGAGGCACGGGGTTGAATCGCCGAAAGTTTAACTCCGGGCTGTTACTGAGAATTTATGGACAGAAAAACCCATTACATTGGGCCGACCCGGGGATTGAACCCAGGATCTCGTGATCAGCTAGTTTGCGAGTCACTAACAGATACTTCGCATAGTTGTTCTACAGGCTGCAGTTAGGTATGCAGAACAAACATATTTTCTCTTGAGACTGAGCGATGAGCAAACAACTGCGAACTGCGGGACGAAGGTTGAGCGGTGTTTGCCTGCGCAGCGTCCCTGCCCTCATATATTAAACATGGCTAAATCTACCTCGCCTACGATTTCGGCCATTTTTAAAACAGCCATTATAGTCAGTTCATCATAACTTGACGCGTGAAATGTATTGTTCGCGCGTTTAGTTATGATGAACGAACAATACACGTATACTCCACTATATAAATAGATACTGATTGACAAAACTCTTTCTTTTTAACATTATTAGTTGATATTCAAATAAAACTTTATTTATTTATTCATACTCTTTTGTTGCATACTACGAATTACAAAAAACGAAGAAGAATAAAAAAACACAGACAGAAGCAGAATACTAAAGACGGCCTTATCGCTTAGTAGCCTAGCAACCTTAAGAAAAGGAAAATTATGCGGAAACTTTGGAGGATAACAGACTGTTTGTTGATTTACAAACTTCAAAATTAACTTACCGCATTTTGACTTTAGCTTACGCTAAAGTCAGATTTGCTTTAGCTTACGCTAAAGGAAATCTGATATGATACTATACTAATCAAACGAGCCCAAGCTTAATGGGGTGTTGTCATATTACCGCCTTCTGGCTCCACCATCAGATCAGCTACAATGTTGCATTATCTTCTGATTTACATAAAAATGTAAAATTTTAGCATAATCCGATACAGGGATATGTGTAGCCTGATCAAGTGTGGTTTTGGTGGGGATGTTAAATAATTTGCAAAATTAATACTAACAGACAGTCAGTTGATATTTTTTATATAAATATTATACAAGAAGGCTGTTAAGGCACGACCCCAACTATGAACATCTTCGAGTAGCCACACCTCCTTAAGAACTGCCAAAGTGTTTCGCCTTTAAAACCTTGAATAATCCCATATCAAAACGAAGTTGAAAAACTGGTGATTATAGTACAATTTGCATTTGTGTGGAAGACATATCTAGTAAACAGTGGCGTGCACTGGGTTTCTTACCAGGGTATGCATACAGCAGGAAAATTCCATAAAATAGAAAAAATCCTCCTCTAATACGGGCTATATTTAAATTTTAGGGTATGCAGTGCTTTTGTGCATGTATGAAGTGCACGCCACTGCTAGTAAATCATAAAGTGGACGCTTGACAAATAATAGCTATCCAGGAAAATAAGTACAGTACCAATGCATCCTGCTTGTTATATTATCTGAAACTTTGTTACTCTATGGTGCAGGGTTTCAGATTCTAAACTTTCGTTTAAGTCTATGTTCTATATCTACTACACCAGCAATGCATATTAACTTTAAAGTAGCCTCAGTATAAATATTCCTTTATCTCGCTTCACCTATAAGTAATACTATCAAGGCCTCGAGACAGGAACGACCTTAACAAACATGAATTTCCAGCGCGCACTTATTCAGAAATCTGGCAACATAATGTTTCTCTTACCGTAATGAATCCGTTTTTCAGCAATTTTACATCAACATAAAAATAAGGTCGCGGCAGTTAACACGTTTATCGGGCGCTCATTAAAGCAGAGGGCGATCTTGCTTCGGAGTCGTTAAGCGCGCAATAGTTCGCGAGATCCTCGTAAAAAATATCTCGCAACCGACTTTACGAGCGCCCTTTGTGAATGCATCATTAAATTTCCATCTAAATTTAAATTACGAACGGCACGATCCGACGCGCTCTCACGTGTTTCTGTTTTCCTAGTCGGTGGAAATGTTATAATTGCTGCACAGAGAAACGCAGCCGAGTCGAGAATTTGAAAAAAAGATGACGTCAGTTGGAATTATCTTCAGCGCAGCGCAATTGAAACGGCTTTGCGACGGGGCTTAGTGAAAAAGTTGGCGTTCGTTTTAATAATTCCCAGCTCCGGCGCCTCGTCAGAATGCCGTTGTCACTTCGCGGATTAAGCCCCGACACGGTTGAGTTGAGATTTGAGAGTTATTTTAATTTGCATTTTTCGTATAATTCGCAAAAAAGAGTAATGAATTCTTTTTATGTTATACGAAGCGATGTGTCTGCTTATCAAAAGCTCACGAGCGAGATATGAAAACTTCACTCTCCATAAATCTCAAAGCGTAGTAGATACAGCTGCAATATAAACAACACACTGTGTAGTTAATTAGTACTTTAGACTATTTCAGAATTATTAAAGCAAAAAATATAACAGAGTAGAAAAAACAACAACAAAAACAAAATTACCCGATTAGGCGTAATGATTTTCGAATCATTACGAAATCCAAACGCCTTTTCGCCTTCCGACTTCTGGCGTTGGAATGGCGTATAAAACTGGGTGAGAATAAATTGTGACTGGATAAAGCAATATTTGTTCATCTGCCCCCGCATTACGACGGTGGCGGCCATTAGCGGGATGCAAATAACGTCTTGTCATTTTTACTTTTTTATTTCTCCTCGTTTCTCCGAGATTCGTGCTACTTGCTTCCATCCCACCGATATCTCGAGCTGATATAAAAATTGAGGTTTGCTTAAAAAAAATTATAACTGTATTACATTTCTGTTTTATGCACTTTCTGTTTTAGATGGTGCACTTATAGGAGTTATTAACTAATCATAAGAAGGAATTACTTACTTACATGAAAAGTTTCTTTTTTGTTACATTTGCGATAAAAAAACACGGACGCTTAATTTCTCAGGTAAAACAATATGACCGATATGCAATGAAGTTAAGTGCGCAGTTTCGATGTCGCTTTAAAAACAATAAAAATAGTACTTTTAGAGATATGAGGCTAGTCCAATTTAACGTGTGCTCCAATCAACCATACTTTCCCTTAAACGCCATTACACTGTTTTTAGTTTAGTAAACAATATCCGAATCCACTGTTTGCGATGCTACTCATGTTATCAACGCTAGAGGTTGAACGTAAAAGTTCGGTCGCCCTAAGGGCTCTTTGGGAGGTTTACGGGGATATAAATCTATCGTTGATAGATACTCCAAATGCCTTAGGCATATAAATAATACCATGCGACCTTATCTAAGCTGATAACACATACAGAGTTCTCATTTTTAGTAAGAATACAGACTAATTTTTTGGACAGCAAATTTTGCTCCCGGTTTACTCTTGGCCTTAGATTATAAAACAGGCGGCGATTTTAATTATCTACTTAAATATTGTAGAACCACATATCATACGACACTTTCTTTCTACGAAATCTAAAAGAGATACTTTTGAAGGTATTTACTGAAAATAATATAAATAAGAACCGTGAAAGTCTTTTATATTTTAGTACACCGTGGCATAGATCGCTTATCAGCTTGTCAGATGACTAGGGGTCGGTTGCTTCCTACGTAAACAAAACTTATTTATTCTGGACGGAAATTCGGCTAGCTTTTTATGCTTACGATTTTGTGGGATTCACTTATTCAACTGTTTATTTACCTTGCAATTTAACTTTACGTTATGATCCTACCTCTGAAGTATCCTCCCAGATATCCCAGGTTTTCCATAGGAGAGCCTTTGAGCTCAGTCACACGGCCCTTTGTAACCTAGGTTAGGAGAGGTAAAATATATAGAGTTGTTCTGCTGCCCCAGAGTCACAGAAAACTATCTAAATTTAACCTGCAAAAGCGCATCCAGTTACTTATTTAGGCCAACGATGTAATACAACCTGTGACCAAACCAGACCACACCACCTTCACAATGTGACAATGATTTTTTTTTATTAATATAACCCCAAAGTAGCTCGTGACTAGCTCGTGTTATGGGTACTAAAATGACAGATGAATAATTTTATGAGTAGTATAGATAAATACATATTAAATACAGATAAACCCACTCACTGACAAAAATCATGTTCATCACAGAAACATTTTCCAGTTGTAGAAATCGAACCCTTGGACTCAGAAAGCTGCCCACTGCGCCAATCGGCCGTCATATCATATAGCATATCTGCACAATTGTGCTTATTGGATACTTATATCTTCTTATATCTTATTTATATTTATAAAACAAAGTCGTGTTAGTTACACAATCTAAAACTTGAGAGCGGAAGGACCGATTTTCATTATTTTTGATTTGTTTGATTCCTGTTAGTCAGGAATAGGATAATAAGTATTAAAATTCATTTTTTTTTTAATTTAAAATCAAAACAATTATGTAGCCGTTCATTAGTAACAAAACACAACTGACAGCGTACGTCATGTTGTCTATACCTAATCGTAATATATTAAGGCGAAATGAAATTTGCGGGGCCAGCTAGTAATTTATATTTATTATTTTGAATTATTTTGTGTAAAGATAGTTCAAAGTCCCATACAGTTAAATATTGCTTATTTGTTTAAATGCGATTCCTCTGTCAATAGTAGGCATATAAATTGGGCAGCCCTGAGGACATTTCGCGCTGTTTACGAGCGATAAACCTGTCGACAGCGCTGCTAAACGCGATACATTGTTTTCGTAGCCTCCGTTGCCGCGTTTTATCGCAAATCTTTTACCGAAACAAACAAAGAACTGGCGCACTTTAAAACAAATCAAACAATAGTGGTAATTTACCTGGGGACTTACAATCATCGATTTGTTGACGCTCTTGTTTCAGAATTATTAACTTTATTTATAATACGTCATGGTATGTCATGCAACCTAAAATAGTACTGCTATAAGAGATGCTAGTATTTGCCCAAGCCCTGCTTTGCCTTTTTTTATTTAAGTGCTAGTTAGCCCTTAGCTGCAACCTCACCTGATAAATAATGATGCATTCTAAAAGGTATGGCAGTTATATTAAGCCCCTATTCGGTTTCCAGACGGCATCGTATAGGAACCCGGAATCTCTTAAGCGCCGACTTTGTTCGTAGGATGGTAACACCCATGTACATACAAAACCTACATTTATGTGTTTCATTTGGTTGACAGTTCTAAGTAAGATAAAGTTGAAAGCGTAGAAATGTAGATTTAAAGGGTGAATATTTAAGAACAGTTAAAATGATTAAATGCACCAAACAGTCGCGGAAGGAGTAAGGACTTGCGTAGGCGCACCATAACTTTCTCGCAACAAGATGCGCGCGCCACTGCTAACTACCAACATTATATACAGGAGGCTCGTAAAATAAAATACGAAAACAAAACATGTCGTTATAAATAAATTATATTTCATAATGGCATCTACAGCCACTGTGTGACTTAATCATAATCACTTTAAACTATTTTATATGAAATTATATACATACTGAATTAGTCTCTTTTTTATTGGTTTGATGATGATTCGGCGATGATAAGCTGAAAACCAGAAAATGTCTGACAATAAAGATGATATTATTTTCTTTCATTCCAAAAGACATATTTTGTGTAAAATTCCTACCTCTATATGTTACGTTGAGTCACGGGGACTTAAATCGAATTAAAATGATAACTATATTAAAATAGCCAGCAATTTGTACTCAACAAATTTCCGGTATTTTTTAGTATAATCCGCTAATCCGTAAATCCGGATTTAAAAACAAAATAACAATAAAGTCACATAAATTAAACATTTAATCACTTGCTTACATATAGGTCAATACATATTGACTTATGAATAACGTTCAATTTCAGTGATCGACACATAGATTTTAGGTTATAAATTAGTTTAACTAAGTAGCAAGACCGTGGCTAACTGTATTATGACCAAACTTGGTACTTTGATTTATGGATATCGCTCAGCATGCATGTAAAAAAATAATTGGTAAATAAATTAAATCTAAGTTATTAAAAGTTTAACAAGAATTAACTTTTTTTAATTGATAGCTACATAAATTAAATGGAAGTTGTTAAAAGTTTAACAACAATAAACATCGAACAGCCTGTATAAAGTTGGACACTGCAAATCCAAATCATAACTATATCCCGGGATAGGTGCCACCGGATCACTCTTTATGGCCTATAAAGGTGTAATTCACGCCACCTTAATCCGGTCGGCGGAATAAATCTGGATTAGCCGCCCCGCGCGATTGTGCGATACCACGATTACGCCGTTAACAATCGTAATTGAAAAATAAATATCTACTTAGCGCGGACCTGCATAGCCTTTTAGGGCAACGCGTAGCAAGCGCTACATTTTTAATTTAAAAGCTTGAAATAATATTAGGGATTATAATATTGACAAAAAAAAATTAGTTCTATATGACATTATGTTATGTATTATGTTCTCAAAGGTTTGTGGAGTCCACCAATCCGCACGAGGCAGCTTAGTGGACTACGGCCTTAACCCCTTCGAATTGTGGGAGGAAACCCGTGGGTTAATGGGTTTATATGATGATATGACACTGTCAGAGAGATTCACTTACATCCGTCAAGATTTGTCAAATTTCACACTAATATTATAAACTAGCCTGAGACTACGTCCGCATTTATTTAAAGTTATAAAACCACACGCAAGTCTTTATTTTACCGGAATCAAATATATCTATCTCCAGGATACAGGTTACATGTGTGCCAAATTTCATCAAGATCAGTTTAAAGTTTAAACCGAACATTGGTAACAAACAAACAGACATACTCTGCATTTGTTATATTTGAATGGATTTGAGTTTTATAAAGTACATTTCCACACCTCGATAAAATCCGGCAAGAAGATAGATTCCCGTTAATGGACATATACCTACAGTTTATAAACAATACATTTAAAAAAATGGAATGATATAAATAAAGGTATTGAGAAAAATAAATTATCAGTTTTTTTTATTCCACCACTAGATATATAATATGCCTGATAATAAATAGCCATTGACTGCGATTTCACCTGGCGGTATATGATAATGCAGTAAAAGATTGTAGCCTGTTAGAGGTATGACAGTTTTATTTAACCTATGGGTTAAACTACTATGGTACTATGGTTTCTATAAGGTATCATACCGGAACGGTTGAGTTGGACAAAATCTCACATATATTATACAACTAGGTCTTCTGAAAGCCAGCGTTGAAGTATAACTTGGTAGGTACCTACTGCCATGGTGCAACAAAGAGATGAGGAGGTGACCCTTTAACGCAACGTAGGTACATTTAAATTTCTTAAGTGTTTTTTTTTCTCCTCTTTTTATAAGCGTTTGTATGTTGTGGCAATAGTTGTTGTGGTTAATAAAGCCCATTGAATGAGAACATACAGAGTCCTCATTGAGCCATTTTTGTACGCAGAGCATTGTGTCCAAAAACAGTGTAAACGTCTCACTTTACACCCGCAGAATGTTGCTAGCTCACACACCTTTTTTCTATTTTCCCATTTTATGGTGACATTAGAGTTAAAATAATTACTGTCAACTGCTAAAGTGACCATCCCTTTGTTAAAGAAACCACCTAGGTTTTTGAAAGTAAGAGGTAGAGGTAATATTATTCGTGTACACGGTTCTGTATGTTTTTAATTGTGTGATAAAGCCTTTCTTATTATTTATTACTAGTTGACCCGCGCAACTTCGTGTGCACCAAATCGTTTTAATATCTTAAAAAAACCTAGAAACTAACTGCCACCTACCAGGTCCAGTTTTATTTCCAAACTATGTAATTCCCGGCCCGTCGTCACCGTTCATGTTATTCTTTAACCGTCGCAACTTCTAAGCGATATGTTCAATTTGAATAATTTAAAAATGAATTTGCACGTTATATACCAGCAAATTCATCAAACTTTATATTTATATTATTTTATTTCTTTAGCATTTATAATATTAGTAGGATGGTACGCATGCATTCGATCGTTGTCCCAAATGCCTTGCGACTTGCTGTTATTTGTGAAGAGTTATGTCCTTTATCTCCCAAAATATTTATCAGATCTCCATTAAAATTAGACAATACCTCAAAGTATGTTGACCCGGAATGCCAGCTACCACTATGCCAAATTTTATTTAAATCCGTTCAGTAGTTTTCACGTGTTGCCCGGACAGACAGACAGACAGTCCGTCAAAAACTAAATAAAAATCTGTTTTGGCCTCAGTATCGATTATAAAGCATCCCCTGGTCAAAATTTTTCAAAATATATTAAATGTACAGAAATCTGCCAGTTACAGTTTAATTGTAGTATATATTATAAATAAGTCACACAAATCTACGGAATTACGTTAACTTTACCTTTACCTTATGTGGTGTTTCACGAACCTATATATCGCTCACCTTCCCGGGTGGCTGCGCCTTGTCGAGGCAGGCCATAAATTAGCTAAAACAAGCGGCAGATGCCGGCCCCCTCCCCCCACCCTAATGGAAGCATTAGGCACTAATGGCCCTGGTCGGTGACGTTTACACATAAATTCGTGTCAAATTTAGGACGGTTTGTCTATACATACCATATGCTATTCACTATTGCTAAGCTGATTAGAATACGTTCGGACATTATATTATTTTTTTACTGTTTTATTCATAGAATACCTACATCATCAATACGTTCTAACAACATTAATAGGAAAAAATTGGTTGTCTGTAAAATCGGCTTACTGACGATAGTTGAACGTGACAATGTCGTAAGAAAATACTGATGGAATGGTTGCATTTTTCAAAAGAAAATTTTAATTTTATTTGTTTGATAGATATCATCGTTGCTATAAACAATTGACACCACATTCACTTTTCACTGCACTTCATCTTTGCCGAAAACATGTAAATGTATTATTGTATAGAAGCTGTCCACGCGGACGCATCGCTTACTCAAGTAGGAGAGAGACAGATGTCGAACGCGGAGGCCGACTGTGCCTCTTTGTCGCTCGTTCTGCGCTCTTGCTTGCACTTCAAGCCTTAAATGGAACGCCTCAGAGCGAGGTAACGCCGCATGCGTCATGTTTTTTCCTGCGTGAAGCCGGCTCTATCGAATTATAAGACGTTGTCACGTCAATAAATAGAATAGGAATTTAATGTTCTGTCTAGTAGGTACATTACAACCATCAACTAAGAGGCAAAGAGCATTGTATAACTTTTGTCTCGGGTTAATAACTAAAAATTAAATTAAAGTCTTCTATTATTGGTTAAGAGCTAATTGTTTTCGAATCTTCATCTTCTTCTTCATCTCAGAAAATTTTCTACGTTTAACATTTTTGAGTATCTTGAAAGATAACGACGTCAGTCTATGCGACTATTGGGTAGACAAGGGGCTCCTAAACTTATTTAGCCAGCTTACTTACCAGCTCAGAAATTTAACACATGGCCCGCGCCCTAACCTTGCTAGTTAAAATAGATAGGTACTTTACAGAGATGGGCAAAATGGCCTGAGCTATGTTGTTCACGCAATTTTACAAAGTAAGAACTTGTGGCAGCGCTGTACAAAAAATATCAAAAATTAAGGTACAAAAGGATCACCTCCCTATGTAACTCAATAGGTAGGTACGTTATACGGCGGCCCAGGACGCCGCAGCGCAAATGTTGGGGAGCCCTGGACTAGACTATTAATTAAAGCTTCTAGAATAAATAGGCGTTTTAAAATACATATAAACCTATTAATACACAAAAAAATTACATAAACAAACCTAAGCCACATAATGTTTCTTTTGTTATTATGAATACAACTGACGAATGACACATAATGTTGCGTTCGAAACGCCGCCATATCGTAACATATTAAATGGAGAAACACGTAGGTAGTTGAATACAGTATGTTTGTAAGCAGAACTGAAAACAAACAGCAAAAAAATAATAAATCAATAAGCGTTGCGAATCGTGAGAAAACTGCTCCCCAGTAGCGCCCCTAAAACAAAGTTATCCCACTCGCAGGGGCACGGGGCACTAAAAATTCCTCGTAATTGAATGAATCAATTCTATCGCCATTAAATCGAGTTACCGAGCATATTGGGAGAGCAAATTTATTTAGCTAATAACCCCGTTCCGCTCGAGCGAGATTTATCCCTTGTCTGTTACGTGAGATGGAGATGGGAAAATAATGGGCCCTAAGAACTTTAATTGTTTTGAAATAGTATGATTAGCACCATTAAAATCATGTATTAGCCTATACCTAATGCAACTATTAACTTGTTTGCTAGGTGGCCTGGTAGAGATCACTTTTGAGCGATAAGGCCGCCTATTGAGCCTGCGTAATATTTGTTGACTCTTTTTTATATTCCACTACAAGTTAGCCCTTGACTGCAATCTCACCTGCTAGCAGTCGGAGATGGTAGAAGGCTATCTATCACTGCTACCCCCTATATAATTTAAACAATATATACAACAATATAACACCCCAATCGTTTTCTAGCGAAATCGTGCCGGAACGCAAAATCGTTAAGCGGAACGTATTTGTCGGTAGGTTGGTAACCAGCCATAGCCGACCAGCAGACCAGACCAGAGACAATTCAGAAATTTCTAAATTATCGCTGCCGGGAATCGATCCCGGCATAGAGCTCGTCCGGGGTACCACAAAAAAGAAAAAAGAAACATTTGTGTTCATCACACAAACATTTTAAGTTGTGGGAACCCACGGCCATGGACTCAGAAAGCAGGGTCGCCACTACGCCAGTCGGTCTTCGAATTGTACGTCACTCAAAAATTTTAAAACAACTGAAACCATTCACCAACTAGAAGTAACATTGACAAGTTACGATCAAGTTACTGTTGAAACTCGTATAAATATTTAATCCAAGTGAAAAGCCGTCAGCTCCACGCTCCGAACTCCGAACTCGGAGGCGGAACTGAGAACAAACTTACAGAGCTACAACTAACGTAAATTATTAATACCTGACATAAATTTGCCATAATACCGCCAAGTTTGCTATGGGCCAACTCAAGACATTGCGAACGAAGTACGAGGTAGAAATAGTTTACTTAGTCTACACAAAATTGTAACGGTGTTTAAACATGGCTTGCTTACCTATTGTTCCGATATAGATTTGGCTCTACAAGTTATTAGAAATCAATTAAAAATGAATAACTTACATGAATAGCACTTATTTTAAATCTACGATCCATTTATTTTTTATTTATAAAGTACAACACTAACATGGTTCGAGATTTAAAACCTTCCCAGTTTCACAACCATGGAACAAGGTAAATAGGCCAAGGTACAAATCGCAAGCCGGATGCGACCTAATGACGACATAAAGCGGGGTCCGTGATGCGACCCTCCCCGCCGGGTACTTGATCTTATCAATTTGCAGCACACGATGTTAGAGATAGCTAACGTCTTTAACAATTCCTATCTAGAAGGGCATCGCCATCTGTGGATTCGGGTTTATTTCTTATTTTTTGTTTATTAAAGCGTGTCTTCTCTTCGGAGTCTCATATGGGCTGATATTAGGTACAAAAAAGTGTCGGAATAATTTGGCCGGACGATAGCATCGTGGTGGTGACGATTTTGATAGAGTAGGTGCGATAAAACTGCGAGTCACCATAACAGGTTAATCCCTTACCACCATACATTCAATAAATAACTAATCAACACACTTACTTTTAACTGAATTCAAAAAATACGATAAAACTACCATTCGCCAATCCTATCAATCGTCAATAACGGCTCTAGTCTCCTCTCTAGTTATTAAATTCTTAGAAACGTATGACAAAAAATACTTTGCTTATTTTTTTATGACTCTTTCTGTTGATGGTACCTACAAAGTGAAAATTAGAAATATGTAATGTTAACTTAAGTAAACACAGAGCGGACACATTAAAAAAGTTATCCCAGCAGAATTATCAGGTACATGCAAAAATTGTTAAGTCAATGTCATAAAAGTTTTACCCAGTTTGTTATGTTTATGAAATGTATTACCCTATGCCCTATGTATAGCCGTATCTCACTGAAACAAAATAATGGAAAGAAAACATATAACTCAATAAAAAGTACCTTCATCGTCATCATATAAACCCATTACAGGGCACGGGTCTCCTCTCACAATGAAAAGGGTTTAAAGCCCACTACGCTGGCCCAGTGCACATTAGTGGACTTCCAACAACTGTAGTTCCAGGTATGCTAGGATTCGAACTCGGCTTTCCGAAACTGAAGCTAAGGTCCTACCCACTGGGCTATCACAGCTTCAAAAAGTACCTTACACCTAGCTTATGCCAAATATTGCCCAGAACAGTTGAACAAGAGTCTATGAAGTCTCAAAAACAAATAAATCAAAATGCTTGTTTCGCCCTTCCGTTTTTACTTTCGGCACATACATGTTAGTATGGATAAGCTGATCAGTCCACTCGTGGCCTTGCGTAACGAAATTTTAACCCTACTTTTAAAATCCCATATCCAGCGGTGCTACTGAACGAAATTTCCCGATTGCACCGTGTTCCGTTAGCACCTCTATTCGCAGTCAGATCACGCGCGCGGGCGAGTGGTTCCAACGTCCAATCACTTCGCTAAACTAATCATTCGGAAGGAAGCGCTGGCGCATACGGATTGCACCTACGACCTGCATATAAATAAGGTGAAGTATATGGAAGGAAATTGAAAGTATGTGGAGAAACTAAATTGAAAGCATAAATCTAATTTGCCATCCTCTAACGTCTAGACGGGTGAAGTTAGTTGGTATTAAAATCATTTATGTTAATCCTGAAAAATATATTTTGAAATAACTCTTCTTTCGTTATGTTTTCGGTTATAGTTATACTAGGTCCCAGAAATCTCACTCAACCAGTCACTATCTATTACTAAGAACTACTTAGATACAAAATTATACTACTAGGGCGATATACGTGTACTAAAAAAAAATTAAGTTCATTATGACATATGTGCGAGGCGTGGATAACCACAAAAGTTATACTTGATCCTTGAAACACATGAAATCAAGATTGTTAGATATCTGTGGAGGAGTCCTCATTCGTTGGAGAGTATCTCATTTGAGATGTGGCCAAAGAACTTGAATATTCTTTTTTTTTTTTTTAATCAATAAATAATTTATATACTACGACAACGCACATCGCCATCTAGCCCCAAAGTAAGCGTAGCTTGTGTTATGGGTAGATGACTGATGAATATTTTTATAAATAATATACATAAAAACTTATAATATACATATAAACACCCAGCCACTGAAACACATTCATGCTCATCACATAAACATTTTCCAGTTGTGGGAATCGAACTCACGGCCTTGCACTCAAAATGCAGGGTCGCTGCAAACTGCGCCAATTTGCCGTCCTATTCGTAACTGCACCGTCGACGAAACGTCGAGTGTGGATTTGTAGACTAATTTTTTTTTTAAAAACTTGGTTTGATTCACGCAGTTTTTATAGGTAGACAAGCGAAAACCGAAAAATCAAAACCCCAGTGAAACGGAAAACTAATTACGACGCGTGTATAGAAAGAAATTAAAAGCGCTCGCAAACCCACTGCAGCTCAAAAAGATGATCATCCATCGTGAACGTGGAGTCAATTTATCACTGGGAGAAAAATGAAAACAGCGTACCTACGCGTCCATTAAAAATAGTCGCGCATAGTCGCATGACCCATAAAACGAGCGCGCTACGTGAAGAGAAATACAACTGGGGAAAAAATAGTCGCCACCTCGTCAGCCGAGGCTGCGACGGCCCAAAAAAGAAAACCAATTTGCCCGCATGAAAAGGTTCGATCCAATCGCGCCGACGTATCCACTCATTTGATATTTTCCGAACAAATTACAAACTGTCGATCCACTCGGAATTATTAGAGCTATTTATTTTTCTGTCACCTGTCGATCGCTGAACGGCTTATGGAAATCGCTTAGCACCTCATTCCAAGTTTTCCTATTAACGGCCCTCATTGAACTCTTTGTAAGTATTGTATTAAAATTGGAGATTGTCAATAAGCGGCTTTATATTTCCTTATATTGATTTTTCCGCACGATTTCAACGAGAGTGAAACTTACGGATTAATATTTCTTTGTCCATTTGCTTTCTGAGTCCAAGGCCGTGGGTTCGATTCCCACAACTGGATAATGTTTGTGTGATGAGCATGAATGTTTTTCAGTGTCCGGGTGTTTATATATATATTCTAAAGTATTTATGTATATTATTCATAAAAATATTCATCAGTCGTCTTAGTACCCATAACACAAGCTACGCTTACTTTGGGGCTAGGTGGCGATATGTGTATTGTCGAAGTACATTTATTTATTTATTTATTTTTATGTAACGATTTTCCTATTAAAAACATTCCTATTAATAAATTTTAAATTATCAATCTGAAGAAATAGTGAATGTACATAAATATTTTAATTTACAAATACCTTGTATATATAGCCTTGTAACAAAAAAATAAAACTTCCGTTTTAGGACAATTTATTTCATCGTATTGTTTTGGTACCAGCTACTACTAAGTAACTTTATAAGTATTGATTTATTTACTTTTTTTTGTACCTAAACTCTCGCCATGCAACAAGTTTTAAAAAGCGTGAGGTTTAACGTAGCCGTCCAAGCTATAGCTCTAAAAGTTCCTCATGAGAGAAGAGACCTATGCTGATGAGACTGAAATATAGTGCGGAAATAAATCTAGCGTGTTACTAGCGCCATAGATCTTGAATTAAAACAGGTGAAGCACCAAACATACTAAGTAGTTTTAAAGTAGTTAAATGTGTACGTACTTGATCTTTATTTTTAAACCTTCTGCTACAAGCGCTGCCTTCAGATTTGTATTTAAGTCTTATTAGGCCCATTTTTCTGTAACATTGAAGTATGTCGATACTCTAGAAAACGTGTCTACAATTGTGTGTACGTTTATCCAACGTTCAGCCAACTAATTATTCAAAAATCCGAGAACCTCTTTCGGTCTGAAAAGCTTCCGCTCCGATGGCTGTATGTTTTATGATTACTATTGTAATTTCCCTGTATCCACCCAAAGATATTTACGATACCTATAAATACCCTGCCTCCCCTGTAATACCATGACAACGACATCAAATATTTCTATATCACTCCGCGAATCAATTAAAGGCAGTTCACGCTGAAATTTCCACCATCAATAATGGCCTATTATTCGCAACGTTTTTACCTGCCGAGTTAATGAGAGGGTCGTATTTTACTGGCGGCCAATCAATCATAGAGTCGAGATTGATATGCTGAAAGAGAAATTGTCCCTGAATATCATCAAAATATCTTTTAATGCTTAAATTTTCACTTACCGACTCTTTGTGACTTAAGCTGACTGGGACACATTTTAATACTTACCTATCGAGAGTTTTCTATTTTATTAATAATATTTTTTTTCAGCTTTGGCCTCACTAAAGTCAGGTTGCGTGTCCAGATACTAGAGGCTGCGTTTTCAGCGTTTAGTCATCTTGGACCCACCAGATGGGTTTGAAAAATCTTGTTGGCAATTCTTAAGAACGGTTATAGGTTACTCAACATCACGACGTTCATCACGCACGAGCCGATCTACCGAAGAAATAGTGCGATACCAGGCAGTGGGTCGAGGTATACTATGTAGGTTATGGAAATAAAACAGAAATATATATATATATATCCCGTTAGATAAAAAATCCCGCGGTGCATATGCCCGCCCCCGGAAAGGAAGTAGCAGGCAAAGCATAAAGCAAGTCTAAATACCAAAACGGACATACTCGTAGCTTGAAAAATTAAAAACTGTCCTTCAAACTTTTATTCACGATATATATACGAGAGTGATATTAATAAAAATTGAGTAACATGAAATTCTGTATTTTTAAGGGAAAGCTTATTTACCAACGAAGAAATTGTACGTACCTGTTCGTCTTACTAAGCTCACTGTTTATATCATACACAGTTCATGAATGCCAGGAATTTAGGAATATCTCTCCTCTATCCACCTACAGCGATGTACTTATGTCCTTTAACTTTAAAAATTTCAAATGATAGACATCTGACCATTTAATGTGAGGGCCACTGTTTCCACGCTATTAATAAAAATGAAATCATATTGTTTCAAGCATTATATATATATACGTGTGGTTATATATACACAACGCGTTAATCTATTTAGGGTCGAATGCTCATTGCTATGCTATCATGACTATCGCAAATAAAAAACCTGCTTCTATTTAAACGATACTCGACCGCAAAGTAAAGTTAAGTTTTACTACAAAACTAAACAAGGACTTAATTTGTAAGTTTGTATGATTTTTAAATGTATCCATTGAGGCGTGTTAATGAAAAGGTGGTATTTCAGCAGCGTTCGATAAATCATACCAACAAAGATTGATATGCCGGTCGAAAGGGAAATGTCCCTGATTTGTGAGCAGACTGACAATGGATGACGTCACCACGTCGCTCTCGGCGCCCAGAGTAGGTATAGGACTATAGCGCGTATATACTCGTAGGTACGCCATTCATTGTTATTTGTTACTCTATTGTGAGATGAACGTAGTTGTTTAACACGTGTTTTATATTTTTAAAGGTATGTTTAATGTAGAACCGCGAAATGGCCGGATTGAGACCGGGATCGATGTGTGGATCGAGATAGATTATTAAAGTTTTTACTGCACAACATAAAATGACATATAAAAAATATAAAATTAAAAATTTGCAAAGGCGCTCTTATCACTTTAAACGAGATCTGCTTATATGATATACTTTACGGCCATTGCCTGACGTGCGAAAGATTTTTTTTAATTATTTTATTCCACTACAAGCTATCCCTTGACTGCAATCTCACCTGGTGGTAAGTGATGATGCAGTCTAAGATGATAGCTGGCTAACCTTTTAGGGAGTATGGTAGTCTAATTATTTGCTACGCAACATCACAGCGGAACGCACTACAGACAATAGCCAAGCCAGATTATATATATGGTCTTAAGGATCAGGAGTCAGGACATATTAGGGTCATTGCTCGTCTGACTCTAAATCCAAGCAAGAGACGTACCTACCTCCAATATCTGTTTAAAAGATAGTACATAGCGTTGTCCGATTTTTATCAAAATCGGACGGATGGAATTCTTTAAACATAATATGTCAGGCCATACTCCAGATAACTGAAAGCCCGGAGGTACCCGCCACGAACAACTGTGAATTAGTTCATACAAACTGTAAACTGTATACACTAGAATTTTTTACTGCATATGTCCTGACCCTATATATATATTACTAGCTGTTGCCCGCGACTTCGTCTGCGTTTGATTTTGTTTTTAAAGTATTCAGTATCGCTAAGCCTTAAATGAGTATAGTAGTATATATATCTATATATATATAACATGTGACTGTCAATTAATTATAGACAAATAATTTGCAATAAATTAAAATTGCGACTATAATTAAAGATCTAAGCTATCCTATCTCTTAAGTTGGACCAGACTGCTCACGGTGTGCCAATTTAATTTAAAATCGGTTAAGTAGTTTAGGAGTCCATTGCGGACAAACATCGTGACAGGAGATTTATATATATTAAGATGTGCCTGAATACACCTAACGAATGAACTTGCTTACTATAATATATTAAACCTAGATGAAACTTTGTAGTAAGAAAAGAGAATTAGTGTAATTTCATTAATACGCAATACACTCCAAGTGTGTGTAAATGATAAAATATGTAATAAAAGAAATTATTATTACAGAAATTTCATTAAAATTCCGCTTCGTCAAGTCCGAGAACATTCCCGGCTAGGGTTGTCACATGCATAATGAAGTTATATTTTTTTAATAACTACAGTTTTGTTTTTAATATATTGAATTATCATTATAATTCTCGGGCAATAACTTCATATTTCCAGCCACAATCTCAAATTAAGAAAAGAGATTAAGAGCTTAGACCCTCCTTGATACTTTAATGTGCGTTAATTTATCAAACGTAATTGATAAATAAATGTATAATACTGGACGGACTGCTACGCACAAGTAGACCATATCGCCTCAATCAGTGCCACGCCCAGGGTCTGGGACAAATCTAGGCTTTAAAGCCAGAACATGGCACAAAATTGATTAATCCTACTTCTATGCGTTTTATACATTTTTTAGGGTAGACCGTGATTTTGTGCACGTCACTGGACCACCTCAACACCGTTGAGACGATATAATATTCATTTAAATTATAGCTATAAGAGTAAGCTTTATAATATCATTTCGATAATGTTTTGCTTAAATTCTGTAACGGCGTCTATACTACTGGCAATTTTGTGCAAGTAGTATGTCTATTTTATGCCTGAAAATAAAAAAATGCTCGAATTTCTAGTTTTTATTTATTCCGGTTTCTTGTTCGATCAATATGGTTTGCGAAGGCCAAAATGTGCTAACTGAGAAACAAGTTTGCACTAACTAAACTAGCTAACGGCGAATTGGTACTAAATATTTCTTGATTCTTTCAATAGCCAGAAATGTGTAAGTATGTTGATAATATTTTTCACAAATTTGATTACTTTCTAGAATGCAAACCAATAATATCTTCACATGCTTTAAATAATATCTTTTAAAAATCATTTCAGTTATATTTAAAGGGATATAGACTGAGTTTTCTAACAACATTTTCCGCTATGAAATTTTCAGTGCAAGTGAAGTGCAGAGATTAAACAACACGAGTCACACGTCAAATATTTGGTAGGTACTGACTGGTGAGTGAACTGTGGCTTAATTCGTCTAGAATCTCCAGGAATATTTTTCCTAATTTTTGTAAGTGCTACGGTGATAATTAATGAAACTATCACCGAAAACTTCCACGATTACTATTGCCTAATATATTATGTTGAATATTTTATTACATAAAAATAATTATTTAGTTCACTGTAATCAATTCTGCCTTAATTAAATTATTGTTTGACCGTTAAATTGTCCCATTACCCAAGCCCTGGAAACGAAGAGCTAGCTGCGGGTGGGTGCGGATTCGTCGTAGCCCGGAAACGTCGGGGAATTCATTTGGGCGTAATAGGTTTCCTGAGCCGTCCGGACCCGGACGGGTCGCGAACGCGTCCGGCACGCAACGGAAGCGACGTACGACGGCTTATAAATTGCTGTTGATTTTTATAATTGACGGACGCCTATTACTATCATTCACCTTATACCATAGAGTAAGTATAGTCCGACGAAGTCATCTCGACATAGAAATCGTGCTGTAAGTGCACTCGGGAAAATGACCCTTATTTGCCTCCGATGTATCAGTCGTTCTGTACACTGTACAACAAAGTAAAGCAAAATTTAATCAAGATCGCTAAAGTTGTTAATCAGTGTTATATATAACGAATCAACAGACATACTTACGCATTTTTAATACCCGTATAGATTTAACATTTTTGTATGCTTTAAATTGGTGAAGGAAAATTAATTACCGGCCGGTTAACGCAGTGGTCAACAACCCTGCTTTCTGAGTCCAAGGGTGTGGGTTAGATTCCCGCAACTGTAAAATTTTTGTGTGATAAACATGAATGTTTTTCAGTGTCTGGTGTTTTATCTGTATATTAACAGTTTTTAAGTATATCTATTTATATATATAAAAGAGAAAGTGTGTGGGTATGTTGGCAAGGCTCCGAAACGGCTAGACCGATTTCAATGAAACTTTCAGGGAATCTCCGGATTGACCTGGGGAGTAATCCTGTAAAGTTTGGTGACGATCAGAGTACTCCTATTTTTGAACCGTTAAACTGTCAAATACAGCTTTTATTTACTATGATGAAATTCTATTGTCGGGTGGGTGAAGATCATTATCTACAAGAGAAGAGAATAGAAGAGAATGAATACGGAGAGAAATAAATGATTGAATATATTATGAGACCTAAATTAAAAATTTTATAATGTAAGTTTATTGTTTAAATTAAATAAAGCAAACTCTAGCCCGGGGAAGCGGGCTGGGTACACTAGTTATTCATAAAAATATTCATCAGGTACCTTAGTGACCATAACACAAGCTACGCTTACTTTGGGGCTAGATGTGGATGTGTGTATTTTCGTAGTATATTTATTTATTTAATTATTATAAAGTGAGATTGAAACTTATAAACTTCTGCAAATTGTAGATGCATTTTTTGATAGCATCTTTTTGAGCTCCATTTTAAAACGTATATCTGATTTAACGATAACATTAAATTTCCTACACCCTCACGCATAACATATTTTACATTCATTAGAAATCCCATCAAAAGCCCGAATCTCTGCGTCCTGTAATCGGCATTTGACAGAAAATCCATTCTTCACAAATAACTCTTAATTTCCTCCGAAGTTCGCAGACGAGAGGTTTCATTAAAACTTGTGTGACGTGTCATTAAGTCCCTCGCTTTAATTATTAATATTCAAATCATAATTTCGAGTTAGCTGAGTGAAAAAGCAAAGACGTGTTCACTTATGAATAAATTACAAACTTTTCGGTATGAACGAGTCTTAATCTTTGATGAGCACACAAGGCGATGCGTCGAGATTCCAAACTCTTCCTACACTTACTCCTACTTCCTACACTTACTACTATATTTTTACTTGTTAGCCTTGTAAAATATTTAAGCCAATCAAAATAATCAGTTGAAGAAATTGCATAAATATTTTATTCATTTTCTATTAAAGGTTATTCTGTCTAGCTAAAACATTTTTATATTATATTATAAGTTTATTTCTTTAAATTGTTTATTACACACACATAGTGATATAAAGGAATGACATACATACAAAGTCTAGACAAAATTAGAAATTTTATTATAACTTAAGGTATTTCAAAAAGCAAATTAATCGCAATTAGTGCAGTAAACGTTTTATAATCATCCTTTTATTATATTAGTCTTTTGAAATTTCTAATTTCGTCTTCAAATTCTATACACATAATAATTAATCAACAATTCCACCATATTTTCAGACATTTCACGTATACCACATTAACTTTTCAACAAACTAACAACCAACAGTGTTTGTATCTGCACACCGCACCCTCCGAAGTCTAATCCATGCGTTCACTCAGTATTAACTTCGGAAAACAAAAACCAACAACTCGTGAACCGACATAAAAACAAAATACTAACGCGATTTGCGTTCAAGAGAGCGCAAAATAAAATAACACGGCGTAGGCGCGGGTTTCTCGCCCCAGGCTACGGGGCTTGTAATTTTTCTAGATATTTCATATTTTGCCGTAGACGCCCGCTGGCGTTGCTACGACGACGTAGTCTCGTAGCACTTCGTAGTCTTGGGGAAATTGTGGGGGTGTCGTATGTACAGGGTGAATATTAAAGACCTAAATAGAAGTACCTATAATCAGAATTTGAAACCATAAGTCGATTCAAATATTTATCGATGTAAGATACCCATACGTTCAATTCTGTTCAGAACAGTAGAAGTAATGGGGAAACAAATAAATACATAGATCGACATTCAATATATATACATGATTTCATCAATGAATTTTCAGTATCTCTAGGTGTTCATCTGCATATTATAAGTATTTATGTATATATATTCAAAAAATATTCATCTGCTATCTTAGCACCCATAACACAAGCTACGCTTACTTTGAGGCTTGATGGTGATGTGATGTGTTTATTTTCGTATTATTGATATATTTATTGTTTTTTTTTTTTCAAAGACTTTTTCTAAATAAATGCGAGATTTTCATATCAAAAAGCAATTGTTATGTACATAATATACACCATAAGCAGTGATAGCGTTGTAGTAAGAGCTTAGGCCTCTCTTTCGGGGGACTGAGTTCGATACCCGGCACGCACCACTAACTTTACAATATTTCTTATAAAGGGTTATAAGGTGAAGTTTAATGAAATGATATTTATTTATTGGTATTAATGTTTTGTGATAAAAAGGTCTTTACAAAATTAAAAAAAATGTGTGCGTGAAACTTCTTAAAGACCTTATTTTTCGAAAAATGATCTACTGCAACTTTACAGAAACTGGTTAAATAAAGTTAAATTAGATAAAGTTTAACAAAAGGCTTTTATTATCATGGACATGAATACAAATAATACAATTATGTCATTTTACTTTATTACTACTAAGATTATTACAGCTTTAATTTAATTGTAAAATTATTATTATGGCTTATGGTAACTGAAATATGAAATATAAATAAATAAATATACTACGACAATACACACATCGCCATCTAGCCCTAAAGTAAGCTTGTGTTATGCATACTAAGATGACTGATGAATAATTTTATGAATAGGTAATATAAATAAAATACTTATAATATATATATAAACACCCAGAACACTGAAAAACACTTATGTTTATCACACAAACATTTTCCCGTTGTGGGACTCGGAAAGCAGGGTCGCTGCCCACTGCACCAGTCGGCCGTCAAATATTGTTTGCATTCCATAAAAACTCCAGCAATTTTAGTGCCGGATCTTGTTGTTAATGATTGAGGACTTTTTTTTAATAAATAATCTTTCAAAAATTCAACTAGCTTCAAAGATTTTTCTGATGCAGATCGGTTTTTTATCATTATTGCAACCGAGTAAAGAGCCACGAAGAGGGAGGAGGAAGAAAAAAATTAATAATATCGTCCAACTTCTGATTTGGAGATATATAAAGTGCAACAATCAAAATATTCATCCTATTTTCCATTTGGCATTGAGCCATACATAAGTCAGGAGAAAGAACAGAAAAATCTATCGATGAAGTTACAATGTTAACAACATCAATAGTATTATGATATATGCTTACGTCTTCAGCCGTTTAAATTTTGCAATGCATTTGAAGTTCGAATAAACTCCAATCAACCGTGGTTGGGACAAGAA
This sequence comes from Pararge aegeria, assembly GCF_905163445.1. Classification (NCBI taxonomy): domain Eukaryota; kingdom Metazoa; phylum Arthropoda; class Insecta; order Lepidoptera; family Nymphalidae; genus Pararge; species Pararge aegeria. The sequence goes on from NC_053182.1 coordinate 15,751,921, forward strand.
AAAGACGGCGCGTAACGAAAAAATGTGACGAGTAACTGAAAAATGTTACACTAAATTTTTTTCCAACCCCGATAGTTTCACTTCAAAAAGATCAATGTACGAATACATTAATTGACTAACAACCCCAAAATACAATAAAACATCATGAGGAAACCTGCATTATTTTTTATTTTATTTATACACTTTATTTGTACACCACAAATAGAAAAAAAAACAATGCACACAACAAAAATAAACTTAAAAAGTAGGATACAAAGAGCGGCCTTATCGCTATAGTAGCGATCTCTTCCAGGCAACCTTAGGATTAGGAAAACCATGCCTGAGAGTTGTCCACAAAATGTCTCGAAAGTTTGTAAATTCTACCAATCCGCACTCGATCAACTTGGTGGACTACGGCGTAAACCCTTTTCATTCTGAGAAGAGACCCGTTTCCGGTGGTTGTTAAATTTGGTAAATTCGAGTGATAATAATAAATGTATGCATTACAAATGACTGAGTTTTGACTTCAATGCCAATCTGCACTTACGCGATTTGGTTTTCATAGTTATACAATAGGTATTTTTAGATGCAAAGTTATAGTCGGAGCACCAAGAGTTACATGGAACGCGGCAGGACAAAATGTAACGAGTTAACTTGTCATAGCCTGTTCTACAAGCATGTAAAGTGTAAACCTGAATACCGCGAACGCCGAAGGGCGTGCGTAATGGAGCATATGTAACGCTATGTAGCCACTCTCTCAACACACCGCACCGCGCCCACTCAACAGACTCAAATACTTGCTGAGATACTGACTAAATATTTTCCCTTCATTTTTTATATTGTGAGATGTCATGATTAATTATAAACTAATTAGAAAGATTAACATGATGTGGATCACTAAAGAAAATGTTTGTATACTCATTACCTAATATGTTTAAAAAACACTATCTGTCTGTGTTTTGTTGGTAGGGATAGGATTGACGTGGAAGTAAGAGGTTGATCTTTGAACGTACGTACTTTTGTGTGTACACATTTCATGATAGACAGTCAACGGACCACGATTCTTTCCTATTCTTACCCTTCACGTGACAATAGCGTTATTAAAAATATACCTACAACTAATATTCTTTACTTTTTCTTTTATTAAATAATCTTCGGTATTCTATTATTATTCGCCTACGGATAAAGTACATAGTTATGTTATTTATTCTAGTAAGTTACCATCGGATGCGATATATTCTATTAATATCGTATGTCAAAAATGAATATCATAGGAACTTTATTAAATAAGTTAAATTATAAGATTCGCATTCATTATGTTATCCAGTGGCGTGCATAAGTATGCAGATGATACAAAATGAAGAAGGAATCTCGAGTACCAGTAATAAATACTTAAGGCTAGGCTTTTTATAACTCTTACAATATCTATCCTTAAGTTTTTTATAACTCTTACTGGAGATTTTTCCCTCTATGCACGCCACTGATGTTATCATGTTTTTGCTGTCTGTAAATCAATAAAATCTCTGTTCTATTCTTCTTGTGTCAGCTTATAACTTGACCTCCAACTATCCCGCGTTTTCGTCGTGGCCATGTTATGTGTGACTACGTAAGTGTCCGATACAGTATACTTATACGAATTTGTAACCTAAGTGTGTTGTGAGCATCCTCTCAAATCAGGGCTTTTGGAACCCTCGTAGCTGAAGTTTTGAGTTAACAATTGTAGATATCTCCATCATCTCACTTCCATGTATATAATAATTTTTGTACTCATAATGTACGCATAAAGAGTGCCTGTGAATATAGACATATTTGCCTTTATATTTACACGAACCTATTTTTTCGTTGTATTTACACTGAGGTACTAAGATATACTTAATATTATAAATTCGATATTTTCTACGAATGGATGTTTGTTTATCAATATTGCCAGAACGGATGATTTAGATGAAATTTAGCACAGAGATATAATATTGTTACGAATAGCAGATAGGCTACGATTTATCCCGGGAATATGTGGATAAATTTGTTTTTATTGTTCACAGAGCAAGAGATCGACATGTTTTTTGTATAGGGGATTTTCAGGAGCCCGAGAATAACTATTCATAGGCATTCACAACAATATTTTTTCGCGAACTAAGTCGCAGCCAGCCACTAGCATGATTATAAAAGTACTAGTCATCATCATCGTCATCATACCAACCCATTTCCCGCCCCACTGCAGGGCACGAGTCTGCTCCCACAATAAGAAAAGTTTAAGGCCGTAGTCCACCACGCTGGCCTAGTTCGCATTGGTGGATTCCACACACCTTTGAGAACATTATGAAATGAACACTCAGGTGATATTTATATTGCTTAAAACGCTCATAACATAGAAAAGTTAGAGGCGCGTGCCGGGATTCGAACTCGCTCCCCCGAAAGTGGAGTTGAAGTCCTACCCACTGGGCTATCACCGCTATCTGCAGTAATAAAAGAACTAGTAACTCAAAATAATTTTAAAATTTAGTTACGCTAATTGCCCACAAAACTTTTTCTCAAACTAACAGCGATCGCCATAATTTTTCCGAGTTTACATAACTGGTGCAGTATCTAGCTGGCACATAGCTATGTAAGGCTGTACCCTCAGTCGACTTGGCTGTAATTAATTAACGAGCTTAGTTTAAAAGCAGGGCCGTAAGACTTGGCTTGGGTGGGATCCCCCCGAGCGAGGCGGGGAGCCGCGAAGAAATTCGGGGGAAAGTTTATCATATTTAGGCGCAAAATGGCGAATCCAGCGCTCGGATGCCGCGAGATTAATATCTCGGTTTAACTCGCTGCGATGAATTTTGTGAATAATGCCGACATAACTTCGCAATTTTAATCGTGGATGTGTTGTCGCCATTTGATTGTTGTGTTTTGTTTTGGTGTTAAAGGGGTTTTATTGCAGGCGCCTTAAGGTTATGGAAATGTAAATTTTAAAGCACCCGGTAGCTGTAACATCAGTGAGACGATAAACAGGGTTACTGTTGCTAACCCGCTTAAATAGGCCTTATTATTCAAATTACTACACCTATTATTCAAAATATGTTTTTTTTTTATTTCAGTGTTTGAATTCAAGAATTCAATTGTTGTCTGTGGCATACATAAAGATAATTTATCGTGTGCAGTAAATATATACTATGTAAGTTAGGTATTGTGTATCGCTATATATAATATATACAATCATATGTCCAATTTTGCTACGGACATAGACTAATGGATACAAATTAGTTGTGATAATTTTCAAACTCAAACATTGTGCTATGATTTTACTACTTCGCACGTTATCTTAAAAAAATCTTTAAGTCTCAGTAAAATCACAGGCATTTTTTTACGTTAACGCGATATAATATATCGCGTTCACGTAAAAAAATGCCGCGTCTATAGTCTTAGGATCTACTAGTAGATTGTTTAGGTGTCCTAAAATCGTTGTGTCGAAACATTATATGGAATACCATATCATTTCCTAACTGATATTCATAATATAAACCTAATGAGTGATAATATACAAAATAGGTAGGTATCTATGGAAATAGGAGGTATTGACCTATGTTATAGAATTATTTATAAAAAACATGATGACGATTCAGCCTGGACGCGGAAGTTCACATAAGAACTCCTAAGCATTTTGTTACTGTTAATTAAATAAATAAAAGAATAACCTAACCTAATCTGTCGGTAGAGATCATAATGTATAAAAAAACTGTTTCCCGCCCCGTTAGTTCGCCATTCCAGTACCTAAGGACGCCAACGTCCATCGGTTCTCCAAGCTATGTGCCTCGCTACTTTAGCTTCGCGACTCTTTGAGCTATGTCGGTAACGATGGTTCTTCTACGGACCTTCTTTTTCCTACCTTGATCACGTAGTGATGTTCCAAGCATAGCTCTCTCCGTTGCACACATTTAATAACATATAAGTAAATAAATAAAGCATTGTAACTCGTGAGCTGTACTTAATCTGAAAATTAATAACAATCCCACAATAATAGAAGGAATCGCGGGCCAAGCAATACTGGCGACACTTTCTCAACTCCATAATTAATTGCTACTAAATTCGCCCCAATTTGAATCCGGTTACCAAGTCCACGAAGAAACTTACGACGTACATAAGACTTAAGGGCAGGACCGGCCGGAAGGAGGGTAAAATGGCGGAGGGCGCGACCCTCCCAGGGGGAGGGGGGAGGAAGGACGTGAGATTTACTCTAAGTAATTGCAGTAATAAACACGCAAATATATCACGGCAGGGTAATGAGAGGAAGCGGCGAAAATTGCCGACGCAAATTGCGTGTATGAGATAAGCAATTTTTGTCGATCTCCTTTTGGCTTTCTTTTTGTTTTCATATTGTGCTTTTCTGTTATTTCAATTCACATTTGATCGCCGTTATATTTTTTACACTCCGTGCAAAGTTTGTCATGAAAACATTTTTCGTATTCAATGTTCATTGAATTAATGTTAAAACAGCTAGACCTACTTTGAGGAAAACATTCTAATTGTGTATCTCAATTTTCGACTGAGGACAACCGATGAACGATAACTGCTAGATTTCTGCAATTCCACTAGGTAAAGAATAACTTGTAATAGATTTTAACAAAGATATATATATTATCTTGAAAAAAATATCAGTGTTTTTTATGAAAATCGGTATATCAATACTTTAAAACAAAGGTGATCGTATTTCGTCCTTGTTATTCTCTATATCAAAGGATATTTATTTTTAAGATACGCGAAGGTCGTTTAGCTGTTATTTTCCATACTTTTTGAATACTAGACAAAATTAACAAAATTACTTTGCCTACGCTACGCAGATAAAAAGAAGCCTAATCTAATCTTTTTATCCTAACCTTGCAAGAAATTCTTTAAAAGTTTCCTCAAAATCAGTTAAGTTTTTTCAATGATTGGGAGACAATTAATTTAATAACATAACGATTTAATATTATCTGTAATTATCTGCACATACCCACGTTAAAGTAATCATGGCTTTGTATGAAATCACAGACATATACATGCTACTCTTATATATTTATATGTGTGTGTAACAATCCGTGCTGGGCCAGCGTAGTGGACTGCGGCCTTAAACCCTTCTCAATGTGGAGAAAGATTCTCATTGAAGGAGACCCGTGCCGGGTCATCCGCCTCTAACTGTGTAGTGGGCTGGTAATGATGTTGACATGATGTTGATAACGATACTACGTCATACCTCAAAACGCAAGTAAAAATAAATTGTAAATAAAATGTAGAAAGCCATGTATCCCATACAGACACATTTGCGATTCTTTATTTTCAATTTTCACGGGGCGATTCAATTAACAAATAGTTTAATCTCGATATTGCACATACAGTAGCGCTTTCAGTTAAATTTGCCTACCTAGAGCTAAAATTAAAACGATGCATTCGATGATGTTGGGTTCATTTTTACATGACTTACCTGTTTTGGTGTCCGTAGGTGGCGTACCAGAAGGATAAAAACTTGACCATATTATTAAGCATTGCCCATACGGTTGTCGGTCTGAGCTGTGCCTCGAAAATCACGATGTGTCTCGACGGTTGCTTATAAATCGTTACCAAAAGTTACCTCCATTTTTTTATCCTACTACAAGATAGCCCTTGACTGTAATCTCATCTGCTGGTGAGTGGCGATGCAGTCTAAGATGACAACGAGCTAAACTGTTAGAGGTGTGGCAATTATATTAAACCCATACCCCTATTCGGTTTCTACACGACACCGGAAAGCTCAATCGCTTAGCAGCACGTCTTCGTCGGTAGGCTGGTAACCAGCCACGGCCAAAGTCCCTCACCAGACATGCTGACATCGAGCTGTAAGTTTGACCGATACCTAAAAGTTGTACTTGGCGCGCTGTCGTTAAATAGGGGGCCCAGAGTCGAACAAAGCCTGCTAACTACGCATTGGAGTACCTCCATGTGTGGTTGCAGTACAGCGCCCCGCGGTGTGACTCTAGCAAGGATGATGAGGATGATTATGATGATTTAATGTGAAGCACAGAAATTTCTTACCGATGTACACTCTCCAGAAGGCAACACGAGTGCGAAAAAGTCGAAGGATGATAAAATTTTAACTGTGGATTTGTTTCTTGCAGCATCTGCCTTCTCCAAGACCATGTGGCAGTCCTTGTGGATCCGGCTTAAGTTCAAATTCTTAGAACATAGGCCATAACTAAAGCAATATCATTTTTGGCAACAAAACAGGCCGCGACTTAGAAGCGATACGCATTAATTATTCGACCGAGACAAGAAAGGGGCTGCCCCATTTTCAATATTTATGTGATGTCGATGACTACGCGAAAATATCGGGCGTCGACTCCTTTTTAAAACTTGAAGAAAGGGCCTAGAAAGGCCGTCGGAAAACGGGGCTTTCTTAATGCACAAACAGCACTCGCCCGCCTCACCTGCCTACCTTGATTTATTGAGCGGCTTTGTTCAGAGCTCGTTACAAGCTTGTTGTTGCGTTTTTAATTTATTTCCTCGGCGAATTTTGCACGTTGTAATAATATTTAGTTAAGTAATAACGTTGCGGGAAATTGTTCTCGACAAGGCGGGCTTTTTCATTTGCTTTGTTATTTATTGGCTGTACATAAATAAGTAGCTTTACTCATATGTGTATGTCATCAACAACATCATCATTTTCAAGCTTATCTGTGTAGCACTGCTAAATCCTCTCTCATTGAACCCTGTTTCTGTATCTGCTTGACCCAAATTTACCGGATATTTTGACTAATTGAAGAAGTCCAAGTACTACGAAAATATATCCAAAAAGTTAGAGTAAACGTTATCTATACAACAGATAAGGAAGAACAGGAAAGCGGTGATAGCCCAGTGGGTAGAAGCTCGACTTCACTTTCGGGAGGCCGGGTTTGAATCCACACACCTCTAACTTTTCTAAATTATGTGCGTTTTAAGTAATTAAAGGTATCACTGGCTTCAACAGTGAAGTAAAACATGGAACATATTGTTCTTACAGGTGTGCGGAGTCCACCACGCCGCACTGGACAGGGTGAGAGAGAGAGAGAGAGAGAGAGAGAGAGAGAGAGAGTGAGAAGAGAGAGTAGGTAACAAAGAGAGAAACAGAGAGAGATTAGGGCTTGTCCGGGTAGGTAGGTACTACCGCCATAGTTATATCACTGCCGCCAAGCAGCATTGCTGTTTTACGTTCTGAAGGGCGTGGGTGCCGTTGTAATTACAGGTGTAGGAGTTTTAACACTACGCCCCAGGGTAATAGAAACTTGGCGGCACTTTTCAGGACAGGTTCTGTTTATATGCGATTGCTCTCAGTTACAATCAGGCGGGCTATCTTCTTGCGGTTTATGAAATTTTATAGTTTTCAATATTCACTTACATGAATACTTAAAGTCTATTAATGATACTCGTAAGAGGTTTGCTAACATTGCAAGTCAGAACGTACTTAACAAAAAAAAAAAAGAAAAAATTAAATATGCCAAAATAATCATATGCAGTCAAAAGTTTACAAAAATATGATGTTAGTATGGTACCATTGTTACAAAATACCATTATCGCAAGGTATATCTACGTCATGAAGTGGATCTATTTAGTCCATCAACTATTGCTATTCGGTGTATCAAGAAAAAAGATTCCATGGGTACAATAAATGCTCGAATCTTTTTATAAATATTTCCAATGTCTGTTGCTAATACGGTTATGTTAGATACTGCATAAATGTAAGTGAAAAACAACTGAATACAACACGTCCAATTCCTGAATTGGTATTCCGTACGACACGTTTAAACGGTGGAAAGCTTCAAAGCAGTTCCAAAGCCATGGGCCAAGAATGAATGCGAACTGCAGTCACCACAATCGGTCGCAGTCCGATTGTCGTCGCCACACTCATTGCAGATTCAACGGTGAATGGAAAATTTGCTCCTGTGTATTCTATGCCAATCTCTCAATGATTGCGCCTTGGACGTGGTTAGACTTATCTCTCACCTTGTATTCGTCTCACCGCCCGTAGTTTGTTGTAGCGAATTACAATAATGACAGTGCACGCCCGGTAAATGTCTGATACAGTTTTCAATGTCTCGAAAAAAATAATGTTACGAGTATAGTGTATACGCCTTTTTTGCATACGTTCATATTTATATAATTATAAATAGTAATTTCATCTCCTCACAATAAAATAAATATGATTAATAGTTAATATTAAAAAGACGCATTCACGCATTCACCTTTCTGTCACCAATAAACCCTTTTGTTTCACTTTGTATGTCCTTGCTACTAATAATAATTTGTCAATGTTGAATCTCTATCATGAATACTCCATCGCGTCGGTCCAAGAAGTCAGGTCGGAAGTGCATTTGCATAGACGGACGCGCTGAGCATCTGAAAGCCGCAGATATTTGTATGAGCCAATCATTGCCCGCGCTTGATGCGCTCTGCTGAACTATTTCGATTTACCTATTGGATTTAGTTACAATTCAATATAAAGGCCCTTTGTTTATGGATAGTTTGGCAATTGTTTTAACTTATATGCAAGAACGTATAACGATCTCTATTGCGGTTTCTTATATATGTATCTTATCAAACACCATTTCTCTTACTTTTTTCTCCTAACTATGTATATTACTGTTCCCCGACCTCCTTACTAATTGGCAGACAACGTGCTGAGTACAGTACAGTAACATGAAATTTGAAAATCATATATTAAGTTAGCAGAGGACACGTTTTAATGCATAGTTAATTCATGTTTCAGTTTAATTTACACCAAGAAAGGAATGTTTGAAAGATGGTCTGGTGCACTTCGTGGTTTTTTAGGGTTTATATAATATACTAGTGGACCTGGCAGACGTCGACTTACCCAGTGAAGCGAAATTTCATTAAAATCGGTCGAACTGTAAAAGAGGAATTGGGTGACAAACACGCGTACGGAAGAATTGTCTATTTAGCTGTCATTTTAGTATTTTTCTCACATCTACAAACTTCCACAAATCAGCCAAATCGGTCCAGCCATTCGAGAGTTTTAGTGAGACTAAGGAACAGCATATCTATAAAAGATAGATAAGATTAATTGAGCAAGCTAAGCTAAACTAAACATAATTAATATTCTAGAACGTCAATTGAAACAGTATGCCTCAATTTAAAAAAAAAAGACAACAGACGCTTTTTGAGAATGAAATCTTTGAACAGACTTTGAGATAACATGTGCCCTAGGGAAAATCACCTGACCGCAAAATAATACCGTGACCCAAAGGGGCGATATGCAAAATTATATACATAGCCGATGACAGGCGGTGATCAGACGACGTTCACCCTTCCCTCATCAGTCATAGCGCCGTCACACAGCTAAGCGGTCGCATTCAAATTGCCAACCGATGACGTCGTGCTTTCGCGACCCCTGCCTTGGCTATGGACAACGAATCATAGAGTAAAAGCGTAGGTGTATTCAGTTTATGCCTAACGTTCGAAGGTCACTGTATTCAAAATGTCAGAATTGAATTTTAATGAGGTATTTTTTAATTGTTTTTTAACGCAGGTGTGGCTTGCCGACTTTGGTAGATTCTTTATTAACATTTAGGTATTTATACCTCCTATAGTTCCTACTTGGAAAATGAAATGAAGATTACAAAGAGTAACTAAAGTTATCTAGCATTAATGTTAACAGTCACGTACCTATTTCATGGTGCCATGTGAGACTTTCAACCTACGTTTACTTATTCAATCACCTCAAAGTTCAACAAGTAAATATGTCTACTTTTAATTAAGAGTACGAAGTAAAACAGTAAATTTTTAAATTTATATAAGGTATTACATAAAAAGCCCCAGATTTTCTATGACATCATATTGTCACGTACATTTGTAAATTTTTGTACTTTTATAGAGCTCGATCTTTCCGCCAACAAAAGCATCTCGCATTCTATTAAGATTTAAACGCCATAAAGATTTTGGTACTGTGATCTGGTTAAATGAAATATACTTACTATATCTAACATAGTTTTTAAATATAATATAAATTAAATATAAATTGTAAAGCGCGATTTCATGACGTCATGAAGCTGGAGGAAAGAATTAAATGTCGTGTCTACCTTTATTAAGAGCTTAATCTATGCCTGAGCCGCGGCCAGCATTACATCGGGGACATACTTTTTACGTCATTAGATCGGGCTGGATCAACGCGAGTTATGGCGGTTTAATCGATTATAAACTAAGGGGGTGCGGGATGACTTACAAGCCCCACTTGGATTATTGGGGCTTTGGAGATGTCATTACGTTGCATTATTATTTCAATTGACAAAAAGAATAATTAAACATTCATCTATTTTTCCGTTTTTAAAGTGGGGAGTAGTTAAAAAAACCTGTAAAATCATTGTAAGAATATTTTAAATATCTGAATCAAGGTCAATTATGGCGAACACATTAAAGTGTCCAGACCTCGGACGGATGCCTATGCAACCTGACCTAAACCGATTTTAGTTTAAAATAAGAAGAGAGTAAACACCATTTTGCCTACGGCGGTTTGACCACTGAAAAAAGATAAATTCGAAAGTTCAAGACTGATGACTGACTGACTGACACGTCTTTTAATAGACTAGTTATGGGACAAGTGTTTTATGCTATCAGGTTCCGCTTTAAAGTTTTTAATTATTTGTTAACATTCAACATTCAAACGTTTGTCAACTACTTTAATTACACTCTCGTCAGGTTTGGTATCATTACGCCATACTTTGCTTATGCAGTCAATCGGTGCAACGATCTTGTGGATTTTTTAATTTTTGAGTCAGAAAATACATCGTCAGCATCGTCAGCATGATCCAAACGTTATACGATAAAAAAAACTATTAAAATAAAGTACTTCAACGTAAACATTAAAACGATTCCAAAAAAAAAAACGTATCAACAATACATTTCACAGATATCGAATCAATGCGAATCATCCAGTTGGTAACTACATAAATGTAGACGAATAGTGTAAACATTGAATACCTACATAGCAACATGGGAAAACAAAAACGGAAACGCGGCAATAAACATTCATTTCGAAATTAAACACATCTACCTGCGAGTTTACCATCACGAAATCACTAAATGAATAAAACAGTGAGGAATCGGACGTAAATTCGCATTCGGCGAATATCAATTTGGGGAGGGTCGCGCAGGGAGGTAGGCTGATAAATAAAAAAAAAAAACATAAAATACATAGTACCGACGAAACATGAAAGCGGTGAATGGCACTTGTGAAAAATGGACTTGCCTCTCTTCCAGGGAAGCAATCATTCAACCGGTTGTCTGCGTGCCTGCTCTTTTTCGCCGCGTTATTTTTTGCAATTTTTTTTAGACTGTGTCATTGGCAGTTCAGGTGTGGGACACGTGGTGTGGACAAAGGGGGGGTAGCATTAATAACCGACATTTTTTAAAGTCCTCACCGAAAGCAATCGTTTATTGTTGTCAATATTTCGTAAATGATTTAACTATGATGCGGCGTTTTTTGCTCGCTACCTTGCTCGCTTCCTTTTGTTGGGAAGTGGGTGGGGCGACGTTAACGCAGCTAAATTTCTCACTTTGTTATGTTTATTTAGGTGCCTAATGGACAGGTAACAGTGGCAGAGAAATTCATTGAATTTTGGATAATAAACAATCTTCACTTACCTATCTCTACAACAACTTACGTTTGAAATTAATTAACAATTATAAACGACTAGCTGTTGCCCGCGTTCTTTATCCGCGTTCATAATGGTTTTTCTACGAATCCAGGAATAAAAATTACCTTACGTTACTCTCCGTTCTTCCAACTAACTCTATGTCAGAAATAAAGGTGATTGGTTGCTCAGTTAGGACGCTAAGCGAGGACAAATTAACACACTTTTACATTTATAATATTAGTAAAGATAGTAACATTAAATAAATGATTGAAATCCTCAGATGTCTTATTGTATTTACTAGTGCTATCTTTATATACAGAGAAGTATAGGAAAACAATAAAACTATTAAATTCAATCAGTTATCGGAAGATTTTGGATTACATTAATTATTTACCAATATCGGGCTTTAATATATAATTGGGCAGTATCGTGTTCATTTAAGTTTTTTAAGTTTGAGCCGCTGAACGCAACCAGTAATGACCAGCCAACCAGAGACCTTGTAATTCGGAACTCTCTACAAAAGACCTATATCCAGCAGTGGACTTCTATTGTTTTATATTATAATGTTGTTGATGTACCTACAAAATTAAAGGCGGGTTAGTGATCTAACATACCTAATGGCCCTGATGAAATAACGATTTTATCAGGTGTTAAAAGGAAAAATCTGAGGGCAACCTTAAACCTCTGCAGTCAGTCGTATATTTGAATTAGGGTACACCAATTGTAGTTTTTAGTACTTTTAAACTATGCTATCCTGGTACAAGTATAATTCGTTTAGGAATTTTGCATATACAGTTTTGCTACATTAATAGACGGAGGATGATGACGATGCAAGGTGAAGGGGTTTAAACCGAATACTAAATACGGTAAGACTTGTTTTTTTGGTAGTAAAAATTAACAGACAACAATGCAACATGCCGCCCTATGTCCATTAATTAGAGGCATTGGTGTTAAGCCGCATATGCCTGTAATTACACCGGCAATCGCACCATTCAGACTGGGACAACATTGCAAAATAAGCATGATTTCCCCGCACGAGTTCTGTCACAAAAAGTTCTTCTACTAGGCTTGAAAACAACGAACTGAGATTCTGAGCTTAAGATGAAAATAACATTTTTCAAATCATTACAATCAGTTATCATACCAGAGCTCACATTAAAAAGTTCTCACACAGCTTCATCAGAAAGGTCATCAAATATATCCAACCCTCCTACGAAAGTCTAATTATTCAACAGAGTTCACGGTGCATTCGCGTAGCTATTTTTACTCCCATTACTTCCACATTCATATTATTAAAATGCATTCTGAATCAAGTGCAATTTATTAGCTTGCTCAGTTAGCCGACAACGCTGTTGCGTCCGCACTCAGCACTCCGCACTCCGTAGCCCTCATGCGTTCGACCCCAGCCGTGGCCGCCGAGGAGTGCTCAACATTTTTTCCTAATTAAAATAATGCCTACTTCTCATTCTTTCTCCCCTATTCATTAACCCAATGTGCTGTAGATAAACGTTGCCTGAGAGGACTTTCCCTAACAAATATTCCGGTTGCGGCCCGTTTACGTAAATGAGAAACATTCAGCCACCGTTTTTCGGACACATTTTTGACTCCGCATTCTAATTAGCCAACGCTCTTTTGTGTGCTTTTAATGAAATGTACTTCGTCAATATTTGCACCTTATTCGGTAATGTATGAGATTGTGTTGTGACGATTTTAATAAATAACCATCTACAGATTTTAATAAATAACCATCTACAGATGGTTATTTATTAAAATCGTAAACAGCGAATCATATTATAGAGATTATTGTACCTTATTGTATTTTTAACGTGGCACAAGCTTCAACTGAAAAAGAGGCGGTGATAGCACAGTGGTTGGGACTTTGGCTTTACTTTCGGGGGCCTGAGTTGAAATTCCAGCACGCACCACTAACTTTTCTAAGCTATGCGCGTTCCGCACTTAAAATATCACTCGCTACAACAGTGAAGGAAAACATCGTGAGGAAACCTGCATACCTGAGTGTTCTCTATAATGTTTTCAAAAGTGTGAGTGTGGAGTCCATCAATTCGCACTGGGCTAGCGTGGTGGACTACGGCCTAAACCCTTTTCATTGTGGGAGACCCGTGCCCTGTAGTATGTAGTGGGCCGCTAATTGGTTGATATTATTATGATGATGATGATGATGATGATGATGATGGTGGTGGTGGTGATGATGATGATGATGATGATGATGATGATGGTGATGATGAACCTCTGAATATTCAGTGTTTTGTCACGCTCTGTTAAATTTAAAAGTGGTGTTAGTAGAAGTGCCACAAAACGCAAGTTTTGCCACTTCTACTAATAAGGCCATATCCCCCATAAAGTATTCTGATGGGGTATTTGACTAACACTGACCACGGGCTCAGTGGCGTGCATAGAGGGTATGCACAGGGTATGCAGATGATATAAAATTGAGAAAATCTCCAGTACGAGTTATAAAGAACTTAAGGATAGGCATTGACTAGTACCTATTGGAGATTTTCTTCATTTTGTATCATCTGCATACCCTGTGCATAGAGGGTTCTATGCACGCCACTGTGACCACTTTATTAAGAAAAGATATTTGAAGTATGACAAATTACTGCGTAACGGTTCTGACGTCACGCCACTTTTATCAATAAAGAGATAAAGATTCTTCTTCTTCCTCAACCTGTACGATGAATGGCATACGAAACCCGCCAGCTGTTTCCTGTTACCTAGTGGGATGTGGACACTACTAAAACCCATTTCAGGCATAACAAAACCACACATATCACAGTTTAAAAATCGAATGTAACTCATAGAGCCGCTTTTTTTTAATAAATATATATGTCATTGGATGGCAAATGCTCAGTATTCTTTCTGCCTGGTGTTGTAAAAAGACAGTCTGTTTCTATATTAGTATACTGTTTGTAGCACTTAACATGAATAAATGTATTTAAATTTCTTTAAACAAAAAAATTTCAAAATGGAATTTATTAAAATTTTGTTGAAAACGCTGTTGGAATCTGATTCCACAGTTTACATGCTCTCTTAATGATCTGGTACCATCGAAGAATAAAAGGCCAGACTAACCGACACTTATATTGACAGTAATTAAAACTAAAATCGTCGACTAAAATACTCAGCGGAAAAAAAAGATCTTATTGACATTGGAAAATACTCCACATTTTTCTCAGCACTCGACATCTCGACCTCACATTTAACCCGAATTCCAGCAAACTGCATAATTTCGCCACTAATGAGAAGAGAGTCGGCGTCGTCTAATTAGGGAAGCGGAGTTGGTAAGACGCCCACTAAATAGAGGCTGGAGCTAGGAGCTGCAGCGAGGGGGTGCGAGGGGGGAGGGAGGGCGACAAGGGGGGAGGGGAAAGGGGGATTCCACGGCCGAAGAGCGTCGCTCACCTAATGAAGTGTTTCGCTTTGACACGCGTGTTCGTTAGCAGACCACTTCAGCAATCGCGACGAGCTGTGTTCAGATGACAGCTTCCTCAAATTTACCACTTAAGTGGCGTGCAATGGTACTGCACTTGTTAACTAGACTGTTACTTATCAGCGGGTTGGATTGTATCTGTGTAATTTGTAGTCTTACTGTGATATATTGCATTGATGTTTAATACTTCGGAGGCGGTAATAGCCTAGTGGACGAGCCATTAGACTTTTGCTTTCTTTGGCATTCTTTTAGGCGGACCGTGTCCAAATCCCGGCACGCACCTCTAACTTTTCGAAACCCTCCGTTTTAGGCAAATAAATCATTTGCTTTTAAACGCACTTGTAAAGGAAGTTGAGGAAAACATCACGAGGACAACTGCATGCCTGAAAGTTCTCTATGACTTTCTCAAAGGAGTGTGCAGTCTACCAAACTCCACTTGATCCGTGTGGTGGACTACGACCTTAACAAATCGTTATAATTCTGAGACGAGACCCGTGCCTTGTATCGGGTTGATAATGGTGATGATCATGACTTCGGAGGACTTCACAAGTATGCTTATCTTACCATACCTTTGATAAAACACAATATATTCCTATAACGAATGCTTGATGTAATTTTTCTTGGTACATGGATAATGAACATGATATGTCAAAACTCTAGTTTTGAATTTTAGGTGCCTACGCGACTATGATTTCAATATGTTACTATAATAACAATAAGCACATTGTATTGTATCGCCAACGTCACGTATATTAAGAGATCCATAAAGAGGTTTGTTAAATAATGTCAAAACTCATTTGAATATAATAATTTTACTAACTTATTTATGAGGCTATGTGCCTCATAAATAAGTTAGTAAAATTAGTTAAAACACATAACAATCGAAACATAGTCGGATTATAAACAAATTCATTGCTCATTCATTTGGTTCTAAGATAACTAAACAATTGAAATTCTATTGATAGAGCAATGAAATAAGTAAAACATCTTGTCACACTCATTTTCTGTCTCCCTCATCTCTACAATAAAATTGAACCTTTAAGTTATAAAGCGTATTCAATGCAATTATAATCAATTAAAACTATTTCCGGATTAAACGCAACCAATGTCTTAGCCATAAACTCGTTCCAATATTTAATTGCGTCACCCGTCTTGTACACAATAGTTCACGTAATCAGGCTTCTCCTGCCCATAGTACCTACCTGTAGGGTTGAGACCAAAAAAAAAAATTCCTATAATAGTTTTTTTTTAAATAATAGTCTCAGTTCGTTGTTGAAGGGCAAAGGACTGGAGTGAGATCAAAGAAGAGATGGATGGATTGTGTGAAACAGGTTATGCGACTAAAAGGAGTTGATATTGAGATGAACGCTGATAGAAGTGAGTGGAAAGAGACATGTGCTGACCCCACACAGCGTGGGATAGGGACAAAAAGAAGGATAGAGAGAGTTCTTTATATAAAAATTTAAGATATGTACATCTATTTTAAACCTTGCATCGTCTTTAGATTTATCCAGATGACTAAAATATTTTTGTCATCTGGATGTTGTTTTTTCGAACATATCCATTGATATCAAAAAGTCCTATTTTTTCGTATCAAATTTCATAAAAACCCATTCAACTTGCTCAGCACGAATGAGTACCTGACTTTTATACCATTCTTCATTTCAATATTTTCGTGATATTTATAACATTTTCTGATGCCATTTCGATTTTACTTAAGAGTAACAGATTGATTTAGAATACTCGTATAGTAGATTTTATATCGTACGTCGTAAAAAGAAACAATTTAAAAAGATATATTTATATTAAATACTGGCACAGCCCTATAAACTTCCCCTCCGGTCTCGTAATCCAACTATTCAATTTTCAGCCCAAAGGATTGTCCATGTCTTATGGATTTTTTTTCATACAAATATAATATACCTGCAAATAATCTCTCACCCGATCCACTACACACTGATATGAGAAAATCGAATAAGAAAATTTTAGACCTCTGTATCACTTAGGGAGTTTTTCTATGGGACTTCATCTATAAAAGCCTAAGTAATTCAGAACTTGAATTTCGATCATGTAGATTTTTTTTGTACTTAGTCATTGCTTGACGGAGACCATTTTGAATGCGTGAAACAGCGTACTAACTATTATATTTAATAACAAAACTGCTTTAATAAAGTCGTCACGGAAAAAGTATGAATCAATAACTTTAATTAAGTGTAAATGCAAGGCGCATCTATCAATCAGACTCTAATGTAAGCACGCTGGGCTAACAGTTAGCCCGTTTAAGGTCGCTTCCAACTAGTGTTCTCTCAAGATACTTTGCTCTGTCGATACGATCGACGTAGATATCGACCTGTTACACAAAATAAAGACTTATATAGTAAAATTGTGATAAACATTTTCCCCGTCTGTCCGTATATGCATATCAAAATAATTTTACTTGGAGTCTCTAGGCAATTTGAAATAAAACTTTTGTATACATAATCGTAAGTATAAGAAAACAAAATATGAAGCTACGAAAAATCATTAGAATTCCCATACCACATCACACAATAGGTGGGAACACCAGCTTCAGTCAATAGTTTGGTAAAATACTTGCTTCTCAAGTAGAAAAAGTAACCTCCGCCCTGCCATCAATTTTCAACCAATATACATAATAATACGGCAGGAATAGTTAATATCAAGTTGGCATAAAACAAACAAACTAATTTATTTCTAATCCTCAGGTTGCATCTACTGAGCGATAAAAAAGCTTTTTGCTTACAAAGTTTCTGCTATTTTGATGCCCTTAACTTTTGACGCGTATAAAAAAAAAATTTTTATTAATAAACCGATATATAACTAACTAGCTAGGTATTATGCTCACAAGGTTTACTCTACTAACCTACTTCTTTTTTCATACTTATCAAAAATAAGACAAAACCCTTTATAAAAACATTAACATTTAAAGTCAACCCGTCCCTAAAACACAGCCAACTTTCCTAATTGTAGCGAGATTTACGAAGGGAGTTAAAACTTCGCAGAGGAAAAAAAGCAATTATACTTCCTGTTTTACGGAGGTGAGGAAGCATATTAAAAAACTTGAAAGCGCTGTCGGCCCTCGAGAGTGGCGCAGACACTGATGGCTATTAATTAGAAGGGTAAATGAAGATATTTCATTATTTCTCACTCTACCTTGCTTTTTTTGCTTTCGGTGCGTTCGCAAATTAGATGGTTCTTTTGCGTCTTCGCAGTGCATCTTTGTCTGCATTGTTAACAAAATAATACCTTTTTTTTAAATTAAAACACACTCCGATCAGACCCAGGAGGTTTAATTATTTTTCAACGTCAGACTAAAAAAGGATTAAATCTACATCCGGAACCGACAAATGGTGATTTTAAGCCAAGTTTTTACATTATTGTCTAATTATTTTTAATATGTTGGTCACAAAATTGAAAGCTGAGAAGAATATAAAGTAAGTGAAAACAAAGATAACACATTTGACAGCAATATGAAGAAAAGCTCACGCTAAAAAAATAAGTGACGTGTGCGTGTGTAAGTATTTTATGTTGGTGTGTCAGTATGCGTTTTTTTTTTTTGTGTTCGTGTGCGAGTGTGTATGTAAGGTGTTGTGTCTTCTTCGATATAAAACCAAGGTATTTTTTACCTTTTTGTTTTACGGCATCTATAGACGTTTAAGATATGAGAAGAATAATAATAAAAGAAAAGAAAATAAGTGAAAATGACGCACACACTTTTCACAGAAATATCAAGAAAGCTTACGTCAAAAAAATTCGCGACCCAGAATTTGTACGAACACATAACTAGATATATTCAAAATCATGTTTAAATTTATAATAATAATGGACCGGGCACAGTCTAGTGTATTTTAGTGGACATCACGATTCCATATGACGAGAACTTCGTGAGAGCTGAAACCGAAAAAACGTAAGTATTATATATTAGTAGTATAAACGGAGTTTACTGAAACAATCCGTATTGTAGTATCTGCGAATGGTTTAATCCCAGTTAGCCAAGCACACCATCTGAGGCAACTGGGGTTACGTGGTAGTTCGCTCGCAGCCCAGGTGCAGAAAATGGTGTTGCTAGACTTGGCTAGTATACTCCCCCGCTTTCTTAACCAGTCGCCCTGACCCCTCCCCTGGTCTCCCCTGCCGGGGTGTAATCCTCCGTCCGGTACAAACATGTGTTTATGTTTATGTAATGTATTAATCTCTATGTATCTAATTAAGTTTATTAATGTTGTTTTCGCTCACTATATATTTATCTTGTACACGGACGTGAGAGTACAGTTGAAATAATAATTATTGTTAAAAAAAAATTATTAGTAGGCATAATTAATAAATGCAATATTCTGCATAATAGGTATAACTTATATTATTCTTATAATTTACGCGGATATACAGAAATAAACCGTCCCTAAGCTAGGTATAACCATGTCTGTATATTTGTACCTATAATTCTTTGGACAAACTTGCATTTGCCTACGACATACGCAAATGGAACGTCACAAACAACACGCACAATAGACACACAGTTAAGTTACAGAAAGAAAAGTAAGTAGAGAAAGTAAAGTAGCCAAGGGCTATTGAACAATAAACGAAAACTTATGTAATAATATTCGGTAAGATTGTTTATCATGTAAAAGATCGCTAGACAGAGATAGAAAATCATTGCTGTGTAATTTTTCTTGGTAAACTCGACTAAGCTTCGAAATATTACGCTATGAAATATTATATACAGTTCCAAAGTGAGGGATTAAATAAGATCGTTAATATCGATAGTTAAATATTCAACTACTGACTTAGACCTTCTCCATAACCAGATTGGATAATCTCCTAACCTATGCTGTGCATAGAACACACTTATCAACAAATCTGATAATCAAACAGTGCAGTTTGTTAACAAGGTGCTAACTCTAGAATTTATGTAAACTGTTCGAAGCTCGTTCCCTTATCTGAGATTAAAATCTGCCTGTTACAGAGGTAGGCAGTAGGCGCCGGCAATCACTCCTCGGGGAGTTTGCTTTATTTTGCGGGATCTTATCTCCGCTCTACACATCTGCATATTCATTACGTGATCGATCAAATTATTGTCTTCCAACGTACGCGGTATTCCGTTTCCTTGCGTACATTAATCAGGATTAAACGATAGCGAATATTGGTATATGTGTGTCAAATTACAAGCGTGGCCAATTTTAATAAAATACATCCATCTCTACTTCATCTACGTATACACCCGGAATTTCATTTAAAGCAAAAGTCATATATAAACCTTTCTTTTTTATAGTTACGATTGATGGACGGGTCGCGAAGCTGAAGTGGCAATGGGCGGGGCCCATAGTTCGGAGAAGAAATGACGTTGGGGACCCAAGGTGCTCGAATGGCAGACCCGCTGCACTGGTAAGCGCAGCGATGGTCGATTCCCGACGAGGTGACCGGACGACATTAGGCACGTCGCAGGTAGCCGCTGGATTCAAGCGGCACAAAACCGTGGAATTTGGAACTCCCTACAAAAGACCTATGTCCAGCAGCATGCCTATCGGTTGATATGATAATGATGATGATTGATGGACCAAGGCCCACCTGAGTGGAAACCCTTCACCTGTAAGCAGAGAATACATCCTACATGATGACGCCCTATGTCCATCGACCTGAAGTGTAAGTTTACAGAATTAAAAACACACAGAAACCGTCTACACGACTCATATCGAAGCATCAAAAACCACTCCACTTTAGTAGTGTTTCTCGAACAAAATTCTAAAAATTCTAAATTCATTTTTTCAAGTAAGCCTTCTTTATAAGCACTTTTGAAACGTCAAGTATGTATGTTTGTAGTGCCTCTACCACCGGTTCCGGCAAGAAACTCAGTAGTTGCTCTTTTCCAACATCAACATTTACAATCATTTTTCTATCTTACGGGAGATGACAGCGAGGCTGGCTGCTTCCAATCTACCTTGTCACAACAGGCGGTGAGTCAGTTCATTCCACTTAGCAGTTGACAGTAATTATTTTACCTCTAATGTTACAAAATTACCATAAAACGCACGCCCATCACCTATAAACTATATGGGCTCTATGCGTTATCAATTCCGTGTGTAGGTTTTAAGCCTCATGTCACAGCATTTACAGCGGTAAGCACGTCCTTCAAACCAGAACAATGCTGCTTCGCGGCAGAAATAAGCATAGCGGTAGCACTTCCGCGGACGAGCTCTGTTTTAAAGTAGAGATGTAACTCTTATGCTCGTTAGACATACATCAACCGTTCGCCAATAGCTATTTTATACGGAGATGCCTAGCGATACCTAATGTAGGCTTCATGAGGCATCGGCCGTATGCAATTACAGATTGCATAGACTTGTTTGGCAAACCAGAAGTTGCCCCTTGATAATGTTCGAGTTTACATACAAGCAGCTGCTGAGCCACTTGTAAATTATTTAAGGCAACTGGAATTAAATAACTTAACTTTGATCTTTATTGCACAAACTACGAGTAAACACAGATCTACCGAACAATTTGTTTAGCATACATAAATACAGCGTATACTTTACGCGTCAGTATCAACTCAGAGCCTCAAAAGTTGCCTCCATTGCTCCAATTGTCGAGGCATACCTTCAATAATTCACCAGACGTCCTGCCCACCCACTAACAGACGAAAAAGGATCTTTGTTTCACGGGCCATTCACAAAAATCATTGATTGTTTTAAACAGACTTCGCGACGCCGACCTCGGGCCGTTTCGAATGAACGATAGATTTTGTCGGTATTGTGTTGCCAAAATCACGTTCGCTATGGGCCTATATCAATCAGTACTGGACCCCTGGGGCTCGTTTCCGACCAGGTGTCTTTTTGGAATGTACGAAAAACAGCGCTTTAACTTGGAGCGGAGAAAAAAAATCGACCATTGTGCGATTCTGCGTAGTGTTCGCGCTTGCAAGTACGTGGCAGGTAGAGACCGAATTGCTCCACCATGCGTCCAATGTATGACGTAACATTCAAAATAACTAGCTCTGCCCGTGGCGTGCCCCGTCTGCTGTATCATCATCAACACTCTCTCACTCACTCAGTCAGGTCTCCTATTTATATGAGAAAGTGTTAAATACATCGTCGACGAATTTCAAGATTTAAATGTACTCCTAAAATTCAGAGATGCTTTCCGAAAATTCGAATAGGAGGCCAGGTCGAAGTCTTGCCTTACATCATAAAAATCAATCTTAGAATTAAATAAATAAAGCAACTATCGAATCAAAAATACTCGGACATATTACACTCAGATACACCAATAAAGTATGTACGTGCCGTGTAATATACCTGCTGGCGTTACTAAAATCAACTATAAGGTCTTAAAATAACGATGTTCCGATTTCCAGCTTCGCCTATAAAATTAACATTCGACCTACTCTGAAAAGCTCAAATCTAAAAATACGGCTGTCGTAAAAATCAATGAAATACGAGGCATCGTTGACAATTGTAAAGCAATTGTCGATAGCTCTACAGGACATTAAATTTACCCATTTTTTAAATCCCGTCTCTCCTCAAAAATACACCATATGCCTTTAAAATAAATAGCATTTTCAACTGTTCGCATTCCAAATGTATAAATCATTAAAACTGGGACACTTATAGGCAGGTAAATGTGAATTTTGCAGATCTTTGTTCGTGACCATCAATGAATTTTGTTGAACGACCGTCATTTTGTAATACAATACAATATGTTTTTTGTTTATCAGCGAAAGTTCTTTGACTAGTTGGAAAAAGTTTCTTTTATGTCGTCTTCTTTTTTTTGCTTTTTGGCTTTTAGCTATGCCGAACCAGCAATTTGCACTTTGTCAATTACTCGAAAAGCACCAATGTTTTAACTTTTAACATCTAATATTATAGGTATATAAATGCAAAAGTTTGGACAGACGTTTTTTACTCAATCACGCTACAACGCCTGAACGGATCTGCACACATACACAAATAATATTCTGGAATATCTGAAATGTGACATATACTTATATATATAAAGGCCATTGAATAAATAAATAAAAATGAATACTACGAGAATACACACATTGCCATCTAGCACCAAAGTAAGCGTAGCTTGAGTTATAGGTACTAAGATAAATGATGAATACTTGTATGTATAATATACATAAATGCTTATAATAATGCATACAGATAAAAAGTCAGTCACTTGAAAATCTCACAAACATTTTTGAATTGTGGAAATCGAACCTCTTTCGAAATCGAACCTCTTTCGAAATCGACACGAATTTCTTAATTTTCTTTTCTCTTTTTCAAACCATATTCAATTGCAAAAATACATATTCAAATCGCTTAAGCCATTTCAGAGTTATTATACAAAACAGAAATCATTTTTTTTATTTAAAGAAAAATAAAAAAGGTTGGTTTGGTAACTAGATGAAGTACTCTCCTTTACTGACTAATGGTCTAGTGATCGCAGTAGATGTTAGTAGTAGCACAAAGAACGCTTCTGCCCGTTGTCCGTTATATACACACACGGGAAGAGGAATATGGTGACAGCCGATTAGCGCAGCCTAGGGGTGCGCTAGGCAAGCAGCCAAGGGGTTCGCTAGGCAAGCAGCCAAGGGGTCCACAAGTCGAGCAGCCAAGGGGTGCGCTACGCGAACAGCCAAGGGGTTCGCTAGGCAAGCAGCCAAGGGGTTCACTAGGCAAGCAGCCAAGGGGTCCCTAGCAGCCTGTGGTGCGCTACGCGAGCATCCAAGGGGTTCGCTAGGCAAGCAGCCAAAGGGTTTGCTAGGGGGGCAGCCAAGGGGTGCGCTAGGCGAGCAGCCAAAGGGTGCGCTAGGCGAGCAGCGAAGGGTGCGCTAGGCGGGCAGCCAAAGGGTGCACTAGGCGAGCAATGACAACTGTTTTGATCTACCGTCACCACAGCGCAAATCATACGCAATCATATAATAAGTAAATAATAATAACAATAATAATAATCTTTATTTATCTTGAATTCGTTAAAAAAAATACTTAAGCTATATCTTCTCAGTGCTTGTTGATGCATAAATGGTTTTTCTTGTTTTTCTGATAGCGTATTCAGAATACCGGTGGAGCTTCCTATGTCTATGCAAGTGTCTAAAAGGTTATGAAGCAATCTAATTCAAATATCACGCGACATTCAGATATACGAGCCTCTCACGGGACGAGAGAGGGTAATCGTCGTGTAGTGTCGCGTTTGTGCCTCATTGTGATCGCACCAAGCTATCGCGACCGCGGCATTCCTGTCGCGTACATTCTAATGGGGTACACGACTCGCGCCTTTATCCTACTTAAAGGAATATACGCGTTATTACAAATGCGAGCGCTATGCGGGGACATATTGATATCGTGTTTTGAATAACTTCCTGCCTTAAAAAGTATTAAAGAACTCGCAACTGAAATAGGTATCTCAAGGTTTTCATTGTGCTATTTATTTTGGTAAATGTACGAAGAGGTAAATTACATTTTCTTTAAAATCCATATTAAAATTGTTTTCTTTCTTTCAAGTCAGCCCTTGACTGCAATCTCACCTGCTGTTAAGTGATGATGCAGTCCGAGATAGTAAAAGGCTAACATGTTAGGGATATATCAGTTATATTTAAACTTAAACGCCTATTAGGCTTCAAAAATCGTGTGTCAAAATAGTTATATCTAGCAACACCATATATAAACATTCGGCCGGTTGCGGCAAGTTGTTTTTGTTTACACACACACAGATAATAATAAGATATAACCTCAATTTCAGCAACTTAAACAAAGATTTCTCCTAAACCTGGGTGAATAAATCAAAATAGTTTGCAGAATCGTGACATAACATAATGTCATTAGTGGCCCAAAGCTCCTAAGAAAATGGCAATGTCCTTTAAATTCCAATTTCAGCTCATACTCTCATGTCTTAATGGTTTTTACTCTTTCTAACTAATATTCTAGTTTTAATTCGCAAGTTGTGGCAGTCCCTAAGTGGGTCTACAATATAACATTAATATGTTTTTTAATTTTTTGTTTAGTTTTATAAGAGTTATACGGGTATATTAATTTTTCCGGCCGATTGGCGCAGTGGGCAGCGACCCTGCTTTCTGAGTCCAAGGCCGTGGGTTCGATTCCCACAACTGGAAAATGTTAATGTGATGAACATGAATGTTTTCCAGTGTCTGGGTGTTTATATGTATATTTTAAGTATTTATTTATATTATTCATAAAAATATTCATTAGTCATGTTAGTACCCATAACACAAGCTACGCTTACTTTGGGGCTAGATGGCGATGTGTGTGTTGTCGTAGTATATTTATTTATTTTATTATTTATTATTATATTATTTGTTATTGTAACCTGTTGATTGTCCATTAGATAAATAAATTTCCAAATCGCCCCTGCCCGATTGAACCTGGGACCTCCCACTTAAAAACACAGTACTCAACGCTGCGCCAGTGTGCTTCTTTATTTGTTACCTTTATTCGTCACACCCACTTGACTTAACACCCACGTTTCAGGATACGGGGCGGTAATTATAGGCAATGGTTTTATTTTTGCTTGGTCAGTAAATTTAAAATAAATTGATATGATCGTTTACCTGTTACATAAACGTACTCAAGGTAACATATGAACACATATGGCAATTTTCAGAATGCAGCACTTTATATCCTAGTTCACGCCGTTCATCACACTCGACGCTAGATGGCGTCATACGGACAATAGTGACAAGAATTGTTTTGTGATCATTGGATCATAATAAGTGACATTTGACATATGACATCTGACAGATGACATTTGACAGTGTTCGTTATAATTCAGTTGCTGGAAATGAGTCAGTGTTTTTTCGAGTCGGTTACAATTTTGAACATTAAGAACAAGTCCGAGTGCAAAGACGTTATTAATTATTACTATACATTTTTCACGGGTAACTATAGTCCAGTTTTCAATCCTTACCTAGGATAGTCACGAAAAAATCCTAAAAATACTTCGTAGTGACTATAATCTTCCAATCTTATATCTTATCTTTGTAAGCCGTGATAGCCCAGTGGGTAGAAGCTCGACTTCACTGTCGGGGGGCCGAGTTCGAATCCCAGCACGCACCTCTGACTTTTCTAACGTTTTAAGTAAACAAATATCACTTGCTTCAACGATGAAGGAAAACAACGTGAGGAAACCTGCATGCCTAGAGTTTTACATAATGTTCTCAAAAGTATGTGGAGCCCACCAATCCGCACTGGGCCGGCGTCGTGAACTACGGCCTTAACCCCTTCTCATTGTGGGAAGAGACCCGTGCCCTGTAGTGGGCCTGTAATTAGTTGATATAATGATCTTCAATTTGCAGTCTTTAATCGTTGTAATATGCTCCAAGTAATCTAGGTTACTTAACTTGGAGCTGGACATTGATGAGTGAGCCAAGGCTTTCGAAACCGTCTTTGTTATTATGCTCATATATTTAATTATCATAACTTTTAATCGATTTTTGCATTATTATTTAGTAAAAAACCAAAACCTGCGGTTAACTCAGCAATTGATTTATAAAAGAAATATGATTTAGAATCGAAGACAGCTGCCGCAAGCACGTGAAGCCGTTAACTTGGCGCGAAATACCGAATCTGTCATCATTTTTATAGATGAAAAAAAAACAGATTAAAATCTTGCACAAGCCGAAAGCTTTGTGGGCAGATGTGCGCGTGCGGACCACCTGTCCCACGTGGCAAAGGTACCGAGGACACCCGAAAAATCCGTGGCAAGACAATCACAAAAGCCCAAGAATCCCTTTGTTATTCTTTGCATGTATTGATCAAGCGTTAGGACCCTATTGTTCAGTAAGACGTACCGTGAAGGGCAGCACCTGTAATTTCTTATGATACGAGTTCTATGAGTGTCCACGTATATCAGTCTCATAGCATGTCTCTCATGCTGCTTTCTGAACAGAGATATGCCGAACTGTACGCTAAGGATGTGTATAACATCCACTAAGTCTGGATACCTTTTTGTTTTATATTACGAAATTAATAACCAACGTAATCACAAATCTTTAGGTCGTATTTTGAATTAAGTAAAGCTATCTTTAACTACAGGGAAAAGTGGACAATGGCTGAATGAATGAATGAATGAATGAATGAATGATTTATTTATTTCTCCACATTACTTATAAGTACGAGTACAATATAATGTTGCTTACGGGCTATTTTGTTACACATTTATAATGTGGGGACTGATGCTTGAACTAGGTAGAACCTGTATCTCAAGCCACCAGGCCCTTTCCCCAGGATAAAGTATACAAGGATGAATATAATATAGTTTAAGTAATGTTATAATCACAGTTATTCGGTAATATTTAAATTAAGTAAGAGTAACTTTGTGTTCTATATCTTAAATAATGAATTTCTTTATTTTAACAGAAGATTTAACTTATGCAAAGATTTTAGATTTATTAGAATGAAGTAATAATTTATTTTAAATTGTAATGTCTTATAAATTGTAGTTTATAGTTTTTCATGCGTGTACGTGTGTGTGTGGAGTTTGTGTGTGTGTGTGTGTGTGTGTGTGTGTGTGGCTGTGTGTGGGTATGTGTGTGTGTGTTAGGCATATGTGAATCATTTCAGTATCTGAATAATGCTTTCAGTCTCATCGTAGTTTAGCCCACTTAACCAGTCATATAGTCGAGTTTTACAATTATGTATGTTTAACTTATCAATATTGAGTCTTTTGTTTACCTGATTATAAAGATAGCTCCCCAGAAAGCATGGAAAATGATGTGTAAATATTTTTTTAAATTTATTAGTCGCAAATTTTTGATAATGTCGCCTTTTTCCTATGTTATTAATTTTATTTTTATTTTGAATATGATTTCTCATAACAAGTTTAAAAATGAACAATTGTCGTACCGTCAGTACCTTACTTTCACGATTTCACGATGTATGGATTATTCATTTTTATAATCGATTACGAAATCCTAGGCTCAATTGTTAGGTGTTGGATATTGATGAGGTGGAAATTGGTATTGGAAACCCTCCAGCCAAAGTAACTAACACCAACATTCTATTTTAATTGTTATCAGGAAGGCCTTTCTGAAATAAAATAACACTTTTAAAATGTCAAGTAAGTCTGTTTGTGGAGACTACCACCGTGTTGGAGGCAAGAAACTCAGCAGTTGCTCTATTCCAACATCAGCATTTAACAATTTAATAATATTTCTTCTATATTCTGGGAGAGCAGAGCAGAGCTGACTGCTACATCAATTGTATATTAACCTCGCTATATTAAACATTATATCTTAAACATTATTTTTGTAGTGCTTTCCATATTCAATTACGCATCTCAAGTCGGAGATTCGGGTTCCATTCCGCGTAAGGCTAAATGTTTTCTATAATAAAAGTCATGGTGCCGGAGTCAGGAAATTAGCGGTGTAATAACCCCTTGTAAATAATAGAGCCTCTAGGAGAGCAATAAATCTTCAATATTATGCCCATTTTGCCCCATTGGAGCAGGCTAGTGGGTCTATGCTCTATAGCTCTTTACCTATGAGAAAGCAGGCCTGTATCTATGAATGGGATACTATTTGCCTTATGGTGATAATTCGAGGTTCTTAACTGTCCCATAACAGAGGAGGTCTGTACGTATTAATGGGATAGTAATAGACTGAGCATGATAATTCTAGGCTTGTAACTCTCCTACAAGAGAAAAGCATCTGTACCTATTAATGGGAAAATAATAGGCTGAGGGTGAGAAACAGACCCTTCGCTTGTTTTTATTATATATTTCAATAATTGTTCGTAGCGTTTAATAAAGTACAAGCTACATAATTGTATAAGCCTACGTGGGTGTAAATTACGTAGGCAGTAAAGGACTATTCGCTAAATCTTTTTGAACGCGATAGGTCAATATTCTCATTGTTTGTCTGAGGTAGGTATGTGACTCTGTCTATAATATTTTGTAGTAGGTACTCAATTTATATTATAAAAAAAACTTGCTAAGTGCGAGTTGCTTGCACACAAAGGATTCCGTTTCAACGTGCATTAAGAAACAATATTAACATTCATATTAATATTATCAATGTAAAAGTGTGTCTGTTTGTTTGTTTATTTGTTAACGACATTCGATTCAACTACTGCACCAATTTTGATGAAATTTGGCTCCTATATAGCGAGCAGGGAATCCCCAGGGGATTAACATAGGACACCCATTGCAGGAAAGCAAACGGCCCCCGCGTTATTAAATAAAACTGATTAACATGCGTCTCGGGCAACAGCTTGTTAAAATATAAACATAGACCAAAAACACGTTTCTTGTATCGGAATTCCTTTAATTTGTAAATTTATTATTATTTGTTACAATAATAATAGTAATTCTAGCTTTCTAAAAATGGTTCTTGAGACACAGACAGACAGATGGCAGACAGACAGACGGGGGGATCTTAGGGGAATGTAACGGAGTCCACACATTTCGGGTACAGAAACTCAAAAATGTATGGCAAACTTCTTTTTTTTTTTGGTGAACTCCTCAACATTTGACGTCGTTGCATTTTGTGTGACGAGCAATTTGGCTGTTATAAGTAACTTAAATTATGGCAGAGATATCGCAATAGTTTTTTTTGGAAGTCTATTGATTAAATTTGACATCCATATAGCTAGTGATGTCCATTGTATCATCTCGATTATAACAGTCAATTGAAATCTAATTTCACTTCAAAGTTAAAACATATCGTCAACCTATCAAGCGTACTTACCCACGAGGTGCGTATAAGTGGATCCGTGGAAATATTTCAAATCAGTACGGGCAATGGCACACAGGCAATAACGGGTGACGTGACACGCATGCCGCCCATGTGTAGACTGCCTAATGTACATCTGAAAGGGGCCTATTCAGCCTTTCACCCTTATTAAGTCTTGTTTCCGAAAGGCATGAAAAACCTGAACTGCGTACTAAAAGGTAAGATGTTCGGAATAAAATTACATTCAAGTGAACATTTCGGTTATACAAGGGTGAACAATATTTTTTTTTAAATTTAAACCTTCAAATTTTTGTTGTTTTAAACGTGAAGGGAAAACATCATGAGAAAACCTTTATGCCATATAGTTCTCCTTAATATTCTCAAAGACGTATGCAGTCTTTTTTTTTTATTAATAGCGAGCAAACGAGCAAGTGGGTCACCTGATGTTAAGTGATCAATGCTGCCTATAAACATCTGCAGCACCAGAAGGGCCACCAATGCCTTGCCGGCTTTAAGGGTTTTGTTTATCCGCCCCTTGAATAACCCTAGATTGTAAAAACTACCAATACGCACTTGGTCACCGTGGTGTACTACGGCCTATACCTTTCTCTCTCTGAGAGGAGACCCGGGCCTCAATGTCTCCTCTCTCATAGGAGAGAGGGTTTTAGATGATATGGTTTTATCATCTAAAGCCCTTTCTCCTATGAGAGAGGAGATATTGAGAGTGCTTAAGTTGAAAACGCACATAACTCCGAAAAGTTAGAGGCACGCACTTCTTACTCTTGTGACTCTATCATATAAAACCCTCTCTCCTATGGAAGCGGAGAAATTGAGAGTGCTTAAATGAATAATGCACATTACTCCGAAAAGTAAAAGATGCTGGCCGGAAATCGAACTCGGTCCCCAAAAAGGGAAACTGATGCCTTACTCACTAGGCTATCTCCGCTATTATAGATACGGACAGAGCCACCACGCTGCTCAAATGCAGGTTGGCGAGCTTTATAGATTATTGCCACCAGTTCGAGATAACAGCCGCGATAACGGCATGTGAGAAATCATTGCCAATTTCTGGTACTGAGATTTTATACAGAATACCCAATAGCTAATATTATTTTTACTCAAGATCCGTAGTTTAACAGGCGAACCACTAGACCAAAGGGGCAGTCATATAAAGTAAAATATTATACAATTTCCTTTAAACGAATATTTAAATATTTATTTGATTATCTCTAAAATATAATTTTTATTAATACATAACTATAACCTAAAATAAACTATTTAAAAACTAAATAAAATCTAAAACGTCCTCGAAACCACCGCAGCGAGGCACAGTTCCTAAGATGCTGGCAGCATTGCCCCTCTGGATGGCCAAACTAATTCGTTGGCCAAGGTAACTGCCCGCTCTAGGATCACCGGTAGACTCGATAACCCTTTTCGATAATTCTTTGAAAAGGGCTCTTGCCTCCGGACCCCACGGTCCCAAAGTCTCTACTCCAAAAGGCACAAAAATGAAGCTGCTATCCAGGTTTTCATATTTACGCCTCTTGGCCAGAGGCGTAAATATAAGGTCATATAAAGTATTATAATTAATAAAATGATATCTCTACGCTATCCGCACTGCGTTAGAATCTAATTAGCGGATATAGGAATGCGCGCTGGTATGTAGCTCTGCGTACCTATCTACGTACGGGATATCCAAACCGCGAATCCCGAATGCCGAAAAGCGAAATGGTCGGACCCCGCTCTGTGACATATTGGAATGTGACTCCATTTATCCCCGCTTCCTATTGGAATCCGGAGTGACGCGGCAAATTGAAAATTGCGGTGCCTATTTTTGGCGTTATTGATAATACCACTTGTAACATTGGCGGATGGTGAATTTCGTGCAATAATCGGATATTTCAATGTTGAAACGCCGCTCATTATTTCAAACAGACAATTTTTTATCAGCCACATATTATCGTGAAATTATTATGTCCTACCGTTGCCCGGATTTCGTACGCGTATAAACCTAACCATCCGTACAAATATTAAAAATTCGAAAGTTTATTTGTTCTCGCTTGGCGCCCTAAGTAATCAACTTGATTTTTGGTATAAAATAAGTTGAAAGGACGTAAAGTAACATAGTCTTTTATCCCTGGAAAAAAACAGTTAGTTTCTGATAGTACCTCTAGTTGACCTTACAGGCGTGCTCTTCATACATGCACAACGGCACTGCCTACCCTAACATACTTTAATGTTTTATGCTTACCCTGGTCCAAATTACTTTGGTCGATCGTCGATGTTCGATATCGGCGTTCATTATTTCAAATAGAAATTTTTACCAGACACAGATTACGTGCAATTATTTTGTCGGTTCTAGCTGTTGTGCGGATTTCATACAATTGCAATTTCTGTTAAGTAAAATTGACCTATCAAGTTCTGATTAAGTAAAGTTAAAGTCAATATTCTATTAGTCAAGGGCTTATAAAAGCAATATGCCTATCAAATGAAAACCGACTATCAACTGAGGGAGAGAGACTTGAGGGAGTTGTATAAAAAATCCATTTTGTGGTTGCGGCCATCTTGGCCGATTATAATTAAACATATCTAAGTACACTCCCAAGTCACCTTTCTACAAAAAAAATCAAACACGATGCAACAAAGAGACAACGACACGCTAACACAACACACACTAATACACCACAAACACATACACACACATACACACACATACACACACACATACACACACACATACACACAAGCGCGCGCGTATTTCTTATAAAACCCCGTCGTTTTTGCCGTTGGTTAAAAATTGTTTGATTATACTTCACTAAGTATAATCAAACCATTTTTAATTTGAAACATGGTCCATACCCAATAAACTTTAACTTGTGTTTATTAATTTAACATCTTGACAGATTTCCAGTTTGAAATCTATTCAAACGTGACATTTATTAATCAGTTTATTTATAAAGAGTTTGTAAAACAGGCCCTAATAAACATAGATATTAAAATACATCACATAGATCGTTTGATGTGAGGTGGCAATGGCCAAAACATTTCGTTTCGCAACAGACAAGCGGCCAAACTGCACGCACCGCATCAACGTCAAAGCGCAACCCCGGTCAACCCTTGCGTGCGATATTAAATCGCATTTTGACAAGCGTACCGTGAAAAATTAATCGAGTGTCGTCGAGTGAGCGCGCGGCAGAAAAAATGAAAACATGATGGCATTTCGGTCCCCGGAGCCAGAAAGGTCAGGCGGGCAGCCGCTCGTGAAATGCCTCGCCCTCCGGACACCGGCGACTGTTCCGCTGGGGATAGACCACTTCACTCCACTTGTCACTAGCTACGACTACGCGGAAACAGTATTAGTACTTACTAATATTATAAACAACCCGAGATAGCCTAGTGGGTAATGCGTCGGTTTCCGTTTCTGGGGACTCAGTTCGATACCCGGCACGCACCTGTAACTTTTCGGAGTTCTATGTGTTTTTAATTTCAAACATTAAATATAAAATGCTTTAATGGTGAAGGTAACCAGCGTGAGAAAACCTGCATGCCTAAGAGATTCTTAAAAAGCCAGTCTGTCTTTTTTTCCACTTATTTTTTCATACTAAATGCATTTTTAAATGCATGCAAAAAATAGCCAAATATTTTTCAATGTCTGGGTGTTTATATGTATATTCAAAGTATTTATGTATATTATTCATAAAAACATTCATCAGTCATCTTAGTACCCATAACACAAACTACGCTTACTTTGGGGCTAGATGGCGATATGTGTATTGTCGTAGTATATTTATTTTTTATATCAAACTGCAAAAGAGACGTTCTCAACATAATATTATGTGAATGCCAATATATTGTGAATTTTTATTTAACTTCCTAACCGGTTTTTGCGAAGCATCGTACCCGATCCCTAAATGACTTGGCAGTACGTAGGATATTAACTAGCCACCAGAAGAGTCTTGTGAAAACGCAGAAATTATATATTTTCAAGTTTTTCTTCCCGGGGATCAAATCCAGGACCTCCCACTTATAAACCCAAGCGCTCACCACCGCTCTAGGGCGGTCGACCAAAAATTATTTAATGAATTTTTGAATGATAGAATACGAGTACATAAACCTAACGCATGTTTAAAAGATTTTTCTCTATCTGTCTGTTTGGTTTAAACAGCGGACTGGCTGTATCGATTTTGAGAAGACTTTTACAGGCAGGATTTTTTTTAAGTACGGTAAGGTTACATGTGTATATTTTAAGTATTCTGTATATTATTATGAAATCATCCTGAGGAAACCTGCGCGCCTGAGAGTACTGTACTCTACTCTACATAAAGTACTGAAAGGTGCGTGGATTCCACCAATCAGCACTGGGCCAGCGTGGTGGACTACGGCCTTGATTCCTTCTCATTGTAGGAGGTGGCCTGGGCCCTGTAGTAAGCCGGTAATGGATTGATATGATGATGATTATGACGTATATTATTCATAAAAATATTCATCAATTATCTTAGTACCTATAACACAAACTAAGCTTACTTTGGGGCTAGGTGGCGATGTGTGTGTTTTCGTAATATATTTACTATTGATTTATTTTATTTTGGATAATAAGTATAATATAGATGCTGATAAAACTGCGATGCTCTCGAAAGTAATCTCTTATTTCTTCTCTCTAATAAGAATATCGGTTATTTACAGTTATTTCAATAAGAAACTTACAGGTAAAATTTATCTAATTTTCCATAAAACCCCCACATTCCAACACTGGATATCGGTTAATGGTCACCACACACTTGATAAGAATAATTAGTCCAATAATTCACGTCGCCATTACGCTATGATAAACGAGATTCTATAATTAGAAGGGGGTGCGTAGGTTCCCCTTGATATTACGCAACCATTAATACTTATCTAACACGAAATAATGCAATTAATAGCGCAAACTGTTTTAGAATGTATCGTGAGAAATACGCACTTGTTGTGTAAAAAACAAGGAGATTCGGCGTTGGTGAGCATCTACGCGATCCATCTTGGCCGTCAGATTAATGTTATGATGTATGTGCTACATTACGGTGGAGAAGAATGATTGAGCCCCGGCGCTGTGTCAATACGTACCCATGTTTGTGCAAATCCATACTAATAAATGCGAAAATGTATTTGTTCGTTTGCTGTTTGTGCTTCCTTTACACACTAAAGCCTAGTTCGCATTATGCTAGTAGTTTAAATTTAGTTACTAAAATACTCGCTCAAAAACTCTTTCGCACAGTAGTCGGGTCTAGTTTACACGTGAGTGGTGTTTGGCAAGATGAACAGCATATAATGCAATAAAGTCATCTTGCAGCAAATAATAATTTCGACTAAATTGTCAAGTTTTGATGCGTTTAGCCGGTGAACCAGTAGGCACGGGCGAGTGGTGGGGGGTGCTACTTGCCCGAAAAAAAAATATTAAAATGGATTTACTCGACAAAACAACTTAGTAATCTACTCGACAACATTTTTAAAATTCATATTCTAAAATGTTTTATTCATGTAGACCTTATCACATGCACTTATGAAGCGTTCATACATTTAACATGTTACACTAATGTTAGTGATGGTGATAACTGCATTTGTTAACTTAAAACTTAAGCTAGGAGGGTTCCAAAAGCGCCCTGGTCTGAGAAGACAAACTTAGCCAGGTTTTTTTTTGTTGTCACCATCTCATAGTCGATTTAGTTTTGCGCTATGAAGTTAGAGCAATTCCTACCCAAGCTTTTTATCATACACGTAATCCTTAATGTTATAACAGAATTTTTCTATAAGCTTACGTTTTAAATAAACTTTGAACTTATTAAGAGAAATCGCAAGGATGTCATCTGGTAATTTGTTATAAAATGATATACAATTACCCTTAAATGAATTGCTAATTTTATTTTCAAAAAAATCAAAAATCAAAAGAAAGAAGAAAGCAATCAATTTGATTTTTGGCATAGATTTAGTTGAATGGACGGAGAGTAACATAGGCTAATTTTTATCCCAGGAAAACAAAGGATTCGAAAACGGGCAACACTTACTAATATTATCAATGCTAAAGTGCGTTTGTTCTTTTTTTTTTGTACGCCCTAACTAAGCAATTAATCAACTTGATTTTTAGCTACTTTTGATTTGTAAACAAACGTAATTGGCATCGACGAAAAACGCGGGCAACTGTTTGTATCGGTACTGGGTAACGGGGGGAATATCGAGTCCCAAACTAGCTGTCATATTAAATTCGCTCGGCTTGTATTCACTGTTCCAATACAAAAAAAGTTTCAAACAAGTACAAAAGCGTTTGCGAAGTATTATATTTTGAACACGCACGAAACTAATTTTTCAGTTAATTAGTAAACTAGGTAATTACCCACTTAATTATGTACAACAATAACAAACATATTCGCCGCAAGCGATAATTTAATTAATTAACAGTACGTAACCATTACTGTAGAACCGCCGAACTACCCTCAACGAGAGTATTCTATGACCAACGCATTTCCGCGCGGGCGAGCACGTAACAATATCCGACACTAATAAAGGTCTCAATCCTTTCAACTGTGGCAACATTGTGAATTCTAATTGGCATTAGAGGAAAGAATTGAGGTACCCCCAAATAAACGCTTATCAACACATCAGTGGACTAAACCGACGTCGGTACATCGCCCCGCATCCAGGATTGCACCTAATGAATTCGCCCCCAGGTATATGCGGTAGCTAGCAATGTTTTTCGCCCTATGGGATGTTTTTTTTAAATCTCTTATGTAAGTTCGGGCATAACTTAATAACGGCGTATTTAGACGGTCGATTGGCTCAGTGGGCAGCGACCCTGCTTTCTGAGTCCAAGGCCGTGAGTTCGATTCCCACTGGAATTTCAAGTGGAACTGGAAAACTGGAAAAATTTTGTGTGATGAAAATGACTGTTTTTCAGTGTCTGGGTATATGTATATTATAAGTATTTATGTATATTATTCGTTAAAAAATATTCATCTGTCATCTTAGTACCCATAACACAAGCTACGCTTACTTTGGGGCTAGATGGCGATATTGTCGTAGTATATTATTTGTTTTTTTCACGTTAGTTGTATTCAAGTTTGATTTATACAAAAAAATATTTACCATTTGGTAAAACATTTATTTACGAATTCGGTTTTTTCTTTGTATTTTTTTACCGTAGTCGACTTACTTGTCAAGCGCAAATTGACAGCGTCACAAGCCTTTGGGAAAATTTTGAAAAACTCTGACATACAGATTTCCTAACGATATTTTTCTTCTAAAAGCAAGTTATTTTTAATTGCTTTCTTAAGGAAGTTGACAAATCATCATATCAGCCCATTACCGGCCAACTACGTAACGTGAGTTAAGAACGTAGTCCACCGCGCTGGCCCAGACACCACACACATTTGAGAACATTATATAGAACTCTCAGGCATGCAGGTTTTCTCACGATGTTTTCCTTCACCATTGAAACAAGTGATATTTGAATTGCTTAAAACGCACATAACTTAGAAAAGTTTGGCTCGGATTCGAACTCGGCCTCCCGAAAGTGAAGTCGAAGTCCTACCCACTGGGCTTCAGCTTCAGTTGACAAATAGCTGAAGATTATTATCAGGTAGAATCGTTTGGTCTGGAAAACAAGGTACAAGTCAATCTCAGACCTTTTATATGCGACCAAATATATTTGTCTAAGTACCTCTCTCTTTGACCCAAATTATCCGTAATAAGTAGCAAACCCAAATATTTAAATTCT
Organism: Pararge aegeria; assembly: GCF_905163445.1. Taxonomy (NCBI): domain Eukaryota; kingdom Metazoa; phylum Arthropoda; class Insecta; order Lepidoptera; family Nymphalidae; genus Pararge; species Pararge aegeria. The sequence continues at coordinate 15,789,396 of NC_053182.1, forward strand.
CTCATTCTAAACATTACCAAATCAACGTCCGCGTAAGTACAAAGGAAGGGAGGGCACCCTCGAGGGACGCGCCATATTATAACCGAGCATAATATCTGCGTCGTCACTCAAGCGCAATAAATACCTAAATAAAGCGCAAATAATACCCAAATCGCTCATCAGAGAACCCGAGTCCCCCCAACTATAATTATCTATAATCATACCGCGCCCCGTGTGTAATCTTTGCGAGTACTGCGATGTATTGATTACAATTACTATGATTTGCGTACTACATATTGACTTCACCCTTGCGGTCCGAATACTGCTTTTATTAGTGGATTAAAAGATTGTTTGATAGATCATTTGGTTTGTATTTTAAATGTTTTCTTATTAAAAAACATAATAATACTGACTCTACTTAAAAAAAAAAATTGTTTTTTTTTTTTAATAATTTGTAATTTATAATCTGTATTAAAAAACAATATTTGAATAACAACGCATGACAAAAAATATTTTTTTTGGTGTGACCTTTTAATTGTGCGGTCCAGGTTTCTATCCAAGGCTTGAGCAATTTCAGAATTTTTCTCCGCTACTGATTCAGCGTTCCGGTGCGAAGCAGCGTAAAAACGGTTTTATATAAAAATAAAATCGATACGTTTTACATAAAGTTTTAATAGTTCTTAGATCTTGGCGTATTGTATTTTATATTGTCTATGATTTCACTCGTTATACGGTCTAGTTTCCGCACTGCCACTGTTGGTACTATTAGGTGATACCTTTCTTTTTATATTAATATAGTTCGGGTCGGGGGACTCCCGTCAGAAACAAAGTTCTGTAATCTACTGTGACCATCGATAAAAGTTTCATTTTACTAACACATGATATCGACAGCGCATGACGAATTTAATTTTTTTTTTCTTAAATTAACACCAACATCTTGTTCGCAATACATAATGAAGAAAAATTACAAATATTTTGTTTCTTATCAGTGTGACTAGCATTTACAACTAAATGACCGATTTTGACTTTACAAACTATAATAAAAGAACCAAAAGAGGTTTAACAAAAGTAATATTACATTGAGAAAACATAAAAAATAAAAAGAAATATGATCCAAAAGTGCAGTCCAGATTGCTTGACAAAGCAGAAATAATAGCACGTATAAAATACATTATTTTAATCACGATTATACCAGAACCAGGCCGGACGGAACCTGACCTCATATGGATACCAGTTACTTCTTACCGTAAGCCGCGTCAATTAAATTCCTTCCAGTCAAATCAAAGTCACCAGGTACGTATACATGATAACCTTCATATACCGGGTAATTTTTGAGAACACTGCAATTGTTTACAAGTAGGTACTATGATTTGCGTACTTCACATTGACTTCACCCTTGTGCTCCGAAGCCCGTTTTTATTGAACTTACCCGTTATTTGATTTACACGGGGCGGGCGGAATGCCGCATGTTTTGCGCAAGCTTTTTTTCAGTCATAAATTATTGGAGCGGTCCGACGCGGTGACCCCGACCTCCAGTCGATTAACCATCACTAGGTCTTCCTTGAATTTCATATTTATAAACGGGGATTACACAAAAATGCCAGTGTAATGGATCACCTACAGGACTTAGGCCGGGCCGTTGTCGGCGGGGGGTGGGAAGGCAAATTCGGGAGGGGGGAAGGGCTGATCGTCGGACTCATCCATCACGCGGCTCACGCATGTGAATTGGGGCGTTTTATCTGGAGATAGCCGTGGATGGATCGTGGATACCTATTTAAATATTTCGTCGTTTAGCGGAGGCCGGCGAAGGTACACAGCCATTAGCTAATGGTACCGCATAATCTTTACATTAAAGGTCGCAAGTGTTTGACACTAAAATGATACTATTGTGTTTATTTTCACTGACTAAACGATGTTAATATTGATTTTGGTACTGTAGCATTTTATCAAATGAACATTGTATTTTCATATTATCATTATGTTTTTGTATATTTGTTAGAAGCAAAAATAAACATGCAGTGCAATACTACACAAAATAAGAAATTCATTCATTTAAAGGAAATTGTAAATATTATTCTTCTTCTTAGTCGTTTCAGTCTTGACAGACTGGTCGTGGTCTTCATCTGGGTTTTGTGGCTCGCTTGACAATAGAAATGTAAATATTATACAATTTATAATAAATTTGATGACTTGGGGATGTCTCTAAAAAAGTTCAAAGTTGGTATTAAGGTAAAGCTTATAGAAAAGTGATATTATAGTATAAAGAACTACGTAAAGGATAAATAAGCAATTAAAATATCACTTGCTTCAACGGTGAAGGAAAATTCATATGATCAACAAATGAAAAAAAAACGCATTACCTAACAAAACGGTTCACCCTCCCCAAACAAGTTATCACTTTGAAAACGGTCAGACTTGACCTTTTAAATAGACCCGCAAATAAAAAAAATTAACAAAAGATCTGAAAAATTATGAAAGATCAAAGATTCATAGCGCGCGACAAAATATTATTAAAATCTCACGACAAATATGCCTAAGTAACTTATCCTTAATTCCTCGCAATATCGGCTTCGTTCCAAACATGTCCCGGACGTGACGTCGTCGTAGCAGTCTCAATTGGTCTCGTTCATTTACCTGTCACTCTGTCACGACTACGTTTGGGGACATACAGGCTAATATACTGAGCTTTAACGTCCTTAACAACAAATCAATACATAGATACCTTAAATCTTGTGTGATTGGATGTTTGTTAGTCCTTCACACAACAATGACTCAGTTGATTTGGCCGAGGTATGGAAATAGCTTATACAGAATTAAAACAGAATTCCTCCAATTGTGACTAAGATGATCTTCATACAACAAAACACGTTTCACGTTAATTTTCTTCATACATGAAAATATGCAAATTGTTAGACTGCTATTCCACGGTCCACCAACGACATGTGAAGTTTACACACGCATTGTTTTGATGAGGGTTGTTTAATTTTACAGCTTGGGTAAATAGATGGGTATCTATTTCCACCGAACCTATAATGCGATAAGTTGGGAAAAATTAATTTAATCTTATTGTTTTTCACAAATATTCTCCCACAACTTTAATAAAACACAGCCTCTCAGCAACAGCCTTTAAATATAAATATACCAACATAGTTTACGTAGTAAGAAACAAAGCGTTTAAAACAGCAATAAATATCTGTATGTTTACAAATTTTGAAGAGAAGACGCCATTTCACTTCGTAGTGATCGACGAACGGGATTCGTCATTTGTAACCTGACATTCGATATGGTAACGATTTAAACGAGTGTCACCTAGAGTTGCTGACATGTCAACCTCTTAATGTGCTTTGTCAAGTAGGGGGTATTACTGGAAGGATAATGTCACAAAAAATAATAGCCCCACCACATTGTACTAAACTCAATACTAATTTATTTATTCCTTAAGAAGAGCACTATTACAATGGGTCACTAATGGCGGCGCAACCAGTCGCGATACCAACAAGTTTAATGCAACAGTCTGCTTTTTTTTCGATATAATTGATGAAAAAACATGTAACCCACCTGATGGTATGTGGATAATCGTCATCGCCAATAAACAAATTAAAACCCTTCGCAGGGCATGCAAAGAACACGTCCTACAAATTGAGGAGTAGATGTTTTTTTTTTTTAATTTGGTTAACCAACATCTATCAATAAATTGTTGCAATGGATAAGTTTTAGATCTTAGACAAGCCAATAAAGTGTTTAATATTAATTAGTAAGATCTTAGTGATACGGGAGTTATGGTGATACATTCGACCGTAACAATAGGAAGATCTTACTCCGAGCGGGTGATCGTGCTTGGGGACCGAGTATTATTAGTTGTATATATTGTATATTCGCGCAATGCAGGATCTTTGTGGCGCCATCTAGTTTGGTAATGTGCAGACCGCCACTGTAATGAAGGCTGACTGTTTGTTTTTTACTAAATTTTATGCGCTACCAATTTTTTAGCGGCTCCGCCATACTGGACGATTTCCGACATCATTAACACACAGATTATCCCCGTTGGGATTCGAACTCGATACCTCCCACTTAACTCAAATTTGTTTGTTTGAATGCGCTAATCTCTAAAATTACAAGTCATATTCAAATAATTAAAATATAATATAAGACAGCCTAATTCTTGGGTAAGATTATAAGTGACAATGTTCTGCGACCCTTAGTAGCTGAGGAATCTAAGTAAATGCCCAGGTTAATGGGTAGTCAAGGGATATAGCAACTACCTGCCACCGTGGTTTCTTTAATTTTTTTCTCCTTTAAAGGATAAAAAATAAAAACTGGTAAAAGCCCAACAAACCAGCTCTACATTCCTGTCTATTTTAGGAAAAACGACCCGGTTCCCAGCTGTGGGACATAAATACGCTCAGGATAGTGACAATGAACAAATGGATGTCCTATTTACCCTACAACATCTAATATGTAAAAAAAAAAAAAATCATTACAAAGTTAACTGCGATATCAGTAATAGAAAGTGTGCATTTAATCTTAGTTAGAATTGTCAGTTTTGTCAGTAGTTAAAACCGGTATGTATTTAACAACTGACCTTATCCCTACAACCGACATTTCAAGTTAGCGGAATAAATAAATAAAATACAAACATCGCCACCTAGCCCCAAAGTAAGCGTAGCTTGTGTTATGGGTACCTACTAAGATTATAAATATGCATTCATTTTAATCACACAAACATTTTGTTGTGGGATTCGAACCCACAGCCTTGGACTCAGAAAGCGGGGTCGCTGCCCACAGCACCTATCGCCGTCAATAGTATTGGAATGCTAAATATCTTTGAATAATACGAAAACAATCTAAACCTAATCTAAATTATAATCTAAAAAATTGCCTACGCCGAAAACCAAACCCAGAACCTCCCACTTAGAAGACCACAGTGATAACCACTGCGCCAGAGAGGTAATCCGAAATTTATTTCGCGCCCGTTTTTTATATGAAAAAAGCAACTACTGAGTTGCTGGCATGGCTGCTTCTAGAGTTTTCCTTCCGGGCTGGTGGTTAAGTCACTAAAAACAAAAATACTTCAAAAGTGCTTATACAAAAGGCTGACACAATTTTTTTTTTTTAAGTTTTCTTATCAGATACCATAAGCCTTCTTACTAGTTTACAACTAACTTATACTACTGTAGTAAGTAAGTAGGTATATAAATAATCATTAGCTAATATTTTTATTCATGGCACAAGTCACCTCTCAAAATGAGAAGCCTTCAGGAGATCTACAGCAGGAGGTCTATCCTTCGCATTTTTGAGTTATACAAACAAGGCAGTGCTTTTGTGCATGTATGAAGTGCACGCCACTGTCTATCAGGCTAGCCAAATGCGGATTGGTGACACGCCCTTGAGAATATTATGAAAAACTCTCAATCATGCAGGTTTTGCCAAGATTTTTCAGATTTCCCTTTACCGTAGAAACAAATGATTATAATTACTTTAAACGCTCCAAAAAGTTAGAGTTGCGTGCGGGGAATTGAACTCGGCCCCGCCGAAACGGAAGCCAAATTACCCACTAAGCTATCAACGCGTATCTTTGTTAGTTACAATCAATTGGCATTTTTTTTGCTTATAATGCTTCCATTGATAGGTATCTTGTTAGCGTTAACCTTTTGACCAGTTTATTATAAACAGCACGCATTGCTGAATAGCAAGGCTGTAACAAGATAGAATGAGATGTAACATTTAGTTTAAGATACCTATTTAAGCCGCAAACGCTTTTTATTCATCGACAACCAAAAATCTCGTTTAGCTGACCTCGTAATGTGAGTGTTTATTGTAGTTATGAATTGGCCACTATGAGCTGCAACTGTGCATGTGATGCGCTCATCGATAGCCGGTAATTGTTCTGCGTTTATAAATAGTGAACCCAAACAACGCGCGACGCAACCGCCCTTGAACTGAGTCGCGGAGGCTTTCGCGGAGGCTGTGTGCGGGGGGCGCAGGCTGTGCGGGGGGCGGGGCCGGCGCAGCCAATCAGCGCCCCTTCACATTTTTCAGCCCCCGCCCGCAACGCCGGACGCTGCCCAAAAACAAAAGGATCAAAGTCGGCGAAACCTATCTCTTTCTTTGTGGGGCCAGCGAACGGGCTTCGATGAGAGGATAGATACAGTGTGTCGCGCGGGCGCGAATCGATAAGCCGGGCTCCCCTCTGCCCCTCGGCCGCCTGAGCCCCCTTCCCCTCCCCCCTACTGCCTCGCCACGCGGCTCTCCGTCCGCCGGCCATTTGCACGGATGTTTACTATTATTATTTTATTGAACGGGCGCGATAAGTGGCGAAATAAGAATATTTACAGGTCGCGGGGGCGAGCAATTATCGCGCGACGAACCTGTTACACCTTATGTCGGACGAGCGACGCGGCGACGTCGATCGCCTCGATTACGTTGCGTGATTGCGCTACCTTTGCGGTTATCACCTACCAGCTGTTGTTCGCATTTTCATTCGCATTTTTATTTAGTTTTGTTGACATCCCATTAAAAAGCCATCTTCATAAAAAATTTAAACAAAATCAGTTTAGCCAAGGCAACAAATGTTTTATTTTAAATCCACTGAAAACATTATCTTTGTGCTTTTCTGGTATTAAAGTAATTATATGTCCATCTCCATAGTGCAAGCTATATATGAGCCAAATTTTATCAAAATCGGTGCAGTGGTTGCGCAGTAATAGAGTAACAAATAAACAAACAGACCCACTTTCAAATATATGCATGGATTACCTCATATACCTACCGTAAACGTTGGATAGATGCAGGCCTTACTTTGCCAAAGTCCATGGAATACCAAATTAAACATCAACCTTTATTTGCTACTAGCTTCTGCCCGCGAGTTCGTCTGCATGAACCGCAGTGAGGGTGCAGAGATAAGTAAAGGAGAGAGTATAAAAAGTTATAAAAAGTTTAACTATTTTACCTATAAATAACGCTATAGTTTATCTACTTGGTTGGTTGGTGGTAAAATGGTTTTACTTAATCATTTAAATTTTCCGGGGATCCGGGATTCCAAGCTTCAGCCAAAACGGTGTACCCATTATAGCGTGAATGAGTAACAAACATCCATACATCCACACATTTTTATCGTTAGTAATAGGAAATTAACTATCTATATAGTGTACCAACGTAGTATAATCAATATGTCCAGTGTATGCTTGGAAATCGGAATAAAACGTGCGTAGAGTCTTGGATAATCTGCGTGAAGTTGCGTATAAATATACCGTCACCCTTCATACATAATACACGCTGCCTTTCTGTAGAGTCACCCTACAGAAAATCAGCGCTGCAGTATTGCCTATGAGCTGCAACAAAGAGCTGACATAAGTGGATTTTCCCGGCCTATACTAAGGGCTAATATCAACGTGCGATTTGGAAACCAAATTTAATAAAACTTGCACGTTTTGTGTAAATGTTCGAATTTTGAAACTGCAGAACCCAGTTTCACGTGTAACTTCACTTAATCGCGTTTAGTTTCAACGGTGAAATAAAGCCTTAGTGAACAAGTGATATTATATATTAGTCTATAATTTTTGAAGTGAAACGTCTTTAGAATCGTTGTGATTTCAACCTCGATGAAACGAAAAAATAAGTCCATAGAGACACATAAATGTATAGGACAGAGTGAGATAGAAGACATCATACATTTTTTTACCTATTCTAGTTGCCATGGAAAATAAATAATAAACCGTATATTTATCCTAATAGTTCTGATACTCTGCATCCATCTCAATCTTTCGTAGGCTACTTTTCAGAGGTTACTTCTGCCGTGTGTGAATAAATAGCACAGGTTTTTTTTTTAGTTTATTTTATCATCTATTATTTTATTTGTGTATTCTAGTTCAAGTCGTCACACTAACCCATTACCGGCCCACTACAGAGCACGGGTTTCCGACACTGAGAAGGAAGGAAGGTTAAGGCCGTAGTCCACACGCTGGCCCAGTGCGTATTGGTGGACTCCACACTCCTTTGAGAACATTATGTAGAAGTCTCAGGCACGCAGGTTTCCTCACGATGTTTTCACTTTAGTATGTAATTATACGTATGAATTTTTTTTCTTAATTATGCACCGCCTGCAGTCTTTTTCCTAATGTTTTCCTAATCCTAAGATTGCCGGAAGAGATCGCTACTTAGCGATAAGGCCGCCTTTTGTATTCTGCTGCTGTCTTTGTTTTTCTATTCTTCTTTTGTTTCTTCAACTTGTAATGTGCAATCAATGAGTAATAAATTTAAATATATATCCCTATCCCTATCCCTATACTTACTTAATATTATAAATGTGAAAGTAAGTTTGTTTGTTACGCTTTGACGCAAAAACTACTTAACCGATCCTCATGAAACTTTGTACACATATTCTTGGAAGTGTTAGAAGTAATATAGGATACTTTTTATCCCGACATTAGGCTCGGTTCCTTTGGGAGAGGGGATGAAAGTGTTTGACGATTTTACACCTTAACTCTGACAAATTATAAATGATATTATTTTTGTACTACAGAGGTTATAATATGTGTTTAATTTTGTCCAAACTGTGGTTGGGGGTAAGAGGACAGAACTCCTCAGTGGACAGCGGCAAACCGCTCATTAAAGGCTTAGCGATACTGAATACTTTAATTTAGTTTTAGAACTACAACAAAATTTAATGCCACATAAAAAAACAAAATCAAACGCAGACGAAGTCGCGGGCAACAGCTAGTATATATTTTAACATTCGACTGCAATCCTACGAAACTATGATGCCGTCTAAGATGGTAACGGGCTAACCTGTTAGAAGTACCTACTATAGTCATAATATGACCCGTACCAGAACACTGAATCGCTTGTCAGTTGGGTGGTTACCAGCCACGGCCGAAGCCTCCCACATACAACTAGTTACCGGCACATGAGGTTTAATACATACGCCTCATCTTGATGGGCACAGGGTGGCACGTCGCAGGACATGTCCCTTGCATTACCTGCGAAGTCTTGCTCTTTTTACCATAATATGGGCCATATGATTGGTCTGGCAATTATTAAAAAAAAAAAGCCATTTATTCTACTACCAATAAATAAAGAAATACATATTACATTCATTCACATAATTAAATTTATAAATATTTTAACAATTAACATATTTTATTTCATTACATTTATTAAAAGCTAGTCGTTTAAATTCCTGAATTCAAATTCAAATTGAAAATTTCTTTATTCATGTAGGCCTATCACAGGCACTTATGAAGCGTTCATACATATTTGTTTACATAATTGTAATGGGATGGTGATAACTTCGTTCGCCAACTTAAATCTAAAGCTACGAGGGTTCCAAACGCGCCCTTATTTGTTGTTACTTGTGGTAGAAGTCGCCTCTGTGGCGTAGGCCTCCCCCAGCTCTCTCCATTCCCTTTTTCCTTAGCGTTTCTCATCTACTAAGGTCCACTTACTCGAGTAAAACCGTCCGGCCAGCGTTTCCTTGGTCTTCCTCTTTTCCTTTTATTATTCCGTGGCAGCCACTCTGGCAATTATATAGTATTTATTTGACATTAAAACTTAGATTTGTGATTAAATAACTAATACAATGATCTAATATGACACTATAAATCTCAGAACATTATTTTATGTAATTGATAACAAATAAGATTATTATTAATATGACTTAATGTTTAAGTATTAACAGAATATGTTGGAACTTTTTATCCTAAACACCAATAATTAACCCATATTTAGCAAAATAAATATTTCATTTCATTTCATATGATGCAATGTAACCTACTTGGTAGAGCTGATGCAGTCTAAGATAGTATCAGTCTTACCTGTTAGGGGTATAGCAGTTATATTAAACCCCTAATCAGTTGCTATGCGACATCGTACCGGAACGCTTTATCGCTTAGTCGCACATCTTATTCGTAGGGTCTTTATCGTAACTAGCCATGGATGAAACCTCCCACCAAACCAGACCAAAGCATATTCAGAAACTATAAATTACTAACTCAGGACCTCCCACTTAACACCATAGCGCTAACCGCGGTGCCAGGGAGGTCGCCCAAATCTGTGTAGGTTAAAAGTTGCGGGACAAAAAAATACCCTTACTGCTTAGTACCTTCTCCGTCCAAATAGTCTTGCATGGAGACATATAGAGGTGCCATCAACTTCATCCGGATACAATTTCTGAATCCCTGTGAGAAATTTCTATGCGATAACATTGTAGAGAGGCTATGCTATCACGGGGGAATTTTGTAACATCAAAACCAATAACGAATATTAAAATAACATGTAACATGAGACGCCGTCACTTATACAACTAGTCACCTAAAAACATTGTTATTTTTTAACGCTCCTAAACAATATTTTATAGGCTGGTATCCCAAACCCAACTGACACCAAATTATGTATTTCGATTATATTGCGACTCATGCTTATATTATAGCCACGTTAGCGGGATCTCCTGATAACTCCTACAAATTATTCTCAAATATCGACTTGTAAAGTATACATTAAAATAAATGTATAGGAAGTACTTATCCTGTCCGTTATAATTTATTTTTATAATAGGTACAACAGGTACATGATCTACGTCTACCAATAGTAATAACTATATTTATTTTATCTTTAATTTATTGGTAATAAAAAGGCCCACCTAACGCAGCGCCCGGGTCCTTCTACAACATAGATGCCCTTGAGTTCAATCTTCGACTAGTTCATAATGCAATAATGGTTTGAATAGTACCAAGAAAATTCAGCGCCATCTATTCTAAACCCAGTAAACTTCTGCATCGACACTGTCAGTTTCGACACTGTGCTGCCATCTAGCATTGAGTTACGTTTTTTTGTTCGGTTGTACATATGTTACAAGCTAGATGGCGCTGTTAATTAATTTATAAAAGTTGTAGTTAATTTAATCACAAGTTTAAAATAAATATTTTTTGCATCATAAATATTTGATATTTGTATTTTTTAATGTAAATAAAAGTTTATCTTTTAGTAAGGACTTCTTTGTTTGCTGCGTAATAGACTGTTTTACCGACATTGTAAATAACTTCCGCTTGCCGCTCATCACGCACACGCAAAGGCAAACGCGAGGTAATGTAACCAACTTCACTCGGCAAATGTTCGATCTGTTTCAACTACGTCGAGGCTTGTACTGTTTGGGATTGCGCTTTCGGTAATTATTGTTTTAGTCATTATAATAGTGTTTTTTGATTCATTGTGATTCTTATCTAGTCGAAGGTGAGTTCCGCGTAAATTAATAGTGATATGAAAAGTTTGGCGCGTGCCGCGTTCGTTTCTGTCAACATAGCTTTTATCGTTAAGAGTTCACGCGCAGTGGCGTATATGCACGTGTAAAGTGGACTACAATTTGTTTTTATCCGTTTGCAGACATGGCTTTATCAGTTGCACTACCTCTGGGTGGGTTGGAGACAGAAAATTTTAACTCGTTCAGGCATATCATAGATATAGCGGGCCTATCCCAGTCGCAGACGAGCCCAAGTCCATCTGTCTCCAGTGAATCTAGCGGTATCGGCTCGCTGGGATCGTTAAAATCCGAATCGATCAATAACGATTCCCTGCCGTCTAGTCCTCAAACAACAGAGAAGGTAAGTTAATTAAAAAAATATTTGCACTGTTTGTTTGCGTCCGTCCTGGCCTTGACCTCTCTATTTTCATAATATTCCGTAATGGCGAACGTCTTACGCTATCAATGTGTACAATTGACGTGTGATAATGGAAAAATTTGGATGATTATGACATATTGAGAGTATTTTGAAATAAACATTTGATTGCTGGCCTCAGATTCACAATGTGTGAGTAGCAAGTCTGTAAAAATAGTAATAGCATGGAAATAAATTAATAGACATGCAGCAAAACAGCACCAACTCATTGGTGTGGAAATATTAGAAGAGCACTATGCAAGACTTAGGCAACCTCATATTAACAACTTGACAATATGATCCTTCCTTTGTCGATTAGTATCTTCCTATAGTAGTTTTAACAAGGTTGTGCCATATAACTAATGATCAAGTCACTGAAAGAATGTGTTCCTGTAGTCAGTTAGTCATATGAAACAGTAATAAACTTAACTAACAAGAATTAACCGTTCAGTATTAATAATTTCCACAAAACATGAATGGCATTTTTACAGTTACTTTTATTCACAGGACTGAAATATTTGTAGGACCTTATTAATTAATTAATATTGTTTTCTGCAACAAATGACAATTTCTTTTTATTAATATAATTTTGTGTTCATAAATTCTAATCTTAAATGATCTTAAAATAACAACTATCATGATTTTGAATATGACAAATATTATTTTCAGAAATTATTTGAACCCTTTGTGCAACCACAGCCATGTCAGAAAGAGAAAAAAGTTGAAGATGTTAAAATCATATATGGAGGACATGATATTCTCAACTTGAGCGCTAATCTCACTGATTCCCGATGGAACTACCGTGCCACAATGCTGCCGCCAAACAACCCTGCGCTGTTCTTTGCTAACCGGTCACAGTACCACCGGCTTGGGCCCTACGGGACACGCACACAGTATGTAAAAGATTCTTGCCGTATGTGTGGCTTCAATTGGGTTGTAGCTGCCACAGAGTGACTTGTCAGTGTGTCAACCTAAACACTGAACAAATGGGAGCTGGGTTTGACTGGGGTGCAACAGGCTGCAAATGTTTTTTTATTGTCACAATGGTTGTACAAAAATGAATTCTTAGCCAACAACTTCAGTTCATCTTCACAAAATAATCTTATGACAACCTGTCGTTTAAGCCTAAAATCGACAGGGCTATTCCTATTTTTCTACAAAGTAATATTTATTTAAGGTACTCAGTAATATAAACAAATTATTTCTGCTGAACTGTAGTAGCTGGACTTGTGACAACTTCCCAATGTTTTAATTGAAGTATTTGCCTGCTGTAGCCTAGTCCTACGGATGACTGTGGAATATGCATGTGGCTATCGTCGCACACTTATGGGAACATTTTAATCGTGACTTAATACTGTGATCTTAATTTAAAAAAGGCAATTTTGACAAATTCTGTAAAGTGTGTGATGATGCAATTTTATTTCGTTTTTGTTTTGTTTAACTTATTTAATTTTTTGTGATAAATTAAATGTTAGGTTAATTGAATTAATGCCATTAGTTTTACAGACATACAAAATTGGCATTTGAAATCCCAAAAACTAGGATCTTAATGACTCATATTTCAACTCAATAACATAAATAATTTAAAGACAAAATTAATAATAATTATTAATTAATGTTTTAGTTCCTCTTAGATGTATTATTAATTATTTTTTATCCAAAGAATCTTTTGTTTATTAATTGCATATTATATTATTTATTGATAATAACAATTTATATCAATTATTTATTTAATAATTGATATAAATTGTTGTTCTTCAACAATTTATATCAATTATTAATATTAATAGTCATAAAATCAACTGGCTAAGTTGCTCTCCTTTAGATTTTATATCTTATTACATTAAAGCAATATTTAAATTATGGATGTTTACCTATATTATAAAGAGTTATTCCCACCATAGCATCTTATAGTTATTATTTAAATATTGTTTTACGATTATTGTTAGTCTGTAGAGGTACCTAATTCATTAGATATATTCCACAGTCATTGAAATTAGGTTTGTCATTGTTAACACCAAAAGATTGCTTCTCGTATCATTCTCATAAGGATTTTAGAGAGATGGCATAAATTTATAGCCAAGCTAATATATGTTAATTTTAAGGTCTAATTATGATGATTATTGGATTTACCGTCCAAGCATTACATAATACTAATAGTGATGACATGTAATCTAGACGATACAGTATTGCCCATACAGACTGTGAGAAAGCTCGACCTGCTCATATAATTATGACACTCCCATTGCCCCTGGGAAACATAGTCAAAATGGGTTATCAGTGCATATCATCACAATTTAAGCAGTGATTAGATATTCTAAGGTATTAGTAGTTGTTACAGACCGTTTTAAAACGTTCAAGTCATTGATGTGCCCAGAAGCTGGGTTCTAGTGAAATTATAGTGAGTCATTAACAGACTGGCAATATCTCTATGAATGCATATTTAAATTATAATATCCATGGTCTCTTTAAATTAGTCAAGATATTTATTAGTGAGTCTCTTGATCTATTTGTAAGTAAACGTTTAATGTACTAACTATATGGCTAATCGATAATACTGTCCTTCTGTGCAACTTTAGTTTTGCTATGTTGTGATCAGCTTTAAATTGGAACTGGAGTATTTTACATGATAATGTTGACGTATTTCCCATAAAGTTATTTTTATACAAAAAGTGTTGATATGTGTGACAATACAGTTTGTAGTTTTCCAAATTTTCTTTATATTGATATACGGAATTCGCTTCAAAGTTTGGCAAATATTCTGGAAGGGACCAACAATTGATGCATTGATTTGTTTAAATTTTATAACGATAAATTCAGTAGCAGAACATTGAATTCTTATCATATTTAAATTCACATTGCATTTTATCACCTGTTTTATCTTTTGAGTCATTGCCAATTTTTATTTTTCTGTAATCAATAACAATGGGCTATGAACATGTTGTTATCAAATAAGTGAATAATTTACAAAATTTTATTTATCTAGATTTATGATTCAGTGGGTCATGACTGAACATAATATAGCATGGATCTCAGAATGCAGCTTTTACAGTGATACTTTTGCCTAATGATAATCAGTTTCGCTTATAACAAAGCATCTCTAAAAAAATACCAAAATCTAAAAAAAAAAATAAGAGGTGCAGTTTTATTACACTAAACTAAACATTTGTTAAGGTTATCTAAAAATCAAATGTTGCATTCAGATTATTATTTAGTTGTATGACAAAGCTTCAATCGAATGTAGTTCAAAGTAAGTATTCGGAGCGATACGCACAGTTTAATTTATTAGCTCTTGTTGTGAACTCCTTAAACTAGTTTAGGAGCCCGTCGGCCGAGTGCCACGTCCATACAAAGGCCGAGGTGCGATGCAATACTTGCATTCCAATTTGTGTTTTAAGTTAGCAGCCGAGGGGTCATAGTTGTTAATGTTTATTTTAATCCAGATTGCCAAATATTTTGGTTGTTGTGCTATTTATTTAAATTAATGGTTTTTTTTTCTGTTTGTTTCTGAAATTACATTTTTTTTTATTAGTACCTTCCTAGCTAAGTACCCGGGTCTTGCAAGTGATTTTACAATGTTTTAATCATTTCAATTTTAATGCATTTTTTAATTTGTTTAGTCAAATCATAATAATCTATACATGATATTATACATAATTTGTTGTACTATATTTATTGTTTATGCATCTTTATGATCAATATTTTCACTCATTGAACTGTAGTCAAATGACAGTATTTTTGTAATGAAAAAATGTATAAGGAATGAAGGGTTTATTGCCTAGGCGAGGCGTCCACGGCACGCCTCCCGGGCCTTGGTCGCGCGTCCAGTGTGTATTACGTGTATCTGATAAGCATTATGTAGGTTTAGCGAAATAGAATTAACTCGGAGGCATACTCCCTCCAAGTACCAAATCTTATTGGTTTAATGTTATTCTCCTATGATCGTGATAAAGTGCGTCGCGCGCGGCGCCGAGCTCAATATTTTAGTAACCCTTAAGAAAATTAGTACATCTTTTGAAAATAATATAATTAATATATATATTACATATAGTATATCCAATCGATTATCACATAATATTATGTACTTCCCTGTTTATTTTGATGTGATATCATAAATGACTGATCTGAATTTAGTTTTTAAGTTGGTTATTGATGTGCAGTGCTATTTCGAGAGTGTAATTAAGATTTAATATTGAAAGTGCCAATGCTCGTAATTTAATCTTTATAACTGTTCCTTTAATTTAGCTGATAGCTTAACCACCCTCAGTGGCTGTTCGACTGCTAGCCTCCAGTAACGCTGAGGCGAGTCTTTCCTAACGCTAAGATGAAATTGTTAATTTTAATGAATTCACGTAAAGTGCACAATCTCAGTAATGCTTGCAATATTATATATAACATTTAATAATTCCTTGTTCTATAATTTAATCCAGCGTAATGTTAAGAGTACAATATTCAATGGTGTTATATCATTCTAGTATCAAAATTAACCGAAGATAATATTATTATTAGTTAGGTGAAATTTTAAAATAGCTTTTCGTATAATTGGGATGTTTTAGTGTAAATGTAGTGTATAACGGCGTAGTGGCAAGCGAAGGTCTCGGTAGTCTTTTAATTCAAGATTCACTCGTTCGCAATCGAGTAGTCGTTTTCACATATCAAATTCTATACCGTGATAGTAAAATAGGCCTTATTTCACCTGATTTGGAGTTGCAAATCCCATACATCTGAATTTCATTTTACAAATGTTCTGCCAAAAAGCCTTAGCTGAAAGATTGAAGGCAAATTTGAGCTTTTATACAACACACATAAGATCCATTTCACTCTGATGTTCAAGTATTCAATACTCTAAAACGACTCTTCTATTGCGTGCGAGCGAATTTTGTGCTAAGGGTACGGATATGCTGTGGCAATAATACTCGAGTAGTCCTCTGCCAAGAGAGTACAGGGTCGCGACACGGGGAACGCTGCGCATGAGGCGTTTATTTGTTGTTAAGATAATAATAGCCGTAGGTATTTTATCGTACTTAAATTAATTATTGCCTTGATTCTGGTTGTCAGTTAGACACGTCTGCCTAGAGTGTTATCATTGTTTTTTATTATTTATTTTAGTTTTTTCGCCGTTCCTCTGTGAACTTCCAGTCCAGGCTGTTCTTTTTAAATGATTTTGAGGTCGATTTATTTTTACCTAAGTGTTCTTATTAAATGTTACCAAAATGTTTTTAATAAAATATTTTTATATGTATTTTGAATTGTTTTATTGATCGGCATACATTAAAAATAATATATACTCCACTTTTGTCTAACTAGTCTTTAGTGTAACATAAAGAATATTTTCATTAATTTTTTCTCCTAAATAAGAAAATTCTAATCCAAACAGAATCTATTTTCAATTAATATGTACCTATGCATTTGATATATTTTTAAACTTAATTTACACTACAAGTTATGAAAATATTAATTATTAAACATTACAAGACAGAAAAATTTCATTTGAGTACCTAAATATAACCCGCGCAAATAAAGAATAGATTTATAAAAGGAGGAGGTGGTCGTGCTATCAGGCCTAAGAAGGTGGCGTGCCGTGTAGTGTACGCCTCTCTGGAGGATAGGACCCGCCACACACTGGGGGGTCAAAACCTTGGCGAGAGTGCGGTGAATACGCAAGTGAACCCCGTGCTCTCACTATAGGGCTATCGAGGGACACACAGAGTTTTTAGTGGGTGCAAGTCCCACATAACTACTCCGTTTCCCCAACGGAGTGGTATGCGTCAGGCATTTTCTCTGTATAAAAAAAAAAAAAAAAAAAAAAAGTGGTCGTGCTATATTTCTCGCACAATATACGGGCGTGGTAGTAATAGGTAGCGCGACATCGGACGCCTCGGCTATTTAATGACGCGGATTATAAATGAGTTAACCATTTAAGAAACATGTTACGAGTATTTTAGAATTAAAAAGCCGATTTCGTTCTATAAAAATGTATGCAATCCCTACTCTACAGTAGAGTACGATTTATGAGATAATCCTACGTTGTTTTCGCGCCACTATTATAACAGCCTGCCTAACATTAGTACCTAATAGTTTGCATGTTCGGCAGAATAAAAAACGAGGTCGAGAGTTTGATGAACCGATCGCAAACTGGTGTATTATGGCAAGAAATTCGCAGAGTTGCCTAGAGTTCGCGTTGTTGTCCACAGAGAACCTAAGCCGTTGATCCCGATTAAAGCTATCATCTGTAGAGCAGGCATACGCGCCACGAGATAATTATCTCTACCCGTTACTCTTATAGGTATTTTCTATAGAGATAGGCGAGATAATGGGTAGACATACTTTCGCATGCTAGTCCTGGTAATTGTAGCTTTCGACGACGTCTTCTGACTCAAGGGTAAGCGCTCTGTCTTAATTATGGTAAGTCCAAGATTCTATCCATGGCAGAATTTATAGTGTCAGATTTTATCTGATCTGGTCTGGCTGGAGGTTTTGGCCGTGGCCAGTCACCACTCTACCACAAATAAGTGCCGCCAAGCGATATGACTAGCGATAGTGATATATAGGGCATATTAATGCCCTTTATATTAACATAATATTAACTCTACCAAATGTTTTTTTTTAAATTGAATATTAAATATATTATGACCAGAAGCGTAGCTTGTGCTACGGGTACTAAACTAGCCGTTGAATATTTTTATAAATTATAAATACTTATAATATACAGATAAACACTCAGAAACTGAAAAACATTCATGTTCACCCCACAAACATTGTCCAGTTGTGGGAATCGAATCCACGGCTTTGGACTCAGAAAACAGGGTTGCTGCCCACTACGCCTATCGGCCGTATGTTCTGAAATCTATGTGTTTCTCCAAAAAGATTCCCTTACATCATTATTTTCTTTGCAGACCCTTGATCAGGAAGTCTTATAACTTATTTAAATTTTAAATACGCGTTTGTAGATTTGTCAGTTGCCTTACTACACATCTGCTAAATGGGCATAGAAGTGCTGAAATGACGCGATTGAAGCCGTAGGCAAAGTTAGTAGAAGAAGCTAAAATGGATTAAGTAGGAACAACGTGATTCCGTTTAACGTGACATAGGTAGGTTCTATGTAACTACCTATACGCCTAACGTGAGCAATAAATTTCTCCGTCCTGGGACATAATTTTTTGAATTATATAAACAAACATCCGTTCCTCGAAAACGGAAAGACTAGGAGAATTCTACAAACATAGAATAAGGCGAAAGATAAGATTAAGATATTGTTACGCCAAAGAAGTATAACTTCTAACGCGTGTATATAAGTCAACAAACGTTTTTTTTTATTGCACTACAAGTTTGCCCGTGACTGCAATCTCACGGGGTTACCTGTTAGGGAGTATGGTAGTCATACCCCTAATCGGTTTCTACGCGACACCGCACCGGAACACTAAATCGCTTAACGGCACATCTTTGTCGGTGATGCAGGAAAAGTGTAAAACTCAGTTTTAGCAAAATGTCTAAAAGTCACTCTTTTGCCCAAAAATCTGCCATGCATGTTATAGCAGATTAGTTACATCTCAGCTGAGTACATAATATATATTTATGAGTACATGATACTTACTGTGATATTAGTTAGTGACAGTAAACATATATTTACTGTTACTAATGTTTTATTGTATTTGTAGGCTAGATGATAGATCTTATAACTGATATTATTCATCGGTGTCAAAGTACAGGATCCTGTACTAAAGTTTTGCTGATCAAAACGGCTTTCAATGCTGCGACAGTTAACTTATGTTTTATAAGTTTTATTTATTAAATTACAAGTCATGCCTTGACTACAATCTCACGTGGTTGAAAATGATGCTGCAGTCTAAGATGGTAGCGGGCTAACTTATTAGGCTGTTATGGCAGTTATATTCAACCCATACCGGCAATCAGTATGTAAAAATATCGCTTCGCGGCAAGTCTTTGTGCTTGGGTGGTAAACAGCCACAGCCGAAACGTCCTTCCAGACAAGACCGGAGAGATAGGGGATCGAATCTAGCAAGCATAGCGACCATCACTTACCATCAGGTGAGAAAGCAATCAAGGGCTAATTTGTAGTGGAATAAAAAATAAAAACTCCCATCCTATCCGAAGTGTAACGTGTGTAACGTGGTCACCTTAATTATACATATCTATTGTTATTTGTTAGCAATATGACGCTATTAAATACTTGGCATGCAATTCCCTGGCGTAAAGATTGCGTAAAAAGGGCAATACACTTGGTAAATAACAATGATATAATACCTAGGTATGTATACACAAGAAACAAATAAACACAAACATGTTGAATAACGATGCGCGAATACCTACGATCAACGTCAATAGACAGACTGATGACAGCAAATCTACATAAATACCTAAGCTACCTACATGTTTAGTCCGTTTTATCCTAAGTGGCTGTGTAGGTAAGTGCTCAAGTAGTTATAATACATACCTTACATAAATATGTGTGTACACATACACACACAGTTTCCCTAACCGATTTCAGCCACGGTGGTCAATCTCCATAGAGATTTCCCAATTATGCGAGAGTATTATAGTGCACATATGTATAAATATATATAATATAAACACAGGTACCTACTCTCTGTTCTCTCACTCTCTGAGTCTGATGGGACGTCAGCTCTGACCCAACCGGGAGACCAGGGGCCGCCCAAGATCGACAGCTAAACGTGCTCTCCGAGGCACGGGGTTAATCACCGCCAATTTTCGGATCAGTCCATGTCACTATATGAACGATGCAGTTCGTATCTACACGAAAATAGGTATCGTACTTGTGTTTCAAGGATGGCCCTAAAGTGACTGGGATGGTAATCGGTATAGTGAAAGATAATAAGTTTCTACTGATATAATAAAGCGGGGCAGTCATCGAACGCACAAAAGTAGTGGGAAGTATAATAATATAATTTATAAATAACGAGGATTTTATCCACAACCATTCGTCCACTTGAGCCAAAGACTTCAATTGATCGATGATTTGAGTAAAGAACGGAAAGAAAGTGCGTAATTAGATATGTACCTATCCAAAGTTAAAGTAATTTTTACCGGGAGTCCGGACTCGGTAACGGCTAATTTTCTTTTTCTTTATCGGATGGACACTTGCCGATAACCAGCTGAGGCTGAGCTGTCTAGCTGAGCTGTCTGGGAGTGGGGCGAGCGGGAGAGCTCGAGAAGAGCCCCAGGGCTCGATGACAATTTATTGAATTATTGAAAGAAAGAGTAGTTAGTCTCGGTACAATGTATGGGACCTTATAATTTATAAACGTAGGTATGTAAGTACGTAACGAACTCAGAATTCTGTATAACATATATGTAACGCGTGACATCCCTGCCGGCTGCCGTCAGTCCCGTCAGCCGCGTCAGATAGTTTATTTCCGCCTTCAGAACATTGATTTAATTTGATACTAGTACTGCTTCAGCACCTTTTGGTGAGCAACTTGCATATAACGCAGAGCGCCCTCTAGATGCCAGGCCTATACATTAAGAAGCTTGCAGCTTTGTAAAGCGCCATCTCTGGAAAGTCTTCTAAACTACCGTACATGCGAGTTGAACACAATTAAGAGCCATCTATCGGCAAAGATATACTCTAAAGTAAAGTAAATTTGACACTAGATGGCGCACCTACCTTCATTTAAACAGTTCGTTTTTCTTTACTATTTGATGAAAATAATCACCTCGAAGCTTTCTATTGTACGTGTTTATATTTTTCATGTTTTGGCTTTGGTCCACAAACTGACAAAGACGTACCTCCACGCAAATAAGCGTTCCGGTAAGATGCTGCAAAGCAGTCGGCTAAGGGAAGGTAATAATTTATGATAACTAACTTTAACAGCCCGCTACCATCTTAGATTGCACCATTATTTAAGAGGTGAAATTGCAATCAAGAAGTACCTTATTGTGGAATAATTTATTTTTCATAAAGAACTAGTAAGAAAAAGGTTTTATTATATCTTTAAACGAGCAAATCTTGTATAATGTATATATAGGTATATATAATTGGAATCTCGGAATCGGCTCCAACGATTTTCATGAAATTTAGTATACAGGGGATTCGGGGGCATTAATCGATCTAGCTAGGATTCATTTTTAGAAAATGTCATTTTATTTGTGTTTTCCGGTAATAACCGATTTGGTGTCGTCGGGTCAGCTAGTAATCCTTAATACTCGCCGAAAAGCAGGAGGTCAGTATGGAGTAATTTACAGATCTTCAATTTAGAAAACTCCATACCAAACATTGGTAAAAATAATGAATTATTGTAAAGTCAACATCTGCTGACTGTGTTCCAGTGTCGGAGCGATACGTGCGTAACATTTCCGAAGATCTGTTTGGTGTGGAGAATAAAGATTAAAGAAATGATAAATAACACCATACAGATTCTCCAGCTTTTCGACGACTACAACAAATGAAACTTAATTTTAAAAAATAATTTTACATAATATGTACTATATTACAGAAACATTTTGAAAAATAAAAATTTAAATTATTAAACGAATCACATTGACAGTTTCATCTCGAGTAAAAATGTTTAACGCCCAATGAAGTGGGCACAGGTATTGGAAAGTATTGAGTTTGTTTGGTTAAACGCGCTTATTGGATTTTTTTGTGTTAGTAGTACCTACCAGCTTATAACATCACGTTACGACTAATAGCTACCACGACCACGCTGCGATCATCAAAAAGAAATGTTGCGAAAATCCGAATCGCGAGATTCTGAAGCGTGCGACGCGTGAACGGTAAACGTTACGCCAAAACGGCGGAAGTATGTAATAAATATGACGGCATTTTTCGACGGTCTTTAAAAAGCAGTCCGCGACAAGATACCTATAACTAATTTATAAGGTTGACTTATGAGTAAAAGTCGCGGTTGACGAAGTCGCGAGGGAGCCCTTGTTATCTATAAAAACGGCAAAAAAATCGCGTTTGTTATATGAGAGGCTCCCTTATATATTAATAAATATTTCAAGGTTCTGTCTGTATCCGTTATACGTATATCCTTTTCCTCGTGTCCGCTGTAAAGCACCTAGCCACCAGGCCCTTTTTTGTTATGAAAATCCGCCGCCGAAAATAGAATCCGTTACCTACCTTCTGTTTTTAACGCAAAAGCTCGTCTCGTCGTCAGAAAGATTGGCGTGAGTGGGAACTTTTTTAATGAAAGTTAGGGATATTTTAAGTCTTCACTGAGTAACCTTGACTCGTGACTCGCCAAAGGCGTCCAAGGACACTTTCTCAAAAAAGCTATAAAGTGTGTTACGAATTCATTGTCAGTTACATCAGTAATCATTGCTTACTTGCTAAAAAAACAATTTTGCAAATAGTAAATAACCCATAGAATTGCAAATAAGGAGTGAGACAAAAAGTGGCTGTTTTGATGATGCATTTATAAATAATTTACTCACGCGTACATACCCAGTTGTTCCTCGTATACCTACATACCGTATCTTCAAATGAGTCTTTTTAAATGTTACATACGTGCTGGAGTACGAATAGTTTAACATACGCAATTTATATGATTAAAAAAAAAGTTTATCAAACAAACAATGTCACTTACAGAACACTAGAGTACCTTAAACAACGACTGCAAATTATGTCGTTGACCTAAAATATTTACAAGTGGCGTCGCGCTTCCAAATAAAGATGAAAGAACCCATAGTTGCAAAAGAATCACTGTGACGAAGACTGCTACTTTGCCAAAGCATTTATAATCCAATGCCGTGTATAAAGGTAACTGCACGTACATAGGTGGTTCTTCGAACTCCTTAATCTCAGACTTCGTGAAACGAAACGGCATGCTTTCTTTTAAACAACCAAACTATAACTCAACAGAAATGAAGTTCATCGTTATTTACAATAATTTAATCTATTACTACTGATTATTTATATAAATCATAATCTCGATATTAATTGTCATTTATTTGAAACATTTATCCGGTAAACAAAAATAACAAAATAAACATAGAAAACAGCACAGTCACAGATTAAAATTTATGACATAAACCTTAGAAACCAACAGATAGGCGATAGAGTCAATACTTAGAAATAGAAGATAACTTTGCAGAAAATTATGGAATTTTAAAAGAGTAACTCATATGAGTCGTCAGTTTTCTATAAGTGAAAGAATTTTTAAAATCGTTCAAATACCTTTTGAGTTCATCGATTAAAATCTTTTCTATCTATAACATTAGCAGAAGTATAGATTTAGATTGGTTGGCCACAGGTACACTCAGTAAGCCTTAAAGAAATTTCCACACACAACCGGCTTTTATTTTCGGCTCTCCGCCGTACCTTTTTGTTCGCATTTAAAACTTTTCTATAGCCAACTCTATTATTAAGCGAACATAAAGGGAAAACAATTGCTTCAAGTTAAGACGCTTGAAATTTCTCCGCCCTTACAAGTGCTTACCAATTTCTCAACATACTGAGCCCTGTAAAGTAAAACAGTCTGCCGGGGAGCGTTGAACACTGGGCCATTGAAAATAGCTGAAACCTTTAGAAAATCACCCTCGTTTCGAGTTGGCAGCCTCTATTTATTATTTCAACATTTTCCATATACAATTTCGAGCTGCTATGCGGAGTGTCCCATTGAAGAATCACACTCGGGAGTTGCGTCGATTCAGGAGTAAATTAACACCATTCAAAGACGAAAGGCGCTTGGAAGGTCCGCTTTCGACTATGATTTGTTTTCATGGTCATCCTCTAATACGAAATATATTTTCAACGTACGTTTATTTCTAGAGTTCGTATTTCTTTTTCATAATGTTACTACTTTATTCCGTCTTTCATAGACTTTTAACATCACTTTGAGACCGTTGTTTTAAGAGTATAATTTACTGGGTAATTATATATATATAACTTTAAACTAAATCAACTGTTTCCCGCGAATTCAATTGCGTTTTTTTAATTTTTTTTAAAACTTCGGGATTCTTATTCCGGGCTTAAAGGTCTCCTACGTAAATTATAGGATGCAATTTAAAGCCTTCAAAAATTTCATCCAAAAAAAATTCACTGGCTGTGTAACAGACCGACAGAGTTACTTTTGAAATTACATTAGTATGAATATGGAAGTATCGATATTACAAATCAATAGATGTAAACAAATTTTGTTGTTTTGCCGTGTGGTGACGGCAGATGAGAATACAGTTGTCACCATCCCTCTTCGTACGAGGCGATTAAGGGAATATAACGGAGAGCGGGCAGCGGCGTCCTCTGTGCTACTACTACCATCTACTGCGATCACCGACCCGCATGCCCAGCGTGATGATTATGGGCAAATCCTCCAGTTGGGAGAGGCCTCTAATCCAGCAGTGACCTGTAATAGGCTGGTGATGATGATGAAACAAATTGTGTGCCTATTGATACCGTAATCGCGCCATCTTTCATTCCGATATATTCCAGTGAATCCCGTAGCAGCTGCAATCAGAATGATAGCGCCATTACAGTTTCAACACCATATTACGAACCTGTAGATTAATCCGCGACTAGAAGAAAGGAACAATTAACACGATGACAATACCGCTCGCGTTGCAGGGCTATTATTCTAGAAACAGTTATTCTAGGCCCCAAGCGGACACGGAACAATAGTTGGCCCAATTGTGTTACCAACCAGCCACTTTTTGTTCACTAAAAAGGAAAATGATTCAATGGAAATTTTAAATAGTTTCTCTTCTGATTTACTTTACTCGCAAGATGGTGCAAACCTTTTATATTTGTAAATTGGTAGTTTCTGTCTGTAGTTGGAATCCCTGAAATTTTGCATTCTGGTTCTTTAAATATCAAATCTTTTTTTCGCTCTTTCTAATTTTGATACCAATATTGGTATTGGTGACGGCCGACTGGCGCAGTGGGCAGCGACCCTGCTTTCTGAGTCCAAGGCCGTGGGTTCGATTCCCACTACTGACAAATGTTTATGTAATGAGCATGAATCTTTTTCAGTGTCTGGGTGTTTATATATATATATATATACATATATATTCTAAGTTTTATGTATATTATTCATAAAAATATTCATCAGTCGTCTTAGTACCCATAACACAAGCTACACTTACTTTGGGGCTAGATGGCGGTGTGTGTATTTTCGTAGTATATTTATTTATTATTTATTTATTTATTTATTATCCGTTTATGTGCGTTGGTTTACACTTACCATCAGTTGGGCCATCTGCTTGGTCCGTCTATGATGCTTAACACCTATGCATCTGGTTGAACTACTAATAGAGCGGCACTCACCCGTTTTGCTTAGATGCCCTGCGAATGTTGCATTGTGGGAGGAGACCCGTGCCGTAGTGGACCGGTATTGGATTGATATGATGATGATTATTATGCTTGCCGGGCTTAAAGAAATACTTTCGTACGTCGTAATCAACTTCATAACTCCTAGCACTGATAATTAATTTATCGACGTGGGAAAAACATCCAGTACCTTGTCAGTCATAGTGAAAAATTGTAGCCACTAGTATGACTTTAAAATGTTTTACATTTTTTGCATTCAAAGCTATTATCCGCCATTTGACTAGATGAGGCATGCAACAATTTGCAGCGACAAAGCCACTCGCATCGCTATCAACGTAGGAACAGTTTTCGTAGGCGCCACTGAAAGAATACGCCGGAGCGGCCGTGGAACAAAAGATGGCCCAATTGTGTTACCAACCAGCCACCTTTTGTCCACCAAATAGAGAAATGGTACAATAGAAATTTACAAATGAAAAAACCTGAAGGATTTCCCTTCGGATCTCTTTTCATTCGACAGCAAAAAGTAGGACTTATTTTTGATATTATTTATTTTGATATCACGTTCTCGCTAGTTTCGTAGAACGCGTGAAAGCGACGCTTCCATATCATTATTATTTATTTGGGTACGTATTTAAAATCCTCCAAATTCTTAGTATAATTCCGTTTTAGGTTCTATATTAAAGGTATGAATTATAATAACTCCACTACCTTTTTACCCTCGACTTAACACGCGTTTGTTTTGGTTTTTTTTTGGAATTCCACAGTAATCGTTTGTGTGTGAGATTAAAAATTATCCTATGTCTGTCTCGAGGTTCCAAAGTATCTTTATGCACCATTCCAGACAGTAAATTAATCTGAAGAGCAGTATATAAAGTAGCGAAGTTTTTTTTCCGAATTCCGTGAGAATTTTCTGTTACCGTGACTTTTCCAGGATGTTACGCCCATTACAGGAATGCAAGCTACTATTATACATTAAAATCGGTGAAGTAATTGAGAAAATAGTGACTTTGTTCGTCTTTTATACCAGAGTGCGTTTAGAACTTTCAGAGATTTAGTTTATATATTCAAAATAAACTATAAAAGACTACCTATACCTATATCAGTTAACTGATCTGGTGTCTTGGTAGACCTTGGTAGTAATTATAGTCATCTAGACTATAAATGACAAGGTTCTGGGTTGGATTCCCGAAACGGTATAATTATTTAACCCGGGATATCTATCGTCAAAGCCTGACAATCCGCTTTGAAGCGACATGGCGGGTCAATGCTAAAATTTCCTCTCTCCTATGAAAGTTGAAGCATCTACCCAGCAGTAAGACATGTAAAAGATAAATGAGATAAACGTAGTTATTAACATTACCTTACTATAATGCAATTAATTGGTATGTATGAACGATTCATGACGGCTTTTTATAAGTCTACTAGCTTCTGCTGGCGACTTGGTCAGCGTGGACTTCAGAATTGAAAAGCTTCTCTCGTTAATAATTTGTTAATCCTACCACAGAAACTATTTGAGAGATCGATATAGAAATACAAGTTCTTTTCCATAGCATAGCTGACAAGCATACGAAATTTCAAAGCTGTCTGCCCCCAGCTTAGCTCGAAAACAACTTTCAATTTTCCCTCGGGAACTATTTAAGAAATCGGGATAAAAGGTAGCCTATGTTCTTTTATATGTCAAAGGCTACATGCAAATTTAATCCAAATCCGTTACGCCGTTTTGCGTGGTTGAGTAACAAACATCAACACTTTCTCATTTTTAATATTATTATATATTATACTAGACGTGCCCTGCGGCTTCGCCCGCCTAATTTTGGGAGGCAGCATACTGCTACATTGTCTAAACCTATAGTCATATATGAGATTTAGAGATTTTTTCACAATATTTTTTTTATCTTACGTATTTTTTTTTTTTTCAATGAAATGTTTACTTTGTTATGTAGTTGTTAATTCAGTAGTTTTTGCGTGAAAGCGTAACAAACAAACTTACAATCACATTTATAATATTAGTAGGGATAATAATATAATTAAATATTATATAGTAGGATTTAAATACGGAAGTTTTCAGTTTGAGTGCAGTCAGTACCTAAGTACTTAATTTAACGTAATCGTAATCCGGTGATTATTTCCTTAAATAAATAAATAATGAATCAAAGCCCGCAAAATAAAAAGTTTGGGGCCACTTTTATGCTCATAATAAGCTAAAATATAAAGCGAATTGTGCGCAATGAAAAAGAAATTAATTTGAATGAACTTTGAAATTGGATCTTCAAGTGCGCTCCAACTAAAATATAGAACATTTTCCACAAAGCTATTCATCGAGCTAGCTAAGAAGTGAATCTTTATGAATGCCACCAAATTGTATGAGAGTAGTCCTCTTTCAAAACTTCTCATGAATAGTGTTAATTCGCTATAGCGAATTTGCTCGGCGCACGTCAATGGACTATTTGGAGCCTTGAGGAGCGTACAGTCTCGCAAAGTCGCAATATTGTGTATGGAAAACGCGGGAACCATGAATGGGGAGGTTCCGAGGAAAGGAACACGCAATGGGGCGTTTTTGAATAGATAGCTCGCGGGGAAATGCTTTACAATGGATACGTAACGTGTGACATTCAATTTATAACACGACGCTATAAAAGTGTTCTCATTTTCTTGTATCTTGCACCCCTGTTTCAATGCATAACACAAGACTAATATATATAAGAATAAAACTATACAATATACCAACTTAATTCAATAATCTGAATATCATAACGTTTAAAAATGATAATTAGGGCCATATCCACAATGTTGCATATTTACAATATTATTTGCCTCCTCTTTCGATCAATCAGTACATTCAAAATTACATTATAATTTTTTTTTTCCCTCCAAAATATGTTTTTTTTTTAGAATAGTCGTGTTTGTGTTACGTACCTATTGAGTCTATATGTGTCGATATGTGCATAGTACATTTTTTAAAGCGAAAATTCCATTTTTTGTAATGAACACTAAAGGATTTGAATACCGAACATTATGTCGCTAAGTCGATAGGTTTCGATACCGTTCTAAAGATTTCCTTTAGGCTTTTGAGCTGGAAATTTGTGTACGTACTTGAATGTTAAAACACGGAGGTTTCTGCCTATTTCACTCCAAATGCATAGTTTCTAGAAAGCTACTCAATAACTATTGACGCTTGAAATTTGCAATTGCAATCTCGTACTACAGGTAGAGGCCTCGTCTAAGCGTAACTTCTTACTTGAGTTCCGTAAGCAAAGTCACAGGGTACTCGCTGGTATTGTGTATAATTTGCTGTACAAGTACGTAATTACAGCAACCCTTGTAGCCCCTGTTTTTCAGCTACATCGCATCGCTTCGAAAACCGAAAGGAAAAAACGGGGCGTGCCTGAACAAAGCCACCTATACAATGGGGCCGTGCGAACAATGCTAACTAGAAGAGATGCTGTTGTAGCTTGTATCATTCGCAGATAGAGAATATGGAGGGCAGTCGTGGCTGTTTGGCACCCGGATGCTGTCTCAGGATGCCTTTAAGTCAGAACTGGTGGCCAAGCCCCAGCTAATAAAGTACTACTATAGCTTAAAGCAATATTATTATACTTTCTTGCAATTAGGTACGTGTACAGACTTGTTCATCGCGTGGAACGACACTAGGGCACAGCTAGTATATATCTTATTTCGAGAAAGTTTGCTATGGTAAAGTATAGCTATAGTTATAGTTCATCGGTATAAGAGGTGGGAGGCTTCGGCCGTGGCTAGTTACCGACAAAGACGTGCCGCTAAGCGATTGAGCGTTCCGGTGTGATGTCGCGTGAAAACCGACAGGTGTATGGGTATAACTGCCCGCTGCCATCTTGGATTGCTGCATCGCTTACCACCAGGTGATATTGCAGTCAATGACTAGCTTAGAGTGGAATAAAAAAAAAACACAAATCTCGCGGTGATCAGTTTTGTAGTTTTTGCGTGAAAGGTACATCATTAATACATCCTCACTTTTACTGACGTTCTTTTTTCAAAAAAAGAACTTCAACAATATGCTTCTCCCGCGGATAGTGATACCATTCCCGATTAAGATTATTTTTAGAAACGCTGCTTTTACTTGGAACGCGTTCGAAACTATACGTATTGACATTAGATCTTTGAGATTAACATTTTAAAATACGGAGACGCTTCTTTGCCACAGTATTAATATATACCAAACGTATCAGAAGTTTGACTTCTTTGTTCAACGCCTTCGCATAGATATCACAGGTCGGACTGAGCGTCACGCAAAGGAACTGTGGAGACAGAGTTATCATAGAATTTAAAAATGCAGTTTGAAAATAATTGAAGGAGTTTCGAATTATCATCAAATTATTTTTAATTTCCTTGATTTTCATTTGGCGCTAAGAACGTTTATAACAGTGACACATTTCAAGCTTATGACTTTTTGATCTCACATGAGGTATGTATTCGAATAGAGAACGCAAACTAGCTGAGATTGCTCTTGCCACATTTTCTTTGAGTTTTAATAATTTGAGCGTATAAATGGTTCGGCCTTAACCTATTTTCACTGTGGTAGGAGACCTGTACCCTATAGTATAGTGGCCCAGTAGTGGGTTAAAATGATGATGACTGGTTAGTAGTTATTAGAACTTAGGTTTACAAAATCCTAGTTTTCCCTAGAAATCGATTTCCATAACATAGTAATTCTACAGAATCGTGATTTCTCAGTTTCAGTTCCAGTCCGGACTTTAGAATACTGTCGTTGTTCTATCTTTTTATCTCAGAGGGCTCGTTGAGCTATTGATTCTGATTACTATCTCTACCGTGCTGGCCACGGGACATTTATATAGTTTGCACGGAAACTATCGCGCGGCCGGTAAAGCGTCTAGTGACATAATCAAGGTTATGGGAATATATTTAATAAAATCGCGTGAAAATTCGCGCGATGTAATCAATCCCATGGCCAGCACGGGACATGTGATAATATGTCAACGTGAAGCTTGTTAGCTCTCAATTCCTCTCATCTATGGGAAGGAAGACGAGTGCTCTGTAATCTGACACTGATAACACAGAGTAATGGAACAGAGGTGTTGCGAAGAAAAGAAATAACCTATACTACGGGCGCCAGAATTTAGGATTATTTCCTTCACTTTGATGCAATATCGCGAAGCTTTTTAGTCGATGCCAACATATACCATGAGATAAGAGGCGTTGAACTACTGTATCTACTGTTCATACTGTGCTACCAGGCAGAGGTGGATGATATTATAAAAAGAGAAAAAATATGTCAGAAGCACCGATATCTAGCTTCGTATTAATATTCAAACGACACTTTTCACATTGCACATCCGCAAGCTCAGCACTAACAACAGAGTCCGCAACAATGTGCCCTCTGAAGAGCTCCGAACAATCGAATGAAGACAATAAGCAGCGATACTCCGAGACAAAAAGAGGCGAAATAAAGGCTCACTTGTTTCCTGGCCGCATTGTGAGGAACGGGAGAGGGCAGAGACAAAAGCGTAATGTGCCACGGGCCCAAACAATGGGGGCTGAGCCATTATTGTTACTGTAGCGGCGCTTTAGCGAAATATGTACGCGGTGGCTCCGGCGAACTTGACATGCTGAGGCGGCCTTGCAGTGAGTTGACTTTGTGACGCGGACGCACTAGCTCATGTCAATCGCGCGAATATTATAACAAAGGCGTAAAGAGAAGTATTGCTTTTGCATTCTTTAATACGGCACTATTATTTTATTTTAGGTGAAACATTTGATGCGGCGCGTCAACTTACCTCTGTTTTTATCACAAAGTAGGCTGCTGTCACTTGGTTTTTGTCTACGAAAAATTGTCTTTTGATTGACGCCATTTTGGCGCTGTAAGTTGCGGAGCTGTAATGCGATTGATCGAGGAACTAAAATTTTAAATGACTAAAAACAACATACTCTCACCAAAGGTTGTCTGGGGTAGCTTCAGGGATAAATATCTAGTTTTTAAGTTTTTGTATTGTGTCTTGTCTTTTTCGTATCTTGTCTATTCTTCTATATATTATTCTATATGTACAGTAAAGAATTCAAAAGAATAAACTTTATTATTAGTTCTAGAGAAAAGCGTATCTTAGAGGTGGCGTTTCAAATGAGGACTCAATTTCAATTTGTTTAAGGACATTCAGTCAAGTGTTCATAATAGAAGAGTTAAACGGGCTGTTGGCGTGGCGATGCAAAGTGGGTGCAAGACCGTGTTTCCCTTCCATATAATATTTAAATAAAGAAAAATATTTTTTGATTGAGTGATATTCTCCCCCTTGTCCTTGCATAATGATTTTTTGTGAGGAAATTTGTAGTTTTTTAGAAAAAAAAAAAAATCCTGAACTATCAAAATACTTAGTATTTTTTCTCTCGAATCCAAGGACTTTTACACAAGCACAAAAGAAACGGAACATATGACATATCAAGTTGAAGATGGCGCGTCTTTTAGTAATTTAATTAGTTTCACAAAAATGAAAATTTGACTTAAAATTAAAATTTAAAAGATTACTTGAGATTCTATTCTTAGATTACTAGATTGGCATTGATGATTTTTAATAATATCTACGATTTTTACAAAAAGTACATACTTAGTGTTTTTACTACATTATTGAGCTTTACTAACAAACATTGCAATTTTCATTATCTTATTTCTCAAATCTATGTTTTCACAAAAAAATAAAAGCAGTTTGCTACGAAAAGTGACCGTCCTCTATCGAAATAATTAAATTCAGGACGCACGATATAAAACCCACCTTGTTTTTATTACCTTGTAACTTTTCAAGTTAAGAAACTTAAGCTTGTAGTTACGTAAATCTTTCAAATAAGTAGGTATAGAGTTCCCAATGACATTTAATTTTGACGTCTAGAAAAGTTCATAATATGAATTTCCGTATTAACACTAACGCGAATAAACATTTTAAATCAATTTGATATTCAGTACACAAAAATAGTAATATATACATGCAAAAAACTTACCTTCTCTGTAAGATGACAGATGATCCTGAAAAAAAAGAAAATGTTGAGAGGTATTGAAAAGGTATTATTTTTGTAAAATAAATTAATTGAAGTGCACAAAGCATTTTAAAGGGCTGGACAGATTTAAAAAAAAAATGGTTTTCTTGCCTCCATAAAAAGGTAGTTTAAAAGAAAGAAAAAACTGAAAGAAACAGAAAAATCTTATATCATTCCGCTTGGGATTACTTTGAAAAGATGGCATTCGTATTGATAAATAATCGCTTAGGAATAATTACAATCAAATCAACTGACCCATTTAGTTTGTGGTGGTGTGGTGGTTATGGTAAAAAAGAGAAGCATTTATAAACAATATGCATCAGATATCCAGAGTATTTGAGTTAAATCAAATAACTATACCCTATCTTTCTTAGAATGTCACACTCGTAACACAAGTTACCTTAGTGCGAGTGTTTAAGCACTCTTTTGTGCATAAATAAATAGAGTATCACTGTGTCCATTAGGAGATTCCTGCTGTATACACTTTTATATATGAAATAAATAAATTATTATTATTATTAATGTGAGTGAGGAATAACTATTTATGAAATGGTAGGTACAAGTTTAAGGTACTGACATACATAACAAATGTATAGATATTTTAACGGTAGCCCAGTTATTTTGTCTATCAACTACTGTGGCAAATATTAACCTACGATAAACATAATGGGACATTTTTTTAATCATTGTAAAAACACGATCTCTACTCCACCGTAGATCATTATTATATTGTTGCCCTCTGGAGATTGAAGTATCATTTCGTTATCGCGGTCAAAAAGAGCCGCGTTTGATTTCCCGCTTTGTGAACAATGTAGAGTTGCAGGGAGGGCAATTGCAGACTTTATTGACAAACAAAGAATTTTATTTTATAAATGAGGGTAGATGCAATATTGTAGTATATACCACTGACCCCTATATTACCCACAGTTCAGGCTGCTATTACTTTGTTTTTGTCTCCAATTGATGACGCCATTTTGGTGACGTGATGTATGTTAATCCACAATTTGTTTTGTTTGAAGACTGGTTGGCAACTTAAACAATTGGGTTATCAACAATTTATGCATTGCCTTCAACTTCTTCACGAATATTGTAACAAGGAAGGATTTATAAAGATTGTGAGCGCGAATAAATCCGCGGGCGTAAAGTGAGACGTGCTCGGGGCGTCTTCTCTGTCTTTGGACACAATGCACTCACTGCATGTAATAATTGCTGAATAAGGATTCTGTATGTTCTTAATTCTGTGGCCGAAGATTGCCAAACTAATTACTGTAAAGGTCAGGCCCGCGTTTAATGGTGTATTTGTTACCAATGTTACGAGTACCAATATTTGCTTAACTAATCTTAAAGTAATTTTGTACGGACAGAATACTTTCTAAGAATTAAATACTTCCGAGAAATATCAATTCAAATTAAATTCAAAGTTAAAAAGTATTCATAATAATAGTGTATAACATTCTACTAGTCAAGCCATTTTATTTGATATATTGAGAGAGTTATTGAAAAATATGTAACCCTCCATTGTGGCGGCCGACATCTTGCTCCGATTTTTATCAAATATAGCTAAGAACACTCGCGACTAATTAAAAAAAAACAAAATCAAAATAAGTTTATTCGTTCGGGAGCTACGATACCATAGACACAACAAACAAACAAAACTTTAAAACTCCTTTCTATTTGCGTCGGCGGTTAAATACAAAATTGTATGCTTACACTCTGCTTCGTTCATTAAACATTTTATTAAACGTTTTAGATATAAGAGCGTTAGGCGAGAAAAAAACCACATTGTAACTGAGAGTAACTCACACCCTAATACCTATATCGAGGTATAAACACCGCTATGATATTATTACGTAGTTGATATTCGCATCGCAATTCGCCATTGTTTTAACTACAATGAAGTAATTCTGCTAAAACATAAGTGGTCACATGAATAAAATGGACAAAAGAGTGCACGATAATGTATACGAGTCGTGTTGGTGGCGAATTCAATTTTAATCGAATAAGAATAAACATGTTTATTACCAAAATACTTTTCATAACTAGAATAATGATATAGAAGAAACGTCATTAAAAATGTTTCCATTGATGTTCTTTTCATGTACCAGCCCTTGACTGCAATCTTTACTCATGGTAACTGATGATTAAATATACGATTGAGGTGGGCTAACTCGTTAGGGGTATGGCATCTTTAAGCCATACCCCTCATCGATTTCTTCGCGACATCGTAGCAAACATTGTATAGAAGCAGGCGTTACTTTGCGGTAATCCATGATATATTATCAAAATTAAGCTTAATTTGCTATAAGCAGGATGTTGACTTTACAATGAATAATTGTTAACAATTTATTGAATAATTGTTAACAATTTATTCATTGTAAAGTCAACATCTCCTGATGATGCTCCGGTTTCGGAGCGAAACGTGCGTAGAGGATGTATTGCCGAGGATCTGTGTGGTGTGGAGTATAAGGATTGAAGAAATTATAAATTACACCACACAGATTCTCCTGCTTTTCGCGGAGTATAGCAAATTAAGCTTAATTTTGATAATATATCGTAGCAAACGTCAAATCGCTTGGCGGTTCTTTGTTGCTAGGGCGGTAACGCTAGGGTAGCCACGGCAAAACAGCCTCCCACCGGACCAAACCAAAAAAATCAGAAAATACACTATCTCAACAATTCTTGCTTTAAACGGTGAAAGAAAACATCGTGGGGAAAACTTCATGCCATTAAGATCTCCATAATCTTCTCAACGACGAAGTCTACCTATCTGCACTTAGCCAGCGTGGTATACTACGGCCTAAACTCTTCTCATTCTCAGAGGAGACCCGTTTCTGATGCCACGATGATGATAAATTCCAAAATTGTCCTTGGAGATTAGGGAGGTATTTAATAACTTTACTTAATGTAAAAACTTAAACTATTTTTATTAATTTATACTTTTCATTTGTACCTACACCACTATAAGTCAACAAGAAAGGCAGAAAAATCAAGAAATAGCTTTGTAAATAAAGAAGTAAGTACGGAGGGGAAATTAAAAAATGTCTTCATCTTCAAGGTGAGAATTTCAACAAGCTTTTATCTTATTTTAGTTACAGTTACATCTGCGACTCTGTTTTAAGTCTAGATTGGTTTATGCAAGAACATTTATGTTTAGGGTTCCGTACCCAAAAGGTAAAACCCTATTGCTAAGACTCCGCTGTTCATCCGTCTGTCACCAGGGTGTATCTCATGAACCGTGATAGTTAGACGGTTGAAATTTTCACATAATATGATGTATTTTTGCTGCCCATACAACAAAAATACTATAAAATGGATATTTAAGACGGCTCACATATCATAGACATGTTTTTTTTTGCCGTTTTTATAGACAATCGTACAGAACCCTTTGTGCTCGCGTCCGACTCGTACTTAGCTGGTTTTTTTAGGTTCTACGTGTGAACTGTTTTCTAGGATAACAATTAACATATTGTCCATAGTATTAAGTTAATTAAAAGAGGATATCAAGATCTTTATTGCGAATAATCTTGGCGTGAAGGAAATGGCGTTTCTATGAAACCAAGGGCTCCTGAAATACGATAAAATAATTGTTATTACACTTTGTTAGGTTGTATAAAATCAATTGTTATCTATGTGTCCCTTCTCCCTTACATTCATTAATATTATTCACTTCCACGTAACGGAATGTACTAATACAGAGAACATTTATGAAGAAACGGCACAGAGCATTATAAAATTAGAATCGTACTTAAAAATATTAAAGGAACTCAACAAAACCACTAATCTCCATTTATAGGAGGCCGAAGCAATCCTTCCAATTTTAAGAATATTACTGACCACAGGGTAGGCAGGGTTATAAAATTCAATTTTCATATTGCAGTGGTAACAGTGAAAGATTGAATTTTGATACGCCCCCCAGTCGCGGCCATTCAGCGTCGTCCGAGCGTACTGCCCGCACTGGGGATCTAGAAATTTTGGATGAAATTACATATAGAATTGATGTATTGAAAAGTGTTTACATTTCAATTTTGTTCAAAAGACATCGATGTTTTCGTTTTTACCCCCGACGCAACTTGAGTATGTTAAAAAACCTTACCGATTTGTTTATCTGCGAGTCTGCGTCACGTGGTGACGGATGGACAGATGTTTTGCTGCTTTGCTTAACTATCTATTGGTGGGATCCTAGAGAAATCAAGGAAACTCATCAAATATTATAAGCACACCGACTATATACTTTGTATAACGTAGCTGTTATAGTTATAGCTCTTACGAGGTACCTCCAAAGTCATTTTAACGTTTTACTTAGCGACTAGTTCAAAATGTTGTATAAAATATTTATTTTTCAAAATTCAAAATTCAAAATTCAAAATTCATTTATTTCAAATAGGCCTAATATAAGCACTTTTGAAACGTCAAGTCTGTCTGTTTGTAGTGATTCTACCACCGGTTCGGAAGGCAGATTCTACCGAGAAGAAGCCGGCAAGAAACTCAGCAGTTGCTCTATTCCAACATCAACAATTTACATTTTGCATTTTAACATTCATTTTTCTATCTTGTGAGAGCTGAAAGCGGAGCTACTACTATTTCTTACTCTTTGGTTGGTTATGAAACAGCTTTCCAAGTTTAATAAGTTTATATTAGAGCTACAAGGGTAAATTCATTAAGGATGAAACCCTTATAATAAAAAATTACCTTAACCGACAAACGAACGTGCCAATGTCTCAAGACAGATTGCTAAGTTACAACTACTAAAAAAATAAGAAAAAAAAACTCTGTGCTTGGTATTACATTTACGTCGTTTTATTTCATTTTTTTCATACATTTTAAATAGGTACGCAATTAAAAGTTATATTATTTATTTAGCGCCGTAATGTTCGTTTTCTGAAGTTTTGTGTCCAGTAAAATTGTTTTTATTCATTAATTATGTACCTCTACCCTGACATTTAAGTACTTCATTTGGATAGATAATTTAATCAGAGATGAATTCACGCAATTAACGTTATCATGACGGTTTCGATGCTTCATATAATTATCGCTTTGCATCAATAAACCTATATCAATTGTGCCAAGTCACCGCAAACAATGGAATAGTTCCCAAAGCGCAGGTTCGCCTCTATTGTAATATATTAATTAATAAAATAAAGGGGGTAGGAAGCTTTTGTCCGGCCAGGATGGATCAGATCTCATTAACCAGTCATTGTGAGAGGAACAATGTGGTGGTCAGCGGAGGCTGTGTCTCGTCATTCTCCTATAACCCCTTTTACCTTTGGTTACAATTCACAGATTGGGAAAGTGGAATTACGTAAAGGTTCTCAATCTATTTATGTTTCGATTTCTATGAGAAATTTCACTCAGTCGATGTACAATGTAACAGATTATTTTACTATTCATTTATTT
The DNA here is from genome assembly GCF_905163445.1 of Pararge aegeria. Classification (NCBI taxonomy): domain Eukaryota; kingdom Metazoa; phylum Arthropoda; class Insecta; order Lepidoptera; family Nymphalidae; genus Pararge; species Pararge aegeria. The sequence goes on from NC_053182.1 coordinate 15,827,682, forward strand.
ATTCAAACAAAAATAACATATTTTATCGTTAGTCGTAGCCTAGTCGACTTGTCAGGGTACTGCACATTCCACTTAAATGACATATTAGGTACGTAAATCTATACTTATATTAAATCTGTAACTGGAAGATATATGTATCTCATTAATATATTTTGAAAATTTTGACCGGGGATGCTTGATAATCGATACTGAGTCCAAAACAGATTTTTATTTAATTTTTGTCCGTCTGTTTGTCTGTCTGTCTGTCTGTCTGTCCGGGCATCACGTGTAAACTACTGAACGGATAAATAAAATTTGGTATAGTTGTAGCTGATATTCCGGGTCAAAATATGGGATACTTTTTATCCCGATAAAGTAAGTAAGTTTCCTCTGGAAAGTGGGATGCAATTTTTATCCATATTACTTCATACCTCCGTTTAATTTGAATCGATTGTAATAATTCTTTTTTCATTTGAAAGTGTATACCATCAAACATGTATTGTCTAATTTTAATGAAGATCTGATAAATATTGTCGGAGATAAAGGACAACACGTCGCAAGGCATATGTATATAAGGCGTACGGTAAAATGTGAATTCCCCTTGCACCCACTGGTGGGAAAAGCGATCACGATCTCGCACTTCAGACTGTTGGGGTTATGTAAAGTCTACCAATCCGCACTTGGCCAGCGAGGTGGACTACGGCTTGAACCCTTCTGTAATGGCCCGATGAAGAAGATACCCTTTATCATCATCTTCTTTATCACTTCAAAAGTGATTACACAAGGGTTCAAAAGTGAAAAAAAGGTTGCGATGTGAAAAATATAATAACGTCGCGTAGTAACCGTTAGGGATATGGGTTTTAATCTAACTGCCGTTTCCCTAACAGGTTAGCCCGTTACGACTCTAGACCTTACCATCAGCAGATTTCAGTTAAGGGCTAACTTCTAGGTCAAATAAATAAAATCTTACACTTCTTTAAAACTATACTATAGCTGTGTCTAGAAGCTAGTCTACATTATATTTTTTTTAGAATATCAGGTCTTCTCTATCTTAATTAGTAAATTCACTATGCAATTAGTTACAATAAAGCTAAAGAGTTTTTTTTGGTTTATACGCGCTAATCTTTCGAAATTTTGCTTGCATTTTTTGGCCCAAACTTCAAGAAGGTTAAAGTCTATTTATCATAACACCAGTAGCGTGCATAGAGGTTATGCACAGGGTATGCGGATGATATAAAATTAAATAGAATCTCCAGTATGAGTTATAAATACATGACGGTAGGATTTTTATAACTCTTACAATGCCTATCCTTAAGTTTTTTATAGCTTGTACTGGATTTTTTTTGCACGCCACAAAATTACACTAAGACCTTTCCTTGAGAGCTGAGCAAACAAAAAGCGCGACATGGTTGGCTAGTACAATAGAAATCTTAATATGCTATTGAGATTTCCATGGTTAGATATTGTGTAAGATTACTGGATAAACGTTTGTATGGCAAAAATTCTACCAGAAGTTATTCGCGGATGATGTAGTGAATTAAAATGTAAAACAAAAAATGATTAAAAATATAAATACATGCAACAAATCTCGTAGCATTTCGTAGTACCACTACTGCTACGCGAATTGTTAAACTTTGCAAAATGTCTTTGTACATTTAAGTGGATTATTTAAACTCGAACCCATTATAATCCTTCAAAATAAAGATTATTTACATCTTTTCGACACATACCTACGAAAGATTCCTAGGCGCAAATAAATGAATTTTGATTTTTTTATATACTTACTGCAGTGATTGTTTTTTAAAGCTTTAATTGACGTACCAAGCAGATGACCTGCTAGTAAATGGAAAATCATCGCCTGGAAACGGATCAACACTTCGCAGGGTACGAAGGAGCACTTCCTGCAACGTGCCGCCCTTTGTCCATCAACCTAAAGCGTAGCTGTTGAGCCTCATGTCTGGACGTACACCGGCACCCACGCCCTTCAGACCGGATCACAGAATTGCAACAATTGTTTAGCGGCATGGTGGTAGAGCTTTCCCGGACGAGCTCTGTCACAAACAGCTCTATTACTATCAGTGGCGTGCATAGAGGGTGTGCAGATTACATAAAATGATAAAAATCTCCAGTACGAGTTATATAAAACTTACGGGTAGGCATTGTAAGAGTTATAAAAGCCAACCCTAAAGTTTTTACAATTCGTACTGGATTAATATAACTCATTTTATATTAATATAACTCATCTGCATACCCTGTGCATACCTTCTATGCACGCCACTGACTACTATAGTAATAAAAAACGTTACTAGTAACGCTGTATTACTACGTAATGGCATCATTGATTATACCACGCTGTAATGCATATCATGCAAGATGTTAACCACTGCAGTGGGGAACTAGAACTAATGCTGCAGCTTGTGTAGCAATGATAACTTATTATGAGGTGAAAAGTTAAACTTTTAATATTGCATTGTTAATTTTTTTTACATGAAACAAATTGAGCCATTACATTAGTTTATACACATATTATGTAGACCACAGATAAAAATACAGGAAATACGAGTGCATAAATATAATAGAGAAAATTATGTGAACAATGTGGTACACCAATAAAATAAACCATTCCATTTCATGGAGATAATTCTATGTTTTGATGACATAAATTCAAAGATTCTATCCAAAGCTAGATAGAGTAAAGAAAGCGAAATCCTACACAAAAGTCTCCGCCGGACAATAGATGGCGCTTGATCTAGATAACGACATGTTAACATTGTCACAATGGAGGCGGTAATGGCGCGATTGTACTTCGGCACAATGCTTTTAGATGTCACCTCCGACAATGGACTCGTTCGATATCTGCTACTGTTGTATTGTTGTACTGTTGTGCTCGGTCATACGCGACAATCGAACAAAAATAATACCCCAATAAATAAGTAATAAATATTTTCACCCGTAGGTCCAATCTGTCATTATAATTATGGCGATCGATTTATTTTAACTCTTCCAAAGTACATCTCCCTTATTAAAAGGTTCGCACGCTCGCAAACGTGATGCCGCTTAAGCGTATCAAAACACTATACAGTCATAGAAAAATAGACCTAATTCCATAATTTTAGAGTTGCAAATCCTGTACTACAGATTTTTATATATTACAAAAGTTCGGCCAAAACTTTACCTGAACTATTACAAATTTCATCTTTAAAACAATACTGATTATTTTTATTTACTCTGATGTAGTAGTAGTCTCCTGATGTAGTAGTAGAACCACTCTTTAATCGGGAGCGTACTAACCTCGTACCAAGGCTACTGTTAGTGATACTAACAGACTGTTAGTATCACGTAAGTTGCTGTTGTAGCGACAAAATTAAAATTATTTTGACGTGAATAATTTAAATTCAACGATAAAAAGCGCTTGAAAGAATACGGGAGATAACGATCTGATTACCACTTTTCACAATTCGAGGTCGATATGCGATTGTAGTTTGTCACAACAATGGATTCAATCGAGATTTGCTACGATGGTTATCTTTCCGGTTGTATGAACAGATCAAACGAATACCTATTTGTGAAGAAAATTAGAAGAAAAGAGCTAAGACCAACCACGCTACTCCATTAGGATTTGCGAGTTTTGTTTCATTGGTAACTAATATTGTCCTTTTTAAAGGAAACTGTTACAGTTGGTAGAAATGGACACTACACTAGACAGATTTATTGAATAACGTAACTTGTATCCTATGAATAGAGATTAACGTTGGTGCCACAATAGCGACTGTAATAACGCTGTTGTACAATCGGGTGAAAATAATTGCGAGATTGTACAATCGGAGAATATTGCAGTGCAAAATAAGCAATGAATTAAATATATATTTTATGCCATCTAAGATAATGATCACGTTTTGTTTTTAAATTTTCACTTCAAGATGTTGTTATATAAAAAAGTTTTTATGTTTAGTACTGTTTTTTTATTATTAGTTATTATTAAATTAAATTCCTATATACTATTATTAGTAAATATATACCATTTGAAAAATCGATAAACTACTTTATTTGTTATTTCACATAGAATTCCAAAAACTAGAATGGTAGGTAAAACTGTTGGGACTTCAGAAATACACCATATTTCTTTGATATTATTACTAGTATAATACAATCCGTATCTTCTCGAAGGTTGATTTTTAACGTCCCAAATAGGATATTAGCATTCTGTGCAGGATATGATGAATGGGAAAATAGAGAAAGCAACTACCTGCAACAGCTCACAAAAGTTCTTCTATGACGCAGTCCCAACGCGGAGACACAAAATATCACTTTTAAACTTCAATTGGAACTCGGTCGAAATCTATTTAATGTCCTTTTGCTATTTAAGAGTTCATTTACGAATGATTAGTTCGGATTACACTTCGAAATGTCGAATGCGCGCGTTCAAGATGCAAAACATCTTTCACTTAGAAGGAACAAACGCAGGGTTCGCCTTGGGTGGGTTTTGAATGCAGACTAGGTTAGAAAAATGTGTTGCATGGAAGAGAATGAGAGAATGAGGTTTATACACCTGCTAATTTAAGAGAAAAAAGATTTACAGATACGGACACGTTAGACGTCAAAATATGTCTAATAAAAATCATTAATTATTTATCTACCGTCTTAATTATTTTATTTACGTTTAAGAACCATCATACCCTTTGTTGATCACTAGACTTCAGTTGGTGACCGAATTTGTTTGTTTTGCAGATTTGTGCATACCCTCTTTGCATCACTGATGATGTATGGATCTTTGTTACTCTGTCACGCAAAAAGAAATGCACAGATTTTTTAAAATTTACATTAGAATAATAGTGTAGCTTACACATTATAATAACACATAGGCCATAAATTATAGACTATAAATTGAGTTAATTTTTAGTGTCAAGTAGCTCGAATCTATTCTGCCATCTGTGAGCTATCGAGGCACGCTCTGCATAAACCGTTCCAGTTTGTTCAACTAAGATAATGTACCGTATCGTAAGAAAAAAATCGCATCAGCATACATATATATATATACCTATTTGCCAAAGTAAAGTAAATAATAAAGACGAACAGTTTATAAGTTATAGACAATGATCTTTAGCTAAAACGAGGCGGTAACATAGAGTACAGAGACGCGCAAGGTGTCAGGGCCGGGTTCGTTGCAAATAAACCCAGAAATTTTAAATTAAGAAACCAGAAATTCTACGCATACAAAGTGCGAGCGTCAAATTTTTAATAAATAAACTTACAGAGATACATATTTGTATTTATAATACCAAGTTATTTTCCTAGCAATAATCCTTTTACATTTATCTACTTTTATACAATTAAAATCGGAGCTTCAATTGTTCGCTTGTTGCTACACCAGATAAGCATGATCCTCAATTGGATCTACCGAAGTTATCCTTATATGGCATGCTTTTACATTTCTAAAGGTCTTTAATCGCTGGTCGTACGCCATAAGCCAACTATTCAGTGTTATGTTATTCAAATCCGGTGATGGATTTTGGAGAACATTGTGTGGAAACAAATAGCGCTGGCTGAATACAAGAGTGGTATATGACAGGCTTTGTTTGTCTTCACTAGTACCTAGCATATAATAAATACAGCTACGTAGTAGATATGAGTTGTTGTTTAATAAGAAAACCTAGTGATTAATAAACGAGAACAGTTTATTTGATAAGGACCTATTAAATTATGCATAAAAGGCAACATGTCTTGTACTGTACGAAATATTGCAATATATAGGTAACTGCTTATAATAAAACTGCTACTGGTTACCCACTAGATGATGTATGGTGACGGCAGACCAATTGTCTCCGTTGGAAAACGCTACTTGGTTCACCAAGCGATTATTTATGACCAAAACCTACCGTTCGGAGAGGCCTCTAATCCAGCAGTGGACTATTGTAGGATATTAATTATATGTTTATTATAAGTATAAATATATATATATAAACTAATCATTAAAATATTCATTAGTCATCTTAGTAACACAACACAAGCTACGCTTATTTTGGGGCTAGATGCCGATGTGTGTATTGTCATAGTATATTTATTTATTTATTGATGAGATAAATTCATTTTCTAAATTTCATCAGAGGAAGCTTTAATTATTATTCATACAGATCAAAAAATTAAACTTATTTTATTTTTGACTGTCTATTTGACTATTATGCTGTTATGAGAGCATCAAGAGAAACCTATATACTTTATTCATTTAGAATGTTGCTAACTTTGAATGAAAATTCTAAGCTGCCAATTCCTTTTATTTTCATTTAAATTTCGAAAACAACAACAATTCTAAGGGGCAGGATTGACAATAGAATGTTAAAAGTTTAATTTGTTGGTAAATATTTTAAGTCACCGAAAAACTCACACACTCCAACCCAAAGAAACCACGAGTTGGAAGCGTGTAATAAGTGTGTTTCTGCCCTTATCGGTCATCCCCTAGGTCATCTCGTCACCAACCCCTGTTCCGCGTGGCTTGTGTTTGTTTCCTGTAATTAATTGTCAATTCTGTCATCGAATCTTCAATTTATACATGATGGAGGTTCAATGCCGATTTGCTCTCACGATTTCGGTATTATCTACGTATAGGCTGTCAAATTATTATTAACTAGCTGTACCCGCGGCTTCGGTCGTTCAAACTATTTTTGTTTTATATTATTTTTACTACAATTTAGCCCTTTTCTGCAATCTAATCTGCTGGTGATGCAGATGTCATCGGGCTAACCTGTTAGACCTAGCTCACCGCTGTGGCTTTTATGTTATTAAAAACTATATTCGGAATAGGAGAGAGTAAAGGTTAAGATAGGGGGGAGGGGGGAGGGTTTGCTCGTAATCACTACGCTAGGCAGACGATGGATGACCGATGGTAGTAGTAGCGATGAGGATGCCTTTCCCCTAATCCTCTTAGTCGTTTCCTTTCTTTGCGTTCCCTGTTCTTGCGACACCCGCGGAAAGAGGGGTGGTGATAACTGTTCTGATCTGCCGGCACCACCCGGCGTTGTTGTTCGAGTTCGGATCATGAGAACCTGGTTCCGGGTCTCCGATAATATACATTGAGCCATTAACGCAAATGTAGGTATTAAAAACCTCTCTTATACGAATAAACCTTGACAACGGCAGACATTGTGTATTGGCTATTAAAAATTCAATTATTTCGGCACATATTAAATTTTATTGATGTATTACAAGTGGGAGCATTGTTCGGGTTGATAATAGGAAAATCTGTCAACACAAAGGCAGGGTTGCCGGCTCTTGCAATTAAATTCTATAGAAAGCCCTAGAGGGCCTAGGTTCTCGTCAGCTTCCGAATGTCTTGTGGTAGTCAAGATGTTAGTTGAAAGGGTCGCAATAAAGGATTGTCTGATCAAAACCGAATAAGGATATGTTATTTTCTAAAAAAAATATGAAGACCTATCACTTATGAAGCGTTCATACATATATATGTTTATATAATTGTTAGGGGATAATGTAACCACTTTCGCCATCTTAAGCCTAAAGCTACAAGGGGTTCCAAGCGCGCCCTGGTCTAAGAAGAGCCCACATCAAAATAAAGCGGGTAACCGGGTACCTACCAACCTCATTCGGTTGTTTCAAAAATCAATACTATGATAAAAATTGGTTGCCTGTAAAGTCGGTATACGGGCGAAAGTTTTACGTGACAACGACTTTGAGTGGTAAAATAATTTTAATGTGAATATTCATTCGTATAGTAGGAAGAAGGATGAAATAATAGTAACAATTTAAAACATTTATTTATACAAAGAGTTATATTTAAAACATTAATTTATACAAAGAATCTCGCACTGAATTTCATATTAACAAAATTTTATTTTTACCTTTACACATACATACGTATTTATATACAAATATACATACAATAACTTGCAATACATTTGCCTACAATGAAACAGCGTTTACTACAAAGGGACGCGTGCCTTTCACTTTTTATGTCTGTCTCTCTCGCTCTTAGGCGGGCGCGTGCCTCTCACTCGCTCTCATTGTGAGCGCATAACGTGAGCGGAGCGTAACGCAGTTTCTTGAAGTGTCACCCGGCAAACCAATTTATAAGACGTTGTCACGTCAAAAACACCTTTCAAAAATCGAATTGTAACTAACAACATCATCCACAATATACAACGACTTCAATTATAATTGATAAAAAATATACATCCTCAATGAATATATTTCATAAATATAATTGGCATAGAAACAAAAAAGTTCAAATCAGCAGTTTCGGTTTTATTAAAATAAATACGTATTGCAAAGCTTAGAACATTGCGTACGTACATAATCCAGTACAGTAATAAAAAAATATTTTATAACACAACATTATTTAACATCAATAATAAATGTGAGTACCGGTGAATACCTAGTTCTTAAATCTAAATGGTTATATTGGACACATTTCTTTTGTAGGGAGTTCCGAAATCCATGGTTGACATTCCAGCAACTTAGGACCCCAACGTCCATCGGTTCTCTGAGCTACGCGCCCGCCCACTGCCACATTCAGCTTCTGAACTTCTCGGACTCCAAGACTTCTTTTGAGGCCACGTTTCAGATCTGTAAGTGATCACTGGCAACACGCACTGATCTCACTTTGGTCTTCAGGCAGTGAGGGACTTGGGGGAGGGTTATGCTGTATCGTTTGAGAAATATGATCCTCCAGTTTCTTTAGATTACATCAAACTACATACCTACAAACTAGTGGTTTAACGTTACTGAATTCCGTCAGCATCTAACTGGTATCGTAGGCCTGCTACTAGGCAAGCTTTATAGCCTTCATGAGATTCCAGGTTCGATACCCCGCGGTGTTAAATTTTGTGAATTTGTGACTTTCATCGGTTTACCAAGAATAAACAAGCGATTAAGCTGCGTAAAAACTGACCAGGAATAAAGACCTAATGAACTTTCTAATTAGTAGATACAACGATCTTTTAATTTTTCAATATATGGCATGAATGAATGAATGAATGAATGAATACACTTTTATTGTACACCAAAGAAACAAAAAGTAGTTACAAAGATATAAATACAAATCAAGAGAGTACAAGGCATTTTAAGTATTTTTTATTTTGTTGCTCTATGTAATGCATTCAAAGATGGTAGCGGGTTAACCTGTTAGGGGTAGGTATGGCCAACATTATTTGTGGCTGACTTAGCCCAGCTCGGCCACCAACCAGCTTCCTTTGTAGAGACGGTCCTCTCAACCACCGGTGCGTTCTTAGGAGATCCCGGAGCCTCCCTTCATGTGCTGAGGTCGGCAATCGAGGGGGTTTTAGTGGGTAGAAATCCCACATAACCCAATTATTTACAATTCGGGTATCTCGTAATCAGGAGATTTCCCCCCGTCAACAAAAAAAAAAAAAAAATAGCTAGGCAGTGTTTGTGAGTCGGGTGGTGTCTAGTCACGGTCTCCATTAAACAAACCTCCTACCCTACCACAGCAGACCAGACATCATTCGGAATTTGGAAATTTACAAATTACCCCTAACCCCTAGGGATCGAACCCCGGACCTCCCTCTTAAAAGACCGCAGAGCTTTACTGAACCAGAGAGGTCGGAAAAACCCCATAGAATAAAAAAGTAATGCAGTGCCAACCCTATCCGGGAACAATGCAGGAAGTTACATAGATCAGGAATTAGCAGTCATTGTCCTTGGCACAATAGCCCGCGGAGTCGACGTCGCAGAATCTAATTAGATAACGTTACTATTTCACATATCTACAATCTACATGTTAAGATCGCGTTTTGTGAACAAGATGAAGATAGAGTAGATTTAGGATACAGCCTTTAATGATATGAAGTATCGTTTTACCAACGTCGGTTGTAACGCATAAGCTTTAGTTTAAAGTACACAAAAGTACCTACCTATTTATATGTAAGTATATTTAGTTCGGTTAAGTAACAAACATTTTCTGAACTAATAAAATTAAATTGTCGGAGTCGAATGACAACATAACATCTCTTTACTAAATATATGTGGTTTTTTTTAATAAAAATGTATCCGTAATGTATTTTAAGGTGGTTCGGAAGATTGGATGTCCTACTTTTAAAAGTAATGTCATACTAAACTCTGCATTGTTTAAATAATAATTCACAATATTTTTAAACGTGTTTTTGTTTAATAACTCCAAGTAAAGGAAAATAGTATAAAAGTTCGCATAGGAAAACTAGGCTTTAAAAATTATACGAAGTTGAGGTAACCGCTAGTTCATGAAAGAGGAAATATTTTTCGTTTGTCGTTTGTAGCCAATAGGTTTTTTAAACTAATTTATCGAGCCGATTTAAGCCATTTCTTACCAATAGAAAGCTCAATTATCACCAGGTAACGACGTATATGCTATAATTAAAAAAAACAAAAATCCTTGGAATATTGCAATAAAGTAAAAATTCCTAAGTTAATAAGCAAAATTTTGGCTATAACATTCATCAATTTGCGTGCGCTAAGAAAACTTGATGATACATCAAAGTATGTACTAGATGATGTAAGTACCTTCATATTATTCCCTAAAAGAAATACCCGGGAAAACTGTTCCCGCGGGATTTGTAAAAACTGTAATCAACGTGGACAAAGTCGTGGACAACATCTTGTACGAAATAAAAGGTAAAACTTTTATAGAGTCGCAGAAATAAAATGTAAGCCATACACCACGTGTTGTTATTTCTTGGAACGTAACACTATATTCACACATTCTCCCCTTCAAAAATGTGTCTAACGCAAATTGAATATTTGCACTGCACTTCATTTGGAAACTTCCGGCCACCGTAGTGCTTTTCTGACTTTTCTTGTGATGCACATGTTACTGACTGTGTATAATGTTTGAATTGTATTCATGTAGATCGTATTACAATAATTGTACATGCTATTATTTTTGCACAGGTCCGTGGGTAAGACTTTTCGTTTTTTTTATGCCTCTACAAGTTACCCTTTTAATAAATTCTCACCAACATTCCCAAATTACTCCTTCTGGTGATCGAATCTTCGCGGAATCTCCATCTTATAAGACCACAATGCTCACCATTGCGCCATGGAGGTCAATAGAACGGTTAGAATTTTTTGAGATGTAAGTCAATTTTTTAAATTCTTACTGGCATCTGATTAAGCAGAACGAAGGCATACTTAACTGTCCCCATCTTGTAAAGTCTTGTGCTGCCTCGTTGATGTATGAAGAACAAGGTGTTTTACATGGTCTGATGATATAGGGAACCTTACATAAAATTGCAACGCAATGCGTGTTGGATTTGTCTGGACCTGATACATACACTTTACTTGCATGCACACATACATACATATAGACATATTTCCTACTAGTTCGGAAACGTAAGATTTATCTTAGCAAATAGTTTGTTTCTAGAGTCATTAATATCAAAGTTCATTATTCGATTAAACAATACACACGTTTCTGCTTCTTTATGAAGCATAATTAAAATAATAAATTACGTTAATTTCATTATTGTGTTATGTCTTTTTCTATGTTACTTGCGGTAGAAATCCCCTCTCTGGTGTTTGCCTCCCCCAGCTTTCTCCATTTTCTTCTTTCCTCAGCGTTTCTAATCCACAAAGGTCCACCTATTCGAGTAAATACATCCGTCCAGGGTTTCATCGATCTTCCTCTTTTCCTTTTCTTGTTCTATGGCAGCCACTCTGTCAATATTCTTGTCCATGAATTGGTATTTTCTTTGTGAACCTGAACCGCCCATTTCCATTTTAGCAATCTTACTTGCTTCATTTTGGTTATATATCTTTAATTTAATAAAAGGCATCAAATTATCTGCACCAACTTCAAAATTTCCTTAATAACTAATTTATACCTACGTAGCTGACAATAGTAGCCTGCAATTCTGCCGCTCCGGCGATCTCATTCACTTGCGGTCACTTTAACCACCATAATGTGCGGGTCCTTTATATATTCCAAGACAGCAACTTTGTACGCCGCCTTTGTGTGAATATGAATGTTCCCCTAATAGGCTTTCGCATGTGCTTTTATTATGTTGTCAACTATCTTTGTTTGTAAAATTGATACTAATTCAGTTGGTGTCCACCATGAGGTATTCGGGTTGGATTGGCATGTTTGACTGCGGATCACGGATCGGATTACCGAGTCGGTAATAATTATTGTTGAAGATATTGGGTTTTTCTGTGATGTTATTATCAAGCCAAGGCCGCCAAATTGTATACACTGTGTTTTGTATTATGTTATATGGATAGAAGCAGGCGCTACTTTGCGGAAATCCATGATATGAAAATTAAGTTTCATTTGTTATACTCGTCGAAAAGCAGGAGAATCTATATCGTGTAATTTATAATTCCTTCAATCTTTATACTCCACACCAAACAGATCTTCGACAATATACGCTGCGCACCACACGTTGTTATTTCTTGGCTTCACGTTGATCAACATCCGTGGACGATAATCGTTATAATTCGCGAACCATTGAAATAAGAACATTCAGACATTATTGCATGCAGTGCATTTTGTCCAAAACAGTGAAAACGCCCTGCGCACGTCACATTTCACTCCCATGCAAAGTTGCTAGCTCACAAACTATTCCCATTTTCCTTATTTTATGAAAAACGTTCTTAAGAAAGAAATTATCATTCACCCTCACATAAAAACACGAGAACAAGTGACAAACACGATATAGATCCAGTATCAACACAGCTTCATCCAGACTATTTCTGGTGGTGTATTAATACATCAGCGTTCGAATATATCTTATTTCTAAGCCATTGTTTAAATCTAGTGAATGAAATAACTGCTTATCCGTTCGCGACAATGTGAATAGAAACCGTGTGCGTCCCAACTCGGCAGAATGTACGACTACGGCAGCAGCACAAAGTTCTTTTGTCGCGATTATCGTGGAAAATCCGATCGGGGAAGTGTGGCGGCGCTTTCAACGGCAAACTGCATTATGACTTATCTGAGCCGGCTCTATATTATAATATTATAGGTACGAGGGGTTTTGTATCCAACTTCTGCTGGACAAGTCGGTAGTCGTATATTGACAGCTTATTTTAATAGTTACGGCATTACGCATTTTCCATGTCCTCTTTTTTTAAACTGAGACTTTTGTGATTTAGTACCTAATGCTAATATTCTATATAAATGTCAGCAATGGGACATTATATAGGCTAAAGATGTCAGTAAAAAGCTTTCGTTAACGTTTTACAGTTCAGTTTCCCTTTTTTTTCATTTCTCTACAAGTAAGTTTTAGGCTGATACGACCTGAGTGGTGAAATGAAATCATGATACGTGAAGTTTAAGTCGGTAGCTGGCTAACCCTTTAGAGATATGGTTTTTATATTAAATCTGTTTTTAAGTTTCCTCTCGGCATTGTACTCGGTAGTCGCGCGAGGGTGCTTGCCGACCGAAACCTCCAACCGGACCAGAACATATACAGATCAATTAATATAAAATCCTACGGGGATCAACCCGGGAAGCTCCATTTATAGCGCCACAGAGCTCATCGCTGCGCTAGGGACGCCGTGCTTTCTCGCGAGATGGAAATTTCATTATATGGTATATGAACCTCCTTAATGTGTCAACGATAGAGCTGCCATTGCAATTCACACCCAGTTATAGGGATTTCTATCGTCCGATAGCCTCAAGTACCACAGTACCTATAAGAAAAAAAAATACATACAATAAATAAATTAAAAAATACTCCGTTATTTGTAATGACTACGATTTTGCGGCGCTTGCGTTTTTGACTCTAGGCCCATGGTCTTCGGACACGAAAATTTTATTAACATAGTGTTCCAAAAATTCGTCTTGACGTCTGCTGACCAAAGATCTGGCGCTTATTTAGCCCAACGGCTAAGTCTAGCAATTCAAACTGGCAATAGCGCCTGCATTTTAGGTACCATGCCCATAAGTGAACAGTTAGAGGGCTTATACTTTTTCTACTTGGAATTATATTTAGACCTACTTGAAATAAATGAATGAAACATATAGACTTAATGTTAAGATTAGCCGAGTTTCAAACGAACTCAATTTAAGTAGAAGTTAAAGTTTTAAAGTTCTACTAACCACTGAATTTTGAGTTGATCTTTGTATTGTAATGGGAAATTCGATCGGCAATGTGGCGAGTGCTTTCAATACCAAACTGCATTATGAGTGACACTGGGCTTAACTATATTATATACGCAGCTTTTGTGTTCAGCTTGTTCTCGAGAACTTCGCTTGATATTGTGAAGATTGTTTGCCGCTCATCCTTTGCCTACTTAGGATATATTATAGCTTTTAATATACTTAAGCAAAATTGTATGATCTTTCAGTATGATCATTTAATGCTACTATTTTAAGACAGGTCAATTACATTTAGAGCTGTGTTAAACATTTACAAACGAATTAGCATCAATATTTAGCACATTTCGAACTGTTAATAAATCATTCGCTGCATTATCAAAACACTACCGGCCCACTACACGACACAGGTCACCTTTCAGAATCGCGCCGTAGTCCACCACGCTTGCCAACTTGATGTGAACATCCCACATATTGGATAGAAGAAGGCGTTACTTTGCGGAATAACTTGATATACTATGAAAATTAAGCTTAATTTGCTATACTCCGCGAAAAGCAACAGGATCTGTACTGTGTGTGTTGGCCGAAGATCTGCCACCCCAAGCGGATAGAAAAGCGGATTGAAGAAATTATAATTTACACCATACAGATTCTCCTGCATATCGTGGAGTATAGCAAATTAAGCTAATTTTCATAATGGAACATCCCACGCCTTTGCAAACATGCTGGAGAACTCTAAAGCATGCAGGTTTCGTGAAGATGTTTCTCTCTAGTTAGAAGTGATCTTCAATTGTTGAAAACGCACATTGCTCTGAAAAAATAAGATATGTTTGCCGGATCGAACAATTACACATACCCAATAGGCTATCGCAGCATCCATTACAGTTGAAATTATGCATTAAAAGTTCCATCATGACAGTCATAAGCGATTAATGGTATGGAGTTCGCAACTTCATTCTGATTATACCGAACCATTGAAAATATCCATAAAAGTCGAACATTACCCGAAACAAAGGAGGGGAGGGCCGGGTATTAGGTGCTGTGCCGCCATTGAACAACTTTTGTTCCATTGTGTTGTCCACTAGAGGGAGGCCGAATACAAAGACACGGCTCAGACATAGACCGAAATTCATCAGCAACACGATTGTTTGCTACATAAAGGATGCCATTGTCGACAAATATGATATAGTAATACAATGTGGATGCTCTAATTAGAACGAAACTTGGTACGGGAAAGTTTCGTTAATATTGTCCTAGGATATTATTTAAATAGACGTAGTAATTCTGCTGGTAAAAATAACATTGGTTTCAATGGTTTCCTTAGTGAAATAGGTGCCTATTTTTAATCAGTCCCGAATCATCATGATCGTCAGCCTATTGCAGTCAGTCATTTGCAATCTAATGCTCAGCGAGATTAAGATTGCATGTCAAAAACTTCTTTTGCTTGTTAGTTAAATACATAAATATACTACGATAATACACACATCGCCATGTAGCCCCAAAGTAAGCGTAGCTTGTGTTATAGGTAATAAGATGACAGATGAATATTTTATATATTCTTATAATATAAATATACATATCAACACCCAGCCACTGAAAAACATTCATCACACAAACATTTTCCAATTGTGGGAATCGAACTCACAGCCTAGGACTGAGAAAGCAGTCGTTTCCCACTGCGCCAGTCGCCTGTCAAACCAGTTGGCAGTTAAGGCCAAGTTGTTCTATTGAAACCACATTTTAAATTGAATCTGAAGATCATCTTGCTGGCTTCTTTACAGTAAACTCTATTTTCTGATCTGGTAGTAGTCACCAAAACAGTCGGATTTGACTTTTGAAAAGAGCCGTCCTAGTTCAAATACTTTTTGTTTTTGTATTTCTATTTCCTTACTTTTAACACTTTTTTCCGTTTGCTTAATTGATTATTTCAATTACTAACAAAATACGCTTGCATTCAAAAACTATATCCACGCGGCCATTTGTAGCTTATTTATATACAAGCAACTTAAATCGCGAGTACCTACTAAAAAAAATTGTACACCATAACGCCTCCTCATACAAGTAACCAAAAGGAGATGCACCAGAAATCGATACATGCATTGATAACATAGAGACAAAAGTAAAAATCGCCCCTTCCAACATGTGCCGATGTGATTCCGGATGACAATAGTCTCCCGGCTTTCCCTTTTTTCCTATTTGAACTTACTTACACCGACCGCGATTTGAGGTTTCTCCCGCTTTGTTTACCCTATTTGCTTGCGACGTGCTTTCATATTTGAATGGACTAAAGTGATGTTTTTATTGTATCATTTTACAATTTTGCGATGTGGCTTCTGTTTTTTCTGTTTTTCCCAATATTACATTATGTGAAGTAGGTACGTCTAAGATTTTTTTTTGCAGTAAAACTTCTTTAGGTGCGAGTAGGAGTAACTCAGAATGTTTTCTGACGGTTGTTTCACGTTACGTCAGATGTCTGTGTAGTTTTCGCTATTTAAAAATAATAATTTGGATTGGTAGTAAGTATATGTTATATACTTCCCTCTTCATGACTTATAGGCTAGCTTGTCGCAAATATCATAATGAATTAGGATTATTTATTTCCAATATTTTCGTACGGATCGATTTTAAATAGCAAAGTGAATAAAAACTCAACAGTTTAAAAAGAAAATTAAATTGCAAAGTTTTTTGAAAATCTCTAAATATTATTATGTTTATTTATTACTTTTGTAATAAATAAATTATTAATAAATTTTCTGACAATTGCGTGATTATATAATATTCTATTGACATGAGCTGATCTAACCTTCAATGTTCTACTCTCAATTTTTCTATTTAACAAATGAAAATATTTAAAGTGATATTAATGAATTTTAAATAGAATATAAAATGAAATAGTGAATATTAAATAAAATGGAGGAGTCCCAGGAACATTTACTCTTTCATCAATAAATAATAATAAAAGTTTTACTTCAATCGCGCGTAAAGATTACACGCACACACTTTTTTTTTATTAGACACGTTTTTGATGTTAAGCAATAGCAGTAGTCTAGCCTAGGATAGAGTGCGCTTGCCTAGAATATGCCTATTTATTCTTGCTTTGATAGTTAAACTAAGTTATCCGTAGCAGGAAACCCGAATACCGGGAGTGTAGTATTCCATTTGTAACAAAATTGTTTCATGCCATCTGTTGACCAAAGAGACCTGACGGACAAGCTCTGATATAAAAAGAGGCAATAGCGCCAGCGTCTTGGGCAGCTTCACCTATGGGTGACCATTTGTGTAGTATATATTTTTTGGGAATAATTTGCTAGCAGTAGTTTCTAGTAGGTATATAATTCTTTAATATTATTTGATTTTTAATCACCAACTGCATCGGCAAATACTAATTTAATCACTGGAATGTTTTTTACACATTTTTTACAGCATAGTGGCTACATACTACGTGTACGACATTAAAATTAATAACGAAACAATATGTATATTCTACCGTGACGCTATGATGTTTTGATGTGCAGACGCAAAATTAGGTGTAACTCACGTATCGATCCTAGAGGAGCTAAAGACCTGTCTCTCTTCTATAGATGCTAAAAACCATATCTCATGTCATATCTCATATTAATATAGCATCGAACGGCTTTTTATTGTGATTCGCCTGTAGGGTAAGAGAAGCAGAGGAGGATTTCCGTACCATTATTAATAGAATTTGCAATTACACCCGAACCATCTCAACTGCCAGGCGAGTCCTTCTAAGAAAATCTGGTATAGATGATCACAACCCTCAGCTGTTAGGTAACAACGATTTGAGAACATGAAAACCTTATACTAAATCTACTGTAACTGGTGTGAGTGTCGACCCGACAAATAGTCTTAAGAATCTGGGCCGACAACAAAAGATTTTTCCGAAATCAAAAACGTAGGCCAGAGCCGAAATTTCCTTTGAATAAAAAGTTTCCATTGGTATACAAATTATTAAACTGAGTACACACAATAGACCGAATGGGTCACTGGTAAATTCAATGTAGGCTAGCGGCTTTTCATGAAGTCGGCGCGGTGGCTAAAGACTTGCGTGGAATGATGGAATCGAAAGCATACAGCACCGGCGTAGTTATGCTATTTATCACACCCACACACACAACACACACACAATGTGCACACGTAAAACTTACAAAAACGAGTTCTTGGGCATAAGATTGATCTTTAATTTATTATTAAGATATGTCATCGAATGCGTGAGCCCTGTTTTCAGAGACAAAGTCCGAGCTAATTCGGAAAACACTTTGTATCTGTTCAAAAAAATGTGTTTGTTTTTCATTTACGACACTCAAACCATTTTATAATTTTTTTCATTTACATGAAATTAAAAAAAAAATCTAAATTCTAAATTCATTTATTTCAAGTAGGCCTTTATAAGCACTTTTGGAACGTCAAGTACGTATGTTTGTTGTGACTCTACCACCGGTTCGGAAAGCAGATTCTACCGAGAAGAGCCGGCAATAAACTCAGACTCATGATTATATTTCCAAGCACAAGTAGTAGGTAACCTTCCTCATAGTAAAAGCAAACATTCCGATATAAAATTTACAAATATGTCCATACTATATAAGCAGCGTCCATAGTTTGATAGCTACCCAACAGATCCTCACATCTTAACACAAATAATACACAATGTCACCATGCCTAATCTACCATCGCTTGTCATTCAAAACTATTGTGCCTCATCGCTAAGCCATTGTTTAGGGCATTCGATAAAAATACTCTTTGGCTGATTTCCAAGTGGGGAAGTGTGTCCCTTTGTAAGGGTAATGGCAAGGGTAAATCGAAGAACGCACTGAGTGATTGTATGACAATGCAATAAAATTACTCTTTTAATAATAGGATTTCAAGATGGCAACTGCTGTAAAAGACTTGATCGTATGAGATAGCAGGCCTTTTCCAAGCGGGAAATTGATGGATGTTGATAAAAGTTGTTCATTTCGTTATTCACGCCTTGGTGACGTGAATGACGATTTAAAAAAACTAATTTGTTAAGGTATTGGTGTGATAAGTTTTTTGCACCAAACAAATAATATAAAAGATTAATCTTGTAAGTATATAGTCAAAGTCAAAATCAAATATTTCTTTATTCAAATAGGCACATAGATGGCACTATTGATGCGTTGATTATATACAAAATGTGTACATAGCAGTGAGTAGTGATGGCGATAACTAAATTCGTAAACTTAAAACTAAAGCTACGAGGGTTCCAAACGCGCCCTGGTCTGAAAAGAGACCCACAACAAACTTTGCCGGGTGTTCTTTTTGTTATCACCATCTAACGTTGTCATTTGAAAATAGTTAAGAAGCAAACTGTATAGAATTGTTCACACACAAGATTTTTTATCGTTTGACTCGAATCTAACGAAAATTAGATTTGGTAACTAATTCTATGAAGCACGATCTCTGAATTGAAAAATGGTCTTCACACGCTCAAAATATTAAAAGACTAAAAAAAGACCTACCTACAAACACCTCACACCATAAGTTAGACGTTAAAAATTTCAATTTAACAAATTTCGTGATGACCGTTGTCAATTTAAAATAAACCAATTTACTACGCTGGGTTTTTTTGCAGCAGAGAAATAATTTAAATGACTTATCTTTCTGGTACTAAGAGTCTCTGGGCTAAGCTGCAAACCGACGGACGGATAGGCGGTATACAGGTTGCATGTTAACTGCGAAACCATAAAAAAGCTACGTTTGTAGCCAGGCGGCTACGCTACACCTGCGCGTCGCTACTTTCGTTCATTGCTGCCTCACTGCCGTTTAACGTCCACTACGTTAAACGGCAGTGAGCCAGCAATGAACGAGTGAGGCACTAATGTAAAGTTGCCTGTAATCACAGTGTGATAATATAATCGTTTTAAAAGAATAATTAACAAAGAAAATGACTTATTTTATTCCTTCCTATATTTAAGAGTCATCAGAAGGACTACTCCCTATATATATATATATATATATATATATATCATCATCATATAAAACCATTAGCGGCCCAATACAGGGCACGGGTCTCCTCCCACAGGAAGGGTATAGGACGTAGTCCACCACGCTGGCCCAGTGCGGATTTGTGGACTCCCCATAAGTACTTTGCAGAACATTATGGAGAACTCTCATGCATGCAAGTTTCCTCACGATGTTTTCCTTCACCGATGAAGCAAGTGATATTTTAATTGCTTAAAACGCATAAAGTAAGGCGTGCGTGCTGGGATTCGAACTCGGCCCCCCAAAAGCGAAACTGAAGTCAAAACCATTAGGCTATCACCGCTTTTAATTCAATTTTTATACATATCTACAAAGGTTGCCTGCAAGAGATAGCTAGCAGCAATAAGCCCGCCTTTGCATGCCTACAATATCCTTAACTGTAAACTGTGTACTGCTTTTCCTTTATTTTTGTGGGCAATAAAAATAAATAATATCTTCTTCTTCTATTTTAAATATTTGATGGAAACAGGCGTTACTTTTCGGAATTCCATGATAGACCTGCTATAAAGAAGCAAGCAAGATTTTTGCTGATGAAAGCCAAAAAAAGCTTAGTGTTCATTGTATTCCTACCTATTATTTTAATGAAGTAGTTGAATGTAAGTACCTAGAAAAAAATTAACAGTAACTTAAAAGTTTTTCAGAGGTAAATTATATACGTCAAAAATTTTTTTCCGAGTCATGAATTCCTAAGAATTCATTACCCATGTACCGATTATATAAAAATCGATTCCTTGAATAAAAATTGTTATTGTATCAGGCTTTATACAAACCAAATAGACTCTCCAAATTTCAATGAACCAAATTCTATAGGTGTTTAAATATACGGGTATTATTATCACTTAGGTATTTCATTTCTTTCATTTTCATTTCATTTTCAGGTATACAGGATAATTTAAATATTTAAATTGAAACGGACACGGTAAATAGCTTTTGTATTTTTGCTATGAGAAGATATCCCGACTGATTTATTGATAACGAATTTACAATGGAACATAAAAAGTAGTTAGCTTATCAAAGTCGTACATACAAATTGTGACTCCAAAAAAAATACTCCTGTAATCATTATTCTTTAATTATAGGGAGATCCCATGAAGCCCCCTTGAACTTAACTTAGTTTTTAAAATATGCATTTCCTTAAACTCCACGAACTCATATTTCACTATTATGACTTTGTCCTTGGGCTACTTTTGTAAACGTAAGAATATGCTAGGATCTACCATTGATCTTGGGAGAAGGTACCTACTGAAAGAAAAAGGGCTTGCTGGTTTGACTTGGCCTATGTCTAGAATAGTCGCTACGCTACTTGCCTTCCGAACTGGTGGTAGAGCTATAACAAACAGACAGACTTGGTATTTTAAAACAACTGGCTTACGACGTGTTCGTGGTCCACAGGGTGAATTACGTGACAGTCGCACTGCGCGAAAATTCGTATATAAAGTGTATGGTTACTGTTAATACTGCCACGTTGGTAGCCGTCACACATATATTTTTTTTTTATTAATAACGGCCAAACGAGCAAGTGGGTCACCTGATGGTAAGTGATCACCACCGCCCATAAACATCTACAGCACCAGAGGAGCCACCGATGCGTTGCCGACTTTAAACATATACTATAACATACCATATCCATGTATATTTCTATTTCCACGGCCATGGGGCATTCGCATCCGCGTGATCCACGTGTCCCATAGCACCCGATAGGCTACTTTTTATTTCGGTAATCCACTTCTTTGGCGGGAAATAAGGTAAAGAAGAGATATACTCTTCTAAACCGCATTTCAATGGCCTAAATTTTTAAAGTGAAAGATAAAAGTATACATTTAAAGAACAATGTAAAATTAATAAGTTTACACATCTGTAGTATAGCTACAGATCTGTAAAATTTCTTGAAAAGCTTAAAGGGCTATGAAAATTGATGTCCCTTCATATAATACTATTTTCTTCCAGAAATCTTTCTCCGTCCACGCTACACACCTTTGGAACTTACTACCAGAACATATTAGACACTGCCGATCGGTGCACTCTTTTAAACACAATGTAAAGGAGCATTATCTATCGTTGTCATAGTATATTTATCACTGTTTACTTATTATACATATATATTTATATTTATATTATATAAATATTTATTATATTATTTTTATGTATTTTGTATATATAGTATATTCAAATGTTATTGTATTAGTATGTAGAATTTTGTTATTATTTAGATATATTAAATATACTTAGTAGTTATGAAGTATATTGCAACTTTATTTGACCTATACCACAATTTAATCATCTTACTCACATCCTGGGGTAGCTGGAAGAGATCTCTTATAGAGATAAGCTTTCCTTTGTACACTTCATGTATCTTATGTTCACAATCACAATTACAATTTGTGGTACATAAATAATAAATAAAAATAAATAAATACAATTTGCATGGAAAATATGTACTATATGAAATACGTATAGGCAGTCATAAGCAGTTATTTTATAAATCACACCATTGTGGTCCAATGTATTGACATGCAGAGTTGTCGCGTGAGTCGCGTGCCTCAACCCCAAACCGAAGCGGGACACCCCTCCGAAATTATTGCATGAATAGTCCAATATAATATTGCTCTTGCGTTAATATGTTGCTTAATTATACTCGCCTTATTGTATTTCTTGTCCCGACTGCCTTTTTGGTCCAGTTCGTTCGTTTGTTTGTACGATAACAGATAATAAATTATTTAGGTTTGCTTTTCGGGTCAAGCTGAAAAGGTTCATTATCTGGTTCACTAAAAAGAATATCTCTCTGCCCAAGTGTGGGTCATTATTATCCTTTTCTTACCCATGGCGAAAGAGAGAGCACAATAGAACCCGACATTGGACCTGCAAAGTCGATCTACTAGACATAGGTGCCAATATTGCTTAAGTCAACGTGGCTTACCCAGCACTATCGACTAATTTGCAATGCCCCAATCGCCACCCCATTCTCTTTAACTTTAACTCCGCACTCATAGTTTATTATTTGTAAGCGGTAAATCACAAACAGTTGTATACACGACACTGAACGGGTCTCCAGTCGCATCACGGACCACACAAAAGCTAAAGAATGGGGCCAACTTACAAAGGAATGGAAAATGGGTTACATTGGTAAAAGGTTGGCGAAAAATTGAAATATACATTACAATAGTATATAGGTACATTACCATAGTTTTCAGTTCTTGCTCACTAACTTTCAAACAAAAAATATACTTAGTTTTCTAAACACATTTCTTTTGCAGTCGGTAATCCACTTCTATAGGGTGAAATAAGGTAAAGAAGAGATATACTCTTCTTAACCGCATTTTAAATTTCAATCGCCTATATTTTTAAAGTTAAAAACAACCAGTGAAACAGTTCGTACTTACGGCAGGTATAGTATACATGTCAAAGTAGGTACGTTGTCCGTTATCACACAACAACTTAGCAACGGGTCAAGAATGACTTTAGCATACAGAGAGGTATAGAGCCGGAGTTAGTCTTTTTATCTCGAGAAAATGATTGGCGCGGTGGGCAGCGACCCTGCTTTCTGAGTCCAAGGCCGTGGATTCGATTCCCACAACTGGAAAATGTTTGTGTGATGAACATGAATGTTTTTCAGTGTCTGGGTATTTTTTTAGTTACCTGTATATTATAAGTATTTATGTATATTATTCATAAAAATATTCATCAGTCATCTTTGTACCCATAACACTGGCCACGTGTGTATTGACAAAGTAAATTTATTTATTTATTTATATTTAATACATACGTGTCACTAGATTCATGCGAAAAATGGAGATAATGTTTGTTTACGTAAAATAAAATTATAGGTCCCTCATCTAAAAATATCGATTCAGAGGCTATTAGTTGCAAAGAAACAACGTAAACTCTAATACTCCAACATTATACCCGTCGGACAATAATGCTGAAATACAGTATCGGCCACAAAGAGATCCATTCAATAAAGCGGAGATAAATCACAGCCGCGATCGAGCGAGCACTTTAGAAGCGGTTTTAAACACTTCTTTATTAACCTAGTTTAGAACCAATGGGATCATTATCTATTATAGGAGTTATCTATTATATCTATTCATATTATAAATACTTTCATCGTAATTATCAGACTAATTAATGGTGCACTGCACAGTGAGGAACCGGCTGCTCTCTTATAGGATTGTAAAGATTTATTATTTTTTTGACGTCAACGGATCATCAAAAGCAGAGTACAGTTGTCACCACCCCTCTCCTTCCCAAAGATGTCTATGGATGGATGAAATATAATGGACACTGGGCAGCCGGGCCTCTGTGCGTCTACAACCATCTTGTAATCGAACCGAGTCCATCACTGGAATATAGAAACTGCGAAAGTATTTTTGTTTATTTGTTGCCTGTGGTCCGCTCAACCAAGCAAGAATTCTGAAGGCAGCCATAAATGATTTTTAACGCAGGAAAATCACCTGGAAATCTTTATTATTATTATTATTATTATTAAATTTTTTATTATACACACAAAAACAAAATACAGAAAGAAACACAATAGATAAAAAATAATAAAAATTAGTTTAGGTGTGCAAAGGCGTTGTCTTTCTCGCGGTCTTTATATAACTTACCTTTGTGACATTGTGCATAAATACTTATAGCTTGTGACATGATCATGAACAGGGATCATTTTTTATTCTAGGAGAACAGAAAATTCCCGCAGGATTTTTAAATAACTGTAACAAATGCAGACAAAGTCACGGGTGACATCTAGTAGTACTTAAGTGGGTTTGGTTCTTGAGGCCATGAAACTAATAAATATATACTGTGATTTCATCAGTTTTATGCTGTTTAATAAGCTTATCAGCAAACCATTATATTCCATGTCCTTGAAGAAAAACTTCGATAAACTTTGAATAAAAGGTCTTTATAAAAGAACAAAATCAGGCTTCAAACATTATTAAGAGCTATCGGCACTCTGATGAATTTCGGTTTATGTTCAACACCGTGGAGTCTTTGTGGCTCTTTCAGAACACAATAGGGACAAAAGTTATTCAACGACAATGCGAGCACCAAATACCGATCGTCCAGCCCCCTACCCCCCTTCCCGAGTAGGTGCCTAACCATTGTTTACTTTAATACTCTTCTTTTATGTATAACATCGATAGAACCATCAATGTAATCGCGAAATTGAATAAGCGAACTGAAAATAATATAAAGTAAGGATTGAAATAGGAATATATTTTTATTAATTAGCAGCTGCCAACGACTAGACTTTGTCTGAGTTTATCCAAAAACAATATTTTCCTTCCAATGTTTCCATAGTTAATAGAATTTGAAACCGCAACAGATAATAACTGAATCCTTGTAATTGTTCAAATAGATTGGTATTATTTTATAAACGAGATCCTACCTTCGGGATGATTCCCAGCTATACAGATTGGTAGTGCAATCTATAATTGGACTTACTAGAAATATACCTTGATAGCCTCTAGGATCTAAATGATAACGCGTTTTTTTTATAATTAATAATTGATGGACCAAGCATATAGCTTATCTGATGGTAAGTGGAAAACCATCGCCTATATACGAAGCAACACTTCCGAGGGCATGCAAGGTACACATCCTGCAAAGTGTTGCCCTTTGTTCATTAACCTAAGGCGTAGATGTGAAGTAGCGTGAAGCCTCATGTCCCAGTAGTTACACCGGCAACCACAACCCTTCAGACACAGCATTGCGACAATTCTTCTTAGCGGCAGAAATAAGCAGTAAAATAGTACTTCCCCGGACGAGCTCTGGCATAAAAAGCTCTATCATTTCATTTTACTAACATTAAGGCGATGTCACAGAACGAAATCGTTAAGGGGGTCTTTAAAGATCCTTATGTTTCAAAATATTTATTTATTTAAATGATTTCATCCGAAAGGTCCTTACTTATCTGAACACGGGCAGTTTGGTTTTTAAACACTTTGGTAGGTTTATTAGTTACTGCTTCAATTCTAGTTTTAAGGTAGGTAAATCAATTTATCTAAAAATACCAAAAATTTATTATAATCTATTTGGTTAAATTATTGAACCGCCTTAAAAGAAAATTTATTTACTTTAAGTTGCAGCTTAATTCATTTAAACATATACTAAGTACTTAAAGCCTTAACTCTGCGTGCTGGATATGTTCAATAATATAATATCTAGTTGTTTTGACCACAGAATAGCCGGCTCATGTCAAGAAAAAGGTGCATTCACTGTTGGACTAACGACTAAACGTAGTTCAAATTCAACTGTATAGGACATCCGTAAACAAAATTCGCAATTAATTAAAAAAAATATGTGAGCCGTCACGGGACGCCTGGCAGATGTGAAACATAGAAATTGTTTTCTGGAAGTTATTGCAGATATTTCATAATGAAAAGATAAAGCATTACAAATTTGTTCCACAAATAGAAAAAAAATACAACCAAAGGGATAACGACTCCTTTTAATAAGTCGGTTAATAATGACTGTTTTATTACAAAATTAATATTCATTTTTATTGTTACATACGAAATACAAAAATTCAATCATATAGCGTGGCGAAGCGTCGCGTCGCCACGGCCTGTGTCGCCACGCCAAAAATAAGGTTTACTCTCCGCCTGTAGATGTTTCACATCAAAAATTCTATCATATAGCGTGGCGAAGCGTCGCCACGGCCTGTGTCGCCACGCCAACAATCAGGTTTTCCCTCCGCCTATAGATGTTTCACATCAAAGGTTGTGAAGGAGGCCCCGTACATAGACTTTCAGTGCCGAAGGATTTATTGAAGGCCCTCGAACCCTTGAAGTGCATAGGAACTGACAGATTGACTGACAGACAGACAACAAAGTGATCCAATGAACTAAGACAAATTTTATCTTCGCTGCAGCAGAATACCAGCTCCTTACACTTGCACAGTTCTGAACAAAGCCTCGTTCGTCGAGATGATATCGTGCTTAACAATATTTCGTCAGTTACTATTCACGACGGCGGCGGCCCGTTACAAAAAGCCTGAGCGTTCCTACAAAAGCTGCAAAGAATGAATGGGAGTGGGTGGAAGGGGGATGTCGATTCAATAGAAGAAAAGGGGGATGTGTAGTTACGTAAGTATGTTTTGTGGTGCGTGCTAGGAAACGAGCTGAAGCTTCTTTATTCCGATTGTGAAATGTGGAAATATCATTCGTTCTGACGATTTTCGTCTACTCAATGTGCCAATTTCGTCTACCAATGTGTATCACTACGTGATCAAATAAGGAGATCCGTAGAAGATATAAAGTTACCGACATAACTCCAGGAGACGCGAAGCTATGGACAAAGGGCGGGCATTATAGCATGGAGAACCGATGGACGTTGGGGTCTCTAGGTGCTGGAATGGCGACCCTGCATCGGTAAAAGCAGCTTGGGTCAGCCCCCAACGAGGTTGACAGACGAATATATAAAGCCATGTTAGACTTTGTTCTTTTCGCTTCACTATTAAGTTTGTTCGCTAAATCCAAAACTTAATACTAAAATACTTTCCCCTTTTTGTTTGATATAATTTATAACCCCGAAGGTGGGGGTAAATAATAAGAATATACAATCTTTCTAAGATAAGGTGGGGGTAAGAAAGGTATAAAAGGAGACATATTTTTCACGCGAATTTTTTACTTAACAATTATTAATTGTAAAGTCAACATCTCCTCAGGATGCTCCGGTTTCTGAGCGAAACGTACATATATGGTACATTGCCGAAGATCTGTTTGGTGCGGAGTATAAGGATTGAAGAAATTATAAATTACACCATACAGATTAATAAATAAATAATATAGAAAATTAAGCATAATTTTTATTATATTCCAAAATTAAAGTGGGACTCGATTTGTTGTGATAGGTATTTGAATTTCAAGTCTTGACTTTAATCCAATAGTAATGAAATTAGTTTTTAAGCATTTTTCCAAAATGTACCGAAGTGTAATCTACTTTCTAAATCCAAGATACGCTTCGTCTTTCAACAATTATCTGTATTTAACGAATAGGTTGCACCTAACAACTCAAGCCGTAACTTAACACAACACTATTACATTTTCAAATAAGCATGACTAATGAGTTCTTAACAAGTAAATAGCAGGTTCTTTTTAGTAGTCCCTCCGACGCGGGGCTACACAAAAGTCGTATACTGGCGGTTTCACGAACAACTTTGAGTGTGACCCCACAAAGCTCTGGAACGTCATTTAAATGCACACGTTTCATTGGCTCTGAATGCTTCAGGGAAGTAGAAAAAGAACGGGCCAATTACGACGCTTTTGTGGCGACGCGACCTCTCGAAGACTCGAGTGTAACTTTATTTTGTGGGGATCCAAGACTCCTTTCATATTATTCGAAATTTGAACACGCCATATATCAAAGCAAAACATTTTTTTTTATTTTTAGAATAACATTAATTGAACCTAAAAAACGACAAGTGAGTAGTAAGTTTTTCAGTAGTCGAAAATAAATACATGCGAACGCACTGGGGTTTTATTTCGCTACTGATTTTACTTGCCGCGGGGTTTTGAAACCCAGCTGTGCCTTGCGGCATCAGTCACGTTTAATGTACACGATAAGATATACTAAACTAATTATTTTCTTACTTGTCTTGTAAATAATCTTTTAATTACTTTTTAGGTAAAAAAAAAAAACAGGTGTGATAAAATTAGCCAAATAAACCAAATATTTTTTGATGTGATGTGAATGTCACTTACACTTAATTATTTTCTTGACAATTCAAAACAGACTACCTGATAAACGACTAAGACACCGGGAGGTATCTTTGCATCGTTCGAGTCCATGTAGGACTGAGGTGCATCGATATTGCAGCCAAACAACCAACTCAATGTCATGAATATCAAAAGTTTAATTATTTACCCACTTTATAAATTTACTGTTACACTACACTAAAAAGGGAAGAAAAGAACGTTTACATTATAAGACAGGTAAGAAAAATAGACTTTGCTTGATTTATATCGAGTTTACGAGTACTGTAGACGGTACAGTTTTCAGATTTCTATATTTTCTTTGGTGCGGTATAATATACTTGTTTTATACCATAGATTTATTATATATTTTTTTTTGCACAAAAAGCATTTTCAGTAGGTACCGAAAATTTGCTCAACTCAAATCTTGAATGTTTGACGCAACCGAGCTTGCGACATTTGTGATTAACTTATTTTGGTTTGCGTGCGACACTTGTTCCTCATGAATATTTGCAGCATTGTGTGATGCCTATTTTTCAATGTATTGTTATAAACTTTTAAGTATATTTACATTGTATGCTTAGTTTGTAACCTGTTTCCTAACCTAAAAGGAAATAAATTTGGAGAACGTTCTTAAACTTCAACAGCAAATCTCACAATTAATGCTATACTTAGTAGCAATATTAAAACTTTATTTTCTTCAACCCTAAAACATAGGATGAGAAAATCGGTTTCATTATGAAATTGATCATCATCATCATCACATCGGCCCATGACCGGCCCACAACAGAGCACGGGTCTCCTCCCACATTGATAAGGGGTTAAGACCACGCTGGCCCAGTGCAGATTGGTGGACGAAATTGTCCACTAATCCGCACTGTTGAACTGTTGAAAGTGGATGAAGTTGATGTTTTGCGAATATTAACTTAGCTCAGTTTGAAAAAAAATACTTAAATGATTGCAAGTTTTCATTAAAATTTAAGGTAAATAGTGTCTTAAAAGACGTAGAGTAAGTAGCTCGCAATCCATTGGCTGACCAACCGACTGAAGCGAAATCTTTGCGGCTACCTTTCCGTTTCTTCGCCTTCTTTGAATCGAAATCTTTTGACAGAAAATATAGAGATTCAGCATTAAAAATAGGCAAGTATTTAGTAGTTATTTCTTAAGATTTCTGTTGAATATACGGTAATACTATAAAGAAACTTACTTTTGCTCGAATGGGAGTATTGGATGTTTTCCTATGGCATCGTAGTTTCGAAGACTTGACTACTTCTGAAATTTAACTTAATGTTATTCAATAAAAAAATGTACATTTACTTACGTACTTCTTTCGGAATTATTTTATCTGGAAAATTATATCATTCGTCTTCTCCTCCCTCCACTCCTCTCTCCAATTGACCTCTGACCACTGGACTTTTAAAATTCAAAATTACCAATATTCTAAATGCGAAAGTTCGTTTGTTTGTTTCTTTGTCCGTCCTTCGTGCTGCTTTTTATAACAGGAACAATCGGTTCCCACCACGATTAGAAATAAACTCGAGGATACCCGCGCCTACGAGCGTGCAGATTTTCTCACGATTTAGCTGTTGCCTACGTTCTTTGACTTTAATATTGTAACTAACATACAACTTTTTGGGTTACCCAAATAAGATTTGAATAGTAGGTAATCTGATATGATATGATAAAGATGAAATATTGAATTTTGATTCATTCCTAGGAATGATGATTTCAAGCAGATTTTAATGCTTAATTTTGCACGGCTTGTAGTGCATAATTGAAATTTCATTAGTAGGAGTAATCTCCAAACTAGACATATTTAAGTAATAATATAAGGTCTAATTATTTATTAATACAGTGTTTATTTTAAGTATGGTACTTAGGTATGATTTCCGGTTTATAAGTTGGTACACAGCGCTTAGTGCTTGAAGTTTTAAATGGAGAGATACTGGCTCCAATTGAATTTAACTTCAAGAGTAACACTTAGACATTTAATCGATTTTAACCAAGGTAATCTAATGACCAGAAACAATTTTTTACTGTTAGGCAACTTCTGCCTTCGGGTAAAAAGTAAGCTTCAGTCTTACTGTCGTTGAGATTTAATTTCCATGACGTAAAATAGTCACTCATGTATGACGTCCTTTGATGACGTAAGTATGGACTTAACGTCTATTTTTTATTGTCTTATGATGTAAAACGTATTTTCGTTAATTAAGCGTAAAGTATGTACAATTAACAATATATAAAGACGGTATACAATTTTGGTTTTTATTACTTGACCACACTTTTTTTTCTATTTTTGAAAAATTTACATCCTTTAAAATTAAAATATTATTTACACCAATTGGTCTACATAATAAAACAGTTGATATATATAAAGCAGTGACATAAGCAAAGCACGTCATACAATTAAATTGATCAATAACATGAGATACAATACACGTGGTAGGTATAACGTTTCATCATTCACATCATCAACTGATCTACACAAATAGTAACTTAATTTATTTTACTATGAGTTCTATTTGTAAACGTCAGTGATCAAGTTAGCTTTATTGAAGCAAACATTACACTAGTTAATGACTTAAAAAAATATTTAGTTATTAATTAGCGATAATATTATTTTTCAGCAGCAATGGGGTTTGGCGGCTATAAAAGCATGGAGAAAGTACTGCTCCTGACGGGCTCTGTCAAAAAAAGCTCGAAAGCTGAGGGTTTCTTTCCAAGATATGAAACCCTCGGGCCTC
Source organism: Pararge aegeria (assembly GCF_905163445.1). NCBI lineage: Eukaryota > Metazoa > Arthropoda > Insecta > Lepidoptera > Nymphalidae > Pararge > Pararge aegeria. The sequence goes on from NC_053182.1 coordinate 15,859,160, forward strand.
GGTAAGCAATGCTCGGGGCTCGCATTTACTGGTGTTTAGAATACGGTTACTTACTCTTCCTTGCGACGCTAGTTTGGAGTAATCTGCTTATATAAAAGCATATGTTATATGCTATAGGTGTTGACAGCCTAGTGGCTTCGGCATCCCTTTTAAGGAGTCCGTGTTCGATACACCTCTAACTTTTCAAAGTTATTTGCGTTTAAGCAATTAAACTTTACTTGCTTTAACGGTAATGAAAAACATAGTGAGAAAACTTGCATGGAGCGTTCCACATAATGTTTCCAAGTGGTAGTAGGCGAGTCACGTCTACTACCACTCTTGGCCAGCTTAGTGGACTCCTTAACTCCTCTCATTTTGGTAGAAGACCGTACCCTGAAATGGGCTAGTAATGTGTTGATAATGATGACTATATATATATAAAGATTACAAGTAACTTATCCAAAAAGCATAACGCTTTGATAGTTATAATGGTGGTCAGGCCAAAGAGAACTTCACAGGTGTCGAGCAATGCAGTTATGCACGGCACTCGAGGAATGAGTGAATGGGTCAACGTCATCGATTATGAACGCGGCTCGGGGTCCGATCAAAATGCATTTATCGCGTTCGGTCGTTCGTTAGCGAACCGTCAATGCGGCTGGGTCCACCCGCTATAAATTTCGTATTGAGCGGACACACAACAAAGCACGTTTTGTCTTGCAAATGAAAACGCGCACATTTCGCGGTATTGTGCGCGGCTGTTTCGGTGCCCGCCATTATTAACGGCGAACATGAAAGACAAAAGGTTCGTCTGCAGCACTGAGGCTGGCCTAGATAGCGGATTATTGTACTAACACAATAGGAGCGTTAATTCCCCGAGTCTACCATTATTTTGTTGTTTGCAAGTTTATCGCATCAATCGAATTGATCGCGATCGGCTTTTGTTTTGCTACTGTTGGCGCCATTCATCGGTGCACGGGCCGGCTTCATTAATTTTGTTGCTTTGTGTGTGTTTTTTACTGAGTTTTTTCTCAATTAATTTGTTTCAAGCATATCTTTTTTTACATTCCGTTACCATAATGCTGAAACGAACCTTACGGCCCGAAGTTAATACCTAATCATTTAAACCAAAATCTTCAAATGACAGATTGAACTTAGTAGTGCCATCCTTATCTACAGGGGAGAATATTCCAGCTAGGACCCCCAGCCGATACTCCCGTTTCGACCAAAACCATCGTAGACTGGAAAAGTCTGACAGACAGACTCAAGACGCTCGAATCTGTGCACCTGTCCGAAATCCCTGAATTTATAGACTCAGTAGAAGATGCCAAATGTGCGGTATCTCATTTTGTGAAGCACATTAGTGAGTCACTGAAGGACTGTTCCCGTACAATTCCCAACGACTTCGGTCGTAGAGAATTGCCGGCGGATGTCCGACAGCTGCTGACACGTAAAAATGCCCAAGCTAGAGCCCATGCCCGTTACCCGACTGACGACAACCGGAGGAAACTCTGGAAACTCCAAAGAAAACTCAGGGCTCGCCTTGATATTCTGAGGAGCGACTCATGGGACAGAAAGCTAGGGGAGCTCACGCCATCCCATACTGCGTACTATGGCCTAGCGAGAGCTCTCAAAGCCGACCAAATCTCAGCCACCCCTCCGCTCTTACGCCCAAATCTCCCACCCGCCTTCGAAGATTCGGATAAGGCCGAATGCCTCGCAGACACAATAGAATCCCAATGCACTCCGAGCAATGTGTCTATAGATCCCGACCATGTTAGGCTAGTCAATAGTAAACTTGGTAGCCTTGGTATCCCGTCTCCCGACAGCGACCCCATAGCTCCCACCTCCGTCGACGAGGTCCAAGCGATTGTCAACAAGCTGCACTCAAAGAAAGCACCCGGTCCCGACAACATCACCAATAAAGCATTAAAATGCCTCCCCCCACAACTATTTTACCTACTGGTACTAATATTCAACGCCCTTCTGGCAGGATGCTCTTTCCCCAAGGAGTGGAAAGAGGCAATAGTTATAGGTATACGCAAACCTGGCAAACCCGCCAATCTCCCTACCAGCTACCGCCCGATTAGTCTACTCAACTCCTTAGCAAAGGTTTATGAGAGAATTATACTGGCCCGACTCAAAGCCATCGTAGAAGCAAAAAAGCTTCTCAACGACGAGCAATTCGGCTTTCGAGCCAAACACTCTAGCATCCACCAAGTGCACCGCCTGACGGAGCACATATCCAGAGGTCTCTTTGAAAAAAGATACCCGCTGCTCACAGGAGCAGTATTCTTCGACGTAGCCAAAGCTTTCGACAAGGTTTGGCATGCGGGCTTAATATATAAGCTTCACGACCAGGGCATCCCAGATAGAATCTTGCAACTGCTAAGAGACTACCTGAGCGATCGCACCTTCCGTTACCGGATAGATGGCACTCTGTCATCTACCAGACCCATACGAGCCGGAGTCCCTCAGGGCTCTGTTCTATCACCCCTCCTATACGCGCTTTACACTAGCGACATACCAAAGAGCCCCTACGTAGAGCTAGCCCAATTTGCGGATGACACCGCCCTCTATACAACATACCGAACCATACCTCGCATCATATCCCGCCTCCAAAAGGCCATCGAGCGCTTAGGCGCTTGGTTTCGCCAATGGAGGATAGAGGTGAATCCGGATAAAAGCACAGCAGTGCTTTTCACTGGACGAGCCCGCCCTGACCTCAGGGACAAAAGGGACCTTAACTTATTCAACCGTCCTATACCGTGGCAAAAGACAGCCAAGTACTTGGGTGTAACTTTTGACAGTCGCTTTAACTTCGCAGATCACATTAGCGCAGCCCGTAACAAAGCTGCCTTCGTTCTCGGTAGACTCTACCCCATGTTAAACAGACGTAGCAAGTTGTCACTTCGTCATAAAGTGACACTCTATAAAACCTGTGTCCGCCCCATCATGTCATATGCGAGCGTCGCCTTCGCGTTTCGCCCTCCCTCCGCATATAAGAGATTCCAGACTCTCCAAAACCGCTTCATGCGCAACGCTACTGGGTGCCCCTGGTTCGTACGCAACGTCGATCTCCATAGAGATCTCAAACTCCCCACTATTGCTCAATACTTTAAAAAACTCTCGAAAATCTACTTTGAGAAGTCTATCCGACATCCCAACCCTCTCATAGTTGCGGCTTCTTTTTACTCACCCAACCTTAGCGCCACTCTCAACAAGAGGAGGCCTAAACATATCCTTCACGACCCTGACGATCAGATTACTACTGACAATGCTCCCTATCAGAACACACAATCAACCTATGCACAGCGTCTTCGCCGGCGAAGACGAGGTCCCCGACTTCTAACGTCAACCGGACGTGGGCTCGCACCACGTTCTCGGAAGCGTGCGGATTAATCACCGTCCGTAACCCTTTCACTCCAATCGTCGCCTGAGCCGAGGTTCGGCCTCACATGAGGCGCCCTCAGGCCGACGATCCCTTCGCTTCTTCGAGCCCTAGGGTTCAAACTCTTCCTGGCAGAGCCCCATTCCGAGGCTCGCCAACAAGCCCGCGTTACGCTGTTAAAATCATTAGGGTTAATCAGCTACACACAATCCGAAAAAAAAAAAAAAAAAAAAAAAAAAAAAAGGGGAGAATAAGAACGGATAACACTACTAAATTCAATCTTCTGGTTTAGGATTAGGTTGATAATTTATTTCGGGCGTTAGTCACACTGTCGCGAATTTATATTATAGCTATCTGATCCTAACTGGGATTCTATCTTAGTATGGAGCTATACGCTGACCTGGACGATGTAATTTTACTTCAGTACTTGAAACCTACACATTAGCTACACACCACATCCTAGCGACTTGGTATTTGGAAAGCTTAAGAGATAATGCTTGTTCCACTTCAATTTCGTGATTTATTTATGTATTTGTTGAGGAAAAGGAACATTATTATTTTTAAAATAAACACATAAGTAAACTAGTTAGTTAGTAATAAGCGCTTCATTGTATTAAAGACTTAATTATTGGTTGTAGTTAGGAAACACTAAGGCCTGCTCATTCGTAGCGACTCTACCATTGGTTTGATCCCAGATTCTACTTTGAAGGCCGGCAAAAACTGACAGTTGCTCTTTATCAACATTTTACAATTTAAAAATAATTATTAACATATATGGTGTAAGGTAAAAACAGAGCTATTGGCTTCAAAGCAATCTTCTCATTATGAAATTAATGATTTGCAGTGAAACCATTTGCGTCCGGTTTATCGGGTATCCTAGCGCGCCCTAGTGTCATTAAAACAAAACCTGGAATTATGGATAACATTTCAGTTACTTATTAAATGGTAACATAGTAATAAAAATAAAAAAATTACAATTAATATTTAAAAAATAAATTGAAGTAGTCATTCCGTTTGATCTACGAAAGCCTATAATTTCGACAGGGGACATTAAAAAGTGAATTAAACTAAACCTTCATAAATAGTCTTTAAGTATATGGGTACATATGTCTATAACCTATGTAAAAAAAATACAAAGTAATAAAATACGAAATACATGTACTCGTACATTCGAATACATTCGAACTTAGATAAATCTCTAACGAATTATACAGGACTTCTACTCTATAATTATTAATACTTATTAAATTAAAATTACTTACAGCCAAAGGATTTTCCGCGCGGAGTTCAAAATAAATTCCCAATAGATAAATGGCACAATCACAGATCACATACAGCACACCACAGAAAATATCCTTAGAAAGGCACAATAATCACAGGCGCGATAATTTAAAAAAAAAACCTTTGGCGGGAAAGTGCCGGCGGAAAAGTTCAGGCAAAGGCCGTGCGTTGTATAGCCAAACGAACGGATAGTGTCGAAGACAGCGTGAGACTGCGAGCCGGCCGGCGACTGTGACGTGCAAGCTTTCCCGCGCCGAATCCTTGCGCACCACGCGATCTTTTGCCATTGCCATCCCTCGCTTACACTTCCATATCCACCCTGTGTGCATTTTTGTGCAGTGGTGCATAAAGTTAAATATTTTACTAAAACCTAGTAGATATATACATTAACAACTATCCAATTACTGGTCACAAGTAAGCCGAAACCATAAAATAGTGGTTGCGTTGATTTTGTACTTAACATAGAAATCAAATTTTATAATGCCTTTGTAAACAGTCAAAGTGGGTTCATCTAATCCACCCATCATTTCTGGATGGTATTTTATATTACAGAATAGCGGACAGCGGTGTAAAACATCAAAATTCAATTAAACTAATCCTGGTTTTAAATTTGAAATAGCTACTTTTTATATGTTAATATAATTTGTATTGCAGGCCTGAGAATGGAAATAGGTAAGTATAACGGGAAGAAAGATACAGATAGCACCTGGCTAGTTAGGTATACTTCTAACTATAAATAAGTTACGTCACAGACAAATCATATAAGATAACAACACGCTTTCAGCGGAAATGTAAAAGGAATCTTATAAGAATAGGAACTGCAACAATAACAATACCCAAAAGCGTCATTAAAAATGTTACACATACTTATAGTAAGTGTCTTGTCAAAGGAAGAGACCAAGCTGATATAATAATAATGTAAAACGTTGGGTAATATATCCGATGACAATGGTGCGAATGCGGCACAAAGCCGCAGCGTATTGTCAAACCATACAATACACCTTGCATACACAAACATAACCAATTTACTTTCGTATACAGTAAAAAATGTCACACAACTATCAGTCTTATGACTAATATGTTTAATTATCAAATTCCCACAACAGAGAAAGATTATCGATGTAAAAATACACGAGTTGTTATTATTTGCACCATCAAATCACGCACGCGTTATGTACCTAGTACAAGATCGTCAAAAATTTCAGTACAATTGGATGTGCCTAGATAGGCGAAAACTGATATTGTAATTGAAAAAATGATTACTTGTCTTGAAAACTGAATTATGCGTCCTGAAAATTCATGAAAGTTTCAATAATTTGTCCTTCATTCTACATTTCATCTTTTAAATAGGTTTAAGAATGCTTCTGAAACTCAGTAAGTTGCCCTTATAGAGAGAAAAGAGAAATTATTTTCTTTATTCATTTTTAGTTAAAACACAATGCATTTATAAAAAATAATGTAAGAACGGCTCTTGTTCAATGAATCTTAAATAAAACTTTATCTATCCTGAATATTCCACTTAAAACATTCAAGGAGAAAAAGCTGAAAAGAAATCGCTATAGCTACCTAGGCAGTGAAAATAAATAAGTGTTGAGGAATAAAATAAGTTTCGCGGTCCACCATTGTGTGAGGGACCGCCTTCCAGTCCAAACAGTATTTCCATTGTGTCTGCCATTACCTAGCCCTCTTTTCGCCTTTTGTATTCGCCTCTTCTATTGAAGTGAGACCTTCCCAATGACGCTTTATGGCCGCTTTGAAGTATGCAAGATAATATATACTTACGTGTTTCGACATAATTCTTCAAATATTACTTTTCTTAGTTACTACCACTACTTCACTATTTTATGTGAGCTTGTGAACACTGAGCAACTAAATTAGCGATGAGTTTTCAACCAGTGCTGTCAAATTATGCATTATATCTGAAGAGGATGGTTGTCAACCTGTCAGAAACGTTACTGAATTTAGTAGCTGTGCACAGCGTGTCTCGTATGAAAAACTCTGGTAGTCGGCAAGGTGCAATTTATAGATACAAATAACGTAAGAGTAAAAGTTTTCACCGATTGATTTAAGTCTTCTAATACGCAACTTAAATATTTATCCGACATAAACATTCAAACTAATATTATATAGGTAGGTACGCACTCTTTGGCATGCAATTGTAAAAAACGCAGGATTGTGACGAGGTCTAGCTACGAACTCATTTAAATATATTCTAAATAAAACTTTATCCATATGTTGTTATCTTGTATGTCCATACTAAAAAAAAAATATACAAACCTTGAGACATACGAGTAGGTATACCTAATGCGCAATCCAAAGTACGCCCTGCTTCAACTCATTATACAAGGCAAGATAAAGGGCAAGCGAAGGCCTTGTCGGAGGCGAATATCCGAGCTGAAAAATCTACGGCAGTGGTTTAATATGAATACAAAGACATTGTTTAGAGCAAATGTAAATAAAGTTCAGTTAGCCCTAACGGTTGCCAACCTCCTACGGATAGGAGATGGCACTAGAAGTTGAAGATGTAAAACCCAGTAAAAATAAACCACATTTCTAACTTTCCGCTTTGCGGAAAGCGCCCTATTGTAGCCGTAAAAATATTTAATTATCTGCCAAGATTTGCGTGGTACCTACGTACTACGTAAGCAATGCAAAAACCATATTTAAATAATTTTTACAAATCCATCTAATCTGTACAACGGACGTCGGGCATCGATTTCACAGAACTTAAAACAGTATTATTTAGCAGTGTTGTATAGCGCTAGTTTAACCTACGTGACTGGTCTCGATTACATATACTTAGGTCCTTACATCAATATAAATGTATGAAGGTATTAGGTTCTTATCATTTTAAGATTATTTACCTATAGGGTTCATAGTTATTTACCTAATTATTATTTTATTCGTACCTTTATGCAGGATGGTTTTAACTTTTGAATATCTCTTCTTTATAATCTCGCCTTAAAAAACAAATTGAAAACACATGCTTCTTAAAATATATTCTATTTTTAATTTTAATTCTGTTTTGTTGCGCGTGTTGTTTCAGTAATTCAAATTCAAATTCAAAATTTCTTTATTCATGTAGGCCTATCACGGGCACTTATGAACCGTTCATACATATTTGTTTACATAATTGTAAGGGGATGGTGTTAACTTCGTTCGCCAACTTAAATCTAAAGCTACGAGGGTTCCAAACGCGCCTTGGTCTAAGAAGAGCCCACAGCAAACTTAGCCGGGTAATTTTTTTTTGTTATCACCATCTTCCAGTAAATTTATATTAAGCTATGAAGCTAGAGCAATTTACACCCAAGCTTTTTTATCGTTTAAGTAATTATAATAGGATTTTTCTTAGAAAAAGATATCACTTTATATACATATAAATAACTATTAGGTTGGGGAAAAAGTTTCTTCGCATTTTTTAAGAAAATTCAAAACAAATTTTATATAGTTTATTTACATTTAACTAGAGTATAGTACCATTTTGTTCAATCGCTTTTTGCCATCTTGTAGGACATAAACCTATTGCTATAGAAATTTTGGGGCTTCTGATCAAAAAACTGCGACAAGTAGTTTTGGCAGTCCTCTCGTGATGTTAACCTGACACTGCCTAAAGAATTCTGAACAGACCGAAACAGGTGAAAATCTGAAGGTGCAAGGTCAGGCGGATGCATTAACACCTCCCAGCCAAACTCTCTTAATTTTTGCTGAGTGGCTAAAGATGTGTGAGGTCTTACGTTATCATGATAGAAAATCACACCTTCTGTTGATTAATTCCGGCCGCTTTCTCTCAACTTCTTGCTTTAATCTCATTAGTTGTTCGCAGTAGAGTTCAGAATCGATGGTCCTGCCTGGTCGTAACAGCTCATAATGAATAATGCCCTTCTAATCCCACCACACACACAGCATCACCTTATTGCGAGTTAACCCGGGTTTCGCCACTGTCAGTCTGTGAAGCCTGACCGGCTTTTGACCACGACCTTTTTCGCACGTTTTGTCTTGTCGTACATGATCAACTCCCAGTTTTCACCTTTTTCAAAAATGGTTCGGTTTCTTTACGTCGTAATAAAGAATAACAAATGAGTACACGGTTCATTAGGTTTCGTTCGGTGAGCTCGTGAGGTACGAAATATTCAGCTTTTTTGTTTACTCAGTTTTTTGCAAATGCGCCAAAACTGTTTTATGGTCAATTCCCGGTTCTTCAGCTAGGTTGTTAATACTGATATTTTATCCGCAATAGGGCGGCCAGAGCGAGGTGCAACTTGGACATCAAAATTTCCGAATTGAAGACGCTTAAACCAAATTTGTGCTACTCTCACAGACGCTGAACTAGGTCTATAAACATCGCAATTTTTTTTCCCGGCTTGCGTTGCTTTTTTACCTTTTTTGTAGTAATATTTTAAAATGTATCGAACTTCTTCATTAGATTCACTCACCTTCACATTATTAAAAACAAATAAAAATCACACATTTTCCTAATTTGAATTTGGAATTATCTTCTTTAAAATTTAAACTTTTAATGATACCAAAACCAGCCAGATACAGTACAGTTTCACACATACTATAATGCGAAAAGACTTTTTCCCGAACCTATTATACTAATATTATAAAGAGGTAAGGTATTTTTATTTGTTTGTTCGTTCCGAAGAGGCTCCAAAAGTACTGGACCGATTTTTATCTTATCTACCTACACTAATACAAAGCGATGTTGCCAGGAATTAACATATTACTATTTATGTTCAAAAACAATTCGAGAAATATTTTGCTACTTTGTAATGTACTAAGTAGCAAAATTTTGTCAATAATATTCATCACTTGTAAAAAATATTGGTGATACACAAAAATGATGTACTACGGGATTAAAGTACTCATTATTACCTACAAAACATCACAAAATAGTTATTTTTCGAGCTACACTTACCTAATTGAAAAAGTTTAAAAACTACACCCGATTTGTAAACTAAGTACACCTAAATTTAATGCATTTTACTATCGAATATATGAATTTGAATTTTAGTATCTTTATTTGAGTAATGTAACTATGTTTTTTATGCTGCTACTGATATACATCTCTCTAATAAACAGTTCCTACGGGATGCTTTAAAAACAAAAAAAATCGCGGACGAAGTAGCGGTATTGTATCGTAATCTTTGGATAATTCTAAAATGACTTTATTGAATGCTATGCGACATCAGTTATATTTCTTTTGCCCCATAGAAAAACAGAACGTCGCCTAACTATTCAGTGATCATTAGGCGAGATTTTTTATTTTTATTTATTAAAGACTATTATTGTTATTTATTCTTTTTTTTCGTTAACAAACATTTAGTACTCATTATATATCACTTCCCACTAATGGGCAAAAAACTCGCCTTTATTTTTTCATGTTTTTTTGTTATGAACTGTTCGTGGCCATAGTTTTCCTCCGTACAACTCAATTTCGTCTTTCCATCGGTTTATTGGTCTTCCTTTTTGTCCTTTTCATATGCTTAGAGAGCCAGTTTGTTGAAATAGTGTTACATTTTTCATTCGCTGCCCTTGCAACATAACCTGTGCAATTCCACTTTCCCGTTTTAGCTAGGTATCTTTATCACATCTTTTAGTTTACTTCTCATTCTCAGTTATTTTTTATTAAATTAGATTTTATCAATTAGCCTTATTATTAATAAGTTTCTCTCTATGTTTCTTTGTGTTAATTTTAGTTTTTTTACTTGGTTCTCGTTGAGTGCCCACATAACATAATTCTTGATCTTGCATTAAGCGAGATTAGACCCGGTAATGATGGGGAAAAAAAATATACTTATTTATCATACTCGTATGTGTAACTGTATGCGATCGAGTAAGTAATGTAGAGAGATATATTATAGCTACAAGGCTATAAACAATTAATGAAATAAACGGCAAAACAGTTCATTAGATACCTACTGATCAACAAATTCAGGATACTATTTCAAGTTCTTTGTTATGCATTAATTCATGATAAGTTTAGCTGATTTATTTAATCGTAAAAAGAAATACATAATTCAATACAGTTTCAGTAAAATTAAGGAACGTATACTGTATTCAAAAATAATTAATTTACCAGCATTGGAGCATCCTGGTGGGTTTATGCTCTTAATCAGTCTATCTTAAGTCCTAAGAGAATTGAGCCCTGTGCCACAGTAATTATATACTTAAATATATTTACTGTGCCTGTGCCCACTACGTGGTACGTGGATTTAAATTCCCAAGGAGGGTTCAACGTCAGGCAAGTTGTCGGTCATGAAACATATTCTAAAACCACAACATCTAATCTATCTTCAAGTTTGAAGAAGATATAGATAAAGAGTACATTGAGATCTACATCAAGAATCTTTATTTAAGACCGAACCTTACCCGGTTGTTGTCATCACAGATTGCTTTGGGCTGGAGTCCATACTATTTTTTCCACTCTTAAAAAAACTAGAACTCGGAGCCACACAGATATTTAAAAAAAAAACATTGTCACTGAATACTGATTAGTCTGTGTCGTCAATCGCCATCTTGATTTGTGAAATCAAGTAAAATGTGTAGTTCCTGTGTGCAATACTTAAATATTACTTGAACTACGAATCGTTTTAAACTTTGGGTAATAAACAAATAAAGGATCGCTGATTAATTGTGTTTAAGGTATTTATTTTAAGAATAGCTTATTAACTAGGTACATTCTAACATCGCGTCGCATTGTTCCAAAATGGCGGAGTCGCCGAAGGCGGCGTATATATTCATCGATTAACTATGAACATACATTCTTATAGACAAGTATCGTGTACTGAATAACCAATTTTCTTGCAGCACATCAATATGGATCCGCCGCTGGATGCGGCATTAGTGGCGCAATCCATAAACTACCATGGACAGCAATTACAAAAAACGTGGGAGGCCGAGCGAGGTGAAGAGGATTTGGCGAAGATAGGCGTTGGACCGCTAGATTTTGCTGTGTACCAATCCAGGCATAAACATCTTACCTTCCAAGACCGTAGTAAACGGTTAAAGCTCCATCAATTCATTGCTAAGGAAGCTAATGTCTTGTTTGATGCTACGGTAATGGAAGATACTCCATCTTCGTCAAGCTTGGGAGCTGAAGCGATAACTCCAGAAGACAGTGAGTATTGCTTATTCCTAACAAGTTTCATGTGAACAACAAGTTTCATGTTTGTTATGTGAACAATGTAACTTTACTGATTGCCAGATATAGTTCACTGAACAAAAATAATTTTGCGCTGCACTAGACGAAGATTCGAACATTTTAGAAATTCGTACAAGGTAACCTGTACAATGCCACAGTGGAACCAATATATTACTACTATGATATAATAATTTAATACAACCACTCGCTTTGGCTATTTTGCATTCTACAGTACCTTATATTTACCCTTTCCAAATAGTAACAAAATTAGGGGGGTAATTTTTGTTTTAAACCAACTTCTATATTAGTGATAATCTTAGCAATCAATGTATTGTACAATAGACTCCTATAAAATATATGAGTTAATATTGTGTAATATGCAAATTTTCTCAACAGATAACTTACTTAAGTCACATTTCACTTATGTCGATATTAGAGATGCTAGAGAGAGATTAAGCTAAGCAGCTGCTAATTTTAACTTTCACCAATCTATGACAGAATTATTAAGTTACTATCTGATTCCTTATGTGGTATGAGACCACCTATCTCACCCACACAACACCTACATTATCTTTCAAATATGTTGACCATACAAAGTTATAAAAAATAGTTGAGTAATGACTCAGTCTCAACACTACACTACAGTTATATCTTGGATTTCAAAATTGTCTTAAACACTTGAAATCCAAGATGTAACTGTAGTGTCTATTATATATATATCACAAATTATTGGTCTGTTTACACATTTTTTTTTATAAACTATAGTTTTCAAAAGCTTTGCTGTCCTTTTTAGTTGTAGAAGTAAAGTGGTTTTAAACATGTCTATTTATTTATTAAATATTATGTACAATATATATTATTGGTTTGCTACCAAAGTAGATAAACTGATAAAACTGGCTGTTCTCTTATCTAATAATTTTTACTGTACTGAGGTTTTCATTTTAATCAACTACAAGCTAGCTAGCCCTTGAGTGTGAACACATCTGTTGGTAAGTGAAGATGCAGTCTAAGACTAGTGGACTGACCTGTTAGGGAGTATGCTAGTAATACCCCCTTATCAGAACACTAAATTGCTTAGCATGTCTTCGTCTGTAGAGTGGTAACTTACCACAGCCAAAGTCAAAGGAACCAGACTAGATCAGACAAAATTCAAAAATTATAAATTCCCATATTGCCCCTGCCAGAAACCGAACCTCCCAACCTAATACTTACAGTGCTCCAAAACTAAGGGAGGGTTGCAAAAGTTACTAAGCAATCATCCATACCAAATATTAATATTTACTAGTTGTGTTTTTGTTTTCACCTATTTATTTGTTACAGACTTATATGCACTGATGCCGCCATTTGAAACCTTTTTAAATGTGGACAAATCAGCAAGATTGAGACATTTTTTTGATGTAAGTACTTTTCTGCTATTTATTGTTAACTAGATGACCCAGTGAACTTCCTACTACCTAGAGAAAACAATCTATTGAAATTAATCTTAAGTGAGAATTTTCATACAAAACATATAGCAGTTTCATTCAATTAAAAGCTAACAAACAAGGCTCGTTACTGTCACAAGTCAATTAGCATCCGCTAATCTGTCATTTTTTTTATTTCACTCTATAAGTTAACCCATCACTAGTCAGAAGAAAATTCCCTCTATTTATTTATTTATTTATTTATAAAGGACAACCAACAGTAGATACATTAAAACATGCTTTTTTTTTTTTTTTGGAATGAGTCACATAGTAAATGTTCAACTATTTAATGACTTTTTACATTTTAATGCATGCTGTGAATGCATTAAAATGTAAAAAGTCATTCTTATAAATTATTTACAATTAATTATTAGTCAGTTAATATAAACCTTTAAAAGTATAAAAGTATAAATATTTAAAGCTAAATTACAATAAAAAAATTAACTTAATCAATTATTAGGAGACAAAACAAAACAAAAATGAATTAAATCGGATTAAAATAATTAATATTGATGTCTTAAAAGTAATAAATAAAATTAAACTTAAACTTAATAAACTATCTATACTAATAGCACCACAGTTCTAGAGTTATTGTATAATTATGGTCTAGTTTTTTCACATTTCATCACTGCTGATGCCTTAAACAATTATATTATCACATTTTACCGATAATAAGTGGGTCATGTAGCTTTACATGCTCCCCGCATATGTGGTGAACACCACAAAAGTCCTAAACTGGGCTGATACAAAAAATGTTGACAGAAATATTCAATACCCTTTAATTACTGGCCAAATTCAACCTTCCGCCCCAGGACCTTGTGATCTGTAGTCCTACATATTATATTGTCATTAAAACATTTTTGTGAAATGTTTGGTTTAGAATGTGAAGACTGGAGAGTTAATCATTGGAGCGGTGATCAACAGAACTGCATCAGGAATGATGTTGAAGGTGCTATGTACAGCTGGGCCCACATCCAGATATGTTGCTGATATCAATGTTAAGGTAAATATTTCATCCATGTTAAATTATTTGGTTAAGAAATAATGTGTACTTTTTGAAATAGTACACAAAATTGTTGTACACTAACCTGCTTACATACAATGGAAGGTTCAGGACAACTTTTTAATAAATTAAAATATTAGTGGCCTTTGTATAATTGTTCAGTTGAGTTGTTAAAAAAAAATTATACAAATTAATTCATTAGCCTTGCCTTTATATTGTTTTCTTGAATACATAAATGAAAGTCTAGCAGTTTGTTTCAAATATTTATAACTGAAATAAATTATAATACTGGAATGGTATTAAGCTTGTGTGATTTTGACTTTAGTAAACCACTTGTAATAAGTAAATGGTTCTACCATTCTTTAAAGTATAAATTACTGTTATTTAATTTGAAATTATTCATATCTTTACTTGAATATGAAGAAATTGTTATTACAATACAGAGACAGTTAAATATCGTGTATACGATTTCCCAGTACATACTTATTCTGAATTAGAGTAAGAAAAGCATTACCTTTTGCAGGCATTTTTACCCGTGGGAAATATCATACCAGCAGTGGACAAGAAAAATGTGTCAAGAAACTACCTTATGAATGACACAGTTTGCTGCGAAGTTATTGAAGTCATTCCTGACACTGACAAAATGGTTTGCGGCATGAAGGGCATCACTCGGGGGCCCGACGACCCTCCGCCTAAGCCGCCCCTCGGACTCCTCAGCACTGACGACTTTCCGCTCGTCTACAAGTATGTAACGCCTCGTAAAACACATTTTAAACCACAGTTTTCATACACTTTTGCAGGGTTGGTCACATTTTATCTCACATTTTTTATGTTTTTATATGTATTTATTATTGTGAAGATGTCCTAACATAACAACTTGATAGTGAAGAGAAGCTGTCGATGACTATAAAATAATGACTTGAGAGAAAGTACACAACATGAAGTAACAGCCGTATGAAATTGAATGACGTCCTACAAGGCTATAAGAAAAAAATCTATGTATAGAAAAAGGGAAGATTTAAATAATGGATTTACAAATTTTTACAATGGATAATGCAGCCAAGAAACAATTGTTATTAAAAAATACTGTTGTATCCGTGGTTTGTTTCACAGTTTTCTTTTAGTTTGAATTTTAAAATGCAAATATAAGAAACATTATGTGAGAAGTGCTTTTGTGGATAAATGTTTTCACTGTTTTCTGGTCACTTTTTCAGTACAAATTTAAACAAAACATCAATTTAGTGACTCAATGCACAAAAATATTGTTTTGAAATTGACAAAACTCTATATATATTGGAATATAGCAATGGATGTTGTTTGTAAGCATTGTTTGACTTTGGATGCATCCTTTACCTTCATATGATTTCTGTCAAAATCAATATCACTTTGCGCACATGGAAAAGGTCAGTAAATAAACTTAGGGTCTCTTTCTGATGTCTATAAACAGAATGTGTATTTCTGTATTAAAACTAATATTTAATATTGCAGCATTGTATCAAAACATTGATTGGACTTTAATGTAAATCAGCATTTGTCGGATGTTGGCGTTATTTATTTATTATAAATGGACTTCCCGGCCATTAAGTATTTAGCTGATGCGAGGCTCCCAAAGATGATACAATAGTTTGACAAGCGGCGCAGTTCGTCATTGTGTACATGACACAGTTATGCAGGCTATGAAAGGAAACAGCTCCTCTCTTATTTTAGGGTGTTTTTTCTAGGTGTAGCATCAGACCCCAACAAGACTTATTCATACCTACATTACGCTGTGACTGTAGCTGAGACATATTGGTAATATTAACGTCACATAGTCGAAGCAGCATCAACTTATCTATGATGTTATATTTGTGTGTGAAAGCAATAAAATTCAAGTAAAATAACATTTTTTGAACAGCTCTAAAGGAACAGGTGAGGATGAGTATGTGTGACTTCTGACAGACTTAGGAATCCATTCTTGAGATGATTCATTCAATTTATATTCAAGTTATTTACAGTTAAATAATAGTGGAATAACTCCATCTTAATAAAAAGGAATAAAAGTTAGTTTTGCAAAACTTCCTTGTTTCTCATTAGTCATTTTTTGCCAGGAAAACTATGGAAATGAAGGGAGAAAGCTATGAAGCCATTTTGGAGAAGAGCCCAGGCTTCAATAACCCAAACTGCGTCCAATACCTCTCTGAACTCCTTGGAATCTCTAACATGCATTGCACCAATATTGCATCATTGAGGTAAATAATATTATCCATTAACAAATATCTCTTACTTTTTTAATACTTCAAGTAAACATGGGTTCATTTTTATTTTCTTTTTGTTCAAACAGAGGAGGATTTGCGTTGACTGATTATGCAGATGAACTACGTCAAGCACAAGCCAGTAAATGGGCATTCCGGTCGGTAGCTGAAGGGATAGAACATTTTAAAGCTGGAAGACATTCAGAAGCATTCCAGTGCCTAAATAAAGCTTTAAGTATAGATCCTAGAAATGTTGAAGGTCTTGTTGCAAGAGGTGCTCTTTATGCCAACAGTGGAACATTTAAGAAGGCAATTGAAGACTTTGAAACCTCCTTGAAACTTAACCCAAACCATGCTAATGCTCGAAAGTATTTAGGGGAAACATTGGTAGCACTCGGACGTAGCTATGAAGATGAGAATAAAATAGCAGAAGCACAGAAAGCCTATGAAGATTGCTTAGCAATAATACCGTTTCATGAGGAGGCTCAGAATTCGTTAGATTTCCTTAAGAGCAAAACATCTACAGTAAAACCTTTGATAGAGCCTGATGAGCTACTTTTGCCTGGATTGACAGGAGCTAAATCATTTGAGATGAAAGAGACACTGAAACAGTTGCTGAATTTGACAGAGAAGAAGGACAAAAAGAAGAAGAAAAAGCGAGGGAAGGGAAAGAAGAAGAGATCTAGCAGCTCATCTTCATCATCAAGTGATTCTTCTAGTTCTAGTTCTTCGTCTGAATCATCTTCCACATCATCAGATTCTAGTGGTGAGAATAGTTTTAAATATTATTGTAATTACAGTTTATTTGCAAAAAGCTATCCTGTCACATACTGTAAATGATTTGCATGCTATACTAAAAAACCTACAATAATCTATGGAAACCGCATCAACATATGATTTGCTGAAACATTTTTAACAAAAGAAACTTATAAATTATTAAGAAAATGCATCATTGTCATTTAGTTTAAATTTGGAACATAAAACGCGACAACGATGTTGTATAAAAATCCATTTTCGTCTACGTTTTATTAATACCAGGATCTATTCAAATGCCTACTTTTCGGTCTAGACAGTATTAAATTTGTTTAATGCAGCTATATTAGTTCAAATGTGGGCTTATTGAAGTGTGAGATTTATCATGAGCATCTTAATATCTCCCTCACACATTTTTTCTAAATTGAAATTATTTGAGATTTACTACTTATCTCTATATAAAAGAAGCGTCAAATAATTCTTTGTTTTATTTTATTTCACTAAAAGTAAGCCCTTGGCTGCAATCTCACCCGGTGGTAGTAAGTGCAGAACAATAGTCTTAGTGGGCTAGTTAGCATGTAAGGGGTATGAAAGTTCTATTAAATCCATTTCCAGATGCTTTTTGTTTGTAGTGAGTTTAGAGTTATGTCAATTTAGGAAAGTTAGAAATAAAACAATTTAAAGTACCAATACCATACCATTACATTTTTAGCTTCATGTTTACCCTGAAAACTCTGTGCAATGAGCTATTAGGGTATGCCCAATAAGACTGATCAGTATCCCATATTAAACGGGTTGGATAATCTAGAAACACCTGTTATGCCATCGATTCAGAGAATGCACGTTTTCAGAGTCGGAAGGACCTAATCGCAAGAAGAAACGTCGCTCACATTCCAACAACAAGCGGCAACGTTCGCTATCACCGCTCAGCAAACGCATGGCTATGCTGGGAGACGCTGACTCGGCGTCGCGAACCCACAACTCGCAGTTCAACCACCCTTACGGTTACCAGCCGCCGCCACCCATCGAAGAGCCGAACAGTGCGCCAATGCGCTCGCAGGCAGATATCGATTACGAGTTAAAGGTAACACAAACTACAGTACAGTGTGCAAAGTGTGTGTTTGTGTTTTCGACCTACGTTTACTTATCCGATCGCGTGAAAGTTAACTAGGATTTATATGATATCCAAGAAGCGCCATCTGGTGACAATACTAGGAAACCATCCTGTCACTAGACAGCGTTCTACGACTAATTTCGATCATTTCAACTAAGAGGCTGCACAAGTTGGACTCTTCAAATGTCCCTGAGAAGAAGAAGAAGAGCTTGTCCTTTCAAATTATTAAAAATTTTCTATTGATTATACGCGTTTTGATTTTCGTTCAGAAACAGTAGAATACCGACTGTCGCCTGCTGGAAGGTGGTAGTCCACACTCTAAAGACAACCTCGGATTGTCGTGCAAGGTATTAGCGAGTGACAGGCCTGTAAGCTCCTGTCACTCGTCAAAAAGCAAATTGGAAAAGGGGCAGGAAACTAAAGGCCTGTCACTCGTCCAAAAAATATTAATATGGTCTGGCTGAACTCTCTAGGTTGTTGCTTTGTTGTGAATTACATGAAATAATTTGTAAGTAACCTTATTGTGTTTTATGATCAGGTACGAAAGTTCTTAGAAATGACCAAAGAAGATTCGGACTATGAAGAGAAAGTTCGTCACTTTTTGGAAGAGACAGCTCAATATAAGCGCAACCGTAAGATGCAAGAGCTCGGCCAACAGACGCAACCCGGTGCTGATCATGATAAGAAGAAAAAGAAAAAGAAGGATAAGTTAGTACAAGCGTAAATTTAGGTATAATACAACTATGTCGCTCTAGATATCGAATTGCACAAAATATCTCTAAGGTGGCTGAGGATTTTCGCCTGGTCTCTGGTGTCACGTAGTCTGGTTACAATCTATAGTGACGCCGCTGTCTAGATCTTCCAGCAAGTATTGGTTGCCGACAGTGACAGCAGCAGTTTCTATGCTGGAAGAAATTTATATGTATATATATATATTTATAAATCAACGCGGGGCAGGACCAGATTAACTACAGCGGCGTGTCCGCAGCCTCCATGCAGAGTCTGCTTAGATCTGTCCTTCAACTTTAAGTTGAACCTGTTCTGGGTGAGTGTGAAGTGAATGAAAATAACCTGGGTCCTACTTTACTAGGCTAAAATTGAAAACGTCGCATTGCTACAATTTCTTGGCGGAAAAACACAATATTGCAAACATTAATTTATTTTACCTTTTTAGATATTATATTATATATATTGAATATTTCGTAAACCACAATATTATGATGTTTACTTAAAAAAAAACTAAATTTGTTGTCATTTTATTTAGGAAAAAGAAAAAGGAATCAAAACGTAAGCGCAAAGAGGCAGAAAGAGAAGAGAAGAGAAAGTCAAAATTATCTCGCATGAGCAACAATGCCGAGTACACGCTCCGTGACTTAGAAAATATAGGCGATAAGAAATTAAGGGATGCTATTAGGTAACAAACCTTAATTTTATTTGTTAAACAAATAAATATTTGCAATTTTCAAGACATGTTATGTGATGTTTTTTAATATTTGTTAAAGGAAAGAACTAAAAGGAAAATCCAAGAGGGATCTAAGTTCTGAAGGCGAATATGAGCGGAAGCACGAAAAGAGGTAAATCATTATGTCCCTTTTGTCCTTTTATTTTTTCGACTTAAAAGTGAAAGTTGAGATACTCCTATAAACAGATGCTGTTATCATTTTTATGAAAAAAGTGTATGCAATAGACAGTGTGTTTAGTTACAAGAAGATAAGATGCACACCTATTTTAAAAAGTATTCATACTTTAGAATGCTTGATGTTTACTTATAAAATAATGTTGAGCATTAATGCATACCAATTTCAAAAAGTGTACATACTTTGATTCTTTGATGTGGACTTTTATATTTATGTTCAGCATCAAATAGGACCTCGTTTTTGGTTCGAAATTTTTCGCCCCAAATTAATAATTAATAACTATCATTTTATCCAAAATCTTCAGATGGCAGATTTCATTTAGTAGTACTATCCTTTTCCTATTCTTACCTGTTGGCACTACTCAACTCATCCTGCCATCTAAAGATTTCAGATTGCATGGTATTCATTGAAAAAAACAGTGAAACACACTGTATAGAAACCTTTTTTTTTTTATATGTACTGCAACATTCATTGCATACAATTTATTAAATACTTACATTTATAAAACAAACAATAAATTTCCCAAACAGCCGGATACTAGACGAAATGCACGGACTTGAAGAGCTGGAGTCCAAGCTTAGCGCATACCATGTTATGGTAGAGAAAGAAGTGTTAGGAAAACGCGATGGACGCGGTTCCGTTAGTCCCATCGACCAAGCGCCGCCGCTGCCACTCGAGAAGCCGAAGTGGAAAATGTCAATGAGCGCTGTCAAAGAACCGTGAGTGACTTCTTTAAGGCCTTCAGATCCGGTATCTTGCGGATCTCAATAGAGGAAAGTTATGGATAATATGTGGATAACACTACAGTTTATGGCTAATGGATATGAAATTATTTCAGACTATCTGATGGATGCATTTAGTTATGGATAATAATTAGTAATTGCTTTTAAATAAAAGGAATTACAAATGTAATCCTAAAAGAAAGAATGACCTATTTTGTTGCTTAGCCTATATTCTAAATAATACAAGTGATGTGTGTGATATGTATACAAAATTATTTCAGACATTTAGTTACAGATTTTAATAAAACAAAATCCTACAAGAATGGATGAGTGATAATTGCAGCTTAGCCTCGAATTTAATTAATGCATGTTATGCCAGTCAAAACATATCTCGCTTAAACTCTGCCTCTTTCCGACTTCTTCTATATCAGATTCGGTTACCATAATGGATACATTTTCATTACGGATATCCTATCGTTCCGGTTATAGTTACGCCGAGCTCTAAAACAATGAAGCTTCACATACTTTAGTCTTTCACAGCAACTCTACTCAAATATGTGTTGATATGGTGTGCAAAGGGCATCTGCCTAGTGTTAAGTTGTCAATTTAAAAAACGTAACGCCGGAGTTACGTTTATCTGTCAAATAATTCAATCAGTGACAGATTTACGATAACAACATGACATTTTTTTCTTTAAAAATGTGATGGCTTGGATCAATTTTTAAGGGAAATTGGAAATTTATTATTTTGTTATAAACTCACTTACGTACTTGTTAGTAGGGTAAAGAAGAAAGAATCAGCGGTACCGAAGGGATACAAAGAGCGCTATGCATTTGAAGATAGTTCTGATGATTCCCAGGAACACCCCAAGGTAATTACTATTAACTAGACTTTTAGTTTTACCTTTATTATAAACGTTATTAGTAAACCTACGAGGGTTCCAAACGCGCCCTAATCTAAGAAGAGCCCACAACAAACTTAGCTGGGTAAAATGGTTTGGGCCTTTTTTTTTGGTAACGTTCCCCAGTGGTTAATTTGGTGTCAACTGAAATACAGAAGAAGAGCCTTGCAGCAGTAGGAGTATTCATCATGCTAATAATTTATTATTAACACTATATCGTAATCTAAAACTAAAAATAGGACACAAAACTAAAAAATGCATGTATCAATATGTGTGTGCATCTAAAATGTGCAAGTGATTGTGGGTGTGATTGGTAACACTCTTCTTAGCTACATGAAGAGTGTTACCAATCACACCCACAACCATTACCAAATAGTCTCGGTACTTCACCCTCAAATCCTTAAATCCCAAGAATAGGACATTAATAATGAAGTTTCAGGCCATAGTTCAGGTAGCTAATAAATAAGTAAAATAAAAGGATTGTCTGTATTTATGGGTCTAATAAACAAATATAGTAAAACTAGTCCTCTATGCATACTCCGCAGGTCATAACTAAGTATTATTGGTAGCTGTACCTCAACCGCTAGCTTAGTGTTGTGTTTACCTCAGCACCCCTCTCTAAGATTCCTCAAGTACTTTATAACACTCTTCTTAGCTACATGAAGAGTGTTACCAATCACACCCACAACCATTACCAAATAGTCTCGGTACTTCACCCTCAAATCCTTAAATCCCAAGAATAGGACATTAATAATGAAGTTTCAGGCCATAGTTCAGGTAGCTAATAAATAAGTAAAATAAAAGGATTGTCTGTATTTATGGGTCTAATAAACAAATATAGTAAAACTAGTCCTCTATGCATACTCCGCAGGTCATAACTAAGTATTATTGGTAGCTGTACCTCAACCGCTAGCTTAGTGTTGTGTTTACCTCAGCACCCCTCTCTAAGATTCCTCAAGTACTTTATAAAGATCCTGAGTATATCTCATGTGTCTATTAAGCAAAGATAGTAAAAGCATTACCTGTATACAGGCTTAGCCTGGTAATAATAACGTGTTGTTGGTAGCTATGCAGCACATAAACCATCGAGACTGTACTTCAATCGGTAGCTTTACCTCAGCACCCTCTCTCTTAGATCCTACAAATGGGACATTCATTGAAGATATACCGAGCAACTTATGTGTCTAACAAGCAAAGATAATAAAAGTATTACCTGTATGTATGTATACAGCCTTCGCCTGGTGATAAGAACGTGTCAGTTCGTCGTGCCATGGCTATGAAAGAGCCGCCGCCTTTGCCCAGTGCGCCGCCGCCAAAGACGAGCCGCGAACCCGACCCACCCGGCACTGAGCTGCACGCTGCGCATTCGCACCAGCAACACCCGCATGCACCGGTAACTATTCGTGGTTTTTCTTTTTACCTTGGTTTGGTTTTACCTTTGGTTTTGTTCCACCATGTTTAATTGTTTTGTTACACATTCTTAATTCAAACTTGAAATCAAACGTCAAATCGAGCCTCAATAGTGAGTACTCATGGTTCTAGGTCCTTACCTTGTTAACATCTAATTGCGAAGGTACAATATATAATAGTTGATATAACATGTAAAGGGTAAAAAAATTAGATAAAATTGCTGTTCTGATTTCCTAGAACGACGTAAAAACGCTAGTAGTTAGTCAGTAACGTAGTGTAGGAGTCAGATACGCTTTAAATTCGATTAAAATTTAAGATAGGAGCCAAAACAATTGTTTTTGTTAAGAGCGCAGTCATTTTTTTATATAGAAAACTAACATCAGAGTAAAATATATTTAATGAACCTACTTTTGGAGTTCAAGTTCGTCCACACGTATACACTACCGGCGCCCTTCACAGACGCTTGTAAAATAATCGATCAATATTTGCGCCTCTAAATCGGGGATTAACCAACTTAGGTCCAATTTACTTTGGAGTACTAAGAGGCAGATGCCAAACTACTAGCTTTATCTAATAGTTTCATCTATATTTGTCTACAGCCGGTCCGCAAAGGCAACATAGTGCTAGACAAGTTCGGCTCGTTCCGCCTGGCGCAAGAGGGTGAAACGCCCGTGTCAGTGGGAGATGGTCGACCGGAGCAGTTCGTGACTCGAATCAAGCCGCCCACGCCCTCCGGACGCAGGCCGCGGTCCCCGCCCTCACCGCGCAGACATTCCTCCAACTCCTCGGATGATGCACGACGATCACCGAAGCGATCAAGAAGCAGGTAATAATTGTAATATATGTAACTGATAGCAAAAAAGGCTCAGTATCTAAACGTAAATTATAAGTATGTACTTTATATGTATATACTTCTCCATTAATTTAAGCTTTTCTTAGTGTTAGTTTAAAGGACGGAGAGTAACATAGTCTAGTTTTTATCCCAGGAAATAAAGGGCTTCCACGGGATTTGTAAAAAAACCGTAATTAACGCAGTCGAAGGACGCGTGCAACGGCTAGTTTTTTAATAAAAATCTGCTCTTTGCTCGATTATGCAATGAAATAACGTCATTTATTCTCAACACGAGAATAGTAGAAAAATATGATAATAGTAGCGCTGTTTTCTTGTGAACACTAATTCTGATAATTTAAATTCAAGTAAAATCTTTGTTTGTTATTTTGAATTTAATTTTTGTTTTTATTTTAATAATCACTTCTCCACTTTGTCCTTCTAATATTATATGACTGTCAATTTAGCCTGTAGGGGCTAACAAGCATACCACGGGATAATTATGTGCAGTAATATACTATCATTTCAATTTATTAGGTCTCGCCCACGCAAATATCGTTTCCGCTCGGGATCTCGTTCGGCTTCACGTTCTGTGTCCAGCGCGAGCGGCTCCGTGGCGTCACGCAGACGTCGCTCCGCATCGCCCCGCTCGCGGTCACGTTCTGACGCCAGCCGGTCGTACTACTCGCGCAGTCGATCACGTTCCCGTTCTATGTCCAGAGAAAGGTGTGTACGATATATATACATATCCATCGTCATCTTCAGCCTCTTTTGTGTCTCAAACAATGGTTAATTAGTAATTATATTTTTTTAATAAAATAATCGTAAATTATAATTTTTTTTTTTTAGGTTTGCGCTTTACCAACTCATAGTGTAGATATGGTCTAAGAATGGACAGGCTTGCCTAGAAAATGCCTATTTCTTTTTATTAAAGATACCTAGTTTGTAAGAATATACGGATTGCACTTCTTTGTTTGACTTTCCCTCAAACAAAGATACATCAATCCGAATATGTCATGTGAAAAAGGAATTGTAGGAACCAGTGACGAAACGTCTGAAAAATGCACCAAGGCGCCATGCAGTGGTCAAGAAATGGGTCCGCGTCAGTCCTAACAAAATTTTAATTAAAAAGTTGCTTTTATCATAGCCTACAAAAGTCCACTGTTGGACTAAAGGCCTATCCCGATGGAAGGATTTGCCCATTTATGCTTCTTTTACACCTAATCTTGTCGTCTAGAATGCGACGCAGTAACCGCCGTGGCAACTGGCGCGGTCGTGGCGGCTTCGAACGAGGCACCTACTACAGGCCGCGCTTCCATACCTACAATGGCGGCGGCAACCGTGGACGAGGCCGTGGCGACTTCCGGCGCGACGACGGCCGCCGCTTTCAGCACGAGTGGCGCGACAATCGCTCCCGAGGCGGGCGACCCTTCCGGCCCAGGCGGGGCGGGGGGGGTAGAGGACGTCCCTTCAGGTATGTGTGTCCATGAACCCAAGTCTGTGCCTTTCAAACCGATGGTAGAGACACTGTAAACATACAGACATGACGCTTACGCGGGATTATAGAGTAAGGGCATTTACTCTTCTCTCTAGTCATGCAGATATCTACCCCCGCACGGAACTCATACTGGACGCGTTTAACTACAAGCGCGCTATCACACAAACGCATGAAATAAATAGATTTGAATGTCTATTCTACGGAAATTGCTTTAACTATTGTGATAAAAAAAAAATAGTTTTAAGTAATCTACACGAAACCAAAAAGGCCGATCGGCGAGATATTGTTAAAAGGCCTAGAAGCTAGATATACGCCGATTAATTAAAATTATTTGCTAACGAGTAAATGATGTTACAGAGGTGGATTCCGTGACTTCCGCGATCGCCGCTTCGGTCGCTACTCGCGTTCACGAAGCCCTGACAGAACTCGCAGGTCCAGATCGTACAGCCCGGAGAGAAGGGAGAAGGAAAGGGACAGGTTGGTGCACAATCCAGATAGTTTGATTTTCGTTTGAGTATAAATTTCATTCAACAAGGACTTTTCGACAGTCTTAATTTACTGCCCGATATTAAATATCGATATCAATTGAATTTGTTCATAATGAGCATTAGAAAAACAAATATTTTCGAAGTAAAAATATAGATGGGTTTTTATAGCTGAACCTGGGCCAAGCTTTGGTTGTGATTAAGTGTTGTATCAATTATTATTGGGGAGCACTATAACCTATAAGTTATAGTCCTAGATAATATAAAAACTATATATCAGACACACCCTTGAAAATGTGATTTCAAGTCATTCAAATGCCATTTTTTTCGAGTTCTGCTAACACAAACAAACGGTAGCTGAAGGATAAGGATATGGAAATAACACTTTGGATTGAAATGGATCCCAGTTGCATGATAAGTCCAGGGCTTTAACTTAACTTTCCTTTTGCACTGTTGTACTCGCGATTATTACAGCTACTCTCGTTGTTCCGAACGCAACAGCCACCGCAGTGAAGGGGAGTACGAGGAAGAGCGGTACGTGGACAGAAAGGAGTACGACGGCAAGTGGGCTGACGGCAACGAGCCAGAGAGAAACCACCCCGAAGAGAAACCAGAGGAACCACCCCCAAAGGAATAGATTACACGCCCGAGGACATCGCACACCACCGCCATCACTAGTTCCCGTAGCTTAAGTTTAGTAATATCGACCTCCTTAGTACCAAACCTGTGATTACTGTATACCGATTCTAACAATTGTTACTTTGTAGTTGAAGGTCCCATCTTGAAGAAGCGATTATGTACGGGTAGTTCCTATTCAATCTATAAAGCAACGCCATCTGACATAACGAATGAACCTTTGGTCTTTTTTGTGAAAAAGGCTTCCATTAATGCTTTTGTTTTTTCAAACGGTTCAATTCAGGACTATCAGTTAAGATGCCAATAAGAATTTCAGCCAATCCAAAGGGTTTGCTGTTATTACACTGGTTGCATCATGGTTTGGTACTAGGGCTGCAGTTTTATGATTAGGGTGCTTTCTAACCACTATTATTGATTAGTTTTGTAAATATTAGATACGAAAATATGTAACATATTTTCATTTATTTCTTTATCCAATAAATAATAATGCAATTTTTTGTTCACATTTCTTTTTGTACCTTCTTATTGTGCAATGTCACCTTATTAATTGTTCTTAAATTAAATTCATTTAGATGATAGTGATTAATCCAAAAACCATTCCGCGTTTTAGTTATTAATTTCAAGTTTTACACTTGTGGATTTTCGTGTGACTATTCAAATAAATCTTCCAAAAGGAAACTCGTTTTTTTCTGGTCCATTTGCCCTTCCAATCCAGTAAAGTAAAATTGGTGGTGATTATGGGGGGGAGGTGTTAAGGTCACTACAGAGATGCTGAATTGACTACCGATGTATCGAAGTACGAAAATGCCACATTTCAGTCCGTATACAGGACCAGATTACGACGCCGATCAGATTGCAGCGAGATGTTATGTCCACGAAGCTGTTTACCGCTGTGGCGTTGGAGGACGTCTTTGAAGCTTCTTAATGTAAATGGTATGGCAGAAACTCCAGGATACCTTGCTCAATTACCTTAGCTTTTTATCGACAGGTGGGCCTGTGTATGAACATAAACACGTCTAAAATTAGGTCTGACGCTCATTTTGCGCTCCGTAACCTAAATCGCAATTTGAAAACATTAATTCATTTTACAGAGTTTGTATTGGTATTACCAACAATATTCATTCAGGAGTTCTGCCCGCTCTTCTATCTTTCCAATCATAATTATCAATTATCAGATCTTAACAATATCTAAGCAAAACTAAAGTTGGTACTTTAAGTTTGTAGTATACAATTTTTTCCAGTGCAGTGCCATATAATCCGTTACATTACAGACATACAAGAATGAATAATATTTGTTTTGATTTCAGTATCAATTATACCCGCCAAAAATTTAATACTATTTATTACTAGCTTTTGCCCGCGACTTTGTCTGCGTTTGATTTTGTTTTTTCATGTGGCATTAAATTTAGCTGCAGTTCTAAAATAATTTAAAGTATTCAGTATCGCTAAAGCCTTAAATGAAGGGTTTGCTGCTGTCCGCTGAGGAGTTCTGTTCTCTATCTCCAACCACAGTTTGGGCAAAATTAAACACATATTATAACCTCTGTAGTACAAAAATAATTATTGAAATCGGTTATAATCAGAGATGGCAGAGATCACTTTTAGTGATAAGGTCGCCTTTTGCTTTTAATTTTTTGTTTAACTATATTTGTAATTTCTCCTTTATTACGCAATAAAGATGTTTAAATAAATAATAAATAAAATAATTTGTCGGAGTTATGGTGTAAAATCGTTAAGCACTTTCATCCCTTCTCCCAAAGGAACCAAACTTAATGTCGGGATAAGAAGTAATACTTGTAACACTTCCAAGAATATGTGTACAAAGTTTCATAAGGATCGGTTAAATAGTTTTTGCGTGAAAGCGTAACAAACAAACTTACATTTATAATATTATAGGTAGTAGGGATATTATACCTGTCATAACTTTTTTACATTGTATCACCTGCAGTACTGTGTAAGTCTCGTCAATAATTTAGTTCAGCTAAGAGAACTATGTTGTTTACATACGACGTAAAACAGAAGTGGCTAGACCGATTTTGATAGAATAGTTTGAACGTGTCCCCCCAAATGATGGACCCGGATGGTAGTGCTGCTATTATATTCCAGGATTGCCCCTGTTGTCAAGTAATGGGTTTAAATTGATGATTTTAGTGTGTTTGTTTATAAGAACTTACGCTAGATGACTAGGCGCATTGAACTACTAAAACGAGATAATGAAACAAAAACAAAAAGTCTATGAAAAAATGTATTTAAATACACTAAAGAAACAGTTATTTCAGTGAATTTGTTACTTCTTATAGAGCAACTATATGCGCTTCTTCTTTTTCTTATTTATATTCTTGTTAGCCTTAGGTACATTCCAATACCAGAATAGTTGCAAGACTAGGGCTCCATTGGCGATTGTTGATACACAATATGTAAGTATTATTATGAAATCGCCGGTTTCTTGGATGGATGTGAATATTCTTGCAATGCTGCCTCCAAACAAAAGAAGGCAAGTGACAGCAGATAGTTGACCTGTACTACCATTCTTGTAGTTTGTTATCACTTGAATGGACTGTAAAACAAAATAGGGTACATCAATAACAATCCTTTAACTATTAATATTATGTTTGTGCAGGTAACAAATGTCTTAATAACAACAGTTTATATTTTGTTCCCACAGAGCTGAGTGCTAAGATCTTGTTAGTGGAAAGTTCCAGGTACAATTAGGATTTTATAATTTTCTGAAGTTTAGTCGGATCTGTTTTATCTGATTGGAGGTGTTGTCTGTGTCTAGTTACCAAGTCCATGTTTATACTTAGAAAGAATTTAATTTACCTTAGCAATGACTATTATTGGAACATTAAGAGCTTGCATGTTCCACAGCACATCTTTGGGTACATGGCCACTGACTACAGCTGCAACAATTCCTACATAGGTAGCAAGGAATGCAGCAGCCTTGCCTGATGATCCACCATAATGTAACACCAGTGAAGCGATGATTGAAGTTTGTATTGCTAAAAATGTACCATCACCCCATGCACTGAAAAGAAAATCTATTACAAAATTCCATGATTGTAGGCAAGCATTGCATGACTGTGCTAAGAACTAGGCTAGGGTATAGTAAATACTAGATGGCCAACATAAATCTGAAGGTATTTGGTTCATTATTAACTGTATCACCTCTTTCTGATAATTGTCAAACAATATCTTAAAACTGAAGGTCTTCAGATAATTATAATTTCAACTAATCACCTAATCCTAGTCATCTTAAATATGAATTGTATTTAATAATGCATAATTCTAAATATATTATTAACATTTAATTTAACTAAACTAAATGTAACATGCAAAAATAATTTAAATTAATTATGGAATTAAAAGTTGTATACTTAATATGTGGTCAAATTGCTATTCGATAACAACATTCAAGATGGTGGGAATCAGCCAAAAAAATTACCATTAATTAACCATAACAGATGTGAATGTTATTTATTGCATGGGGTGTGATTGCTATTGTACCATTCATCAGGTTTCACAAGAAGAGACTGAAGTTTGTATTGAATCACACAGATATGTATATGAAATGTTCACATACATCATGTGCCATGAACACTTGCAGTAAGTCAAATATTATTTAGAATATTTCTTTAAGCTTTTCAGTAAAATACCTATAAATTATTACCAAATTTCTAAAAATGCAAATCAATTTTATAGAGAAGCTAACAATAGTAGTTTGTAACCTATACATTCCCTTATTATTATTTTATAATATGGGTTCCTTCAAATTAAGATAGTGATCTTCTGTTTATGAATCCCTCACCTTAGGCTGCATCATAACTTAGGTACCATCATGTGTGAATGCAGTCAAGCACGGGTTTACTAATAAATTTAATCAAAATTAATTTCTTATTAAGTACTTTACTTTATATAGGAATGCCACTGGATTACTATAAATAGTTATTTACATTGTATGCAGTTGACCATTCTTCCAAATATATCTCTTCCATTGAGTTTCCTGAGACTAAGGTTCAATGTTTATTTAAGTAGTAACCACTATTTAGATGAGGTGTTAGTTTTTTACCTGAATGGAAATTTCATAATGTAACTGTAGGCAAAGTTTGCAGTTATCGCAAATAACTCCAAATAAACTCCATAAATATTTATACCCTCTGCACTCTTGTTACCAACTATTTTCAAAATCTGTGGAACCTTCACAAGCATTGAGCCAGCGATTAAACCAAAACCCAGTCCTTTGCTTAATGTTGCTTTGAAACATGGTTCTGAAAACAAGCAAGCATTGAATTTACTTTAATTTACAATGTAATATATAACCTGAAACTTCATCCATATTTGTTTTAGTATTGTTTAGAATTCAACAGAGGTTTTTTTTAAATATTAGTATAGACTAGCACTGCCTGCTGCATCACAGAAGTGAAATATTTGCTACTACTAATGTTACATATGTGAAAAAGGGGGATACATCCACTTGAACTCAGTCTAGAATCTATAAAATTAATTAGAGGAGTTCTTTGGATAAAATCTGGGCCTAGGGTTAGAAGAATACAATCACAACCAGAATATTCAGCATACATCAAGAGTAAATGTGTTACATACCATCCAGAAAATTGTTCTTGATAAAATATTCATTGTAGCATTTTTCCGATAGGACGGACAGTATCAATCCTTTTAGAAATTCAGCCATTTTGGCTTTTTGAGAGTATTTGGACTTAACTCACTTAATTTAACTTATTATTTAATACATGATTCTATAATTCGAAAACAGTTAATCGTGCAGACACTGCAGTCTTCTAAAAATTAGAAAAAGCGAAGTGATATCGACCGAATAACTTCGCTGAACAACTGAATGTTAAGTGCCACATAAAATGTAGATCTACGATTATGTGATAACAATGATAATTTTATCCATACAACTGAGAACTATCAGTACACACTCGACACTGATAGTTCTGATAATAATCAATTTATGCCTTTGGCGTTCGATCTATTTGGCGTTTCAGCTTTCAACATCGGAAACATCAGAAAAGGTGACGTGACGGTTGCATCAATTCCAATTCTCAATTTTGACAAATGACAGTAATCTGACGTTGCTATCGATGAAGTTCTGTACGATTTGATTATGCTTTCTCTAATAATTTAGCATAATAATTTTGGCACGCCCGTCAAGTTTCGTATTTTATGGGTACAATTTAATACAGATAATGTAGGTATATCATTGATGGGTACACCGCAACTACACATGCCACGCATAACTTACACATGAATATTGCCAGTCGTGTAGAATGTAAAATGCCAGTCGTGTAGATGGTAATAATTTAATGAAATAGAAATAAAATATCTAATGTTTTATATCATAAATTATAATAAATGACCGTACAGCATTGCCGCTAACTATCAACTCTAACATAGAAGATTCTCTAAGATAATCGAATAGGTTCACTATTATAACGCTAATACAAAAAACACATACGATCCCTATATAAGCAGTCAAATTATCATCCCGAATAAGACGAAGCTTATTGATCCAATCTAAGAGAATTTAATAAATTTTTAATTAAAGAACTTAGTTAATAGGATAACTAGAGTAATAGTTAAGTTTCACCAACTCACTGGTCATAATACGTCATGTTGTCGGTAAAGCACTTTTTCATATTATATTCTTATTTCAATGCTAGATGATGAAGATTCAGAAGCAGAAGTAGACCGGAAAGCCCATATTATTTGGACTCAAAATTAAAACATAGTTTCGTGATTCGGGACCATATTATTGAAAAAAATCCTTTTGAGAACGGATGATTTTTAATTTCTTTCAAACATAATATAATAATATTGAACTATTCGAAAATTATTATAGAGTATCAAGAAAAGTTTTTCAATAATTAAACTGTCTACTAAGACTGCAAAAACAACATGCAACATTTGAAATCCCAAATGACTATTTGAGATTAAAAAACGGACCACGAGTACTGACATGAACAGCACGAGTCGACAAGTCGCACCGTTCCGCTCCGTTACAGCGGCCCATATCAGACTGTTTGCTGGACTGTCCGCGTGTTTATATATTTTATTTGAAAGAACGATACGGAGTCTAAGATTTCTAGTACTGGCCAATTCAGCGTCAGCTCTTTTACACTCCACCTCAGAGGACACGCACCCTTAGTGGTGATCGGCATATTTATTTAACTTAAAGAATTGCCAACCGACAAAACGTCTTAGGGCACTGTATCTCAGCAAATATTCTGTCACCAACTTTCAATATTTTCTAACGTAGCTTAATGTCCACAAAGATAAAAAATAGGCCTACTCGGTATTAAAATCGGTTAATTAGTTAGAGCGTCACTTGCGTCAGGAGTCGTTATGGTAAAGGGGAAATAAAAAGAAAACGAAGGTAAACTGCGTCTTTATTAAATTTGATAAGATGCGGTTTGTCAAAGATCTTGTGCTTGTAGTAATTTGCAGAATTCTAATACTAATAAAGCGCAAGGAGAATAATGCAAATCCCAATGTTTTCGGCTGTGAAGGACAAAATAATATAAGCTACACATTTTGGCAATCCAGCGACGCGACGCCACGCTTGTTTAGTTAAATCAATTCTCTGTATTTTGTATGCCCAGAAATATCATAGTATCTTAAGTAATGAGTTCTTGGCAAACGTATAAAGAGTTGACTTAACATGCGAGGCACTGCGTTGAGATAGGACGGCGTGTTGCTTAATTAGAAAAGCCGCCAATGTAACATTTGAACATTAAGTGCGTGTTTATTGAGCGTTTTATTTTAAGGGATCAGGTATTTGATATAATAGGATTCGATAATTATCTGAACGGGATTACACACTTGTTGCAAAATAAATGGTATATGAATAATGGGATAAAGCATTTGACTCAAGGAAACTGTAGCCTAGGAATAAAATATTAGTGCTGCTGCTCTATTAACATGCAATGATGAACTTTTACAAAATCTAGCCTATTTACTTATATATAATTTAATTTTATTGACATATAATAATAGAATAATATTATCTATACAAAACCTTCTACTTTCACAATCTAATGCAAAATTCTTTTAAAATCTGAGTGCAAAGGAGGAATATAATAATATGCTGAGGATGGTTCGTAGTTTTAAGTAAACAATCAACGTTCTTATTTGAAGCTTTGTTTAAATTTATTCTGCCTGTCGATTTAAAAGAGGTTTGAATATTTTGGTTACTTTTGCCAAAATAGCGGCCACCCATGAAACTATGTTCATCGATAGCTGGCATCAATACAAATAAGTATAATTTATGCTCAAAATCGTCAACTCCATGTCGTATTATAGCGAAATCAGTGGTTAATAGAACCTAAACTGCAAATAGTTGCTTTAATGGTACAAACGTAGAATTTTATGCCAGGCAGCTATTTTGGGCAGGACAAAATAGCGGAAATTAGGTAAGCTAGTCTTAATACCCCGTTATAATAGGTAATTCAAACCCCTTTGTAATTAATGCTTATGCTAAGCAATTTTTGGCATCAGTATAAATCTGCTGAAATTCGGCATACCTGTCTAACTGCACTGACAACACACTTATTTGATACAATAAATCAAGTCTAGTCATGCGTAATCAGTTTACAAATTGACAACATTCGAATGCATCAAATAATTATAAATAATTTTAAAAGAATTTTTTCTCTGACCTTTGCATACAAATGCATACTCTAAGTTAACATAGCTGAAATTACTGTAATTTGACTTAAGAAGTTATTTCTATTTACAATTGCTGGTAAGTTAATGAATTTTTAATAGAATAAAAAAACAAATCAGTCTAAAAATTAAGATGTTGGTGTGAATGCATAAACACACAAAGTGGTGGCTTTCCGACAAGAGTATGAAATGTGCATAAAATATATAAAAAAAACTTAGAATGTCTATGAACAATTCGGCAAAAGGTATACAATCAAAGCTGTCGGTTAACATCATTAGTATGGCGCAGCTGTTTTACACCACTCTGTGGTCATCACCATATTATGCATAAGTCTTGTTGTTTAAAAAAATATATGTATGTTGCGTCTATCATCTGCCATTAAATAAATAATGGAACGTTCGGAGATTGTCGGTTTCTATGATAGGTCTGTTGTTTTGGACGTTTGCACTTAGTCGGGTAGAAAATCGGTGATAAATATTGACCATTTATCTCTATTACCACTGGGCTTATGTCACTTTGTATTTTCTCCAATTTATTGAATTCTTTTGGCTCTGTAAGCTGTGAAACTGTAATACGAGTATCGACGGAACTAAAATTTGAATTATTCAAAACTCTTTGATAGTTCCAGAGACATGCCAACGCTTGTAATGGTGTCAAATTTCAGCTGTCATTAGTTTGAGGACATCTAGTCCACTGGTAATAGTAGGTCGGTGGTAATATAAAAGTTAAAGTACAGTAGTGTTATAAGAGCAAGTTTACATGTAAACTTACTTCGAATATGCGCTGACGTAAATTGTACTAAGAGGTCAGCCACTAGTGTGGCTTATCGAATCAAATCAACTTAACTTTTGAGTAACGTAAATCTGTTAAATTTGTATGAAAAACTTTACTTATGGGTTTTCACAAATAACGTGGATGAGACGTTAGTTAACATGAAAACTTAGAACTAGCGCTACTGACCGCACCGATCTTGCTTGACCAGTCACATTGTACAATGTCATCATTGTTTTTCTTATAACTATCTGCGCAGCCGCTTCACACCTCTTTACTACTTACTTCAGTCCAGCCAACGTTGGGCCCTATTCATAAATTACGCCACGAGTTAAGGTAGTAGAAAGGTGTAACCCACTGTCATAAGGTCATTAAAAATTAAATTCGTGACGTAATTTATGTGTGACCTCTAAGTAACTGCATTAGAACTGAGAGCGCAGTGTGAGATTTGTACCATACCTGCCTATTCGATCGCATTAATGTTAACTAAGTTTTATATGGACTTGAAAGAACGCCATCTAGTAAAAAATACTGGGAAACAGTATTGTCACTAAATGTCGCTTTTTTGATTCCCCACAAACCAGTTAAATTCCACGCAATAGAATACTTAGTAGAAAATCTCATGCCGCAGTTATGCCAACGGCCCAAAAACTGTTCCAAGACTGAAATTCTTATTCTGACTATGTAGAGATATAATCCATTTTTTCTTACATGTCTTATTTTGTAAACAAACTTTTCATTACTTTTTATTGTAAAGTATGTTTTAAAAATAGATGAAAAACCAATGGGTTTAAAGAAATGCATAAAAACATTTAAAAGAAAACAGACTGGGGGAAATTAAGAGAGGGAATGTATGATTTTATATTTTTTTATATATTTTCAAAACGATCTTTACTCTAAAAAGTATCAGTATGAGACATGTTAGAAAAAAATTAGTTTACAAGATCGTATAATTACTACAGAATTATAAAGTGTGCTTAAATAATTTATTATTTAGGAAGCAATTTTGAAATGAACGTCTTAGCGCTACCATATCTTCAGACCAAGAGATGGCGGCCTTTGAGCAATCTATCTAGACTTTTATAAACTTATGAAAACTCAGTTCAAGATTATGCGAAAAAAAAGTCGATACCTATAAAAGATTATTGCGCAAATCGAACCTGCTAAGATACTGCAAAGGGACAACATATTGTATTTTAAAGATAATTTTATAAAGTTTCTACAAATTGATAAAGAAAATATTAAACGTCTAACAAGTAGCAGGTTCTATTACCGCGAAAAACGTTATTGAAACACTTCTGAAATCTGAAAACTTTCAAATAGTTTGAAATACTCTCAATGTCTCAAACGGATTTCTAAGATTAGAACTTCCTATCTCTAATGCTACAGCAAGAATAATCAATTTATATACGAATTATAGATAATGCAAACAGTGACAATATGAAGTAATTTTTTTGTTAATGTTTTGACAGTTTTTACTGCAGCACATATTATTTAGACAATTAGCCAAAATGCTTATGCTTAGATGCAATGATCATTGAGAACTTATAATAATTGATTAATATAAAAAAAAAATATTCTAATTAATCAACTATTCCTACATAACAATTATCTAGTCACATTTAAAACTATACAAATGGATATGAATGAAACCAGATCAGACTGATGCATCTTCGACGTCAATTTAATACAATTACTTTGTTCTGCTAAACAGTATTTCAAGGCTTAAAGTTTATCTTTGTTGAGGGTAATCGAATAGCGTGAGATATGATTTATGAAATATACTTCCACCTTGAAGTACGAGGTTTTACAAAATAACGGAAATACTAGCAGGGAAATAGAGTATATTTACAAAGTCTAATATTGCTGTTACTCGATTCGAATACTTGTATTTTCGGTGTGACGGTTTTCGTCATAATGTTTTGTTCACGACGAAAAGGCAATATTTTAAAATAGAATATTTTACATTCTTGATATTTTATTGACTTCGTCATTATTTCCTTGCAACTTTTACAACTATTCATTCTATTGCTCTTGTTTCATAAAAAGCTTTCGTGGTATTATATTATTATTAGTTCTAGATAGTTCAAATTCAGTCAAACGCTAATCTGGTTCCCCTTGTATATGAAAATACACGAGAATCATAGTTTGTTAAGAGCAAAGTGCTTATTGTTCTACACATTCAAATCTTCTTGAATTAACTTATAAATCTTGAGCAGACGTACACACGTGGTGGGATCATAAGTGCCATCTATGGCCTACTTGAATGAAGATATTTTTGACCTTGTTGATATATTGTGTTAAATAATTAAAGTTGACTATTTATTTTCACAACACCACCTATTGATACCACAGAGTGTGGTTGGCAAAAATAATTGGTCAACCAATTTGTTTTTATCATAACATGATTACAATATTTACGGTTCTATTAAAATATTAAGGCAATATTAAAGAGAAGACATATTCCCTAATTAACATTGGAACATTGGCAATTTCAATGATAATAATTAATATTTTCGAAGTGTTGTAAACGTGATCATTTATGATGACACCACTGAAACAATTCATGGTGTCTTTTTAGATGAATGAAACCAACACGATTCATCATCGTGACAATTTAATTTATAGACCAAATGAGTACTTGAACTAAAATATTATATTCATTTTATACAATTCAAATATTGAAAACAACAAAAAAAAACAATTGAAACAATTAGCGGACAAATGTAACTATAGCATTTATACTAATCTGTGTTCAATATAAATATTATTATCAGAGGCGTAACTGAAGTGAGCTCGGTGCTATTTGCGTGCAGGCTACACAAAACTGTGTCAAAAAAAAGATAAAAAGTAGGTGAGCTATTGAATACTTGCTAATAGCCAGTTTACTTTTTAGATTATATTGTTTATCTATGAATGTGCTGTAAATAATGTTCACAATCACAAAGCCAATGCTAAAATACTGGCTCTTGATTTCCTGAAATCTTTGTTTGTCATTCCTTTTTTCAGCCTTGGTGACACTTTTGTAACGGATGTCACTCATGCCAAGCTACGCCATTGCTTCTAAGCTATGTCAACTGTAGACAATCATTACAATAATGTTCTTACAAATAATTGCATGGATAGTGTCATAACCAGAATGTGCGTAATTAAACACATTACAAGTATTTGTACATCTGGAACCTAAAATGAATGTGCAGTGCACAAACCATTCAAATTATAGTATCTATTCTTTAGGGGCACAACCAAAACCTTGGCCCATTTAATTAAAGTATACTATATTTGTAGCTTAATTTTTATTTTATGAACATATGTATTTTTGTATCATGAATACACATACAGAAATATTGAAAAAGCTGAATATGAATGAAATCTGATGATTTTATAGTAACTCTTACAGCACAACAATTACAATAAACATTTGAGATATTCATAATCCGTTCAAATATTCATAATCCGTTCAAATAACACATAGTGTTGTATTTTTTTATAAGATTTCTTTAAAACTTTCGCATAAAATTCCAGTTATACCACTATCCAAATTATATCTAATTTAGATATATTACTAGCTATATGATTCCCTACAATTATAACACATCAGAGTGGCTTCAGTGAAAATGACAATTTGGGTCTCGAATTGTTTTTCCCTAGGATTTTCTTTTGTTCCTCTTTTATTCGCTTTTCTTGTTCTCTTTTCAGTTTTTGCCTCTCTTCATCCATTTTACGCTGTTCTTCGATCATTGCTAATCTCTCTTCAGCCTGTAAAGATTTTATTTAATTAAAGACAAGTTTCCAATCCAAGTCTAGAAATTTATTAAAGGTGCCCTAGGTGAATAGCAGGTGAAGATATTTAATTATATAATACTAATATTGAGCTAGCTGTAAATTACTTAAAAATACAACCATTTAAGCAATATGATGACATATTTTGGCAGTGAAGTGACTTAATAATGTTGTTTACTGACATTACATTTTATGTTAGTTTTCCGGGGCTGGGCTGGAGCAAAATTAAACTTACTTCACTATAATATTGGTTGAGTTATCTTACCAGCTTACGCTGCGCTTCTTCAATCTTTTTATTGTTTTCAGCCATGATATCCTCCAACTCTTTCCTTTTACGAGCTTCTTCCTCCTGTTTGATAGAAACAGTATATTAACATAATGTAACATAAATAAAAGCTTACACAACAAATATTATTTCAAACAAAGTAATTTATAAATACATTAACAATGATACATGTAAATGACAAGTGCTAAGATTAAAATAAATGTATTTATTTAATTGAAATAATAAATGATTTGTTTCATCTTAATTTCCTAGTCATTGAATATAAATTTTATTCACATTTATTTTACAATTCTTTATAATAATAATAATAATAATAATAATGTGTGTATTATTTCCTACATTTTGCTAGGAAAACAACAAATAGAATAGTTTTATTTTCTACAAATCATACAACATGTGAGCTGTGTACATAATATAATTGTATGATTTCTCTGATATAACAGATGTTTTTTTATACAAAAAATAGGTTCAAAAATACCTTCAGCTGCCACGGCTGGATCCTCAAGCGGCATCTCCTTAAAACTCTTAGAGGTCTTCGGGCTCTTGATCAGTCTTCTGACCTGACTTATAGACTACGTGACTGCCAGGGACAGTCAAGTGAACAATTTTAAAATTCTAGCCAGTCACCTCTATGGCGTTAACGATACAACAAATTGTACATGAAGTCTGCCTTGTAGGTGCATAAATACATGCATGTTGTAACTGATTGCAATATGAAATTACATTTGAAAAGCTTTTTCAATGAGTGAACAGTTTAACAATTCAAGAAAAATTTCTTGTAAGCACTCGAACTACACCTGACTGGACCTTTAACAGATATGATCGAAAGAATTCTTTTATTAGTTTGCTGGGGTTCATACATTGTCGATATAATAATCATAGAACATTATATGGAGTATGTGTATGCGGGAACAAATCAAATTGTTCCCTGGGGTAGAGGAGTGTGCGTCACATGTAAGAGCAACATAACACGCATTGCTTTTACACATGACTGGTAAATGAAAAACATAGTTACCTGTCTTGCTAGCTCCTCCTGTCGCTGCTGTTCCCTTTGCCTTTCAAGTTCCTCCATCATCTCTTTTTCCATCTTCCGTTTTGCTTCTTCAACTCTTTTAGCTACTTCTTGCTCTATTTCATCTTTGCGTTTCTCAAGTTCTTCCTCCACTTTCTTCTTGACAAGAAGTTCAATTCTCTTCGCAGCTTCTTCTTCAACAACCTATAAAAAAAATTAAAATTAATTAATAGCAAAGAATTATCAAAAGTCCAACTAATTCAATTATGTAAAAATTAGGTTGTGGCAATAATGTTTTTCTATTGTATAGCTTGTACTATGAGCAATCAATCTATTATAGTGGTGAGGGCCCATTCTTGCACTTCAAATCTGTCTGTATAAACAAGTCTGTTCACAGTCTTTGGAAGCTAGCCTTTAATTTTAATAAGAACACAAATACAATTTGCTAGTTAGTTTTATCTAAACGCTGAAAATATATCATAATATCAAAAGTATAAAATCATAGAAATTATTACAGATATGTGTATACCTTTTGTTCGGCTTCTCTAACCCGCCTTTGTCTTTCCATTTCTGCCAGGCGATCAACTTCATCCATTTTGCTGCGTCCTTTAGTCTTTTTCGTACCATGCCTACTGCCTTCATACGAGCCATCTGTACTAGAAGATGAAGATGCCGAGTGAGATCTTTTCCTGAAATATCCATTATTAGTTTATACAGAGAATAGTTTGATGGACAGAATAAACTTTGGCAGCAAGAAATACCGTGATTTGGAACTCCGTTCTCTGATCTTCTCGGCATGTTTAGAAGTTCTGCTCCGAGACGACGACCGATCTTTAGAACGGCTCTTCTTCCTTGAATGTTTGCTACTTTTGTGGTGACGCCTAGGCGTTTTACTTCGAGATCTCGATCGACCCATATTGAACACTACTTAATTGCTAAGATTTATGCA
Organism: Pararge aegeria; assembly: GCF_905163445.1. Lineage (NCBI taxonomy): Eukaryota > Metazoa > Arthropoda > Insecta > Lepidoptera > Nymphalidae > Pararge > Pararge aegeria. Next base: position 15,900,116 of record NC_053182.1, read on the forward strand.
TTGATTATTAATTGCAAATTAATAAACACGATTGTAAAACTTCACAAATGAACGCATTCCATTTTTTTTTTTACATGTAAAACACAGATTAGATACTACGTTATAGATCAAAGAGTATAATATAAAAGTGACAATAACTATTATCAAACTGCAGCCACAGCAATACTGGATTAATTAAGTTGGATTGGTATTGAAAAAAATATCAAATTAATTTATACATGGTGTTTATTTTATGCCTAGGTACTTGATGTACCATAAACATCAAGTCTGTCTATTTCTAGTGACTCTACCACCGGTACGGAAGGCAGATTCTACAGAAACGCCGACAAGAAACTCAGCAGTTGCTCCTTTTCAATATTTTCATCGTCTACAATATTTATTGTCTTACGAGAGATGTAAGCAGAGCGAAGTGCTTAAAGCAACCTTGTTGTCAAGAAATCTAGTAATTGGTTAGTAGCATCTGTACCTCTCTCAGACAATACAGACGATATGCATTCGTCACTCCATTTGTATATACCTACTATATACCTACTAAGTCGTTGTTTTGATTTTTGAGTTTATAGATTAAACTGTAGGATAACATTTTAAAACCTCAATTAAAAATCACATAATATTATCTCAATAGGCAAACGGACAATTACTTCAAATAAATCAAAAATGTATATAAATAGAATGTTCGTAACACAAAACGATTGTCTAATTAATATTTTAATGAAATAATATTTATTTCTAATTTTGAATCAACAAATAAAACTTAAAAATAATATTATTAATAATCTGTGGTTAACTCCCAACGATTCGTCTAGCTAAGTTCCACCATGTTTTCTTATTTTGTGGAACAATAATTAATATTTTATTTGGAGTAATAACAGAAGTATTAATATAAAGCGGTGCTAATCACCACTGATATGATTTTTGATCTATTTCCATTATTTAGGAGATTTTAAAAAGCAATCTGATCACTCGATCGCTTTATTTACACACAGATGACATCACGCGGTTTGATATAGATGAGACCAATGAAAAATATTTTACTACATTAAAAGCTGTAAAAAGCTGCAAAAGTATTAAAAATTATATTTTTTGGTTCCATTTAAGCTCTAATATTAATTTAAAACACAAACTGAAAAGTAGTCCCTACAGTACAAGTAGGTACACATTAGTTAAACCGCGGCAACAAAAAATTCAGATTCTCGGCCTAGATTTTAAATTTAATTTAAAAAATTAACATAGGTATCTACGAACCGGGTTATTCACTTTGAAAAAAAAAGACAAAACATTTATTTCAATTTGTAATTTTATTTTTGTAAGGTCTAGGTTTGTACCTACCTGCTAGATACTCTAATTCACAGCACATTATATTAGTCAATCTTTATTTGTCATTTTATAAGATTTCAAAGAACCAACTTAGAACTGACCCTTCTGTAATTCGTTTTTCACGATATACAATATGCAGGTAAAAATAATATTTTGTCACACTTTGCAATTTATTAAATTTACCATAATTAGATATAGGAAAACGTTACCGCTTCGTTCGTGAATGCGCATTATTTATTATTTATAGTTTACTCATATTATATCCTCATACTCTTTTTCTTTTTTATTTATAAATGAGACTATTTTTATAGTTGCATTTATAACGTCTTGTGTTGAGTTACGTAATTCTACTTCGTTGGAAAGTTGTTTTACATGTTTAATCTTAGCAGCATTGCAATGATTTAAAAGTGTTTTGTTGATGGGGCTGCAATCAATAACACTACCTTTACCGCGAGGAGCGTCATCCAGTTTACTAAAATTAAAAGTCTGGACGTGATTATCCAATGCAGCAGTAATATTAACAGATTTCCTTACAAGATTTTGAAGGTTGGTTACACTGCATACATTCTGTATCAGATTTGAAGGCGAGGATGGACACTGATCAAATTTCGCACGGGCACTGAAATTACTATTTGATGTAATTCTGTCCATCAACTCTTCCAGTGTTTCGTTAAAAACATTAGCTACGACACCCATTTTGTATTCGGAAAAGGTTTTATGAGTACACGTGTTTTTTTCATTTTTATCGGGAAAGTTAAACTCTTCTTCCGGTGGTTTCATGATCACATCTGTGTTATATGCTTGTTTCAGTAAATTTTGTTTGCCAATTTTAGAATCCTCATACATTTCTTGTACCTCAACATTTCCTTTATAAAAATAGTCTATGGGCAACGAATATCCTCGCAGAGACAGATCGGCAACGTTGCTATAATGCGGCAATGTTAATGGCTGTCGGTAGATACGTTCGAATCTCCCAGTTGAAGCCTTTGGATTTTTGGCATAGTCTATAACAACTGCAATAAAAATAAATAAATATAATTTGTTTACAGAGATTGGGATTTTGGAGATAATGGATGGCTTATGATGTGTAGGGACATAAAGATTGGCCGATGAATTACTTGTATTAATAAGGTATCGCAGGCCGGAGTTAGGAAATTGGTGTTGTTCCACTTCCGTTCCTCGCAGAAATGTTGAGCCGTTTCTTCGGTCCCGTTTATTAGGACTACATTTGGTATCTATCGTTTAGATAAGCCCGCCGACTCGCATAGGGGCCGCGTTGTGGATCCAACAGGTCCTCTATTATAGGTTACAGGATATAACTCGAGCGCTTGGACTAATTCAAAGCCGGTGCCCTAGATTAATAGGCTGAGGATGATGTTTATTATGGACAACATGTCTTGTTTTGATCAGACGGCATTCGCCGAAGGTCTCAATTAATAATCTCAATACCGCGCAGGTATTACACCTTATGTATTTTTTTTAAATAACATTTAAAATACATTGTTGTGTTTTTATCTGTAAAGCTTTGATGATGAAAGCTAAAAAACCTAGAAAACCCTAAAATCATGTCCAGCAAAGAACGTCAATCTGTTGAAATGATGATGAAATTACTATATGATTTACCTTTTATGATATCCGATACTACCGCTGGACAAACTTTAGCAGTAACTTGTGTGGTATGATTCAAATCCGGGCAAGAATTGATTTCAATAAGCCATGGTTTGTATTCTTTATCGAGTATAAAATCACATCCGTACAATTCAAAACGATTCTTGCTTACAGATAAGGAGTCCTGGCAACTCAGCATAATACTAACAATTGACTTTTTCATTCCCGGATAAATAATTCTATCCCAAGCATCATCTTTTCCAATTTTATTCAAGTAAGATTTGTACTTGTCCAAATCCCACATATTATTGATTGGCAATTCAGCGTGTCTTCCTGGACAGTTAACGTATTTAATTTGAACGGCATTATTTGTAAGATGAATTGATTCGTGATAATCTTTTAAGCTGTATTTTTGTGAGCTGAACTTTAAATAGCAATCTTTGTACATCCAAATGGTCAAGGGATACGTGCTTGTTACAAGGTAGTATTGTCTTATGTCAAATTTAGTTTCATAGATTAGTTCTGGTTCCTCTGCATCAAAATAAAATTGTTAAATTAAACAGACTATTCTTTTCTGTTGATTAATTAGATTATTATTAAATTAAATGTATATTATTAAATTAGATATATTATTAAAATAAGATATATTATAAAATTAAAAAAAGCTGCTTAGCCTCCAAAACATTTTGTTTACTTTTATTTTCGGTGACTATATAAATCTTCTAGTTTTAGATTACTTTACTTATCCAGTGTCACTAGCAGGGCTAAGATAAATTAAATAATATCTCATGTGTTTCAACCTATTGATGTGCTTGAGCTGCAATAGTTGCTTTTCTTGTGCAGTCACCAACATAATATACCCGAAAAACAACAACTTTTTTGGGGCAGTTGGATAAGGATAGTTACTTACCTATATACTTTTGTATTACATATTTTGCAGTAGCTTTATTCAATAATTGCATTATCACTCCTAATTTTGAAGCCATACGAATACCACGGCCTCTCGAACAACAAGAAGGCTTAATTATCCAAATGTTGTGACATCCTTCACAGCTTAACTGCGGTCGATACTTGTGTATTTCCTTCAGTAAGAATTTAGAATAGCTCAGATATAAGGAAAGCTTAGTTGCTTTGTCAGGTTGAAAAAAATCTTCTTTTGCTATGATACAATAATATTTTTTCAAAAAGGAATCCCATTGACGGGTGCTGATAGCCTGTATAGGTCGATCAATATCCTTATTCTGCTTACTCAATAGATATTCCTTGCATCGGTTTATTGCAAATACCATGACGTTCATAGAAGTTTTTCCCGTATCGACGAACACAGGTCTATCGTTAGCTACCATTGATAATATCCATTTCAATAAGCTCGTACAGGCAGTAATTTTATAATCTTTTACAAAACCATCTATGTCACCGGAGTCAGAAGTGTTATATGACCGAGGACTGTTAACTTCAGCTACATCTTCTATATGAAACCAATAGTTTCTTTTTATCGAGGAGCAAAGCCCTTGTTTTGAAGTCCACGTTGCATCAGTTTCCAATTTGTTAATGATTATGTTACAATCTTTATTCATATCAATGGTAGTGTCACGACGCTGATCCTTTGTGCGCCATACAAAGTTTGGATTATATTTTTCAACAAGATTGGACAAGCAGAGTCTCTCAAGTTCATTTTGCATTTTAGTTTTACTTGAGAAAGAGTTAGTGCGTATTTTCAATAGGTTCATTTGATTGGCCGGCATTTTTTCAACCCAACCACGCTCTATTAATGCCTTTCTTACTGCACTACAGCTGCCGTATACCGAAAATATCTTTTTGTTTCGTACTGCTTTTGAAGCTAGTATTTTTAAGTTCACGAATCTGTTAGATTTGTTTTGGCAGCTGCATATAACATAAGATTTTTCCTTGCTAGTCAAACCATGGGATAAGCTGACGCTTTTGTGAGCCATTTTTGTGTTATTGCTTGCTTGTCTTGCCGAATAATATAATCTGTGAAAAGGAGAGAAGATACTCTTCACTCCACCTTTATCATATTTTTGCCTCTGTAAATTATCATGATTAAGTATTATAATTAGTTAAGTATTTGGTAAGAGTACATATTAATTGTTAATTATGTTAATTGTTAATTAGCAAACAATAACTTGATATGACTTATAAAAAACTGCTTCACCAAAACTTGACCGTATTTTGTTTTTATTAACTAGGCTTGAGTGTCTTTTTCGAAAAGAACTCGATACATTGATTGTCTAAAAAGAAAATTTTTTTTAGATATACGTAAGGAAAAAAAAAAATTTGATATTAACTTATTACCTAATCCTCTAACATTTATTGTTCTTCTTTTTTGTTTTTTTAAATTATTAACAATGATTAAAAATAAATTAAAAAACACTATTAAAAATTTATAAAAAAAAACAACTTCCACCCTTCGCTTGCGGGGCTTTTGAATGCCCAAGAAACCGGTGGTCAGGGCTCCAGAGTGAGGAACCTCCTCACAATACGCGTCGTTTCAAGGACTACTGCCTTCTGCATCCGACCCTTGATCCAACAACCAAGCGAAAGCTTCTTAAGATGTTGGTCGAAGCTTTTCGCGAGAAGACCATTGACTGAAACGACGATCGGAACAACAACGGTCGACTCAACATTCCACATGGCGGTAATCTCGTGAGCAAGGTCAAAGTATTTAGATACTTTTTCCTTTTCCTTCCTTCACCAGATTATCGTCATGTGGAATAGTAATTTCAACAATTATTGCACGGCGCACTGATCGATCGACTAGCACTATGTTATTAAGTATTTATTGTTATTATTGCCTATTAGGTTTCAGCTTGGAAATTGATAAGTATTGTAGGTAGGTACTGTACATTCAGCTCACCTTTTTTCGATTCAAAAGATTTTTCCTTTTACTTGGCATTTTTTTTTGTTAAATTGTATGCTCATTTTAAATCATCGTTAAATTAGGTTACTTATGTAGGTTTACGATCAAAGAAAATTTAATTGTAAAGTAGAAAGGTTTTCGATTTTTATATCCTACATAGCTTTGGTTGTTGCCCTGAAAATACATATTTTTTAGCTGGAATACCTGATGAATATGGAATGTATATTGAATTGATTATGAGTACTAAGAATGATAATTTATCGATCCGCAAATCTCAGTTAGATAGGAATTCTACACCGTTTTATCATGCACATGAAGTCGGTACACAGGGAATAATAGGTACTACCTACCTCGTTAAATTTTTATTTACAAAATTATTTTTGAATGACCATCTTACGACAGTTTCATTGAGTTGAAGTTTAATGACGTTATGTCAGTTGGTTAAATTATAACAGACTTGAACACTGACGTAATTTGTTATTCAGGTCCGTGAACTTGAAATAATAAGTAGGTATTTTCAAATAAACTTTTTGGAAATTAAGGAACGTTAGGGAAGAGGATTTTTAAAGCACCTGGAAAATAATAATTTTAAGTATAAAATAAAACATTTATTATTAGAATTTGAAGGCGCCAACATTAAGATTAGGTAAGTATATATTATTTATATATATTTATTAACAATTCATAAATTCATTAGATTTTAATAGAAGTCTTAATTTTCTTAATAAAAATATTCTGAACATTTTAAATTAGAACCATAGTGATTCACTAGACCAATAATAATTAGTTTTTAGTTTTGTTCTTTGAATACAAATTTTGCGAATCATCATTTAAAGGAGTTATCGCAATACGGTACGGCGTTATTGAAGTACAACTGTTAGAAAAACTAATTGACTTTTTTGCTCTATTTTCGTCGTTTAACTTACAATATAATATACTTTTGCCGATAGCGCTTAGTTTTTTAATTGTATTTCCACTATCAACATAACTGCGAGAGCTTAGCGGTTCTAACAATGGCTTATAATTATTGGAGTGGACAATACCAGATTTTGTTTGCCGTACGTTTGTAACTGCTGGCTCGTTTCTAGCCGACATTTTATTCTGAACGGATATTGTAGACCGGAGGATACTGGCAGTTTCTCGCTCCCACTCAACTGGATCAATGTAGCATCGTTTATTGCCTACCGACCTATCGATCTTCGGTCTAAATTTCTCCGCTTTACTAGCCGACTCTGTTCGGTACTTGCCAACATGATTGAGGGACTGGGTGTCTTCTGGACGACAACAGGAGTGTGGCACGATTCGACGCTTAAATTCTGCGTTTCTTTCGCGCCTGCCTCGAAGTGTCCTAAAAGAGAGCGCAGATGTTTTACGCTTTTTGTTACTATTTTTTAGCGACTGACCCGATTTTACCACTGCAACCGCTTGGCGTACCGTAAGTGATTCCTTAGGACCAACAACTAGGTTATCTTTGTTCATCGGCAGTGAATCGTATGGATTTAACCAAGTAAGAAAATCTGTGATAATAGGTCCAGTGTATTCCGGTGGGACTGGCTGGTCAGGAACTGAATCCCCGGATTGAACTGGAGGTCCTATTGGAGTAACGCTTCTTGGCTCGTGTTTTCGTTCCTTCGACTTTTTTACAAGCCGTTTGCCATTAATGCATAATGATAAACCAAGATATGCAGGGGCTTTTGGAATAAACTGTCTGTATGCCAATTCAAAAGTTCCCGTGTCGGCTTCAGGATTAAATCGTCTGTCCAAAACAACTGCAAAATAATAGACGTTAATTCGTGCCATGTATTTATTATTTGTAGGTACTACTTTGCTCATCATTACCTTTTATTACGTCTTCTAAACATTGTGGACATAATCTAGCTGTAACAGATGTGGTTGGTGCCAAGTCTGGACTGGAATTGATCTCGATCAGCCATGGTGTAAAATCATCTGTTAACATGAAGTCAGCTCCGTACAATTCGAAGCTGTTTTGTCTTTTATCCATTGTCTCCTGACACGCTAGCATAGCTCCGACCAAGCATTGCTTTATCCCAGGATATATTTTTGAGTCCCATAATTCATACTTTCCTATCTGTCTTGATTCAAAAAGCGAATAATTAATTAAATTTAGTTATTTGATAATATTATTTTTTAGTTCATATTTACCTAAGGTACGCTTTGAAAGTATGGCAGTCCCACATATTTTCATCAGGCAGTGCTTTGTCGCGGTCGCCGTTATTCTTGTATTTAGTTTGAACAGCATTGTTTGTAAGGTGCACAGATTCATGGTAGTTAGACAAGCTGAATATTTGAGAGCTAAACCGCAAATAGCTGTCTCTAAAAAGAAAGAGTCGTATTGAACTACCAACATATTGAATAATATTAGGTATATCTGTTTCTCAATAATTTTAATTTGTACTTACTTGTACACCCATATCGTTAGCGGTTGGGAATTCGTAATTAGAAACCACTGACGTATATCGAACTTGGTGTCGTAAATTACTAGTGGATTTTCTGGAAAAAGAAAATACGGTAAGGAATGCAGCTAAGCAGCAGTATTAACTTTAATCCGAAACCAAAAAAAATATTTTACCAATATACTTTTGTACAACGTATCTTGTTTTTTGTGCCGGAATATTTATAAGCCCTATAATGTCTTTTATATTATTCATAAGTTGTATGCCTTTACCGCGGCACTTATTTCCGGGCTTAACGATCCAAATATTGAAAACACCATCGATGTCAATCTGTGGCCAGAACTTGGTCATTGAAGCCAATGCTTTAGACGCTTTTCTTTCTAAATTTCTGAGAATAAACAAACTAATTTAGTTATTGGTACTAATGAGTTTTGTTGACATTTACAATTTGGGACATCATAGCAGACAATCTAATAAAGCAAAACGAAGTTAATTCATTTAGCGATTTCTAAATGATGCAACCGTAAAAAGCATGATCTAATCACTTAGGTAATCACAACCGTACACAATTAATTGACACGTTTTGAACGGTAACAAATTAGACTCATTATTTAATATGTTAATAGCATATTTAATTATTCACCTTATGTTAGTGCATTGGTCTTCCAAAAACTTTGCGTTTTCATGTACCAAGAGATAATGGTGAGTTAAAAATTGGTCCCATTCGTGCTCCCATATATGTACTGTTTGATCTTCGCTATCGTCAATGTCCTTATGCGTATAGAACGAAATATATTCGTTTAATCTACTTATGGCGAATTCAATAGCTGTAAACGGAACTTTTCCATGTATATTCACGAGTTCTTGTTCCTCTGTTCCTTTTAACGAATTTGATAACCATTTAAGAACACTTATACATGCAGTTAGTCTGAAATCGTCGATGAATTCTTCCAGGCTATCGGAATTATAAATATTATAGCATCTAGGAAATTTCGTTATCGCTACTCCTGGTTCGGTGTGCCAATGCATTTGAATAAGGGAGGTAGTCAAGCCTTCTTTTGTGGTAAAAACGGATCTGCAAAATCTATCAGAAAATATTATATTATTATTCTTACAAATCAGCGCTCGGATTCCTACTTTCCTACTAATGTTATAAATGCGAAAATGTGTTTGTTATTTTTTCCTCAAATCCGATAGCAACTAAGCAACGCATAATTTAATTCTTTGCTAATGATAGTTCATGGGCCGGAAGTGACCTAGGCTAATATTAATCCCAAAAATGCAGATAAAAAATAAATTATAGGAAATAGGATACATCTAGAGGGCAATTCTGTTAATATCTCTGCACGCAAAAATGCCTAAACGAGAATTGTAAAGTATTTTGCCAAAAGTGAGCTTCAAAAATTATCCATTCACACGAAAAAGGTTTTATAACATTAGTACAAAAGTAGGGTCACTACACGCGCGCAGAGCTAGAGCTATTCTCATATTAATTGGGCCGTCATTGGGCTTACAACACTTCTTATATTATTAAAGGTTAATTTTTAAATCGCTTTTTAGATGCATTTAGAAATTTAGATTATCAAGTTAAAAAAACTGTTTGTTTTAACTACGATATAGGCGTTCATACCTGCTTATAACAACTTCTTTATTGCTAAGCAGCCAATCATATTTATCTCTTTTAGTCGTCCAAAGAAAATCGACAGAGTGATGTTCCATGAACTTGTAAAGGATCATCCTTTCAACTTTCGAAAGCTCTTTTCCTGAAACTCTTTTTGGATCTACAATTGCAGGGGGGTGTCTGACCTTAAATGAATGTTTTCTTTTAATTTATCGTAGCGTAGCGTAACAGCAGCTTAGTGAATTGTTAATTAATATCCGGTTATGTTTTTTTTCTAGCTGTACTGTAATAAAAAATAAGGGAATCTACCTCCCATAAATATTGAAATGCTGAATAGAAGTCACGTGGAATTTTCTGTTTAATCTTCAGTACAAAGTTACAGTTTCATAAAAGTACCAGGAGATAATTTTGTGTTGAATTTGAATTTAGCTCAGCTAGTAAGTGGGTACACCTTTAGAGCTTTATTATGACATTGGATCATCTCAGTTTTTTATTGAAGATAATTGCGCTCCAAATGACGAATGAAGATAATTACAAATCCTTTAAATCCAATATGTCTGGAAACTCATACCTTGTGTGACTCATATTTTTCGATCCAACCTCTTTCCAACAGCGCCCGGCGAACCGCAGGAAAACCTCCCCCTTTTATCATGAACACTTTCCGTTCCCTCATTGCCGTATCTGCGATCTTTTTGAGTTCATTCCATCTTTCGTTACTCACCCAACTCCTGTACTGTCTTAACTGTTCTACTGAAGATGTTGTATCGGCTTAAATCATAGAAAAATATATTCATTGGCAAATCTTAACTTTATAAGATTATACTGTGTCTAATTAAATTGACTATTCAAAATTTTAGTTATATAGTCAATTTAATTGCATTATATTCTTCGCACGAAAGTATTTCGAAGTTAAATCGCATAGTCCTTTACCGGCATAGGCCAACCTGTGGCAGAATTCTCCAATAATAAAGCTAACCAACGTTATTAATGACGAACCTGTTCCATGTTCCGACTTGGACACGGACACAGCGCTAGAGGGCCTGAACTCTTTCTTTGCCAAGCTTTCCTTATGGAGCTTGGAGTCTGAAGCGCTCTCTTCTAGTTCCATCGTTACAGCCATCGACAATTTCGACAGTGTTTCAAGTGGCTGTAAACAAACGTGTCAGATGTAGCCAACATTTTTTAAACATACGTAATTATACGGAAGCGTGTATTCCTGTCACGGTTCAACCACGAACTGGTGACTAAATACATGAGAGTACATCGGGGTAGTGCAATAGCCTACTTTAATTTAACCTACTTTGAGTTCCTGAATATCGTCGAGGCGGCGCGCATCTCCTCCTGGCACTGTATTAGTGACGACACGGTGTAAGCCGTCCTTCAAAAAGCCTACAGAATGGATGCGGAAATTATAAACTGAAATTAGTCTTACCCGTTCTGAGGTCGTAACTAGAACAGTAGTTTGTAAATGAGGTCAATGTTATGTGCACTATAGATTTTCATTAATCAAGTATTTTATCTAAATTGCGGGTGTAGGTACTTACTAGTGAATAAGAACTTTAAATTTATTATATAATCTCCACAAAAATCAGATTGGTTTGTTAATATTGGCACCTATGTCATCTAATAAGATGACATAGGTGCCAATATTAACAACAACTTGATGTCTTTTATTCATATAATATAGGGTGTTTTTATGGATTGTGAATATTTTGACAAAAAAGCTTTTAAAATACTTAGTGTCGCAAGAAAGCCGACGCCGCACCGTTCGGTTAGATTATTCGTCTTACATATAAAAGTTTCAACTCCAACTTACAATGCTATTAAAATGAATACCATTATCTTTAGCACAGATCTGGTTGATAGGTTGTATGATATTTTGGCGTGGCCTGGTTGCTATCATTGTCGTTCCGCTCAGCGATTCTGCGACTTATGAATTCGATGTCACATAAATTACGCCATATAAGGGCAGGGCCATTTCGGTATATCATATTATATTTGCACTTAGCCTAAGCTGAATTCGATAGTGACCAGGCTACGGACAACGATGGGACCTGCTATACATTGGCGGGATTGTGGAGAGTACGCAAGTGAATCCAGTACTCTCGCCTAATGGTTCAAAGGCGACACAAACATTCAAGTGGGTGCAAGGGCCTCGGCCCACTCCGTTAACTCCGTTACATTTTTGATTCAATTTCCTATTATTTTTAGTTGCCCACAGATAAATAAATCCAAATAAGTGATATAGTCTGTGGAAATAGCTAACTTCAGACCGTTGCGTTTGTTATGATGCCAACCTGCGGAAATTTGACAGCGAATTTGGTTTTCAATATTGGCTATCCTGTTTGGTGACATGAAAGCAAGATGGCGAGTTCATCTCCGGTTGATCGTTCGTTCCGTGTTACTTCAACACCAAACTAATGACATTTTTTACCTGTTTTGTATTTCGTAAAACGTCAGTACTTTTAAAGATATTGCCCAAAAAAATCTTATGAGTAGTGATTTAGTGATAGAAACATTCAGAGATTGTTAAAATTATTTTTAATCGGATGTGCATCTATCCCACCTGAGGAATGTTGGTTTTTTTTTCAGTGATTTGTGATTCGGTCAGGTGTTTTCATTTTAGAAACAAAATTTTGTTCTTGCGCAGTGAGTGCTGAAAGTTGCCTAGTTCAGATGTATTTGTGTCGTGGGGATGTTAGATGTCGGGACTGTTTTCAATGTTGGGAAACAAAAGCGTGAACTATTTGTTTTGATAGACCGATAAAAAGTATTGAGAAGGTCGGAAGGAAACTGCTCCGGCCTGAGTGATGGCCTTCAGTGAGGTGAGTGTGACAACATTTCATTTTTACTTTTAAAATCTTAAATTTACACTTAAGTAAAAACAATATAAATTTTGTACCTACCTTCTAAATAAAGTCTACTATTCTCTAAATACTTCCTATTGACGTTACTATATAAGTTTTAATTTTGAATAATTCAAGTTATCATTTAAATATCTTGCCAATCTGCAAAGGGGCAGTGCTAAGCTAATATAATTCTAAATTAATGTGGAGGTTCATGCCAAGCATTTCAACATTCATTATTAAAGAATGATGACACACAAGATGTTTTGAAATGTGAGGCTGTGTATCATAAGTTTATGCAACTCCAGAATTACTTAAGCTATAACATAATCTACACATTTATCCTTTCAACATTTATTTGTATAAGTTCTATACTCCTCCCACTGTATAAGGCAAGTTGTGACCACAATTACAATGATAATGATATGATAAGGCAACCTGTATTGAAATAAAGCAGTAGCTCTAAACAATATATAACTCTCTTTTACTGTAAACGAGGGTTATGACTATCTTTTCATTTAAATTAATTAATATGCTGAGGAGACAAGACTGCTCCATACTATAAAAACTCTCTTCTACTCAAGACGAAAACGGTGGCCACAGTAATTGTTTGAGATAGTAGGTATCTATCAAAAACCTATAAATTGTATTTTTTATAAGTTTTAAATAACTGAGTTATATGTGTGAAATTATAACTTTGAATGCAACAAAGAATGTTAAATGTAAAAAACATTTTCCCACTTCACTCCATGTTATTAAGGACCTAAATATCTTAAACACATTATCTAGTTATTAACAATTGTTATGTGCTAAAACACCCATGATCCTTTTCAATTGCTGTGTTGAGACAAAAATACATTGTTTAATTGTTCACTATTTTATGGACTTGTTAATTTCAATTATTACAAGATCTGTATAATAAACTACATAGTTATAATAATTATTAAGCATAGCCTACTTATTCGATGTATTTGAAAATTTTTACACATTCTTATTATATAATTTTATTAAATAATTGGCTTTTGCAATCTGAGAAGAAAATGTTATTATCAAAGTAATAAGAAATGACTTACTGAATTCTAATGGATAGTTTGCAGTTAGTTAAGTAACAATTGCAGGTGAGTCTTTAAATCACTCAGTATTTGCAAATATGAACATATTATCATGTTAAAATATTTAATTTGTTTATAATTCACTGACAAGTTAAGTATTTTAATTTCTATACAAATTGGCCCTTGAATGCAATCTCATCTAGTTGCAAGAGATGTTGCTGGGCTAACGTGTTGGCAGTACAGCCGTTTGAAACCCATTCGGCACCCCACCCCGCACATATTTGCTATTAGCAGCATAACTAACCTAGTAACCCTTTCAGGGGTCTAACCTGGGACTTCCCACTTATATATTCAGAGTTATCATTACACCAGGAAGGTAAACAGTAGCTGTTGACTACATAAACATAAGCCCTAATTTGCTACAATCTGCATAAATAAAATCTGTATGGTAGCAATTATAATTCACAAACAGATCTTTCCACAGAACACTCATAAATCAAAATGCTGTACAGCCGCTTTTAGTATCTAAAAGTAAAATCTTTTTCCCTAAATTTCTTATTGTGCAGCTAACACTGTATATATTTTTTTCCACTTGATTAGCACTCTTGGAACATGAAACTTATAAAATCAAGGAAGTTATCATCTTTCTAATATTATAATGTAATTGTGGTTTAGAATAACAATCATGTTGCATTCATAGAAAATAATTTTAATCTGTGAATTGTATAGTTGGTTCACGCAAGAACATTTCACATATTTGTATATATAACTAAGTTATGAAATTTAAATAACTCTGTTGTAAGGAAACTGTGTATAAGTATTCATTATCAGTTTGAACAATTTCCAATCTCATTTAAAATGCCTGGAGATAGATATTTTACGGTTTGACTACTTAAAAGTCTACATTTCATTAATAAATCGTATTATTTAATAATAATTATAATATGATGATTTTGAAGTATTATGCCAAAATTGTAATGTGGCTCAGTTATGTAGTGAATGAACTTCAGGCGAAGAAGCTTTGGTGCATAAATTGGGTCCAGAGAAACTTGATACAAATTCAACTAAAAATTTATGATTGGAAGGAAAAGTTTAGAGCAAGTAAGAATATTCTTGAATGAATGAATGACAAAGAAGAACAATTATTACAACTGAATTTTATGTTCCAAGTAAAATGGCCTGTTCTCTTACACAACTCTGGTTGGCCTCATTATATGGATAGCTATAGTTATGCATAGTTTATTCCCACGCTGCGATTGTTATTCCACGTTCGAAGAGAGTGCGTGCGTGGCCGAAACGATATCGCTCGTGAGACCCTGTTACGTTTTCGGAGGTCAAACTATACCGTAACGAGTTTATTAAATGCTGGTTGGCCATGTTATCTACCTTCCTTCCTATAGAATTCTAGTTCAAGTTAGGTAGCGCTTCCAAATTGATTGACGCAAAAACAATCTAACTAATATTATGTATTATAAAGGTGGATAGTTTGTTTGGTTGAACGCACCAATCCCGGGAACTACTGAATCGAATTGGAAAAATCCATTTGTGTTGGATAGTCCATTTATCGAAGAAAGCTATATGCTATATAATATATATGTAATCGTAGCTTAATGTTTATTAAGCTACGATTAGACGAAAGCATATTTTTTTTGCAAAAATGGGAAAAAATATTTTTGAAAGTTTCCGATGCGCGCGATGCGTAAATGGTTATAGTTACGGTTATAACGCCGAAACACCATATGACGCAATAAAGAGAATTCTTTAAAAGTTATAAAAAAACTCCGGCACAGCATAATATGACTATCATTTAAGTTTGACACGCAGACGAAGTCGCGGGGGACCGCCAGGATAAAATACACGAGTGGGACCTAAATTTCTGTACATTATTTTGGCGCAGTGGTCTGATAGGCCGAAGTCCCGTGTTTGACATAATTTTTTTGTATCTTTTTTTTTATAAATATCCAAGTGCTTGACTGCAATCACACCTGATGGTAAATGATGATGCAGCCTAAGATGAAGCGCGCTTGCCTAGAAGATGCCTATTCACTCTTGATTTGAAGGTACCCAGATTATGGTATCGGGGAAGACGGAAGATGGGAGGGCATTCCAGCCTTTTGCGTTGCGGATAAGAAAGGAATAAGCAAAACGCTTCGTACGTGTATTTCAACAACGTAACGGTGCAGATTCTTTCGGTACCTCGCAGTTCGATGGTAGAAAGGAGATGGTTTGACCAAGTCGAATCGAATAGCTCCTGAGCACACTCCGAAATGTATCTGGTAAGATAGCAACTAGACAAGGCTGAAACTTTGATACCGTATTAGAAGCTAATAACTCCCTTATAGCCTATAAATAGTCCACACGGGCCTCCCCAAACGGGAGGGTTTGGCCATAATCACCGCGCTGGCCGTATTAGTTATATATCCTTAGTCGCCTCGTAAGACACCCGCGGGAATAGGACGCTTGGTGACAAGTGACAACTGTATTCTGATCTGCCGTCACCACCCGGCACTATAACTCCCTTCATGTAATCAACCCATAACCGGCCCACTACCGGGCACGGGTCTCCTCCCACAATCAGAAAGGGGTTAAGACGGTAGTCCATCACGCTGGCCCAGTGCGGATTGGTGGACTAACTCTTACCTATAAATAAAAATAAAATGAAATAAATGTTATTATATGTATTATAAAACGAAATAGCAACGAAAACAAATTCTATAATTTTTAACATTTTCAATAAACATTTAAAAAGTTTATTGTTTTTAAATACAAAAAACAGGTTATAACTAAAGGTAGATCTAAATATAAGTAATAACAAGTTTTGTTCTAAGCTACAACCCAAAGTATGTGTACACAACATTGAATTAAATGAAAGAAAATTTAAAATAAAGTTTAAGTTGAAACAGGAAATAAACACTTAAAAAAATAATATATATAAAGATATCTATTAATTTGATAATTAAAAATATTAATTATTTTGTTAAAACTGTCACATTTTATACATATATATATATTATACCATATATAAACGTAGTTCCCATTCTCGGATCTACTCTTTGAAGTGTTATGTACATACCCCTTACATACCAATGTAAATGATGAATTCTAACTACACGAAGAAGCCTACTTAAAATTGTGTTACAAAAATATGGCCCACTAATAGCGTCAGTGTAAACAAAGTTTTGTTTGCATTATGACTAGCGCGTTATCTATACGGGCCGTGGTTTCCTCATAGGGCCCCCAATCGCACCCGTGTGTCACAAATGCAGCCGTGCATAACCAGCCTCACGTGAACCGATGTATGTATAACCCGTGCCATTAAATAAAAGATTTGTAAAAGGCAGCATATGTGCAATCTCATACGTAATATATTATGTTAGCAAGACATAGCACGACATTGGACAAGAAAATTAGGCGGGTGTTCCTTTAGCTATCACAATTGCACATTGTCATTTAAAATTTAAAAAAAAACTAGGTGTGAATTCATACCCAAGTTTTTTATCATTTACGTAATCTATAAACCATAAAAGAGGATTTTTCTATAAGCTTACGTTTAGTACAAATTTTGAACATTTTGAAGAGACGCTTCAAAATATCATATAAATACGATTAATTTCCTTTAAACCAAACCTGCAACAGGACGACTCATAAAAATGTTACTTTAGAAATGGCCACTGGTTTTAATATATTAGGTACTAAGTTGTTAAAAAAATATCTATATACCCGTACTATTTTCTAAAATCCAGCAGACATGGCTTAAATTATAATGAAACTGGTTTAATTCTGGAATTGTTGTTTCAAACAAGAATTCTGACACCAGTATAACTAGTTGCTTTTAGAATATTTTTTCTTAATATTCCATCTGACTACAAAAGGGTAAGATTGTGAAAGGCAGTCAGCATCATAAAATCAGCAGGGACCATCAGTACTTAACTATCAGTATATCAACACATTATAGGGAACGGGTCTCCCACGATGACGCAGGCCCAGTGCGGAGTGGTGGACTTAACTTTATGGATGCATTAAAATAAATAAATAAAAAATGTAACAATAATATCACATTGAAGACGTGTTAGATAACGTCCCTGTTGAGGGTCTAAGATTAGTGTTGCCCAAATTCAGTCTTGGTCTTGCAGTCTTGGTCTTGTTCTTGCGTTTTTGCAAGACCAAGACCAAGAACAAGACCGCGTATTTTTAGCAAGACCAAGACCAAGACTGACCGTGCAAGACTTGAGCAAGAACAAGACATAGCCTGCAAGACTCTTGCGTCTTGCAGCTAGGACTTAGCGCTATTTCACGGAGTAGTTAGGTGTAACAGTTCGGTGTATAGGTAGGTAGGTACGCTTAGGAATTCTATGAGACGCAAAAAACTATATCAAAGAATATGAAAAACTGGACCTATGCGCATTACGACTAATACCATAAACATAGCGAATAAAAAAATATCTATTAAAATCAAACTGAGTGCATGCATAGTTATGTTTTAACCATCGGCACTTTGATAATGCGGCATCAAAGGTTTTGTACTTACTTCTCAAAGAAATTTGCCGCTTTTCGGAAGTACATGGTTATGATACACGCGCCGGCGGCTTCTTTTGAAATCTAAAACAATCGTTGCCGCCGCGCCGAAATCATAACATTTGACACTATTCATGCAAAATAATTTCGAATTTTAAGAGTACCTACAGGTGTTCGAAAGAATAAATAAGTTTCAGAGTGCTTAGAATGAAAATGAATACATTATACTGATCACGCAAGTAGTATTATGATTAGGATAAAATGGTGAGGATAGGTAGTAGATGTCATAATAATTCATTCTAGTAAGTAATTATAATATTGATTACTTATATGGTTTTAAACTAATTACTTAGGTACTATTATTGTACATTTAGTCATTATATTTCTTAAGTTTTTACAAGTTGTTTTAGCAAATGTAAGCTTATAAATCATAAATGTTTATTAAGAAACAGTTACTTCCATGGAAAACGACATATAGGTCAGTTGATTTTTCGAATTTCTTATCAAATCTTCAGTTATTTATTAATCTGCTTGATCTTTACTATGGCTATGTTAATTCAAGCTCACAATGTTCCAATTCTAATACGTTTTTCTAAGATTTAAAGTAAACTTTAATAAATAGTAATAGACTAATAGGTAATTGCAAGACTTGCAAGACTCTTGCTGCAAGACCAAGACCAAGACCAAGACTAGGAGCGCAAGACCAAGACCAAGACCAAGACCAGGTGTATTGGCGCAAGACCAAGACCAAGACTGGCTAAGTCTCGTCTTGTTCTTGCATTTGGGCAACACTATCTAAGATATTTTAAAATATTTGTGCAGTAATATGCTGTCTTTTCTAAATCTCCCTACAAAAGACCTATGTCCAGCAGTGGACGTCGATTGGTTGATATGATGATGATGATGATGATGATGAATATGCTGTCAGTCCTCAAAAAGTGGCCATGATAAATGAGATTTCGTAACGTATTTCGGTTTGTTTGCTAGTGAGAAAACCAATGTGTGTGCGTTACCTCCGATCAAGCAATAAAAGTGAAGGAATCGAATATTAACTTGTAATTATTAGTGTTGGTTGTTGGAAAAAAGCAACTGCCTAGTTTCTTGCCGGATTCATTCTTCTCTGTAAAATGTGTCTTGCGAACCGTTAGTAGACTCACTGCAATTAGATAAATAGTATAAAATGTGCGTTTCAAATCAATATTAAACTCTGGAATATCTTTTTTTAAACCAACATATTCAAAGTAATAAATATCTTTAAATATGTAACAGGAACCCAAAAGTACCTCAAGTACGTACGTATTACATTCTATTGATCGAAGGTGAGAACCCTATTAGGTACCTAGGTGGAAACCTTATTTCCCGCTTTATTGCTGAGCGTTTGTGCACGAATTAACAAGTGTAAAAATAATAGTTATACTCTTTTTATAGCGTTTGCTTTATAACATATAATACGTTATTACGTTTCACAATTTATTTGGTGTGAGATTAGGAACTATCTAAATAAAAACTTTAAATTATCTATCCTAACAGTCACGGGTGAGCCGCTTTGTAACACTGTGTCTCACATAATGTCGCCCATCCACCTGGGGGTTATTATTTATCCCACTCGAAGTTGATATTTAACTGCAATCTCACCTGGTGGTAAGTAATGATGCAGTCTAATATGGTTAAGGTTAAGAAGGCTAACCATTGGGGGTGTGTAGCAGTGATATAAAACTTATACCTCTTTAAATCGGTTTCTACGCAGATTTCTACCGGATCACTAAATAGGTTGGCGGTACGTGTTCGTCGGTTGGCTAGGAACTAGTCAGTTACTCACGGTGTAAGTCTTCTATCAGTTATCTATCGATGCTGTGTTTCCCAGCACGGGATTGACACTCACAACAATCTCAATAAGGTCTATCGATCCAATGTCAATTAAGCATCCCTACTCGATTGGCTATGTCCGCATCTCTGGTTTTTTAACTGCATTTACAAAGCTTTGCATGAGGCCCATATTTGTGATGAAGATCGCTAGCTTGATAGCCAGCTGATCATCACCACAGGGAATTTTGTTTGAAAGTGGCGACAAAGTTTTCTTAAACGTTACCAATCAGAGTTTTATCGGCGGTTACATCTTCCATGAAATAATGACCTATCCAACTACACAGTGTCTGTAACCTGCTAAAATTGACATAAGCTGCATGATATATTTTAACACGTATGTTTTTATTTCTTAAGTGGTAGGTCCATAAAGAAACTGATAAGTTTCGACGTCTAACCATGAAAATTGTTGTAAAAAGGTTGTTAACAGAATTGAATATCCCCGTCAGTCATCTTGTCGATATGAATAAACCGCAACGGTCGTGCGCGCCGGGTCGTCGACCCGGACTTATCAGCAATCAAATTTGTACAGTCCTCCGGTTTTGTGAAAACAAACTCATAGTAATTAGGTTAGGTTAGAATTCAACCGACTAACACCCGTACTCACAAACATTACTATAATATGATTTTCAGAGCATCCGAACGCACAGATTTATTTAATAAGGGCACCAACAGGTTACAAAAAAAAACAATCAAAACTATTACATAGAGCATACAAGCTAAACAATAATTAATAATGTAAACCCACTTACGGGTTTAAATTATTATTAAGTAGAAGAAAGAAAATAAAAACGAAAATACTACCTACAAGTTTTACTGTCGACGCGCTCAAAAAATAATTCGACAATTTATCTTTAAACTTTGGAAGACTGTCGCCTGTTATATAATTATCAACAGCTTTACTAATATTACTATAATCTCTGTAAGATGGCAACTCCTGAGGATGCTCCGGTTTCGGCATATATGTTTTAATATAGCAAATTAAGCTCAAATTTTCATAATTTATCATTTTTAAATTGCGCAAAGTTAGCGTAGAGGGTACATTGCCAATAATCTGTTTGGTATGGAGTAAAAGGATTGAAGAAATTGTAAATTACACCATACAGATTCTCCTGCTTTTTGCGGAGTAGGTATAGCAAATTTAGCTAAATTCTCATAACTTGTTAACATTCTCGCTGCAACGCCAGATAAATTTTAATTTATTGAAGAATTACGTGATTTTTTAATAATCTGGGGCCCATTAAATATCAACTCATTTGAGTCACGCAACTTAACTCAGTTCTATTATAACATCCTCCATGATGAGTATATTTAGATTTATATATCCACCTATAAGATTAATAATTATTTTTTGAAGAATTACGTGACATTCTATTTTTTAATAATCTGAGGCCCATTCAATATCAACTGATTTGAGTCACGCACTTAACTCAATTCTATTATAACATCCTCCATGATGAATTCATGTAGTTTTTATATATTCATCACCGATGATGTTATAATAGAATTGAGTTACATTCATTTGTAATATTTACTTGAATGCCGTGTTATTTATTAAAATAGATTAGTCTCGTGCCTATACACATTACTTTACACGTTCATATATTTTATTAGGATGTTAAAAATGTTTGTAATGTGATTCCTGTAAAACACACTGGCAATCCTTAAAGAAAACAAGTTTGATAATAACGCAATTTCATAGCTAAATTTTAAATGTACAAGCTACTCCTTTTACTTAAAGGTGACGCCGAATTTGAGTCACGTACTAAACGATCGATGCGGGTTTACTGCGCTTAAGTTGCTCTACATTCGATTAAACGTTTTGAGCGTGTAATATATCGTGGAAATCGAGGAGTTATTACTTATTGAAATCTTAAACTTTTTACGATTTAGCGTATTGAATGCCTCACTGGTGGGCCTGATGTTAGGTGATCGCCGCCGCACATATCAAAAAAATTGACAAATAAATAAAACTGTCGTAGTCTTACGATTATTATATTTATTTAAATATTAAATGGTATGACAACCTAGACTAGAGTTTATACTACTTTGTTTTGATCTCTTTATTTCATGACTCAGAAGCTCATTTCAATGCACATGACGATTGACGATAGAAAGACGACGAGTCCATATATTAAAAGTTTGTTTTAATTAATGGTTTTGTACAAAATTCAACTGGAAAAAATATTAATTGATATAATGGAAGAATATTTGTAACTTTGATAATAATTACATCTACTTTTTTTTTTAAAGTTTCTTACTGTTGTCTTGGTGGTTTCTTAATGTTAATTTATATGAAATAAAAAGCTTCCATAAAACGCAGTTAAAAAATTCATTCGGCCGTCTTAACTACTCATAAAACTTATAATCCTCGGAACTATTGATGCCAGTTCTGAAGCAAGTACTTCAAGCTGAGTGAAAATACCAGTATAGGCAAATAGTGAATATTTTTGGGTTTTAAAGTTTAAACAGTACGTGAGGCTTAGGCAATGTAGGTGACGTCTAATAAGTTGAAGTGTTGGATAATTTCCAAAGCGACTCGTTAGTAGTTTGGTATAGATACATCAACTCAGTTGTGCGCGCGGCCCTATGTGTGGGTAAACCTTGTACATATACAGTGACTTTGTGTGCGTGACAAGAGGTACAGTCGGGTACAAATACAAATACAGTTATTTACGGGTTATATACGGGTTTTTTTTTAAAAAAACAGTTATTTGGTAATTTAATGTTTATTTATTGAACATTATTCTGAATCGCTACTTGAAAAATCAAATGATGAATTTTCGGATTCGCTGCTCTCATCAAGGTTAATTATGAATTCTGACTCCATGTCAAAATGTCTATAGTATTCTTCTTCTTTCTTTTGTACATGTCGACAAGTATTACCCCACATCCCTTCATCAATTTGACTTAAACATTCATTTATGAGTTTCATTATTTCCGTCACATTTTGGTCGACATTACGCGAAGCAATATAATTTTTTAAAATTCCCCACACATATTCTATGGGGTTTAGTTCAGGATGATATGGTGGCAATCGAAGAACTTTTATGCCATATCGCTGAAGTATGTCATCAATCTTGTAACAGATATAGTTTTCTTTATTTTTTTTAATCAAATCATACAGTTCAATTTTTTTCATATCTTGATTAAAAGCTATATTTTTTTCTGTCAGCCATCTCTGCATTTCTATTTTTTTGGAATTCGAATTTGGGGCTCTGTCATTTTGAACGTTATGGTATGAGGCATTATCAAGCACAACCACAGAGTTAGGTGGAAGATTCGGTACTAGACGTTCTTTTAGCCACTTTTCATAGTTTTCCGCGTTCATGTTAGAATGGTAATCACCAGAAACACTATTTGCTTTGTATGTCAATAGTGCGTTAGGTACGAAACCTTGTTCTGAACCAGCATGCACAATGATAATTCTTTGTCCTTTCGACAGGTTTCTCTTTAAAGGTGGTCCATCTTTATTACCCCATCCTTTGTTTTGAACATGATTAGTTAAGATATAGCTCTCATCTGTATATACGATACACCGATTTTCTTGACGGTATCTGAGTAAATTTTTTAGGTAGGAAAATCGTAGTTTTTGGATGTCATGCCGCTCTATAATAACACGTCTGTTATCCACAGTTTTTCGCCATTTGTATCCCAACTTTAACAAAGCTGTACGCAGAGTCGAAATACTTCCATCATAGTTAAGTTTATCTTGAAATATTCCTTTCAACTTTAGCAAGGTAGGTAACTCACGATGTTCTAAATGGTAATTTTGAATAGTGGAACGTATAACATCAACGTTAAAGTTGTCTAATTCTAACTTCTTTAAACGTTTTTTACGGTCTTTATGCGGAGATTTAAACTTAGAGTCAGATTCTTTTCCTTCAGCCAATATATTAGTAACTGTTCTCTCTGATACCCCCACTGCCATTGCTGTTCTTTTCCGTACGCTATTTAAATGTTCACTTAGTTTCGATATTAAAATTGGACTTGCACTGCAAACTGGATCACTTACTAGTTCCAATATATCTCTCGCATCTATTTTCAGAAATTCGTATACCTTAGCAATGGTTTCTCGAGTCTAAAACAATAATACGTAAACGTCAACAAGGATATATTTTTTCGTATATAGAATCATAATAAATACCTATTCATTACATCTAAATTTAAAAATAAAAAATATTTACCTGACTCCTTAAACATTTTTTCCGTGAAGAACTAGACATTTTCGTAAACGACTGTACCCGTAAGAAAAAGCGATAGGAACACGTCTTGCTCGAACGACGACTGCCGCGTCACTGCCACACGAATGAAAGTTGTATATTTACAAGCGCACGCACACATAGGGCCGCGCGCACAACTGAGTTGAAGTATCTATAACTCTGTAATGTTTGTCCAACAGTGTAAACACCTGCCCAGCCAGAGAGTGTTACCTACTTTTGTTTGATTATTCTGGAATTCGAAATACCGAGTTCCTGCAATAGATAGACGGTTCTACTCTGAGTGCCCTGTGTGAGATTTTCCACCTAGCTACGTTTACGTATTCGATAGCGTGAAAGTTACCTACGATTTGTATTGAATCGAAAGTATTGTATTGAATTGAACCGTAGAAAGTGATTTAACGTAGTGGGGTTTAATAAATTGTCATATATGGATCAAGTTTGGCAGTTATAGAGCCGTTAATGATAGGAGAAAATTTACATAAATTTACACACAAGACATATAAACCTGTGCCATGGAATGTAGAATTCACTGTGATCAAGACCTTTGCCTAGTTTTGAACTAACGATAGAACAATGTCGATATGTCTCTAACTTGTCATATAATCTAACAATCTTGTCATTAATTTTTAGTGTAAATTTGTCTTTCAAAATCACGCGTTTTAATACATATCAAAATAAAAATAAATAAGAGATTTTCATCATATTACGTTTATTATACAAGTTTTTAAAAGAAAAACTCTGCTACACTTAATTACTTGTAATGAATATTACTACCCGCAGAGTATCATTCTGGTTCCTTTCGGTACCTACGAACGTTTTAGCGATCCAGTGTTAAATTCATTGCGAATGTGTCTCAGTAAAAAGTTTTTGTTTATTCTCTCTTTCCTACCCATACATAATAGTAACCTATAAATTTGATTTATCGATTTCTTAACCACTGCGCTATCATCGCTTCTATTACAATACGATATAAGCTATGACATTATTTACGTGCGCTTGTAAGTGAAACTTCTATACAGTCTAGGGGGAGAATATCTCGGGTAGGAATTTATAATTCGGCTTCCCGCCAAATGCGTTTGGAATATGTGACACGTGTATTTTATTCGTTAATATCCCAATGCGTTTAACTCCTTTGTCGTTTGCTAGCTTATTTTTTTTAATACAAGACACAAAAAAAAAGAAAACGTCATTCGTTTGAAAAAATTTAGTATTTAGACGATCCAAAGTGAAAATATGAATTTAAATAAGTTGTTGCCCGCGCACTTCGTCAGTGTTTATTTCGGGTTTTAACAAATTCGGTGGGAGCCGTTGGTTTTCCTAGGATAAATACACTATTTTACTCTCCGTCTTTTCAACTAACCTTTGCCAAAAATCAAGTTCATTGGTTTGTTAGGGCATTGGGCAAAGGCAAGGGCATTAGGTAGGATAAACCAACAAAAACACTTTAGCGTTTATAATGTTAGTTAGGATAAGAAATTGTCTATAAATAATAAACTTGTTTACTTAACGGTCTACATGCAAACATATTTCTTAACTCTTGGAGGCTCTATTTATGGAAGAGTTTAATAAAACTGACCTTTGACCTCAGCACTTCGTGATTCATGTGAACTATTGGGCCCGTGGGTGAAAGGTGGGGAGCTATGGTACTGTTTAGCTGCCATTGTATTTGTAAAGGGCCTGTTACACGACAGCAAGCCTTATTTGTACTGTTGCTATGGTAACCCCAATTCCCTTTTTTTTGTTTGTGGGGCCAATCTCATTATGAGATAACCGATAGTTAGGGTGGATTATTAACCACTAAAACCTCCTTGGTGGCCAACCTTTGCACATATTGCGAAGTTCCAGTATCTCATAAGACCACACCGGTGCCTTTGTAATACAATGCTAACAAGGATCAGCTAGGGGAAAAAGGTCCCCCAAACTCATTTCCCCAAGATCTGAGTCTTCCCGGGATTTAAGCACGTCGTTTTTTGTACCAAACTAGAGAAAATTTTAAAACATAGATTACCGAATTGCCTCTGCAGCGGACTGACTGTGGATCCTCCTATTATTCGACAGCGCTTACCACTTCGCCATCCAGGTCAGCAAATACGTAACACAACGCATGTTTAAATTCAAATTCAAACATTCTAAATTCATCAAGTTAACGGCGTGATAATAATGTATAGATATAATTGAAAATGAATATTAACACTAAACTAACTAATATAATAATAATATAAAAATCAATGTTACATTAATTAATTAAATAAAACAAAACGTAAATGAACATATAGAACAATCAATAATATAAGTATATATGTAAAATTAAATACATTAGGTATATGAAATGGTTAAACAATACACATAAGCACTATAAGGTCCAACGGTAAGTTAAAATAAGTATTGCAGAACGCGGAAATGAATCGGTTAAATCATGTAAATAATAACGTTATTTTTATTTCAATAACTAAGTCGGTATAATGCTAAATAGTTAGTCCAATTAACGCGTGAAAAAGTTTTTTAATAAGCCCTTAACGGAAATATGTTATGCGAGAAGGAAAAAAATATTGTTGTCAATTAATTCAAATTTTCCTCCGTAGACAAATGTTCTTGTAGGTCCGTTGGTACCTACAAGAACATTTGTCAAAATAAATAAAAGTATACAAATAGTGAATTAACTAAATCCACTCAAATGAGTGGTATCAATAGGACCAACAAAAATAGATTTTGGTTTGATGGTGGAATAGTGATTAAGCTTCGATTATGATGTAAACATCAAAGGCATGGAGGCATTTCCAAAACCAGGTTACCAACTTAAATTACAAAGTCTAGTGTCGGTATTTCGTCTATGTATCAGCGCGGCTACGGCTTCCTTTGGAAAAATAACAACATATATAATATAATGTATACCAGCTTGTCGATAACAGAAATTACGTTGACACGTTAACATTGACGATACCAATAATGGACTTCGTAAATTATCACTTGCTTCAACGGTGAACGAAACCAGCGTGAGGAATCCTGCATTCCTGAGAGTTCTACCAATCCGCACTGGGCCTACGGACGGAGCGTGGTGGACTAAGGACTAAACCCCTTCTTATTGTGGGACGAGACCTGTGCCCTGTCGTGGGCTGGTAATGGGTTGATATGATGGAGATGATCTAGATTTTTACACATTTTTTTTTTAATTGGTATTTCCTAGGTTTTGATGTGCTGTGTAAAGTTATACGTGCTATTTATTTATTCAAAATAAAAAAAGATAGCCTTTTTGCTTTCCATTGCCATAGTAGGTTTAACTTAATAAGCCAACCAACCCTAATGGGAGCATCGTGGCCGCTCTGAAACCGTATCTCCCATGAGAGAGAATGTATTTGCACACCAATGGGACCTTAAAATGAAAATATATGATGTGACATATGATGTTTATTACATTTCTAATTTAATCGCAAATTTTATCTAAAAGAAGTTATTACAATCATTGTAATAATGGCAGCACTGCATAATATCGTTTATTACCCCAACGTTCCCACCGGTTGCCCTACTTACCGATCATTTAACTAGTCGCCAGTTTATTATGAAGTATTGCAGGCATAAGCAGGATAAAAATAATAAATTGCGGCATTGTAGGGGATCGTTACGACGTAGAGGGTCCGGTGATTGCTATTTATTCTTCATGTATGACTATCATAGGTACTCTTACCTACTACCTATATACTATAGCTGTCCCGGCGAACTTCGTACCGTGGATCTTTTTTTTTTTTATGAATGTTATATTTTAATACTTATTAACCTATTCCGGTCTGAGAGAAATCCAAAAAATCAAATATCATAAAAATTGGTCCAGCCGTTCTTGAGTTATAAATGATGTAACTAACACAACTATCTTTTATACATATAGATGTTGCGTGGAACAAAAGGAAAGTCGAAAAATGAGATTGGGTATAGTAGTATTAGATATGTTGTTAAGTTAACAATCTGGACTAAAACAGAATTAAATTAAACGAAAGTTTTTTTTTAAATTTCCGTTCATAGTCTGTATCCTCTGTATGTGTCGAACAGTTTATATGTACGCCTTACAATAATGGGAAGAAGGCTTGTCACTAGATGGCGCTCTTTCACTACCATATATATATATATATATATATATATATATAAACGTAGTTAAGTATCAGGCTATCGAATGAGTAAATATATTTAGATTACCATTACCCATTGGCCCGAGTTTATTAATATGTACCTACGAAGAGAGATTCCACCCTTGTAAAAATCATATCTGCCTAGCCTTCTTTGACTATATTATGTTATCATAACAAGAGGTTTATAAAACAAATGCAGTCCACTGCTAGCTACCCTCTGTTGGAATTTCTGTTTTGTTTTAATCAATAGCCTCTTTAGCTTTACAGTTACCAATATTTGATATAAAATCATGTACTTACATTTTGATATTTTATATTTATGGACTAAGGCCTCATGTACGCAAAAATATAAATTAATCGGTCAATATTTGAGAAAGCCTGTTAGGAAGGCAATTGAATTAAGCAATAAATGACACAACATTTTTGAAGATAAAAAAGGTCCATCGACGTCCGTCGGAGTGCACGTTAAGCGGTCCATAACATTTATTAGAATTAATCATCACTAGCTTGTGATAATAATCTTTAAAGCCCACCAAACCACATTGGAGCAGCGTGTTGGGTAGTGTGTAAATGTAAAATTATCTCGTAAGTGAGAATAGGATGATGATGATAATTCAACATCACTAACCTTGACGTTATACGCAGAACAATGATATAGAAATTGAAGCCGTCGACCTGGTACGCTGATGAATCGTGATGCAAGCGGTTGGGCAAGAGACAATAATTCCGCAATACCAACCGATAGCTGTTATTAGTTGAAAGTTACGATGGAAGGAGACGCCACAATACCGTAGATTTAACCGCAATAATAATAGAATAATTGGTTCAAATTTTATGTTACTCTAATAGCGTAGTGACTTTGTTGTTCATCTTCTTTAATATTACTTTCTACGTTTAATTGGACTAATAAATATATAACATTATATATTAGTGCACCAATCAGCACTGGGCCTGCGTAAGCCCTTAACCCCTTCTAATTGTGGGAGGAGACCCGTGCCCTGTAGTTGGCCGTCAACGGGTCGATATGAATAATAAATATTATACCTGCCCCGTGAATAGTTTATTCCACACTATTTATTACAAACGAATTGAATTGCATGAAAGCTTACAAGTCACCTGAGCCAGTACAAGAAAATGCAACCTGAATTCTCATTGAGGAAACATAACTGTTGGAATGGACGTCGTTTTTTTTTAAATTTTTTTTTTGGAAATACATATATTAAACTACAAGTTAGCCATTGACTGCAATCTCATCTGGTGGTAAGTGATGATGCAGTCTAAGATAATAGCGGGCTAACCTGTTAGGGAGTATGGCAGTCATACCCCTAATCGGTTTCTACCCAACATCGCACCGGAACACTAAATCGCTTAGCGGCACGTCTTTGCCAGAAGGGTGGTAACTAGCCACGGACAAAGCCTCCCACCACATACACACAGACCTTTTGGTGAGAGGTATATGGCGTAAGAAAAATATAAATATATATATATATATATATATATATATAGTTATTATGCCATGTAGTCTGTTTAATTATACATACTCCTACATTTTATTTCCCTTTTCTTATTTCACTTAGCACTTGACAAGTGATGTTGAAGTCTAAACTGTGACAGGTATTGCAGTTAAATTAAGTGGCATCGTACCGGAACGCTAAAAAGCTTGGCGGTATATCTTTGCCGAAAGACGTGCCATTTATTTATGTCTCCACACGAATGTGTAGACACTAAGCTGTGAATAATATATCGCCATGTAGCAGGTTGAAACTATGCGAAACTATGTACCTACCTGCTAATGTAAGTGACACTTTAAGTATCAAGATATAGCATGAAGATACTGGTATTACCAGTAATATGTCAAGTAAGTAACCTGTTAGTCGACCCGTTCCTAATGATATGACGCACACTTTTAATTCATCTATCATGTTGCGATTCCGTTTTTATAGCGGTTTGTGGTAACTGCTTACTTCAATCGCGTGCGGAACTCGTTCTTATGGAATAGGTGCTTAGTTTTTGCTTTACAAAAGTAATGCAAGATAGTGTAAAGTTGGGTCCAGATGTGTATCATTTGCCTATTACGAGCACACTATCTCTATATCGTTCGTCTTAACTTACGATAGACGCCTTTCAAGCTTACTCCGTATGCTACAATAATCGAGTAGGAAATCTTTCTATTCTCCTACTTTTATATGATTACGAGATACGTCCTGTTCCATATCGAGTCTGTTTTGATCCGATCATCAAAGGCGAGCTGACACAGAACTTGGCAATTTGATTTAAATCAATTTAAGTAGTCAAATGAAAGTATACGATACGGATACAGTGATCGGATCCGAACCGAATTATATCAAGAACTTTTTCATGAATGGTCAAAATGCCGTGCGATACGATATGAACCGAATTGCGTATCATACACAACCTCACATACGCTGTCATGATAACCGTCAGCGATACGTATACGCTGATCGGATCAGGCAGGTGATATACGCAGCAAACCTAGTACTTGCACGAACGTATGTTAAATATTTAAGGAAATAGAAAAAGTGCAACGGCTGTATAACCACTAGAATACAAGGAATAGTCGTAGGCCATTTTTCCATACCGCCCGCCATTATGAACTGCTTCTTAACTCCTATTACATACTCAAATGTCTGTAACATGATTTATTCCCCTTTTTGTTAATGTGTAAGTGCCTAGAAAAAATATAAAAAAAGCCGATGTGCCGTTCTTATGTAGACCGTGTGTATTATAAGACTATTATCTTAGTCTGAATATACACGTACCAAAACCTCACCACAGACCCAATACCTGGACGGGCTGCTGTTATTTGTAAAAAGTTATGTTTAACTAGCTGTTGCCCGCTTTCTTCGTCCGCTTCCTGGGATAAAATATGATTCTCTTCGTCCATTCAACTAACTCTATGTAAAAAAATCGATTGATTAGTTGCTTAGTTAAGGCTTAACGGAAGGAAAAACATACAAACAAACACACTTTTACAGTTATAATAGGTAAGGAGTTGAATTCACGCGGACCACATTTTGTTACCAGATTTAACCATGTGGGTGATATCGACCACATCGCAACCATAGTACAACCACCATCGACACAGCGTACTTGCAGCCAGCCACATCGCAACCAACGTTGCGATAACCAGTTAATCTCTCTGTTTGCCACTAGCCACAACGTAACCACATCGCATCTGTATAACCGATAATGCAACCCACATTTTGTTGTTAACACAAAGCAACTACAAGACACTGCAGCAACACAATACAATCGTAACGACTGCTTAACCACTATTTGGCACTGCGATTTAGTTTGGTTGCGGTACGTGTGAATTCTCCCTAAGGCCCGATTTCACTGTTGAAACTAACTAACGCGATAAAGCAAGCTGAACTCAGCGAACGCGTTAAACTAGGTTTATGCCTGCAGTTTCAACATTATAACCAAAGTATCGCAAAACGTGGTTTCATTACACTTTCCAAACCAAACATTAGTTCCGTCATATCTGAAAAAAAATAACAAGTGGTACATTAGTCGATAGAAGTACCTACCGATAAAAATTTCGGAAAGTATAAACTTTAACTGACCGAAGATTAGAAAACTTATCCTTTCCGGATAAGCAAATGACACTGGTTAACAATAACAAGTCATTGGATGCATACGTCTGATTATAAAATAGATCTAATAATATATAATCAGTTGCCGTAGTTCAAGAGTATACTATAGAGTCTAGTATCATCGAAGTAAACTCGGTTTAGAGTCGCAAATCCTATGCTCCTGATCTCGGGGTTTACGAACGTTCTGTCAAAAAGTATTTCCATACTCGAAAACCACTACAGGTACCTACAGGTTAAAATGGATTAGGCTAAGAGCATACTGTAATTGTACTTAGTAATTAAAGACGATCAGTGCGTCAATGTATTAAGTACATAATTGAATTTGCATGCCCTTGACCTTACTTTCTAGTCTTGCTTTAGGAGATTATGCGCTTCTTTGTTTTACAAGTAGATAAGACTATTAACTACTTAGAGTTCATGTAAGATCTTGTGATTATTATGTTTTATTATTATAAATCAACACCTTTTTTATGTAACGTTATTTGAAGAAATAAATAAAATTCAATTCCATAAGATATGTTGAAAGGGTAAGGATTTTTAAAATCTTAATGTAAAGTAAATCTTTTAACGACTGTTTGGCCAGTCCCTACCTTCTGAGACCAAGGCCGTGGGTTCGATTCCCACAACTGGAAAATGTTTGTGTGATGAACATTAATATTATAATATTCATCAAAACAATTATCATTCATCTTAGTACCCATAAATCAAGCCGTAGAATGTCGTAGTATATTTATTTAACTAAAGAAATAAATTTGTTTGTTCTCCGATATTATTTTCGTTTAATTTTCAGTCCACTTAAACACTTTTTAATTAAAAATAGTTTGTAGGTCGTTAAGGCCATCTTGTAAGTAGGTTACGAGAGGTGAATCGGTGCTAAGTATTTCATCATTTGTGGGCGTGTACATTGCATCGCCTTATGCGTGTAAGAGGCCCGCTCGATAATTACACATATATCACTTTACTATAAAATCTATCTATATGCAAAACTAGTTAGCAACGTCCTAGTACCCACTAGGACACCACACATAAAAGTATCACTGAAACTTCATTAAAATAAATAATAATCATTTTTAAAATGTATATTGCATATTTCGTATTAACGGTAGGATCTATGAAAAATCATTGTAATTACTTGAAATCACATTTTTGTGATGCGAAAATTTGTATTAGGTTATCTGGTAAAAAAAACCAGTAACTACCCGGATTTAGCTTTCGTCTGTTATTTCCGCATTGGAGCACCGAAGTGGGTCTATGCTCTAAAACCCTAAATGTTTTTTTGAGACAGAGATAGTGAGGAGCCCTGTGCCTAACAGTGGTAAATAACAGGCTGAGAATTATGAAAACACAAGATATACCGGTGTCGTAACCTACATCACCTACTTAAACACTGAACAGCTGCTGTAATTCATGCTAATTGATGTCGCAATGACCTTGCCAGCCATTCTTTAGGTTCCTCGTGTTGCTTCTGCTCGGTTACACGAGTACGTATTTACCTACACCTAAGCATTATATAAAACGTGTCCAATTTCTATTAGGAAGGTACTAATGCTCAAGAGTGTTCACGCATGTTTAAGTCTTCTTTGTGCGACCTTATGAATATCTGTGTCAGCTTTACGTGTTGATGGCTTAACTGACGTAGCGGCAAGTGGGTGTTTGTTCGGTCGCCAACTGGTTTTTACTTTCATTTGATAAAGACAACGGGTGTATTGATGCACTGTCTGAGTATCATTTATTTTATATTTTTTGGATGGATTGTAGCTGATACACCTTAAGGGCGCCAGTGGGGGGAAGAACCTTGACGACATTGTAGGAAAGATGCGTTGTCGAATCGAGAATGCCTTCTGCGAGGAGTCGGATCTCTGAAGTACATACACGTGAAATTTCGATTTTGTAATATTCCCATAAATACGTGGGCAGCAACTAGCATCTAGTAGTTTATAAGAATAAAGTTAAGTGAGATACAGCTCTGCAACTCTGTTAGCATTTTAACTATTTTATTACTCCTACAATTGCTGTATACGCGTTACAAAATATTATGGCCGGTTTTAGGCGAGAACACCGTAAAAAGCGGTCTAGAATAAATAGTCTTTCATGAAATTCGCATTGCGTTGCCGCGTTTTTATATAAACTAAGTTTCGCAAACTCTAAATTCAATTACTTAGTAGACATTGCTTGATGTATTGCCCACATTAAAGCCCAATCATTACAAAGCTTGTATCTTTCTATAATGACCGCTTAGGTTAATCGTGTTAACACTAAAGTTATTATTAATTCAGATTGCGTTCCTTTAATTGGGTACCTGATGTTGCGTGACCGTACCACGTAGTCGCGGCACTTTCCAAAATTACACTCATTCTGCCACAGTGCTGTCCACACGGCAACGTTATGAGGATAAATGTGTAGTTATGCCTATCCAACTATCCCTAAATCGTATAAATGTTTTAGTGACCACTTTACGTTCAGCCACAGCCGTTTAGTATTATATAATAACGTTATTAAAACCAATAATGTTTTACGAGCATAGTTATACATTTTTTTTTCATTAAGTATCACGTACCCCGTGTCAGTTTATTTAAACTACTATCGAGACCTAATACTATATAACCTTAACATATGTCCATTGATTTAATACGTAACAATATTTCTAAGAATTAGATGCTAGATTTATCTTAGGTGTACGTAATATGGAAGGTACTTATGCCCGTTTTCACTTACAAGGAACAGGTCAGTGCCTAAATAAATAACGCCTAATCTCAGTAGATTCCTTGGCGTACATCAACCGTTCACCAAAAGTTATCACCGAAGAGTTGGTGAAATGTTTTTTTTTCTATAGACATCGCCGTACGTAATATGGAAGGTACTTATGCCCGTTTTCACTTACAAGGAACAGGTAAATGCCTAAATAAATAACGCCTAATTTCAGTAAATTCCTTGGCGTACATCAACCGTTCACCAAAAGTTATCATCGAAGAGTTGGTGATATTTTTTGTTCTATAGACATCTCATAAATCAATAGGCATTCGATTTAGGCGATGCCTAAGTTTTTTTACAACGGGCATTAGTGCTTGTAATCTTAAGACAGCACCAGCACTGCACAACATTACCTCAAAAGACTATGTCTGTTTAAGTCTTCTCACTATAACTGTTTTAGATGGCCACGATGTTGACAACTAAGCCTATTTTCATTAATTAATAAACTGTACCTATAGTCTTCATCAATCTACAAGATAGACTGGTTTTGGTTTAGGTATATTTTATGCACGGCTTACCTCCACATCAACACTCCAAGTGAGTATATAGTATAAGATTTGAATATAAGATGGCAAGTTATAGAAGTTACCTATATGATAAATCATCTCCTCCATCTCCTCACCTCCGCGTTTACAAACATTACATTCTCGTGGTGCTTCCGTTCGAACTGTGTAGGTTAAACCAATCAGGTCATTGAAATATGACGTCACACGTCATTTTTCATTAGTCTGGTGGGACGCCCTGTGACAGGAGGACTGTACACACTGATTTAAAAGTAATGTACATGTGTAAAATGCGGCGTAGGTATTACTGAATTTAACAAAAGTACGAAAGCCTGCTTACTAGCAGGTTGTTACCGAAATACTCGTATGAAAGGTCCAAATTCTACCATTTCTTCCTATAGGAATCCTTTTGATTTTAGTTAGTAAAAAAAAAGTTTTCGTTTGATTCCTATTAATTTTTAATTGACTTTTAAGACATGTTGGAAAATGAGGCGAATCCAAGTATCATCTTAATCTCTCTTGAAAGCCTAATCGTTGAGCATTCGGCTTCCATTTCTGGGAACCGAATTCAATCGCAGGTACGCACCGCGTGCGTTTTTGCCAATTAAATATTACTTGCTAAAACGGTGAAGGTACACAACTTGAAAAAACTTGCACGGCTGAGAGTTCTGCATAATATTTTGCGAGCGTGTAAAGTCCACCAATCCGTACTTGGCCAGACTCGTGGAGTGCGGTATAAAACCCTGTTCAATCAGAGATTTCGATATAGCAAGGCGAGTTATAAAGTGGAAAAAAGCTAGCGTGTAATTTGCATGCCGTGTATGCATGCATGCTAACTGCAGTCTTCCACATAAGATTTGCATTTATTTTCTAATAGCAATCGCTGCTTCGATTTTCTTCAACTCTATTTGTATTAAGGCCATTAGAAATTACTGTTTATCGTATTCAGGAATCTTGATTTTCTAGAATTATTATATTAGTTCTTTACGAAAGCTAATATTCCTATAGCTCCACAAAAGTCTTTGTTAACACTTAACACTAAGCAATTCTAAACTAATTAATTACCAGTTGAACGCATGCCAGCGAACCTGCAGTGTAGGAGCGTGGTAGGTCTAACCTGTCGTGCCCTGCCTGCTGTAGGGCTAGCACAGGCAGGAGGCATTCCATGTCCACCTGCTAAATCACGGGAACATGAAATAGGATATGTTTACCCCCTTTTATTATAACACATATATTTTGGATATTATTTCCACTTGTGCGGCAGTGCTCTGAGAGTTGATAAAGCTTCGTCTGCGATGAAATTTTGTCTTGCTCCGAAATGAAAAGAAATCCTCGGGACCGCCACGCCTATTTCCAGCACCTCGAAATCTATTCCATGATTTATTCGTTATCAGACATTTACAGTCAAACAGAAATACATAGTCTCTATACTTACTATTACATCTTTATAAAAGCGATGTTTAAACAAAAAAACTGCATCTAATAAAAGGGAAATCAGTAGTGTGATTTCGTTTTCGTCTGTGTATGATTCCTGATATCCTGTGCGCTTGAGAAGATTTCCCTATGCCCTTCTCCAGAAATAAACTATCGGCAGATTCCAATTTCCTTAAGATCAAACGCACAAGCAAAATTTAGAAACTATATCGTATGTACCATGTTACCATGAACCAAAATGTCTTCATGTATCAAATATTTTGCTCGACTACAATATATGGAGAACCTAAAATATCTATGTGCATTCACACGCATATAATTACACACACACACACACACACACTAAATTTGAAGCGTAGATAGCCTAGTGGTAGTGGTAGATAGCCGAAGCGTAGTTAACCCGTTCTCATTCTGTGAGGTGACCCGTGCGCTTTAATTGATCGGTAATGGGTCGATGTGATGATGATTATGACCAAATTAATTAAAATCTAATAAAAAAATTGGTTGCCTGTAAAGTCGGTATACGGGCGAAAGTTTTACGTTACAACGACTTTGAGTGGTAAAATAATTTTAATGTGAATATTCATTCGTATAGTAGGAAGAAGGATGAAATAATAGTAACAATTTAAAACATTTATTTATACAAAGAATTATATTTAAAACATTAATTTATACAAAGAATCTCGCACTGAATTTCATATTAACAAAATTTTATTTTTACCTTTACACATACATACGTATTTATATACAAATATACATACAATAACTTGCAATACATTTGCGTACAATGAAACAGCGTTTACTACAAAGGGACGCGTGCCTTTCACTTTTTATGTCTGTCTCTCTCGCTCTTAGGCGGGCTAACCATGCCCGAGTGGAAGGGACGCGTGCCTCTCACTCGCTCTCATTGTGAGCGCATAACGTGAGCGGAGCGTAACGCAGTTTCTTGAAGTGTCACCCGGCAAACCAATTTATAAGACGTTGTCACGTCAAAACCTTTATTGAAATTATGCTAAAGTAACTAAAGCCGTGTGAGCAGTAGGAAGAGTTTGGTGTTCGGCTGTTTTTTGTCAAGTCTAAGAAGAGTAAAGGCGCCACACATACCTTGTCACTTAAACTCTGTGTGGTTTGAGTTGAGGTGAGTTACCTAGTTGTCGTTAATTGTTTTACTCTTAAGTTGACCGATAAAAAAAACATAATAATTAAAGATACGCCATTGCGTCACTATCAGGACTCACTTAAAAGGACTTTTAGTTATTCTATACATGTATGTATGTACGTACTTGTATATTAATGTAATTCACCACACTGTCCGATCGAACAGAGCAAGCATCCCGTTGTTTCGGCCATTTTTCGCTGCAAACCTAAACCACAAGTGCTATGCTAGTTTCAGGTAGCCGCCCACAGTTAGTGTCCGTGGTTAGCGGTCTGTGTGTGGTTACCCTAATACAGGACGTGCCAGTGTGTTGACACACTTTAGTTCATATCGCTGTTACTATAGTAAATAATCTATGAACTATATATATATTATGATAGCGCGTATAGAATTGATTTTTTATTTTTACTATTTGCATATAATGTGTAACCTATTATATAATTGTGATCATGTTTTACTAGTATTTTCGTTAGTTTTACTACATTAAAAAAGATTACAAAAAAGGAACCAATGAAATTAAATCTGATGGTACCTAATGCCGAATACCAACAGCACTCTTTTTTTCAGTAATAACAGATCCTTCATTTCGAACAGTTGACCCACTGATGATAAGTAAAACCTATCGGCTGTAAACATAGTCCTTCAAAGTAACGCCCAGTGTCTTATCAACCTAAAGCGTAGGTGTTAATCCTGTAATTACACCGGCCTTCACGCCTTTCAGACCAGAATACATCAATGCTACATGGCGGCAGAAATAATTCCCCGAGCTAGACTATTACTTAAAAATCTACTATTAAAAACGTGTAGGTATTGAAGTGGTTTTAAGGGTTCCGTACCCAAAGGGTAAAACGGGACCCGATTTCTAAGATTCCGCTGTTCGTCCGTCTGTCAGCAGGCTGTATTTCTTGGACCGTGATAGTTCATCACATCAACCCATTACCGGCCAACTACAGAGCACTGGTTTCCTCTCACAATGAGAAGGGGTAAGGCCGTATTGGTAGTTATCACACACACTTGAGAACATTGTAGAAGGCTCTACAACCTCACCACGTTTTTCTTTGCAGATAGGTTACCTCACGCTGGCCCAGTGCTTATTGGTGGAGACTCCACACTTTTGAGAACATTATGTAGAACTTTCAGGCATGCAGGTTTCCTCACGATGTTTTAGTTCACCGTTGAAGCATGTGGTATTTTAATTACTTAAAACGCTCATAACTTAGACAAATTAGAGGTGCGTGCTGGGATTTGAACTCGGTCCCTTGAAAGTGAAGTCGAGCTCTCATCCATCCTACCCAATGCGCTATCACCGCTTCACGGCGCTATTTATGCAATTTAAATTTTCACAGATGCAACTATCTATGATGCTGCTATAACAAAAATACCAAATCGCAATAAAATATACATTTAAGGGTGATTCCTATACAAAAGACAACCTTTTTTTGCCTTTTTTTTATAGATAACTAGCTGTTGCCCGCGACTTCGTCTGCGTTTGATTTTGTTTTTTCATGTGGCATTAAATTTAGTTTCTAAAAAAAATTAAAGTATTCAGTATCGCGAAACCTTCAATGAGGGCTTTGCTGCTGTCCGCTGAGGAGTTATATTCTCTATCTCCAACCATAGTGTTTAAGTTCGGGCAAAATTAAACACATATTCTAACCTCTATAATACAAAAATAATTATTTAAATCGGTTATAATTTGTCGGAGTTATGGTGAAAAATATCAAAGCACTTTTATCCCCTTTCCCAAAGGAACCGAGCTTAATGTCGGGATAAAAATTCTTACTCGGGATAAAGATCCTATATTACTTCTAACACTTCCAAGAATATGTGTACAAAGTTTCATGAGGATCGGTTAAGTAGTTTTTGCGTGAAAGCGTAACAAACAAACTAACATTGACATTTATAATATTAGTGGGGATGTTACGGAACCCTTCGTGCGCGAGTCCGATTCGGACTTGACGTGTTCTTTTAAATGTATACCATTGGAATTGTATATTTTAGTTTGAATGGGTGTGAGTGTTTCTATTGAATCATTGTAACGGATAACGTCGTCTCGTATCTGTGTTTGTACTTCGCAATGCTCTCTGGTTACCGATTACTTTTGCCGTGTGTCACAGTCAATAAAATATTGCGGGTTTATTAAACAGAAAATATACTTATAGTAGGAACAAATACCTAGAAACTAGACATCCGAATAAAAGCCTAAATGGACATTAAGCTTATTATAAGGCTCATAAATTTATACTAATATAATAAAGAAGTAAAGTCTGTGAGTTTGTGAGCTTGTACGGAATATTTTATATTACAGATGTGTAATATTCTACATTCTGAGAAATATTAGACATTCTGTACCAAAACTTCTGCAACTTCTGCTTTTCACGAATTCCAATATGTACAGCGGAAATATCGAGGCCAAAAAAAACTTTACGAACAAATATTTACCAGTTTCATTGTAGGCAAACCTTACCTTTGTTAACCAGCTGAACTCATAAGATAACATTAATTAACATTGGTTGATAATATTTTCCATTGTTATGATGAAAATTATTCACCAAATTAAATAACGTATCAAAATTTACCATTTAGATATAAATCATGTTATGTAATGTAAATAATTCAATAATAATAAAAATGTACGAATTGTCTTAAATTTATTTATCTAGGTTTTTGTCTGGTGGGAGGGTCCGGCCGTGGCTAATTAGCGATTTGCGTTCTGGTACGATGTTGCGTTAAAACCGATTGGGGGTGTATGGGTTTAACATAAACTTCTTTAACCCCTAACAGGTTAGCCCGCTAGCATCTTAGACTGCAGCATCGCTCACCACCACGTGAAATCATGACATAGCAGTCAATGGCTCTCGTAGTGAAAATAATAAATGGTTTACATTAAGTAAGAACATACTACGTAATTATAATTATTATATCAATGAATGCTAGTCGATACGCTATTATAAGTACGCGAGAGTCAACTTTTAGCCTAGCCCAATGCTTTACTACCTAAAAACCCCCTCCGTATTCCTCACCCAGTCACAGAGAAATAGCCAACGTAACGCTTAAACTGTCTCGACGCAACCTGATGTTACAGCGGTTTACAAAAATGTTGTCTATTTCATCGGAATGCCACCCAGAAGTAAAATATGCATTCGGGTCACATTCTCGTTTATTTTAGAAGCTACTCCTATGTGCGTTACCTACTTTTCCTAATACCAGCTTACGTAACTGACGGATCATGAGATTCTAATTATTAAAGGTAGTTTTTATGTTACCATTCTCCTGAGAACTGCCAGGTGAATTTGGACGAAGTTTTTTTTGCAATACAATAGGATTCTATATTAGTCAGTGGCGTGCACAGGGTTTTTTACCAGGGTATGATTAAAGAAGGAAGATGGAATTAAATGGAAAAACTCTTCTCCTTTATGAGACATACAAAAATCTTAGGGTAGGCAGTGCTTTTGTGCTTGTATGAAGTGCACGTTATAGGGCACCAGTGTGCCGTGTGGTGACGGAAGATCACAATAAAATTGCCACCACCCCTTTTTTATATTAAGGAACCAATATTAAGGAGAACAGGCTTCTACTACCATCTACTCCGATCATCAAACCGACTGCCCAGCGTGGGGATTATCGGGAATTCCACCTGTTAGCAGAGGCATTTAGCCCAGCCGTGGACTGATATACAATGATGGTAGTGTACACCAGCACGGCTTACAAACGCAAGAGACCAAAATGTATTCTCCCATTAGATCCAATGCAAGGCAGCTGGGAAAAGAGGAAGTGTACCCCGGTACCCGGTATATGGATACTATATCGATGGGTGGCTCTGGGAGAGTATAAAATGGGGAAAAAATAATCATTCTGTCGAGGGGCATTGAGTAAACTTTTATTTTTACCTCTGGGCTTTTAAAATAAGAGTAAACTAAACTAAAAGTATATCAAAAGTTCAGTAAACTAACTAACCTGGTGCAGTGAATTCAATAAAAGTTACGTTATCGCATTTCATATTAGTGTATATATGTCAAATTGTCAGTTTGACGTTATCTCCTCATGGAAAACATCGAATTCGATCCAACATTGACTAAATATTTTCACTAACAAAGTAAGATAAACGCTTGTCAATCGGCGGAGACAGACAGGCGCGCCAGTAAGGGTATGTTTCCATTGAAGCGGATGAGCAAAGCCGATAAGTGCGGAGCGGAGTAAAAATGTGCAGGAAAGGAATAGACCAATCAGATTATACCGAGCGTGGTCTACCCAGCGTGGTGATTGTGGGTAAACCCTCCCGCCGGGAGAGGAATTTATTCCAACAGTGGACTGTTATAGACTATTGATGAAAGTTAATAAAAAAGGAGAATTGGTCTGTACATAATGAATGTACAGACCAATGTAGGAAAATGAATGTTGAACTGCAAATTGTTAATGTTGAAAAAAGGGCAACTACTGAGTTAATCTTTTGAACTACTGAGTTAAAGTTGACTTATCAGCTTCTTGTCGGTAGAGTCTGCCTTATAAACCCTCGCTATAGTCACTACACAGTCTACAAAAATTAATACTTGACGTTTCAAATGATTGCATATAAACCAGGTAAGCCACTCCAATAAATTAATTTTGAATTTTGATACAATTAAATCTGTCACAATAATTGTATGAAAAAAAAAACTAAATTCTTACATTAACTCCTAAAGCACACATTAAATAGTAAGTTCAAAGTTATCATCGGATTTAATGCGTCTGTGTTATATAAATTCATGTTTTGTCTTGCATACCAGACTGATTTGTTAAGCGAACTCGCTAGATTTTCATGTTATGCTTCAATGAATACTTTGCTCTAGCACACTCATCACGCGGCATAGCGCTCTCGCTTTGTATAGATTTGTATTTACATAGAGGAAAAAGAACCCTCTCGAATTTTCTATACCATTCCTGTTTAACAGTTTGTCATGCATTTTAAATAATAGAATGCACCCTGTAGTTCGAATTTTGTTTTCGACCTGATAAGTAGGTACACTATTATCTCTCAACAAATACCAAATATATAGTCGAAAGTCAAAGTCAAAAATATCTTTGTTATGCCATAGATGGGACTCTTGATGACAAAACGTACACACATCGTAGTGAGATGATGGCAATAACCATATTCGTAAACTTAAAAGTAAAGCTACCAGAGTTAAAAACGCGCCCTGGTCTAAAAGCCCACAATCAACTTAGCCGGGTGTTCTTTCTGTTATCATCATCTTACATTGTCGTTTAGAACTAACAGCTTCCGGCGGTTTCACCCGCACATAATGATACAAATTTAACGTAATAGTTAATATAAAGGTATTTTGTCCACACGGATACTTTACCTACTCATAGAACCCGTACGTCTCGTAATATTCATTATCACCTTAACTATGCGATCAAATAACATGCTGTAAAGGGCAAGGTTACCTAAAATTATCTTGATAATAAACTGACTTTATTTGTAACCATTGATATTTGTGGCCTCAAAATGAAGATTGAAAATCACTTAAATGTTTAATATTGTTTACGACATCAAATGCGTTATTTTTCTTATTAATATAAGTTAAGTAGGTATATATGATTCACGGGCATTTTTTCTTCAACCTGAAATCTTATTACTGAAATGCAGTAACATTCCATGTATTAAGCACATGTTACTTCTGGATAACTAAGCTTTCTAATGGTTAAAGAATTATAAAAGTCGCTTCAGTGGTTTCAAAGGTTATCGATTACAAGTGAACAAACAAATCTTCCTTTTTTTCTATAATATTAATACTGTATATATACACAATAAAGTTAAAAAAACAATAAAAACAACATCGTTGTGTAAAAAGAGAATTTCGAAATTGAAATACTGCACGTAGCTTCCTCTAGCAAATAAAATAAACCAATAAGTGCATTTGCTGCAAAATGTCTTCTAAAAGCTTTTCCCGCATTGTGTGTTCCCACACGCGAGTTTCCTTTCTTCTTTTAGGTGAACAGATCTAAAATACGG
Organism: Pararge aegeria; assembly: GCF_905163445.1. NCBI lineage: Eukaryota > Metazoa > Arthropoda > Insecta > Lepidoptera > Nymphalidae > Pararge > Pararge aegeria. Next base: position 15,944,027 of record NC_053182.1, read on the forward strand.
TTGCAGAAGCGACGGGACGGGCCATCGATTTTCTCATTCGCGCTTCAGGTGGAAATAGCTCTTTTCGGACCATTGCCGCTGCACCGAGCGCTGTCGAGTTTACAGAGTCTGTTCAGATCAAATAAATCGAATTTTCTTAAATAAGACGCCGCTGGACTGTAAACATTTTTCTCTCGTCTTTTTACAACGCCAGTTTGTGATAAAACAGATTCAAATTACCTGGGAATGTACTGCGAGTGTGGAAAGGGTAAAATAGTTTTGGTCTCGCCCATAAATGTTGTATTATCAGTGATCTACCCAATCTCTAAGGCAATATGAGAATTAATCATTAGGTCTCTCCTAAAATGCTCAATTGTTAGTACTTAGTTCCAAATTGTAATTCGTTTGCTATAGCTTTCAATATTTCACCTTGAGAAATTAACTTAGTCCAGTTTTTGTAATTAAAACTTTATAGTTTTGGTAAAGACTTTGGCTTTACTTTCGGGAGGCCGAGTTCAAAACCTAGCCCGCCCGACCTCTAACTATTCTAAGTTATGTGCGCTTTAAGAAATTAAACGGGGAAGGAAACCGGGAAGCCCGATAGTGTCCTGTACTGGGCCGGTAATGGGTTGATATAATGATGAATTACTCTCAAAACGTTCCGATTTTTCAGTATCTGCAGACACAACAAATTTAGTATTTAATTAAGCCTTTGCTAAACACGTTAGTGGACGTGTTTAGCAAAGGACGATAAATACCATATAGCCAGTAAACGGGATTGAAATTTACATTAACTGCAGTACGGTGTGTTGTCGGTCGGATATTGCTCTCTTTATGGCGTCGTCGGGTTCGCTAAATTCACTTCCGATGTGACGCAAATGGGATGTTTTGAACATCTACAATCCAACTCTGTGATGTGAACCAGGTGCGAACTGTCGGCCAACTAGAACATTGGATATTTATTTACAATCGGTACTATTTACGTATGCAAATTATACGAGCCCGCTCACATTTATTTGCGTTTCGAACTCTTTTAAATATTCAATTGTATTTATTGGAACGAAGACCGCAGTGATATATGGACGCAGAATAAACATAGACGAAAAAAAACATCGTGAGTTGAATTTATGAATCCTAACGGTACAGAGTCGAACCAAAAATCGAGAGACCTCATTAAAAAACTCTTGAGTATTTATCGAATTCGTAAGACCGTTATCGTAAGTTGACTATCATTTCCTATTTATATGGATTGAAACCAATAATTTAGATATAATTGTTCAGGTTGCTGGCACCCTTGCGCCATTTAACGCCTCTCAATAACAATGAAAATGGTGCATGAACAGTGGCTCCATCGTGAACAGCGAAAACCAAATCGTGGCGATAAATTTTGGGTCCAATGCGCTCAGACGATTTATGTTACCTACCTCAGCGAGATTTAGTTTAACTAACTGAATCATGCATACATATTGCCGGTTGTACCGGCAAACGTTGATCGTTTGTATCAGACTTGTGTAAAATATAAAATATTTTGATGTCAACGCCTTCTGTTCACACTTTATCATGCGAAAATATTCCATTTTTAATCTATAATAATCAGCGGATTCTAGCAGATAGGATATGGAATGTCTTGATAAAAACATTATCGCGTTCTTTGAACAAAGATTTTTCCAAAGTAGAGTCTTTATGTTACTATGATTTTTATAACTGCTTGCGCCATCTACGCCATTTACGTTTCTTTTTAACTAAACATACCTGTAAAAAAATTATATACCTATCCTGCTACTTCTTTCAACACGGCATTGTTGTCAGTAATTTTTTATTTTAGTCACGCGTAGGTATCGTTCATCGTCGGTTGTATCGGTTTTTAGTGACCTTGTATTTCAATTGTTCACGAAAAGTTTTTTGGTGATAGTGACTGGTATTTCGTTACTTAAATACGTCTGTTTCAATCAAATCAAATAATGCTCTAGTTGGTGCAGGTATATTAAAAAGAATGCGAAATAGATACTAGAATGTGTCTCTAAATACTTGGACCAAACCAACACGCACACCTGTTGCCTACTTCGATTTAGATACACTCTCGTTACTTAGAAAGTATAATTACGAGTACATTGCTGATCGTTTACCGATCGTATTATATATCTTTATATAATAAATGAGGCAAAGATTTTCTTTTTTTTTTTTTTTTTTAATTAATGATAATTTAGAATCTAAGTATTAAGGGGTCATAATCCATAAGGTATTTAGGCCGCGTTGCCCATTATGGACAACACAACCACGTGTTGTTTCCTTCCAAGTGAGTGTTTACAGAACAAAAGGGTCCGTATTCTGATCACGGATTAGCGGGCGCTGACTTCTTGGGAAGGTTGGCAATGGCAGCACCCAGTTTCCATTGCATTCATGGACTGCACATTGCATTTAAAATATTTCGAGCATATTGAACCGAGGCGTGCGCACTGTCGGGAATCAGCGATTGCAATTTCTTTGTCTAGTTGACTAACGCGTTCGAGTGATAGAACGCCTTTCAAATAATGATACATTTTTACCTGCCTTTATAATACCTTTATTTGCCTTTATATAGTAATAAATTAATGTATCATCATATATCGACAGACCTTTAAATATATCCGGCAACAGTAACTCTAAGAAACATTCTAAATCATTAGAGTTTACTACACCAGTGATAAAAAATTAAAACATTTGGAAATTTGGAAGCTGCTGATCTTTTTTTCCGCAACATGAAACTACCACAGTTCATTGATTCGACACCGTCGCCGCACCGCGCTGGTGGCACTATAAATAGGATGCTTGTATATACCAAACTATTTATTTTAATGTTTCAATATTTATTTTGTTTATTATTGTATTAAAAAAAACCTACCTTACCTTGTAGGTACCTTGTGTACCTACTTATACCGACAAAAACGTTCCACCAAGTGATTTAGCGTTCGGGTATGTAAAAAGGTAAAACCGAATTGGGGTATGGATTTAATATAACTGCCCCTAATGCATTTAGCTTGTCTGATAGATACCATTTTGAACTGTATCATCTTACCACCAGGTCAATAGCTAACTTGTAGTAAAAAAAACATGCCTACTACCGTACAAAAGTCATAATAAGTAGCGAGTGCTAATAGCATACCTTATCTGCCAATGATAGTCGTTGTACTGTTGGCAAGTTCCGCGACGGTGCGGTGCTGCGGCGCGGGCGCAGCGAAGCAGCTGGTGCTGCACGGTTCGCTGGCGCCGTTCGCCGCCCGTCGCCCGCGCGCCCGCCTCTCCCCCGCTCTCCCTTGCGAAAAATCATAATGCAATTGCCAGGACGGCCGATGTGGAACGCTCAACGACCACGACCATCACGCTACCAGTCTACACTCAAATGCGTTGTAACTCACACGCCATCCATCACTATGGATTAGTTGTGTCGGGCTCGGGACAGATTTCTCCTGAAGTGTGCGGCGGTGTGGAAACTAGTGACCGTCTAAGTTACCATTGGATTGGATATTCAGTGATGTGAACTTTTCGCTAGTTGTGGTTAATTTATTCATGTTACTAAATACTCACGTTTCTTTTACGTGATCAGTATCATTTGACTGTTATTGCTCATGCATGGTTCGGTGAAACAGACCGTACATTTTTTTTTTATGGCTACAGTGACCGATTTTTTTTTTGTATTTTATAAAGGCGTTGAATTCATTAGCGACCTTTTTCGTCGAAACAATCGTCCATCAAAGACGAATTAATTCTTGACGCGTAACACTCGCGTCCGGTGGTTCATGCTTTCCAAGTGTTCATGATTTCGAACAGTCTTTCTTGACGAACCGTTGCCTAGACCACTTGCCCGTGGTCTGATCGCGTAATGGTACCTTATCAAACAAATAAACGGTAGTAATCGGCTAATTATCTCTTTTTAGGGCGATAAAGCCATTAAAAATCGTGTAATGCGTCGTCAGTGCGCGATCTATGTTGGAGTTGTAAGGTGATGTTTTACGTATTGTGTTAATAATAAGTGCTAGTGATTTACGGAAAAATGTGGGGTGCTGCAGTGTCGAATCCACCTCACTATCATTACATTCAGGGGCCGGGGCCAGGTGGTCCTGGGCCCCCGCGAGGACCCGCCGGACCCATATTGTCTGGACCAAGCCCGAGACATTTGCGGCCCCAATCATCGTACTCGCTGCCCCATGGAAGTAACGGCCCAGGCCGCTGGGGATGGTCTGGGAGTAACGCATCCTCATTTGACCGAAGGCAGTTAAAAGTACCACCACAGCCTGCCAGACCAGCACCAGTTCGACCTTCAGAAAAGCGAAATGCTAATTATGTAAGTCTGAGAAGTATTAAATACTTTTGTTCGCAAGACATTTGTTTAATTACTGGTAATTTGATGAATGTATTGAATTTCGTTATTGTGGCCTAACTTAATTGCAATTTTAGGACGGAAATAACGTGTATAAAGAATGTGACATTGGCATAGCATGCGCTAAGGATATGAAATTGCAACTTCCTTGCTATTATGCAAGTTTCGCTCAATTAGCATATTTATCCGTTATTGTTTTTAGGATTCGTTAAATAATTTATACTTAAACGATTGGGTTACTTATATTTTTCGTAACTTTTAAAATCATTCGTAATACCGTTTTATTTTTTCCATCTTCATTATCATCAGCGTTATAATGAAAAAAAAATCATAGGAAAGAGACCAATGTAGCTCAAAACCGCTGCCGTGCTGATCAGCGGCCTTAAGGTACGTAATAGTCAGGTGTTAGTGATAATCAACGGGACAAATAACCCATCCAGTTACCAGGATGAACGTTGCCTAACCAATGCATACGATTTATTCCGATATTGCATCTACGTCACAATAACTTCTAATAATTTCTTACGCATTAAAACAGAGGTAGTTTAAAGATGGCAGGTTTTTAACTCCTTGGGTAACAGGAATACGTAACAGTACAATAGGAATAACAGTTTTATTTCCTTGTCTCGCAATGCGTGTCGGATGTCGACTGCGCACGCGTCACCCGACACGAATGCGTTTCTAATATTCGCCCAAGGTATGCGGCTTTGTCATACTATCTATGCAATGTAGCAACAACTATTAGCTATGAATCGAAATGACAATAAACGAGATAGAGATCATGGCCTTGTTGTTTATTATAATCTTGGGAAAACTATTTCGATTAGTTTAGCCAAAGTTTTATAACTAATGTAAATATAAACTAAACTATACTGCGACAATACACACATCGTCATGAAGGCCGTAGTAAGCGTGGCTGAGTTATGGGTACTAATATGACTGATTAATATTTTCATAATAGTTAAAAGTACATATAAACACCTAGACAATGGAAAACATTCATGTTCACACAAACATTTTCCATGTGGGAATCGAAGCCACGACCTTGGACTCAGAAAGCAGGGCTGCGGTCCACTGCGTCAATCGGGCGTCAAAATGTGATAGGTACTGTATACAAAACGTTGGCTTTTTTTTATCAAATTATTTGATTGGTTGCATTTCAAAACATTGTCATTGAGAATGCTATTTTAACATTGAGGCTGCAATAGTTATTTAGAAATAGGTATTATTTGGTGTTATTTAGGCTACTAGGTAGCTCTTGTTATGTTATCCGCGAATTATTATAACGTGGTGGTTAACAAATCACGAAATTGCATGAGCCCAATGACGAAACCGCACTGCTTCAAATGCTTTTCGGTATTCGACTGCGCCGTATTCGCAAAAATATGGTTTGTGTGCTTTATGCTGATTTAGGGTAATGTTCGCGAATCATGAAAGTAATTTATGTTACTAGTCTTTGGTACTATGTTCAATGAACAGACTTGACGTTTCAAAAGTAATTATTAAGTCGGACTTTTTGAAATAAAATAATTTTGAATTTGGAACTGTGTATTTTATGACATTAAATTTTATGAAAATCTTGGCAGTCCGCTCCATTTTTGTACAGATACGTTTAAACTAGATTTATTCAATTGAAGTGTGGGTATATTATGCAATTTTCGACGTATTTATCTCCTATGATGTATGCCCAGAAATAACAGATTGCATCTGTTACATTTCTCTTATAGTAGGTATTATTGTCATTATTACGTTTTTGTTATTTACCTAGTTACTTAAGGAATGATGGGGCTGGCATATCAGTGTTCGATAAAAGTCTCAAATAATAAAGAAAAAAAAAAATGTTTGTCAAGAAACCAACGGCGGGACGGATACGTGTATTCGTCAATGCGTAGAATAAAGAATAGCGCAATACGCAGCGTGGTTCCGCCATAACAATATAGATTATAAACTGTCTACGTCACTTTCATTGAAAACACGTTTCACAACGCGAAGCTGTTTAGAGATTGCGCGGCGGACAGTGACAATTAAGCAGGTACCTACTGTAATTGGTATAATAACTTATGATTTCATCTGCAATGATAATTTATTAAATCCCGGCCAATCCAGTTCATTAAGTTACGATTTCATGGTTATTTTTACAGTGATTATAACCATATAATGCCTATAACGTCTCATATTTTTATGCAACAGTCAGCCTAAATGAAGTCTGGTTGTTTAAACTTGACGTATGACGTTATCTGATTGAAGGCTACTGTTTCGATCACTAAACTCTAACTTAGGAGTAAATTTTACTCTTTTACAGTTATTGCATATGAAGTATAAGAACTTTATTCCTCAGGTGTTATAGACAGGCCGATTAGCTACAGAGTAAAAGATACGCACTAAAAAATGTTATGAAGTAAAGGGTATATGCTCTAATACCCTCTCTCTTATGAGAGAGGAGGCTTGCTTCAAGCATAATATTATAAGTGTAACATAAATGTTACACTTATAATATTTTATTAGTTAGAATTATAGTACCTTATAAATCTCACAACGGTATATTTAATATGTTTCCGGCCACAGACATTTTTTTTAGATCCATACAGATTTTAAAAATGGAAATGTTGCACATGATAACCCATTTACGTAACTCTTACGATAACTGCGAAAAAAAGATATTCGCATTCCTCAAGCCAGTTTATCGAGCGGTTGCTATATAGGGTAGAATCTAATGAATGGCAAACGTGTCTGTGAGGACAAGCGTTGACTAGAGCCAAGTTTCTAGACATATTACGTATTAGGTGAAGGCGTGGACACGTTGCAATCTATGAAAATACAAGTACTCGTCTTTAAAAGAGGTGGGACATTTAAAATTCATATATGGTAAAGTGAACGCACCTCTTTTTGGAGCTATGTGCGTTTTTAATTTAAACAATCAAATATCACTATATTTAAGAAAGAAAACATCGTAAGGCAACCTGCATGCCTGAGTTCTCTAGTGTTCTCAAAGGCGTGTGAAATCTACCAATTGCACTTGGTCTGCGTGCTGGACTACAGGCTAAACCCTTCTCATTCTGAAGAGAAGCTTGCCCTGTAGTTGTAGGCTGGTAACGTTTTGATATTAAAGGTAACATTTAACATGTTCGCCTGCAATCATATCAAAAAATTTTTAGGTATCCGATGTTTAGTTTCCCAAGGTAATTCTGATCCACTGCCAGGCGTTGTACCTCGGAGAGCACCTTAAGCCATCTGTACCGGCTTATTACATCTTTCGTATGATAATAATAGTTAAAAGCTAACCCAACATGAGGGTATTATCTCTTAATCATTCTTTTCTATGGGAGAGACCAGTGAACTGAGGACGAGGATAATATATCCTATTTCAGAGTTCGAGCCGATCGACCTATGCCTTTACTGATACTGACCGCTGATAGTTCTCTGATCATGACCATGGTTCTCAATGTACATACGTTAATAAGGTACATGTATTTTGTGCAGTATTCAACTGTTATGTACTTTATGCACATATGGTGAACTATGAACTCGTGTCATCATGTGACAGCTGCGTCGCCCACTGCAGAATTTGGAAGCGAATTAATTGACGGGCCCCTTTCACCCACGACCGCTGACCTTTTTACCCTAAATAAAATCTGTGATGACGTGTTCCATCTTTTAATAGACCTGGCTAGAACCGTTACACTGGCTGGGTCTGGGTCATTCGTTGATAACATTTATTTTAATATTGATAGTATCAATCGCTTTAAACAAATAACAATACAAATTTCTGTGCAATTAACCATATTTTTTGTTCTTATGCAAAATAATCTCTACTGCATTACCTACTAATTGTCTGAAATTGCGTTCGCGTGGTGTATTACATTTAGGTATATTTCGCCCTAACCAATTTTAGAAAGACCAATTGTACAAAAGTTATGTAATCTAGGGACTGAAATATCACTCTCTCCTCCCGACGTTACCAATAAGGGGAGATTTATCTCCCAGAAATTTACATGACAAACTTTTAATTATCTTCTCCCAAGTTATAGCATAAATTTATTCTTTTGGAAGGTTTTTGTTTAATGTACCTATAGGCTGCTTTAAGTGAGTTTATCCACAATGAGGGTATTCTTTAAAACAGTATCTGTTATTAGTATCTCGTTATGTTTATGTACAAGTTTTCGTAATTTCGTAGAAAAACTTCACATTGCATTTCCAGACTGCACCTAATGTAAGAAAAATTGCTTGACATTCTCTTTGCACTTTAACAATTTCGTTAACGTGTACAGAGGAGATTTAATCTTGCTCTGCCACTATACGATTCCCCTATACGCTTCAACCATTTTTTAATTAAAATCGGAATAGCGTACCTCCATAACAGAGATAGGGTTGCAGGGTGAGTGCAGGCTACGATTGGCGGATAATTTTTCTACTTACTCCGTTTATAATATGGTTCAATATCAAGTTATCTAAAGGGTTTTGGAGAATTCGTCATAGACATAACATTTAATATAAATTTTATAAACTTTCCTCCTCTAAGTCAGTATTTAAATGAACAGCCTTTTCAAGGTCAACTAACATGTAGGTTGATATGAATAATTGCACAAAATTATTGACATTGTGTTCTTTTTTGTAAGATACATTGCGGAAAAATAGTAAAATATTAAGAACACGTTATATTAGCTTACTATACTATAATTGGTACTAAAAAGCCCTATAGCTATAAATAAATATACAACTTTAAAGGAAACCTCCTTGAAGTAGTATTCTTAATTAAGATAACCAATCTTAAAATATCTGATACTCTGGTAACCCTACGTCCACTGGCTTTATTAACTTTTCAATAGTCGGTAATACACTCGCCTTTTTATAAATTCCGCGAGATCGGATCAGACTCAATAAACGCTTTTGTTCACGATGAGTCTCATTTTATCACCCTTCAGGGCCTTTTACCGGCGGAATTTAAAGAGGGTATAATGACATTACGTTCGTACCCGTTTCGGTTGCGCCTCGGGGGTACGAAGTACGAACGCTCGTACAGACTAACGGCGTTAATACAAAACATTAAAATGTTTTATGCTTTGACGAAACCAGTTTCATTTTATTTGCTTGAATCAGTAAAAGCATCAGTTCCCCAAAATGGTCACTCAAGAGTATGTATTCACTGAGTGAAATCGCTAATACATCACGAGTAGAGTGCCAGTTTTATTAATTATATAGTAATATAGTCAATGGTCTTCTCGCGAAAAGCTTCGACGAACATCTTATGAAGCTTTCGCTTGGTTGTTGGATCAAGGGTCGGATACAGAAGGCAGTAGTCCTTGAAACGGCGCGTATTGTGAGGAGGTTCCTTACTCTGGAGCCCTGAACACCGGTTGCTTGGGCATTCAAAAGCCCCGCAAGCGGAGGATGGAGGTTTTTTTTTATGTGTGTGAGTGTGTGAGTGTTTTTTATTTTATTTTTAAGCATTAAGAATAAAACAAAAAAAAAAGAATAAATGATAGAGATTAGTTAGTCTTATAATATAATCTATTATATAGTATTATATAGTATCCAATAATATTTACTGTTGTTTATTATTTATTTATATTGTATTTGTTTATTTTATATTGGTTGTAAACCACTATGAAATATTTTACAATTTTGCAAAACGAATATTGAATTGTTATGTACATTGTTACGAATATTGAATTGTTATATAGGGTTCGTTTATTTGGAATATAGCACCTGATGACGGTTCATAGTATTAAGGTTCTTCGTAAAAATATGAATTTTTAATCTCGTGCCTATATTATGTGAAACGATGCACTACATGTTTCAATCCCGAAAATGTAACCCTTAAACAATACAGTGCCATGCATACAGTATACCACCTACCTGTATAAGAAGGATTACGCACAACAAAGCATTTTACTCTACACTTTTCGGCATAGTAACAAAGAATTTCCTTATGTTTACACAAAGAATAGTATGCGTCGTGTAAACTGTAAACTAGCGCATAAATGAATAAGTTGAAAACAATTTAGGACATTGTAAAGGCAAATTTTGAATAACAATCGATTTTTCACGCAGTGGCCGCCGTTTTGTAAAGGTGTCACGTAGCTCAGCCGAGCCTTGACTCCACCGCAATGTCAGCCAAATGCCAAGAGGTCTCGGCACTATACGGCTTAACATCCCAAATATTGCGGTATTTTATTTTCCACGTCGGCGTGTTTTAATATCGTGCTTAGCTCTCTACAAACGGGACAATGACACGCTTCTACGGTTCCTTTAATTTTTTGTCATATTTGCCATAAAGACTTAAAGTTAGCACTTTGACAAATTCGTATGTTTTCTTGATGACGTATATGTTGATATGTTTCCATGCATATCTGTATCATAATCTTAATTAACGTTTGCGCTCTAGCCTCCTTTTTCATAGGATACAGGGATTTTGAGCTTACACACCACTACCCTACACTAATTGATTTTGACAGGTGTATCTTTACTTTTCTTTTTGTTAAAAAATTCTCTGGTCATAGTCGCCACAAATATATATTTCTATTCACATAAAAAACGATTATACCCTTTGAACTTTCAAGAAACTTTCATTAAAAAAAAAGTGAAAAGTAGTTTTTTAGGATCCCCCACGCTCTCCCATTACATTATAAACTTCAAGCAGCACGATTAAAAACCTGAAAATCTTTCTTCTTCCACAGAAGGTCGATCCTGAGCTGATCTTCACAAAACAGGAGAAGATCGGCAAGGGGTCTTTCGGGGAGGTGTTCAAAGGCGTAGATAACAGAACGCAACAAGTAGTCGCCATTAAAATTATTGACCTCGAAGAAGCCGAAGATGAAATCGAGGATATACAGCAGGAGATCATGGTGCTGTCACAGTGCGATAGCCCGTACGTCACTAAGTATTATGGATCATACTTGAAGGTAAGATTACCGATAATAATACTAACGAATTTGTACTATAATAAGTAACTAAGCTGCATAGTTGGTCTATCTCAAGAATAACGTTGTCGGAGTGCAGTGTCGCTGCTGGCTAAACTCAGGCGTATGTGTTTGTCAGTGGTACTTTATCAGTATCAACATAGATTCCGAGCATATGCCACTAGAGCAACGAGAATGCTATAAGAACCTTAGCCAATGAGCAGGACTAAAAAAACAAACAATATTCTTGCTAAAAAACAGCCAAACCGATTTCATCATTTGCAATATATATAAATAATCGATGTGCATGCACAAAAGAAACTGACAAACCTTCTTCGTAAAATATAAATACTATATAACGATGCATGAAATTCTTCGTCCATTGTTTAAGAGAAGCTAAGAAAGCAGGATTTGGTTATAGTATTGTCGTTTTAGCACTGCAAAGTGACAACTGCTGACTCTATAGATGATACTTTCACCAACGTAGATAATACAATCGCAGAAGTAATTAAGGTTACACGAGATTGCAGCATCTGAGATTACGGAAAATGTGCGTATCGCATTACGTAACTAAATACATAAGTTTATCATAAATAACTCGGTATATGAAATATTACTTGACTTATTGGCGGTATGAACTTGTAGAATATGAAATGCTTATGAATGATTCAAAGATTTATCAAGCAGTTTCTCATACATTTACAGTTTATAAACTGTGCATGTAGATAACATGCACAGTTATCTACATGCACAGTCTATCATGCCTAAGTTAAGCCACTTGCGAGTGCAAGACCATGTGGTTTGACGACCTGGCTTAGTGGTGAGCGCTGTGGATTATAAGTGGAAGTTCCCCGGTTGGATCTTCGGAGGGGACAATTTCGGAATTTATAATTTAAGGATTTTCTCTGGTCTGGTCTAGGTGGAGACTTCAGCCTTGGTTTAAGAATTTTCTCTGAACTGGTCTAGTTGGAGACTTCGACCTTGGTTTGCTATCATCCTATCATAAGACTTGCTAGAATTATTTGCCTTATTTGGCTTTAGCTTAACATTAGATCATACAGCTCGTCAAACCGCTTTGAAACAACATGGTGGTCTAAGCTCTGAAGCCCAATGAGAGAGGGGAGACCTCAGTCTAGCAGTAAAAACTACGCCAGCTACATTATCGAAGCATGGTATTAACATTTTGTATGATAAATAAGATCCGACGATGGATGTACCGCCGTATGCGTCACGTAAAATGGAAATACATAAGAAGTGCATCAATCACTGTCCACACTGCTTGCCAGTCGGGCTATTTTTTTACCCGGATCAATACATAAAAATCCAATAGGTAGTGTACCCTAACTCGAGTGACACAAACATTCTATAAGTGAGTATACAATTCTTTGTTTAGCACTCTTTACATAACAAGGCTCAGTTTAGTTGAATGGAAAATGAAATGGTATTCATTTAGGGTAGGTTTTACAGACAGACGGGACGAAGTGCAATTTCACCCAAGTTAATAACGCGCTTTCTTAGGTCGAGTGAGTTCACTAGCCAAACAGAAATTTGGGATAGTCACGCTCGATAAGTAGGTACGACATGGTCGTTGACATTAGAATAAAAATTATTTTGCCCTTCATTCAGTAGCCTTTAACAGTCCCCTGGTGAACGTGGTCTCTCCCAACAAGAGGGTCTGCCCACAATCACAATGCTGGGCAAAGGGTTGGTGATCGCAGAACATGTTAGTAGTAGCATAAAGGACGCTGCTGCCCGTCCTCAGTTATATTTACTTAGTCGCGTCGTACATACCCGTGGGGGAAAAGGGTGTATTATGATCAGCTGTCACCACACGGCAAATTTTGCAGCTAGCAGTAATCATATTTGTTTCCTAGACTTCCTGTTCTCTTCGAAACTTGTGGCTCAAATCCTGGCGAACTTCGCGCTCGTAGGCATCCCCCTGAGGACGCTGTTACCTAATAAATAAATAGCTCCTTGTCTAAAACACGACAAACCCTAATGGTGGTCATCAATGACAATCCGACCGAAACTGACCCTTAATCCATTTCTCTGACCCATCTCCAATATTGAAGCTATATATGTGAAATATTTCATTAGGATCAATGCAGTGGTTGAGCGGAACATAAGTAACAAACAAAACAGTTTCACATTTATAATATTAGTAGATATTGATGTTACAATGTAGCGTATAAAATTGCGTTGCTCTCTGCGTCTTTGTTACTTACTAAGCTGGGACTACAAGAAAACGTAAACATAGTGAAATTGAAATACGGGGATAGTTATTACAGTCAATTCAGCGGAATTACTGTTGTCTCTTTTGTAATTGCAAGCGCTATTTCCAGGTCTAGGTAATAGGTAACTAATAATGGGACATTGAGTCGTGACTCGGTGAAACAAGATTGATTGTGATACACAAGCGGCCTCTATATAGGTAGAGATCAATGAGTATGACATTTACGTTTTGAAATAAGAACATGATGTTTAAATATTGGATAGAAGCAGGCGTTACTTTGAGGAATTTCATGATATATTATGAAATTTAAGCTTAATTTGCTATAATCCGCGAAAAGCAGGAGAATCTGTACGGAGCATCCTCAGGACAGGTTGACTTTACAATAAATAATTGTTAATTCCATACCACAACAACAATTATTCAGTATAAAGTCAACATCTATCTCCTGAGGATGCTGAGCGAAACGTGTGTAGACGTGCGTAACTGATCTGTTTGGTGTGGAGTATAAAGATTGAAGAAATTATAAATTACACCATACCGATTCTCCTGCTTTTCGCGGAGTATAGCAAATTAAGCTTAATTTTCATAATAAAACATGATGTTTACTTTTAAGCGTTTTTTTTAGATTATGTTGGTTATGCAAAGTTAATTCTAGTCTGTAGCATGTTGGGTGCCCTTTATCTTTCTTTGTTTCCTCGAATCGTTAACACCAATAAATGATGATGATGATGACGTAATTTTGTGTTTCAAGACAATCTGTGGCCAATTCCGTTACGGAATATTTCTCCTACTGCCGAGAACATTATTACAAAGTAATAGCCCTGTCACGATTTTATTCTACAGCAACATCGGGCGCTCTGAGTAGGTATACCTTCAGTTAATTTAAACTTTATAGATCTAAAGATTTACAGGTATTTATTCAAACTTTAATATTAATTCATTCAAACTTTATATTTAAAACCGAAAACCGACATGACTTTCCCAAAGAGCCTTACAGGCCTACTTTTAAAATGAAGCATATTTGTATTTGAATCGATTAGCCCTTAACTATTCGATGCCCGCCAATTTCTGGTCTCCTGGTACTTTAGTTAGGTTCATTGGTCTTCATTTCGCTAATCCTTGTACTAAAATTTCACAAAACAGGATTTGTTTGTTTGTTCGATAAGATCCATCGTTATCATACCAAGCCAATTAAAATACCTTTTTTTATTTGTCCGTAAAGAAACGTGGAGAACGTTGCTGCAATACTTGGTTTAACTATTAACCAGGACAGGTAGGATTTTTGATGGAAAAACATATACTTTTTTTTAGCTCGACTAGGACACCATTTTTGCTCTGCACACACTGCGGATTTGTCCATAGCATACACTCGTCAGTCCTACTTTAAAATTGGTCACGATTAATAGTATACCTGCAAACTTATAGGCGATTGACATGAGGTATAAGCATTAATCACCCGCTCATTGCCATTCTTACCTGGCGTGCTGAAAGGCGTGACTATGTGACTATGTAGGCGATTTCGTGAATGGCTTCGGAAACAATAGGTCGCCGATTGTTGCGTAAATGCCTCTACCTCACGAGAAAGTTTTTGATACATCACTATAAAGATGCTTTTGTTTTACAGCCATTATAATGGTGCATCCATTCCCCATCGTATAGGAGCATTTTTATTGTTAAAATATTGAATGATGGTATGTACTTACTCGTTCATATTATAAATAAATAAAATATTAAAAAAATATACTACGACAATACACACATCGCCATCTAGCCCCAAAGTAAGCATATCTTGTGTTATGGGCATTAAGAAAGCTGATGGATATATTTATGAATATAATACACGTAAATACTTATAATATACTGATAAACATCCAGACACTAAAAAACATTCATGTTCATCACACAAACATTTCCAGTTGTGGGAATCGAACCCACGGCCTTGGACTCAGAAAGCAGGGTCGCTGCCCACTGCGCCAGTCGGCCATATTATATAGTTTTAAACCATAACCAATGATCGGAACAGGTAGCATTTTTATTGTTAAAATATTGAATGATGGTATGTACTTACTCGTTCTTATTATAAATAAATAAAATATTAAAAAAATATACTACGACAATACACACATCGCCATCTAGCCCCAAAGTAAGCATATCTTGTGTTATGGGCATTAAGAAAGCTGATGGATATATTTATGAATATAATACACGTAAATACTTATAATATACTGATAAACATCCAGACACTAAAAAACATTCATGTTCATCACACAAACATTTCCAGTTGTGGGAATCGAACCCACGGCCTTGGACTCAGAAAGCAGGGTCGCTGCCCACTGCGCCAGTCGGCCGTATTATATAGTTTTAAACCATAACCAATGATCGGAACAGGTAGTGTCTTGACCTAAACTTCGAAGTACGGAAAAACAGTGGAGACTTTCTTAGGACAATATTTTTTTTTCGGATCACTTCTGAACATATCTTAAGTATATTTTATAATGATGTTATTACTACAATAAAATAATTTTAAACGATTTTTGTTCACAAGTATTAAGAAAAATACATTTTATTTAATAATCCCCCTAATATTATAAATGTGAATGTAAGTTTGTTTGTTACGCTTTCGCGCGAAAACTACTCAACCGATCATCATGAAACTTTGTACACGTATTCTTTGAGGTATCAGAAGTAACATAGGATACTTTTTATTAATATATATATATATATATATATATATACAATATATATTGTTGGATTTATGTATTGTTTACGAAAAATATTTTTTTTTTGTCAAAAATCTCATGTATGACTATAGGTGTAGACTATGTAGCAGTACGCTGCGGCCCGAAATTTACGCGGGCGAAGCCGCAGGTCACATCTGGTAATCAATAAATCAAAGTCATTTTACATTGGTTTAAGTATCTTAAATTTTATTCAACTCAATATTTAAATACAATTAATAAGAAAAACAAAAAAAATATAGTAAAAACTTTAATTGTATCAATTTAGATTTCAAAATATGTTTATATATTTGAATACATTTTTGGTACATTATTTACAACGTAAAGTTTCACTGTTGTCCATTGAGATAACATTTCAACTCGAAATCTTTACAACGCATTGGTAAGTTAGGTATTACCGTTACCAAATATGTAAATTAGACAACGATTATTTTAACAACAATTTCCTCTTTTGTTGTTAACTCTAAAGTTACATTATAGTTTGTTTATTGTTGGATTTATGTATTGTCGAAACCAGGTTACAATACAAGCGATATATGGCCGGATCTGTTTCATTATCCCTTTGAAAGCACAGAAAGGGTGGCATTCCGCCAACGTAGACAATAAAGTCTAGTCCGGTATGAATGTTATGATCGACTATTTGCATTTTTATTATACCCGACTGTTTATCGAGCGGGTTATGTTTGAAATTCGGGTATTTAATACATCCTATGTTTACTTGTGATATGAGTTATTGCCTGTTTATGTTATAGGATTTTTTTTTATTTACGTACGAAAATTATTACAATCATTAAGAGTTGTCGCATCCGTTCTTCTGACTAATAGTAAATAACCGGTGTTTTTTTTATAAAACTCTAGTTAGTAGTTTTTAATTATCAGTGTTTTGAATAAAAGGCGGGGCCAGATTATATTCCTTGACAAGGTATATAATTTGCATGTCCGTCTGTAAAAGCACGGCCAAAGGGAATAGGACAAGTTTACTACAGTTTATTATTTTACTTTTATTCTTTAGATATTATTGAGCTGTGGGAGAAGATAACAATTGGTCAATAGAATTAAAAACATACAGAACCTTCATTCAGCCACTATTGCATGCAGTGGATTGTGTCCAAAAACAGTGAAAACGTTAGGCGTACACTTCTATAGTGGAATGGTTTTTTATGCTTCAATATTAGTCGTGTACAAGGTTTCTGTTTGTTCTTAATTATGTCAATTTGTCCTTTTCCGGCAAGGAAAGTGTTTCCTGCCCATGCTAAGTGTTTAAAACTATTCTTATCGGCTTCCCTTTAGGATTTGCCACCTGTACCAACTACATAACAATTAAAAACAATACGACTTCTACTTTTAGTTTAATTTTATACTCTTTATTTGCACACAACTACAACTACAAGAAGACATCTTTATATTTATAAAGACTGTTTATCCAAATAATAAATAAATAGAGAGAGAATTTCTTTGTGTCTTCTAAAAACTTTCGATATTAAATTAGGTGTCGCGGCGTGTCGTCTCATCATCATCATCATCACCATCACCATCACCATCACCATCACAAACAATTATCGGCCCTCTAAAGGGCACAGGTCTCCTCCCACAATGGCAAGGGCTTAAGGCGTTGTCCACCACGCTGGCCCATTGCGGAATGGTGTGCCGTCTAAACGAAGTAATATAACGATTTATATTATGAGGAAGAGCATAATACATTTTGATTTATTGCATTTTAGCGGGCGAATCGCCTCGAATACATTTGCTATTGCAATCTTGACACACTTTCGAATGCTGTTGTTATGCGTGCTTGCAAAATACGATGCAATGCAAACTGTTCGCCACTCGAATTTGCAATAAGTGTTATTTTATGTTAAAGTGCTTAGCTGTTTGAGTTCGTTTGTATTTTAAAATATAAAATTTACGCTTGGATCTTTGTTTCGTGTAGGTTTTTCAATTGAGTTAAGTAGCTCTAAACACTTCTATATTGCGTGTTGGATGGCGTTGCGTATACGTTGCCTGTACCTACTTACCTACTGCATTTGAGTGGAGCGGATGGTCTCTCAACGAATTAGTCCATAAAAACCCCAATAATAATACATTTTGTTCAGCAAATAGGAACTAATGTTACAATTTAAGACTAAAGAGGGGCACTAGCTTCTTCACTCTGGATTAAGACTGTCAACCATTTCTAAACTTAATAATATTTCAAAAGTACCTTTTAAATCAGAAGCGTATTTAGTTCTTGAGACTTTAATAAATTTTACAAAGTTCAACGTCCGTTATTACAAAGCAATTCTTTGATATTTTGACCTGACATTGACGTTTTACAGCCGATCACAAACCCTAGATTCACTAAGATTGACATTTCACCACAGATTCTTTATTTTCAAATGACTTCCTATTTGATCTGACCACAGACATTAGGCACACGAACAGTACTCTTGAAGGTATATTTTGTATTTTAGCGAACCGATAAGAGAGCTAAATGAAAAAGGTACTCTTTTTTCAATGTCGAGTGAATACGATTATTTTCGTTTATTCTTTCGTGAATAACCGATGTCTAGGGGTGATACATGCCGCATGTTGCAGCATAAAGTTTGTCGAGTTTTGTGGAAAGAAAACGAAGTAAGAGTAAAGAGTAGTAAGTAAATTCAATATTGTTCTAGAAATGTATGCTTTTTGACACCATTAAGGAACACTGTAATAGTTATTTATAACTGATGACATATCATAACTATCAATTCATCTTCATTTATACCTCTATGAAGATAAGCCCTTACGCAACTTATGTTATTACATTTGTATGATAAATCTCCATTGTATTGTATGCTAATTGAAAAATATAGATTGTTACAAAGAACATTATCATTTTACAATGCGCTTAGAATTTTCTAGCATCTGACATTTTATTCTAGTCTTCACATTTTATTCTGACATTTTATTCTAGTGGTAGGGTGACTTACAACAGGCTTGCGACAGGCTTAAATCTCTCTCGATGTTTGCTGTGAAACGTCACTTGCATACGCGAAAATAAAAAAATTAACGTCGTAGGATACGTAAACCCCCTGTCGAACCTCCTATCAGGGTTTTCTATTTAGCAGAGCGGATACATGAAGAGATGGATCAATCAGGATATCTAAAGATGACGTATGGCTTCGACTCACATTCACAACACAATATAATGAAGGCACAGGCTGTGAGGGAGTTTATTACATTTACAACCCAAATGACACAAATTCTTTCCTAGATAATGGTTATCTTGTTCTCGTGAGATTTGAAAAAACAAGCAAGTCAAGTTTGCACAAGTTTTTTTTTTATCTATCGAAGGTGAGCACTAAGAATTTTGTCAAAAAGCAATCCTCAAACGAGGCACTTCATACTATTTTTGGTATATATTCTCGCACGCCTGTGCTCCGCTCTTATCCGCTTCAGTGGAAACGCCTTTATCGTTGCTAATTAGAAATTTTCTTTCCTTTTTATTTTGTCTGCCACGCCATTAGTCTTAAGGGCCTCGCCTGTGTATGGGGTAGCTCTTGTCTAAAATCCTCCCCCATTGAGTCATATGAACTTTTCATATCCCGCCAAAGTCACTTTTTTGTATGGTCCCAGTCACTACCCTGTCATTTACGTTTAAAATACTTTACCTACTCTAAATAATTTATTCTGACATATCAGTTATCAGTGAAGTAAATGTAAGGCAGGAACGTGGTAGATTTTATGTAAATAGTTTTTAGATCGTGTGGCGACGACCTCCTACAACTTGTAAGTACATACTATATTCTTGACTTCCCTGATTGACAATTTCTGCTTTATGTATGATTTAAATTAATTCTAAACCGCCTACATGTTATCAATTAAGTTGTTTTAACAATAATAATTAATACGACAAGATTTCCTTCACTTTCACGTTGGTAAAGCGTATTAATTACAGCCTAAGTTAATTAGTTAATTAGGCCTAATACGTAGCAACACGACAGTCATGCTAACGCGATGGCCATGACAATGTTCTACGCTTCTATAGCGTGAAATGTCCTTGAGAATGTTTCCGTTTCCACGCAAATCTTTTACTGCGTACGTTTGCCACATATTTAATTAAAAAGAAACCGATCAAGTGAGTTAGGTTTGTGTGTGGAAGGTTCCGTATACTTATATACTTGTTTTTAAAGGAAGACTTATTTTTATTTTTATTATTATCCTACATTTTAAAGTGGATTTCTTATAGAAAACTACTAGCTACTTTCCTTACTACGTTTTACTTGGCACTGACTCAAAAACGTTATTTCTTGCTTTTTAGTTGTTTACGAAGTCTGTTGCTTTGTGTAAATTTTTTAAAATTCTTTTATCTTGCAAGATAGAAGGGGAATACTGAGCCCAGCAGTGGAACGCATTATGATGAGGAAAGCGGAACGGGAATAAATTTCTGAATTTAAAAATAAAATATCAAGGCGAGCTGCGTTTAAATCTTTTACAAATTAGCACCATAGAACCCTAAAATGTTAACATAATCCTTTAAAGGTGTTGGCGTAATTCAAATATTGGCTTAAAAGCGTCTGTTTATCTTGCGTTTTAAGTTAATATTTGCTATTATTGGCACGTTCATTACGCTATATTAAATTGCCTGCTAATCGCGATTTGTTCTACTCGGTGAAAGTGGTGTGCAGTAGGTAAGTAATGTTGCTTTCGTGCCGGTGGAAATTGTCCGTGTATTGTTGTGGCTTGATGAGATTCTGTACTGTGACTAAATAAACGAAATATTGTTGTATGTAGTAAGTGTATGTTGGTACGGTTTATTTTCTCTTCCACGCATTTTGTCTTTCCTCATTTTATATACCTATGTCCTTCTATGGAAATACTGCGGTTCGTTTTTAAACACATATAAGTTGCTATTTATGATAATATTGCTATGTCTTTAGAAAGATTTAGCTGTATTGTTCCACACAGCCACAAATTAGTTATAAGATTGCTATTAGGTATTAGTATAGGTATAGTATTTGTGGGACCTATTATTTCTTATGTAGATCGAATCTTATTAGAGTAGTTCATTTCCCAAAACTTCCAGTCTATATATTCTCATTTACGTATGATTAGTTTGTCGTGACTAGATGTAGCAGCAGAATTTGTTTTTTTTTTTAGAGAAAAAATGAAATTGAACACATCGAATCGAAATGTCCAAAATTGCTTTCATATTGAGCTACTTAAAATAGCAGTTTAATCCCAAAAATCTCTTAAATGAGAATCTCAATTCTATAAGTTTTTTTAAGATTAAACACTCATATTTCTGTTTCTTATTGGCACTTATATTTTCTTTCTTAAGTAAACAATAAAGAAGGAAAATGAATTTTCCAAAAACGTTGCTCATTTTATATAGCACCCGGATCGACTCCGCTCAGATACGTGATTTTTTCCGACCCCGAAATTCAAATCCCGATGGATTTTGTTATACTGTGAGAACCTTTTCTGGGATTGCAACTTTTATATCAGTGAGCATACTTTTTTTACCCATAAATTAAGTAGGTAAATTAGGGCTTTTTATAAACCTATAAAGAGGCGTTTTTTTTTTTTTTTTTGCTTTGCCCAGCTGTGTGACACAGCTGGGCAAAGACTTTCT
The DNA here is from genome assembly GCF_905163445.1 of Pararge aegeria. Lineage (NCBI taxonomy): Eukaryota > Metazoa > Arthropoda > Insecta > Lepidoptera > Nymphalidae > Pararge > Pararge aegeria. Next base: position 15,965,826 of record NC_053182.1, read on the forward strand.
CCAATGTGGGTTGGCTGGCTTAACGATAATATCATTTGGGATTGACGTCTTAACGTGCTCTTCAAGATAACGGTGGTGCTCAACGCCGCGTTACAGCGAATTTTGACTTAAAAACCTAATACTTTCGTGTCCCTACTCGGGAATCATAGAAAAGACCTCGTGAACATGCTAACCACAAAACCAATGAGGTAGTTGACGAAAAATATACCTGTTTATTGATAAAATGATGCAAGCTGTGATTAAAAGACGCACCTACCTACAACGTAGAATCTCTGCGTTTACGTCATCGCTTTCAATGAATTAAATGCCACGCCATGACGTGGCTTAGCAAGGGCAGGCCTTTCGTGTTTATTTCACACTCCGTTACTGATATACACCAGATTTATTCAAATCCAGATTAAGTTAAATTTGAATTCGCACTGTTACACTCTCAAAAGTAGAGTAAAATTCCAGGAATAATAAAATACTCGTACCTACCTATTTATATTTCTTGTATATATTTTACTCGCTTACTTTAATATTGTCTTTTGTTTTCAACGGTAAACGCTATGTATTAACGTCGACATAGTGAATGCATTTAAATACACTGTACACGTATAAATTGGGATAAGATCTCCACGCTGAATTCATAAAAGGATTCTAGCGAATGGATTTTATATCCGTTTTGTCTGTATTACATTACCTATCGCTTTCCGTTGTTCACGTTTTACCTATCGACGAAAATTTATTCCACTCGACGTTGATAAGCTACCGGGATTAGGTATCTCAAGTCGCCGACATGCAGAGGTGTTAAAAAAGGACATATTACTCTTTTATACAGAACCACGTGTTAAACCTTCTCATTGGCGACTTTGTTGTTGCATTTAGAATGTTTGAAACGTGGCGTAATCCTCCCGACTTTTTACTTTTGGTATTAGCAACGTCATTCGCTCTAAAGATCTTTATATTTTCTCACTTAGAGCTTTTTTTCTGCAATTTTATATACTTTATTTACCTATGAATAGAAAGAATATACCTACGTTTGTCTATGACGTGAACCAGCGACCGGTTGGTAAAGGCTTTCCAGGTCGCCGAGCTGACCTTTCATTTACTTTTGAATGAATACAGTGTTCCTATTATAACCCCGGCATGACTATGCAGATACCTACCACTATAATAATTAACCTTGAGTTTGAAGGCGCGCTTGTCATTAGGCATGGTCAGTTTTATGTTTCAACGTAAAATCACGTTCATATTAAGTGGAACATAACATATATGAGATAGCTTTCGGGGGGCCGAGTTCAAATCCCAGCACGCACCACTAACTTTTCTAAGTAATGTGCGTTTTAAGCCATTAAAATATCACTTGCCGTAGCGGCGAAGGAAAACATCGTGAGGAAACCTGCATGCCTGAGAGTTCTCCATACTGTTCTCAAAGGTGTGTGGAGTCAACCAATCCGCACTGGGCCAGCGTGGTGGATAACGGCCTTAACCCTTCCTCATTGTGAGAGGAGACCCTGGACCTGTAATGGGGTGATATATATGACAATATTATAAACAGCTCCTTTTTTATCGTGTTGCAATGTTATCAACTTTAACCATTACAATCTAAATTGTCACCAGGCAATGTTCAAAATGTCTTTCTCAAAAACAACACAATACAGTTTACAGCACATTATGATAAGAAGTTAGGTAGGCACCTTATTTCATTATGTGCACAACATGTAACATTTAATGCTACAAGCTGGCTAAAGCGATAATGGATACCGCCACCGTTCCTCATCGCTCGCACTCTCTGTAGGGTGAATAATACACTGAATTGTTAATAATATTAATTGAAATGAATAGGTAAATTAACAAATTAACTGTGTCGTCGTTAAAGTCGCAAAAATATTATATGATTACATAAATATATATATATATATATATATATAAGAAAACTTGTTCATATATTAAATATATTTACAAGGTAATTTCATATGCCAGATTGCAAAGTTATAGAATATTTTGTTCATTCTCAATCTACAAAAATTCATCTACAAACTTACATATATATGTGGCAAAGTAAAATTATGAAGCCGGATGCCGAAACGGCTGAGGTGAAGGACGCCGTGAGTCATCGGGCTTTTAGCCTCAAGTAAAAAAGCCAAAGATACTAAACAAACAGGTCCAGTTTCATCCATTCATAATATTAAAAGGAATTTTGTGGGCGTGCGTGACTAATGTGAATGCGTTTTCCCAATGCATTTGTGGTTTTTAATTATCTTTACCTAAACCAAATACATTATTTACGGGAACTTCTTTCAGCAAACGTTCTTCGTATGCATTAAAAGAAAAGCAATTAAAGTATCAGGAGGTGAATTAAGTCTAGGACGGTTATAAGTTTATGACGCTTAATGAATTGAACCCAAAAATCTCGTATGAGTATGTACAGCTTTAACGTAACACATGATGTATTTACTTATATATGTAGATGATAACTAGTGGCAATATTCACAGAACTGTCTAACGTACCTACTGCCCAGTTGGTAAATTGTTTAGTATGTTTAACGATGGATAGCGAGGCCCTACGGTTCGATTTTCAGGTGTCAAAAATTTGTTATGTACTTATTAGGTTTTTTCAGTTAAATTATTCCAGAATTACAGTTTAAATCGTACAGGTGTCGGTCATTGTCACGCGCATATGATAATAATCGTTAAAACCCACCAAACCGTATCTCAGCAGCGTTGTGGGTCTATGCTCTAAACATTTCTATGAGAAAGGAGGCCCGCGCTCAGCCGTGGGACTTTAATAGGCTGCTGATCCGGTAACCGCAAACGGTCGGTAAGTCCGGTAATTAATCTCACCAACCCAAACTGAGCCGGTTAAGCTTTATTCTTCTCCCCTAATAGAGAATCAGCCTGCAGTGCCTATTCTCTATTAGGACAAAGCTCACCGTTGCGCCAGGGAAGTCGTCGAACTTCTTTAAACAAGTTTAGCAATAACAATTGTGTTATTAGATTTTGAGAAATAGGTCTCTTAGTAGATACCTTCGAAGCCAAAGTTCACGATAACTTTTCTGTAAACAAGCATATTAATTATACGCTCCATTTCCGTAAATTTCCTGGGGGATTTATTTCCACCGTTGGGCCCATAAGTTTTCTTTCACTGCCGGGTCAATATAGTACTTCCACTTTAGTGCCAATTGGTTATTCTCCATCGACAATCAGAGAAAAATGTTAGCCTGGAGACACTCGAAGTAGGAAGAAGCTTTGCTCGTAAATCCTAACCATACTTAAAACGTAATGTAACATTTTATGCCGAAGCGGAGTAAACGCGTTTTACACCTCCTTTGTATTAGCAATAAAGGGGGAGTAGTGGTTTCAGTCGTAGAAATACAATAAAGTTCAGATTATTATAGGCAGTAACCGTATCGAAGCTACCTTGACCCTTGTTGGCTTCAATATCACCTAGTGCCAAGGCTTCCACTGTTATTGATGATTGTCGGACCCTAACAATGGTAATTTCACCCCTGAACTTTTCACACTTGACATAAAATAGACAATAGCCTCTGGTAACAAGCTATTTATATGGGCCATTTACACGGCCTGGATATTCTTGCCTGCTCTTCGACAAGATATCATATCTTCAGTTTCCAATTCAACATTTATTTCATATGAAAGGGATGTAGAAAACCAATTTAAAAAACTTAAGTTATCATATAATCTGTTCCCAACACGAGTACTAGTTGGTAGAGAGGTACATAAGTCATTTATTATATTAAGTTTCGAAAACTATGGTAGAATTTATCGCATGACCTGTGCAGTTTTCCATGATTGAATGCCGATATGGCCAATATATTTAAATCGCTTCTCCAAAGGTCGACGACTTTACTATAAATACATGGATGGAGTCATGGTTATGAGTAAGATCAAATGGGATTTCTAATCATGACGTAAATCTCCTAGTTTGGTGTTATTTTAAACGTCCTTTTAGTTTGACTGCAATGCGGACTCGCGCGAAGGTTGGAAGGAGGGGGGACCCACCGCTGGCATGTTGGAAGGTCAAGAAAGTTTGCAATTCACTTTATTGGCAACCTTCGAGGCGACGAACCGTGAACAATTATGACAAACTTTTAATTTTGGCAATCCATTTAATTGTTACTTTACAGTTATTAAATTAAGGTCGTTTAAAACTTTCGAGCAATTCAAATTTGAGGATTTGTGTTGATACTATAAAAATTGTTAACCATCCTCACCATTAATATTGCAATGTGAAAGGGTTTCCTGTTTGTTTGTTGTTTTGTTACTAACACAAGGCTTAACAGTTAGACGTTATACAGACATTGGAGAAAGGTATAGGGTACTCCTTATCACGAAAACATAGAAAATTCTTACGGCATTTAAACAATTGGTAACATGAACCATTTGGTAAGCCATTCTGATTGAATTAGTACTTCGTATCCCGAGGGTCTAAAGTAAAGCCTTCAATGTATCTTGCAATATAGATAACTAAGTATTTACTTTATTGTTACGCCTTAGGTATAGTTTTGTTTTGAACAAACACTTGATTACTTGATAACCTGTATCTGAAATATCTTTTTATCTCCCAACTGGAAACGGGGTCATCATCGCTTCCAAATATGCAGTCTCAGTGAAAGATAACTGATATTTTTTGAGATAGCGTAGAATTTATCTTAGCACTCAATGTAATAAACATAAATAATGGGCTAGTAAATCGGGAATAAGGCTGTCTAGTGTGTAATAATTTTAAAACATTGTCTATTCTTATAAAGGTATTTGTTTATTGGTTCCTACCGACCGTTTTGGTGTCATTTTTTACAATCAGGTGAGTTTTTAATTTATTAATTAATACAATAACTATGACGCTCCCAGATTTGCCAAGTTACTCCTACATAAAATAAAAAAAACATGGAGTAGATCAGATTAAGATCTTAAGAAGGTTTTGCGGCTTAGTTAAGTTAAACGGATCGGTGAGATTACTAGTAAGTCACTAAATTAAGCCCTCACTTTCCCTTCATGACTCCAAGAACAGTTTAGCTCTTTACTTATTTCCAACAATACTTAATCGTTCATTAATGTTGTTACTCATAAATATATTGATCTCATAAATATAATGATAAATGGTGAATCACTAAAAATAGAGACTTCCACAGTTTTTCTGGGCGTGACCTTGGATAATAAGCTACAGTGGGGTGCCCATATAGATTCACTAGCGGGTAAACTAAGCTCGGCTGCCTACGCAGTCAGAAAAATTAGACAGATTACTGACGTTGAAATAGCTAGGCTAGTTTATTTTGCGTACTTTCATAGTGTTATGTCCTATGGAATCTTGTTATGGGGTAAAGCAGCTGATATCGAAACTATATTTATATTGCAGAAAAGAGCTGTACGGTCAATATATAAACTTAAATCACGCGAATCCCTCCGTGAGAAGTTTAAAGAAATAGGCATACTTACTGTAGCTTCACAATATATTTATAACAATATAGTATTTGTAAGACAACATATTAGTCTTTATACACAAAAAGTGGACATAAACAGTCGACTTACAAGAAATGGTCATAAATTAGTGTCATCTGCATATCGTCTGCGTAAGGTACAGGGATCATTTGTGGGATTGAGTATACGCTTTTATAATATGATTCCTAAGGTGATTTTGGACCTGCCAATGCACAAGTTTAAAGAATTTGTTAAAACACATTTATTAGAGCGAGGTTACTATACAATTGATGAATTTTTTAATGACAAGGTTGCTTGGAAGCATCCGGCTCCGCTTTCAGCTCTCACAAGATAGAAAAATGAATGTTAAAATACAAAATGTAAATTGTTGATGTTGGAAAAGAGCAACTGCTGAGTTTCTTGCCGGCTTCTTCTCGGTAGAATCTGCCTTCCGAACCGGTGGTAGAATCACTACAAACAGACAGACTTGACGTTTCAAAAGTGCTTATATTAGGCCTACTTGAAATAAATGAATTTTGAATTTGAATTTGAATTTGAATTAACTTTTACCTACCTTAATAGGTTGATGAGGCCAGACGATAAAAAAGTTCATGGAAAATCGGGACACTTCAGAATCTGGGTCACAGTAAATAGTAAAGCAATACTTAATTTTAACTTCGTGCAATATAATATTCCCTTACACAAGTTGAAAACAAGACTGATAAATTGAATCGAAAACTTGTTGTTCAAGGAAGCCAGTTTTGCTTTGTATGACATACAACTTCCTTAATACTGTATCGTGTGTTTGAATTGTGTAAGCCTTTGCTCGTTTGCACAACGGAAGATGGAACCGAGAGTAGGTTTTTGCATCATATTTCCACTAGATTGAATACGTTATGTTGCTGGTTTATCAGTTTTTTTACATAAATGCCCTATATATTGAGGCTCCAAAGTGTGTTCCGGAACTTCACAGTCTTTTATTCCTATGTTACCATTCTACCACAGAGAAGCAATACGCTGCGCCTTAAGCAAGAATATATCATAATGACTTGTTTTTTATCTACGTTTCTGATATGAACCACCAAGGTGTGGAGTACAGTTCCGTCATCTGTTTACTGCCAAGCATAACTTTAGTACCTTCAAGGCACAGCGTCATTTTAATAAACATTATATACAGAGTTACAGACAAGTGAACTCCAACCTAAACCCCATCGTTTCTTACCACCCGTCTTACCACTTTTTTTTGATAGTTCACAGCCCATTAGGTGACAGTGTGTTAAAAACGTATTTCATCATCAACTTATTAATGTCCTACTGCCGCGGCCTCATCTTTCATGGGACAGAGAGATTTCGTATATATAAACCATTTCCTACCTCAAAGATGGTACTGAGAGTTACCAAACCAATTTTTATGGAATTGACACTTGCTTTAGTAATATCTACTCTCCATTTATTTTTACGTATTTTGCTGCGACAAATATCATTATATATTTTTACAAGAAATTAAGGGTTTTTTTTGTTGATTTTTTGATTGAGTGGGCTAATCTCTTGAACTTTGAGCTATAACATCACGCTATGCCCGTTAGATAACGGACGGGCGATGCAAGGCGGTGGGTCGTAAAGTGAAAGGTTGTATGAAACAAACATATTTAGCAGAATTCGTACGCGGACGTAGTCGCGGGGAACCTCTAGTAATTATAAAATATAAGATACCTATATTATTAATGTTTTATAAAGCTGAACAAAACGAACACTTTAATTCCAGCTCTCTGGAAAATGTAAACAAACGTTTTATTTAAAACGTGAGGTAGAAAGCGCTTTAAAGATTCCGAATGTTTTGTAAAAGGATTATGATCTCTATTGTTAGAGATAACTTGAAAGGGAGATTAGCGTCTTTGTGTGCAAGATGAGGTGGTTATATTTTGTCATGTTTTATTTATACTTATCGTACCCACTGTAATTACTTTTATACGTATAATATTTTTTTCTTTACGTGTGTGTTTTATTAAACACCTAAACAATTTGACGGATGGGTTTATGGGCAGGAGAGTTAGATACAGTTGAGGTAGTGGCGTACACAGGGTTTTTGACCGGGCTTGGCATGAATCAAGAAGGTGCCAAAATTGGCAAATCCTTCTCTTATAAGAGTTATAGAAGCGGTGATAACCTAGTGGTTAGGACTCCGGCCTCACTTTCAGTGGGCCGAGTTCGCGTTCCAGCGCGCAACACTAACTTTTCTGAGTTATGTGCGTTATATGCAATTAAAATATCACTTTCTTTAACGGTGAAGGAAAACATCGCGAGGAAACCTGCATGCCTGAATGATCTTAAAGCCGTGTAGAGTCCACCAATACTCACTAGGCCAGCTCAGAGGCCTACGGTCTACACCCTTTACATATAATGTGGGTGATCCGTGCTCTGCAGTCGACCGGTAATGGTTTGATATGATGATTTTGAATTTATTTCAGTAATTCAGATATCACATGCTTTGACGGTAAACGGTCTCTATACTGTTCTCAAGGGCGTATGAAATCTACCAATCCACACTTGGTCAGCGTGTAGGACTACGGCTTAAACTCTTTTCATTCTGTTAAGTTATCTGTGCCCTGTAGTGGGACAGTAATGATGATGAGTGCTTTTATGCATGAATTAAATTCACGCCACTGGTTCCTAAGGGATAGAGCTATAGCATAATTAGGTCAAAACGTCTTCATGCTTAGCAACTTATTACGCTTTTGCATTTATAACATAAGTGTTGAAATAGGGATGCAATATATGCAAATAGTTCCCAGTTTAGAATAGTAGAGTGCCAATTTACAATACAGGATTCATAATTAAAAGTTCGGTATCAGTTGGCTATTTGATAGTCACGTTTAAGCTCTTATAATTCCGTTTTATAACAACGAATAATGGTGACTCGTTATTCTATCGCTTTTCACCTGAATTTGAACTCTCTGGTTCCCCATGATTGATCGTGTCCCTAATTTGAAATGATACAACGCCTGTCAAGGCTGATTCCGGTTTACGGCAAACGTATTTCTGCTGGTAACAAATGGGATTTTCTTAATATTAAATATTCAATGTAAGAAGGTACAATTGCCCTCCCTGAAAAAGACTTCACAATTTACTCTAAACAATCTAGAATAAACCAACATAATTGACTCTTAGAATTAAAAACATTAATCACTACAATAGAGTTGATTTAATTTAAAAAGATCAACAAAGAAACTACACATGGCTTTTTGCGGATTTGCCTCGATTTTATTTACAACTACTTCAATTATATTATATAGATGCCTATATGCCATTTTCAAATAATTATTAGACAAGGAAAACATTCTTAAAAATTACATACCTACCTACCTAAAGCCGAACAAATAACGAACAAATTTTGAAGTCGATTAAAAACCTAATAACTAATTTTCCCCTTAGTTAATATTATTTTAATAATTAATAAACTATATCTATCTTCCGCTTCATAAATAGGTGTACATATTAAAACATATTGATAGGTACGTAGGTACCTACTCACCTCATCGATAAGATTCCTGAAGTGTTCCATTTATCCTCAAGTGTGTTTGAATGATTGACTAAATGTGCGGTATTACGAACTCATTAAAACTAGTGCCATGTAGGTTTAGGTATTTTAAATAGCTTGTAACAATGTTTTAAAAACACATCGACTTTATAATCGGTACTATCGATGTATTTCTTTGTGATACAATTTAAAAGCTTACGGCTCCACTTTTATTAAAGCACAAGATCGATTGTTAAATTGAAAAATGTTGATGTTGTAAAAGAGTCAGTCAATATCTGAGTTCCTTGCCAGCTTTTTATCGCTCAATAAAATCTACTATGCGAACCGATGGTACCTAGGTAGGTACAGTCACTACAAGCAGACAGATTTGATACTTTAGAAGAACCCGTACTTACTGGAAAGGAATGAATTGTTGTTAACTATGAAATTCTTTCTAGCATTGCCTGTTTCGACAGTTCTTGCAAATAATAATAAAAAATTAAAAAATAAAATAGTTAAAAATATTAAATGATTTAAAACTTTGACGACCTCCCGGGCGCAACGGTGAACGCTGTGAATTTAAGTAGGAGGTCCCGGGTTCGATTCCCGGCAGGGGTAATTTGGAATCTGAATTTTCTTTGTTCTTGTCTGGTGGGAGGCTTTGGCCGTGGCTAGTTACTACCCTACGGACAAAGATGTACCGCTTAGCGATTTAGTGTTCCGGTGCGATGTCGCGTAGAAACTTATTAGGGGTATGTCTACTATACTCCCGAACAGGTTAGTCCGGTACAATCTTACACTGCATCATCACTTACCACGAGGTGAGATTGCAGTCAAGGGTGACTTGTACTCGAATAAACAAATTAATTAAATTATATTTAGGGGCTAATTTCGAGCAAAATATGATGATTATAGCTTTATTCGATTTCGTGAATAACTAGAAGCAGTATTGCAAGAGAGATAATTTAATAATACAGCGTATCAATAACTTATTCACATTTTTTTTTCAGCTTTTGTTATTAAATTATAAAAAGCAGTGAGAGGCAAGAGCTGCTATAATAAATCGCACCTCGTAACTGTTAACCGTTAAGCAATATACATACGCGCAGAGATTCCTACATAAGAATATTTTGTGTTGTTGTGACTGATGTATGTTAGAGTTACCTAAATAATAAAGACTAAATGCTTTAACAAGATATACCTATGGCAAATTCAGTAATTAAACTATCGTGAGTGATACTCGTAATTATTAGGAAACAATTCGGCCTACTCACGCGTCTTTAGTCATGAGCTCGTTCGCGTGACTGACAACGGGCAGCGTGGTATACGACTTTGACACGCTCGAATAAAGCCAAATTATTTATCAACTATAGTTTTACTATATAAGTTTATACAATAAATTTATATATATTTTTTTTTAGTCCACTGCAAGTTAACCCTTGATTGTTTGAATTCTTTATTGCACACTCAAAAACAAATTACAAAAAAGAAAATGAGAAAACAATTTATTTTATTTTATTTATAGCCTTTTCAACAATCTTATCTTACTGATTATTTACTTATCGAGACACCGGTTACGCTTGATTGTCTTGCTTTAGCATAGGCCTCCCCCAGGTTCTTCCATGCTTCGCGATCATGGGTATTCCTTGTCCACAGAGGTCCTGTTGTCGCTCTTCTTCCCACCTTCGGAATGGTCTTCCCCTTCTTCTCTTACCGTCTCGAGGATACCACTCTGTTATAACTTTAGCCCAATTTTCTTTTTTCCTTCTCATTAAATGACCAACCCAGAAACAAATAGAGAAACTTAAAAACGGTAGGATAAGCTGTAGATACCGTACAAACCAAAAACTTGATCTCAACAAAGCTTACCACTCTAATTATACTTAATTTTGTGAAGCACATTATCTAAAATGTGCCCATCACATTTCGCCTAGGTGCTTTCTGTGTTTCTCATTAATATGTAGTGCATGTTGTTTCCAGGGTACCTTTCAACATAGAATTTACAAAGCCATCACGGCGAATTGGACCATGAAATATTAATAGCAGACTAAGCCTGAGATACCCATCCTACAATAAGCTTTCAAGTCGCACTAATCCTGGCATTATCCCGAGACCTAAGGTCCTTGTTTGAATATAAACGACGTAAAATAATATAAATAAAAAGTATAGTTAGTATTTTACGTAGGCATTTAAAGGATGATTGAAATCTGCAGAAACTATTTACGTAAGTGCCAGTTGCTCCAATCTACAAAATGTAAATGAAAACCGAAATAATACTTCACTACCATCACATGCAAAAGTAATATCTATTATTCTGTGGAAGTTAATAAATAATCAAGCTAAGCTTTGTCTTTTTGTATCAATGCACAACAGAGAGTAAAATCCGACTGGGGATTTAAGAAACCTCTTTTGTAAAACTACCAAATTCTTGACGAAGTTTATAGGCTACTAAAAAAAACGTGTGGTTACTCAAGTACACGCCTTAGAAGTTATACTTCAATTAAGTCACCTTAATGAGCCCGCAGACTTTGACAATTGAAAGTGTACACTTTAGCTAACTCAAACCTTTAGCTGACTTCAGGGGATCGGTTTTTCGTGATGGTATCGCATATGGTGCGCGCATAGTAAAAATTTTCTTTCATCATTTTTCCCTAACGCGCCAAAAGAAGTATAATTTCAATAACGCTACAGTTCTCAGAAGCAGAGCAAACAAAAGAATAGTGCGGTTATTTGATATAATGAATCGGATCGGGCTATGCCTACTATATCCATTTTAGACAGGCTTTGTACCTAATAAGTATGAATGACTTTCAACGCTATCAAAAGGTATATTAGTTGTGAGTTTGTACGAGAAAATCCTGTGCATTAGGTATTCATCTTTTTATCCTTTATCATAATGAAAAAAAAAAATTAGTCCTGCATTATAGCCTAAAGAAAACTGGGCACAAGTTATCTCAAAGGAAATAAATTATTAGAGTTAAATCTAAGTTACGCTCGTGCTTCAATGTGGGTTTGCGGGCCTAAGTCATTACCACCGCACGTACGATCGGCAAAGAATTTAGCTACTGAAACAGAATCTATGGAAATATGCTTAGCATGCCACGGGTAAAAGCGATTGGCGCGAAGTTGCTGCCCGCTACCACTTGCATTTATTCTCTCAATAACTACTGTCGTTGCGAATTTCCCTTGGCCAACGCGTTAGGTAATTAACGTACTTAATTCAGATCGTACTTTAAGCGTGCTTTTGCTGCCTTTGTACTCCAAATCTAGTTCATACCAAAGGTACAAAGGAAATGTGAACGCTAATTTTTAACCGAAAAACACCTAGGATTATTCTTTACTACTACCTAATTGATTAATTTGTTCTGTCGCTGGCATTATCTTTTATAGTGAATATATGTTTAAAACAGCATAAACAATATTTCAACTGGATATGTAGCAAATGCTCTTAATTTGTTTTAACTAATAACGTGGCACAGTAAAAAACTTTGTTAAAGTTTGCAACGATAACATTTATTGATTTTTTCCGTTTTGCAGACTCTCTCTTTCACTTACATCTTTGTTGGCATATTCATTAATCTTTTCTCGTTCATCGCCTTAGCGGTAAAACTTTTAAAACTGTATTGAATTTTGGACAAAGCAAATTTTACGGTGAAACTTTGGTAATTGTATAAGAAATATATTCATATCGTACAATCCTGAACATACCCCAACTTTCTCCTTTGTTCAGAAAAGCGTACAAGAATTTAATTTAAAAGTACTTGTTACGAGGGACTCTCAGAAAAAAGAAGGGTCGTCGAAACCTGATTTTAATATTAAACCTTCATACACAATACGGAGAAATAATTAGTTTCTTACAGCTGACAGAGTTAAATGGAAATCAGCGAAATAGGTAATTATTATGAAAACTTGTTTCCGTATCTAAGCTTCTTTTTATTATTAAAATAGTTTTGACGAAATTAAACTAATTTCATCAAAACTAATTTAACCGTTTCAATTAAAGACGATTTGTTTAAAATTATTGCAATCGCAGATTTTGATACACAAGAGCTACTATTTTATGCATCAAAATAGTAAATGCATTCGCCAAAGGTTGTCTGGGAACAGATCGTTTTAGCGATAAGACCGCCTTTGCACACCTAAATTAGTTTTTTGTTTTTTTTTTTTTTTTATCTATTGTGTTTATTTTTGCATTTTGTTTTTGTGAGTGCAATAAAGCATAGTGATAAGCTATTAATGCCCCAGCAATCGAATTCGTATAGGACTAGGAATGCCTTTTCTTATCTTTAATGGAGAGGGGCATAAAACCTCTGTATGTACAGTACGCCTATCTATATTAAATATTAAAAATTTATTACCTATTAATATTAAAAATTACTAATCATAACGAAATTTTAATGGGGCGTATCCCAATGAGAATATAAAAAAATAATATCGAATCTTTGTATTTTTTGAAAATCGTTTAAAGCAATAACTAAAACAATAATTATACCGATTATTAACAACCTACATCAGAGCATCCCAAGGTACCCACTCAAAAAATAAAAACAACGCTGAATTGAGAACCTTTGTCGCTTTTTGCAATTGGGTTAAACGTAAAATGGTTTGTGATAATGGGAATCGATAGTGAAGCTTTTTTTTGTTTGAAGCCGGTGCAAGCGGTTTTTACTTCATTGTAGGACATCCGGAATCAAGGGCGGAAAGGGAAACACTTATACTTTCCGTTATAGAGGGTAGCTACATCCGAACAGCTGAGCTAAAATAATGTTAAGTCCCTACTAATAATATAAATGCCAAGGCGTTTGTCTGTTCGTCCCCTTTTTTCATGCAGCGGCAGAGTAGCGTAAAGATCGACTCGATTTTTTACAATGGTCGTAATATTATTAGGCTACTTTTAACTTTTAACCCTAGAGTAACTAGTCTCTTTTTTCGTGCTTGTGTTAGAATGTATACACTATACAATCTTTTCGTTAGGTACTGTGCGTTAAAATAAAAAGATATTTTCATAATGTGATACATTTTATTTTATTTTTAAATTTTGAATTTTTAGGTTGGTAGGAAAAAATTGTGTACGTACATAATAAATGCGAAAATTACTTTGTTTGTATGCTTGTAGTTCATCCTTATCATATCTATACATTAATTAGTACGGAAGCTGGGATAAAATTTATGCAGGCGAAGATGTGGACAAAATTAGTATTTTATATTTTGGTCCTCGAACCCTTAAACTAAAACTTGTGTGCAAATTAAGTTCAAGTATACTCAATGTACGTCAACTGTTAAGAGCTCGTTTTGCTCTAAGCAAGTACTTAAGGTCAAGGCCCTAAAATTACTGAGCTCTCACAGCTTGCTGAGAGGTCGAAATCAAGAACTCTTAGACCCTTTCCACACACGTTTGCGTTTATGTGGCGACCGTTTGCTGTAACGGTGGGATGTAAACGTTTCACCCGTAAGTATTCGTCCGATGGTGAAGGTGCCAAATTTTAGGTGTGAAATAAGTTCTAACTTAGTTTAGCGTTAACAACAGCAAGATACATGCTGTTAAGCAGAATGATAGTTTTAAGTGGTAAACCATCGCCTATAAACAGAGCAAGACTGTGCAGGGCATGTAAAGAACACGTCCTAGCGTCCATTAACCTGAGGTTGTCTCGGTTAAATGCTTTTTACACATTTGAAGTATAGGGTAGTTATAGCATAAATAGTGTTAAGGAAGTGAAATTTCTGTCTTTTTCAGTAATAATCAGTGCCGGTACCTTCACTCACCTATCGGCGCCCGTTAGTTCCGTATGGACTATACGTTTTTTTTAAACGCGACAGTCAATCACGTATTCGGCACTGCAATCCTGTCACGTCTGTCGGTTTGCGCGGCTACATCACGGTCACGGCACGGTTGGACCTATAATGTGAAAACTTGTATATTAACAATAAAAAAGGTATGGCGCCGTTTGGCGAGTGTGAATAGGGCCTAAGGTAAATAATCGTTACTACGTGCTTTGTGTATTTGCTTTGTTTTAACTCTTATAAGTTATAGCGTGGCAGGATTTATTTCGAAGTTCGCATTCGAAACTTGGTTCGATTAAAAAAAAATCTGCACGGTGAATGAAAAACGTGACCGTAAATATAAGTATAGTTGGAAAAATAAATTTACGATTTTTGTGGTGAAAAGATTTTTTTTCAGAAGAAACAAATAAGTATATAATTTTGATGTCATAAATAATAACGAGCATGTTAAGAATAAGGTCTAGAGGCCTTGGTATTTGACTTGGTAATTAGTTAAAATACTTAACAAAATCATAATCTTTAGCCTACTGTCAGCTTCTTAATAAAATTGAATTGCCATTTTATGAATTTGATTATAATTCGTAGTTATTTTATAGAATAGTTTAAAGAAATTATCATAACATTATTTGACTTACAGCTAGTGTTTAAATCACGTGTGTCTGTGGGTATTTTCGTATAAATATCGGTGCGATTTTATACAAGGTTTTTCCCCCCGATGTCGAGCCCTGGGGCTCTTTTCATGGCGAGCTCTCGCGCTATCGGAAAGTGTCCATCCGAAAAAGACAAGATACAAACTTTAGTCTCTTCCTGAGAGACTCGGCAACCAGTTAATGAATAAACTCTTGTATTTAGATGAGTGTAGGTTGTAGATTAGATGAGTGAGAGTTTCATTGGGCGTGATTGCCATCACGCCCAATGAAATAAATAATAGCCTCATCTATCTTGAAATTAATAAGGTTAATTAATGCTAGTTGTTGTGACGATGCCCGCCGTCTTGAATATTAGTAGCGAATAGCATTTCGCTCCGATATTAAACTCAGTTTGTGATGTTGTAATGACTATTAGTTTACAGTTCAATTGCGCGAGTAACATTTGGCTTTAGTCAAATACATTTTATGTTAAGATCATTTGAATTATGCATTTTTAAATACACAACAACTGATATTTGAAGCTGTGACTTTAAGAGTAGCCAATTAATAATTATCTGAATAATAGTTTTTATATATTGTTTGAAAATTTTCTAAAGAGGTGATACAGTTAATTATAAACGAAATATCTCCTGCTTCTGATTGCTATGAATCGTGTAGTGTTTACAGTAAGAAAACTAAATGTTGCCACTGCTGGGCACATGTGTGCTCTAACATAGGAAAGAGGGGTTTCAGAACATAAACCTTTGCTGCTCTAATGCTAGTCGGTATGCTTGAATGATCTTTTTAGTGATAATAATCAAGACCGAAAACAGGGAATAAACCGCGGTAACTGTTAAAGAAAAAAATATTAAATATTATGCGGTCAAACCGAAAATAAACTACTGAGAATCAAATAAAACCGAATACGAAATTTCAACAGTTGTTGGTTATTGTGATGGATGCAATCTAAATCAGAGTCTACGTCCGGTTCGGCCGCCCAAAGTATGATTTCGTTAATAAAGTGCAAAGTTAAACATGCCTGTTTGAGTTATTTTTAAATTTAAAGTCGGCAAACACGAGGATGTATCGATTTTCTATAAAGGCTTGCAAGGTTTATGTTTAGCTTTATATTACATACACAATTACTAGGTGATAAAGTCGCGGAGTAATAGCGCGACTTGAATGTAGAACATCTGGGCGATAAACAAGATTACAACGTTACGAAGCCAAGCGACATCAACGCAGACGTCGGATAATTTACGACGGCCGCGGTACCACCTTTGACACGCCACTAAACGTTTACGCTACGTTGAGGAACACAAACGAGACGTGAAATTGCTAGAAGGTTCACTGGCAGGGCACTTGAGTTTATTACTTAAGTAACATATATTTCAGTTGCACACTTAATCGGGGATGCAAAAAACTGAAAATAAGCACCTGTAAAAGTTTAAAGCTGTGTATGATTTAATAACAAAGGAATTTTACAAATAGGCGTAGTCGGTGGCCATCTGGCAAAACTATCACGAAGGGTTTCCACGGTATGAAGGCGTAATGGGCTACTAAACGTCGTTTCTGTCTCGTTTATATGAAGATATAGCCGGACGTTACCAAAAAATTCTTTTCCACCTCTAGACTGAGACAATTTGAGAAATACTTTTAAATAGATTCAAATCTGGTCCGGTGGAAGTCGTAAGCAATTGGCAAAGCAAATGCAGATGCCTTACCGCCAAGCAGTTAGCGGTTCCGTATAACGATGTCGCGTTGAAATCGATTATGGTAATCTATTGGTTAGCGGGCTTTTATCATAACCTTGATTTGTAACGATATGTGACCATTCACATTTCGTTAAAAAGCAAGGCAGGTTAGTTCCATTTTAATGTCACGTTAGTGTTTCGATTCTTAAGAACCACTTAACCATTCGTAGATCGTACAAATCTCTTGCTAAGGGTACAAGTAAAAACGGCGCCTGTAACATTCTTAAAAAGGCTGCTTAAAACGATATCAGCGCAGCGAAATACGTGAAACATAACGATGACATTTCCTAGCGAGTGTGGCACGGCGATACAAATTATAGTCTAATTTGTAGCGTTGAATCGCTGCCAAATTATGCTAAGCACGTAGACTTTGCCGACCACAGTAGGTGCTGTCTTTCAGCTTAGGCAAACTTCGCGTACATATTATCAATTCAGCTGACAGAGCCCTAAATATTTTTGATGGGAAAAGTCTTTTTGTGCGCCTTTGCAGTCACGGCAAACGTTAGTACGCTTTCTTATGCCGTCATGCCACCGCTCTCGATTTGTGTGACTTCGCGAGTATACCGCGGTATATTAAATATTTTACTGCGTGTTTTCTTTAATGGTTTATGTTACTTACTAGCTGTTGCCAGCGTTTTTCATCCGCCTTTATTACGGTTTTTAACAAATTCCACTAAAACAGTTTGTTATCTTAATATAAAAAGTAGCCTATGGTGCTGTCCGTCCTTTCAACTAATTCTATGTCACAAATAAATTTGATCGGTTGCTTGTATGGGTCGTAAAGGACAGACAAACAAACACACCGCCGCATTTATAATATTAGTGAGGATTAAAAATTCTAATCTTAACTTGAATGTTACTCATTTGTCGGGTGGGTATTCCATGCCTACTAACTTTTTCCCTCTTAATAGTGGGACATGGAAACGTACACATGAGTTTTAAGCCTCCTCTAAGAAAAAAAAAGCTTAGACCCTCGATGCTGTTCGAATGCTGGCTGTCGGGCTTGTATTTATAGAAAGGCTAAACTTTCACCCGGAACAATAGGAAACTGTTGATAGTTTTACTACAAAACCACAAATTAGATGCAATTCATGGCGATGATAACATCGTAACCAGTGGCCTAGATCATAATCCGCATATTTACGCATCCAGGCCGTAAATTGAATGCACAAAGTGTCACATTTCAGCATGCGTCTGCACTATGTTTAGTAGTCCGGATCCGTCGGAAAATGAGATGTAATCAAAAAGGTTTGAGGAACGGTCATGTGCCGCAAGCCGATCGCACGAGCTGATATTTCGCTTGTCATACCTCTGGGCATACTAAACTGATTATACGTTGGGTATGAACAAAACGATGGTAATAGTTTGCTATTATTATCTTTATAATACAAAGTTGTCTTGTAGTCAGAATAAAGTGGAGTTATTCGTATTACTTATGAAATAAGCTTATTTCCGAATACTAAAAGGACTATTAAATTATAAACTCTTATAAATCTTTGTAAACTTTAAGCCTACTATCTACATTGGCTATGCGTAAAATGACGCTTACATTTTGAAAATATAATGCATATCTTTAGCATACTTTGTTTTGTAGTGAGAAAATAAGGAAAGTTTTCCCAGTCGCCAAAAAAAAATTAACACCCCAATATTGGAAATAATATAAAAAGTTTCGTTCTCTAAAACCTTATCAACCTAGAGCCATATACGAGTACGTTGTTTATGAGAAAACGGAGGGTGATAATTTGCAAAAAATATTTATTTGAACTTTATAATGCAAAGTTGTTTTGTAGTAGGTAATAAAGAAAAGTAAAGTTATTCCAAACAATTGTACAAATCCTTGAGCCTATATACGTTGGATTTGAGCAAAATGACGGTCATATTTACCAAGGAATTACTTTTGTTATCTTTCGAATATAAAATAGTTGCGTAGTAAGAAAAAGGTAAAATTATTTATTTTAACATCTTTATTGCGTAATAAAGGAGAAATTACAAATATACTTAAAAAAAAATTTAAAGCAAGGCGACCTTATCACTAAAAGTGATCTCTGCCAGGTAACCTAAACGATAGTACACAATAATACATGAGAGACGGGAAATCGCAATTAAAATAAACAATACATACATTTACACACTTAAGTACATACTACTAATAACTAATATAATAAATTATTAAAAGAGATAAATAAAATAAGATATAAATATATAATTATTCCAGTCGAATATAAAAATCTTACCTCCGAATACTGAAAGCATATTAAAAGTTAAGTTCCCGAAAACCTTTGTAAACCTAGAGCCAACTGCGCTTACGAACCGGTATTACGGTAATCCGGAAAAAGTTAACAACGTGAAAAAACCACAGGACAATATTCGATTACGCAGCTCGTTGGGAACACCAAAACTTTCTTTGTTTGAAGTGGGAATCCATGGACACTGCGCCTCGTGCCACCAGCGGTAATGAACTAGGATTACGGTAAGCCGCTAAAGTGAACAGTGTGAAAGAACCATACTACAGGTCCAGAGTAGGTTTAACTTGTTACGTGGGTCGAGGTTTAATCTCATTAGGGGGCGTAGCGAGGCTTCCTTAATAACTTAAACGCTTGCGGCCTCTAATTCCGCACTTTGACGAGCCGGAGTACCACTTAATTGAATATTTTAACATAATGGCCAACAAATTAAATTGCATTGAACCACAACCCCAAGACTTTGTTAATCAATGATTGAATGATTAATGAACTAAAAGGATTTACATATTTTTTTACCGAAACAGGTTTTAATAAAGTATTTTAATGCTTGTTTTCTTAAAATGATTTATCGTATCATTTATGTCCAGCCTTGTTAAATACTAACCTGTACCTATAGTATTAGTATGACCGAGATCGATGTTTCATTACATAGTGGAAAATAACATAGGAATACAAGAACAACACCAAAATTTCTTCAGAAACTTAGTCGCGGATAACAACTGGCTGTACATAGAACAACATTTAGAAAAAAACTCCCGAACACTTATTGGTGAATTAATTTTTTTTTTAAATTAAGTTTACACAACTCTTTGTCAATGCTATGTGCACTCGTTATTGACGTGCATATCAGTCCATGTTTTTGTGTGTGTGCTATGTTTAAAAACGTGTAATATGCATGTTGTTAGTGCTCTTAATAAATAAATAAAATACATAATTATTTCAAGAAATAATTAGTAACTGTAAATTACACATTGATAATCAAAATTCCAAAGTTTTATTATGAGTACATAACTATTGACTCTGTCGAATTGAATTACACGACGGAGCTGCATACTAAATTGGAAGTAATGCTATAAGCGAAAATTAACGTTAACTCGATAACAACGAGCCTTCGACCGGTCCGGTTTAACCTGTAAAGAGAGGTTATGTGCCGGCAAAACTGGACTTGATGATTAGATTAATAAAGAAATCTGTTTTGTGTTAAATATTAACAGGAATTAAATAATGGAAAGGTGAATGACATTAACATATAGAATGTTAAAACGTAAACGTATCATTACGGTAACCTCTAAAGTTCGAGATCTAGCATATCGTCACTTTTATGTTTGTAACAGTAGTACAATTTTGTTGGAAAATGTTTTATTATTTCTGCTAAGTATTTTGATATATGGCTTTGTGGTTTTTTTCAATAACGTTGCGCAGCGAATTTTAATTTACGTTTTACGTTTGCATCTTTTTAACAATGTTATATGAACATATTTCCCATTTTAAGAACAACTCTTATGTTGAAATCTTGTCTACGAGCGACGTCTTCCATAAAATAACAAAAATAGACCTTATTTTTTTACCAAATATGATAACGTTTATGATATTTGATCAGATACTGTTTCTTCTAAGCAGTAAAAATATGAAATATAATGTTATTTTAGGTATCCTCTCAATAAAATCCAGTTATACAAAGCTAAAACTTTATTATCCAATTAATAGTCTACTGTTAGAATATTTCTAAATAATTGCCCGTCTCTGTACAGTTTACCCTTTCATTAAAGCTATTAACAGATTACCCCTGTTAACTGGTAATCTGAACAAAATATTCTGAATATAATATCGTTTCAAAGAACAGAGGGAATATCATAGAATTTCTACGTTTCTTTCCTCCTAAGCAAATATGATTGATATACAATTCGAAATTGCTCAGAGTAATTCAATTATTCTGACGCTTGGATTCAGATTGTCTGTCATTTCTATCCAGTCTATACAAAGATGCTTCTGATGTGCTTTTACAATTAGATTCCTCTTAAGAGGTCAACTTGTTCAACGTTCATTTCTGTTACTTAATTGAACTACGGAGGTTTCAAATGCATCAAAAGTTAATAAATTGTGTAATTAAATTAAGAGTTATTGGATACCATCATGGTCTGGTTTCGATTAACGGTTTGATCAAAGTTATGGTTTGTTTCGTAACGTGAATCGGGTCGTTATCCTTAGGCGACCTTGCAGCTGCTATAAATTCAGTAAATTGGCCGCTGCGCAGGAGCAAGCGCATGCGTCATGGAGGCCGATGATCTCTACTTAGTAGTGTGTTTCTGTAGTATTTTTAAATTTATTCTAATCAGTCTTTACGTTTTGCTGACCTCCCTGACGCAGTGGTGTGCGATGTGGTCTTATAACTGGATTGTCCCGGTATCGATCCTCGTCAGGGGCGATTCCGTTATTTATGCTTTCTGAACTATCTTCAGTCCGGTCTAGTGAAAAGCTTGGGCCACCCTAACGATCGAAGTGACGTGGGGTGCACTCAAGGGCTAACTTTTAGTAGAATAAAAAAAAGACGCCGCAAAGCGATTTAGAGCTACGGTACCTATTAAACTAAGCATGCCATTTAATGCCAAAAAAAACTATTTCTTAATGTCTTTCGCTTTTATAATTCTCCTTTGATATTCATAAGCACGTTTAGGTTCTGTTTATTGAGATATAGATATATAATACTTCTCTGGGTCACATTTTTATGGAATGGTTGAGAAATGAGAAAAAAAACAAAGAATAATAAATACATTACATATAAGTTTAATTTTGCAATATTTGTGGATATACAATTTTTTTTTGTTTTTCCACTGTCTGCGTAGATATAAAAGACTCGCGGATATGTGACTGATGCAAAAAATAGATAAAAACAATCCTTGATGCGTACTATATATCGTGCTAAAATTTCAGCTCGATCGGTGTTTTGTAACATCTTTTTGAGTTTTTAAAGCGTACACAAACCAACATAACATTTTTATATATTTAATATATAAGTTCTATATAAATAAAAATGAATCTCCGATATGTATACACTATACGCATACCTTCCTACCGACTGGACCACATTGGATAATATTTTTTTGTTATTGCCAAGACGAAGTTTGTGTAAAAGTATCAAAAAAATATATAATAAAACTGTAACTGGACTAGTAAAACATTTTTAGCCTAGGCAAATAAAGTCCTACGTTATTCTTTTAAAATCTAAACTAACGCGAACGAAGTGTATGGCAACAGCTAGTTTAAAATATCTGCATTGTTATAATATCGTATAACAACGTATTAGTCGCAAATTCATCTTGCAATATCTGCAATGCTATAACATCTACGAATTAGTCGAAAATTCATCTTAGTGATCAATTTGCGACAAACTTATTTGAATGATTGTTTTCTGCCATTCTTCTTAGTAAATGCGACATAACCGGTCGTCTTGGCCTGTCCTCGTTATTGTAACTCGATGTTATCCCACCTGTACGGGTACTTGTTTTTACAGCTACAACTGTAACTTAGACATGTAAGCATTACCTCACGACCATCGCAACCGGTCTCAAGGTAGGTCTATTATTTATAGCTTTTAATTTCTCATCATTACAAATGTTAAGTTTTATTAAACCGGGTTCCATGGTTCGATATTAGTTGATCAACTGGAGGTTTGTCAATCAGGTTCGAATGTTCTGAACAGAGATGTTCAATGAGATTGAGGCAACAATAATAGATTCAATTAAAGTTCAACACCTTTCAACTTTTGTTGATTCAAGCATCTTGTTAAAAGAAATTCGACTCGTCTGAACCTAGCGACGTTTACTTCGCCTTCATATGCGTAGGTATTGTATGCGCTGAGCACATGTGATTTATTATTTTGGATGCTACTAAAATGCCAATCTTTTATACCAATGTTGAATCAAATTCAATTGAACCGTCAGAACGTGCTCAGTCAAAAGCGTTTTCAATATTTTGCTCAGCAACAAATGATGGACAACTAAAATCGAACCGCGTGAACCTGGTATTATTAGTCGTTTATCATTTTTTGTTTAAATATAACCTTTTAAAAGAAGATCATCATCACCATAAATTAACGGCCCACAATGAGGAGGGGTTAAGGCCGTAGTGGCCCAATGTGGAGTGGTGGACTCTCCACACACCTTTGAGAACATTATGTGCTATATATGTTTTCCTTCAACGTTGAAGCAAGTAATATTATACTAACTTAAAACGCACACAACTAAAAAAAGTTATAGGTGTGTGCTGGGATTTGAACTCGACTATGCGCCTAAAAGAAACAAATACAAATATAGGTTTTTGTTCGTAAAAGACTCATGAAAACTATTCAATTAAACGTAGAACGTGCTTACAAAAAGGCTAAAGGACTTAAAGAGAATTCTATTTCATTTTTCTCCCCTTTGACCATTGCACCAGGTGATTGAAAGGCGTCGAGCGTTTGTTGGTTCGTTCCGAAAGTGAAATACATTTCGGAACCAGCTGAGTCTGGGAAAATTGGAATTTGTGTCCTCGCCCCTTAAGTGTTTCGGTTATTCGATTAAATTTCAAGGACCCACTGTGTAGCAATTTCGTGGTACTAAACTCTTGGGATTAGAGTCATTTTATATATTATTATTTAACATAGCCGTATTATTTAACTTAGCAAGAAGATATTATTTTAACAAATGTAGAGATGAAAATTGAGAATAATAACGGTATGTCAATTTGTAAATTTGTTTCCTACACAATTCATCGTTTACCGATTCTAATTATGTGAACAAAGGAAAAGTTCAGGAATGAGATAAGGTATTGAACTTAACCAGGTCAGCACGAAACGTCGTCAATATGGAACAAGAGGCAATTAGGCCAAGCCAATAAAATATCATTGTCAGACCTGACACCCATAAAGATGTATAGTAAATGCATCCTTTGCTAGTAGGTATACTTTGTATATTGGGAACAAAGAAGGAAAAAGATATAGTAGGTAGGTACCTATACGGAATGGTACATCAGTATTAAATCGGTTTTTTGAGGTAGTAGGACGTAAGCATATTAAAAGAATCACATGTTTGTAACTAATGTTTTCCTCCAACCAAGAACTTCATTGAAAAGAAATGAACAGTATTTCTATAGAGTATTGTAGGTACTTAAAGATCGTGCCCGCAGAGTTTCGTGACCCCGTCGCAACGCTTGCTCTTCGGTAAAGGTTCGATAGCGCATTATTTATTACGCACAAAAACCCAAAATTGTATTGACATCAATGAACAAGTGGTCCTTTATAATCTTATATATAAAATTCTCGTGTCGCGGTGGTTGTAGTTAGACTCCTTCGAAAAAGCTTGACCGATTCTCATGAAATTTTGGGTGCATATTTTGCTATATTTCTGTCTGAGAATCAAACATATATTTCATCCCCCTAAATATGGTCAGCTAGTTATCTATATAATTTTTTAATCATCCGTGTTTTTTTTAAATATTATCTATTCATAGACCGAAGATTTGTCTTAAATACTCTATATACAAAACTATAAAAGAGGTTATACTTGCAAGGCGAGTTTTTTTATTTCCATAACGAATAATGGGCGATTATTTTTCATCGCTTAAAGATATTCGGAGATAAGGTACAGAATTTCAGAAGATGAACTCTCGCATTAGTAGGTATAGTTGCAACAGTAAACCTCACGGAGTAAGTACCGTTCATTCTTTTTCTGCCATCAATTATTTGACGTTCGAATGAAGACGCTGTCGTCTTGTGTAAATAAAAATCACGTTTAACCGTTTAATAGTACGGTAACACTTCAATTATTATATGTACAATAATACGAACGCGTACGGAGGTCCGTTTAGTTTTTTTTCCTAATATTGTAAAATACTTTAAGCTCACGTCTCCCAAAACTCTTGACCCCAAAGTAACTGTTCGCTGGCCGCTTGATCCAATAGATTCGGCACCACAATTTGATTCGTACAGAGACTAACATCACAGACTAACATGAGTTATTGACATCAATGAATAAGCAGATCGTCATCGTCGCTTGTTAAACTGAAGATGACATGGTCGGAGTGGGCCGGACGCCCGTTGTCGCCATGGCCGATGTCAGAGTTAAGTGCTAGTGCTCGCAGTATCTACACAAAGGCCACTCTCACCGCTTTGTTCCGCATCTTTGTTTGACTTAAGGAAGCTACAGTGAAAAACGAGACCAACGGCTTTCCTTCGTCGTGCAAAGAAATGTTAGGGGGCTTTATGTGTTGCAGCTATTAAATACCTGGGACCTATGTGTTTCAAAGGGTTGTTACACAAATTATCTATAGCTAGAAAAAATAACGTACCTAAAGTTTCTGCACTCGTTTTAATATCTTTGGCGGTCCATATCAGAATTAGATGATACCAATGGGACTAAAGTAATTTCTTTTATAAGAAAGGATTTCATAATAACCGCTTACCTCCATTTAAATATGGTGAACTGATGACGATCTTCTACTGGAAACATGATGTAGGACATTACTTCATAAATAGAATTCTTTTGATCTTTAATTAACCTTTTAATTTTACGAGGATATCGTTAATAATAAATCCGTAAAATAAAACGCAGATTTTCTACGTAAATGCAAATGATATATTAAAATACTAACTGTTACCCGCGACTTCGTCCGCGCTTATAACATTTTGAGATACCATAAAAAAAAAATGGTATTTGTGGATCTTTTATGTCACTAATGTCCTGATCTCAGGCCTACTGAATATACCTACACACAAAATTGCATAATAAAAACAGAGAATTTCATATATATTACTTTTTCTCTTTATATATAACTAACTGACTGATCTATCAACGCACAGCTCTAACCACTTGACGCAGACATCCGCTAAGTAAGGATTTTTAAAATTTCCTATTCTAAAAGGGTTAAATGGGGGATGAAAGTTTGTATAAAATCCTTCAGTAACATTTTATTTTTCTAGTTACATCCATGAAACTTTGATTTTAGGTTTTCAATTATAAATAAAGAAATAAGTGTTTCACAATTTTTTTTAAATTCCAACTCCAAAGGCTTCAAAGAGTTGATGAAAATTTCTGATTTTTAAGTAATTAACGTTCATATTTTTCTATTAGAAGCATGACTTTTTTTAAACCTTTGTAGTTAAAATTAACCAAATCAAAAATTGAACTTAACCTGAGTGAAGCCGCGGGCAAAAGCTAGTTTTTTTATATAATTATAGCAACATACATAGCTCTCTATAACTACATAATTATTTGGAATAACACTTTATTAAACGAAAAGCGTAGGAGCGATCGATGCCCTAATTTCCTAAGTGTCGTATTAGACTAAAAGGTCCTTCCTCATTGACGTTTATGAGACGTCAAGCTGCGGAAATAATCCATTGTCGTCTTACCCTTGGTCTCACTCTCGACGTCATATACATAGGGTCTGCGTCTATTTGTGTCTACTCGAGATAAGTCGATCCAATTACTCGTAGTAAATATGATGTTGCGAGAATGTCTCTTTGTGTTTCATTCGATCTATTTCTCGTTTATGACGCTTTTTCGTCGAAATTACCTCTTTGCCATTCGTAGTGCCTTGATATTAGCGTAAAATGCCCAATAAATGAAGTTAATTAGAAGGTTCACTAATGTTTCAAAAAAAACGTTATACAAATGATCATTTCACCAATAACGTTTTAAAAACTAATCAAATCACTGACGTCGTATTCCACAAACTAATCATTTTATAAAAATTCTATTCGCAAATGTTTAATAATATAACATTTTAAAAATTATTATTTCGCTAAATAATTATTTTTCCAAATTCGCAATTTTACAAAATAGTAGAAGGTAAATTATTATTTGATAAACATAACTAATAGCAAATCAATAATAACGAAGGGCCCTACTCGAAGTTCGTTGCTCGTGATATTTTACCACCTTTCTTTTATGTAAGTATCTACTTACATTGCCGGATAATTCTTTGAGATTCTTGTAAATGCAAATAGTAAAATTAAGTTTTACTTTCAATGGAATTCTCACTCATAAACTAGGAAAGCTGGTATTTTAGGGGCTAGTGCCTTTCCATACATACGCAGTAATAGACATTGAATACATTTCTAATGTACACCTTTATTTAGGCTTTTAGATTTGCTACCTTTTTAACCGGAATCATTTCACCTATGGCATAAGCAACTAAATGCACTAAAATACTGAACAAAACTAAGTAAAGTAAATAATAAGAAAAATTATTCCCATATTATATCGTTTCTAGTACCGACATTTATCAAGTTTCATTTAGCATGCATGATATGCGTAAGTACCCATGCCTATCAGTTTAATATTTTGCTTAGAGCGTATTAACTGAAACTGGCCAATTTCGAAGCATAATTGCAGGTGAAAATGTTGAACTGAAGGCTGAACTAATAAAATTGATCGCACACCGTTGCAAGTGGCGCATTTTACCTACTGGTAATAACGGCGGCACGAGTGATTGAAACGCATTGCGCAAAAGGTATACGAAGTTTAAAAACCTAATTTGACTAGGTTTTGGAGTGAACTGTTAAAATGAAAAACATCTACTCAAAGTATAGTTAGTAATATAGTTGAGCAAAGATTTTATGATTGTACCCTCAGCTTGTAGTGGCAGTGGCAGTGGGACATTATTGAAGTAAATGATGATGATGATGATTATACGTATAAGGCGGCTTGTCAATCCCTTTAAAAGTCTGTTGATAATTCTGTAGGTACCCCCTGGTCGCAGTCTGCGATCAATTTTAAATTCTGCATGATGCAAATATTTAGATTAAAATTTCAAGTTTGTTACGCAGTTCTTAATTTCAAATCAAGTTACAATGATAGCTAGAAAAAGTTAACGAATTTCTTTAGGGAAATTTGAGTTTCCCCTTTTCGATGAAAATGTTAAAACATAATTTTATTCTTAATTAAAAAAAGTCGATTCGCTTAGACTCTTAATGGAGCAATTAACTGGCAATAGGTATATACATAATTAGATACTTTAGGGTTCCGCATTCCTATATCCAAATGGAAAAAGAAACAAATTTACTTTTTGCTATGTGTGTAATGTGCGTCGTATAGGGTCTCCTTTCAGAAATTATCTAATGTTCATATAATAACTGCTTATTTCGTACCTAATATAATCTTATACCAATATAAAAAAAAACCTTTTATAAATAGAAAATTTTAGAAAGGAAGTTGGGTTGGAAAATTATATTTATTACGGTGATATAAATCCGAAAATGATTAATCAAGTACTGTTATCATGGTCATCCTCAGTCTGTAGTCTCACTGCTGGGCACAGGCCTCTATAAATCCTCTATAAATAAAGTATGTAATTTTAAACAGCATGGAGTATTTTCAATAAATAGCCTATAATAGTCCACTGTCGAAATAAAGGACTCTTCCAACGGGATGGTTTGCCCATGAACACGCTACCACGCTAGTCAGATGGGTTTGTTGAGCGAAGTAGATGGTATTAGTAGCACAAAGGACGTTGCTCCCTGTTCTACGTTAAATTCCCTTGATCGCCTCGTACGACGACCGCAGGACGAGCAGGGTTGGTACTGTATTCTGATCTGTGGTATTGCCACACGGCATAATAGTCGCAAGCGCTATCACCATTTCAGAACCTTTTATCTAAGAAAATGTAAAACATTAGCTACGATACGAAACTCAGTCGAAGCGCGAGCCGTGTTCGGACTTGGCTGTTATTTTTTTTTTTTTGTTAGCCATTGACATTTTAGCCATGCCACGAGAAGTCAACGCCCGATCGGTGCACGGTTGACCGAAGCGGTCGCGATCTGATTGTTGCGCCAATAAGCGATTTGCATGCGTTGGCGCTTGCCATTTGTTTAGCAGAGTGTTGCCACCACGTCCGCCGCCATGCGCCCATGCTTTATCTAATTAGGTACTATTTGTTGTTCGGGCAATGCATTCGTTATTACACTGTAATTGAATTTCGCAGAAGCGTTTTAAACTGAATTAACTGCATTCATGTTTCGAAATTAGTGTTTATCACTCTGCCGGAACCTTGTTTGTCGATACTATTTAAGAGCATTGTTCAAAAAAAAATTCCCTGATTGATTTCGGCTACAGTGGTCAAAAAGAGAGATTTTCTAAATAGGCGGGGGATATTATAGTTGTAAACATAAAAATAATAAAATATATACTACGTCAATACGAATATCGCCATCTTGCCCCAAAGTAAGCGTAGCTTGTGTTGTTATGGATACCTACTGAGATAGCTGATGAATATTTCTATCAATATAATACACATCAATACTTATAACACCCAGACACTGAAAAACATTCATGTTCATCATACAATCATTTTTCCAGATGTGCGAATCGAACCCACGGCCTTGGATGCAGAAAGCAGGGTGCTGCCCACTGCGCCATCCGGCTGTCTCACGATCTGCCACCTGACCATTAGCTTTACGTTCTATCAGATATCAATCTATCCAATCTATCCAACCTAAGATTTTTTTGATCGAAAATCCAAATACTTTTCAATTGGCCCGACACGGAGCTCGGACCTAGGACCTCGTGACGCTCAGTACAACGTGCTCACGCTTGGCATTGTAAATAATAACTAGACAAAAAGCTATACCCTCCCCGGATTTATACATTACATAGTCCGATTCTATACTATATCGAGTCATTGAAAATTTTTGAAAAGTGAACTCACGTTTCGTAGTGTCCGGAAGGACCTAACATAACACAATATGTACACCGATGTATGTATTATACAATATAGCTTTTTTAAATTTAAAAATTCATTTGTTTATCTGCCAGCGACTGCGTTCACGTGGAATTTATGGTTCCGGTTTCGGTGCTAAAAGCATTCCATTCTGTGCTCTTTGTGACAGAGCTCGTCCGGGGTACCTACCGCTATGCTTATTTCTGCAGCATTGCTGTTGTCCCGTCAAATAGTCATGGATGCCCATGTAGTTACAGGCACATGAGACTTAACACCTATCCCTCAGGAATGAGATATAAGGCGGCACTGCAAGACTTGTTATTTGCATGCCCCTGCGAAGTGTTGTCCATCAATGATAATGATTGACGCCTGAGTGGCGCAGTGGGCAGCGTTCCGAGTCCATGGCCGTGGGTTCGATTCCCACAACTGGAAAATATTTGTGTCATAAACATAAATGTTTTTCAGTGTCTGGGTGTTTATCTGTGTATTATAATACATAATAGTATATTATAATACACAGATAAGTATTAATGTATATTATATTCAACATATAGTATAGAAATATTCAACAGTCATCTCATAACACAAGCTACGAGTACGCTTACTTTGGGGTTAGATGGCGACGTTTGCATTGTCGTAGTGTATTTATTTATTTATAAAAAAAATCTATACTGACATCAAAACTGATTTTGAGTTGCTTAGTGCGACCGCGCTTGGATATGGAAGATGCCTACACACTCATAATTTGAAGAAACCCATATTATAGATAGAAATACCGATGGAATATACTTCGGTCCAAGGTGAATTTGAATATTTTCTATCGTTTTAAGATGACTAGCTGTTGCCCACGACTTCGTCCGCTTTTATTTTTTGTTGTAAAATTTCCAGCACGATACCTAAGTTAAGCGGTCAAACCACACGTAGATACCAAAAGCTATTTTTGTAAATCCGGCAGGTAACTTTTGCAGCAATTTTTACGGGATAAAAAATTATATTATCTCTAGGATGCAAGATGCAAGGGTGCCAAATTTTAACGACACGTTGAGATAAACAAACAAAAGAACAAACAACCAAGCATGCACACTTACGCACTTTTAATAATAGTATAGATTGGCCTCACAGGTGTTTGTTTTTTAAGTATATTCAAAGATCCGAACATATTGATAAACATTCACTTTGACAATATTGGTGTTATTTCTATATTATGTAGGCAATTAGGTCTCAGTATAAATCCGGTTTAGTTTGTAATTAATGTTGTTACATAACAGGAAGGTATCTACAGATCAATGTTATTAGGCTTAATGTTGTAATATACTATGTCAAGAATTTGTAACACCGATAAAACCGGCATATAATATTAAGTTCAGTGTCGTTAGTTAGGCAATATTCATACTTCGTTGTATGAAAGCAAATTTGAATTTTTTCTATAATTCATATTCTGTCTTTTAAGTTTATTGGTAGTATACCTTCCTAATTCTTAAAAACTCTATTTACAATTTACGCACATCGTCGCTTAGTAACCAGAAGCGCATTGTCAAATTAGCGTATTTGTCGACGGCCGATTGGCGCGTTGGACAGCGACCCTGCTGTTGGAGTCCAAGGCCTTGGGTGCGATTCCACTACTGGAAAATGTTTGTGTGCTGAACACGAATATTACAGCAGTCATCTTAGTACCCATATGTGCTACGCTTACTTTGGGACTAGATGGCGATGTGTGTATTGTCATAGTATATTTATTATTTGTTACTTATTTATAAAAATACAAAAGCTGTCTCTTATCACAAAATAAGAAGCACTAAAATAAACCATTCAATTTAGTCATTAATGCAATTTTGTAGGAATGATACATATTTATGCAATCATACTGATAAAAGATCCATTTCTGCACTTCGATCGTTTAGATACCTGCCTCCATACTCATACCCCTTCTAAATTGAAGGCACAATAATCCTCTAGTCAGCACTCCCAAAAGATCCATTCGCTTTCCAGCCAACCCGTTAATTCACATGGCTAATGCTCCATAGACACCACGTCCTTATTGCAGGCCCTATCGGTAGATCAATAATGCCCATTTTAAATTATGTGACCCCTTGTGGCATAGCGATAAGGGAGACAGAGAATTTGTGTCTTTTGAAAACTTTGTAAATTTAACTCGCGCGACATTGTCAGCTGAGCGATGCATCAATTATCATCAATAGCCTGTACTAGTCTACTACTAGCTGGACTAAATACATTTCCGAACGGGAGCAGTTGCCCGTAATCACCACGCTGGACAGACGGGTTGGTGCCGGGTGCTGGACAGCACATGGCAGTTGCAGCACAGAGGACTCTGCTGCCCGTTCGGAGTTTTATTCCCTTAGTCACCCCGTACGACACCCGCGGGATAAGAGGTGACACTATTTTTCTGATACGCATCAATATCAGGATGTTTTTGTCACTAAAGTGAGGCAAGCGGCCGTACACTAACGACATCACGTTAAATTGAAATATGTTAAACCCAACCGGTATACGTTTCCCCAATAAATCAGTATTTCATTCTCACGTAGTAGATATATCCTCCCTGCCTACACGTGATGTAATATGAGCTCGGTTCCCGGTATGTGGAAAAGGTTATCGGACGGGTTTGATAACGCGAGATTTTTATACACTTTTTGTTTGCTTGGTTTTTTGCTGTATCAAAAGTGTAAGTGATGAAATTATAACGGAACGTCATCATTTAACCAGTAAAACCAGGCTGCATCTCTAACGTAGTTCTACATCTGAGTTAACGTCTCATGTTCAATTAAAAAAAGTAATAGGTCCTATCCTATCCTATCATCCTACCGAAATGAAATTGGTGAAGTCTATCACACGTTAAATAGTACGCACGAATTTTCTTACTAGAAAGACATTTCAAAATCTGTTTAGCCGTGCCGAAGTTTACGCAGAAACTAAAGAAGGAATTCTATTTTATTTTATTTTATTTTTATCGAGTAGATTATTTACGGTCAAGGATGAATATTATTAAGTTTATTAATCCCCGAAGATGACCGTAATTGCGGCTTGCTTTATTGTAATGGGCATTCTGAAATAAGTGAGATATATTCGATCCAGAATGGGTAATAAAATGTTATCTAATTTAATACACCGTACGAAGGCGCCGGGCATATGCATTTAAGAGATCAGGATTTAAGAGATGATTTATGTTCGGCGATCTGTTTAATTTAATATTCGGTTCGAATATTGGTTTTGTTCCGAATGGAAATAATACGGATGAATTTATGTTATCTTCGTAGTTAATTTTATACGCTGATACATCATAAAAGTTTTTCAGCTTGTTTTTTTTATGTGTATATATATATAAACGGCGGCCCACCAACCTGATGCTAAGTGGAAAACCATCGCCTATAAACAAAGCATTTCTTCGCAGGGCATGCAAGAAATACGTCCTGCTAGGTACCGACCTGTGTCCATCAACCTGTGGCTTGTTAAGGCTCATGTGTCTGTTAATATACCTCATCAGAAGCAGGCAGAAATCAATCAATCCTAACCGTATTCGGTCACAGCGACTGACCCCAGACATTTGCCCCAGTGAATGTTCATTATATCTCGAAGATATCTGATGTGAAATCTGTCCAGAGTGCGGATGTGTTTACGGTAAAGACACCAGGTCTCAGAGCCATACAAGAGATTTGGGTGCACCACTGCCATGTAGACGCTCACCTTGGTAGATAGTTTTATGCCATTGCAGGTCAAGTACTGAGCGGTCAGTTACTGAGCTCCACCTGAGGTGACACCAGAAACCCATTGCTATTATTTTTCACCCTGACGCTGGAAATAAACTTTATAACCTGTATGTAGCCTTAGTGTAACATTTAATAAAAACCAACACATCAACATTGAAACCTTTATATAAACTTGATAGATTTGCGTCACTCCAAATTTAAGTTTGTTACACTAGACTCTAAGAAGTCGAAAATGCTAACTACTAGACGAGTGAGGCAGTTATTTCACTTAATAATCAATGTAGATTCGTCCCAAAATTCATTATGTCGACAAAAACCATCCACAGTCACAATTACTTCCAATTTGACCGTTATCGGCCTTCTCATTAGGCGTGCGGAGGCTGTATTTAATCGAATCTGTGCCGCGTCCCACTTCGAGACCCTTATTTCATTCTCTACCCCACTTTTTGCTTGCTTGATTATGACCTTTGCATTGATTGTATGAAGGTTTTATTGTATAAAGTAGGTATTAAACAATAGTCGTCGAGTTAAGTATTCAGTATTATTATGAGGCAACATTTTTGTGGGGTCTGCACAGGGTTTTCGATCCACTAGAAAACTGAAATGATACGACTTAGATGTCAAATGGAAAATGGTTTTGAAAATTTTCGGTCAGGCAGTCAGCAGTTTATGATTGCACACCAGTGATCTTCGGTTCGATTGGATCTCGATAGATATATATATATACATTTATATATTTCTTGTCAATAGATGCTTCTAGTCGAGTCGATGAGATTACGAAATGGTTTTAAGTACTTTTTATTTGCTTGGTTTCTGTGGGGTTGTACGGATCCTCTCAATTTTATATTTTTATAATATTTTTTTATGTGTTTAAGGAGTCGATGACTTTTTTTTTATATTTTTTTTGTATATTTATTCCGTATTTTATTTGAAGAGAGGCAGTCAGCAAGATTTAATACCGCTATATTAACAGTACATTAAATGCGTTGTTACTTACACTATGTAAAAATTAGTGACCCTAAATGGTGGTATTGTACACAAAGCAATTGCGTTGTTATGTGCTTAAACTATGAGTCAGTGTACTTATTGTTTAGATTCACAATACAAGGCGACATATTTGGAGATGCATATAATGAAACGGGGAGCGAAAATGTGAAATTCAATTAGTGATGTGTCATACAGTTATGTATTGCTATCGACGGCATGTTAATAGGGGCCGTTTGTCAAGCCGCGATATTTTACCCGCGGTGATAAAAGATGGTTTTAGTATTTAAATATGTAAGTATTGTTATTATATATATTAGTTTATTTTTATTTATTAATTATATTATTTAATTTTTATCTTATTGTGTACACTAGTTTATGTATTAGCATGTAGTTATTCGCATGTATGTATTTTAATATTTGTACCACCAGCAGTCTATTCTCCTCTTCTTTTTTTTTTTCTAATTCTATGGTTGCCTGGCAGAGATCGCTATTAAGCGATAAGGCCGCCTTTTGTATTACTACTTCTTTCGATATGTTTCTGTTTTTGTTATATTTTAAATATGTTAATGTTGTGGTATACAAATAAAGAGTTTAATAATAAATAAATAAATGGTTATGGGTATATCTGTATTTAGTAATAAACCGATATCGAGCTAAGATAAGGTTCTTAGGTTCGGTCGTAGGCATTGCTTGATCGATAGGTAGAAGTGTAACAAAACACTTCATAACAGTTTCGACGTTATGCCACGTTTATTAATAAAGCCCTAATTATTTACCCAATAATTAATACCTACTATTTATAACAATGAACTTACTCAAATGAAGTTCATTATACCATAATAATATAACATAATGAGTTCCTTTATGATAACGCTGTTATTAATACTGCTAATCAGGAATGAATTACTCATACTTAAGGTATTTTCATACTGAATATTGCGATATACGCTGTTAAGTCTTCGATATAATTTGAAATGCAGATAACGTTGGAACGCTATTTAAATGCAAATTACGAATTCACAAGACTAATGAACATTGTCTATTGTACATTATTGAAAAGCTGTATTGTTTCCTATGACGCTAGTTGTTTTTGTTGTTTCTTAGCTAGACGTTACGTTTTGTGAAAGGAGAGTTCCTACATGCAACTGATACGAGAATTTGGAAATGTGTACTGTGAGTTGTGACAAGAATGGTTAAGATAAAGAAATTAATTATGAGAAATCCTCGGTGAAATTTCGGAATATTGGAGCAATTAATTTTTAATCTTTATTTTTTTATTAACTTATCTTCTTCTACGTAACATGTCTATTATTTCGAATAACATCACAAATTATTTTTTGTTTGTATACCTCCCCTCGTTTTTATATTTATTTCTTGTTATGGAAGAGCGGTGACTTCTGACACAGGGGTAGTAATACTACTATTAAAAGAAGGCTCCAGCTATTAGCGTTTACAGTTACTTGTTTACCCAAATAAACTATTTTTATTTTATTATTAAAAAATCTAAATTGTTGTTGCGGGTGGCTTTAGCCGTCACTAGTTACCACCAAGCGATTATACGTTCCGGTACGATGCCGCGTGGTGATGGATTAGTTGAATGGGTTTAATATGACTATCCTAACAGATTAGACCATACATACCATCATTATTACTTACAACCAATTGAGATTGCAGTCAATGGCTATCTCCATCATCATCATTCATCATCAATAGCCAGTCCACTGATGTTAAGTCCATCTCCCTCTCCGCCTCTCTTAACGCCCGTTTCTCATAATCACCACGCTGGGCAGATTTGGGATCGCAGTGGATGGTAGTGGCACAGAGGACGGTGCTGCCCGCTCTCCGTTATTCTCCCGTACGACGTAAGAATAAGATAAGTATAAGAGATCTGCCGTCACCGCTTGGCTCACTTGTCGTGGAATTAAGGATGTTTTGAGAACACGCGGCACCGTACGGTGTGGGTTCGTTCTCTCATCGCAGTTCGTATTACGGGGCAACCCTTTATCGGTTAGTCATCGAGACGGCGGCCGCCCGCCGTCGCATTCAGGTTAAGTATTGTGTTGCAGTGCAACTTGACAATCGATACAGACACAAAGTATAGCAGATAGATTCCAGAGTGGCGACGACTCGATTCGAAAATGGAACTCCACCATGATTCTTTTGATCAGGATAGAAAGACGTAAATTACATGCAAAGACTGACCTCACATTTATAACCGTTAGTCGACCATGTTACAACAAATCCAAACTACCTAGTGGTAATAACGGTGATTTGATTACCTTTGCTTCTACTGCAATAAAGTGGTTAGAAGGGACATAAATAAACTACGTGGTGCTCTACCTACTTTGATTCGCAAATAGATAAATTCAAAGACGGTCACAAACATTAGATATTACGTAACTTAACACAAATGTGTTAATTTTTCTTTCTTAGTTTGTCTGCGATCAGTCATAAATAACTATCGTCATCATATCAACCCATTATCGGCCCACTACACGGGTGTCCTCCCACAATGAGCCGGGGTTAACGCCGTAGTCCACCACGCTTGTCCAGTGCGGATTGGTGACCTTCACACAGCTTTGAGAACACTATGTAGAACTCTCAGACATGCCGGTTTCTTAAGGATGTTTTCTTTCACCGTTGAAGCAAGTGATATTTGAATTACTTAAAACGCACATAATTTAGAAAAGTTGGAGGTGCATTCTGGGATTCGAACTCGGGCCCCCTCGAAAGTGAAGTCAAGCTTCTTCCCACTGGGCTATCATAGCTTCTAAATAACTAATTTAAACATATTTATACAAAAGTGCTAACAACTTTCTGTTATATGCTGTTTAAGTGTAGCAGCTTCAGAGAGTATTAAAAAAATTGCTTCAGTGATATATTCCCCTGTTAGTCATATTAATACTGATACACCTTGCTAACTGGCCAAATCCGCCGCACTCAGTAGTCCCCCACTCCAACATAATGTATAATTATGTTGATGGTATATTAACTTGTCCTCACTGCGCTCGATCTCTCAGATAGGGTACATCAGTCATAATGGAGCACGCGAGCGTAGCCGATTGCAGCAGTTATGCATTATTGTAATGTCAATACCAACATCTAACTGAATTATGATGTCGGAGGTAAAAATACCGTTTGAGAGATACTGCGTATGACTGTTGACCGTAATGGCGAAGCTTTAAATACTGATATTATCACTCCCAGATTATAAACTTAGTGTAATTTTTTTAAGTTATTTCTATGTTTTTATTCACTAGAATTTGGTATTTTGATTTCGGTTAAAAATTATGAAGGGTTCAAGAGGACGACAACTTTATCGTAAAAGTATTTAATTTTCAAGTTAAAATATGAAAATTTTGTATTATGACTTATAGGTAGTTGTTTTGCCTATAGCTAGCTTTATGGAGACGGGATTTGGCATTTCTTTATGTCACGTGATATGAGCATTACAGCATTCTAACTAAAATCAACCAGATTTTATAACGATTAGTATAATAACTCGTATTATAGGCTCTATTAAATACAAATTCAAACTTCATTTATTTCAAGTAACCCTAATTTATAAGCAATCAAACTGTCTGTTTGTAGTGACTCTACCACCATTATAGGTTACGGCTGGCTAGGGAAATCATCGCCATCATTAACCCATTCACCCTACTGGGGGTCTCCTTTTAGAATAATGGTAGCCTACCACGCTGACCATTTGCACACGCCCTTGAGATCGTTATGGAGAACTTTTAGGCACGATGTTTTCCTTCTTACAGCAAGTGATATTTTAGTGCTTAAATTAAAAACTCACATAACTCCAAAATTAACAGGTGCACGCTGAGGATCGAACGCGGTCCCCCGGAAGGGAAGCTGGAGCCTTACCCACTAGGCTATCACCGCTTAACGCAAATCTCCACAAAGTATTCTCAAGTTACGTTTATTATTCAAAGGGTTAACGTTCCCTTATAAAAAGATGACCTTTGTTTATGCCACCCTTGAGAGCAAGCCCAGATCTCACGTACGCACAAACAATAGCTGACTAGTGTGCGACATACAAAATGTTTATTCCGCGTACCTAATCCCCGCAGATCGATGGAGATGACGCATACCCGCATATCATCGTATCAGAAGCTAAATACACGGGGCTTATCGATACCACTCCAGATACTCCAAAGTGAGCACGCTATTGATTTACTCTTTAATTTTCTTCTATATAGGCGCAGTTATTTAAAAGCGGATTTAGTTATTCGATAAACTTAGTTATTGAGACTCTTCTTTCAACAGATCAGATCGATTAATTTTATTACCAAAGTATATATCTTGAATGAGGATGTAAACACGATTAGATTTTTTGCTTCAATGCATGCTCCTTATCGATGGGAGACCATTGCGGGTCAAGGTATGTTGAACGCATTATGACTCTGACCTCTCGGCGGTATACTAACGTTGCTGTTTAAGAATGTGTGTGTGACGTTACATTCAATTCGATGATTAGATTGTGTGGTTTATTGCTACAGATTTAAAAAAAAAAGAAGGACCAGTGGCAACATTTTGAATCAAAGCAAAAAACGACACAAAACAAATAGTTGTACAATTGGCAGTAGATTGTACGTGTAGCATAATCATATTAATTATTGTTTTAAAAATTAAATTACTTTATAAAATAATTGTCTCAATTAAAGTAATTCAATTATATTGTGGCGACCAAAGATTTGTTATATAAATCAGTTTATTTTTTTGTTGGTACAACCTTATTGTTATTTTTTTAACTCATGGTGTTTTCAAGGCACGACCAAGTAAAATTCTGATGCCAGTTGGTCAGTAGGTAAATATAAAATGATGTAATTACTAGCGTCTAATTAAACAGTAAACAAGGTTGCTAAATTTGTCTTACGAACTTTCCGCAAAGGCGCGCCTGCTCTATAATTAGAGGCGCGTGCGGACGAATTTATTTACGTAGGGATGCGATGGCGTCTCCTGGCACGGCCTCGCGACCTACATTATTTATATGCGCCGCTTGAGAAAAATACACCGTGCATAGACATAAATAACATGCCATTAATCCAACTGTTCAGATACACTTTGATAGCTTTACGTTAGATTTGTTTATTTATAGCCATATCATCAGAATGAGTTTATTTGAAAATAAATAAATAATTAAAAAAACATTTATTCGCCCAAAACAAAGATATATACGACATATTGTCGACATTAGTTTAGAAATAAGGCCGGAGACCAGGCACCCTTTTACTTATGTCTAACTTATTTTAAGTTGGCTGAACTGGCAGCGCCCACTTCAGCCAACTTAAAATAAGTTGGACAGCTCGATGCATAACCCTCAAGAGAAGGATGAACTCAATTTAAGTCGTTAAGCTTATCATACACTTGATTACTTTAAATTATTTATTATTTTTCAAGAAGCTTCGTTTTATCGATAAAAACTTACAACTCCTTGATAGCCCTAAAGCACGTTGACTTTATGACTTGAATGGCATTGATGGCTCAAGACAGACGAGACGTGCTTTTATATATTATATATATATATATAGTTAGATATATGATTTAAGAAATTTTGTCTGTAGAAGAAGTTTTATCTTAAAAAACTCACTGAAGAAGAAGTTGTAGGGTTCTAGAACTAACTTAAGTAATAAAAAAATTCGCTTACTTGGTCGTTAGATGGCGATGTGTGTGAATTGTCGTAGTATAATTCTTTATTTATTTTATGTAGTTATAACTTAAGGTAAAATAAGGCCGAAACATATTTGTAGTTAATAACAAAACAATCAACAACTTTTATTTATTTTAAACTTAACCAGCCGCAATGAGGTAATAATTCAGAGTTTACGGAATATTATTTCCGCTAAAAAGTCATCCCGGTTCATAATTCAAATTTCGCGAATCTCAATTACAATGTTGACATATCGTAAAGACTCCTTTGCGTACGTATTTTTATAGGAATACTTACTATCCGATATGTCAGGTTTAAAAACACTAGGCTTTCTATTGATGAATTAACAATGATGTATACGGAGACCTACTGCTGGATATAATTCCATAGTTTTGTTCCGCCCGTGACCAGCGACTCCCTGCGACTAGTTTGATGTCCAACAAGTGGGGTACCTATCAACGACGGTGCGTTTTCCGTGTCGGGGTACCCAGTTTCTTGGGACCATCGGTTCCACGATCTATATCCTCCTATTTTGAGCTACCGCTTCGCAGTATGTTGAGCTATGTCGGTAACTCTGATTCTTATACTCCTCAATTTTGATCTTTAGATGTAGAGAAAATAAGTAAGTAAGATATTGACCTACAAAACGTCAGATAATTTGTAAAAAGAAATGGTAGGTTAACTAAGTTGGTGATTTTAATACGACAACATTTTTTATTTTAAATTAAATTACTGTAATATGTTATACAACCTCCAAGAATTATACCTACCGGTCTCACAAACCAAATATTTTTGAGGTCAATCCATTATATCCATAGATTAAGTCGTCATTTGTCAAGAAAATTATTGAGATCATTTTTCAACAATGGACTATCATAATTAATTATATCGTCAGTTACTTACACCACTAAAATTGTCTCAGCAGTGGCGTGGACTGGGTTTCTTACCAGGGTACGAATACACCAGGAAAATTGCATAAAACGGCAAAAATTCTCCTACTATACGAGTTATATATCAATTTAAGGGTAGGCAGTGCTTTGTGCATGTATGAAGTGCATGCCACTGGATAGCAGTAACTAATCTGCATAATGTCTTTATTGTGTGTAATGACTACCATGCGGACGTTGATGAATTGCCCAAATACAGGGATTAATTGAAATCTACAATAACATGAACTGATGTACGAGCTCATATTAAGTTACAAATACGGTGTGCGTGATATGGAATCCGTATTATTATAGCAAGAGAAAGGGTTAGAACCATTTTCATTGTAAGCTTAAATATTTTTTTCTGTTTTGACGAATTTACTCAATGAACTGTAATATAACACTGGTACCTAACTGTTAGTCTGGACTGCCACTTTGTTCTAGTAGGTTCGAAAAGGGTCGGGTCAAAAAGGGTAAGGTTTTGTGTATTTTCTGTTAAAGAATTTTCAGTACCAGGCCAGAGTTAAGAAATTGGTGGTGTCAACCCCTCGGAGAGAATCTTAAGTCGTCGGTCCTTGGTATTAATTAAAGGGTAGAACCCGCCAACCCGCAAGAGAGCAGCTTGGTAGGTCTATGCTCTAAAACCGACTCCTATGAGAGAGGAAGTCTGTGCTCAACATTGGATGTTAATATGCTGCGGATGATGATGATGACTTCATAACGTTTAGTCTTTACGTGAAGTTACATATAATATCTTAGTAAAAAAGGACAGATAATTTTCCCGCGCGACATATACTACCGCGTGACGTAATACGGACATGTGGTGGCATTAGTGATAACCAAAATATGTAATACT
Source organism: Pararge aegeria (assembly GCF_905163445.1). Classification (NCBI taxonomy): domain Eukaryota; kingdom Metazoa; phylum Arthropoda; class Insecta; order Lepidoptera; family Nymphalidae; genus Pararge; species Pararge aegeria. Next base: position 16,008,019 of record NC_053182.1, read on the forward strand.
AAAAAAATTTTTTTACTCACACAATAATTAAAATATTCCTTTACTAAGTTTCCATACACTATCCTTTTCCTACTTACTACACCACACTGATTATTTCCTCAAAAGAATGCGCTACGTTCAAATTGACTTTGGCAAGATGTTTCGAATTTAAGGCTGACTGCTTGGTGATGAAAAATCGGAAAATCAAAAATCATGGTTATTTGGGGAGGTGAATAAGATAAATGCCTTATCTGCGCTCCTAAATATAGTTTATACAAAGAAACAATTTAGCGCTATAGTTGTTCAGTTTATTCAATTGACACGTGCCGCAGAGCTGCAATGCAGGCAAATCCTAGCCATTGTGCTCCGATGACAATAGTTCCGGTGCTAATTCAAGGGCATCCCGCTATTGTCGATCGGGGCCACTCCTGCGTTACGCCATCCTGTAATCAGAAAAATGCTTTTACAAACCTAATTTAACCTAAGTCCCAAGTATTCCGCTCTGATAGAGAGTTACATATTTGCCCGTCCATTAAACGTCGAGACTCTGGGGCTATGGAGTCTTCATCATAAATAGACTATGACAGTCCACTGTCCATTGTTGTCCATTGTTGTGTTTACTCATAATCACCAAGCTGGGCGGACTGGTTGGTGGTAGATACTACCATCTACTAAGATCACCAACCAAGTGGCACAGGGGACGTCGCTTCCCATTCTCTGCAGTTGTAGTCCCTGAGTCGCCTCGTACGACACTCGCGGGAAGAGAATACTGAAAATTGATTGAAAATCAGCGCTGAGCATTGCTGCCGATGCACAGCATAATAAGGCTGAGTTTGCGGTCATTTACCATATTGTTAAATATTAAAGTGGTAAATACTTAGTTCAAGAACTTGTATTAACAATAGAGTATGGAAATAAAGGATTATACATTACACCGCGGTTGATTGCCTCATCTCATCACAGAATCGAAACAACGGCTTAAATTGTCAATAGGTACTGTTTCCTGGTATTGTAAATAGATGTCGCTCTGTCGATTCCATACCATTCATAGTTAACTTTCACGCAATCGAATAAGTTAACGTAGGTAGAAAATTTCACACTAGGCGGAACTCAGGTGACTGAAGAGCTGGTTCAATTTTGACGAAAAAGATCAGCCTGCTGCCAGCATTCTTGGCACCATTCCACGTGGCCATTACTTGTACCCACTGTAATTGGTTTAGTTAGTTATATGTTTTATATTGAAATTATATAACTAACGATCACTTTATATACATTTAAGTTTTGCCCGGCCTCTATACATAGTTCTCTAGAGCCATAAATGAGTCTTGAAAATAAGTTTATTGAGAAGGTATTGTGGAAAGTAAAAAATAATACCACGTAATTTTTTCTTCTTGTTTCAAAGTATAAGAAATTTATTTGAAAATTTGGTAATACACATAGCACTATCATGCAATAATGCAATTTGCGTTTGCTCCATAAAGAAGACGTGATTTATGACTATGAAATAATTTCCGCGTTGAGGTAGTCGTTTCGACCAGCTTTTATAATATTGGGTATTAGCTAAAGTGGCATTAATAGGAATACTAGGACGGTGCGTAGTCACTTGGCGTCATTGACATTGAAACGATGCAAAAGTTAACTGTAAAATTGATATCTACAATAATTACGAAAAGTCAAGCACACCAATCTTTAAAAGCAAAGTTACATGTTGCCTAAATGCTTACATGTAACATTTTTCTACATTCGAAATAGAAAAATCACTGAAAGTGAACTATCTCATTAAACCTTAACTTCTTTAAGGTTGGATAAGACTCGCTTGTTCATTGCGCATTTTTCACTCTAAGTGAAACATCTGAAAACAAAATAAACTTCTATTGGAGTAAATATTCTTATCTGACTGGGTTTTAGAATCATGTTTTTACTCGTCCATTTCTAAAAGCTTGTCATAAAAAAACAATATGTTCTTCCTAATAAGTTGAAATCGCGGTATGATATCATTAATGACTAATTGTCGTCGCGAGTTGGGGCAACATTTTATCTGTGGATGACATAACTTTGGCGCTACTTGTGTAATGACAAAAGTTGTCGCCGTCTGTTTCTCGCACTTCGTATCTCGCTGGAAAATCTAATCTGCGTAAGTAATATTGGAGATAAAAAAGATGTATACTACGTATGCATAGTTATACTATACAGTTTCATCAAGTTAAATAACAGCAAGTTCATAAAAAAGTGTTTTGAAATAATATGTAAGTTATTTGACTGTGAAGCTCGGCGGTTATTGGAGCACCTACAATATAAAGGCTCCTGTTTATAGCTTACCTAAAATAAACTTCTATTGTTTTAATGTAGTTGGGATCACTATTCCGAACAAAGAATATTTAGTATAGATGCTTTGAATAATGATTTTGCAGCATATAAAATAATCGGCCCAGTTCTCTGCTGAAGCACCTAATGTTCGGAAATATATTTTGCAGGGTACCTATTTCATATAAACTAAATAAAGTAATTATTCGTTTAAACAAGCAGCCTAATAAAAAAATAATAATGGCGGAATATGTATGGCAATTGGCTTTCTACATATATATGACTTAGTGGGCAGTGGCTATCTACTATGAAATACCTGGAGATTCAAATGGTTTTTGAAAAATCTATTGTCGGCTCTATCAGAAACATCTTCCAGAAGCAATTACTAAAATTGGCGTAGTAAGACAATCCTCACGTCCATTGTGAGGAAGTGTTCTTAGCTTAGAATTGTTAAGATCTTTTAAGTGCAATTGTAAGTTCGAGATAAGTAAACCATCCGATAGTTACGAGCAGAACTTTGTAGTTGATGTTCTCCGTTTCACTTACTTCAACCCTGCTAATGGGGAAAGTTGTTCGTCCTGTAAGCGTTTTGCCGACTCAGCTTGATTCTTTGTGGAATGGATAAATGTTGTTTAGATTCATGTTACATGAACTTATGGCATGTTTCTTTTTGCAACAGTTTTACGCTTGGTTCCGCTAACTGGCTTGGTTACTACTAACTACGTTATTCGTAGCAAAGTTTAGATTACGCAAATGAGAATTATAACTTTATAATAAATCTATTTTTATTTGTTTCAGGTAAAACATCTTTTACACGAGCCGTTAGCCAGATCCATTGGGTTACTGATGACTCTTAGGTACAACGTATCTTTTTAATATCTAATCTATCGCTGATGTTAGTTTGGTTAGTTCACTACAGAGCACTGGTCTCCTTCCACAATGAGAAGGGGTTAAGGACGTAGCCCGCCACGCTGGCCCAGTGCCGATGGGTGGACTCCACCCTCCTTTGAGAACATTAAGTGGTACTCTCAGGCATGCAGGTTTCCTCACGATGTTTTCCTTCACCATTGAAGCAAGTGATATATTAATTACTTAAATCGCACATAACTTAAAAAAAGTTAGAGGTGCGTGGTAGCGTGCTAGGATTCGAACTCGGTCCCCCGAAAGTGAAGTCGAGCTCCTACACAATGCACTATCACCGCTTCTATGTTTATATTACAAGAGATATGAACAGAGAAGCGATGCTACTTACTTATGTACCCTACACATTTGAAGTTTTTGAAGGAAAGTGAAACGATCTACCTTTTACCGCCTTGAAGTGATTAAACATTTGCTTAAGTAGTTTGTCATGTTAGTAGTTTGGCACGTCCCAATTCTAGTTGAGACATCCTTTAGCCTAACTGTATGTAAATTGGTGTATTTATATTGTTGAAAACGTTCAAGACTTTGAAATAGTTTGACTTCGATCGTTTGCACTAGTTTCAGACATTTTGGGTGACATAATCATTAAGTCTACTTAGGAAATGAGAAACTCGAGTTTCGTAAGTACCTAAATTTTGTATCATTAATTTTGTAACTTAAACTCATTTAATAGACGTGTTTATTCGTTTCGCAGCTTTCATTGGTCTTTTGCGACTCTTAACAGGTTTGCGACTCTCTGCACCGTGTTCGGCACCTCTTCTGAGTGCCTTTTGTTGCTCAACTGTCTTATGATTATCAAGCCGTTACCGGCCAATTACAAGCAGGGATCTCTTTTCAGTATTAAGTAGGAGGGTTAAGCCTGTAGTCCACCACGCTGGCTAAGTACAGATTGGTAAACTTCATACTTCACACCTTTGAGAAAATTATGGAGAACTCTCAGGAATACACCTTTCCTCACGATGTTTTCCTTCACCGTTAAAGCAAGTTGATACTTTAATTTCTGAAACTAAACAACGCACATAATTCCGAAAAAAAGAGGTGCGTGGTCAACTCGGTTCCTCGAAAGAAAGGCACACAAGGGCTATTAACGCTTCACTAGTGAAACAGGAGTGCGTTTTTCCTATCAAATTATTTATATACACTACACTCATTATACATTTAATATGTTTACGAATCAAATTGTTAAACTTGTAATTATTAATATCCTTTATGCTGCAATCTTGATGCCAGGGATACCAGCTATGACTAAAAGCCTGGGCCATCAGAGTTCGTGTAATTAATTCGATAAATGCTCAGTTAATAGACGCGCTTTTGCAGCTCCGCTCTAGGCGCTTTCCTTTAAGTGCATCGTTTCGGAAATTAATTAGTTTTCAAGCGTCCGACGCGGACGTTTGTATTAAATGTTTGATTTTCTAAAATATATCGCTTCTAGTCCGAAGTTATGGGCACATCTGCCGATGTTGCTAATAAAAATAATGCATGGTCTCCTGATTTCAAGTGTAGGAACTTCAGGCCTTTTTTTTAATATTCAGATCCAAAAAAAAGTAACGGTAGTTTAAAAAGATAAGATCCTTGCGGGGTATCCCCTGAAGTAACTCAAAGGCCATTAGCTAAGTTCTACTTTAAAGCTCTTTTAAATTCTTTTAAGCGAAACTGTCGGCTTCGGGCAATTTTACTCCTACTTCCTATCATAATACTGGAGTAGCCATGGAGCTTGTTTGTTCGAGACAAGCGTCGCAAAATTGAAATATAATGGTTTGTAAACTTGGGCTTATTTAAACGTTACAACTTGTGCTCCGTAAACAGAGTTCGCTTTGAAAGTTTTTCATTCAATCTTGCTCGTGATTCAACAGCAGCGTTAAAGGAATCACGCTCCTTACTTAATATGCGTGAATTTTTATAACATTTTAATTTCTTATTTTTATGTTGTTTAAAATGTTTGAGACTATGGTCTCGTAAAAGATGGACCAGACAAAAATACTCACAAGTATTCGTATACTAACACGACGGAGATTTCTACTTTAGAAAAATGTTCTGCGATTTTCGTTGTATGGTCAACTTTGTACCGAGGTGAAGCAGTTTGTTTGCTAGATTCCTATTGAATTTCCCTCACACTGAAAACATGTATCCAAGTGTATTCTAATTTCCTAGGTCTGCATACATACCTCTAACAGGTTCGCCACCGTTCGTTACCACCTTAGACTGCATCATACAACACTCAAACGACATGACCGATCATGGCTAATGGAAATCCCTGTCGAAAATATGCCTATGACCAATAATAGATGCTCATGGGGCAAAATTAACGGACGAAGTTAATAATCAATCTCATTCTAAATCTTCAGATATCAGATTGAATAGGAAAAGGATATCACTACTAAATTTAATTTGCATTTCGTATTTAATTTGGCTGTAAAATGTAGTGTAGTATAATATGTTTAAGATAGCTTGTTTGTCTCTTAACCGTCGTCGTTGTTCTTTATATTTGACTTCGCTCTAGATCCATAATAGCATTCTAAGTTGGGTTTATAGAAGATAGTGCTCTCAGTTCTTATACAATATTGATAATCGGCTGATACCTACGACTTCGGTTTCGTGGTTTTGACCTTATAAAAATCCCCCGGGAAGATTAGCTTCCCATGACAAAAGTTCTGGGTTCAGGAAGCAAGCTTAATTGATTTGAAGCCGTGCATAAGGGACAAAGGCTTTATTTATTTGATTCCTTCTGAACCCTGGTGCTTTTACTGAATATTTTATAAGTCTATATCAAATTTCATGCAGATGCAGTGGTTGATCCTTAAATGGGAAACGAATAAACAAGCAGACACACTTTTGCTATTATAATTTTAGTATCGATGCCATTTAACGTGGGATCTGATGCCAACCATTAGTTATGATGTATTGCTCAATTTCGTACACATTACATATTAAAAATTACATCATAATTGTTTTTTTTTAGAAACATCCATAATAATATTTCTATTGGAAGCGTTTGAACAATTTATAAGATCGTAAATGGTTTTTTAAATGTCGCAATTTGATATTTAATCTGTGTTCTTATTTATTTATTTATCAATCAAAACCGTTTAACATTTTTAAGATTCTTGCTTTATTGCGTGGTTTCATATTTCAATAATATAAATGTATAACAAGAATCTGTGGGATTGATGTATTATTTATTTAGGTGTTAATTGAGAATATCAGCATAAAGACTGCTACGACACCATAGTTATTGCGTAATGTTTGTAATAAAATTTGACCCGTTATGTTACGGCAGACGTGATACTTGCGCAAGCCTCGAACACATTGAAAAGCTTCTATTTTTCCATTCCAATTATTTATTAATACTAATTGGTCGACAAAATCGGTTTCTCGCATTTCGCCCCCCTAGTGTTTTATCGGCATTACGACTTGTAACGTTTCCACAACAGTAAACTTTCGATCAAAACCTTATGTGTTTTGAACTCTTATTTAAGTACTTAATTAACAATGAAGTAAATAATGAAGCATTGAAAGCTTCAATTTCGGGGGTCCGAGTTGGAATCCCAGCACGCACCTCTAACTTTTTCTGAGTTATGTGCGTTTTAAGTAATTAAAATATAACTTGCTTCTTGCATAAAACAATTATCCTTATCCTTGAGCCTATTATTATCATACTTCAAGAGCACAATCGTTGCTCAGAGGGAAGTAAAGCATTGACTCACCTGCTGCCATTAAAAGGCGGTGATAGCTGAGCGGTAACGAAATTTTGGCCCTACTTTCGGGGGGACTGAGTTCCTTATGCTGGTGACGTCAGCAGAGCATTTGCCAGCAGATCACCAATAAAAGGGAGTTCTCTTCGCATGCAGCTGTGTTCTTGATGCTTTTTGAGATAGTAGAAAATGATCGCTAACTTTCGATAGCGTAAAAAGCATCAGGAAACTGTAGATCTCAGCTGCATGCAAAGAGAACTAACTCCCTTTTATGTGATCTGCTGGCAAATGCTCTGCTAAGTTCACCAACTTGTTGTAGCTATGTGCTTTTTTAGCAATCAAATATCCCTTGCTTTGACGATTGAGGAAACCTCAATGCCTGAGAGGTTTCCATAAAATTCACAACCGCTTGTGAAGTCGTCCGATCCTCATGTGACCAGCGTTGTGGACTGCGGCCTAAACCATTCCCATTCTGGGAGGGATATCCTGCCCTCTAATGGGCCGGAAATGGGTTGACAATGATGCTGCGAAAATGAATAATGCGTATTGGCGGGCTACAAAACAATACAGTCGTTGAACTACATACAATGGCTTTTTATATTCCTAAGTGCCAATTGAATAAAATGTCATGTCTAATGTCAGTGTTAAGTTAACTGAGCGATACCCATTCCGTTATGTTGCGGTCGCACGCGATACTTGCGCGAACGTCGGGAACATAATACTAGTGTCGGATTTCTCTTCACGCTAGCCTCCCTTGCGGGATACGGCCATTAGCAACAAAGCACTTTAGCTCGATTCACAAGTTTTAGGTCGGAAAGAGTAAAGTAGAAAGTTGTTTCCTTTGTCTGGATACGTAGGATACGTATGAAACTGCAGGTAGATGTAACGGATAATCTAAACGTGATAAAGTAACTGTTTTTACATGTGAGTTCAGGTTATGTAACGGTCGATTGACATTGAAGCTGCCGGTTGAATGAAGGAATCGGCTTAAGCGCAACGAAGCGATAATCTATAAGTTTATATAACGCGAACTCTATCGTATTTCATCATTATCATTATCAGCCGATTACCGAACCACTACAGAGCATTGGTCGCCTCTCAGAATGACAAGGTTTTAAGCTGTAGTCCAACACGCTGGCCAAGTGCGTATTCTTCTGTAGGTACTACACATGCCTTGCAGCCTGTAGGTTTTCTTATGATGTTTTGTGCATCGTTAAAGCACGTGAAGTCAATTGCTATGCTTATACCTTCTGTAGGTACCCACTTATGATGTTTAAATATCAGGGCATCAAACATGTTTGTAATACTTTTTTCATTGATGGATCTTGACTTTAGGATCATCATTTTTAACGTCCTACTGCTGGACAAACAGGGTACAATAGCTGGAACTGACGGGTAACATACTGACAACTAGACCAGTTTACTCATAGGTACTATAGTTTATATATTTAATATTAGTTCTAAGTACAATTTACAAAGTAGGTAAAAATTAACCGAAGAAGCTTCGCAATGCACTGAGAACAGGTATGGCATAAACGCTTTCCACCATTTCTTAATTGCCCTTGCATAACGTGAAGTAAGATATTATTTTATTTAGCCTTCGCTGCACTGTATAATTTAGCTTCACTGCGAAGGTGCCGTTATTCAAAGGTTGTATTATGCAGCGGGTATGTTTTTTTTATTGTACGTTTGTATTGTATAATGACGTCTTCTATAACTACCGGAAACAGAGCTAAAACACAACGATGTTATACTACTAACGATTACACGCAACTTAGTCTGCGCAATTTTTTTGCTTTTCCCGTTTGTCGCGGTGTTCAGTAGCCTAGAAATCTCGTCACAAAGCTTTCTTCCTGAATAAGCTGGGTTTCGAACGTAGTATACCACGCTGGCCAAGTTCGGCTTATAAAACTTCGTTTGAGAGCATTATGCGGCACTCGGAAGTCGGGTTATTTCACGATGTTTTTCTTCACCTTTGAAAAAAAGTGATATTTAATTGCTCGCAACTCCGAACAGTTCTAAAGGTGCGCATGTAGAAGATCGAACTCGTTTCCCCCAAAGTCTTACACACTAAGAATAAGCTATCACCGCAAACCTTATCAGTTCTGCATACCCTTATGACTTCGAAACCTGGTTGCTATCCATGGACCAGGTGATAGAGATTTACGTAGCTTAGTAAGTAATATACAGAGCTAAGTGTGTCTATCCGAAATAAAGTTATCACATTGCTCGCAGACCCGACGGATTCTGATATCCCAAGGTGCTGGAATAGCAACATCCAAATGTAATCCAAAATATTCTTTATAATCAGCATCAGATTGACGTTCGTCGATAAAGATGAATTCATGAATATATATATAAAGATAGAGGCTGCAGATAGAGATAAAACAATTTTGGCAACAGTCGTCTTAAAATCCCCATCATAGACGATGAAAGTACAACAATAATCTATCATCAAATTGTCAGGTGCAATTATGGACGTGTGCAAACTAGCCACGAAAAAAAAGCCTCGTCAATTTTACCAACATTAGAAAGTACCGTTTCGTCATACGACCTATTCAAACGTAATAATGGGCACTAGAACGACATCACATATACTCACGAGGCAATAACAACGGGTGGATACGCATAATACGCTCCGTTGTTTGCGTGGGAGTTGTCCCATTTTGCCAACGAAGGTACCTTCAGTACGCATAAGTGATTCTTGATTATATACAATACTGTGTAACTACGTCATAAGACAATTGCATATTTATGACCGCCAGAATAGTTATTTAAACTGCTATTTCCGGACGAACGTGTGTCAAATGTCAAATGGGTTGCTGCGGAAATAAGTTTCATGTTGGTTTCCATACCCTCATTACCTGCCATGGTAGATCACGGATGAAAGCTTTAAGTAAAAACAAGTAGCCTTATGTAATGGACTAAAACGTTTTAATGTCGAGATAAGTTTAGTACTTCACGATTAGTTGTCGTATTTGACTAAGCTTGCCACGTCATTTGTGGGTGTACAACATGTTATAAAGCATAGAATACACCGCAGACTTTATAACTTGCAAACAAACTATGAATATAGTTACTAATATTATAAATTCGACAGTGCTTTGCTTACTTGCTAAGCAACTAATCAATCTTGATTTTTGGTAGATCACAAGACGGAGAGTAACATAGGCTACTTTTTATTCTAGGAAACCAAACGGCTCCCACGGGATTTGTGTGAACCGTAATAAACCCGGACGTAGAACGCCGGTAACAACTTGTGACCAATATAAATGAAGAATAAAGATACATTATCGTATACCTCTTTAGTGTTAGACTACTAATGTAGAGACAAAAGTTTTCATTGATTCAAGTTGTAGAAATCAGTACAAAATTAAAAGTATTAAAAAGTATACAGAACTAATGAAAAACAAGGCGTATGTATAGCTACTAAAAATAAAAGTAAATATACTTAAATAATTAAAGTTAAAATACCGCAACCGCAACGCATTTGTACACTTTGTATGAACATAGGCTGTACGGGGTAAAATACACCCAAAAATATAAATAATCATTTTTACCACCTGGGCATGAGGAATTTTATCATGCGGCATGCGAGTTATGCGATTCACAAACCTACCGACTGTTCGAGAAACATCGGGGTTGAATGTCCTTGGACTCCTTTATTCCGATATAAAATATTTTATAGCATGTTGAACCATCATCATCAGCCTATTTAATAACCTATTGCTAGGTACTGAACTCCTCTCATAGGAGATAGAAGGAACACAGGAGAACGGACTTTAGAACTTAGTATCATATTAACCCATTACCGGCCCACTACAGGGTCTCTTACCAAATGAGGAGGGTTTAGGCTAAAGTCCACCACGCTGGCCCAATGCGGATTGGTAGACTCCACACGCCTTTGAGAACATTATGGAGAACTCTCAGGCATGCAGGTATCCTCATAATGTTCTCCTTCACCGTTGAAGCAAGTGATACTTGAAGCGCACATAACATAGAAAAATTAGAGGGGCTCGAACTCGGTCCCCCTCGCTGTCGAACTTTGTATATTTACAGAAAATTTTGTACGGTCATGACAGGACGCCGCGAGCTAGCAACTGTCGGATACGTAACCGAATATGGGTGCATGTGGCCTAGGTGATAGCGAACAAGAAGACTATCGAAATAAGCGGTGTGCACCAAGCCTTTGGTGATTCAATGTTTGGAATAGTAAAAGTGTACAGACTGGTCGGCGATGGGTCAAGGACCAAGCGCTTTGTTGTCCTGTCTGCCTACAACATGATCACAATTGACAGCGGTATCGGTCGCCACTGGGTTAATAATGGCTTAGTACAAATAAATGGCACGGTTCAGCGTTTTAAATGTTATTAAGTACGTTAGTAAGTTAATGTTCTGTTTCAATTAATTTATACGGAATCATTTAACATGGAATAATATGTAATTACTTTAATATTATTACGTTAAAACCCGATCCTGTATAAATCGTAAGTGAATCTGTATTATGCTAATTCACAAATATATTATCTCCATTAGGAAAAAAATAAGAGGATGATGACGGTGAATGTCAAGACGACCTGCTCGGGCTTCTTACGTATGGGATCACTACTACTTTAAACAAAAGCAGTCCATATTTGCATTCTACCGACGAAAAATTAAAACAATCAATGTTAGTGCTTTTGCTATTTTCATTCCCATATATGAAAAGGTGTGTTATATTATTATGGTAGGTATACCGGATCCAACGATTAGGATACAATTTAATTAATTTGAAAAAGCTTTTAACCCCGATGGTTTTGGATGTTTCATAACTTTAATACTTTTTTATTACATACTTTTAATACTGTGCTTATGCTGATACACAAAGTGGGCAAAAGAGGGTAGAAAGAAGACCGCTTAATTGCCCAAAGTAAGTGTTCGGTTTAACTAAAAATCATCTCGTTTAAATAAAGCTACGTCTGTCGCCCCACGGAGAACAGCGGCTGACATAAGCCTTTTTCTCGACGGGAGATCTCTTTTCCCCATTCAAGTGTCGCGGGGCATGTTAAAAAACAAAGAATAGTAATAAAATCAGAATATTCATCCCGAGGACGATCCGCCTTGTGATTAATGATCTCTGTTTCACGAAAGTTTATAGCATTGTTGGTGATAAACGATGGAAGGAAGCAAATACTTTGCATAATTTAAATAAAGACAACGCTTAATGTAAAATGGGATTTGTTTGGGCTGTGTTATTGTTTTCTGTGGAAAGTAACAATTAAATATGTTAACAGTGCATTTCCAGTTATCAATTTGTACTGAAAAATTGAATTTACCTATCATAAGCTTGCTTAACTTATGGTACTGCACGGTACTTAGGATGTTATAACCTTTCTAAAGACCTATGAATCGAGCGCTGAAGACGAGCGTTACTCGAACTTGCGTGCACAGCGCCGCCGCGCGTGTAGGTTCAAATAGCACATTGCGGCGTTTTCATCGTTACAACTGCGTATTAAAAATTTGTGGACGACTGCAAAGGTTTACTACATGAGACATAATCTCGTTTAAAACACGTTAATTTAACGTAATAAACGTCGTTTCCGAGCAGCAAATATGCTGCTTGCAAAGGCTCTTAAGGGATTCGTTAGACTTGCAAAATCTCTTTCGATTCTAGATAATATTATACTTACTAACGATGGAAACCTCAACTGATTACTAAACTATGGCACAGAATGCATGTGATGCGGACGTTACCGTTAAGGAGTTAAGGCAACCATCGTCGAAGATATTTATCAGAACTTCGTCTTATTCATATGATTACACGCTTTCAAACAAATTGATTATAATACTTAATCGAAATAAAAGCCTTTGACTTACTGATTACTACATCATCATCATTAACGGCCAACTACAGGGCACAGGTCTCCTCCCACAATGAGACGGGGTTAAGGCTGTAGTCCACCACGCTGACCCAGTGCGGATTGGTGGACTTCACACTCCTTAGAGATCATTTTAGAGAACTCTCAGGTATGCAGGTTTCCTTACGATGTTTTCTTCACCGTTGAAGCAAGTAATATTTTAAATTTCTTAAAACGCACATAACTTGGAAAAGTTAGAGGTGCGTGCTGGGATTCGAACTCGCCCCCCACGAAAGTGAAGTCGAAGTCCTATCCACTGGCCTATCACCGCTATTTAATACCTACTATATAATATTTAACTATTTTATTTCTTACTATAAAAGCTTGTAATACTTTGTTTTGTTCAAAGTGTGTTTGTTACCTACACATTTACCAATTTCAGAACCATTGGGATTTGAATTGATTGCCGGAAAGACGCTGTCATCCTGGCAATCGTGGCCTGAGTACATTGCAAACAAAGCTACGGCTCCCATACCAGCAATGCCTAAATTAATGTATGTTTCCATCAGTCCTATATGGAGGAGCATCTAGTACGAAACATTGCAGTTTCGATCTACTTTCAAAGATCCATATTTACAATGGGACAATTTGAACAAATGCTTTCTTCTAATTTTTGTATGTCATATATTGTATTTTTATTGATAAACTTGAAAATCTGATAGACAGCAGATACCTATTTATCCAATGTGATGGATAACCATTGTATTTGCTCTATTATAGCAATACTAGCTGTTATTAAGGTTTTTTTTAGAAATTCCTTGGGAACCTTTTTTTCTCTTGGAATAATAAGCCTATCTGACTCTCCGCCCTTTCAACTAACTGTATACCAAAAATCAAGTTCATTTGTTGCTTAGTTAGGACGTAATAAAAAAAGGATAAACAAACAAACAGATAAAAAAATTTCGTATTTATAATCATAATAGGGATTCGAAAACTGCTTACGGAATGGATGGTTACACCGCGAGTGACATTTTTTTTCGTTTGTTTGTAATTTCCCAGATTTCATCGTGGCTTAAAGACAACTTAGAAATAGAAATCTGCGAAGGGGCTGTTTCATCCGTTCTTACGTCTTACGTTCGTAAATTGTATAGCAGGGGACTTTGTGAGAATCTGACTGATAAATCCCTCGTCCTTGGTACCCAACAACGGCAACAATATTAAGGTTGAACCTTTACTCGTCCATTGTTATTAAGATTTTTCCTTTCTCTTTATCTTCTGAGTAAAATATGATTCTTAGATAATAAAAGATTGGGTACTTAATCTTTCTTAATTAATTAATTCACAGTAATTATTTAGCATTCAATTTTTATTGCTTATGTAAGTATGCTTAGTATAGATGGAACTCTGGACCGGACTAGGTGAACCTCCTAGATCACCTGAAATTGATTTAATTGTTTCAATTCATAAGCCGATATCAATCCGAACGTTTCATATTGAAACTAATCCATATAATTATATTTTTCTGGATTTTCCTGCTGTTCCTTTGGATTTTTTTGTAACTTTCTTTTTCGTTAATCACCATTCACCCGGTATTGATACAACAAAACAAAAAAAACAATAGAAGTCATTTTTGAATTATAGCGAAAAACGCTCGCGGCATGCACGCAAATAATAACTGAGGCCTGTAGAGAAAGCAGTGAAAGGATCAGGATAGAGTTCCATTTTCAATTTGATATATTTCCATTACTATCACATAGGAGAAAAGGGTGTTGAGCGTCGACTAGATGTTGCTCTAATGCGGGTTTAGCAGTTGACAATTATTTCAAGAATTAAAGGCGTTTTCATATGATTTAATTTTTTATGTTGTTATTTTCATTTCATTTTTTTCTTTTTTTTTGGGCTTTTACTTTTAATTTATTTAAATATATTTAAATTAATGATTAACGACATATTTTTGCACGCCAATCTTCGTAGGATATGTGACATTTATAAAAATTGATTAACACCTATGTAAACATGTTGCTAGTACCATATTAAAGCAAAATAAAAATATTTATTGATTGATTGATTGATATGATTTAAGGCCTGGGTTCTTATTTTTTTCTTCTCTTTTAAGAAACCATGATCAGTTATCAATCATGAAAAAGGTCGGAGGGTAAACTTTATTCAAACAGATTCTCGTTCTTTAAACACGAGATGAGTATGCTATAAAATCGAAGAAGCGTTTTATCGTTAAACCTCGGTGTATAAGGCGTATCGAAATATTCATATGCAATATTTTATGAGCGGGATTTACAACCGATATCATATTTAAACCGTATATCGTAGCGCACCTCTCATAAACAGCTATCGGGGATATCATATCGAAGACGTTATAAAACTTGTTGTAAAACTTCCCTCCATATCTATGTATACTATATTACACACTACTAGTTTTGGTCTTAGTAGGTGAGAGTAACGACGGTAGTGAACAATGTATAGGTAGGTATATATATATTTGCCATGTTTATCGATAAGGCCCTAAGGATGCGTTTCGACCGAGGAGTGGAGACAAAACTTGCTATCAGCGTCCAACTACTACTACTACTAAAATAAACTGAAATTTTTGGGCCGAAAAAAACAGAACCATTTTGGAACTGATTCGGGAATAGAACCCAGATTCTCATTCATTCATAATATATATTAGTTTATCATTTTTATATTTTTTTTTTTATTTGTGTATATTTTGCTTATGTATTAGTATAGATTTGAATGTAGGTTTATAATCATTTTACACCACCTGTTTTTTCTCGCTCTTCTTGCCCTAATCCTAAGGTTGCCTGGCAGAGATTGCTTTCAAACGATAAGGCCGCCTTTTGTATTCGACTCCAGTTTTTGTGTTTCTCTCTATTCGTCCTTTATTTTCCTAACTGTGTAGTGGTTTACAAATAAAGAGTTTAAATAAAATAAATAAAATTCTCGTGATCCACAACATACAACGAGGCGGTAGTTTAATATCACGTTTACTGATTCAGTATGATTAGTCCATAAATGCTGTGTTGTTAATGTGGCAATAAAACGAAAGTAGCTCTAGGGCGAGTTGATGGGCAACCTACCTACGTCGATAAAAAATGCCGCTCGCATCATTATTTTCGCTGTGACTTGATGGGTTGTTTTGCGTGACATTAAAGGGCAATGCAATCTCGAAGATAATAGGATCGCGTGAAAAATATATATATATATATTTTTTACGAAATAGGCCAAGAATAAGGTTGTTCATAGGTGGTTTTTAAGAGTTGTAGGCTCAAATGTCGTAAATAATAATTTTTCACACAGCTAGCTTGACAATGCTTTGTTACAAGATCTGTTTTTAAAGATTAACTACGTTAGACCTATGGGTTTGTAATATAATTCGAAGAAAATTTCGTTTCATTCTAATGCTGGTATCTTCCGCAATGTACCTATATTTTGCTATCTCGCTTCTATGTCCGTCCCTGTCTTACACACACCAGAGCCCGTGAATCGCGAACCATATTGTAGTATAATTATTTTATTATTGAATTGAGTCCTCTTTAAACTTATTTCCGAAACGTTATCTTTTGGTGTTACTAATTTCGGGGTGGGAAATGTATAGTTTTAGTACACAGGGGAATTCTTAATATTGGGTGTCCCTTAACCTCACGCTTCACTCAGGATTCTAGATAAAAATTCCCTGTCTATCCTCGTGAGTTACTCGAAGATACCTCGCTGCGCTCTAGATCTTGGCGCCAGTAACTTAAAACATGTGCACCCTTAGGTTGAACACCCTTATGTTTGTTTGTCCTTCCTTCACGATAGAGTTAGTTGAAAAGACGGAGAGTAACATAGGGTACTTATTTATTATGCCAGGAAAGTAAACGGTACCCAGATTAAAAAAAAAAAACCGTAATAAAAGCGGACTACGAACGTACTATACGTGATAGTGTTCGGAGACCGCCTCGAAATCTGTTAGGTGAAGATCTGTTTAAAAGTCCGGTTACATATTGAATTGGGTCGATTTCCCGAAGATCTGGTGGGAAGTGCATAAAATTTTTCTTTTTTATTTAATATCGTATGGTATTCTTGTAAAATGGTACACCTACTTATATCTAAATAGTACAAGTTTGAAGAAGTATAAAGGAGTTTGCACCAATGAAACTTTGCTTGCTTTAGCGCAGTCAACGTTTTGTTTCTTGAATGCTTACCATTCAGGGAACAAAAAGTTTACGTCGTTAAAAAGTCACGTATCTACAACCTTTTTTTTAAGCTGATCTTCGCTAAAAATCTTTGGATAGGTAATGCAAATCGATCTCAGTTTTAATGGTTCAATATTATAGGCCCATAAATATTTTCGTTGTTTATTTATGCAGTTATAAAACTCTAGGGTGAACTGATGCGACGTCCATAAAAACGCGTCGCACACATCGTTATTTTCGCTGTGACTTGATGTGTTATTTGGCGTGACATTAAACGGTATGATCCGTGCTGTATAATCTAAAAAAAGTCCCAATCCACACTGGGCCAGCGTGGTGGACTGGGGCCTAAACCCTCCTCATTGTGGGGGGAGACCCGTGCCCTGTAGAGAACCGGTAATGGGTTGATATGATGATGATGATAATCTAAAAAAAGAAATGTAACATAAATAAAATAACAAGTACTTATGTACGTAATATTCACTTCTCGTTCATCACAGACGATGTTTTTAACAAAGCAAATACATTGGAACTGCCTTAAACAATTTACAACATCAACCACTACGAATAAACATCCCTATCCCTACTTCCCTATCCCTACTTATATTATAAAAGAAAAATAATGTAATGAAATGAATAATGTAATGAATGAAATGAATGTAAGTTTGTATATTACGCTTTCACGCAAAAACTAATATATACCATAACCGATCCTCATGAAACTTTGTACACATATTCTTGGAAGTGTTAGAAGTAATATAGGATACTTTTTATCCCGACAATAAGCTCGGTTCCTTTGAAGTGTTTGACGATTTATACCATAACTCCGACAAATTATAACCAATTTAAAATAATTATTTTTGTACTATAGAGGTTATAATATGTGTTCAATTTTGTCCAAACTGTGATTGGAGATAGAGGACAGAACTCCTCAGCGGACAGCAGCAAACCCGTCATTCAAGGCTAAGCGATACTGAGTACTTTAATATTTTTTAGAACTACAACTAAATTTTATGCCACATCAAAAAACAAAATCAAACGCAGACGAAGTCGCGGGCAACAGCTAGTTTTAAATACATAAATTAACATTGTAAATGAATAAAATAGTCATAATAAAAATAATTAACATTGGAGAAAACCATTAACCTGAGGCTGCATTTCACCTGCGTCCCTTTAATTTAAAAAATTAAAATGGCAAATTAAACTGAGACTAGTTTGGCAAACGCCTGCCTCCATCCAATATACCAAATAATGCAGTAATTGTGACAGGCCTTTTTTCCAATAAAATGAAAAATTTCCGTTGAATTGAATGAAAACATCGCGTCTACACTAAATTATTCTAAGTAACTGAGCATACTGAATATCAAACCAGTAAAGTAAGTAATAAGCTTGTAAAATGAAAGTTGTATATCTTTATTAAAATCCTCGCTGGCTTTATTTCTGCTTTCAAATAGCTTTTTTTGTCATAAAATATCTCTTATTAAAGAACCCTCGAGGATTGCATCTTAAACAAAGTAAAGTGAGTATGCACTGGTATGAAATTTTATCTTTAAAGAAAATTTCTCTATTCAGAAACTTGAAGGTAATGTAGCAAAAAATATTCGTTTCTTTCAACTGTATCTTGCTCATCTATTCCACGAAAGTTAATTTAGAGTTGGAACTTGCTACTTTATTACTTTTATAATCAAAGTGATTCGTATAAAAGTTCGATCTGAAACCAATTCGATGTGTAAACATGGATTGGTTATATTTTACCTTCCATAAAAGTGGCCAGACGCATTAATCTTGTATAACAATAGAGTGGCGACAATCTGAACTCTGTATTTATTAAATCTTAAAAAGAAATTGTTGTTTTTATGATCACTGTGAATAAATACTTTTTGATGTATTTGAAATAGGAATTACCTGTAGTATGATAAGCAAAACCAAACGATAACCAACCAACGACAAAAGCAAACGACTCATAATAATCGGAATTGTAAATGGTGATACAGAAATACCCTCCAATAGGAAACCAATAAGATCCGTCTCATATCTTAGTAAGTAATTCTAGTATTGTCTGTTCTGGTGGCTTATTGCCAAAAATAGAAAACGGATACGCAAAATGTAAATCCACAAAACGCAATGCGAAACGAAATTCTCTTCACAAATCCAAGAGTGGTAACATAAGTTGTTCCGGAATTGTCCAGAAACATTTGTATTTTTCCACATCACTATACCTACGAGTACGACAGCGGTAAGAGTCCTTGCGGGGATTTTATGGGATGATGGTACCGATCGCTTTATGGTTACACTTTAGGAAGTGCTCTCCAAATGTTTGAACATAATCTTTTAGATTCCACTACCTTGCGTATTTCATCATGATAATAATGCATTAAATGTAACAAATCTCTCAGTAACAAAGGATGGTAAACAGGTTAGTTACACGTCTACGGGTAAATAAAGCTCACTTGCTCATAGATATGCGCTAAACGAACATTTACATAAGGTAATTTTAAAATCGTTCTCTAAGCAATAAATAAAGGTAGAGTTTTCTTTACAAATTACTAAGAAAATTTAACATACAACTGTCGAATTATCCATATTTCCTCGTGTTGAGCATTATTTATTCAACAAAAGAATACCTTATTCATATAAGTATTTATCGCATTCACTTTGGCTATTCGAAAAGCGTTCATCATTTTATATTCTGCCCGAGACTGAACTCATGAACAAGTTCTTTATATCCTTGGGGACGTTAACTTTCGAGTATATTTACGCGTCTGTGGATATTTTGCCGCCCAAAACACTCGACTCTAAGGGATAATACCCTGTAATGTTAAGATTAGTTCGGTTGGTGGTCATGCGGAGTCCCTGATGATGAATGAGTGTGTCGAAACAAACTTATGTCGTAAACTTGACGGATGTGTCAGGAATAGTTAGTTTTCTCATAACTTAGATGGGTTTGCGCTCTGGTGCATTTTAGGTTATCATGAGCATCGTTCCGTATGCAGAAGATTTCTATATTTTTTTAAATTCCAGTTGGTGTTTTGTTTGAGTGTCTTGTTGGTCTAGTGATTGATATGTTTTATAAATTATGATGTTCTGTTTTTGATTCCCGGATTAAGGCAACAACAATGATTAGTTGTTTTTTACTCTTACAAAAATTGCAGTAGGTACAATCCCGGATATGAGGAAATTGGCGTTGTTACTTCCGTGTCTCAGGGAGCATGTAATGTCGTCGGTTCCTAATAAGAACTCTTACTTACCTCACGTACGTTATAATCGTTCGTCGCAATGCAGTATTGTAAAACGTTAATCTTTCTCTCTACGTGAGAAGAGGCCAGAGTCTAGTCATCATCATCATCATCACATCAACCGATAGACGTCCACTGCTGGACATAGGTCTTTTGTAGGGAGTTCCAAGTTCCACGATTCTGAGCCGCTTGGATCCAACGGCTACCTGCGACGCGCTTAATGTCGTCTGTCCACCTCGTTGGGGGTCGACCAACGCTGCGCTTACCAGTACGGGGCTGCCATTCCAGCACCTTGGGACCCCAACGTCCATCCTTTCTCCGAACTATGTGCCCGGCCCATTGCCACTTAAGCTTCGCGACTCGTTGAGCTATGTCGGTAACTTTGGTTCTTCTACGAATCTCCACATTTCTGATTCGATCGCGTAGAGATACTCCGAGCATAGCTCTCTCCATCGCCCGCTGAGTGACTCTAAGCCTTCTTATGAGGCCCATAAGAGAGAGTCTAGTAGTGGGACATAAATAGCCTTTATTAGTAAACTTCCCGGGCTAAATGCATCCTATGCCTCGGGATTCAGAAATAGCCTTTTTTACATAACCTTTAGCATTAGCCTTACATCCTTGAGATAGATGTAGGAGACTTTTATCCCTAGACTAAAATGGTATCGTTGGGATTTTTTTTAATCCGAAACAATTGTTATTAAGTAGCGGACAATAGCTTGTTTATAATATTTTTATCTATGTGTTAGAAGTTTCTTAAATATATAAGGATAAAGTTCGTTGTATACAAAGCGTTCGATATCTTTATCTTAAGCTCGTATAATTCTGCCCCAGTGTGGTTTGCGCACTCCCCCATGGATTTGTTCGGGGAGGCTGTTTAAACCAAATCCGGAGATAACTCCACGGAATGAGAGAGAGGATACGGCATTGTTATCTTAGCACTTACAGTGATCCGCGCTCTTACTCATTCCTGCGCTTCGTCCAACGAAATTGATTTCAGAACACGATTGAAGTGAAATTGAATTAATTTTGTCCCAGATTGAAAAGTTATCAAACTTTCAGTGGCGGTGGCGAATATTGGAAATTTAGTAGTGGGGACGTTATTACAGAAATTAAACTTATTCATACTTGAGCGAGTCCCAACGGCGGATAAACATCGCTTCCGATTACATTTCTCTTGTACATATTAACAGGCAATTTGGTTTGAATGCTTCGATTTGATAAAACAATTATTTTCGTATGTTTTTCATATCACAGCTCTTTATATTATCATATTAATTTTTTATCTTACAATCAGCCGACTCGCGGAGGAAATACATGTGATAACAACATTTTATTCTTTGCTTTGTTGTGGCTTTTTAAAAATAAATTTTCGAAATACTGGTACACTATTCCATTCCTTAAATCATTTCTATGATTGTGCTGCTTAATTTATTAACCAAAAATCGAGGAAAAAGTTATGGAATCCAATAGAGAGGAAAATTATTAAGGCGGAAATAGGCAGGGCGGGCCGCCCTTCATGCGTTGCTATAGCGACCCGGGTCCAGAATTAGTTAAACCAATGAATATACCCTTTGCTACTATGATAATTCGCGTCTCTTAATTTGAGGCTCTCGTTATTTTATGTTTCTGTATACAGATGTACAGATGTAGGTACAGTTCGATGTTACCTTTTATGAACACGAGTGTTATGCTATTGAAAAATCACCTCATACCTTTTTTATCACGGTTTTTATAAGCTTATTTTATTAGGTTGATATTTTTGAGCTTTCTCAAAATGAAAATGTCTGAAATATTAATATCAATCTCCAAAAGGTGCAGGGAATAATTCTTCTGAAGATTAACATAATAATTCACCTTGCTTAGTTTAATGTATTTTTGATTTGAACATACCCTTTTTTTTTGTATACATGACTATATATGGTTGTGTACACTTGTTATTGATATACAAATCAACGCTTAGTCGTCACATACCATTTATAAAATGAAAATTATGTTCTCCTTGACGTGAACATTATTTAAAAACTTGAGCAATCGCACAATAATACGATCGTTAGTAAACATACACCTATATTAAATTTTCTTACTTGTCTTAGTGTAGACTCATTTCCACATTTTTTTTAATTATAATTTTAAAACGGTGCAGGTTGGAAAAAAAATTAACATAGTTAATTACATAGTCAACAAATGTATTAATTATGGAGATCGATATTGTAATTTTTTTATTCATTTAGTTGTAGGTGTAAATGAGGAGGGAGGTGTAGGTGAGGTTAAATGAGAAGGGTTTTTTTACCTTGCTGGCCCGGTGCAGATCGGTGGACTTTGAGGATATTATAGAGGCAGTCAGGCAGGTTGACTTACATTGTTTTCCTTTACCGTTAAAGATAAACTAGGCTTTCAAAAGTATTGTTAAAATAATATTAAAATATGGTTGAACATTCAACCCGTCCGGGTTTAACGCTTCACTTCTGACCTGTGTGATTTTTTTATACTATTGAATATGTAGCATAAAACACCTGTGTTAATTGGTCAGTAATTGGCATCAGGTTACAATGAAGCACGTGACTCGCCAGCGCGTTACCGAAGTACCGACAATAACGTGCGCTTAACGGCTCGAAGTTATTTAATTAATAAAATTTCACAGACCCTGTTCAGTCTGCCGCGCACGTCTGCCAGTTCACAAGACCCAGACTTGATACACCCTTATTTAAACTTCTCTCTCGGATTAATAGTTCAACATTCTTGTTTTACTTTGATGTCGCGACGGGGAGGTCTTTGACCGACGACGCCTTGCCGTTGTCATGGATACAGGGATATCTGTGAGACGCCTTGTACTGTGAAAAGTGCACAAAGTAAATTTTCATGGTACCTAATTACCGCATATATGTATTTCACCCTTAGGACATCGTTTGAAGACTTAAGTTGTGGGTAATTATATAATAATTACACGCGTACGAAATCAAAACCTATAGTATTATATAAATAACTATACATTTTGCCAGTGACTTCGTACGCGTTTATTTTGTAATTTTTAAAATGGTTTTTATTTTTCCGTGTAAAATTTATCATATGCCCGTCACCGGGATGAAAATTATTTCTGTGCAAAATTTCAACAAATGCATGTTATTTTTAAATGCCGATTAAAAAATAAAGTAAAATTTAATTAAAATATTTGAGTCTGGCTTTGTACGTGACGTATTAAAGCTAACGTGCACGTGACGTAAGTTAACATTAAAACTTACACAAAGTGTTTTATTGTGGTTTAAATTATAAAGATAACTGCTAATTTTGTGCAAATCCTGCGAAAATCCTATTAAGAGTCTTCGGAACTACTAAACCGTAGTAGTTCCCAAGGTATGCTATTACAAACAGAATAAATAAAATTATATATTTGTATTGTTTAACTTGATAAAATACATTTACTCTGGTATTACAGACTCTTCCATTTTATTTATTTGAAAGATTATTAATGGTCCTTCGGATAAATCTCTAGCCTTTTAATATTGCAGATACACCCTAGGGACTTGGGGTTCATAATACTTATATGCGATAATGGAACCTTTATCAATCAATGTCCATACTTTATGTACCTACTACTATATATATACCTGCAAATTTCGTGATCATCGTTACAGACCGTATAACATACATACATTAAAGGAAAACTAAACTTTCCTATAGCAGACATCAAAGAGTCATAAAAGATTCCTATGATAAAAAACTTGGTATGTTTCTAAAAAGGATTTACTAAACAAATGAAATGAGTGTTGAAAATAAGACTCAGATTATCTTGAATCTTGATTCTCGCGTCGGAAAATATCATCAGAATATTTTGGTTTAGCAACCGCCTCGTATATCCGATCCATTAGGGAAGCGGATTAGGAAAATAACAAATTTTTGATATTTTGTTGGCAATCACATGGCTGTCCATAAAAAGGACGTTTTTAAGATCTTCGAGACATTTTGGCTGGTACTCGGTAATCCCTTCTTGACGGGGGGAAAATCTTTTTATATGATACCCGATTCTCTGAGGGTGAGATTGGGTTATGTGAGATTTTTACCTACTAAAACCTCCTCTGTAGCCAGCCTCAGTATGAATTGAGAGGCTCCGAAATCTCCTAGGAACGCTTGTTGAGTGAGCTCGTCCCTACTCTACTACTCCTCCTCGTTTTTTCGAAGTCAGTTAATAAAAGATACTAAAAGTTTCAACTTTCACCATGCGTGATAGTTATATTTACAATTATTTTGTCTAAATAATAAAAAATAAAAACTAATTACAATATCGTCACTAAACTCTCCCAAGTTAAAACTAAACAAAGCCTGAAAACTAACTCTTATAGTCAGTGGGTGCACTTCATACATGCACAAAAGCACTGCATATCCAAAATATTTTATATAACTCGTATTGGGGGGAATTCTTTCCATTTTATGCCATCAACCTGCTTTATGCATACCCTGGTCGAAATCCCTGTGCACGCCACTGCTCATAGTAAATAACATGCTTGTTGAACATTAGCTGTGCTCAGTTTAATTCACAAGTTGTTAAATCGCAAACTAATAGACTGCGTGCAGGCTGTTTGGTTTATGAGTGATTCGATCAATCTGATATGACTGTTCTACTCCATACTCGTCTAGGAGCTAACCACGAATAGTTGTGATTGGCTTCACGGGCCATAATGCCATATGCCAGCTAAAACGGCTCAGCTTGAAGGTATTATCAATGTGCAGCACGTCATTGGAAATCTTGGCCTTTTGTTAATTGCAAGTCATGCCTACCTATCGATATGATCTTATCTTAGCGATATGATCTTTATTATTTTAAAATAATAATTATTTTCGGTTTATGCACTGCACATGCATTTGACTCCAACAAAAGATTAATATATAATCCCTATAAGTATCGAAGAATGGTTTGCACACACCCGGAATATTTTACAAAGACCTATCCAACAATACTCCATAGTTATTCAAAGATTTTATTTAATCACTTTATCGGTGTGTAGCTTCGCCAAGTTAAAGCTTCTAAGTAGCTGCTATGAGTTACTTAGCTAAGACACGGACGGACCTGGCGAAACTATAACGGTTCCAATCTTGATGCAATTTTGTATAGATATAGCTTCCATCCCAGAGACGGACATGGAAAGGAGAAACGGTTCCACCGTGATTTAAAAAGAGTGAAATAATCTTCTACTAACTAATTATTAGTACCTATAGGTCGTCTCCAGGAACTCTTCTAAAAAATGTTTCAACAGCCCGTTGTATCGAAAAAAACAGGAAATGTCCAGCAAAATTGAAAAGGGGCGGCAATCTTACGGTACAAATAACTCGAAATGGAATTATTTATCTCGTTTTCCATTCCCAATGCTCATCTTCCATTATAATGACGGCACCCGGTGTAATACAGGGTACATGTTCTCACAGCTTCCGATCTGGTTTATTATGTTAGGGCCACCGAAACAAAACTTTTCCACCTCAAACTTTAAATGGGAACCTTTTTCTCAAAAGTTAGATAAACTTTCCCTCGGCTTTATCCTATACAAATATTGTAACTGACTGCTTGGTATATTAATTAATCGTAAAACAGTATTACGCTTTTATAAACTTGGAATTAGAACGTCGCGCGTCGCGTCGTCGGCGGAATAAATTATTGCAATAGGCATACTATTATTTTCACAAGCGCCAGAGCTAAAGTACCTGTTTAAATTTCAGCTCGATAAACCAGTCACATTATAGATTCGTCAGATGTGGCTTTAAAATTGCTTTCAAATAGCTGAAAATGTAACTAACTCTTGACATGATGAAAATGACTCATCGGACAAAAAGGCAGACTGCCGCCATAGGAAGGACAAAGCCAAATCCTATGTTCAAAACATTGTTTGATTACCTGTTGTCCGTCGGAGAATTCTCCTCTTTTATCTAGATAGATACAGAACTATTTCGAAAGATCTTTATCTGATCTATAACTATGTGTTATAAATATTTGAAAATATATTGTCCAAATCTGTTCAGCAAATAAAACGTAAATATTGACGAAATTCACCTCCTACCTGCGAGTCGAGTTGAGTTCATACTTCTTCATAAATTCGGTTTAAAATAAGCGAAAGTACTTTAAATTTGACGGCCTAAAGCGTAGGCAGGAATTATAGGCCTGTTGTTGCGTTAATTAAACCGCACTGTCTAGTGACGTGACGTATCTCGCCTTACGCCTCTGTTATCTAATTATGACACTACTAAATGAACCTTCACAACACACAATGTTAACACATCAAAGCTTTGTTTGATGATTATAATATCTTTATGAAGTTTATTTATCTTTTGCCTTGGCTTCAAATTATGCGCACATGAGTTGTTTTAGCTAACAAAAACAATGTAGGGTATAATATGACAAACTCCGTGGCGCAGTGGTCAGCGCTGTGGTCTAAGCAGAGGTGCCGGGTACGATCGCCGGTATGGCCAATTCGAGAATTTATCATTTCTAAATTATTGAATTATTTTCCTCGGTATACCCGTCTCGAGGAGCAAGCTACTGAATGAGCTAAAAGCAAATGAAATTTACTTCATTTAATACCTTATAATATATAGTTATAACTAAGTAAAATAAATAATTTTCTGCGAACTTTTATCCTCTATTAAATCCCCCTTGGGTGTACAATTTATAAAAACTGTAAAACACTTCTTAAATTTAAACCGAAAGCCAATATACAAATATTCGTAGTTCCGTATATAACTAGTGAAATGAATACGTGTGAAACAGGAAATGGACATAAATTAATATTTCTAAAACCGAACACGTTTTTCTGTTTTTTAACCAAAAGCTCAAATATGGATGTGGATGATGGATTATATTAAAAAAAAATGGCTTCTTCTGCCTAGCCCTTAGGCTTAAAAGGTTTGAACACCTTAAGAATCATCACCATCATCATCATGCCATCTAATTGACGTCCACTGCTGGACACAGGTCTACTGAAAGAAGTTCCAAGTACCACGGTCTTAGCCAGCGGCTCTCTGCGACTCGCTTGTGTCATGCCTGCACCCCAAGTGTGGTCTAACAACCTTTAGGATGCTCTAAGAATATTTCCGCAAAACTGTAACTTCTGCATAGTTTGTCTTTTAGGCAGGCTGGACACAGATTTTTATAGTAAGATATAGATAACGGGATTGTATTCATAAGTTATGCAACCTATGTACATATTCATGGCATGATATATGAGCCTAGTGTGCACACCATCAGATCTGATGGAGCGTGAACGGCCCGCGCCGGATCCTCGCCACGTTGCCCCCATTGTAGTCTTCCGCGTCGCGCGCCGTGTCACATACGTATTACGTATACGTAACGTATACGTTTACATTTATAACAAACGTATTTATATCGAAGATGATTTAGTTTGATAGCGTAAGTATAATTCCATTGATTAGGCGTATATCTTAAGGTCTAAGGCGGTTAGCTCTTAGATGAGTTTGTCTGCATTTTTACCAAAAGGTTCCCAATTCGAATGTAGTATATTAATAATTTCATCCGCGATATCTGGATCTGCCAGGTTCTTTTTTGATAGATTGAGCTCGCGCGATGGCAGCTTGCTTATATAATTAAGGTAGCTTGCATCCTAGAGACGCACAATTGATATGGACGTACATTTAGACCAAGAAACCGAAAGCTCCGGTATAGTTCAAAAACCGAACAGCGCTGACGTAGAAGGTAGTATGATATAAGAGTAGAATGGAGCAATATGGGTTCATATTCATAATTTTCGATGGCAGAACCCACGCCCCCTGGCGCTCACGTACCAATTCCGGCCGTTGCTCTTTTATTGTCTCCCGCGGCTTTTGGCTCCGATCCGGAAAGATTTACGGCTCGTATCCTGCAGAAGCTGTTTAATCGAGTTGATAAATAACCACGCCTATCAAAGACGTATATAAAATACGCTGAAGGTTTTTCCGATTTTTTAATTTATCACTGAGTTGATAACACTATCATATAAAAATGTATGTCGTGAATAAAAATGATACGTAAGTAGTAGGTAGTACCTAGGATTTAATTTCCTTCTATTGAGGCTACAAATTTATTTTCTAGATGGGTAAATAATAACAACACAGATTTTTCTCATTATAAAATGATATGTGAAATAAGTGCAGCCGTTATATTATTAAAGGTTGTTTTTAAATTTGTTATCAAGTTTTCTATAAAAACATTCATTACCTAATTGAAGAAGTATGGTTGTTTGGAAACACCGTTATACTAGATTCTATTTTTTAAATCAGTCTGTGGATTAAAATGTCTATAACTATTAAAATAGCAAATCTGACCTTTATATAATCCTGTAGCTTGCTTTTATAGACCCCTAAAAGTCATCGGTTCATTATTGTTCCAAATATTATAAAATACCTAAATATTTTAAAAATGTGCGTTTGGTTAGATCCATACTAGTTTCCAAATAATAAAAGAAATTAATAAAAATAAATTAAAATTTTATTTTTTGCAATTAAATAAGAGGCAATTATTTCAAAACCACAGAGAGACTCTTCAATTGTTTTTTGGAATTTGTATTTATTTATTACCAAAGATTAAAATGAACATGAAGAAGGACAAGACGTGCACAAGGTTGTACAAAGTTGTATCTAGGTATTTCAATCTAACAGAATAGAATAGGGTGTTGCGTTGGTGTGACATTTACGCAAATAACTCTTACCAAAATGTCAAGGCTAATGTGTAATAACACAGAGTAAGGACAGTCATGGAGATCCCGGGTCCGGAACCAGTTTAATTTATCGGTTAATTGTTGTTAAAATATTGTCGATGTTTTACCGCAACAATAATTAAGAAACCGAAATGTTCGTTCGATCAATCTTAGTAAACCGGCTTAAGCCGAGATTTAAAAAAAAACGTGATACGACACTTGTTCAACCGTTAATTTCTATTAATATTCAGGATATATGACCGAAAGTGGTTCAAAATTTTTACCGGTTTCCAAGCCGACAAAGCCGTCTAAATAGAAATAGAGCAATCGTGCGGTAAGTGCGGCGCGGGGCAATGAAAGGGGCCCTTACTACGGAGACCATCGAGTCCATGGGTAAAGAGGTATTATTCAAGATATCAAAGGAGTAGAACTACTGTATCGCTTTGTACTGTGGTACTACGGATGATAACTTCTGTTGCTGTTTTTGTTATATTATAAGTGACATGAACTTATTGGGTTATCAGCACTGGGTGACGTGCTTCAGATACGGTTTAATCTTAAAAAGATCATACGATGGAAAGTGCATTGCGTGATTGCTTGTTTGTCATTAATTAACAACAAACTTGACCGCTGATAAGAACTGTGTTAAACAAGTACACTTTTTTATCGATAACAGGTTTGCGATTGTCCATAATAGATATATCTAACTAGCTTTTGCAAGCGACTTTGTCGGCGTGGTTTTATTTTTTCGAAATATAAAGTCTGTGCGGAGTCTTGGATCTCTAATAAATGGAAATACGTCGATATTTTTGTACTGTTTTTGTTCGTAATAACAAACCTTCCAACACCACAGCCTTGTCGCTTTTTTATCACCTATTTCACGGTATAAGTAAAAAATAAAACACTCTTAAGAAGTTATACTTTTTTGCTATTAATCAAAATTTTTTTTCACGCTGTTACACTATATACGACATTAAATGCTACTTCCAATAATTATCGTTTCACTTCATTGTGTGTTCTTGACTACATTATCATGTTCTAGAGGAAAAACCCACAACGCTGCTTCATTGCGGTTTGGTGGATTTAAGAAACTACTCTCATAAGCTAGTGATAATAACCGGGAACCACGGCTTAACCGTGCTCTACGAGGCACGGGATTTAAAACCTGTCACCGTTATTTTTCGAACTCCGGGCTGTGGACTCTATAACAGAAAAACCCAATAGCTAACAGTTTTTAACCTGACCCGGGGTGCGAACCCAGGACCTCGCGATTCGCAGTTGAACACTAGCATTAGTCATCGTTTTTCTCGCATGTGAAACGAAATCACACATTCGAGTTCAAAATTAAAGTAAATAGATCATAATTAAAGTAAATTTTCCTTCTTTCCAGGGAACAAAACTATGGATTATAATGGAATACCTCGGCGGGGGGTCGGCGTTGGACCTGATGAAGGCAGGCAGTTTCGAGGAGATGCACATAGCAGTCATCCTACGTGAAGTGTTGCGAGGTCTCGACTACCTACACTCGGAGAGGAAACTGCACAGGGACATTAAGGCTGCCAACGTGTTGCTGAGCGAAATGGGAGACGTTAAATTAGCAGATTTCGGTGAGTTAAATCTTATTTGTTTATTTAGACCCTTTAGATGTACACCACCACCGACGTCCGATTGGCGTAGTTGCCATTGCCACTGCTTTCTGAGATCGAGGCTGTGGGTTCGATTCCCATAACTTGTAGAAGCTTCATTGGTTTATGTGTTTAATACGGCATTACTCCTATGTGTCAGTAATGTTTGTTTGCCTTTAACAGTTAATAAATAATAAATTAATAACTGGAAAATATTTGGGTTGTTATAAAGGTTTTGATTTGCTATACTCTGCGAAAAGCAAGCGGAGTTAAGCAAAGTAACTTAAAGTCTGCTTCGATATAAATGCTGAACATAAATGTTTTTCAGTGTCTGGGTGCTTGCCTGTATATTATAAGGATTTATGTATATAATAATTAAATATTCATCAGTTATCTCAATACCCATAACAAAGGCTACGCTTTCCTCGACGCTAGATAGCGATGTGTTTATTGTCTTAATTTTTTTCTTTTTTAAATTGCATCCTGACGTGTCCCATTGTTGGGCAAATTCCTCTCTTTCGTAATTTCAAAATTATCATATTTTCATAAGATATATATTTTTAATTTATCATAATAAGTTAAGAACATTAAAAAGAATAATCCTCTGGGGAGAAAGTACCAACGCCGGGGAGATATTCATCCTGCAAAAAAAATGCCTTCGTATATTAGGGAACGTCTAACCGCGCGACAGCTGTAAACCGCATTTTCTCAAGAATAAAATGTTAACTTTTCCCTCAATTTATATTATGGAAACCGCCCTATTTGTAAGGAAGCATTACTATTAATACAAAACCCCAGAACAAACTAATAATGCAGTCACTGTTCTATTTCGTCACCGACACAGGCTAATACTACCACAATATAAATTGAAAATGTCTGGCCGAAGTCCTTATTTTAGGTCCATCATGATTTACAACAAAATCCCAAAGTATATTACAGAAGAAAGGAATGAAACGGTATTTAAGCGAAATCTTAAACATTGGCTTATTCAAAATTGCTGTTATGGCGTAAACGACCTTTTTAAATATGATGCTAAGACCTCAATCACATGATATCTTAATTATTAATTATCAATCATTAATAAAAATTCTAATTCTATAATTATAGTTAATCGAAATTATTCTTATGTTTAAGTTGACAAAATCTAATATTTAGATTTTATTTTTTCCTTTAATATTAAGTTGACATATTTTAATATTTAAATCAATTGTAATAATTAATAATTAATTTTAATTTGGATAAAAAATTTAAATTAAGTAAAAAATAAAAATAATTTCGACAAATTTTATTGCAATGCCCCGGCGGGGCGTCATGTCTCATATGTATGTGTATGTAGCAATTTATAAACAATAAACAATAAGAAGAAACTTAAAGTAGTGCGATAAAATAGGCAGCCTAATTGCCTAGGAGCAGTTTCTGCAATACATTTACATACTGAATTCGGACTCGGTCATTTGACATGACTAAGTTGATCAGTGGTGTATACACCTATGTTTTTTAGAATTGTTCGGTTAGTCCGTAATATAAATAAATCTTAGTCTAGTTATATTATATTTCAGGCGTACTTAATGATCTTTTGTGATAGTTACGGTCTCCTGGCTCCTGAGAAGCCTTCCGGTCATAATGTTGCGACATATGGGAGACTTGCCCAGATAACGTTGCGCGTGCGGTCGCGCCCTTTTTGTACTGTATATTTATCCTAATTACAATATTTTCAATACAGTTCCAATGAATAGGCAACAAAATAAGGAAAGTATTGTTAAAACTTTGAATAATATAAACTAATAGGTTAGTTAAATTAAACAAACTGACATAAACCGTTTGTTTAATAGTACGATACAATGAAATACATTATTTAAGTATATTGCCTCGTTGGTGTTGCGATTTGCATATTCAACTGCGTATCGCGAGGTCCTACGTTCTCTTTCCGGATCTGAAAGTGAGAGGTACTAATTCTGGATTTCTTTTTAAAAATTCTGAGTATCAGCAAAGAGTTGAATTTTCTCTAATGTGATATAATCGTTAAAGCCCACCAACCCACATTGGAGCAGTGTGGTGGATTTATGCTCTAAAAACTTATTTTCTGTTAGACAGGAGCTGTGCTCAGTAGTGGGACGTTAATAAGCTGATGATGATGATTTCTTTTAAATAAAAGGTAACACAAAAACATAACATTGAACCTGTTTAAAAGTTACCATGGTGAACATAATCAAGATCATGATATATCTACTTTTTATTTTCTGCTTACATGGAATCATTAGCCGTGGAAATTGTACTAAACATGGAATTGTTTCGTACAATTCTATAGATACTTAGAAGTTTTATAGATGAATTGACAACAATATTTTTCCTTTTTGTGTGTGAATCTACCATAAGGTCATACACCTTTTTAAAAGAATGCTTTTAGAACCCGGTTCTTTATTTGTTTAGCTGCTAAGTAAACATTTCTTTTTGTTATCATCAACTGAAGACACCGTTAGTTCATTCTATGAGAGCAGATAGGCATTGTGTCTTACCGTATTACGTTAATATCAATAGCCTGTAGAAAGCGCTGATTGCTTAGTGTTTAGGTGCACCTCTAGCATTTGAGGAGTTATGTGCGTTTTCAATTTGAGCAATTAAGATAGTTCTCCATTATGAAAATTAAGCTTAATTTGCTATACTCCGCGAACAGTATGAATATTAAGCTTAATTTTCATTATATATTACGGATTTCCGCAAAGTAACGCCTGCTTCTTTCCAATATAGTTCTCCATAACGTTCTCAGGGGCGTGTGTAGTCTACGCAGTTGTCCGGCCAGTTGGTATACGAAAGCCTAAACTATTTTCATTTTTAAACGAGACCCGTGTCCTGTAGTGGTCCGGTGGGGATTCTAATGATGATGATGATGATGAATAGCCTGTGACAGTCCACTGCTGGACTAAAATGCCTCTCCAAAATAGGGTTTGCCCAAAATTACCACGCTATGCAGACGGTTTGGTGATCGCAGTCAGTGGCGTGCATACAGGGTATGCACACGGTATGCAGATTATATAAAGTAGAGAAAATCCACAGTACGAGTTATTGAAACTTAAGGGTAGGCTACTTATATCTCGTACAATACTTACCCCTTAGTTTATAAATCGTGCAGCAGATTTTCTCCGTTTTACATGATCGCAGTAGATAATATTAGTAGCGTAGAGGCCGCTACTTCCCGTTCTCCGTTATATTCCCATAGTCGCTTCGTACGACACCCGCGGGAAGAGAAGGCTTGGTGACATCTGCATTCTGATCCGCTTTTACCACCCGGCATGTTATGTTAATCTCACAGAAATATTATTATTAGTTTGCTATCGCCACTAAGGTTAACATAAAACAGTCACTCACAAAGCGATTCGTGGTAATGGTATCTACTGTAATTATCAGCTCTCCACGATTGTACTCTACGTACGTACCTAATTATTTACTTAATATTTTATTAGCAAGAAGAAGAAAATAAGAGTGCGGAATATCTTTATAAATTTCTAGCTGTTGCCCACGAATTCGTCATATCATAATCCGGGATAAAAATTAATCTATGTCGATGCGGATAAAATCTACCTTTATGCAAGTTTCCTCACACATAATAGAGGCTAGTTTTTTAAATCCATGGAAACGGTTTCCTGGTATTTTTCCAGGATTAAAATGCTATGGCACCCCCTCTAGGACGCATGCTATCTCTATGTTAAACGCCAAGATCGGTGCATTTGTTGAGCCAAACATTGAGAAACAGACTAAAAGACGCAATTACCATTCATAATACTGCAATAATAAGTGACGTAGTATTTAATTTTAATATGCACATTTGAATAGGTAGACAATTAATATTTTTCAATTGTTGTGGAATGATATTTCTATGTTTTATATGAAGTAAGACAAGCGGTTATAGTTTAGTGATTTAGTACTTTGGCACGCACCTCTAACTTTTCTAATTTATGTGCGTTTAAAGCAATTTACTCGTAACTTGCTTTAAACGGTGTAGGAAAACATGGTGAGGAAACCTGCATGCCTGAGAATTCTCTATAATGCTCTCAAAGGCGAGCGGAGTCCGACAATTCGCACTGGGCCAACGTGGCGGGCTACGGCCTAAACTCTTCTCATAGTTGGATGAGATCCGTGTAATGGGTTGATGATGACGACATGAAGTGGAAGTAGAGCTTTTTGTGACAGATCACAGAGTAAGTCATGCCTTTTTCTGCCGCCAAGCAGCGTCGCTGTCTTCCGGTCTGAAGGGCGTGGTTGACGGTGTTATTAATTACTGGGTCTAAACATCTACGTCTCAGGTTGTTGGACTTAGGGCGGTACCTATATGGGACGTGTTTCTTGCTTGCCCTGCGAAGTGCTGGTCTGTTTGTAGGCCATGGTTCTCCATTTATCATCAGGCAGGCCATCTTTTTGGTCCGTCAATTAATTATTGCTATTTAAAAAATATATATAAATACAAAACATGCATACTAGGTAGAAAATTACTTACCGAAGTCATACATATATATTCGTGTGTATGTACTAAATAGTGTACCCCGCCTATTCGTTTTCTTTTTAGTTTTCGTAATCCTAAGGTTGCCTGGCAGAGATCGCTACTTATAGGGCCGCCTTTTGTATCCTGCTTCATTCTTCATGTGTTTGTTCTTTTTTATTTGCCTCGTTTAAAGAGTATAAATAAATAAAAACATACACAAATTACTTTTAAAACTAAATCACATCTAAATACACGAAATAGGCATAAATTAAGATTACCCAAGACAAGAACTAAGTATGGCAGTAAAACTATACAGGTTGAGGGAGCACTACTATACAATAGTCTACCCAAAGGGATTTTTTGCGAGAAATCTTTTAAATACAAGCTAAAAAGCCTTTTTTTATATTTTTTTTATAATTTAAGCGGTGCCACCTTTTGTAATTTTGTGTTTGTTTTGTTTTTGTATCACACTAAACTAGATAATATATAAACACTTCTTTGTGTTAATTTTAATTTTTAATATTTATATTTCTCATAAAGTGAAACTGTTTCTTTTGAGAATAAATGTCTTTTGTTTTCTTCCTATATATAAATTCTACGTATATTTCTTATAAATGAAGCTTGTTAAGTAGTGTAATAGTTCATAAAGTGAAAGTGGATTTAAATTTAATAACTAAATAAATGAAACCTGAAAAGAAAACACTCCTGCTTAAGGCGGTCGCGTACAACTTAGCACAATAAGGTAGTACAATGACGAGAAAAGAGACAAAACAGCTATAGGTCACCGCTTAATACCGCTTTCCACGTTCATTTCCGTTTATGGCTGTCACCAGATTGTTGATAATGTGGCCTAACCGCGACGTGAGTTCGCTTTGCATGCAACATGTAGGTACATATGTTGCAATGAGGATTGAAACCACAGCTCACTGTGCACTGGATCGCTTAGGCATTATATATATGGCCATTAACTACGAATTAATTGTGCGATCTATTATGATAGCTCAATGATTGAAAAATACTCCAAAAGAAGTTTTTTTTTTACAAAATATACAAATACACGTTCTACTCTACTCTTTTCTAAAATTTTTGATTCGTCGGTTAGGCTAATTCGGCGGTAAAGGCTCGATATGTTTTGCATTTTTTTTTTTTTTAAATAATTGACGGACGCAGCAGGTAGTGTCTACTCGATGGTAAGTGGAAAACCATCACCGATAGAAAAGTAGACATAATATCTGAGCTTAAAAACGAGGTTTAAAAGTTTAATTTCACACTGACGATCCAGCGTTTTTATACTCAGAAACGAGTCAACGATTGCTAGCGCACTTATCTCGTAAATCGCGTGAAATTTGGAAATTTTGGAAAACCGTAATGACAAAAGATGACGCTATTTCGATTCCATACAAATCGTAATTAACTTTCAGTAGACGTAAAAAAAACTTACACTATAGTCTATGGGCACTCTGGTGGCTCCAGTCGTTTTGCTTACGAAGCGGGATTTATTCTACTCACAGTCACCCTTATAATGTCCCTGTTTGGCAGATTCCTCCTCTGTCATAGTCATAGACAGGGATAAGGAATGCACTTCACGTGCTCTTTGAGGTAAAGTGGTCGCGCAGAGTAAGGGTAGCTGCCATACAGATCGACGAAGCCGTCTAGACAAATTAATCGTGTGGTAAGTTATGAGTTAGGTGCGGGGCGAGGAACTGACCCTTAGTGGCCTTGTATTAAGGAATATTCATAGTATCTCAGACTGTCGCGACGCTGTCTAGACGATTTCGGCATTTGCCACGAGATCAAAGGCCTCGAACTACCGTATAACGTTTAATTGTAGACAACGGTAACGGATTTTTTTTTGGATAGAAAAGATTTTTGCCTATGCTGTAAATCGAAGGAATTTGGATATTGGATATTTTATACATTAAAAAAAGGATATTGTGATAAGTGGCAGCTAAGTAACGAAAATGCTGATTTTTAGACCAAGGAGGCAGCTGAAATTTCTAAAAGGAAAGTATGAAATTTCCAAATTTTAGTTTTTTCGCTGTCGTTTACTTGTGTGTAAGTAAATATTCGACCGTAATCATAAAATCTCGTGTAAAAGTTACCTTCTGAGAATATTATTGTGTCAGGTCTAACCAGATAGAATGCCAAGCTATGTTAATAATTACCACCATAAAACTTTGCTACTGCTTATGACTTAAATCCTTCAACTGTAGGAAAAAATCATATAAGACCGGATGTTCTAGGAATACAACCTTCCGATACGATTTAAATCTAACTGTCTGTCTAGAAGATATGGCAACACTATAGCGATTCAGCTTAGAAACTGATTACGAGCGGTGTGGGTCTCTACTAAACCTATAATTGTTAAATCGTCAAGATATTACATAAAGTCATCCGTCGTATTAAAACATACTATTGTATTTACTTTTTATAAAAAAAAAAATAGTAATTAATGTCTAACCGTTCTTCAACGAAAATATGCAAACGTCGTGTTGCATAAGACGAGAATAACGCTACGTGTGAACTCTAATATTCGACTGTGCAATCCAGTCGCATAAATTGTAGAATTTACGTAGTTGCATCGTGGCTACTCATTTGAGGCCAGCTAGTAACAGACGCCTGCCCTAACGGCGTCTTACGCCGATTGTCTGAAGCCGGCATTCATTAGACATACATTTTATAATATGAAGGCGTGTACACTCGTCACCACTGTCTGTATCACATTGTGAGTGTGCATTTATATTATGAAACGTATATGCTCCAGTTGTCCTTGCCTTGTAATGTATCACAGCACACACTCTAAAGCCTTAAGCATATCCCACACTGAAGTGGTGGCGGTTGCGGTCAGTTGAGAAAACAGAGAACTTCAAACACGCGCGGACAGAACGCGATCTAAAGGAGGCAGGCATCCGCGAACGCAAGCCTAGAAGTGGTTCTCCCGTACCACATGTGTCTAATTTGATTTTTCAGCTGTACGATTAACTAAATCGAACTTCCACCTGTATTATCACCACAACCTTACGTTATGTAACATTTGTACGTTTTTAATGGAAGGTCGGTATTGACTTTCGATACTCCGTATTGTCAGAGTCAATTTTAATTTAAGTTGTTTGCTTTAAAATCAAGCAAGCTCTAGTTCACTCTGCTTACAGCACGCGCTGCAAAATAAAATAAAGCATGTTGAAAGAATTTGCGACTCTTTACGTAATATTAGGTTTATTTTGCTTTAACGGTACAGTGTTTCGATACTCGAAAACGACTATACTGCTGCGAGCGTGCAGACCTTGTTCAAAAGGACGTGTAAACATGATAATAGTCAGAAGAAAAATGTCTCCAGCATCTGGCCTGTCGGTTCAAAGCCAGTGGACCGTTTGTGAACCATTGTCCCCGTGTGGGAATAACGTGACCGCCTCGCCCTCTGTGTGGAGAACGCTTTATGTGAATTCAGCGTGATACAATACCGAATTCAATATATTACTACTGCTGACTCCAGCTCTCTCTTAAAGTTCACATTGCGGAAGTAATATCGATATTTGAGATTGTTCTGGGATTCCATATTGGACGTGATCGGTGTTATTGTATTACGTAAGGTGCCACGCTAGATCATAATGTACAATGCGTTTTCACTTATCGTTAAATTTTAGTTTGTAAATGTATTACCATCTTATTTACTAAAAAAAACCAGCCCGGCTAGCATGGACAGGAGACAATTTTCTCCCCGGGGAAAGGAAAAAATGGATCTCCTTCAACAGATTTATCAACTCACGGAGCACTAGCGCACAAGTGGGAAAAAACCCAAATAATATATGTGTAATAATAAATGGGGGTAAACTTCTATTCCCTATTCCCGTGTTATTATATATAGCAGGTTAATTTTATCCCTTGTGAGGGGATATAATTTTTGTCTGCCTGTGTTAGTCCTGCTGTTCCTAAACTCAATATAAATTCGTAACGATTAGTATTTTGATTTACATACATTAGTATCTACACAAATAAAAATAAATAAATAAGGAAGCAGATTGTTAAGTGGTAGTTGTAAAAAAAGTGTGCCTATGATGTTTTTTTTTTTAAGTAAAAGTTTTTACGGCGATGTTATTCCATGGCTCTGTGAATTCTGAACTGACACCGAATTTTTTTTTGTGATGTGGGTCAGATCGGCTATAGGCGCAGCGGCGCACAGTAGGCGTTTAATCGAGCTTACATTGAAAAGGATTTTTAAAAAAAGATTTTTTTTCTTGAACACATACTATCATGCTTAGCATCTGCCAGCCTTTATTTTTTTTGTTTGTAAGGATTTGCTTAGAAACATTTCACCTTTTACAAAACGAAAATCCAACGTCCATCGTTTGTTTACCTAACTGATGTAATGTATGAATAAAAATTACACGCTGTTATCTGAAATTCTGGCACATCTAAAAGCTAACGTTGACCTTGGACACTGTGCTAATATTTGCACAGGTATTACGGGCGTTTACACGTACCTACGCCATTAGCTGTTAGGTTAATGGACGCACCTTTTGATGCTTGTTAGACCAGCGGAGCGTATAGCTCTGGCGACATTTTTTGTCCGAGATTGTTTTACAACAGCTCCTATTTTGCTAGCATTTAATCGCGGTTCCGCTAGCTTTACGATCGTAGTTCGCATTTCTACAGAATTAAGTACTTACTTACCGTATAACAATGGAAAGACGACCATACATCATTATAATAGCATAGGCACGGATCTCCTCCCACAAACAGAAGGCTGTTGTCCACCACGCTGGCCCAGTGCGGATTGGTGGACTCCACACGCCGTTGAGAAAATAATGGGGAAATTTTCCTTCATCATGAAGCAATTGATATTTTAATTGCTTATAACGCACATAACGTAAAAGTTAGAGGTGCGTGCTGGGATTCGAACTCTACCACCGTTTTGACTTTGTCTGAAATTTGTCTTCGGCTGAAATTTTGCACACAGATAGTTATTACAAGGAAAGCATCCGCTAAGACAGGATTTTTAAAAAATTCTAACCCTAAGAGGGTTAAATGGGGGATGAAAGTCGGTATAAAATCCTTCATTTATCAATTTATTTTTCAATTCCATGAAACTTTGATATTAGGTTTTCGATCAGAAATAAAGAAATACGTGTTTCACATATTTTAAAAATTCCAACTCCAAAGGCATCAAATAGGGGATAAAAATATATATGAAAGTTTCTGATTTTTTAAGTAATTTACGTTCATATTTTTCTATAAGAAGCAAGACTTTTTTTTAAACCTTTGTAGTTAAAATTTACCAAATCAAATATTGAACTTAACGTTAGCGAAGCCGCGGGCAAAAGCTAGTATGTTATATGTTTTTACGCTCGCTGACTCTGTTGCAAAAAGTCATGTCAATCCATTGCCATCGCCGCCAGGAGCGAACTGACAAACGCACCTTCTCATTTACGATATAAGTAACGATAACGTCATGGTTCTAGCATCGCTGTTATCTTATTAGTATAATAGTTATTTTTAGTCGAGGAAGTAAAACCGTGTTAGTGATTTATGTTGTTTTAATAATCTGTGTTCATTTATCTTCATTACGATAAGGATATGGGGATTATCTGTACTTAATGGATTCTTTGGATAAATAAATATCAGTCTACCTACTAAAAACTAATGAAGGTGCATGCCCTTTATATGTAACAAAAATGTTTTATATTGTTTGACGCAATCCTCCCAGTGGTGTGAGCGCTGTGGTTTTTAAGTCGAGGTCTCGGGTTCGATCCCCAGCAGGGCTATTTGGGAATTTATAATTTCCAAATTTTCTCTCTGGTCTGGTGGGAAGCTTTAGGCATCGCTAGTTACCATCCTACAGACCAAAGACTTGCCGCAAAGTAATTTGACGATCCGGAACGATTCTACGTAGAAACCGGGTGGGTTGTCTTACCCCAGTGGCGTGCACTGGGTTTCTTGCCAGGATATGCATACACCAGGAAAATTGCATAAAACGGCAAAAATCCTCCTCCTATACGAGTTATATATATATTAGGGTAGGCAGTGCTTTTGTGCATGTATGAAGTGCACGCCACTACCTTACTGTTAGCACGCTACAATCTTAGACTGCGTCATCACTTATCATCTGGTGAGAGTGCAGAAAAAGGCTAACTGGTTATAAAATAAAAATAAAATGTATTTCGTATACAATACTTATTTTAGTTTCGATTC
The DNA here is from genome assembly GCF_905163445.1 of Pararge aegeria. Taxonomy (NCBI): domain Eukaryota; kingdom Metazoa; phylum Arthropoda; class Insecta; order Lepidoptera; family Nymphalidae; genus Pararge; species Pararge aegeria. The sequence continues at coordinate 16,049,141 of NC_053182.1, forward strand.
TAGGTGTTTGTCAATAGATAGCCATGCGTCATTGATTGTGTTATAAATTACACTCCGATTTGACCTCGATTAAAAACAAAGCTTTTGATACATTAATTCAGTATTTGTTTTATTATAAGTATTTATCTATTACTGAGTAAAGTCAATCCGTACTTAACAACACTTTGATTCTATTGTTTAAATCGTATCTTTCTATTCTTATTATTACCGTCTGCAGCGCCACCCGGGTTTAAATAATTTTGATAGTTTTTTCTGTCTGTTTGTCCGTCTATACCTTGCCATCTATAGTAGTAGCACAGGGGACGCTGCTTCCCGCTCTCCGATATCTTAAAACAAGCTTATGAGAACAACTTGGCAGCCTTGTGACTGCACATAGGTAACTAAAGGCGTAAAAGAGATACCTAAACCTTCCGCAGTATTTTAAACACTGCATAGGCTAGAGCATAGACCCACCACGCTGCTAGAATGCGGTTTGGTTAGCTTCAACGACTATTTTCACATGTTTGTAAAAGAGATACCTACACCATCCGCAGTCTTTTAAACACTGCATGGGTTAGAGCATAGACCCAAGATTAGAGCAAAGACCCACCACGCTGCTAGAATGCGGGTTGGTGGGCTTCAACGACTATTTTCACATGTTTGTGTATATAACTGGGGCCGATTGCTTAACGTGCTCTCCGAGGCACGGAGTGACATAACTATTACGGTTATAATATAACTATTTTGCATAGTTACATAAATATAGTTTAAAAAGGTTTTAAGGATATAGGTTACGGCGGGGTTTGTTTTAATTGCGGTGTAAAACTTTTTACTTTCAATCATTCTGCTCTTATTCTCTTTACTATACTTCGTGGAGACGGTGTCCTAATTTACCCTTACATCTCTATAGAGGCTGGCTTAAAGCCAATAGTAAAGATTTGAAACAGTGGCGCGCGCCTTTATGTGTAGTTGGAGGAGTCAACACTAAATGCACTCGAGTTTACTTACGATGCCGATGTAAAACTCCGCCTGTGTATTTCCACGAACTTATTTTATTATGTCGAGAGGAAGGGAGGCCGAGTCGACATCTAGAGTGCCGTCGAGTCTGAACAGACAGAGAAGGACGAGTGCCAAAGTGGTCTTGTTCCTTTAAGAATATTTCAAACTGTAACTGCTATATCGTCTGTTATGAAACGGGGATTTTTTTGTTCCGACTCCACTGTTTTGTTTGCTCGCCGTTTTTGAGTTTAGTCGTCCCTATAACAGAACGACGAGTATTGTCTAAAATAGAATAGCAATTTGTCCGTATGACTTTTTAAATTCCATTTCGGATGAACTTTTCATAGCGCTACAGTTTTAAAGTTTCGGTGATGTAACATGGAATAAACAATTCTCTGACTACACTGAAATGATTTTTGGTTTTATTCCAATATGTATAAAATTTTGAACCTATGAATTATATAATTTAGTGTAACAAAAGGTATGAAATAAATGAATTATCATATGAATATGTAATAAGACAGTTAGAAAAATATACGTTCGTATCGCTTACGAAGTGGAAACATGTTTCATAGAGGCATCTATATCACGAAAGATTTTCCAAAACTTACCTCTTTATTTATTTGTATATTTCAGGTGTCGCGGGCCAATTAACAAATACAACTAGTAAAAGAAACACATTCGTCGGTACGCCGTTTTGGATGGCGCCCGAGGTCATCAAACAGTCGTGCTACGACAGCAAAGCGGATATCTGGTCGTTAGGTATCACTGCCATCGAGCTGGCGAAGGGGGAGCCACCCAACTCGGAGCTCCACCCCATGAGAGTGCTGTTCCTCATACCCAAGAACAACCCCCCTCAACTGACCGGCAGCTATTCGAAACCTTTCAAAGAGTTCGTCGAGGCATGCTTGAATAAGGACCCTGAAAATGTAAGTGTCTATACCTTTTTTTTTGCTGCAATTATGAGTTCTTTTTCGTTTGAAATTATGAGGGATGAAAGAATATTTTACAAGGTTTCTATGACCAAAAAGTTATGAGTTGAGATAAGGTATGTTTTCCCAGCTACTCATAAATTGGGGTCTATTTTTAACCGACAGGAAGAGGTTATTTAATCGAGTGTTTTTTTTCATGCTTTAATGTTTCGCATTATTGTGAACTGCTTATAATTAATACTGTTTAATGAGTCGGTCGGAGAATTTATCTGGTCTCGGGTGATCTCATAAATTTTATGAAAAATCCAATGCCTCTGGGAGGAGAATATTGTGGGATGCAATTTCAGATTGGACTGCTCCTCAAATAATCATATTATGAGCTTCAGTAAGAGTTATTTCGAATTTACAGATATACACTTCTATTTTATTAATTTAAAGAGATTAATTCATTGAATTATTTACAACTAGCGGTAGCTTCGCACGGGTGGAGTAAAAATGGCAGGATCAATATATTTATAAAGATTTACATTATGTTTTCCAATCGGTATCAGTATTTCTTGTACGTAATATATCCAAAAATATTTTCCTACAACCGACTGCCATTTTGAATACTCCAAAGAGTTTGTCGAGGCGCGTCGGGATAAGGAGCCCGAAATTTGAGTGCTTTTTGTTATCTTGTGATCGATCGTGATTGATGTTCGCGCGTTTGAATGACGCGAATGTATTTCGAATGGACCCTTTTCAACGGGATCCGTTTGATGGCGAATGAAACGTATTTCCCTGTTAATACATATAAGCCTTTGATAAGGATTTATGTACCTACACATAAATAAGTTATGGTTGCCAGTAAAATAATAATTTATCTCTGTTTGCCGAGGAATGAAACTTTTAAAATCCATGGTTGCGTATTCCATGTTAACCTTTCTAGTCTTCGTGTCAAGCGATTAGCGTCCGTATTTGTATTATTGTTGTGTGTTGAGTTGTTACAAATCAGACGTCTTAGATTCCATGGCTACAATTTTTATATTTGAAGTAACTGTCTATCGTATAGCTCAAATGATTATTTTAATGATAGTAATACATAATATGTTTGTCCGTGCTAATCTTCTGAGTGGCGGGACCGATTTTGGTAGGACTTTTACAGGTTTCGTTTAGAAAGTCTTTTCAAGCCAGAGTAATTTAATCCTAGCAAAGGAAATTAGCAAAGTTTACTCATTACAAACTTTACTTGGGTCAAGTCGCGAGAAATCGCTGCATTGTTATTAAATTAAGAAGTTTCATAAGAATCCTCAAGAAGGGTATGTCTGATTGATGTTGGATAAACAATATTTAATTTAACTGTACATTAATTTCAGAGACCAACGGCGAAAGAGTTACTAAAGTTCCAATTTATCCGGAAGGCGAAGAAAAACTCGTACCTAATGGATCTTATCGATAGGTATAAGAAGTGGAAAGCGCAGAGGAGTGAAGAGAGCGAAACAGAGTCGGAAAATTCAGATTCGTAAGTATTTTCAACAAATTGATATAATTACTTTGTAGGGCGTGTTCGTTGCATTCCCTGCGAAGTGTTGCTCTGTCTTAAGTCGATGGTTTACCATTTATTAGGTTTTGTTGGCCATCGGCTTGTTTTTTCAATAATTATTTTGAAGAAATAAAATGTTACATGTAGGTGTCCCTTTTAAGAGCACTTTTAAAAAAAGTCAAGTTCTTTATAGTGAAAAAAAAATAAATACTACTGTTTATTTTTCTAACTATATTACGATTCAGTAACTTTTAACTAATTTTATGATTTTTATGGCATTACTGAATATTTTGGTTATGTTTGATTTTATTTTAGAAATAAAAAGAGGAAAAGTTTAGTTTGCAACATTCGGAAATCGAATGGATACCTTGGAAGAGGTCCTGAACCCACTACACATTTAGCACCATGCTTATTTCTGCCGCTAAGCAGCATTGTTGCAATGCTGTGTTCCGGTCTGAAGGGCGTGGTTGCCGGTGTAATTACAGGCGCATCAGGCTAAACACCTACGCCTCAGGTCGATGAACACAGGGCGGCACTTTGTAGGACGTTTGTTCCTTGCATGCCCTGCGAAGTGTTTATAGGCGATGGTTTTCCAGTTACCATGAGTCCATCAATTATTACCATACATAAATTAATAATAAAACTGGAGCAAATATCATTTTAGGCTTGTATTAATACAACGAAATAGAGTTCAGAACAGGTCCTCTAGTATAGTTCAATCTATGCTTAATACCATACATAAGAGCCTGTTCTTAACTTGATGTCGGTTTATTAATACGGTTCTTAAACAGTATTCAAAGAGCGCAATCAGTTCCCGTCTGATTATAGAATCGCGTGAGCGGTCGAATTATAAAAGGATCAAGTTAGTCCTTCGCGGAACTACTGCAGCGATCTATTTGTACAAATGTTACGGATGAATCACTACCACAAAAACGTTTGTAGGTCATACGTCGATACAACTGTATGTGTATACTATCCGAATTGATTTTGTGTTATATTATATTAGTTACTTGAGTATCTACTTCATAAGCCTTCAATATGTTAATTAATGTAATTGTGTATAACTATACACAATTACATTAAATTGAAAAAAAAAATATTCCGCGGTTATCTATTACCAGCCGCTTTCCGGGGATAAACAAAGTTACATACGTCCAATTTTATAAATACTACGCTCAGGCCGCGATTGCCAGAGAGTCGATGGTTCAAATCCTGCCGGTTCCGAATTTTTGTTATATGCATTTTAAATTTATAAAGGTCCAAAATTTCATTATAATCAACGGTAGACCGTAACAATTAAACAAACAAACATACACATTAGTATAAATAGGTAATAGGTATAATAATAGCATGAATAATATTAGTCCACCAATCAGCACTTGGCCAGCGTGGTGAAATGAAATGAAATATTTATTTAGCTAAATATGTATGTGTTAATTATTGGTGTTTAGGATGATGTTGGAAAAGAGCAATCTGCTGAGTTTCTTGCCGGCTCTTCTCAGTGGAATCTGCCTTCCGAACCGGTGGTAGAGTCACTACAAACAGACTGACTTACCTACCTACTTGAAATAAATGAATTTTGAATTTTGATTTTTTTTAAAGTTCCAACATATTCTGTTAATACAGGCGGTGGACAATGACCTAAAATCTCCTCACTCAGATAGGATCAGAGCCCTGTCGGTCGGTAATGGGTTGACGATGACGATGAATTATTCCTATTGCAGAGAGGAGTGCAGCCGCGGTGACGGGGAGGCGGACGAGCCGTGGATCATGACGGTGAGGGGGGGTTCAGCCGCGCGGTCTGCGCAGCCTCTAGCCCCCCTACCTCCCATAACGCTCGCGCACCTCACCGACGACAAGAGGCGCTCCTTACACGAGGACGCGGGTATGTTTGCATCGTCATCAGTATCAAATCAAATCGTTTATTTGCAGATTGGTATTACATTGTTGGTAGGTACACAAAATATAGGGACAAAAAATCCGCCTTAGATGGCATGCAAAAAATATATATGATCGTACACTAATTCCTACTTACCATAATAAAACTATCCTAAGTCAATCCACATTATTAAAATAAGAATAAACTACAGACTGATATTGATACAAAATTACAAATATCTAATCAATTCATGTCAAATTGTAATCACTGTAAATGTCAAATCTATAATATTGTGTCTGTTAAATATTCTTGGATGGTATAATAACATTTCCTAATAAGTAATTTTTTTATATTATCTTTAAAATCTACAAGATTTATGTTTCTGTTGGCTAGTGACGCTGGCTATTTGTTGTATATTTTAGGCGCCATAATGAAAATACTATAATAATTATCATCTTATCATCATCATAATATCCATATATACAAGTTAAAACGTGTAAATTAAAACCGAAATTATACTTTAGAGGCTTTAGAGGTACATTATTTATTATCTCTGAGACTTACCTGTAATACCGAAACGCTAATAATTTGGACGGCCGAGTGGCGCAGTGGGCAGCTACCCTGCTTTCTGAGTCCAACGCAGGTTCGATTCCCACAACTGGAAAATGTTAGTGTGATGAACATGAATGCTTTTCAGTGTCTGGGTGTTTATATATTATAAGTATTTGTGTATATTATTCATAAGAATATTCATCAGTCATCTTAGTACCCATAACACAAGCTACGCTTACTTTGGGGGTAGATGGCGATGTGTGTATTGTGGTGGTATATTTTTTTTTTTTTGAGGGAGACTTGTGCCCTGTAGTGGGCTTGACATAGGTTGATGATGATGATCATAGTAATCATATTCGGTAGTGATGCGCCATGCTTGTTTCTGACGCCAAGCGGCAAAGCTGTGTTCCGGACTTGGGCGCCGGTGTAATTACAGGCAAGCTAGTTATTACCCTACCGGCGAAGACGTGCCGCCAAGCAATTAAACGTTAAAGTGGGATGCCGAGCAGAAACCGATTAAGGTTGTTTCTAGTAATCTTAGGGTTAAAGCACTTTTGACGTCTTGCACGACGACAACGACGTTGCCAGTTAAATATGTCTATACAACGTGTTACCGAATAACGAAATACTGTTGAATCGCCCTGTAAAAATACTAAAACAACAGAAGAACATATTTATTTTTTCGTACTTTAAAAAAAATAAAAAAAGAACCACTACTACAGTCCTTGACTGCAATCTCACCTGGTGGTTAGACAGCAGATGATGATTCAGTCCAAGATGGTAGCGCGATGGTGATAACTTCGTACGCCAACTTAAACCTAAAGCTACGAGGGTTCCAAACGCGCCCTGGTCTAAGAAGAGCCCACAACAAACTTAGCCGGGTAATTTTTTTTTTTTTTTTATCAACATCTCACAGTTTATTTATATTAAGCTATAAAGCTAGAGCAATTCACTACCGAAGCTCTTTTATCGTTCAAGTAATCCTTAATAATATAATAGGATTTTTCTGTAAGCTTTTGTTTTATGTAAACTTTGAACTTATTGAGAGACATCTCAAAGATTTCATTTGGTAATTTGTTATAAAATAATATACAATTGCCCTTTAATGAATTAGCAATTTTGTATAGCCTAGTATACCGCACGAGTTTATTTATGCTTCTAATATTAATAAAAAAAAAATTAAAAAAAAATTGTTATAGTCCATTTTCTTTTTAAATTTTGTTATATTTTTATGGACATAAATTGAATTTTCAAATCTGTACTGACTATGGGGTATGGTATGACACCCCTAATAGATTTCTATGCGACGTTGCACCGCAACACTAAACGACAAATATTTTCCGGTAGGGTGGGTGGTAACTAGCCACGGCCAAAGCCTCCCACCAGACCAGACCAGAGATAATTCAGAATTTAAAAGTTCCTAAATTGCTCTTGCTGGGAATCGAACCCGGGACTAAATAAAGTCATAGCGCTCACCGTTGCGCCAGGAAGGTCGTCGCAAAATACCTAACAAAATAAATAACTTATTAAAAACATTTAATTTTAACAACTGTTAAACTATAACAACCCTATTGAAGATAAAAGACCGACACGTGCATAGTACCTACGCAACGCGAAAGACCTACCTAATAAATTGACAGTTACGTGATTTTAATTTTGCATTTGATGTTAGGTCTGTATCTGATTTCTTTGAGTAAAAACTATTGCAGTGCTTTACACAGATAAGCCTCAGAGACAATCATTAATGTACCTACCTCTGTGAAGCCTGAGATATTTCGGTTTTTATTTACACGTTGTATATAGTGTCTCTACCATTGGTTTAGACAGACTCGAACGAGAAGCCGGGAAGAAACTCGACACTTGCTATTTTCTAACAATACCGCGTAATTTAAATAGCATGTCTTTTAGTTAATATTAAAAACAGATTAATTAATAAATATAATAATATATCAAATTTGACGGCCGATTGGCGCAGCGGGCAGCGACCCTGCTTTCTGAGTCCAAGGCCGTGGGTTCGATTCCCACTACTGGAAAATGTTCGGTGATGAGCATGAATGTTTTTCAGTGTCTGTGTGTTTATATGTATGTTATACAAAAAAATATTAATCATCTTAGTACCCATAACACAAGCTACGCTTACTTTGGGGCTAGATGGCAATGTGTGTATTGTCGTAGTATATTTATTTATTTATTTATTTATCTTTAAATGAGCAATTCTTCTATATATATATAAATGGAATCTCGGAATCGGCTCCAACGATTTTCATGAAATTTAGTATGCAGGGGGTTTCGGGGGCGATAAATCGATGTAGCTAGGATTTATATTGGACATAAGACTATTTTTTTAAGTCGACTCATTCGCGGACGAAGTCGCGCAGTTCCGCTAGTTAATATTTTATACCTGAATCACATGATAAACCTGTCTATGATGTTAAAAATAGCAATATCGATGGGTTTATTACCTATTTGATTTTACGCGTGATATTGTAAGCTAACGTTATTATTTTATTATGTGCTGATAACTTTGGTAATTATATATGCGAACCATTGATTGAAGTATGATTATGTAGACATTCGAATGTTTTTTTTTTTTTTTTTAATTATTCACAACCTGCAGTCTGTTCTCTTTATCCTAAGGTTACCTGGCAGAGGTTGCTACTGAGCGATAAGGCCGCCTTTTGCATACTGCTTCTGTCTGTGTTTTTTTAAAATTCTTCTTCTGTTTCTTCTTAACTTGTATTGTGCATATAAAAAGTACAAACAAATAAATTGTATTCCTCCAATATCGAATTCCAAGTGTAGGCAAAAGCACTAATAGAAAATTATGAAAATTATACAAACAAATGAATTTAATCGTTAGATAAGTGGCGTTATTATTCGATAATAGGCTGACGGTGTTATTTCTGATTCCAGTAATACCTTCCCCCACGTCGCCCGTGGCGCCAAAGCAGAATGGGTCGTTGAGTGCGCGCGGCGACGACGCGCCGCCCGACAACCACAAACCTGCGCCTCTCAACAACAACACCCCGGACAAGCAACCCGTAAGTCGCACTGTCACCATAGATAAAAAAAATTCCTTAAAAGCCCGCAACGCATCTGTGGCTGCTCTGGTGCTGCAGATGTTTATGGGCGGCGGTGATCACTTAACATCAGGTGACCCACTTGCTCGTTTGCCCGCTATTAATATATGTTGCGATTCGAATTGAAAGACTTAGATGTTTTAATAAGTTTTATTTTTAAGTATTACAAACGTAATCACGTAACACTGTGAACGCCATTAACCCATTGACATTAGTTTTAATTTTTAATAGACAACTTTCTAAAAGCACCCTGCGAAGAGTTGCTCTGGATACACTTGATGGTTTTCCACTCAACATAAAGTTGGCCATCTGCTTGGTCCGTCAATTAGAACTATAAAAAAAGCAAAGCTAAAGTTTAAGTTTAATTGGAACAGAAAGAAAGAATGAAGTTTACTTAGGAACCACAGAAAAATAGAGAACACAAGAGAATTGTTAAAAAACATGAGTTTTAAGCCTAAAAAGCTTTCAATTCAGAATCCCCAAAAGGCTCCTGCCAAATTGTACCACACTACTTAAAACTACAGCGTCACATAGTAACGTGGCTGCTGTGTGTTGTTGAAAGGCTTCGGCCGTGGCTCGTTACCGACAAAGAAGTGCCGCTGAGAGATTTAGCGTTTCGGTTCGATGTCGCGTAGAAACTGATTAAGGATATGGTTTAAACATAACTGGTATACTCCCTAATTAAACAGGTTAACCCGCTATCATTTTCTACTGCATCATTACTAGCAGAGAAAATTCAGAAATTATAAATTCCCAAGTCGCCCATGCCGGGCTTCGAATCCGGGACCTCCAGCCCAAAACCACAGTGCTCACCGCCGCGCCAGGAGGGTAGTTAAAACGCTTCACAATAAGAAAATCTACGCAGACGAAGTAGCGGGCATCCGCAAGCATAAAATACATTTATTATTTTTTCATTCCACTACAAATTAGTCCTTGACTGCAACCTCACGTGGTAGCAAGTGATAAGATGGTAGCGGGCTAACCTGTTAGGGAGTACGGTAGTCATAACCCTAATTGACGGCCGATTGGCGCAGTTTGCAGCGACCCTGCTCTCTGAGTCCAAGACCGTGGGTTCGATTCCCACAACTGGAAAATGTTTGTGTGATGAGCATGAATGTTTTTCAGTGTCTGGGTGTTTATATGTATATTATAAGTATTTATGTATATTATTAATAAAAAATATTCATCAGTCATCTTAGTACCCATAACACAAGCTACGCTTAAATTGGGGCTAGATGGCGATGTGTGTATTGTCGTAGTATATTTATTTATTTATTTATTTAATCGGTGTCCGCGCGACATCGCACCGGAACACTAAATCGCTTAGCGTTAACGTCTTACGTCTTACAATAAACGGCTTACGTCTTTTTCGGTGGGTTGGTATCTAGCCACGGCCAAAACTTCCCACCAGCATACCAGAGAAAATTCTGAAAAAATTAATTCCCATATTTCACCTGCCGGGAGTCGAACCCGGGGCCTCCTACTTAAATTCACAGCGCTCACCGTTTCGCCAGGGAGGTCGTCAAAAACTAAATAATAATAACTATTTCCAGTCTCGAAAAACGCCGATCACGTCAACGCCCGTTGAGCAACGCAACACAAAGGAGAGGGACCGCGAAGAGCGCAAAGAGCGCGAAGAAAGAAGCTCCAACCGGGACAGCGTAGTCTATAATAATAAAGCTGTAAGAATCCCTGTTAATCGGCATTTTTGCTAGGATTTTTTCTAAAAACATATTATAAAATTCAAAAAAAATTCAAAATTCATTTATTTCAAGTAGGCCTAATATAAGCACTTTTGAAACGTCAAGTATGCATGTTTGTGTGACTCTACCACCGGTTCGGAAAGCAGATTCTACCGAGAAGAGCCGGCAAGAAATTCAGTAGTTGCTCTTTTCCAACATCAACATTTACAATCATTTTGCTATCTTGCGGGAGATGAGAGCGAGGCTGGCTGCTTCCATTCTACCTTGTCATTGAGGAATTCATCAAATGTATAGTAACCTCGCTGTACTAGATGCGTTTTTACACATTTTTTAAATGTATGCATTGGTAGGTCAAGAATTTCCTTAGGAATCATGTTGTAAAAGCGTATACTCAACCCCACAAAGGATATACATAATGGTATTTATATACAACATAAAACATATTATATATATGGTTTGATCCCCAACCTCACTCGATCAAAACCTTTTAGAGTTATGTGCATTTTTTAAAAGGACAATGCCGGATGTAGTGTGGGATTTGGTTTGACATAGTACTTATAACGTGCCTGCTTGGAATTTATCTCATTTTGAAGGGTTTAATAATTACAATACATTAACCAAAAACATTAAAACTCTAGTTCGCCGGATTTCAGAATTACATGCAAATGAAGTTCGTGTATTAATGGTACTGTTTACAATATATTAGAACCACTAATCTATGTCAATAAAAGATTTTTTAACCGTCGAAGTTAAGGCTTGGAGTTTGAGAGGTTTTTAAAAAAAAATTAAAACTCAAATTTTGATACCTATTTAATTAAGGCACCAAACGAAACCGTGCTCCGGCATTACTTACATAAATATAAAAAAGCAGTGATAGCGTAGTGGGTAGAGCTGGACTTCACTTTCGGGGGGCCGAGTTTGAATCCTAGCTCGCACCTCTAACTTTTCTAAGTAATATGCGTTTTAAGTAATTAGAATATCAATTCCTTGAACGGTGCAGGCAAACATCGTGATGAAACCTACATGCCTGGTTTAACCAGATGCCCAAACCGTCTACTCATATTAAGACATAGAATGGAAATATGGTTTCAGTTAAATCTTAATAATATTATCAATGGTTGATTCCTCTCAAAGTCAAAGTCAAAGTCAAAAATATCTTTATCCAAGTATACTTATATGGCACTTCTGATGCATTCATTACACGAGAAATGTGTACACGGTAGTAATATGATGGCGATAATCATATTCGTAAACTTAAAACTAAAGCTACGAGTGTTATAAACGCGTCCTGGTCTAAGAAGAAGCCCACAACAAACTTAGCCGGGTGTTCTTTTTTTGTTATCACCATCTCACATTGTCATTTTTAATTATTATAAGTTCTTGTTTCACACTCAAGCCTTTTTATCGATTACGTTGTCCTTTATCCTATAATAACACATTTCGATAAGCCCATCATCAAGATTATTTCTAAGGCCATCATAAAACATTTTTATTAAGCGAGGAACTATGTACGCGCTTGTGCGTTTACCATATTTATTCTTAGCCGATATTGTTACTAACTTATTTTCTAATGCCCTACTTGCAGATATTTAATTTGTCGTGTTCCTTGATTCTAAAAATTTAAATAACACTTGCTTTAACGGTGAAGGAAAACATACCGTACCGACAACAAGACCGTAGTCACTCACGGACTACGGTCTTCGGACCCTTCTCATTCTGAGAAAAGACCCGTGTCCTGAAGTGGGCCGGTAATGGAATGGTGGTAATGAATAAATATGTGCTTTCAGTCATCGCCGTTGGACCATAGAGGAGTGAACAATGAAGAGAACAAAGTAAGGCGGCATGCGTATCTACAGCAACTTATTTACCCACTATTAAATGAGGTATGTACTATGTCACATGACAATAGTTAAAGACGTATTATTATAAAGAATAGATTTATAACATCCTCTTGTCCATTAATGAACCTTGTATATATAAACTTTTTTCCTCATTTATCCTATTGTATGATATTAAGTTGTAAATAAGTAGCTAGTTTAAGTATTCCATATTATTATACTATTTAATCATTTCCTGATCGTAATAATTCTTTTCGAAATTCCGTTTTTTTTACAATGTAAAAAGTTTCCTCGTTTAAAAAAAAAAGTATAAATAAGAATAACACTTGACCACAGAATAAGCAATTGACAATGGTTCAATCGCTCACCGCGCAGAACCAATAAACCAAAAAGAAGAAGAATAGATTTGAAAGAAAAGGTTGTAATTTCTCTAATGCACGATATACGAGTGTGCGAAAGGGATGGCACGACATCGTTCGTATTGTATATATTTTAATGGTGAAGGATAAAATCTTTAACATAGGTGTTTGAAGTCTACCGATCTACACTTGTCTAGAGCGATGGAATACGGTCTCATACTGGATTATGACCCGTGCTCTGTAGTCGACCTGTAACGGGTAGATAATGACGGTCGATTTTTTTTAACGGAGAAGGAAAATATTAATATATCCTTAATATATCCTTTATTATTGTATATAGGTGTAATTTATAATTACTTCAATCCGTATACTCCACACCAAACAGATCCTCGGCAATGTACATTCTACACACATTTAGCTCCAAAACCGGAGCATCCTCAGGAGATGTTGACTTTACAATGAATAATTGTTAAACGCCTGCTTCTTTCCAATATTTAGTGTTATCATATTAATTGTTATATATATATATATTTTTCAGTTTGAACTTTTTCAACGCAACGGCCCGTTCTTTGGTAGTTTTGCGTTAAACGAACGACAGTTAATTGTATTTTGTGTTTGGTGTCGCAGCTATCGCGCAAGCACGGCGCGGGCAGTGCGAGTGCGATAGAGGAACTCCGACGTGCCTTCGACGCGGCCGAGAGATCCGCGCCGCACCTCACTAGAGCCTTCGTGCAGCAGGTGAGACACACTCGCGCGTACATATATGCAGCGCACTGGTAAGCCAACAGACAGACGGACGGACAACGCAGGTTTCATCATCATCATGTCAACCAATCGACGTCCACTGCTGGACCATAGGTCTTTTGTAGGGAGTTTCACAATACCCGGTCCTGGGCCGCTTGCCTCTAGCGGCTCCCAGCGACTCGCCTGATATCACCTGTCCACCTCGTTGGGGGCCGACCTACGCTGCGCTTACCGGTGCAGGGTCGCTATTCCAGCACCTTAAGACCCCAAAAAAAGAAAAAAAAAAGGCTTCCTAAATCCTAGTTTCTAGCTTTTCCGAGAAACATTATAACACAATGATTCACGATTCATAATGAGTGTTATTGGTTACCAGTGGCGTGCATACAGGGTATGCAGATGATATAAAATGAAGAAAATCTCCAGTACAAGTTATAAAAAACTTAGGATAGGCATTGTAAGAGTTATAAAAAGCCTACTTTTAAGTGTTTATAAATCATACTGCAAATAAATATTTTTTGTGATATTTAAATAAACATCCCATTTTTCTATTGTTAAGAATTTTTGAAAAGATTTTGATTATCCTGTTACGCCAAAGAAGTACAACTTCTAACGCGTGTACAAAAATACACACGCGTTTTTTTTTTTCACAACCGGTCGTCTAAATTCGCAGCACGTAACCTATTTGAAAGCGGATGATTGTACACTCGACGTTTTTGTTAAGAGGTTTATGACTGGCAGAGAAGTAACGACGTACGTGGGTAGAAAAAACCAAAGGCAATTAAAAAAAAAAAATTGACGTACTTGTGTCGTTGTGCAGGTTGTGCAGAGGGTAGCGACGCAATCGCACACGAGTGCGCCGCCCTCCCCGCCCGCGCACAACCCCCTGCAGCCCAAGCACCAGTGGATGAGGTAGGTAAGGAATCGTACAATACTTTGGAGCTCTTATATTTTTACTAGCTTACTTCGTCTGCGTGTATTACGTTCAAAAATGGTTAGGTACATGGCAGTGAGATGATGGCGCTAATTCCTTTCCTTGAAACAAAAAGCTACGAGGGACATGATCTTAGAAGCCCACAACAAACTAAGAAGGCTGTTCTTTTGTTATCACCATCTCACTTAAATAAAAATAAAAAATAAAAAATATACTACCCAATTGCATGGATCGTGGTCACGACGGGACTACGGGGACGGGACTAAGAAATGTTGATTAACCATGAAAATCTTAGTTTAAAATCTTTAATATACATAAGTACTTATAACATACATATGAACATCCGGACACTGAAAAACATTCACGTTTTTCAGTGTCCGGGTGTTTGTAAGTGGAAAATGTATGTGTGGATGACACATACATTTTCCACACACATATTTTAAACTAAGCAAATTATGTTTACATACATACTTTACTCCGCTATCCAATACAACCCGACCCACCGCGTGTACTCACCCGTCTGAGCAATTATTATTTTTGTTCAGTTCCTCCTCAAGAATTGCGTAATGAAATGCAATAACGCTTTTTAATTGGACTGATATATCCTGAGTTGAGCTTTGAAGCCATGTAGTGCTACTTTTTAAAAGTTTGTGTGTAACTTTTACCTTTAAGCTTTTAATTTTACATATACGTTGCTGTAAATATTACAATTCCCAACTGATTGCTCTGTCTATTTCGCATTTGCAACTATTAAACTTTTTAATCGTCACAGTTAAGATTTGCAATCTAGATTTGACTTTATTTTAGTATTGAGTTAAAAACATAGCCAAATTAATTATTGAAACGCTTATAGATTGTACTCACTAAGAAACGTGTGGTTTATCATATGATAAACCACACGTGCGTACGTGCGACAGACAGACAGACGGACGGACAACGCAGGCTTAGCCTTCCGGTTACGGAATCCTAAATATCCTAATACATTGATTAACGATTCATAATGAGCGTTATTGGTTAATGGTCACGGGAATAGGAAATAGGTATAAGGAGAGGATATTAGCACCATGTGATGACGGCGGTATACAGTTTTCACCACTTTCTTCCCGCGGGTGTCGTACGAGGCGACTAAGGGAATATAAGGGAGAACGGGCAGCAGCGTCCTCTGTGCTACTACTACCATTTATTGCAATCACCAACTCGTCTGCCCAGCGTGGTGATTATCGGCAAACTAAATTAGTGATATCCGCATATCGTCTGCGAAAGGTGCAGAACTCCTTTGTTCACAACATGATTCCTGAGGTAATACTGGACCTACCGATCCTATTTTACCCATTTCAAACAATGTGTAAAAGCACATCTGATCCAGCGTAGTTTACATTAGTGAAATTTTATAAAGACAAGGTAGATTGGAAGCAGCCAGCTTCGCACTCATTTCCCGAAAGGTAGAAAAATGATTGTAAATTTTGATGTTGTAAAAGAGCGATTACTGAGTTTCTTGCCGGCACATGAATTTCTTTTTTTCTGAGACCCTCTCGTCGTGAGAGGGCTTTTGTCCCGCAGTGGACTCTTATAGGTTAATGATGAATAGAATAGGATACAACAATAATAAGTATAAGCATGTTTAAATTTTTTATAAGCTCATTCTGTTTTTTTTATTATGTAATGATATGCGCTAGAATTTGTATATAAATGAATTACATTATCTGTACAGGGACCTATAATATCAGTGGCGCCCGTCCGCCCACCGCAAGCAGCCGTGCGGCGACCGACGCACTGCGCGATTGAACGCACCGCCACCTGCCTTAACACACGGCGACGCAACGCAACAGTTACGACACCCTACAGCACCGCAACTCGCATACGGCACCGCAACGTAACGCACCGGACGCGGCGTCGCAACTCATCCTATTTTTATCGCATTACATTATTGCCTCTTATATAAGTTACAAAGCGGAAATCTCTTATAAACAATCTATCGACAACAGAAGTTAGCGACGAGTGTAACTTCGCTGAGCGCCATGACGTATACCTGAGTGCTGTAAAGGAGATTTTTGTTGGTATAAATACCAACAAGAATGCCCAAAATGTTGAGTATGGTCCGATTAAAACTAACGCACGGAATTCCGAAAGTCATAAAGTTTTAGTCTGACTAAACCCAACTTCTTGCACTTCTACAGGTTCTGAGGTATTTCTATCAATAAAAATCTACTTTGTGATCGTCTTTAAAATGTCTTATAAGGCTCTCTTATACTTACAACATACAACGAAATCCTGCGTAGATGCCATTTTAAATGACATTGTGACTTTCACCATACAGGGAAAAAGTTTTAAACGAGGTAACATGATGATGTTTGTGTTGTATTTTGAATCTTTATGGAAAGACACAAGGTCTGTATTGCATTGTCTAGAATCCATGTAATCTGCGTAAGATTACTCAGTTTTGCCCTTATGAATATTGCGTATGTAACTTATAAAAGGGACATCTTGTATAAGTATTGAGCGATTATTGCCGTAACGCAACGCAATTACATGTAGGTCTGTACAACGCAACGCAACTCAAAAACAATTCTCGCCTCATACAAATATTCAACGGGTGAAATATTTATTTTATAATTTTTTGTTTTTTTATCATTTAATTTGATGAAATCGTTCTCATTTATGATTTTATAGAAAAATGTGCTGATAAATTAAGTTATAAAATTATTATTATTGCGTTATAGATGCAAACAACAAGTTTACTATTTACGGGTTAAAACTGTAGTTTCTTTCCTTTCTTTTGTCCATTAACCCACGTTACGTGAGGTTGGCATATGTATGCTCCCATCTTGACTTGTTGCTTCGGTTTTGTCATACTTTTTACGACCGACAGCCTGTCTGAGGGCAACCCTCAATAATATAGATACCTTAATGCCCATTTTATATTTTCGATCTATTTTACTCAGCGAACGAAGAGAGATTTCTTCTTTTCTCACATTCAGAATCGGTACCAATCCGTCTATATGTGCACGCACCATGAATTGAATCGCAAAACACATGATTGGTTCTACTGTTTGTCATGCAGCACGGGACCAGCCGTAATTGGCCGGCTGTGACTAGCGAACTAAACGCATACGGGCACGCTTCATAAGCCACTCCCACCGACGCTATGTTTTCGTTTGGCTATGTTTGAGCAGTAGTTATATGCTTTTATATATTCTTTCGTTAACTGATTTTACTTGAATACTGTAAATGTGTAATAATATTTTCGATACTCTGTGCGTTATGCGTTGCACATCACTAAGTGGGCGGTACCTATCAATGATGTAAGAGTCATCATATGTTTTTTTTTTCATTACAAGTTAGCCCTAAACTGCAATCTGCAAGTCGAGTCTAAGATGTACTAAATATTACCAGGAGAAAAAACGTTTTTTTTTTGAAGGGCGCCAGCTGTCAAACTAACCATGTTACATTTGACAAATCGTAGGTATATAAACCACGTCAGTTGCGTTACGGCAAAGATAGGTGAACTAAACTCGGTGCGATGTATTCCTAATTGTATTCATTTGTGCATTATCACTATACATCGATCGGATGTGTTTAAATAATATTATATACACTACCGACACGTATTTTGTATGAGCTTTTCTTGCGGAATATTATATAAAATTACATACATTTTACAATATATACATACATACAGATTGTGATAATTTTGGATGGGATAAGATTGGATGCATGCATATCTATGGTGTTTTATTGTATTAAATGCTTCGATACTTTGGCCGAGTCTTAAACGTATGACGGGGATATATAAATAAGCCAACTCTTTATTATTTACTCGTAAATATCTGCGACTTCTTAGCGTAGAATTCTTAGAAAATCCTTAAAAAGTCCTCTTCCTGCCAAACTACTAAAAAAAATCCGTCGAAAATGTTTCAGTCCGTTTTCTAATTCACCCCTGGAATTTAGTTGCTTAGATTATTACTGTTTGCACTATCTTTAAACAAGCTTGTGAAAGTCCCATTTACATATACAATTCCGAAGATTAGCACGACAATTAGGCAAACAAACTAAACAATTTAAACATGTTTCGGTTTTACTATCCACGGTTGCGTGCACAAGATTTTTGACCAGGGTAGGCATAAGTCGGAAAGCTGGCATAAAGTTTAAAAAATCCTCTTCCTATACAAGTTTTATAAAAAACTAGTGTAGGCAGTGCATTAATGCTTGTATGAAGTCCCCGCAACTGGAGCCTATCGGCCTTATAGTTATGAGCTTGATCAAAGGCAGGCTATTTCGGAGTGGCATGCAGACATACACTTCAATTGTATTTATTTGTTTGTATTTATACAGATTAAAGTATTTTTGTCGCGCAATATATACAGTAACCGTCTCAGAATTATTCTAAACAGTATTAGTCATACACACTCCATGTCATAGCTACTTGAACAAATTATCCAAAATCCGTCTTTTAGTGACCTTATATTATTATATTATTAGAAATGATGTTTTTCAAAATAAATGAGTCGATATGCATAAATCTGAGATTTATTTCAATCTTGGATTACGGATCCTTTCTCAATTTCGGGCGATAGGCGTTTCCCAAACAGAGGCGGTCGCGGATGCTGTCGCGTATGCGACATTTATCACATTAGCGCGGTGATAGAAAAACTAACAATTACATTAAAATAAATCAATAAGAATATTGTATCGATTTTTTTATGTATTCAAACAGTAACGCTAAAATGTAATTAAAGATAGTTCACCTAATAAGAATAGAAAAAAAATATGGACATATATATTTTTTTTTAATAAATGTACTAAGACGTAGTTAATATAATATATCGTGTAATTATCTGTAGTTTGCGTTTGAAATTCACACACTTCCTCCTGTCTAATATGACAATGAATGCGACCGCAACCGTCAACGTTTCTGTTTGGGGTACGCTTTAGGCGCAACCAAGTCGCAAAGTTGCAATGCCATATTTTAAAATATTACGTTAATTCCATTGAGGTACTGCATCTTATGATAGGTATATCGTACTATGTGATTTGTATGTGTAAATTATATACATTTTATACCCCGTATTGTCGTGATTTTATGTACCATTGCGATAAGGCTTAGGTTACACGTCCGTTCGCGACGCCATTATAAATGAAGCGAGTCCTCGTGTATATAATTCCCCAGCGCAGCGCCTGTTTGTATGCGGGTTGTTTGTTTTAATATCTGAACTTGTTAATTTATAAATATTCGTGGAGAGCGAGTTAGCTACACTTCGCCAATATTTTGCCATAATTTTGTTCTAAAGTTTTTTTTTATACTAACACGTTTTGTATAGAGGCTCGTTCAGTACAGCCGTCGAAATTCTAACGTATTTATATACTTAGAGATATATTGAAATTTGGTAGTGTTTCTTTAGTGTCATTCCAGACAAAAGACAACATTGTCAGCATTTATAGATTTATTTGTTTATTTTTTTTTTTGTTGGACTTGATTGCGTTCTCGTTCTTATTTTATCCACCGGAGCTGAAGCCCCGCGTACACTGTGACCGTTCGTGAAGTGTTAATAAAATTCATTAGTTTAATTTTATTGAAATTAGTTTTATAGCGTAGGCATAAATGCGATATGCAACCTTACAAACCATGGAGCACCCGCTTGTAGCAAATCATACTAACTAATTACATTATGTTGGCAACGTGTACGGTGTTCGTAATGTATTTCTGGAGAAAATACTATTTTTTTTGTCTCGCCACGAGTTTCGTCGCGTGAGGTTAGGTGGCGTGTCGCATTTGTGCTCCCGGCTTTAGTTTTCGGTTATTTACCGATTTTGTAATAAAACTGTGACTAATAAGAATATGTTCTAAAACATTAATCTAATATTTGTTGCAAATTTTTATTTTAATTTTATTTCGTTTAGATAATGTAAAATGGGGGCGATACGGAGTTAGCTTTAGTGTTTTGTGAATTTAAAAGTATTCCCGACACCAACGACCACGCGGTGTCCGTGTGAACGACATGCTTGATATGCGACAATATTTAGCAATCGGAAACTATATAGAGTATATTATAATGAAGACTACAAAACAATTATTATCGCTGTGTAAAAATGTAAACCTATTATAAAAATGTGTAAATTGTGTAGTGTAATATACAGAAAGCTGTTTAATGAAGTGTTCTTATAAGCGTACGGACAGACCGCCGGCGCTTGCGCTCGCTCGAACCCCTAGTTTGTAAGTAACTTTTCCATTCTTATGCTAATATTAGGAAGCACTAAGCATTGCCTCTAACTCATTGGTAAGGGCGCGTGCGGACTGACAAGGGACTGTCGCGACTGTCTGAAGTCGCGTCGCTTTCAGCTGGATCCACATTAGTGTTGTGTTGGGTCATGATAAATCTGTAAGCGATCGGAGTCTCTACGTGTTGCACGTCATTTCTTAACTAAAAAATCTGCGCAAGTGTAATGATCTGTTTTCGGGACAACAAAAATCTCTGTAAATTTTATGCAAAACTCAAAAATGCAATAAACTCATCTATATTGCAAATAAAAATATTTATTTTTAACATTATAGGCAAGTTTATCGTGCAATTTTTGTGTAAAATTTTACAGCTGTCTCTTGTATTTGCTAAAAACTATGATTTCATGGGCAGGTAATAAAGTCATAAAAGTTATTACGGTATTTTTAATTATTGATAGAGCATCGGATATTCGGATTATATTAATTGTATTTAAACATTTTTATCTGGCCCCATAAAACATATATTAGGATTTGCAAATGAAGTTCAATTCAAGTCTATGGCTTCGATCGGTTTTTTCATGCATTACGGCACACCACAACTCTAATGTGGATCCACCTTAAGTCGCCTGTGAGTCGGGACGCGCGTCGCGAGCAGCGGGAGCGCCCGTGCGTCGAGCTCTGCCTTGTACTTTTGTTTTTATGTGAATCGAGCATGGGAGATGTTATGTTGATTTTGATGGAGGAACAAAAATTATTTTTCCACTTGATGGTATTATATGGTAATAATGCGTGTAGTGTTAGAGTTGGGCGATAATTGTTGATTATTGATTAAAATTAGGTGTTTGTGGCATTGGATCGTAGTCGAGACGCGTCAGCGGCGGCCGCGACACATTTGTCGCTGCGTACGCCGCGCCTTGTGTATCGCGACCTCCGCTCGGTAGTGGTTTGTAGTGGTTACCTACAGAATTCGCAGATTGGTCGAGATCGCGTCGTTTGGTTCATGGGTTTTGTGATCATAATTGCATAGATAATAAATTAAAATATATATTATTATGATAATATATAAGTCTATCGGTATCGACGCCGGTCGTAGTACTGCGTAGTGTAAAACATCGCGCGTCGGCCCGACCCCGTGACGATTTAAAAGTATGTCGGTGATGATACAACGCTTTACTGAGTAACTGTGATATAAATATACGGTGAATTGTCATGAATGTTAGCGAGTAGGCACGCGACTGTCGCGCACGGTTGCGTTTGTCGCGGTGTCGGGGCGGCGCGGGTGTGCGCGTAACTGTAACTCGGTATAACCCACTCATGCACCAAGTCGAAGTAACAGCTCACGGCGCGTACCATTAGTGTAATGGTCAATTAATGTTGCGGCGTCATTCTAACACGTTTATGTAGGAAACAAATTTGACTCTGAAATAAAAGAAGTTATTTAATTTTGGATCTGTTGGTTTTATTTCTCGTTTAAGTTCGTATCATGTGAGTTTTCCGCTGTAAAGTAGCTCAAATGACTGCGCAGTAGTTAAAGTTGCAACTAAAGGAGCGAGTAGTGCACTTATATAACTATTTGTGCAACTGCCCGGAAAGCTTGACTTAAGAGCGGCAAACTTTATGATGCAAACTCTACCTCGTGTGCAAACATGCAAAGATATTGAAGTTTGATTTTATTATACTATTATTCCTTCATTTCTACCCCATAGAATATACATTAATTTACAAATTTTACGGTTTAAGAATAAGTACCTAGTTTCTGAGTTTTCGTCATAATACAGTTCAGAAGTCAGAGTACCTCATTCTGTGTCTATTTTAGGTAAGTATATTTATATATTTTAATTCGAATTCTTTAACATAAGTTTAAACGGAACATTGTGAATCGGTTTCAACTCTATCCGTGTATTCAAGAATAGATACTTAATTAAAAATTTCGGTGGACAGATAATAACGTTAGAAACTTTAAAATGTGTCCAACAAATCATCATTTGAAGTTTTGTAACTTCAGTTACCAACCCAGATGATAACATCTCTATTGGGATCATGATAAGATGATAAAGATTACGGATTGTACAATAGCAAGGGTTAAATTTATAATTTAGTAGCAACTTTTCAGAGTTACCAACTTTATTTCATACTGAGAGACTGAATAGAATATGGAAGTTCCTGCAAAATACCTATGTCTATAGTTAGAAGGTTTTTTGAAGTAATACTGCTATTATTTGAAGTCCACAGTAAACATTGAAAAATAACTAAAATAATAGCGATACGTATAAAACCAGGTACTTTGTCTTCCCACATAGCCTCCGTTCCTGCCCTAGGTTCGGAGCTAGCAATAAAACTTTTCCACCACGCCAAAAAGGTACATTTTCTTTTATAGTGTATCGTCGTGGGTCTATGCTCTAATACCGTCCCTCCTATGAGAGACGAGGCCCGTCCACATCAGTGTGACATTAGTAAGCTGCGGGTGATATGCATCGTCAGATTTTCCTATCAGTTTGGAGATGAGAAGAGCATGTTTATTACAGCAGAATGTGGTTTTGTTGTGATGGCCTTATCAAGCGCATATCGAAGATTAGGTACCTAATCATTTATTTATTTAAAGTCAAAGTCAAAAATATCTTTATTTAAGTAGGCCCATAGGTGGCACTTTTGATGCGTACATTACATAAGAAGTACACAGTAGTGCGATGATGGCGATAACCACACTTATTCGTAAATTTAAAACTATAGTTTTCATTTACGAGGGTTCCAAACGTGTCCTGGTCAAAGAAGAAGTCCACAACAAACTAACCCCGTTTTTTTTTGTTATCACCATCTCACATTGCCATTTAAAATTATTAGAAAACTTTTTTTAGTATATGATGCGTTCATAAGAAATTTGTAATTCAATTTTCAACGCAATTGCGATAAATCAAATAATTACCTAAAACGCATTAGTTGCTGGCGGACAAGACAAACAAGTTAGAAGCCAAAAGTTGCGTCGATGGTACGCAATGTGCAGCTCAACCGTTGATGCAACTATTAAAGTCGAAGGGAGGTTCGAAGAGCACGTTATGCCATCGGTTCTGGCTATAATCAATCACACTTAAGATAATCTACATAAGACCGCCAACACGCTTAACGCATTGGAGCAGGATTGGCCTAAGTTTTTTAGATATACTTTTTTTTTCTACACAGAAAACCTAGGCCAAGCACTAGGCACTAGGCACTAGGCAGTGGAGTGCACTTCATAAATGCGCAAAAGAACTGCCTATCCTCAAAACTATAAACGACTCTTTTATATTCCACTGCAGGTTAGCCCTTGACTGCAATCTCACCTGGTGGTGTGTGATGATGCATTCTAAGATGGTACTGGGCTAACCTGTTAGGGAGTATGGTAGTCATACCCCTAATCGGTTTCTATGCGATATCGTACCGGAACACTAGCCACGGCCAACGCCTTCCACCAGACCCCAACCAGAGAAAATTCAGAAATTATAAATTCCCGATTCCTGCCGGGAATCGAACCCTGGACCTCCTACTCACTCTCACTACTACTCACATATTAACAGCGCTCACCGTTGCGCCATGAAGGTCTTCAAACGTTACGAAGAACGATATTCCATCTTATGATAACTTCCTGCTTAATGCCTTATCCAGATCAAAATCTGTGTACATCAATAATTACAATGCCTCTGGAATATTTTACTATTAAAGTTTGACTGCGAATAAAGGATTTCGAAATAAAAGAATACAATATACTTATTAGTTGATTTTATTAGGTAACGATCGTACGGTTCATTCAGATCACCTAGGCAATTGGTACAAATTTACAAATGTATAAAAAGCTAGATTATACAATAACACATTATATCAAAATACATTAGGTATAATTGGAGATTCGAATATTTTTTTTTTGTACGGGCCCACAGGCGTATTTTTTGTTAAGAGTTTCATGCACATTTTTTATACAAGATGCTCGATGTACCTATATAGGAAAGACAATTAAATATGCTGGAGAGTAGCTAGGTAGGTACTGCATCAATCTTTTTTTAATTACCTTAAAGGTATAAATATACCCTCCTTAAGGCTGTTTTTTAATCCCATGCCTACTCTTTAATAAGGTGTTTACGCATCGTAACGCATAATTGCATGACGGGACGGCTTTTAACGTTGGTTACTATCTACTCTACGAACAACTAAGCATGTTTTATATCACGATGGATATTGAATTAAGTCAAATCTTTGCTTAAACAAGCAAAACAAAGGTCTATTTAATGGCAAAATTAAATAGACCCTTTTCGAAAGAAATTTTGTATCACCAAGCAGTTCAATTCAAACGTCAAAGGCCTTTGAAAAAAAAAAAAGGTTCAACAGTGGACTGTTACAGGCTCTTGATGAGGCAATTCATATCGAAATATAGGTATATTTTGATTCCAAGAAACAAACCCGGGACCTCCCATTGCAAACTGTTTCGCAGTATTGTTTGAATATAAATCGTGTGTAAGAAAACATGAAAAATGCATAGAGTTACTAAATTATAAGTAGTTTAACAATAATGTGATGTAAATTACTGTTGAAAATCACAAAATGGATGAGTTAATGATAACTTACTTAACTAGAGCTACACATTAGATTAAATTAAGTATAAAAGAAACGGGTTAATAGTATATTTACAAATAACATTTATCAAGTACAATGCAGTTGTCATAGCCTAATTTATACACATATCTCTTAGCATACTTAGTGTTAGGTCAGACGAGCGTAATTTTGTGGGTAAGCGAAAATACGCTTGTCTGGCGCCACCTTTATTTAATAGCATACTTATCTATTAAAGCCCATACACATTTGGGCTATTTAGATAGGTGATGAGACATAAACAATAAACAATAAACATGTTTAATAATATTAATTACACAAGTGATTTACTCAACTTTATCTCAGCTTCATTTTTGTGTCGGGATAATTTTATATCTGGAATGATATTTTATGTAGGATAACAATAATAGTACCTAACAATAAAGAAGGCTAACCTAAAAGAAGTTTAGCAGTATGCGTTTAGGAATACATATAATACCTACTTTTTAAATTCATACATGTAAACGGGACTTTTTAACGTGTTTACGAAAATTGAAATACTGGTCCTAGTTATGTATCAACCTATTATGTTTGATTAGAATTTAATTGCATAATAACGATCCGAAAGAGATTTACTTTCAGAAGAAGAAGAAGAAACACTTTATTGCACGTATAACACGTGCAATAAAGTGTTTCTTCTTCAATAAAGTGTGTACAGGAAAAGAAGCAGTAAGGAGTATACAGTAAACAATGTAGACATGCAAAGGCGGCCTTATTGCTGCAAGCAATCTCTTACAGGCAACCTTTGTAAAAAGGACAGAAAGAGAACGGGATAGTGCCAAGAGTGCTGTAATATATACATAAATACCAAAGTTTATGGATACAAATACATAGATAATTTAAATAAATATATGTAATATATAAATATAAAATAAACATAAAATATTTATATTTATCAGGTGAGATAGGTAGGTATATTATTATATGTGGGTACCTATACTTATGGAAATATTGCCAGTCTTTTTGTATAATACGTTTCAGTTAGTACAAGTGAACTATGTATTCCGTGAATGTAGGTATGAATACTGCAATATCCGGATCAAAAAAATAAACCAGTAGCAGATCTTAGCAGTACAAATAACTATTTATAGGTGCTATTTCGTATACTTATCAAAAATGTATTGTGTTAACTCGTTTGCAGCTGGTAGGTAGATATGTGTCAGAGGTTGAACAAAAACCCGTTAGTCAACAGATCAGTTTGATACTCGCGGGCCGCAGCAGAGATTCTGCCCACGGAACACGGGACCACAACTCAGAGCGATATTACGCCCACTGCGTCTTAAAAACTGCTACGCTATCCTACTTTCCTGGTATGTCAGGTACTTTCACAACAGGAAATAAATCTGTAAACGGTATCGCCGCGGCTTAGTACATTTAAACACTATGTAAAACGTGAATTATACAGCACTCTATTTGAGGGAAAACTAGGAGAAAATTTAGCAGTACCACACTCATCATCATCATCATCATCTCAACCAATTGACGTCCACTGCTGGACATAGGTCTTTTGTAGGGAGTTCCACAATGCACGGTCCTGGGCCGCTTGCCTCCAACGGCTCCCTCCCGGCTCGGCTGGGGTGTAAGGGGGAGGCTAGGGGTGTAAGGGGGAGGCTAGGGGTGTAAGGGGGAGGCTAGTACCAGTCAGCCTCCCAATAAGCCAACCTCACCTGCACGTGGTGCACCCTGCCGTCTAACCGACGAGGCTCTGGCGACCGACAAGTGGCGGTATAACTACTTCAAATTGGCTAGACTGAATAAATGGCACAGACCGGTGCCGGGCAGCAGCGACGCCGGTGCGATCAGTCTAGCCCTGCGATGACCAACCCGCCTGCCCAGCGTGGTCATTATCGGGCAAATCTTTGTAAATGGAGAAAAGAAAGCCACAGTACCACACTCACGGCGTCTTAAAAATTGACAGGCTACATATTGCTATCATGACACTTAAGAGTAAAAACGTTATTCACTTTCATAAAAGGAAATTAAATCAGTAAGCACGCTCCTGACATATTTTCTATTACCTGTGAATGAACTATTACACAGACACAGATTTTATATAGAGAGAAATTCATAACGTGGTCATAAGAATTAAACCTACTCGTTAGTACTATACAGAATCTTTGTAAGGTAGAAAAGTAGGGGAAGCGGACCTAAAACGGGCACCATGTTTAAAGCGAGCATCGCTTTCAAAACTAACGCTTATAAGTTTGACTTGATTTAGCATGATGGGCTTTACTCTCCATTCCCCCCAGTCCTCGGAATTTGTGATTTTTACTTTTGATAGACCGCGAATTTCGTGCGGGGTAAAAATTATTTTCCACTCTGTTTTTATTAACTGCCTAGTGTGTTGTGTCTATGTTACACTGATTTAATCATATTTGTATGATGCCCGCTGTAGGCCATCACCCGAGGTTAAGCGAGCTTCCGAAAGGCTTCGGGCTTGTATTCCCTTTTTATATTTTTGACATAAACTAAAAAATTAATTATAGACTATCAGACTTCCATAAATTTTGCATTCAAAATTGTTATAGCATCTCCGGGTTAAAACACTTTTTCCCTCACTTAAAATTTAAGTGCCTTCATTGAGACCCCTTCCTCTACTTATTGTAATGTCTGAACAAATTATGATTCATAGTTTGTTTAGACGAATTGAAATTTTTCTTACGCAATAATATTTTGCTTAGTTTTATTTCCGCTAGCTAAAATACCAACCGGAAGATTTCTCTGAATAGCCACAGCTTGAATCGATTAAATCAGGTTTTATAGTCTACCAGAAAAACTAGTATGTTTATTATATTATATTCATTTTTTATTTCATTCATGAACATTTAATTATTTATCTATTTTTATATTCAATGACGAATTTGGCATCAATTAAAATCATCAAGAGTTGTACGATTATTGTTATTGCACGCCTCATAAGTGAAGCGTTGAGGTGGGTATTACTGTCAGTTTACGCACACTGATGATTCTCCAACTTAAATTGTCACTTTTTTTATTCTTTATTGCTTTTATAAGTGAATATAAATATACAAATGTTGAGAAAAAACACTATTTTTAACACTCTTCAAAAACATTATTTATTTTTAAATCTCCAATTAAAAAATTGTTTAAAAAAGTTCTGTCTTGGACGTCCGTGTGTCTGTATGTGCGGATCCTGTATCTTGTGGTCACGATAACGAGCGAAATACTTCACTTGTCGAGTTGGTTTTTTTTATAGGCTTCAATATTTTGAGGAATAGAAGCCTATAATTTTTACGGTATAATTAGATGTAGTTTAATTAATATTAACAAATAATCTAAATTTTATTGTAATGAATGAGATTATGAGGCGTGCACTTTTGTATTTTCCAACTATTGTAATTTAGTCACATCAAAGCAATCACAATTCATTAATATTACCAATATGTTATGATGAAACTTGATTAATAATACGGACGTCAGATCGCGTAATAGAGAAACCGTTTTCACACTAAAAGTTATGGAAGTCGATTAATTTTTACTTCCGAAGAAATTTTACTACTAAGCAGTAGCACTTCATACATGCGCAAAAGCACTGCCTACCCTAGGAGGATTTAGCCATTTTATGCTATCTTCCTGCCGTATGCATACCCTGGTAAGTAAAACCAGTGCACGCCACTGCTACTTATATTAATATTTCAAAGAGCTACAGAAATGGCAGTTAACTAAACTAAATCACTAACAAGTAATTATTAAAATGCAGTGAAAATAATTAAGACTCATATATACTATATATATATACTCATATATATATACTCATATATATATATATATACTCATATATATATACTCATATATCATACAAGCACGTTATTATTTTGTCTCACACAAGATTCGTAATTATACGCTCATTACATTGAAACAAACGGGGTTATGGATCGTGAAAATTGCGTCATTTAGGTGCAAACTCATACGAGAATGTCTCGAGTGTTTGAGTCTCCCGCTCCATAGCACGCCTTTAAAGGGGCAAGCAATAAATGAAAATGTTTTTTGCATGTTTCCTTT
Source organism: Pararge aegeria (assembly GCF_905163445.1). NCBI lineage: Eukaryota > Metazoa > Arthropoda > Insecta > Lepidoptera > Nymphalidae > Pararge > Pararge aegeria. The sequence goes on from NC_053182.1 coordinate 16,078,516, forward strand.
TAATTAACCATCTCCCAATAAATTTCTACACGTTCTACACATCTCTGTGTCAGTTATTGTCAACTTGAATCTAGAAATTGAATGAGATCATTTTTTCCGGGCACCATTTACCCACTTATGATTTCGATTGAATTTATAAAATGTATCTTCCCTTAAGGTATTGCTTTCAAACTGTAGTAACTTTGAGAATCATCATAAACATCATCCGCAGCCTATAAACATTTTAATGATGGGCAAAGGTCTCGTCTCTCATAAGAGAGATCGTTTTAGAGCAGGTTGGTGGGCTATTATCACAAGTGATAACAGCTGGGACTGACGGCTTAACGCGCAATTAGAGGTACGAGGGTGATCACCGTCAACTTCCTAGCTCCAGGCTGATGCGGTTAGCCACTGAAATTTCTTGAAGAAAAAAAACACAATAAATAACTTATTTTGGCCCGCCCCGGATTCCAACCAGGGTCTTGTGTTTTTGTAGTTAAACATGCTGTCTAGACCATCGAGGCATTCATTCAACGAGATATTATTCTGTTAATAAGCTACAATTGTACATACGGAGCCGCCTGTTTCGATGAGCGGAATCTATTACAAAGTCAAGGTTTATAGGTAGGCACCCTGTTAATTGAGAAATGTGAGTAAAACATTCATAGTTATATGACTAACAAACGGATGGACTCATTCGTTAATGGCTCCCCATTTTAACTTTTACAACGAATTCATAAATCACCTTAAAAGTAAGTTAGGTAAGTACCTATTTATACATTTTATTTACTTACTAAACACGGTAGTTACTAATGTTCGATTTACACCTTACTTGAACTGTACTTTTATGATCCTGAAAAATATTCTAAATTACGGTGCACTGTTTAAAAATTTAAGAAATAGATATTTTGAGTTTTAGTTTATAACTTAATTTCAATTTGAAAAAAATACGGTTCAGTTTTGTTCGATTCGCGGGAACGAGAAAACTACATAATTTATAATATTCTAAATCAATAGTAATACTTTTCAGTCTTTCGTAATTATAATTTTGTGCCGAACAAAAAATATGCTGGCGTAAAGGCAAATCATGTTACGTATTCCAAACAACGCTGGAATACGTAACATGATACGCTGTTGAAATCGTACGCTACTGAAATCACCTGCAACGCAGTTAGTTTTTCGTCCTTAAAAGCATACGAAACAAGCACAGGCCGTGGACCCTAAAGTTTTGTGCTGGCTGCCAGTGTAGTAAAGATAACTTTGTACAAAACTTTAACTAATAGATCATTGACCGAGTTATTTAGGTACATGGCACTGTCCGGTGCTTGCGTTCACCTTAATCGACAGGTGTAAATCGCACATAATCACCACACAAGGTAATTTTACCGTGCGTCAACCGCGATTTTTTATATTCGAGATTGCTAATATAAATACACGATAACGTACCCATGACTCTTGTGAGTCACTTTATAAAATAAAACACTTATTACTTAATCATCTTAAATATCACAGAGGCATGTTACATAAAACGCGCGATTACTACTACAAACTGTTCGTATAGAAATTGCCAACTATCTGAACATAAACAATAAAATACGTAGGTAATAAAGTTACAAGTTGAAGTGTTGGCAGTGTTCCAAAACTGAAATCTCACGATGCATCCAAAAGTGCAGTGTTGCAGCTTCAGTAAATCAGACTATTGAAATGTTAAATCGCCATCTAGGTACTTAATAAACCTTTTACTGTCTGACTTACAAAGAAAGATATTTCTCGCAGCCATGACATGACTATAAAAAATGGCGAACACTAGGAAATTATTTTTGAAATACGACAATAATTTAATTACACTGTGAGACTGCTCAGTAATTACTGTGTACGCCAGTGCTATTTTTTCAAGAAAAGAATAACAGCAATTTATATTTTCATAATCTTGTATGAGTGCAACACAGAATAAATTTTATTATTATGTGGAATTATGACAGACTATGCTGGAATGTTACAAGTAATTAAGAGTTGGGCATTTCTAAACGAACAGAATGTACCTACTACTATTACTAACGGTATACATAGTTACAATTTGCGACGACGACACCGGACGAATGCAATTTCTTCATCATATCGTGTTGATCACAGGCAGTGTTGGAATGGGTTACGATACGGGATACTGGGGCCATATTGCAATATCCCCAACTCGTATCCCGTTGACCCCTTGGCCCCAAGGTCCATAATGACTCAGGTATTATGTACCTACGGACAAAAAAAAAAATTATTAAACTTGACACACAAATGCAAAACACATGCTTAGTCATCAGCAAGTGAGGTCGTATACACATGGCGTATTTTCTATGCGCAGACTCCAAGCTATTTTCGAACGTTCTGTCAAACTAATACCTAACTATTTTTGCACTGTATTTTTGTATCTCTTGTAATATGATTGTAATAATCGATAATCTTAGTGGAGGCTGGAATTGCGTTAAACTTTGACAGTTTAGTATTTTTGTCCATTTTAAAAACGATTTGAATCACGTAGAGGTATGGAAAAGTCGTGGCCGATGCCTCTTAAATAACAGGCCAGAACCAATTTAGAAATGATCCTCCACAGCTGAGAACCAAAGTTTTCAAGTTATTAGTAAATTATGTTAGACTGGTTGCTGTTTTAGAGAATCTACAGGGTCTGAATCATCAGGCATTTAACATAAGATCGCGGCCAAGCGCAAACCTGTCATCGAAAAAAATCACATGAAACGCGTGCCATAATGAGTCATATAGGATTTTTGTGACGCAGTAGGTATGTGAGTCAGATGCGTTAGCGGTTACACCGGGACCGAATACCGATTAAATGCTGTTTGTGTTAGCTTAGGTAGTGTTTAGGTAAATATTTACCAAGACGATGGAACAAGAGTATTGGTCTAATTTAACTATCGCGTTAAACGGAAACAGAGCAACTACAGGAAAATATTAGTGTAATATAGTGAGGAAATTTTACAAGTTAGCTTTGTGATTTATAGGTGAATACTACATTTGTAACAGCGAGGTTGCTAAACAATTGATGAATTCCTTAATTGTCATTAAGGTTGCTTGGAAGCATCCAGCTCCGCTTTCACCCTTCACGACTCACGAGATAGAAAAATGAATGTTAAAATGTTAAAAGTAAATTGTTGATGTTGGAAAAGAGTCGCTCTTTTGACGAGTTTCTTGCCGGCTTCGTCTCCGTAGAATCCGCCTTCCTAACCGGTGGTAGAGTCACTACAAACAGACCGACGTTTGAAAAGTGTTGTATTTTGTTTTTCTTTAATTTAAACCGCACGCCATGGCTAAGTAGGGGGAGATTAGTAACGAGTGGAATGCAGTACAACGAATTAATTTAATGATTAATTTATTAAGTTAAAACACATATTTCGACTTCCCTTTAGGCCGTGGTCCACCAAACCCCTAGGCTGGATAATTAATGGTAGACTTCACACACCTTTAAAAACATTATAAAGAACACTCAGACATGCAGGTTTCCTTACGATGTTTTCAGTCACCATTTAATGCTTAGTTAAACACACAAATAAACTCCAAAAAGTTATAGGTGCGTTTAAGGGTCGAACTTGGTCCCCCGAAAGGGAGGCCGAAGCCCTAACCACTGAGATACCACCACTTCATCCTACTTTTACAGAATCAAAAATATTTTAGTAAGTAGCTACGGATAAAAAAGTTTGTCGGTTAAGCTATTTCGGGGAGATTTTAGCCCCCCAATTTTTCTCCCTCAACCAATGACGATTTTGACGGCCGAGCGGCGCAGTGGGCCCTGGACCCTGCTTTCTGAGTCCAAGGACGTGGGTTCGATTCCCACAACTGGAAAATGTATGAGTGCTGAACATGAATGTTTTTCAGTGTCTGGGTGTTCTGTATCTCTGTATATTATAAGTATTTATGGGTATTATATTCATAAAATTAAATATTCATCAGCTATCTTAGTACCCATAACACAAGCTACGCTTACGTTGGGGCTAGATGGCGATGTGAGTATTGTCGTAGTATATTTATTTATTTATCTTTCTTTGCGGTCTCGGGTGAGTACAGCAACTATAGGCGAAGGGCCTATAAATTCGTGCAAATGATGACCCTAAAATCCAGTGGTCCTCAATGTTGTGTGCCCTGCTCATGACCATGTTAGCTTCGCAAGTTGTCGAGCAATATCGGTTACTCTGGTTCTTACTCTGAGGCCTGAGCTTTAGAGCAAAAGCAAATAATAGGAAAAGTTTAATTAAATTGAATTAAGTATGGTTCGTAAATTACATTTTATATATTTTAATAATTAATTAGCAACCGAAGTTATCACAAAAAACAACCTAATTAACAAATTTGTCGGTTCGTAATTAAATTATTTCCTAATTAGGGTAAGAACTTAATTGGGTAGTACTGGACAATCTTTAGGTAGTATATGAAAATAGCTTAGTGTAACTGTACATCCCGTTGTGAGGTTCAAGTACAAAAGAGTCTAATTGGAACTAATTGAATCGATAACGGATGTTATAATTAAAATGTAATTGCCATTGATTATCTACGTAATGTGCAATACGGCGTAGCCTCAGAAGAGTGAGTGAGAGTGAGACTTTGTGAGTCCTTTCTTTCAAAAAAATCAAAGCATAATCATGGTGACCGAATCATCATCATCATCATCTTCAGCCTATTAGCGTCCCAAGTGAACATGGGGTGGACACAGCCAATTTCCCAAAGCAGAGCAATTCTAGTTCCGACCATGAAATCGAAACCAAAACGCTATGCTAATCCGGTTTTCACAAAGCAATGTTGTAAATCCTCCAGAGGTACTTTTGAAAAAGCTAATAATAGTTAGGTTTTATTGATTATAATAATTACCTTCCAATATTATAATTTTGTAATAATGTATCTACTATCTACGTTATATATCTATAACATATCTCATATAATTCTTCAGTGGATGTTACAGTCATCTATGTATACCTATACCGATTTGGATGAAATTTTGTGTGTATATTACAAAGGTTTTCAGAAAGGTTTGAAAACACCTTTGGAACCGTGAGATGGCGCCGTTTTAACGAACGGACGACGCGACGCTGACGCTTGCGGGGTCCGCTAGAGTCTATATACCTAATGATTTTTACGGAAATAATGACACATAATTACCTGACGGATTACAGACATTACTACGTAGGGAAAGTGTTAATAAAGACCATAAACTGATAATAACTCTTTGTGTTTTTAATATTTAGTAGGTATGTTCTAATAAAAATTATAAATCTTATGAAAATTGGAATAATCGTGAGCATGAACAAAAAGTATCAATTACTACTTTTCACAAAAACAATTCTACGACTGTAAGGCAGTAAATCTTAATTGGTTATTACCTCCTGTTTTATATCGAAATTAACTCTCAATGAATAAATAACACTTTCATATAGTATCGAATTAGACCGTTGTAATCTAATAGCTGTCAGTTGCAACTTATAGCCAAAGTGCAGCCTTGTAGACACTTGCATCGTATCTGCAATGACGTATGCTAATGGGAATTGCGTAAATGTCTTTGACGTCACAATGGATCAGGGTTCTACCAGCAGCAGTGATTTTAAGACCACTGTTTAATTTGTAATTGGACTGGACGTCCATAAACTGAATACCTGTTAACATAACAAGGGCAATATTGATCAAACAATATCAAAATAAAACTGCTAGTTACATAGAAACTAGTTAGTTAGTTTACAGATTATCTTTTTTATTCTAATTGTAATTATATACATCGTGTAGCCGAATTACGAAATTATTTTAAGTGAGTATGTCTGTTTGCAACGGCTCTATTATCGGTCTAGCCAGCAAGAAACTAAGGAGTTGTTTTTTCAATCACTAACATTTTACAAACAAATTTCAATCTTGCGGGAAATAAGAGCGGAGTTGGCTGTTTCAACGCAATCTTTCAATTAAGAAGTTTTTAACTACAAGTTGTATCGTAAATAATTACATCTTGTATGCAGAGGTGTTAAAAACCAAAAAGCAAATGAGCAAAAAAAAGCATTTAAAATGGTATTTAAACAGATCCTGTTGAAGTCATTCACAAAACATTTTGTTTTTGTTACAGCATGATATATGTGCTTTCCTACTAGAGCTTAGAAACTAAAAGAATCTTTCCATAAGACTATATCAATTAAGAGATTTTATTGATCGAGTTAGCAACTCTCTTTGCAACCCTCGAGACTAGCTAGACTTGAAGTATGATTACGTGTCTAGACAAAACTGAAACTTTTATCACGGAACTAGTTTATTGCAAAAACAAACTTTGAACTTAATAATAAACGTTTATAAATAAGAATATTAATAGTAAGATTGCCAATGCTAATTGATTAAATATATTTAGCGTGTAGATACCTGTCCAATTTATACCTACTTGAGACATTTTCTTTCAAAAAACAACATCTGATTTTGGATATAAACCAGTGTGGGTCCTAAATTCAATTATTTTTGTTTACGAAAATGGCGAGATGTAATTTTTCCTATGTTGCAGTTTGTAAGAGAATCTACATTAGTTTAGAAAGTTTCCCTTTTTATATTACTGGTTATAAAATAGTCGGTATACAACTTATATATATTTTAAAAGTGTGATTGCCGAGTTAAAGACTGAGCAAAGACCTGGCTTCTGACAGATTGGCTTGTCTTAATTAAAGACTAGCGAAAAGAAGTTCAAAAGCTTTACTTCCGTATCTTTAATCAGTATTAATTTAAAATGACGGTTTAATAAAGCATACCTTTACCCCCGTAAAATAAGAATTAATTATCATGCTGAGAAACGAGCGTTTACAAAATATAAAAAATACTCCTTTATGCGATGACAGTAAGCCCAAAAATTTTATTATAAAATACACCATCGTTTAATAGCTACAATTTGGTTCTCATATAACGCGTTATCAGCACACAGAACATCGTGACCGTAACACGTAATCTCCCATTATTTATATGAGTAGTTCCATTCAGTTCTATAAAAGGGACACGTAGAGCATAGCAATACAAAGTTATGCGTAATAAAAAGCAATATTGATAGACTCGGTTGGACGGGAGGTAAGTTTGACATCCTTATTATACTGTTCGGAAGAGAACGGTACTCGTTCAAAATTTAGTGTGGGCAGTGTTTTGAGGGACAGAAAACGGGACGTCTTAGATTATGTTCTTAGTGGTCAAAGAGCATACCAACACGATCGGATAATTAAAGTTAAATATGCTGATCTATCAATTTACAGAGACCTCTACTATTTTTCAATCTTGATTGACCTAAGTGACCGTAATTGACGAAAGATAATTACAACAACCTGGGCGACCCTGACATTGATATCCTTCACGATACCCTACAAAGTTTTAGGAAGAAATTTAATATGAATAATCTTAATTATAAATTTAAATTTTAATTTAATATTACTAATCAATCTGTTGTAATAGCCTAATTCACATTTATATTATTATTTTTAATAATCTTTAGTTAAACACTTATTTAAGTTTTTAAATTGTGACCGGAGATAACAATGATAATGCTGTATACACCTATAATTGATTATTGTAATGGCACTGCACTGAATTTGTAATTCTAACACATAATTTATTTTTTATTTTTATTGCATTTATTTATAATTGATGATGCTGATTTCTGATAAACATCATAAAACTTCCTATCTTTAATTATACTGACCCAATTTCCAAATAATACCGTGCTTTTAGGACTATGGTTTTATGGCTTATAGATTATTATTTCATTCACTTTAGAATCTGGTGATGTTTATTATTACCTACCAACCAACCGTATCAAAATTTTAATTACATAATAATTTATAGCTCTTGTATCCAGCAATTGAAATCGGCACTTAGGTAAATCAGTAATCGGTGAAACAAAGGTATGGTTATCTCGGTTTGGAGCGCAACTAAAATCATGTTTTACCTTCCAGCTAAAAACTATGCTATAAATTATATATGATAAGTACTTATAAGTGCAGATTAATAGTATACTGTTAATAATCCATTGTGTAGATTGTAACTTTAGTTCGCTGAGAAGATACGTACTCTATTTCCGCCGGCTCGCGTAAAAAATATACTAAATAATAAACTACTTGAAAACGCTTTCAAATATAAAAAACATTAAACACATATCTGATTAGAGTACCTTGACTAAAAAACAAACCACTCATAGAGTTTGTATGTTGGTTGAAAAAGCACAGCCTAACCGAGAGGAATAGACCCTTTTTCATAGGCTGTGTCTTATTAACAGACAGGTATGGAGACCGAAACGGTGATAGCGCAGTGGGTAGGAACTCGACTTCACTTACAGGGTGCCGAGTTCGAATCCTAACTTATCTAAGTTATGAGCGTTTGAAGTAATTATATACTATCACTTGCTTCTACGGTGAAGGAAAACATCGTGAGGGAACCTGCATGCCTAAAAGTTCTAAATAATGTTCTCAAAGGTATGAGGAGTCCACCAATCCGTACTGGGCCAGCGTGGTGGACTATGGCCTTGAGCCATTCTCATTGTGGGAGACCCATGCCCTGTAGTGGGCCGGTATGGGGTTGATATGATGATGAGCTCCCGTTTTACATGAGATGGACAGAATTCTATAAGATTTTCCCGAAATGCCACCCCTGAAATCTGCCGTCCAGTGCCGGTGAAGTAAAATTTATTATATTTTGTACCAGCGGTCCCCCACGACTTAGTCCGCATGTGTCAACCATAAAAGCTAGACCTTTGCTGTCGCGGACTATTTATGACATATATGATATGTTTTCGAACTTTTGAAGAGGAGTAATTCCATTCGCACGCGCCGGAAGCTGTCAAGAGGAATATTTATTCCCGTTTCGTATTTAGCAACATTTTTTATTGATACTCCGCTGTTATTCATCGAAGCCTAAAATTTTATAGCCTATATATAGCCTTGTTCGATATATGGGCTATCCAATAGAAAATATTTTTTTAAATCGAACCAGAAGTTTCTAAGATTAGTACATTCAACCAAACAAAACTCTTCGGCTGTAAAGGCTCGATATATATATTATTTGTGTAAGTCACAACTGTAGCAAAATCGGGACGTCCCGTAAAAGTTGTTGCATACAGCTGACAACACTACTGTACTGGGCGTAGTATGAACAGGACAAACACGTCCTTATAAGCGTTGTGCGAGATATCCTCGGAGTCTTGACCTTTTATCGCGGGGCGCGGGCTCCGGACTCGTATCACGCACAAATGACCCTTTCATATTTAACCGAGCCAGTGTATTTGGTAATTAAAATTTGATGGCTGTATGATATAATGTTTCCTATTTGTATAATTATTCCCATAAAAACCAGGGTTTGAAAAAATACAAATTTTTACTAGGTAAATATCAAAAATCCGATTTTTTTACACCTATATATCGGACATAATGTCCAAAAGTCTAAGAAAAAAGAAGCAACGCAAAGAAGCAAAAAGGCTAAGAAGAAGTTTTTTAATTTGTAAGGGGATTGATTGAACACTTAAATATGTAAAAGGATAAATAATATGAGTGTCGAAGAATTAGTGTTTATTTGATAAAGAATAAGCTTATAATTTATAATAATCTTAATTTGTTTAGGTAAATAAACTAATTTAAGTTTATAAATAAAGTAAGTTAACATATATTATTTGGGTATTATTTTCACTTGTGCGCAAATGCTCGGATAGTTGATAAAGCTGTGGGAGAAGATGAATTTTTATCCTTTCCACGGGCAGAAAATTATCTCCTACCCATGCTAGCCGTATTGGTAAGTGGGTAGGGCAGTTTAATTATACTCATAATTCATATTACTTATCAGTTTCTACGCAGTACCGTACCGGAACACTTAGTCATTTGGTGGCACTTTTTGCCGGTAGGGTGCTTAACTAGCCAAAGCGTACCGCCAGACCAGACTATAGAAAATTAAGAAGTTATTTCCAAATTTCCCTGTGACCACGACTTTCCACTTATAAGATCACGGAACTGCGCCCGGGAGGTCGTAGAGTAGGCGGGGTTACAGCAAACTCTATCGAAGTTATAATTACAAGTAATCTTAATATATATAAATCTCCTGTCACGATGTTTGTCCGCGATGGACTCCTAAACTACTTAACCGATTTTAAATTAAATTTGCATACCGTGAGCAGTCTGGTCCAACTTAAGAGATAGGATAGCTTAGATATTTAATTATAGTCGCAATTTTATTTTATTGCAAATTATTTGTCTATAATTAATTGACAGTCACATGTACTCATTTAAGGCTTAGCGATACTGAATACGATAAAAACAAAATCAGACGCAGACGAAGTCGCGGGTAACAGCTAGTTATATTATAAAATTAAAAATCCCCAGTTACAGTTAAATCATATCCATACTGAGGGAGTTGTTAAAAAAAAATATAATCGCCATATTGTTGTAGCGGCCATCTTGGACTTGAACTAGTCATAGTGTGTGGTTTTCTATAGATACCCATATTTAGGAATTCAGTAAGGTGTGTGAAGTCCACCAATCCCCACTTAGCCAGGGTGGTGGACTACGGCCTTAACCCCTTCTCACTGTAGGTGGAGACCCGTGCCCGGTAAAAGTGGGCCAGTAATGGGTTGATATGATGATGATGATTGAGGGCTTTATAAAAAAGTATGTAATCCGCCATTTTGACCGTTTTTTATCAAATATAGCTAAGAACACTACCGACTAATACACCTATCAAAAAAAAAAAAACGAAATCAATATCGGTTCATTCGTTCGGTCGCTACGATGCCACAGACAGAGACACACACACACACACAAACGTCGAACTTATAACACCTCGTCGTTTTTGCGTCGGGGGTTAAAAGAATTCTCTTCAATAAGATACCGCTGCCCAATTCCCAGTAGCGAGTTGTATTAACACTCTGTGAACAACATCTCAAAGCATCGGTTTTGATGAACAAGAACAAACACATTGACGGATGACTCAAGTCGGTTGATCAAATATGTAAATGTTTGTCTGCAGTCCGTGCGTTAACATACCGAATAATATCTTCTTTAGGAGCCACAGTATTATATCGATGCATCTCAAAATCGACCGTAAAACTAGAAGCCTAAAGGCCGTTTTACTGTACATGTGTAGTATGACTATCTTTTGTTTCCACATGTCTTGTTATTAATAACGTGTTATATTGAGTCTTTGTTTGATTGATTTTGAATATCTATGCATGACTTATTACGATATATTATCTTAGTAATACGTAATAAATTACTACACAAAGCTGAACAGCAAAAAAACAACCATAGTAACATCTCTTTAAGTAAATACCTCCATACTAAACCTATCATAAATGCGAAAGTGTGACTTGATTTTTGGCACGGAGTTGGTTGATAGGACGGAGAGTAAAAGAGGCTACTATAATTCTACTACGAATATTTTTCCACGTGGGAACAACGCGCGCGCAGCTATTAAATAATAAAATTTTAGTTTAAATGTATATAAATCATATGGTGGGACTTTGACCCTTTGATTTATATTAAGGTAAAATCTATATAGGTATAACAGAATTATGCTCGAACATACATAAATACAACATCCGAATTTATACCCTCCAAAGAGGACTTTGAAGTCGGTTAAAAAGGAAACTAACTCAAACGCATAGGTAATAACACTAACTAGCACGAAGTTAAATAAAAGTGTACCTAAATATAAACTGTGCTTAATAATAAATTGTTCGTCTTTATACTGGTACTGTGGCACTCAGACCAAAATAAAAAACATGAATGTAGCGAAAATCATTTCGCTCGCAAGAAGTATTTGCAGTTTACTCGTTAACCACCCACTCAATTCCTGAGCTTCATTTATTCCATAATAGGTAATAGGTATTCATGAAGCAACGCGGTTTGGAGGCAAATCAACGCAGTAAAAGTGGTTGGGCGTTCGGGACTGGATTGTCCACCTACGCGTTTTATCTAGTTGCAGCGGGAAACAGTTATAACTGGGTCTACCATCGGGTTTTTATATTATGACACGAGATAGGACGCCACGGGTTTATACCACTATCATTTAATAACTGCTAAAGATTATGGAAATGGTGTAAGGAATGTGTCATTTACTATCAAGGCAGTTATATTGTGGAATGATCTTCCGCGTGATTCGTTACGCTGATTCACACAATATTTTTAAGACTCGTCTAAAGAATTATTATTTAACACTGTAAGTATGATTATTATATTCCACATTTACTTTCTGTACCGTTAACATTATTATATATAGTTTTGTTATTATTTATTTTACCATATAGTATTTTTTTATTTTATATATGTACCTACTGTTTTTGTAATTATTAATATGAATGTATATTCTTAGAGTTTTGCGCACCGCTATAAGGATTCATGTGTGAGCCAATTCCTCATAATGGTTGCCTGGAAGAAATCACTATAAGTGATAAGGCCGCCTTTGTTATACAAATTTCATTGACTTGTACCTTTGTTATCTTTTTTTTCTTTTTCTTGTGTGCAATAAAGTATTTTTGACTGATTGATTGAATGGGTATACCAACACAGCTATTGTATAGTACCTAATTGTTCCACCGATTGGCTATTTCTTGTCCTGTTTATCTAACCTAACTATTTAATTGGCCAGTTCTTACTCTCTACCCAACCTAAAGAATGTTGAACAAGAAGTACTTTTTGTGGTGTGCAATAAAAGCAACAAATTTTCGTACGCAACCGTTTATAATACTGGACAGTCCGGATGAAAACTGGACGTATGGCCGGCGTAGTTGTAATGGAGAACACTGATTTACCTAGTAAGAGGTTACCTACATAACGTATTCACAGAATAGATAAATCAAAAACTTTTCTCCCAGCTCTATTTTTAAATAAGGAATCTCAAGTTAGTACATTCGCAAAAATATTCAACATATTTAGTATTCCTGTATCTACTTATAAGCTCAAGCTCAGAAAACCGAAATTAACGCGGTCAAAGTTGCGGGCAATAGCTAGATACATGACATATGTTCAAGTAAGTAGTAAAAATATGCATACGTATCCAAAGAATCAAAAGGCATGATCCTCTTTCCATTTTCAATTTTATTTTTATTAGTCCGAATGAATCGTTGCAGTTATTTTCGAGGTACCGTTCGATTTCCGAGAAAATCATCGGATTCGGCTTCCAATATTAATTATGAGCGACTTGTCAGCCATGATGTCACGTAGCGCTGACGTGTCCTACGTTAATTGACCTTTATTAATCACATTTCTATAAATCAGTTAAATTGTTGTTTTCTAAACTAATATATTATGTGCTGCCTGAGTAGGTACCAATATCATTTGTACTTTTGCAGGTATAAACAAAAGCAGGTATGAGGTATGTAGGTATTACGTATAGCACCTTGCGAATTATAATGCTCCAAAAGCTACTATTATTAATGACTGGTTCTAAAGTAATGTCTGTTGAGAGACTGTCAGTTGGTCCTTTCAGTATGAGCAACCCATTTACGGTCCATTACACGTGCTCCTCTCAGAATGAGAAAGAATTAGGTTGTAGTCCACCACGCTGGCCAAGTAGACTTCACACTCCTTTGAGAACATTATAGAGAACTCTTAGGCGTGCAGTTTTCCTCACGATACTTCCTGAGCATAATATATTTAATTGCATGCATTAAAAGTTCAATGCGTACATAACAAAGTTATAATAAATACAGCTTAGTTTATAGGCGATGTATTTCCACTTTTCATCTGGCTTTCTTGTCCGTCAATTAATATTGTAAAAAAGCCTCACAACACATTGGAAGATTTAATTGATATTTCAAGAAAAAAATCCGCTAAAGAGGTCTTTGACTTACAGAGTCCGCTAGTGAAACCAACTGTACATAAACCTCCTTGAAAGTTGACTGTTATTATTTGTAGCCTCTGTTATTTGCAAAAACACCGCAAGGCCGGCTTCTCGAGTGTCAAAGCTAAACGCGACGAAGGGGAGGACGGAGATATGGCGGAGGTCAGCAAAGGTTACATACATTGGCCTTCGCGGGTTATCTGCGATGCATCCGACTAAGCACGTCATTAGTATCGGACTAATATAATAACAGAGGAATGAGGTATCATTGCAATAAAATGTTCGTGACTGGCTAGAATTTGTGCAATTGTATAGACATGAAGATGGGCATAATTTTTTTCCCATTTAAATCTTAATACTCGTAGCGGAATAAACTGCCGTCAATCTATCTATATTATAAAACCAATTGTTACTGTGTTTGTTTGTCTCTTGGGCTCATTGCTCTGCGCCGATCTAGAAGATATTTGGTAGAGAGATAGCTTGCACCCTCTAAAAGGGTATGGTTTACCTACTTTGTATTTCGGATATGCATCTGGGGACCGTTCCTATGGGACTTAAAAATGCTTTGTTAGCTATTATTTTGCAAGATACAGTGGTCGCTCGTATTTTGGTTGTCATACATACACAACAACTACAATTATAAGCAAATCCCACGTGATTTTTATAAAACCGAAAACACGTGGATAAAGATTGCGGACATCAAGTTGTGACATAAATTGCATTTAGTAAACCTAAGTAGGGCAACATCAAATCAATACATACGAGCCACGTGAATATTGTAAGTCAGTTTCAGGCATTCAGGCATCGAGAACAATTAAATAGGGTAAATGATTGAGAGTAAATCTGCGAAAAATAGTAAGCTAGATGCAATTGTTTATTTCATAGCCAGTTTACTCCAGCCACGTTGCATAAGTGTTATATCTCTGAGTACAGCTGCGGATTCTATGCAAAGCTATGATTGTTGTTGCTGGGCTATCTAATGCAGTGGCTATATATAGCCGGTTAACCAAACCACAATACGGTGTAATTGTTACCTACACAGAAGTTACATGAGGCATCTTGTAACTCTATTATCACTAGGTACTTCCCAACACAAGATTTTACAGGTATTATGGAGGAAAATCTTGAGGAAACCTGCATGCCTGAGAATTCTCTTAAAGGTTCTCGAAGGCAAGTGAAGTAAGTCTACAAATCCGCATTGTATTAGCGTGGTGGACCTATGTCTTTCTCATTCTGAGAAGATACCCGCGCCATTTAGTGTCATAAAAATTGCAAAATTATAGTTTTTCGAAAGTTGAGCTATTCTGTATTAAAATACAACATGCGTGGACGGAACGTTATGTTATTTTCGTTGAGGTGTATATTAACGCTTCGTAAGTGCCTGTCATAGACAAGCCTACATGAATAAAAAAATGTTGAATTTCAATATCCACTGATTGACGTCACTGTTGGTCTTTTGTAGAGTGTTTAGGTTAAAGAGGTTATAACCAGTCAGCTTCCCAAGCTAGGTACCTACAAGGTGACTAAGCGCCTATTTCGTTTTATAATTATTTTAAAATACAATAGTTGATCGTCAATCAATTAAAACGACTATAGGTTACTTCCATAAACGTCACGATTTTACTCGCTTGTATGATATGAAAACCTGTTGTGAACCAAATCACAAATTGATAATTGCGAATTAATTAGCGTTGAAGTCTCAGTCATCCAATTACGTTTCTCGGTATTGTTTAGACTTTTAAGAAGCATCAACGTAACCAAGTGGTAGGTACTATTATGTGATAGGCTACATAGGAAATAGGTTGCGGTTAAAGGAACTTCGTACAGAGGCCACTATGTTTTATTAGCAAATGACTTCATATACTGCGGTCGGTGTTTTGTCGCACTGTGCGTTTCAAAGGAATTTTTACAAAAGAAAACGAAAACTGGAAACCTCCTTACGCAGTCTAGGCTACGCTGCCTTTTAAAATCTAAATAATCTGAATTTATTGAGTAACTTGTATTAATTAGACCAGGGTGTTGCCATTTTATATACGAGTATATACGTATCATAAAATAAATATTTAAAAAAAATGGTAGGGCAACAAGAATTTTTTTGAAGATACATTATTATTACTTGCGTTCAGTTGCGTGCACTTCATAAAAGCACTGCCTATCCTAAAATTCATATTATGCAACTCGTATAGAAGGAGGATTTTTGTCGTTTTATGCAATTTTCCTGCTGTATGCATACCCTGGGAACAGACCTTGTGCACGCCACTGTTTGCGTTGTAACTTATTTAGCAAAGGTTTTAAACATTTTTATTATATTTTTTTACGCTGGAACAGGTTACGACTTTGGAAGAGCTCGACGTATTTTCTGCATAGAGATTGTAAACAACAGAAAACGAGTCTATGAAATCCAAGGTTTGGTGAGGCAAGTCCTTGTAATCAAATCAAACCTTTGTCCTGATTGAATGGCAGAAAACCTAAAGCCTAAACGGTGAGCCAACAATAATATAGAGGTGTAGAAAGGAAGGATTTTTTTTTAATTCTAGGTATAGCAAGTTGGTAAAACAAAATTGATAAAGACTATTCAATGTACAGGTAGTAAAATCAGACCTTGATTAGACTTTATAAACTATATTTATATCATTAATTACCTTACACGGTAATTTCTTTATTTGGTCAGCACACGTATGTGCATTTAAAATCAAGTTAGTATTAAATTGCAGTAGGAAATAATATGCCTTAATGTTAATCATACCCTGTATATAGTGTCGTCGATCCGTTTATATTCTCATTGTAATAATCTAAGTGTAATTTTAATGATAGCAAATTATATGGTATGGTTTGCGTACTCAATGTAGATACCTATCTACTCGTTAATGACTACTCGTTAAAACGATTTGTCTCTCAGGTTTTGATCTTGTTTTGATTTACTTCGCCGGTAGAGACAGGATTTTAAAATTATAGCCTCTGTTCGGTTTCAATTTACTATTGAGGGCAAACTCTAGTTGCGCGTTGTACCTATTTGTATCGTGGCGGCCTTGTCATTATTTAATTAATTTTTGGCTGTATAATATTTAACAACATAATAGTATCTATAGCCTAACTTCTCTTAAATTAATAAATATGTTCACATGACGCAGGTTTCCGCATGTGGTCGCTGCATGCACTTTTCATTATTTTGTTAACATTATGTTTAATAGTGTTTGTTTTTTATTTTATTCCTGAAACTAAGAAATCCTAAAATAAATTTTACTAACTAAAAATTTATTTCTGTGGAGTACGTACCTACGAACAGCGTTTAAACATTTCGTCAGAAAGCTGGCCAAGGATAATTTTGTAATGTTGATGTTATTTTGAGTTATAAAAATAAATAACATAATTTAATAAATAGGATATGTTATTTCGAACATATTTTTGTATACTTATGCCCGTTTTACTTAATCTAACCGCCGATTTAATCGAATGCCTAATGATTTGGGTAATCTTGCGGTGCCTCTCCGACTAGCGAAGGTTGGCAGTCAGCTTCGTAAATTCTTGTCTATCTTTCGCCAGGCGAAATAATTCTGCTGCACTCGCGATTCCAGTCCACTCTCTGATATTACGAAGCCAGGACTTTTTTCTGCGACCAACGCCTCTTCTTCCTGCAACCTTTCCAAACATAATAAGTTGAAGGAGCTCATATCTCTCATGCCTTAGCACGTGCTCCAGATATGCAACTTTTCTGATCTTGATGGTGTGCAAAAGTTCACGCCGTCGGTTGACGCGTCGCAGAACTTCCTCATTGGATACTTTGAGAGTCCAACTAATGGCTAACATACGTCTGAATGTCCACATCTCAAATGCTTCTATGCGTTTGCGTTTCGTAATGTCTATAGAGAAGAAACGTTTCATCAACTCTTAGGTAACAACTTTTAATGAACGGTTGATGTATGCCTAGGAATCTCCTAAGATAAGGCGTTACTTATTTAGGGATTGCTGTGTTGGTCGTTACTGAAACGGGCATTCATAATATCAATCCATTACCGGCCCACTACAGGGCACGGGTTTCCTCCCACAATGAGAAGTGCTTAAGGCCGTCCACCATGCTGGCTCAGAGCGTATTGGTGGACTCCAAACACCTTTGAGAACATTATGTCGTACTCTCGGTTTCCTCACGATGTTTTCTTTTAACGTTAAAGCTAGTGATATATTAATAACTTAAAACGCACATAACTTAGAAAATGCGTGCGTGCTGGGATACGAACTCAGCTACCCGAAAGTGAAGTCGAGCTTCTACCTTATACACTATCACCGCTTCCACGGGCATTCACCACCATCTTCCCCGCATACAAGAATGCGCCGAAGATGGTGTTATGATGGTGATTTATTTATTTATTTGGGTTCACAAACAACAACACAGTAACACATTACACAATGGTATACATAGTACAAATAATTACTCACTGCGGCGTCAACTGTGTAAACCACATATTACAAGAAATATTTGTTAATGGGGCTTATTCAAAAGATAATATACAAACAAAAAAAAAATAAGAAGGGAATCTGTAATTATTTATCAATATCTTGTGATCGCAAAACTTTGTCTGTAACAGTAATTGATTATCACCCGGAATACTAGTATATAAATTTAATTTTAAGACTATTTTAAACGATCTATGACCAACTTCTTAAAGGCGCCTATTCGCGTAGGAATAATACTTCAGTTTTGTAGAGTTTGTCTAACCTAGAGCCTAGAGGTGAAATATACGTTTGAAGGACAGGAAGGACGGGAGTCCAATGTGTTTTAAAGAGGAAGTAAACTATCGGTCCGTGCGTGGGTGTAGCAAAAATAACAGTGAACTAACACTAGGTTCATTGTGAGAGTCGCGCTATCTGTTTGCTAACCTTCATAATAAACGAGTACAATACAGGTTTAATTGCCCCATCTGGTGACGGAAGAGCTGGCTTATTTTTTTGCGAAAAGGATCAGCCTGGCTGTTCAACGCTGAAATGCTGCGAGGCAAAATTCCAGTTTTTATACTTACCTACATTAAATAAAAGTCAATAAGAACTCAGGTACAAATACAAATATATATGTTATTTCAAGTCAAACCTGTAACTCAGTACCGGTTTATTTAAATCGCGAATTCTGTCTATTTGTATAGTAAGTCCACTTACTCTGACAACTCTTAAGCACATTTTAATTGATTAAAGTATTGACAGATGGACCAAGCTAATATAAAAATAATTATACTTATTAATAGGTAAACCTACAGTAAAGTACAAGCCCTTAGACTTCTTTCGCATTAAATTATATTAAAAAAAGCTTTTGGCTATTGTTATCTGACCAACATTCGGATTCGAACTGAAAAACAGCGACGAATCAGCGTATGATTGATTCTATGATGCACGAAATATGCTGAGCTCTAGTGGTGTTACAGACAGACAAAATGTTCCTGGACTAGATCAAGTGCATCTTTTGTAATGCTACTGGAACTGCGGGACAAATAGAAAAAATAAATTATTTTTTTCTTAAGTCAATAATATATAAAAAAATAACGTTTCGCTTGTCTCCATTCTGCCAACTAGCATTGGAGTAGCGTGTTGGGAGTTAGGTCTAAGCCTTAAATAACTCGCTCCTTTGTGAACTGAGATCTTTCCCAGGAGTGAGACTTATTGTTTGAGGATGATGACAAAATCACTCTACATTATTTACAGCCTTAACTAGAATTTATAGTAATATTATATATAGTAATAGATGCATGCGTTGCATTAGTCGATTCTCAGGGAAAATTCGACATAAGTTGAATTGCTAGGAGCAACAGGAAGACCCTGGAAACAGGAAGGCCATTTTTTTCCATTACAAGTTATCCCTTGATTGCAATATCACCTGATGTTCAGCGATGTTACAGTCTCATATGCGGGCTAACCTGTTAGAGGTACAACGTTGTATTAAACCCTTATCAAACGGAATAAACGCGCTAAATCCTTTGCGGTACATCTTTGTCCGTGGGCGGGCAACGGCTTCCACTAGACAAATCCAGCGTCTCAGTAACGATCACATGTTCCGTCAGCAAATATATGACATAAAATAAATAGGGCGTTTTTTAACCGCGTTTACACACGACCAGCGTTCTCTTAAGAGTGCTTTTTGTAATGGAACTGTGTATCATCGGCGATTGTAGCCTTGATATTTCGTTATCTGGACGTGTAAGGCCAAGTTGGTACTAATACTTTCACTCTACGATATGAACTGGCATACACGCAGTTTACTTGTGTCATGACTTCGACAAGAGAACTTAATTACTTCTATCGAACATCGCTTTCTCTTTAATATCTACGAAGAATATCTAACATTAATGATTTTTCCTGATCTGATCGATTAGATTGCTAATGACGTAATACATTACGGTATATAGCTTGATAAAATACGCGTATACTAAGTGTAAATGATTTAGCATAGCTATCTATGCTAAATCATATGCACAAGTTTCTCTGTTTGTTTGTTTGACACCTAGTTCGGCTATATAGGTTAAACCGATTTTTGTAACAGAATAATAACGGATATAGAATCTGTTTCTTATTTAGTGCGCCTTTTTCGTGTTTTAATAACTCCGCGAGAATCGTTAGTTTTAAAAAAATCATCCTATTTTATTTCGTAGTCCAGGATGCAAGCTCTCCCAATGATAAATATAGTCAGGAACGGCTGAACTGAGAAGTATAGATAACAAATGCTATGCAATTTATTAATTCCTCGGGAACATTACCCTTTAGTTTTTCCGGATAAAGAGTATTCTATGTCCATCTGGAGAATTCAAGCTATATTTGTACAAAACATCTTGAAGATATTATAACTTTTGAACTCATATCTTCTCAGATCTTTGTTATTTTTCTTCTTACGTCATCTTTATCTACGCACAATAATTGGACGCCATGTCCGCTTAACCAAAGGTTAGACTGTTAGAAAATGCCCCCGGTCATTAAATTAAGCGTTATTTTGAAGAAAAAAAACTATTTAAAAAACCCAACAAGTTAACTGCTCTAGATAAGATTAACAAAGGCTACAAACAAACAAACATTTATAATATTAATATGGAGTATTGTCTACATTACGACGTTCTAGGTCGTTCTAGGTACCATTTGTCTGCTACCTATAGCTATTTAAATCGAAATGAGTGGGAAAATTCCATTGACACAGACGAATCACCGCTAAGCTTTTAACTTGTAAATGTAGAGAGTGGCATACCTACTAAAAGTTTATGGAGCTCGATTTGGGGCCGTCACCTGTTGAACAGTCAACTACCATTGGTCAAATTGTTACCGAGCAATGCAATTAAAAAGCGGTGATAGCCCAGTGGGTAGGACTTCGATTTCACTTTCGGGATGTCGAGTTCAAATCCCAGCACGCACCTCTAACTTTTCTAAGTAATGTGCGTTCTAAGCAATTAGAATATCACTTGCTTCAACGGTGAAGGAAATAATCGTAAGGAAACCTGCATGCCTGAGAGTTCTCCATACTGTTCTCAAAGGTGTGTGGAGTCCAGCAACCCGCACTGAGCCAGCGTGGTGGATTACGGCCTTAACCCCTCCTCGTTTTGGGGGGAGACCCGTACCCTGTAGTGGGCCGGTAATGGGTTGATATGATGATTGCTATTAAGCCACGCTGAGCTGTCAAAGTGCAGCTGATAAGTGATAACACGCTAATAGTGTTTAAATGCGCCCTTATCTTAATAGGTGCTGGGCATCGGGTATTGTGACGACCTCCATGGTGCAGTGTTTAGCGCTGTGGTTTAATAAATCGGAAGTCACTGGTTCGACCCTGATAGGGGCAATATAAGATATTCATTTTAAAAACGCTTTACCAAAAAATAATTGAATTACTAATTGAAATAGTTGCCTTTTGGTATTTATTTTTTGACGACCTCCCTGACACAGCGGTGGGCGCTGTGGTTTTTAATGGGAGGTCCCGGGTTCGACCCCGGCCGAGGCAATTTGGTCTCAATTTCGGAATTTTCTCGTCTTTTCTGTACAAACGTCCGGTCCGTTCGTCCGGTACGGTATCAGTGTCGCGTAGGGTAAAGGTATATAACTGCTACACCCATAACAGGTTAGCCAGCTACCATCTTAGCATCATTTGGTAATTGAGATTGCAGTCAAGGGCTAATTTATAGTGGAATAAAAATAAAATAAAAAAGTTAAATATTTTTACGTCCGACGCGACGCCGACGCGACCTAGTAGACACTTTATGAACATGTACTTTTGCTTTTTAAGATTATCGTCCTTAATTGTAAACAGTTAAGGTTAAGCAACGTATAAAACTAAATTATAGCGGCTTTAAGGAAATAAAAAAGTATAAATATCGCACTCCGGATGGTGGTCAAATTCTTGACATTTACCTACAATGCAGCCCAGGCGTAAGGAATTTGAAATTATTGATCCTTTATTATAGGTTTGTTAATGTTGAGTTTTATTTTATAAAATTTATTAGGTACCAGTACAAAATACTTCCTAAGATTTTAAATGCCGCATATTTTGACGAACTCCCTGGCGCAACGGTGAGCTAACAGTTCTTCACCGGACCTGGGATTCAAATCAAAGACCTAGAGATCCGTAGTAGAACATGTTATCCACTAGACCAACGAAGGAATTTTTTCGATTGCTAGACAGTTATTATGTGTAATAACCGGATATTCTTGAACATAATACGTCGCGAATTATTATCGGGTTAGCTCGGACTAGTTTCGACAGCGTCCGGGACTCCGGAGTCCTTAGTCATAGGGTATTTAAAGACCTTTCAACGAAATTAGAGATGTAGCAGTTAAAAACGATCTCCAATTGTTGACTTTGAAAATAACTCTTTCATCTCGGGAAATCAATGAAACTGAAAACGACTGAAATAGTGTGAGTGAGTTATAAGGGGCAGATCTGGCCCCTTATCACTCACTCACTCTGACATTCACTAGTACATAATATTAAAAAAAAAACAGTTTCCCTGGTCGATTTCAGCCACGGTGGTCAATCTCAAGAGAGATTTTCTAACTACGCGCATGACATAGTACACAAGTGTGCGCTTAAACATCAGTGCACTCTCTGAGGTACTCTCTTAGTCCGATGGGACGGCAGATCCGACAGGACTGTGAAGACATCAGGCGCAGGATCGAGAGCTTAACGTGCTCTCCGAGGCACGGGAATGAATAACAGCCAATTTCCAAACTCCGAGCAGGTACTAAGAATTTCTTGATAGAAAACCCAATAACTTATCATTAGCCCGACCCGGTAGTCGAATCAAGGTCCTCAGATCTGTAGTCAAATATGATAACCACCAGACCAATGGGGCAGTCAAAATTCAAAATCACAGATTTCTATGGCATACGTCATACGTCCAATGGTTAAAATATGTAATAATTAAATAATATTAGTATAAATAATAGGCATTAATAATGTTGTAACGCTAACATTGCCCCCAACAAATTTTATTATTATGAAAATAATAAAATTTAGTGTCCGTCAACAACTGAAGTAGACAAACGTACGAACGCAATATATTGCATTCAATTCAATTTTTTATATGCATTTTAAATTTATAAAATTGATATTGCATTCAAGCTATTTCAATGGTTTACATGTATCTAAAAGATAATGTAGGTACCTACCGGTCGTTAGTAAAGGAAATACCTAAATGATTTATGTCCCGAATATAATATATAGGAGAATGAATTCAATGAAATATGAGTTTTGAATTGAGGTTTTTGTATTTTATCATAAACTACATCACGTCGGGTCGACTCGTATATTAGAGTGGAATATAAAAACGCTACTTATTGGAGGTTGTTTATCTGTTGTGTCCTAATGATTTATTCGAAAGATTTGTGATAAACGAAATTTGTCATTCTAGGTCTTGATTTATGTATTTACGAGTATAAGTGAGACACTTTAAGTTAACATACAATATATAAATTGGATAAGTAAATTGCCTTATACCTATGATTATACTAACAAATTGTAGATTTAACTAGAATTGAAGAGACTCTCTCTTCAATTCTCTCTTCTATTTCTTCTCTTTAGCTGACTGATACATTCTTTTCATAACTTTTTAGTCTAAAGTATGTTTTGAGTTTATTTGAGTGATTATTAATATCGTGTTTTGAATCATAGAATACTTAAAAATAATCTGCATTTTTTGACATAAGGTTTATGACAAAAAATGCAGATTTCGGTTACAGGTTACTACATAACTAGTTCGATTTACTAGACGATTATTTTAATCAAATAGTTTCTAAGTTTTTAAAACTGGTTGTTTCTATCTGCGCTAATACTTATAATGCCTACTTGGTACGGCTAAGCTGATACTGACTCTACAAAGACATACCTACATTTTACAGCTGGAAAGACGACTTGATGAAACATTGTATTGCTGCTAGTGCAACAATAGGTAGAAAGATGAATTTTCTAGGCAACCCACTTTATACCACGGGAGGTGGTATAACAGAAATTCTGTGAATTCCATAATCACGGAAAACTGCTAGAAATAATAAAGATGAAGAATTACGTTGCAAGTTCCCTCAAAATAAATTTATTAAATATAATATAAGTAAGTAAGACATGCCTTATCTGGCAGTATGATGCTGTGCATTCCACATTCTGCATTAAATTGATTTATAATGCGTAATAAATTAACGTAGCTCATATCGTGGCTTAATGTACTTGGTTATAAGTAGGAAATAAGTAATAGGTAGGTAACTTAGTCATAATTGGAAATGCCGCTTTTTGTATTTCATTCCTTGTTTACATTTCACACTCAAATGCACAATAAAAGTGATTTAAGTTATCTTTATGTTGATATATAATATAATGTAACAATATTCATTTATGGATTCTTATAAATATAAGATTTTAATGGACAGATTGAAGTGCTGGACGCCTTAAAAAATTTATTTAAATTACTCAAATTATCGGTTATTAGTTAATGCTGGAGGCCAAGTAGTTTTGAAAAATTTCAAAAAAGGAGGAGGTTCCCAATTCTGTCGTAATTTTTTTGTTAGCTTTTGTTAAATTTGAGAAAAGCGTTAATAAAATTGCTTACAAAAAGAACGGCTTTTTTATACAACTAAAAAGCAAGACCTAGGTAAATAATTTTTCACAACATCTTTAAGTCGGTGCCAAGTAAAATGTAAAAAAATTCTGGTACGTTCCTTGCTACTATATAAAAAGAAATACGAAGTATATGATCCATAAATAGTAACTTTTACATTTTACTTGGCACCGACTTAAAAATGTTGTCGAAAATGTTTATTTTTTGCTTTTTAGTTGTATTACGAAGTCGATTCTTATTTATCAACATTTTTATTTCTAAATTAATTTCATTTTATTTAAATTTCCTACGTCTTTTTCTTCGCAACCCGGATTGGAGCAGCACGGTTGGGTTAATAATTTCTCCTACCGATCAATAAAACATGATATGAAGATTAACACAGAAAAATATCCAGACATTGAAAAACATTCATCACACAAATATTTTCCAGTTGTGGGAAACACATGAGTGTTATCCAGTTAACATAACTTCCCACGACTGGCAAATTTTGTGTGAACAGGAATGTTTTTCAGTGCCTGGATGTTTATCTGTATATTACATATAATTAAGGACAAAAACAGTGAAACACCCCGTGCACGTCTCACTTCACACTCCCATAATGTTGCACTAGCACTTTTCCCATTTTCCCCATTTTTTGTTAAAACGTTTGGAACATTAGAGGTAAAATAATTACTATCAACTGCTAAATAGATCAAGTGACTAACCGCCTCTTCGAAAAACACTACTAAAGTGTAGTGGTTTTCTGATGCTTGTGTATGTTTTTCTTCTGTCTATCTATGTACCTGTACCTTTGGGCTAGATGGCGATGTGTGTATAGTCGTAGTATATTTATTTATTTATATTTATTATTATAATAAAAATAATTCCGTTCCATGTATGTCCTATGACATATATAATGAGCCATATATGTCTATAAAGGGTCGTCGACGTCGCAAGTGCGACTCGCATCGTGTGAAAAAATCCCGGCGAGTAATGCAGATGACTGCGAATGATTGTCGGTATAGGGTGTGGCCGCATTAGTAGGGTTGCCAAAGCAAAAGCAAGCTTTTTTGTTGCTAAAATTGCGACCTCATAAGTTGAGTTCCCGGTTCGATTTTCCGGTTTGGTCTATCTGGCTCTGGCTTTGGCTAGGCTTAGGCCGGAACTAGTTACGACCACACCGACAAAGATGGGCAGCCAAGCAATTTAACGTTCCGGTACGATCGATTAGAAGGCGAAGGCGTAGAAATTGATTAGAGGTAGAGGACGTACCTGCCATATGCCTAATAGGTTACCAGGTAAGTCAAGTGCTATTTGGTAGTGACATAAAAATAAAATAAATAAATATACTATGACAATACATACATCGCCATCTCGTCCCAAAGTAAGCGTAGCTTGTGTTATGGGTACTAAGATAACTGATGAATATTTTTTATAAATAATATAAATAATACTTATAATATACATATAAACACCCAGACGCTGAAAAACATTCATGTTCATCACACAAACATTTTTCAGTTGTGGGAATCGAACCCACGGCATTGGACTCAGAAAGCAGGGTCGCTGCCCACTGCGCCAATCGGCCGGAAATAAAACTTTTCAAACTGTCAAAATTGCCTATTCTATATCTTATAATTGCTGTAATTAAATAATGACTATATTACTTCTAAATATTAGTTTAGTAGTTTCAGAGTTGATCTTTTAAAAACCAAATAAGCAAAACTTTTCTCTATATAATCTTATAATGTCAAAATACCCTAACTTGCTTCATGTTTTCTTGTTTTATGTTATATTTTTTTTCGGTATGCAATAAAAGTGTGTTCTTTAATTTATTCAATGTCACAAAATACTGCTCATAAAAATAATATCTTCCGAAAAGCTTCGACCAACATCTTAAGAAGCTTTCGCTTGGTTGTTGGATCAAGGGTCGGACACAGTAGGCAGTAGTCCTTGAAACGGCGCGTATTGTGGAGGAGGTTTCTCACTCTGGAGCCCTGACCGCCGGTTGCTTGGGCATTCAAAAGCCCCGCGAGCGGCGGGTGGATGTTTTTTTTTTATAAATTTTTAATAGTGTTTTTTTATTTTATTTTTAAGCATTGTAAGAGTTTAAAAAGAATAAATGATAGATAATATCTTCCTATCAATATCAGCCCACGTGTTCAAACCACTAGGTAGTGATTGTGACCGCAAACCGTATCATTTACGCGTAACTATTTATCTGCTAGATGTGGTACAAGCACACGAGCCTCCTGCACCGGGTCACGTAATCCAGTCTGACTCCTCGCTACGAGTAACTGCGAATACGAACGGTTCAAGTAATCGATCTCTTCGTTAGATCGCTTTACAATGCAGCGACATGCCGTCCGACAATAAGTTTATACACCTAACAGGCTAGCCCGCTACCGTCTTAGACTGAATCAGGTGAAATTGAAGTCAAGGACTCTTAGCGGAAAAAATATAGATTAGTATGTGTGCCATTATTATGAAAATTAAGCTTAATTTGCTATACTCCGCGAAAAGCAGTTGTTAAGTTAACAATTATACTCCTGACGATGCTCCGGTTTCGAGGGAAACGTGCGTAGAGGGTGCATTGCCGAGGATCTGTTTGGTGTGGAATATAGGGATTGAAGAAGTTTATAACTTGCAGCATATAGATTCTCTTGCTTTTGGCCGAGTATAGCAAGTTCAGCTTAATTTCCACAATATATCATGGAATACCGCAAAGTAAGTAGTAAGCTTTTATCCGATACTGGTGCCTTTATTAACCACGATGAGAAAATTCTGTATATTTACTTTCAAAGGGTTGTTATAACAGTTGTCGATCTCTGTGTTAGACCGAATTTCAATTTACAATGTTTATTTATTTATTTATACTCTTTAATAGTACACCACTCAGAAAAACGAGACAAAAAAAAGAACAAACACATGAAGAATGAAGCAGGATACAAAAGGCGGCTTTAGGCGGCAATGTTCGACAAGAAGTTAAATCATCACCTACGCCATTTTTAATCACGAAGAAACAGATATGGTCAGAATAGAGAATTGTCAGCAACATGGTATAATCACGTTACAATGTAGAGATGAACTGCTCGATGAAAAGTTACACTACGTCATTAAATGGGGCTGTGGTTAAAGTTATCGACTTCGTCGTAAATTATAATGCAACGACATGTCACACGACAAAATGTTAAAACAAAAACCTGTGCCATTTTTAACCACGATGAAATATAATTCTTTTTATGTTATAGAAGTTTGATCGATGAAAAAGGAAGTATGTATTTTAAAAATATTAAAAATTCTTAGTTTTATTTATTTTTATTTACGTAATGGTTAGGTATTCTTATCTTACGGTTATACTTAATTTTTGTCCCCGTAGCTTTAAATCATCCCGTTTGAGTGATTGAATGAATATGTCATAATTTGAATATCTTAAACCGTGTTGTTACAAATTACGGTTAGAAGTATGATGCGAATGTATGAATAAAGACAAAAAGTATTGGAGCAAAAAGTCCTTAGTTTGATTTCACGCTTATAAATGACCGACATTTTGCAAGGTTGTTTACTGCAACTGCACTTTGGAACGCATTTTTTATATAATTTTATATTTATGTTATTACTTTACGATATTTTATACCAGCGTAAGATTTCTCTTCGATGAAGTTTTATGATAACTGCCCCTGAATTACAAAATGCGTCGTTATGGCAACCATCGCGATTACTGTTATTGATTCAATTTATGTTATCATCAGGACTATCATTTCAACCGATGAATGCCGCCACCATATGGAACGCATAAATCGGATGCCTAGTAAGGCAATTCCTAGCGAATAAAACGTTTCACCAAGTCTTATGTGAAGCCTAACGACGTTAGAGAGTAAAGACACCGATTGGGCGCATCCTATAGTTCTCGTAAACTGACACTTGACAGATGAAAAAAAAAAAAAAAACTTCGGTTTTTTTAATAACCTGAATTCCGTACGACAATAATACGATTTATATGAGTTGTCTAGAAAAATCGTTTGGTGAAAGGTAAAAAAAACCTAGGAATCTTCTTTGATAAGGCGTTAATTACTTAGGCATTGCCTTGTTCGTCCATTGCATTTTGATGTAAAAATTCAGTTTTTTTAATAAATTATGTCTTTTTTTCTTTAGTTCGGTTGACCATATTATTCCGCATGATCCTCATAGGTCTGTTAACCACCATGTTTCGGAATCAAGATTTCGTAGGCAACATGCACAGTTTTAAATGTTTCTAGTTTTCTTTTCTTTTAACAATAAAACCACTTTTGTAGTAGAGAGGATAAATAAGCTAATCTTTTGTAGTAGAGAATAAATAATTTAAAAAGATCATGCCAGCGAAAATTTTTGTTTGCTGTCGTCTGGAAATAAATATCCTAAACAATTTGATGAACAGTGAAAATTAAATTAAATTCGGACGATAATGATCGAAGTTATAGGTTTTAATATTGCTTATTAGTTGAAAGATGACAGTTATTTTGGTAACGCAATGTACCAGTAGGTATGGCTTTTAGAAATACAATTTACCGATTTGCGTGAAAATAAAATATCCTCCGCGAAATACTACTTTTTACGCAATTTTTTTAATAAATCGTTCTTAATTCTTACATAAATTTATTCTTTTTTACTTCCCTTTAAATCTATTATCGAGAATAAACATTAATAAATCGAAACAGCGGCTGTCATTATTTTGATATATGTGGTTGTATCATACTTATATTATTTATTAATTTGGAGGCTTTTATATCTGTCAGTTTCACCATATCACCTGATAGCAATTAAATAATGATGCAGTCATCTGAAAAAGTGCGGGTGTAAGACAAGGTGGATTGCCTTCACCTATTTCTTTTAATCAGTGTTTTAATGCATAATTTTTTATTTCATAGGATTTGTATACTTAACAATTGTGCAATGGGTACGTAATTGACAACATTCGTGGTGCTGTGATGTACAATTTTGTTAATCTCGACAGACGGAGAAGGATATTGCATTCTTAGACTAGACTTTGGTGTTTGTATTTTCTGGATCTGACTGGATCACAGCAATGAGGAAACAAACACTATGGCTATCACAAACTGTTTCTAAAATGGTTTTATTCAAGAAATCGAAGTCCTATGGACTAGATAATATGACTTTATCTTTATTTATAAAAATATAAATATTATAAGTATGACAAACATTTGCCATCATTAAAAATAAAGTAATGTCCTTGTTCCTAATAAAACTTAAATTTGTATTGTTATCTAAACGTGTTAAGAGTCACATCTAAACGTCTACTATTATACAATAAAATGTAAGTTAAACTTATTATCTCTTGAAATTTACTACTTTTATAACACACAGATTACGTGTTTTAAAAATGGAACATTAGTTACTGTTAAATAATTATAAAATGCATTGCTTTAACTAAGCTACTTTTCAATATCAAATATATAACACGCGGTACATGTGACAAATAATTCTTAGTCGAAGTATTGTCTTGAGTCATTTGATTTGTTAGAGTTATTGAGGTGTGAAATGGCAAAACGGGAAAAACCAATAAAACCTTAAGGTAGATAACCTTTTCCTTACTATATTCTGTTCGTTAGTCATCTTCTTTAGTCTTCAATTTGCTTATTTGTATTTGACCTACTTCTATAAGTACGTACGTATAAAATAGTATTAGTATGAGATCAACTATTTGCATCATGAATTCTAAATTTAGAAGCGACTATTTATTGACCTAATGAAATTTGTTATCAAATTTTATTTAGCATTCAGCGATACTAGCTATCTATCTATCTACTAGCCCTTTGTTTTAACTGCTGCAGGTGAGTAGTACTTTTAGTATGAAAAAATGATTTTAACAAGTAACTGGAAGTTTTTATAGTTAGATTCTATTAACTTTTATTATCCTCTATAAATTGTGACAAATTGTAAAAATATAACATTTGTTCACATCGTTGCATATGAATTTATGTATTTCTGTACTATCGGAACCATGTGCAAAGTGAACAGGTAAGAAAGATTGGCTTGCTAAGCATGTCAAAAAGTTTTTCCTCACAGATGAAGGAACGGTGCTAAGATATTTATTAAAAGTAATATTAGGATACGAACGAACAAGTGAAAGCCGTGTGGGCAAGACTTAACCCTCACTTTTAGGGTGACTAAGTTCGGCATGCATCATTTATTTTTACACACCTCGCACGTCTAAATTTTCGGAATTATGTGTGTTACATAAAATTAAACATCAGAACCTTTGTAATAGACAAAATCTGAGTGCGGTCTTCTATGTATAACAGTATGAAGTATTTATTTATAATTTTACCCTCAAGTTTTTTATATAATTTCTGATTGATTTGTACGTTGTTTGCAGTTTTAAATATTACCTACATAAAATAAGTTGTAAATATTCTCATTGAGTGAAATTGTAATTTCTTTCGAGAAAAATAATCGTCTTTAACCACAAACATCACATTCTTTAACGGTGAAGGAAAATATCGTCATGAAACCTGTAATTTCTCCATAGCTCTTGCAAAGTTTAAAGTCTACCAATACGCACTTGGTCAGCGTAGTGAGCTGCAGATTTACACTTCGAATACTTGGAGCAGATCCGAGCCCCGTAGTAGGCAGGCTGATAACTTAAAGGAAAGCAACTTACCGAGCTACCATTTCCCGTACGTTGGGTTCTTGAAGGAAGACGTAGGTGGTTTGTACAGCGGATTCTCTCCCGTGCAGTCTTCAGCGTCGATGTTCTGGTACATAGGGTCTGTTAGAGGCATTGGCGGCGTCCGGTTCTTCCAGATGACGTAACCAGCGGTTGCGGCTGCCACTGCTAGCATTGCTATCACGCCCAGAACCACTGGGAGCGTCACTGTTGATAAAGATATCCACATGTACAGGGTTGTCATTTTAATCTTTCTTTTTAGTTTATTCCACAACGAGTTGGCCCTTGACTACAATTGCAGTCAATGAAGTAGTCTAAGACGTAAATTAGATAAGCTGTTAGAGAAACAGCAGTTGTAATAAACCCAACCCCTAATCGGTTCTTATGCGACTCCGTTCCTGACTGTTAAATCGTTTGACAGCACTTTATTGTCGGTAGGATGGTAAATAGCCAAGGTGGAAGTCTTGTACCAGACCAGACCAAAGAAAATTCGAAAATTATTAATGGCCAAATCCACTATGCTAGGGTTCCAAACCGCTACATATAAATGTCAAAGTCAAAGTCAATAGGTGGCACTTTTGATGCGTACATAAGAATTACACGGTAGTGAGATGATGGCGATAACCACATTCGTAATAAGGGTTCCAAACGCGCCCCGGTCTAAGAAGAAGCGCACAACAAACTAAGCCGGGTGTTATTTTTGTTGTCACCATCTCACAATGCCTTAATAAAAATAATTATTAAACTCGTTAAACCTTATTTGACATAATCAAATACCCCATTAACATTATCACAATAATAAGATAAATGTATAAATAGTTTAAATAAAAAACAAGCAGTTACCAGACATAGATACCCAAGTTAAAAGAAGTTAATATTTATTGTTCTTAATGTTACAAACATAAATTATCAAGACACACAAAGCAAGCGTTTTAACGACCACAATGCAGTGGTAATGCCAAAATATCAAACAGTCTAGTTTACACAGTTGCTTTTATTCACTGCCTGGCACTCCGTAAATACACCATGTGTGTTCCATCATTATGTTGCATCTATCTCGCTTTCTCTTGAACAAATTAACCGATTGTTATGAGTTTTACTCTTTCACCCCTATAAAAATAATCATTGACAAAATGTTATCTATTTTTTGTTCTGTTAAAGTAATTTTTTTCTAAGTAGCTCTTTGTATGTTCACTGTTTTCGTTATGTTTATATTATGTTATGTTACAAATGATTATGACATAAGCATAATTTATTCATACAGTAGATAGATATGTACAAGAGTTTCTACACCTCTAGTTAAATTAAGTAAAAGTAATAAAGGAAGTAGGGAAAATATTTACAAAAATGGAACATGGTGATGATGATTTTTATTTGGTGTTATTTACCTTTTACCCAGGAATTTAAATAGTAATATAGGTAAGTTGAATTATGTATTCAAGGAGTGGACATTTTGACTGAGGACCGTTTGACATTGACTGCGCATTATCTGCTGACATCCGTGAAGGAATTCCGTCCTTCACATTCAAGAATTTTCATCAGATTATAACCAAATTCAAAAAAAGAACTAGATAAAGAAGCAAAATCACCTAAACACATCAGATAATATACTTCAATCAATTAAATGAAGTTCTTTTTAAATTTGTTTTTGGGGCTATAAACATGCAAAATTTTTAGGACTAAAACCATATATAATAAAAAGATGTAAGTAAGATACCATAAAGTATCCAGTATTCATTTATTTAAAAAGGTATTATTTTAACAGTTTAAATTTCACCACGAGTGTCTCCGCAAATGTTGACATCTATTTTTGGCGCAGTTTCCGAGAAGGAACTGAATGAAATACCAACTTTACGATAGCGAACTTTTCGATGAAAGCCGTAAACATTTTTGATTAATATTTTATAGTCTGCCTTTCACTTATAAATGGATTGCTAGTAAGTTCAATTCCAAAGCCTTTATTATTTATTGTAATAATGGATATTGGATGTCGAAAGATTCAATATGATTTCCAATCTGTATGCTTCCCGACTTCTTAGGCCTTATCTTAGGAATCTTTTACGCCGATTTAAGCAATTATTAGAATAAAGTCCGGTGCGTGCCGTAACATATTTGGCCAATTTAATTTTGTCCATCAGGTAGAGGGACAAAATAATTTAGGTCAAAATAAATAGGCACGCACAGGATTTTATTCTAATAATTGCTCAAATCGGTGTTAAAGATAGCTAAGATAAGGCCTAAGAAGTCAAGAAGCACATAGATTGGAAGCACATAGCCAAGCGTAAATTATAACGAAAAAGAAAGGAAAAGATATTTAGATACTCACCACTAACACCGCCAACCACTTGTTCTCCAGCCACCGGATCACAGGAGCTCATAATCATGTAGTAGGTTTCACCATTATTATCCCTCATCGCTGCGTATTCGATATTACAATCGTTAATCGTGCTGTTACATTTGATCCACAGTTTTCTATTGAAATCATCTTTATACGTCATGAGGGTTTGGTTGTATGGCAGCCTGTATAGAGGGAAGTGGCAATCCTGGCATTGGCCTGGCAGAGGGCTGGCAAGGCACTGATCGCAGTAGTTGGTTGTCATACAAATGTCTGCACAGTAGTTGTCTTGGTCGAAGTATCTGGAGCCTTCTTTGTCGGTGAAGCATTCGCACTGGTCACAAGGACCGCATACTCCATTCCCTGAGCACTCCGTCTGAATAAAGGGAATGTTTATGATTAAGATGTTTTGTTATTAGATACCTATTAAAGTTAAATAAACTGAGTTCAAAATGTTCTGCTCTTTTAGTGGTTTTATATTTTATCGCAAGTACTTCACCATAAATTCTGCAATCATTCTTCTCAATCCTCACTTTCTGTTCTCTATCCATGTAGATCGTCACCAGAATCTTAGCAAATTTAAAAAGGACAGGTAAAAAATTAGGGCCATTACATTACATATAATACCTACTTATGTAATGATATAAAACTTTACGGGGGAAGGGGGATTTCAAATTAGATTTAAATCCCCCTTCTCATTATGAGGGCGACCTTTGCCCCTTAATGATTATTGTAGTGGGCAATCGTTGGTTGATGATGATCAATATGATGATAAAAGCTAAATCAAATTTTTCACAACATTAAAATCCAACCAATCCAGTGATAGACATAGAATTTAGCCATATCTCATGTTGAGATTTTAATGTTACAGAGCATATATAAAACAAAATATTATGTTTTTTTTATAAATATACTACAATACACACATCAGCATCTAGCCCCAAAGTAAGCGTAGCTTGTGTTATGAGTACTAAGATGACTGATGAATATTTATTTGAATAATATACATAAATACTTAGAATATAAATACAAACACCCAGACACTGAAAAACATTCATGCTCATCACACAAACATTTTCCAGTTGTGGGAATCGAACCCACAGCCTTGGACTCAGAAAGCAGGATCGCTGCAAACTGCGCCAATTTATTTCAAAGGAACTTTGCACTTTTCGCATAATCACGTATCTTGTTACTGTAGCTTACATTTAGATAAATAATATACAGCATAATTTTATATTATAGACAACTTCCTTAATCACTTTACCACCTAGGTATTACACGTTTTTGACTTGATTGACTGACTATATATGTTTCTACTTGTTCTACTTACATTACTTCTGGCCGAGTCTGTGCAAGGTACGTCACCTCTTTTCTTCTCGCAGATCGGTTGCTCGCAGAATGTGCCTATCCTAAAAAATAACATCCTTGTTAATATGAAAATACTACAAGTATTATATTAATAAAAACTTACAATAATAAATGTATTGGTAGAGATAACGTTAAAAGATATAGTTAACTAAAGGAACGTTATAAGAACTTTGACAGAAATAGTGTAACACATTAATCAGTAAAATTCAAAGTAAGGCTTTCGTAACTAATGTGTTAAATCTGAATGTCGAATGGTTTTTTTTGTAATTTAAAACTAATAATAATATTTTAGAAAAAACTTTAATGACTTCAAAATAAGTATAAAATGGGTTCGTTCAAAAGTTATCCTAGATAAATATACAGACAGACAAAAAGTTAAAAACACGTGTTTGACTCTTGTCGTTAAGAGCTTAATAAGGTATTTATTTCGAAATCGCAACACACACTTCAATTTTATTATATTTAGATTGTTAAGGTACAATATTGAGACAGAGGGAGAGAGAGAGGTATCTAAAAAGCAGTTAAACGATTAGCACACTTAACACTGATTTATATTCGTTTCACGTAAGCAGTTAATCGAATATTAATGGGGTATTGACGCGTAAATCTGATAAAATGTCGGGTTAGGAATGCATAATTTTATTAAACCGTCCACTTTAACTTGTTGGGCTGTCATCATTAGTTTTCGTTGCATAATATTTGTGAGCATTGAGAGAAACTTTATGGGTTTTATAAGTGCTCTCTTTAAATGTTTCTTAATTACCTATGGAGTCATAAAAATTAAAGCAAGGTGGTGCTTCACTTTACCCAAACTCTTTAAGTGTTATGTGAATAGGTTCGATTACTTTGTAATTTTAATAGCTTATATTTTAACATAGTTAATAGGTCTCCGTAAGTGGTGAAAGCTCAGTGGTAAGAGCTTCGGCTTCCCGAAGAGTTGGATTGAGTTCGATTCCAGCATGCACCCTAAACTTTTTGGAGTTATGTGCGTTTTTAATTTAAGCAATTGAGATACTGCTTACTTTAACGGTGAAAACAACGAAAGGAAACTAGCATGCCTGATAGTTTTTCCCAAAGGCATGCGAAGTTTAACCAATTCGAACTAGGCCAGGTGGCAAACTACGGGTTTACATTCGCGAGCTTTTACTCGCTATGTCACTACATAGCTAGTACATAGTGAGCTGATGATGATTATGATTTTTAATAGAATTCAGATAAGATTTTCGCATTTCTAATATTAGTTAGGATTTCGGTAAGTATCAAACTGGTATCAATATATCGCTGCAGACTTCTCAACTACTCTGTATCAGAAGACTCCGTCCCACCTTTAGCACGGTGGTAGGGAATTATTCCCTGTTAAAATTAGCAGGTTTTTCATACTCAGTCTTAAGACGCAGCAGAGATTTACCCCTGGTACCCATCCCATAATTATAATTAGAAGCGGCGCAATAATGATGTCA
Source organism: Pararge aegeria (assembly GCF_905163445.1). Classification (NCBI taxonomy): domain Eukaryota; kingdom Metazoa; phylum Arthropoda; class Insecta; order Lepidoptera; family Nymphalidae; genus Pararge; species Pararge aegeria. Next base: position 16,115,182 of record NC_053182.1, read on the forward strand.
AGTATAATGTAAAGCACTTTTAATGCCGCCACGCCTAAAGAAAGTGGGGCTCGCAAGTCTATAATTAGCTTTGCAGCGACCAGATGAACTTTAACAAAGATGCATTTTGTTCAGAGCATTTGCAGCTCTGATTAAAACTGGCATAAGTTAATGCTACGGTATTCGCGACGTTCACTAGAATTAGCGGTACGACATTAACCATCCTTAAGTCCTTAAAATTATTATAAATGCGCCAGTTCGTTTTATGTTTGATTGTCTTTACCTTACGCCCTAACTAAAAAAATAAATAAATATACTTCGACAATAAACACATCTCCATCTAGCCCCAAAGTAAGGGTAGCTTGTGTTACGGATTCTAAGATAGCTGATGAATATATCTATTAATAAAATACACAGAAATACTTATAACATGCTCGTACATATAGACACTGAAAACCATTAATGTTCGTCACACAAACATTTTCCAGTTGTGGTAATCGAAACCACGGCCTTGGATCAATCAATCTACTTGATAATTGAAAGGATGTGAAGTAAAATTGGCTTTTTTATTCCAGGAAAACAAACGGTCCCCACGGGATTTGTAAAAAAAACCCGTAACGTTACAGAACTCATAACTATGATGTCTCACAGCGTAGGTTCTATCAATCATATAGATTATTCAACTACCACCATTTCTTTCTCAGTAATGGAATTTTTTAGTAAGTAAATGCCAGTTTTTGATATTTTAGTTAACATTATATGTCATTATATGTATCCATATTTTATTTTGCATATAAATCTGGGGTGCTATTGAAAAGGCGATTTATTGACATTTTGTAAAAACTCAGTTTCAGACTTATACCCCGAAAAATTGCCCTCTGAAAAAAATCCAGCTTGCCGAATAGTAAAGTATATTTAAAAATAACAGTACAGATGTGACATCTAGACGGCCGACTGGCGTAGTGGGCAGCGACCCTGCTTTTTGAGTCCTAGGCCGTGGGTTTCGATTCCCACTACTGGAAAATGTTTGTGTGATGAACATGATTGTTTTTCAGTGTCTGGGTATTTATCTGTATATTATAAGTATTTATATGTATTATATTCATAAAAATATTCAACAGCTATCTAACCCATAACACAAGCTACGCATACTTTGGGGCTAGATGGTGATGTGTGTATTGTCGTAGTATATTTATTATTATTATCTGAGATGTTGTTCCTAGATCTACCGCTTTATAAATATCACGAAGTAGTTGTCACTTTCTATTGGATTGGATCAATAGATTACGTTGTGCGTAATCCATTGATTTATCTTGAAAATATTACCTTTTTAGCATAATTATTACCTATATTGTACATGTAAATATGAAAATTAAACGTATAATGCTAATTTACAAGAAACTGACAGCAGAGAATTAGTGATAAATATGGATTAAGTTTAATCATTATTACTATAATTATGTGCATGAAGTAATAAAATTTAATGTGCCTGCCACTGTAAATGTGTATAATTGACGCATTTTATAAAATACGTATTAAATATTAAGTGTAAAGAATTGCAAAAAGCCAGTTTCCCATTATTACAGCATATTATTTAATGCACAAACACATTTATTGCCAGTTTTATCTCTAAGTTTGATTCACATTAAGTATCTCCTTTACCAATTATCTAAATAACATGATGTAAATAGCTAGGCTTATCTACATAAGAATGTCTCGATAGTATGATACTTGTTTGGATTCGTTTCGGAAGTAGGTATGTGCGGCCTCTTATCATTTTTGTATATAACTTTTTTTTCATTTCGTTAAATAATGTTAAATATTGTAAAAAATATTAATGACAAATGTTTGCACGCCAATCTTGGCAGGATAAGTGACACTATCCCTATCCCTACTAATATTATAAATGTCAATGTAAGTTTGTTACGCTTTCACGCAAAAACTACTTAACCGATCCTCATGAAACTTTGTACACATATTCTTGGAAGTGTTAGAAGAAATATAGGATACTTTTTATCCCGACATTAAGCTCGGTTGCTTTGGGAGAGGGGATGAAAGTGTTTGACGATTTTACACCATAACTCCGACAAATTATAACCAATTTAAATAATTATTTTGTGCTATAGAGGTTATAATATATATTTAATTATGCCCAAACTTTGTGTAGATCTGATGAGTGTGGTTGGAGATAGAGCACAGAACTCCTCAGCGGACAACAGCAAACCCATCATTTAAGGCTTAGCGATACTGAATACTTTAATTTTTTTTAGAACTACCTACTGTTACTGTTACTCAAACGCGGACGAAGTCGCGGGCAACAGCTAATAAAATATAATTATTATGAAACATGTCGCATGTAACATATTTTGGCAAAATGAAATGGATTGATTGATAATGATTCTGTAACACAAGAAGTTTTTCTTACCATCCAGCATGACACGTGCAAACGCCACACGAAAAGCTTCCTCTTCGATTGCACCTTGGAGACTGCGCTTCGACAGCGTCACTGCAGCCACACGCGCAAGGTACATGGAACTTTATCACGGAACTGTCTTCAATTCCTCCCACAGACACTTTTACGTTGAAGAACTCGTAAGTTTTTCCATCAGCGCCGCAGAAGGTCGTCTCGGGCGCTGCTTCGATGGTGGTCGTACAGGTCTCCCCTTGACAATATGTTTGCTTCGTGACTTGGAAGTCGGAGTTTTGGGTCGAATTAACGACATACTCCACCTGTGACCAAAACACGTATATAGGATACATTATTATCAGCATTTAAGTATTAATACAGTTACACAGTACATTATAGTATGCAGTTTATAGACCCATACGTTTAAACAGGTTAGAGGGCTCTAACGATTATCATCATGATACGAACCGATTGTCGTCCACTGCTGGTCTTTTGTAGGGAGTTCCAAAATCCTTGGTCCTGTGCCGCATTTTTGCAGCAAAACCTTAAGCAAGCGACTCGCTTGAAGTCCTCTGTACACCTAGTTGAGGGTCGTCCATTCCATTTCCATTCACACCCCAAAGTCTATCGGATCTTCGGCTATGTGCATTGGCCATTGTCATTTCAGTTTAGCTTTGAGCTATGTCGGTAACTGTAGTTCTATGTATCTCCTCATTTCTGATTAGATCACGGATATAGGTACTCTGGACATCGCTCTCCACATCGCATGCTGAGTGACTCTGAGCCTTAGAGAGATGAGGTACTTACCAAACGTTACATAATTAACATTTTTTTTAGCATTAATTGACCGGCCGAGCAGACGAAATACGAGTATTTTTTATCTGTCTATTAGATCAGGCCATCTAACGGACAGATAAATATTTCGTTCACTTATCAGAAATTGTACGCAGACAGTCGCGTGGAACTGCCGAAAGTCTATCATTTTTTAATGGGATTGTTAAAATGACAGGGCAAGCATAGTAAGTTAAAATCTTAATAGTTTAACATAATTATAATAATGTGTATTATAATGTTATTGTTATGTTGAATTACTTTTAATGGGTCATCAAGACTACATTATGTATTTAGTAATTATATGTGACTTAGCAGAGCGTCACAAATTACTAAATTACGGTATTGTGTGTATTTAGATTTTACATTATTTCTATACCAATTACAGCGGTGGAAACATTTTCGCAAGTTTAAGTTGAAATTCTGGGAAGCAAACCTTGAATCTTGGTCGGGTCAATCGCTATGATAAATTGAAGTGTACGTCTGTTCAATTCAAATAAAATCATATAGCCATATCATATTTATTATTTGTTGTTTTAATTATTTAAATACGTACCTTTTGCTCAGAAGTTTTCGACGGGAAGGTGAAGTTCAAACTGGCACGATTGCCTACTTCAAGGGTCTGAAGGATGTACTTGGGGCTCAAGAGTATCCCTTGCTCTTCGACCTTAGTCGACGTAAGAAGTTTTTCCCTGTTGCCTTGACACCAAGTGTCGGGTGTATCTCTCGAACATCGTTGTACCTGTAAGAACAAAAAATATTAAAAAAAAACAAATTAAATAATAACACTTGAATTAAAAGAGTTTTCATATGACTTCAGAGAGTCGAACAAACACACATGGCTATTAAATTTTTAGGATCCCCTCGTTGGATCCGATTTAGATTGAATGTAAATAAAATCTACCCCTTTTTGGCTACACCAAGTCGTCCATAAAGAATGGAGAAGTTTAACTGAGAATTTTTAAGTTGATCGAAGAGTTAGGTTTATCCACATAATATTTCTTTTTGCTAATCAGACGTCTTCAACACTAATAATGTTATACACCGGTTTTGGTGCGAAATTATGTATTGGTTCTATCTATTTCACAATTGCGCACCAAAACAGAGAGAGAGAGATAGTCTTAAATGTATCCACAAAGGAAATGCAATTACAGTTTTACAATCTGTAACTCTGTATGCAGGGCCGATAATCATGTTTAACATTTCCCTGACGTAATAATGTTTAAGGGCTAAGTCGGTTCTCATGATTAGTCTGCTTATCAAGTCAGCTATGGAAGCTTCTGTATTTCTATAATTAAGTGTCATAAAACTATAACCACCCAATTAGCAGGGCATTCAAGCTAAGCGTATAAGGCAAGGCAGAACTGTTCGTAAGCTTTATATGGATGGCGCCTGGAATCTAGATTTATACCAAGAAAAACCTTAATTGGTACTGGTAGATCAATGGCTGACACTGATGTTAGGTAAGTAAATTTAATAATATCATATCACAGGTCTACTAGAGGCTTCGCCCGCGTATAATTACCTACTACAACTTGGCACGTATAGATACTATTTGCGCACGCGGTAAACTTCATGTGCTTGTATTATAAAGGAAATCACGGTTTTCAACTCGAACCTATGCTGTTTGGCGGTGGTAATAAGCATGGCGGTGGTAGGTACTTCCCCGGACGAGCTCTCTCACCAAAAGCTCTGATACTCCTTCGAACTATATAAAACTAACCGTTTTCTTTCCTACTCGTAGTAGATAAAATAATAAATCCGTCAGCGTGTCACTGTTTATACGTTACGGCGGCTTAATGAGCGCCCTAATGAATTTCAAGCGAGATAAAATAATGAACCCGGTCTTTAATAGATGTATAAGAAACGCGTTTGAAATTAATGTGTCTTCTATTAGAATTGTGTCAGCGATGAATTTTATTTTAATTTGACTGCCCTATATTGGATGGATATATAGATAGAACTTTCAACATTTAATAGGAAATATGCTAGCTCAATTGTTATTAAGTTGTACAAGTTTTCCCTTTGTTACTTGACAACCGATTGGCGCAGAAGGCAGCGGCCCTGCTTTCTGGGTCCAGTTCCCTGGAGAATGTTTGTGTGAGGAACACGAATGTTTTTCGGTGTCTGGGTGTTTATATGCATATTATAGGTATTTATGTATTATTGTTCATGAAAATATTCATCAGACATCTTGGTGCCCATAACACAGACTACGCTAACTTTAGGGCTAGCGTTCCGGAACAATGTTGCATAGAAACCGATAAGGGTTCAATATAACTGGTTAGCCCTTAAATACCTTATCATCACTTAGCGACAGTTTAACAGTTAACAGTGGTATAAAACAAATGTATGCATATTATTGACATGCAGAAATTAAAAAAAATATATATTAATTATAATTTATTTTATAATTTATTCTACATTTTCTTCATATCACAGAACAAGAAAAAAGTTACAGTAATAAAAAAGGAAAAGAAATAACAAAAGTAAACATAAAAAGCACTACATTTAACCATTAACTAAAAATAATTTGTAATAAAAAATAACTTATTTTATTTAAAATAATATATTGCAACATATTTATTTATTTATTTAATAGTTAGGATTTCAATAAGTTGAATAAGTATAGTGAACTGTTGCAGACGGCTCAGTTGAGTAAGCGAATCGTTAGGAACAACTGCAACGTGATGTTATGGGATTTAGTTGCACAACTCTTCATTATTGCTCAATGGTTAGATCTGTAAAATGTCCACTTGTAGAGGTAAATTCCTAATTCATTCTAGCTTCTCTATAATACTCTCATAATGTCTCTCATTGTGCTTGACTGGAATCACACCTGATGGTAAGTGATGATGCAGCCTAAGATGAAGCGCGCTTGCCTAGAAGATGCCTATTCACTCTTGATTTGAAGGTACCCAGATTATAGGTATAGAGGAAGACGGAAGATGGGAAGACATTCCAGGCCTTTGCGATGCGGATAATCTTTGAATCACAGTTTATGATGTACATAAGAATTAGCAATCCTCGTATGGTAGTTGTCAAAATTAATAAAACAACTCAGCGTAAAATGTTCTTTATTCACAGTTAAGATATTAACGTATATATAGAAAATCAGGGACCCTAATTACTAAGGTAATATGTAACGTAAATGCGGGTAGTTCTTGTAAAACAAGGTACTAAAAATTTTGATTTCAACGCAGCCTAAAGAATAAGGGTCACTAATCACAATTTGTGACGTAAATATAGGTTCCTGTACTGTATCAATATTTTTGTTACAAGTTACAATATAGCGTTTGGTCGCAGTCAAGATTCCAAGGTCATAGATAATTACAATTTGCGACGTGAAAATTGGCATTCCATATAAAGAGTTGGCAAAATTTTCGTCAAAAAGTTTACTTGGTGCGCAGTAAAGCTTTCAATAGCATATAAAATCAGTGGGTTGATAACTTGATTGTGAAATTTGCGTTTATATCAATTGTTGTTATTGACTAGTTCATAGCGAGCTTTTGATAAAGGTAGAATCATGTCAGCCAATAAGGAACCATTGCGGAGGGATCCCATAACTAACAAATAAGTAGAAAAACATTGATATCGCGTAAAGTAAAAAAAAAACTCGTTTAAGAATCATCACACGGCTCCTGAATGTGACTTGTTTTTGGTAACCAAAGACAACACAAACACATACAGACACTTAAGATCGGGAGATTAAACCAAAATGAATTTTGATAATACTTATTTATGTCAATAAAGTGATATCAAATTTCATGAGGAAACTCCGATTAACTCAATTTTTAGTTTTGTTTAGACATGCTTTCTACTATACAAACAATAAAAAAGAAAGTTATATGATAACTTGTAAAGCGTCGCGTTCATTAAAAAGCAAGTTGAAAGGGCAATAAACCCTCGCTGGGGTGGGAGTGGGAGTAGCAATAATAGCCGAGATGTCGATGATTATTCCCTCAGCCTCCACTATACACGCCTTATTCTGATTTAATCGTTACACTCATAACGCGGTCTCGTTTAATCTGTATGGACTAGATAAGGACGGAAGAAACTAATTTACGGCGCCTCTGATATGCACTTGAAGGTTTAATATTAGAATGAATTAGAATTCAATGTAAGTTGGGATGCATACATTCCATACAATTTACAAACCACATTATGGTGTGGTTTGAATGATTTGTATATCATCAAAAGATGTAAACACAACTTCTATTTACGTTACTTTCTTCCAAATCAGCTTGGATGAAACAAGCTTAGAGCTTTCGCTTTCTCTAAAAATTTGTGCACTTTTAATGAATTACATAAAAAATAAATTATATCAAGATATAAGTTGTTGTTTTGGTTCTTCAATGCTAATAAAAAAAACAACTTGTTCACTTACAACCCTGTCCTTAGTTAATAATTACTAAAAGTTATATAAGTTTACTATTTAATAAAACAAACACAAGTTGTTAAAAAATGTATTTAGTGAAAGTTTTTATACGATTCAGAATACGTTAAAGTTTGTTAGCTACGCGAGCATAATTATTCAATGCCTTTAGCGTGTGATTATGACGCTCCTGTGACTCTTAACAGTCTATAATTCTTTGAAACAATATAATTATATTTAAATTTATACTAGATCCTTCTGCTATTTTGTTAGAGCATTTTAAAAAAACGCTAATTATACGACGTATAATATTAAAATATTAGAAAAGTTATTTTCAACACTTGACCGAAAACAGAAACCAAATGCGGTATTCAAATCAAACTTCATTAATTCCGAGACAGGAATTTAAAGACTAGTGATAGTTGGTACATCAAAACTTCTTGTAAAACATTTTCTAGCAGGTTCATAAACAGAGTCCATAAACCCGGCCATAGTTACGTGGGCGGTAAAATTACACCCAAGCTTAGTTAAGCCTTCAGAGTAAGCCTGTTTGACGTGGGTGGTGCACATTACACTCATTATTGTGTAGGGTACACTATTGCAACACCTCCTATTCAGTTCAGTACTCCTGGTACGCTGGTATCTTATGTAAATAAAAACTTTACTAACTTTACTCTAAAATACCGACACTGACGTGCCGCGTCAGATGCTGCATAGAAACCGATTAGGGGGTTTAATATAAACGCTATACCCCTAACAGCTAAGCCCGCTACCATCTTAGACTGAACATCTCTTACCTCCAGGTGAGACTGCAGTCCAGTGCTAACTTGTATTGATTGTGTAATAAAAACATAGATAGATGAAGTCTTTGTTGCACATTATACAGAGAAAACAAAATAAAAAATATATATATATTATAAAATGCGCAAAGGCGGCTTTATTGCTTTACGCGATCTCCATCAGACAACCCTTGATGGAAGCAAATATACCAATTTAGAGGAAATTTTTACTCATACCGAAGCTTTCTTATAGTTTATGCGGTAAGTCCATAGACAGATGAAGTCTTTGTTGCACATTATACAGAGAAAACAAAATAAAAAATATATATATTATAAAATGCGCAAAGGCGGCTTTATCGCTTTACGCGATCTCCATCAGACAACCCTTGATGGAAGCAAATATACCAATTTAGAGGAAATTTTTACTCATACCGAAGCTTTCTTATAGTTTATGCGGTAAGTCCACACAAACGTGGAAGTTAAATAAGATATAAGATCTATGATATCGTCACAGAATTTAGAAAATTGAATTCTGTGCATATTGTATAAATGTAAATAACGCTCATGTAGAGCAAAATAGAGGTCAACAATTCGGATTAAGCTCAAAACGACGGCCTGTTAAATTACGACAGTCTCGTCTAGTCAGTCATATATAGTGAGTGGCATTCCCTCATTATCGACCTTACTTATAAAACTTAATTAATTTAAGCACTCGTGTACTCTTGTACAATTAATTGAAGTTAATAAGCTTTGTAAGAAAAACCATTTAAGATAAATCTGTGAGTGTTACTACAAAAATTAAAATTGATTTAAAAAAGTCAGTAATTCTGCAGATCACATTGAAATGATACATGAATGACCAAATGATATAAATGTTAATACACATGGTAATTTATTTGGAAAGGGCACAAAACTACCTCTATAATTTCTAATAACATAATAATTTAAAATTATGTAAAGAAATATTTAAAAATCCCCGAATTTTAATATAGTGTACATTATTCTACTAGTCAAGCCCTTTTATTTGAAACCCATATTCAGGGAGTTGTGTAAGGAATGTAAATCGCTATTTTGTGGTGACTAGGAACACTCCCGACTAATTCTACTTTAACACACAATAATAGAAATCGGTTCATCAGTTCCGGATATACGATTCCACAGAGAAACACTAACAGACACGTCAAAATTTATAACACCCCGTCGTTTTGTTTTTGAACCGCAATTTTTGATTATTCGTTTACGCTTTCGGCTGAAAAGGTCAAGTGTGACAGATACTCTTTTTTTATATTTCCATAAACAATATTTTCATTGTGTCGCCCACATCATCGTTGGAATGAGTAAACGAGTGTAAGTAAATCCCATTGTTCAGTTCGTACAGTTCTGTTTTGTTTATAAATATCACGTTTCTTTGAAATGCATTTATTTTCAAATCTATCTACATCTATAATACAACTGTAACGGATCGAATTCTGTACATTAAAGTACATATATTGTTTAAAACTAAATTTTTTTGGAGGGTACTATAATTCAGACCTGTTATACTATCAGTTCTCTACTATTCAGAACTTCATCCTCGTGCTGTTGTTTTTACTAATTATTATATTTAACGTCATAATTTATATACATTATTATTTTCATTAATCTAACCATAACCGATATGTCTCATACAAATAATAATTTGGCCTACTTTCAACGTGGGGTGCTAAATTACATAAAGAAAAAGACAACCTGAAATTATTGCCTCAAATTTACAATAACGCATGCGAAGCCGAGAGCAAAAGTTAACATTACTATGAAACAAAAGAGCAAGAAAATACTATTGTTTTCCTAAAATAATGATATCACCCGCATAATGATAGCATCTGTTGCATTTAATGGTAATTTAACACCGTTGACTCAGAGAATGTAACATGTGTAAAATAGCTAGCGACAAGGTGCTAGACAATACGATTATTTTAACGAATTATATATTAATCAGGTATTTTACTAACATCTCAGTTTAAATTGAGAAACTGACGATCCAGATTGGAGTGTCGGAACTGAAATTTTATTCTTTTGGACAGCAAACCTTTCAAATGTCAGAGCGTGAAAAAAACTTATGCCAGTATTTAATACTATTATTACCTATTTCACAGTATGGAACAAGTTTATTCTTAGAATGAGTAGATTCTACCTGACCCATTTTTATTATTGAAATCTTAAAAGTATAATCACGGAAGTATAAGAATATAACGGTCTTGATTTTTAACATTATATTGCTTGTACACAATATGTTTAAGATGTACTTAATATGTAGAGGTCTGGGGTTGTATATGGAGAACAAACACCTAACTCCTAATAATTTTTGGCCCGATCTTTGAATAAATTTGGGATTATCCCCTTCTACAAGGAGCATTGTGAAAAGGATGTCCTCTCTTTTAGAACTAAGTTTAGGTTAGATACTTGTGCACTACAAAATTTCTGTGCACCGTTTTCGTACAAAAACTTTAAATCGTTTTTGAGAGAGATGGTTTCGTTTTCTCGTAAAATTTATTGAGTAGCTACTCGGTTTAGCCGTGTTTAATGCAGTTTTTGTGTTATTAAGTACGTACATTGGTTTAGTTTTTCAGAACTCTTCGTAATTTTGTCTAAGCTCTACATATATGACGCAGTGTTGTGAATCCTTACTAACATTATAAAAGCGTAAGTGTATGTTTGTCCGTTTTTTTGTTTGTCCTTCAGTCACGCCTTAACTAACCAACGGATCGACTTGATTTGGCATAAAATTAGTTGAAAATTTCAATTAGGCTTACTCTGTGTGTTTGAAGTGACTCTAACACCAGTTTGGAAAGGACGAAGAGTAACATAGTCTATTTTATGAAAAATAATAAATAAAAATAAACAAAACAAACGGATCTCAAGGGATTTTTATCAAGCCGTTAATAACGCGTAATAAGAACGCGGAAAACAGCTAGGCAGTAAATAAAGTAAAGTCAGAAATTTCTTTATTCAAATATACCTATAGAATGCTCTTTGACTTGTGACATTTCTATTAATTGCGATGAGATGTTGTTTTGGCTAAGAAAAAACCCACAATAAACTGCATATAAGCTGTCCTGACTTGAATTTACGGCTGGGTTAATTTAGGGAATAGTTTTTTCAAAATTGGCTAAGGTTCTGTTCTTGGCCCTAATATCTACTTATTCCCACAAGCCAATAAAACATTGAATTTCGTTTTAGGCGCTATTTAGAAAGCGACTTGGTTAAATATAAGATAGAAGCAGGCGTTACTTAGCAGAATTGGATGACTTATAATAAAACTAAGCTTATTTTGCTATAAACGCGACAACATGTTTTCACGGATTATAGCAATATAAACTTAATGTTCATTGCGACTTGGTTAACATTTATACTTCAAGGTCATCGTGTCATTACTGCACATCCATCGTTGAGCAAAACGATCATACAGATTGTAAACAACCGGAAACTTGGTGAATAAAAAACAAACCGTAATAATAAAGTTCGTTGGCCTAAGACATTACAAAAAATAATTCACACAAAAAGGTCATCGCACTAAAAGACAGTTGCAGACGTCTTAAATGTTTCAAGAAAAATCGTTTCAACGTTGGCTAAACTCCAATCCATTTACTCCATACTTTGCTTTCTGGGATGGGAAACTTGATCGTATGTACCGTGGGTAGAGACTTTTTGTAAATAGACGATTTTAGGCTGGTTAAACAGAGAAAACTGTACGCAAAAGCTAATTTTAGTAGGTATATAAGTTTTGCATTGTATTGCTTGTTTTTCTTGCATTGCCGATCTCCTTACCGTGCTTGCACTTTGACCTATCGGTCCCAGCTATTATCACAAATGTGACGATCATCATTAGAGCCTGCTAACCCGCATTGGAGCAGCTTGGCGGGTGATAGCTTTAATCCCGAACTTCTACGCGAGAAGTTTCCTTTACCTGTTTAGGTTATTAAGTTTTTTTTATTAAAAGAGGGGTTTGTTTTGTTTTTCCGTACTTAGGTATCACCTGTATGTTTTATGTCTTACTTTTTATGGCTCAAGGATAATGATGAATACCTAAAAATATATCATCAACATTACAGATTACTATCAACCCGGTGCCAGCTATCAAGAGGAACTGGTCCACTCCCAGAATGGGAAGGGATAAGACTATAGCCCGCCACGCTGGCTAATTGTAGATTGGCAAAGTCTAATGATGATCGACTTGTTTGTGATACTAATAGCTGGGCCTGACTTCACACGCCTTTGAGAACGTGAAGAGCTCTCAGGCAATCAGGTTTTCTCACGATGTTTTCCTTCTCAGTTAAGCCAAGTGATATTTTAAATGCTTATATTAAAAACGCACATAACTCCGAAAAGTTTGAGGTGCTTGCCGGGGATCGAACTCGGTCTCTCCGAGCTATAACGGCTCATAAAAAAAAATATCATCATCATTGTAAAGTCCACATTTGAGGATGCTCCGCTGTCGGAGCAAAACGTGCGTAAAGAATACATTGCTACGCTAGATTTAACAAATTATAAATAACACCATACAGATTCTCCTGCTTTTCGCGGAGTATAGCAAATAAAGTTTACTTAGTTGTATATCATGGAATTCCGCAAAGTAGCACATGCTTCTATCCAATATATACTTATTGCTAATAAATCATAGTTTGCTAAGAGTTACCCATTAATATAAATACTTTAACGCGATCACTAATGAGCGAGTTTTTTTACACAATTTACACTTGAGAATCTGTTATCATTAATCAGTGGATGAAATATTGTGGCCATTATGAAATACAATCCTAAAGGTTAATTACGTAAACACCTGCACTTTACGTATTATGAATGCACATGCATTCGTAAAGTTAATGGGTTACTGGAGCACAGTAATTATGGGTTTTGTGCACCCACTGATATTGGTGACATTTTTATTTATTTATAATGTAAACGCATTTACCAAATCGTTTATTACGGTGTGGTAATTATCAGCCCAAACGGTAATGGTATTGTAGCTTTAGTCGTATCAATTAATTAATGACTACATATTGTGAACTTCAAAGTAGGTTTTACAGCGGGGTTTTACTTTCGTGGGCCGAATCTTAGCACACACCTCTATTTTTTAAGATATTAGCGTTTTAAGTTATTTAAATATCAAGCTTCAACGGTGATTAAAAGTAAGATTGCAAACAAGCGCTAACTTAGTGAAAAAAAGTTAAGTGTATGAGATGAAACCTCTATCATCGTCATCATCATATCAACCAATTACTGGCCAGGGTCTTCTCTCACAACGAGAAGGGTTTTTAGGCCGTAGTCCTCCACGCCGGCCCAGGTCGGATTGTTGAACTTCCCACGCCTTGGAAAACATTATGGAGAACTCTCAAGACATGCAGGTTGCCTAGATGTTTTCCTTCACCGTTGCTTAAAACGTACATAACTTTGGAAAGTTAGAGATGCGTGCTGGGATTTGAACTGGGCCCCCCAACGTTAAGCCGTGGTTCTAACCACTAAGCTATAACTGCTTTTCATATTGTATTGTTATTTCATATGCGCTCTTGAAAAATTACAGTTATTTAAGCTAAAAATATACAGTAACAAGTAGCACAAAAGCGTATAGGTAAAAAATCAGGGGCAATTTTAGGTTTTTAAGCCGTCACAATCTTCACATCTAGTTGAAGTAATCATAGCGAAGTAATTGCAAAATAGATTTTGAGTCACGGCCGAGCAGTTCAAGTGTCGGTCAATGCTATTTTAGGCGTTACGATTTCTTATACCCATAGGTTTCTGAGTACCTAAAGCTGATTGCACATTACTAGACGGGCCGCCGTTTCACCGCAAAACATATTTGTAGCGCCTTCACCCACAAGTAGATGTACTGGGAATCCCAGTCCACTCGTGTATGTAAGTGTATTTGACACAGGTGAGCTGGTATTATGATGTTTTTAACGAGTTTTTGAGTTTGGTGTTAATTGTTTAATTTATATATCACTGCTACAGCTGTTTATTTTGTTTTTTTTATTTGCAAATCCTGTAGAACCATTTGATCACTATTTTCCTGAGATGAAAAGTACAATATAAAAGTCCAGTTAATTGGTTACTAAAACCGGGTGTGAAAGAAGGACAAACAAACACTTTCGCATTTAAAATAGTAGTAAGAACGTACTTCAAACTAAAGCCTGTTGCTATCCAATTTATTTAAGTTTACTCCTTATTTTAACGCCACAACAAGATTTAAAGAAATTAAATAAATTAATCAATGAATCAATGTACGACTACTGGCATCACCCACCAGTTTACGGGGAATTCCAGTTTACCCGTGTAGTTAAATGTATTTTACACGGGCGAGCTGGAATTACAAAAATATGATAAATTTTCAATTAATGAGTGCAGTATAATATGTTTGAAAGACTTATTATGGATTTAATTAATTAAACATTTGCAAAATATTACCATGCGGAAAACAGGTAAATTGTGTGGCGTTCGGCGTTTGCGACTCGTCTCGTAATATGCAAAGCACTCAAATCGACGGTCACTATAAATACGTAGGTAGGTACATAGCTTATTGAAGATTATCTCTATATCTTGTGCCTGTATCTAACGGTAAACTAATTTTTCAGGTTTGCTTCGCAATCAGTGTCACTTATAAGCCGAATAATGTCGTTCTGCAAAGCGAAAAAAAAACTTATATTATTAGTTATAATCTTTTTGCTTACTTTTTTAGCGCATATAAAAGTATCAGATGAACCCGATTAACATAAGACAGGCTAAGTCACTAGGCATATTTCAAAATGCTCTTAAGGCTATTACAAAACAAAGACGACTATTATTATGTTTGTACTCTCACTTATAATTAAGTATTTATAATACGCTAAAGTATAATTTAGTTTATTTATTTTTCTATTTATTACTAGTATTGTTTTATGTATCAGTAAGTAAGTAGTTATTTGTATGTATGTTTTAATAGTGTACGCCCTTAGTATAGTATATAGTAGTTATTCATTGTAAAGTCAACATCTTCTGTGGATGCTCCGGTTTCGAAGCGAAACGTGCGTAGAGGGTACATTGCCAAGTTTAAGTATTGAATAAATAAACTACACCATACAGATTCTCCTGCTTTTTGCGGAGTGCAGCAAATTAAGCTTTAATTTCATAATATGGAATTCCTGTTTGTATCTAAACGCAGCGGAGGCGACCCCCGACAAGATGTACATATGGTGATATTTGTCTTTTGTGAACTACTCACAAAAGACCTATGTCCAGAAGTGGACTTCAATCGGTTGATGTGGTGATGATGACTTTTGGTAACCGTAAATAAAAGAACTTTCTTCAAGAATTGGCCATTCTATATCTTTTTTTATATCTTCTGCCTAAAATCTTTTTTCAAATCAGACTAGTTAGGCCAAGCAAACAAAAAATCTTGCCAGCTTTGTTATTAGTATCGTTACAGAGTATTAACTTCACTTCGTTGACATAAAAGAAGATCACTTGAAACCTTACAATCAAAGATATTACGATTTTAAGGTAGTTTCAAGTTTCAAACTACCTTAGTACATTATCTAATGCCTCCGACGATCGGTTGAATGGCCGGCTTTTAATGGCTTCTAGGCTACGTATTCGATTCAAGTGTGGATTATAAATTGGATTAAGTCTACGCCACGGCTTAGTTACCCGCCATGGTTAGTTGGCGGTTAGTGCGTTGCAGCTTTAACTGGTTTCTTATACCCTTTACTAAGGAAAAATAGATAGTCTGAAAATCCTTCAACTATCGTTTAATATTATAAATAGCCACGTGAGAGTATATCAGCACGGAAGTACGGAATATTTTATATAGTAACTAGATGACCCGAGCAACTTTGTCTGCATCTTAAAAGACCTAGAACATAATTGTAGCACCCCCTACCGGGTTCAGTATTATTTCCAAACTATATTTATTATATGCGGCCGGTCGGCTCGCGGCATTTTTCTTGCTTTTAGCATTTCTATACCCGTCGTAACTTCTAAACGAACCTATCGTTTACCCAATTTGAATAATTTAAAAAATTATTTGAAGGTACATAATCAATCTTAATTATAAAACTATTTATTTGTATAACAATTAAGATCTAGAATGTCACAGTTTCTCGATTATATCAGAGTTTTGATTGACAAATTATAAAAAAAGCGTTTATTTAACCATAACAGTTAGATATATAGTTAATTTACAGAAAACCATAATAATTTATACATTAAAACTCACTCTGTTCATTAGTGAAAACCGAATGAAAATCCGTTTGGTAGTTTTTCTGTTTTTCTGCCCAGACAGACGTTACGGGGGACTTGGTTTTATAATATGTAAAGAAGTCGATAGAAGAGATAATTGACGGACTTAGCAGATGGCAACCTATCGCCTATAAACAGAGAACCACTTCGTATGGTATGTGAGGAACAAGTCCGGCAGAAATAAGCATGACGGTATGCTTACCATTCGTCCGGGGAAGAATTACTGTACTTCCCCGGACGAGCTCACGAAAACCTCTACTATAACTACTCACTTCTAAACCTGGTATAGCAGGTAATATTTAATCCATAATCGGTTTTTATAAATTGCCGATCATGCATAGATGACCATAGTTAAAAAAAAAATTTATATGTCAATTAATTATGTCAAATTTGAACTTTTCATGCTTTTAAAATGCATCAACTCTGCTTATCGCTGTTACCCTAGTACCTCGCTTCGCACCCTATAATCAAGGTTGGTCAAAGGTCGACACCATTACACTGGTAAATACCAACAGTTGGATGCTGTGATACGTTATATCGAAATCGCGTTAAGCAATTAAGTCAATTTGTGGGTTACTTACTACCCACAGACCCACGCAATCAATCAAACCAAGCGGTTTCCCATTATCCTCAATTTTGCAAAGATATATTGTGGGCATTATGTCTGTTAAGTGTTGAAATACTGTAAAGTTCATGTAAATGTCTCGTTGAAAAACACACTGATTTAAAAATGTTGCCGCCAAAGTAATTGCACGCTCGTGTAAGTATTACTTAAATTACTGTACGGGTGATTGATGTGATTGGATATGATAGCATTCATGGGTGGAAATGAAAATTGAAAAGCAAGAAATAAAGCTACTTTTTCACTGTCTTATTATTATATGGCACAGATACGAGTAGGTAGTTAAGCTGTGCATGATATCTAAAAAATAGAGATTCAAACTTATTTCGTAAGTATTCGTTTGATAATGTAAGCACTTAATTATGTTATTTATTTATCACTCTAATTTTTTTTCTATAACATATTTTTTACACGCTTTATATTATATTCTTTATTATTATTTATATTTATATTTATTTTTATTTTTATTGCATTATATTCACTTGTATGTTTGTAACCGACTTCTTTGGACGCAATTTGGCCCACTTTAAACGGTCAGATTTCGTTCAAACTTTGCAGACATATCGAGGACCGATGACAATACACTAATTTGAGAAGATTATTTTTATTAAATTAAGTATATATGATGTTTGTAAATGCTATGTGCACTTTTTATTGACATTGTCAGTGCATGCTATTGTTTGTGTGTTATTTTAAAACGGTATTTGAAATCTACGTTGAAAGTGCTCTAAATAAAAATAAATAGAAACAATTTTATTTTTATAGTTTACTTTAGTTAACCAGTGGTGGGAACGCGTTTATTAAAACATTTTTTTTTTTGCTCAGCATGAAAGTTTAGTATATATTGTGAGGTAGGGATGCGCGATGGTAATAGCTATGTGCGGAACCGAGTGCACGATGTTCATACTACGCAGTTTGCACGTGGTCATCGTAATATAAATGGTGGCATAAAAATGGGACTGGGAAATATTAAAGAAGGATAGTCAAACAGTGGTCTGACGAAATCGTCTAGACCGAGCAATAAACAAGAGGAAGGAACCTTAACTGGTTTCAGTAGTAAGAGATATAACATCTATATACTTTTGCAACGCTGTCTAGACGATGTTGGCATCTACAACGAGAAAAAAGGTTTCGAATTACTGCATCTCTTGTTATTGTGTCCTAAGGCTGCTGATGAATTAAGAGTATTTTTTAGGAATCACCAGTCCCTACGCCTCCGAAAACAGCCTTCTTTTCAAAGTCCCAGATTTTGGAAGGCAAATTTTTTGTATCGTTCATATTTGACGGCCGACTGGCGCAGTTTGCAGCAACCCTGCTTTCTGATTCCAAGGCCGTGGAAAATGTTTGTGTGATAAGCATGAATGTTTTTCAGTGTCTGGGTGTTTATATGTATATTATAAGTATTTATGTATATTATTCATAAAAATATTCATCAGTCATCTCAGTACCCACAACACAAGCTACGCTTACTTTGGGGCTAGATGGCGATGTGTGCGTTGTCGTAGTATGTAAATAAATATTTATTACCCAACCAATAGTCCACATTAATTACCCAACAATTGATGTCCATTGCTTGATATAAGCCAACTGTTAAACTGATCCTGTAAATCGGTTCAGTTTGGGATCACACGATAAGTTCAATGGAATTTAATAGAAGCGCAGTTTTTGTGACAGTGCTCGTCCAGGGAAGTTTTACCACCATGCTTATTTACCGCCAAGAAGAATTGCTGTGTTCCGATCTGAAAGATGTGCATTCTATATTCTACATACGTCTCAGTTTGATGGACATTGGGTGGAATTTTGTAGAAAGAGTGCATTGCCTATTGCCTACGTAGTGTTGCTCTGTGTATAGACTTTGTTTTTCCGCTTACGATCTCCTTCGTCTATCAATTAAAAAAAGAACAACTCCATGGATCCTCATTGGATCCCCTGTTTAATGACTTTGATGCCCATTTTAAGGAGCCATACTAAAAGAGGATATTAAAAAAAGTGTGTGCGTGTAACCTTTACGCGCGATTGAAGTAAAACTTTTATTATTATTTATTGATGAAAGAGTAAAATGTTCCCGGGACTCCGCCATTTCATTTAATATTCTCTATTTCATTTTATATTCTATTTAAAATTAGTTAATGTCTCTTTCACATTTTATAAATATTTTAATTTGTTAAATAGAATAATTGAGAGTAGAAAACTGTAGGTTAGATCAGCACATCCCAAAATAACCTTGTCATTGAATATAGAATGTCGCAATCGTCAGAAAATTTATTAATAAATTATTTATTACAAAAGTAATAAATATACAAGTATATTTAGAGATTATCAAACAACTTTGCAATTATTATTTTTAAATAGCGGAAACTACACAGACGTCTGACGTAAGCGTTACTTCCGTTTGAAAAAATCTGAGTTACTCCATAGTCGAGCTTAAGACGATTTACTTTAAAAGATATTCATTTGGAAACCCTACTCATCAAGTGTGTTTTATTAATCGTCGGCCCCCTGATTACACCGCAAGACATAAAAATTATGCAACATTTTAATGTCCAAAACAGGATTTTATATAGGCCAGCGGGTTATAAATGTAATTTCTCAGTAACGGCGGTGATTGTACGGATGTTTTGGGAGTCGTACTTCGCCGCACACGATGCTATTTCCACGTTAACTGGAAGTCTATACGCGTAGGTACATAACTGTTTTGTAAATTAACGCTAATTGTGAATGAAAACGTTCCCAATACATCTAGTGTTTACTTTTGATACAGAAAATTAAGATGAAAGACGTATGGTAGCATAATGCCCACGGCCCTTTTTACTATATTTCCCATGTCTACGACGACCTCCGTGGCACAGCGGTGAGCGTTTTAAGGTTTTATAATTCGGAAGTCCCTGGTTTGATCCTATCTTTATTTTCTCTGTTCTGGTCTAGTATTTGGTCGTGGCTAGTTACCTACCTTCCGACAAAGACGTGTCGCAAAGCGATGTCGCGTAGAAACCGATTATATGAGATAGGATCAATATAACTGACATACCAAAAGCGCTTAACAGTCCATCGGTGGACTAAAGGGCTCTCCCAACGGCAGGGATTGCCCATGAGCAACACTTTGGTGATTGAAATAGATGGTAGTAGTAGCACAGAGAGCACGCTGTTGCCAATTCACTGTTTTATTCCCTTAGTCGCCGCGTACGACACCCGCGACAAAGTCGCGGGCAACAGCTAGTTAAGTATAAATGATGTTTGTAAATGCTATGTGCACTTTTTATTGAAGTTGCCAGTGCATGCTATTGTATGTGTGCTATATTAAAACGGTATTTAAAATCTATGTTGCAAGTGTTCTTAATAAAAAATAAATAGCTACAATTTTATTTTTATAGTTTAGCTTTTATAGTAAAGCTTGGTATATAATATGTGAGGTAGGGATGCGCGATGGGTAATAGCTATGTGCGGAACCGAGTGCACGATGTTCTTACTACGCAGTTTGCACGCTTTTGTCAGCAGTTTCCTTTTTTTTTTAATTTCCTTTTTTTTTTAAATTGAGCAACACTTTGGTGATTGAAATAGATGGTAGTAGTAGCACAGAGAGCACGCTGTTGCCAATTCACTGTTTTATTCCCTTAGGCGCCGCGTACTACACCCGCGGGACGAGGACGAGTGGTGACAATTGTTTTCTAGTCTGCCGTCTCCACGGATCCCCTCCGACATTGAGAAGGGGTAAGGCCGTAGTTCACCAGGCTGGCCCAGTGCGGATTGGTGCACTTTACACACCTTTGAGAACATAATGGAGAACTCTCAGGCATGCAGGTTTCCTCACGATGTTTTCCTTCACCGTTGAAGCAAGTGATATTTTAATTGCTTAAAAAATGCGTTGAAGTCCTACCTATGGGCTCTGCACTGGGCTATCACCGCTACTTATTCTCCTATACCTACTTAATTCAAGGTTGCTTGGAAGCATCCGGCTCTGCTTTCAGCTCTCACAAGATAGAAAAATGAATGTTAAAATGCAAAATGTAAATTGTTGATGTTGGAAAAGAGCAACTGCTGAGTTTCTTGCCGGCTTCTTCTCGGTAGAATCTGCCTTCCGAACCGGTGGTAGAATCACTACAAACAGACAGACTTGACGTTTCAAAAGTGCTTATATTAGGCCTACTTGAAATAAATGAATTTTTAATATTGAATTTTGAATTGTTAAATTTCACAAGCATCATTTTCACGTGAAGTAACATATCATCAACAAGTAGGTACCTATCATCGATACGGGTGACTAATAAATAATTCGTCATTACGTTTTACAGATATAATCTTGAACTTGACAAGGAATGGATTAACATAAATTATGTTACTAAGTTCAACAAAGAAACAATGTTTACATTTGCAAGCTTCGACCACGTGAATACTGTATAATTTACTAATAGCAAATAAATATGCAGCTCAGCTACTCATTCAAATGAACGGCGTCAATTTTAAAATGCAGATAAACTGCCAGTTATATCAAGCTATATAGCGCTAATATGTTAGTCTAAGAGCTGGTTAGTTTAATTTATCCAAGAATTTTTTACGTGACAACGTCTTATAATTCGATGGAGCCGGCTGCACGCACGAAAAAACATGACGTATGCGGCGTTACCTCGCTCTGAGGCGTTCCATTCAAGGCTTGAAGTGCAAGCGAGAGCGCGGAACGAGCGACAAAGAGGCACAGTCGGCCTCCGCGTTCGACATCTATCTCTCTCGCGTGGACAGCTTCTATACAATAATACATTTACATGTTCTCGGCAAGTTGTTGTTTATAGCAACGATAATATCTATCAAACAAATAAAATTAAAATTTTCTTTTGAAAAATGCAACCATTCCATCAGTATTTTCTTACGACGTTGTCACGTTCAACTATCGTCAGTAAGCCGACTTTACAGACAACCAATTTTTTTTTTCCACTACAAGTCAGTCCTTGACTGCGATGTAGCAATCTGAGATGGTAGCGGGTTAGTCTTTTAGATTTATAGCAGATATAGGTAACCCATACCTTTAATCGGTTTCTACGCGACATTTTACCGGAACGTGCACCAGTGCAAAACCGGCACGTCTTTGTCGGTGAGGTTTACTACTAGCCACGGCTTGATATAAAAAAATTGTTTTAACTTTGTCTGGTGGTAGGCACCACCAGACAAAGTTAAAACAATTTTTTTTGCAATTATACTACAATTATATTAACCGTGTTTTTTTGAATTAAAAGAGAAGTATTTTTTCGCGGATATCAATTTTTGACAATAATAGAAACAATTTTTCAGCTGATTAAATTATATTTTTAACCATTGCACCAATCTTGCAATGGTTAAAAAGTATATTGAGTAGATTTGTGGGATCTGGCATGATACCCGCTGATTGTTCAACTTCGACCACTTTGATTCTTAAAACGTAAGAAATGGGATAGATATCTTAAGGGCCTAACAAACGAAAGTGGCATAGCGTCGGAATAGTTGTGCATTATTTTGTATTTCTACCGAGAGCACTTTTGAAATTTCAGAGCGTCTAAAACAATGCATTTTATTTTTATTTGACGGCCGATTGGCGCAGTGTGCAGCGACCCTGCTTTCTGAGTCCAAGGCCGTGGCTTCGATTCCCACAACTGGAAAATGTTTCTATGATGAACATGAATGTTTTTCAGTGTCTGGATGTTTATCTGTATTTTATAAGTATTTATTTATATTTTAATTTTACCCCACTTTCTTGTCACTCATGTTGTCTTAATTCTAAGGTTCAAAACAGCTAAGAGGCCACGTTAAAAGGCCACGTTTTGTAACTTCTATCTTTGTTTTTCTATTCTTATTCGTAGGAGTCTACAAATAAAGAGTTTATATCTATATATATATAATGAAAATGGTGTTCCTTTGAGGCTCAATCACGCTTAAACCACTGATCGTATCGACATGAAACTACCACCATTCGATGCGAAATTTTTCCTAGATGGTTTATGGCTATTTATTTTTCGAATTCTGACGTTCCTTCATTTTTTTATTGCTGTTTTACTTTTATGAACATTTATCCCGCTAATAAAAACGTTTTCTCTTGATTCTTTTGTTTTCATGGATTTCAACGGAGTTTACTGAACGGATAATGTTCTTTTACATTCAGCTAAGAATCTACTTACAAACTTCCACGCATCCACCCACTAACTCCCACGCACCCCTGCACACCCACTTTCATTTTTTGATAAAAATAAAATGCCGTATTTATGATCGAGTATCACTTGAGAACGGCTGGACCGATTGGGTTAATTTTTTTTTTTTTGTTGTCTTCAGAATTGTCATGAGAATGTTTATATGTAAGAAAATTTTAAAAAAAGTCTGCTAAAACGTTAAAAATTTCGATGATAATCGAAGTATTCCAATTTCTATAGTTACTCATCACGAAATCTTGGGAACTATAGGACTTAGAAATGTGAAACTTGGTAGGAATATTACTTTCGTTATGTAGAGGTCAACTAAAAACGGATTTTAAGAAATTCATTCCCCAAAGGGGATTGCGGGGGCGTTAACAATGAACAATTCCCGTTTTTAAACTGTAGCTCCTATAAATTCCAAATTTGTTAGGAATCTTCTGTAAGAGATGTAGAAATAGTCTATGAACGAATTTTACGGTAGCTCACCCCACAGGGGGTTGCGGGGGTGATTTAACAATGAAAATTTTTATTTTTTAAGCCGTAGCTCCTACAGGCTCTAAATTTAGCTAGAGTCGTCTATATGTGATGCAGAAATGATTTAAGAGCGGATTTTACAACAACCCACCGCCAAAAAAGATTGCGGTGGTGGGTGTTAAAATGTGAAATTTCTATTTCCAAACTGTAACCTCTATAGACTTTAAATTTGGTAGTAATCTTTTATTTGTCATGCAGAAATCATCTCAAATAGGATTTTACGAAATTCTATTTCCAATAGGGATTGGGGGGGTGGGTGTGAGAATATTAAATTTATGTTTCCAAACTGTAACTTCTACAGACTCCAAATGATTATTTTTTAATTGTTTAAATAGAAAAGGTTAAAGTCAATTGTTTTATTTTTTTTTATTTAATTAATTTCATTTGTTTTTATATAACCTTATTAATCTATCTATATATATATAATGAAAATGGTCTTCGTTTGAGGCTCAATCACGCCTAAACCACTGATCGTATCGACATGAAACTACCACCATTCGATGCGAAATTTTTCCTAGATGGTTTATGGCTATCTATTTTTTGAATTCCAACATTCCTTCATTTTTTTATTGCTGTTTTACTTTTATGAACATTTATCCCGCTAATAAAAACAAAAGATAAGCATTTTCTCTTGATTCTTTTGTTTTCATGGATTTCAACAGAGTGTATTAAACGGATTATGGTTTTTTACATTCAGCTAAGAATCTACTCACGGTAGTGAAGAACGGCTGGACCAATTGGGCTTTTTTTTATCTTCAGAATTGTCAGGAGAAAGTTTTGTATGTAAGAAAATTTTAAAAAAGCCCGATAAAAAGTTAAAAATTTCGATGATAATCGAAGAATTCCCATCTATATAGTCACTCACCACGAAATCTCGGGAAACATAAGACTTAGAAACGTGAAACTTGGTAGGAATATTACTTTTGCTATGTAGAGGTCAGCTATGAATAGATTTTAAGAAATTCATTCCCCAAAGGGGATTGCGGGGGCGTTAACAATTAATATTTTTAATTTTCCAGCTAAAGCTCCTACAAGCTCCAAATTTTGTAGGAATTTTCTATAAGTGATGTAAAAATGATTTATGAACAAATTTTACGATATCCCACCCCAAAGAAGATTGCGGGGGCGTTAACAATGAAAATTTTCAATTTCCAAGCGATAGCTCCTATAGACTCCAAATTTAGTGAGAGTGTTCGCGGGGGTGGGTGTTAACAATAAAAAATTTCAATTTCGAAATATAGCTTTTAAAAATTCTAAATATGGTAGGAATCTTTTATTATTCACATAAAGAACATCTCAAAATGGATTTCAATAAAGTCTACTTCCGACAGGAATTGCGGGGGTGGGTGTTAAAATCTAAAATTTTTATTTCTAACCTGTAACTTCTACAGACTCCAAATTTGGTGGGGATCTTCGTGTATGTAGGGATATTCGTGTATTTCCTTACAACAATCGTCTTTTTGGCAGCGGAGAAAAAGTCATTGAGAGGTTTCAAAAACTTAACTTTACATGTAGCTATCCAATCAACGGACTAAGAATTTTACATTCATTTTACTTTTGCAGACTACATAACCGACGAATTCTTTTATTGCGGGATCGCGGAAATGTAACAGATTAAAATGAATGCATTTTCCAAGCACATGAGATGTGGAAAAGAAATTTAGTTACTTATTCCAATAGAATTCATAAAAAACATGCAAAATTAATTTTCTATAAAAAATTGATGTCACGGAGAAAATTTTAGTTAACAGAAAATTCGTCGCACTTGAACCTAGACAGATTTCAACTTCACATATGAGACTTGCAATGACTTTAACTTAAACTTTCAATGCTCATTTCAAATTTTTTTCTTCATGTCAATTATTATTAATTTTTGGAAGAAAGGCACGGAAATGTTATAATGATTGCACATTGAAAGTTACAATAAATATTAGTGAGAAAAATCACCTGGATGAAAGATACAGGCTAAATCGATGGAATTTGGAATTTGAGTAAGTCTAAACAATATCGATGCTTACAGTTCTATCCGCGGGGCCTATTTATGTTCATACAAAAATAAAAAAAAGGAGAATAATAAAAATATGAAAAAAATAAATAAAAATGAAACATAAAATGTAATTTATTTCCCTTTTCAATTCGCCCAGCGAAGCGGGCTGGAAACGGCTAGTAAATAAATAAATAACGTAACGTTATGGCAAGATGTTTCGATATTTAAAGTTCTTCCAAGGCCAGCTGTTTTCGACGACTCTCGGTGTATAAACAATTATTTTATGCAAACATCCAACAATAAGCAAACGAGTATAATAGAATTGATATGGCGCTGGGCCAGAACTTCATCCTACATGATTCACTGCATCTTTGCGGAGATTAAATCACAACTAGAAGCTTGGCGACATTTAAATAAAACCCGCCAAGAGTAAGCAAGCTTTTGGCATGATGAGGTTCCGTAGTTACTAATCCGTAGATCTATAAAAGAGAAGCTTTTATACACTCCGTTTAGAATGGTTTTTAGGAAGAAAATTTCTTATGCCCGTTTTCACTAACGACGTAGCAGGCAATGCCTAAGTAAATAACGCCTAAACAAAGAAGATTCCTAGGCATACATACCTATATGCCTAAGAACCTATTCCTTTCACTAATCTATTTCCATTAAGCAATCACATAAACTAACCTTTCTATGGTTCTTGCCACAAGGTGTGGTACCTACGTTGGGTTGGTATCATCATTTTTTGATTTTTCGTATGGAATTAAGGTTATCAAAAAAATGATTTTTTTTTCATCCGTCAAGTGTCAGTTTACGAGTTCTCTCAACATTACAATCCGATGTCGTAGCTTTAGATGGCGCGTAACTTCGCTAGACATCACATAAGAGTTCGTGAAAAGTGTAGCTATTTCAAAACTTTAGTAGAGACCTATACCCTATACGTATATATACCTAGTAGTACCTATTAGTATCGTCTATAAATAGTTTTTACCGTAGGAATTTATTGATTTAGATTTACGCTTCTACGTTCTGAGTGTTAGTATCCTCTTGGTCTCCTCTCAAAAATTGTTAAAAGCCATTTCATGCAGAAGCTATTCATGAAGCCTTTTCCTTTTAAAACCTTTTTTAATACGGAACCCTAATAAAAGTAAAACACCGGAGCTGTTAAATGTAGTACTTATTTGTTGGACTGTAAAAAGAAAAAAAATGCAGCTTGTTTATGTCTCGTCACAGGGCAAAGGCCTCCATTTAAAATGGACGGGCAATTTATAACTATAGTCTTAGTGCTTTGTAAACAGCATTCTGTCATCGTGTTGATCTTCTGGAGGTACCTTAACATGCTCAACCAAAGATTCGCGAACTAAAAGCTTGGATAGAAGCAGGCGTTACTTTGTGGAATTCCATGGTACTCTCTACGCTTATCAAAATTAAATAAATTATAAATTACACAATTTAAATTTAAATAACAGTTAAACTTAGTCAATTATTAATATTTGGTTAAGTACAATTATAAGTATTTATATGTCAGATGTATTTTGTGCTCCACTTTATTAATTTTTTTTATTTCTCTATTTAATTTGCTGTAACGTCACTCGGGTCTCAGCTGAAAATCAGCGGCATGCATATACCTAAAATGCATGCAAATGCTGAGCTGTACGCCCTTTCTGTTTGGTGTAACACACATACATTCTGTTACTATTACTACTATATTAATATAAGATGTACTGTTTGTAACTTAACATGAATAAATGTATTTTCGTTCTTCTTATTTCTATTTTTATATATATATTTCTTGTGTGTATGTCTGTGAACTCCCCCTGGACGGCTGGACCGATTTGAATGAATTTTTTGGTATACGTTTGCGTGGCACCCTGGATGGTTGAGATTCACAATTTAGCCCGACAGATGGCGCTGGCGTCCGCTATTATTAT
Source organism: Pararge aegeria (assembly GCF_905163445.1). Taxonomy (NCBI): domain Eukaryota; kingdom Metazoa; phylum Arthropoda; class Insecta; order Lepidoptera; family Nymphalidae; genus Pararge; species Pararge aegeria. The sequence goes on from NC_053182.1 coordinate 16,143,026, forward strand.
ATATATATATTTTAATTATAACATTATACAATTATAAATTTACTAGTTGGTGCCCTACGTCCGCTTTTATTATGATTTTTACAAATCGAACCGTTGTCTTTCCTGGAATAATAATTAGCCTATGTATATTACTCTCCGTATTTTCAACTAACTCTATGCCAAAAATCATGCCAGTTAGTTGCTAAGTTGGGGCGTAAAGCAAGTACAGACACACAAACACACTTTTACATTTATAATAGGTATATTTTGGGACTTTATTATTTATAGTACTATTATCATAAATTTAATTTGTCCTTCGATACTTCGCTATATCAGATTATGTTAAAGTATTATAAATGAACAGCTATTAGTTTTTTGATGATTCCGCACAATCAGGTGAAGTGTTCGCGGGGAAGACGATCGATCGACAAATTTCCTGTGCAACCCCAATTTCCAATATCCGGTGCCTAGCTTAACGAACTACCTACACAAATAATATTCATACGTTCACTATTAAAGTAACTGCTTTTTTATGCTATAAATTGATCGTTGAGTTCCAATATAAGTTTTAATTCGTTAAAATTATTATAACTGGCGGTTAGCGAGTTTACAATCGATAACGATGTTCTTGTTTCGGTACCCAATTGGGTCAATATAACTAATTTTGAGATATTATGTTTTTTTATTAAAACATCTCTGTATGAGTCCTGAGCTAGGAAATGGATGGCGTTGTTAAAAATAAATGAAGTAATAAAAAATATATTCCTTAACTACTTCGGTATCAAAATGTTCCAATAAAGAGTTTGTAGCGCGAAATTCGGGCCATTTCGATACAGGTAACTGTGTCATTAACTCATAAAGTTTGTAAGAGTTGCATAAATAGTTATTTTTTAACGCACAACCATAAATCAGATTGAACAGGGCGGACTTAATGCTAAAGCATTTTCTATAAGCCAACCTTTCAATCCAAAGGCTCCATATTATTGACAATATGCTACGTGTTGATAATAATATGTGTGCGTAGTTTTTTTTTATATTAATAGTGGGCAAACGAGTGTGTCAGCTGATGTTAACATCTGCAGCACCAGAGGAGCCACCGATGCGTTGCAGGATTTTAAGGAGTTTGTTTATCCGCCCCTTGAATAACCCTAGATTGTATTTTGGAGGATTTAACCCTAGATTATATTGAAACACATCAGATGGGAGAGTGATCCACAATGGAAAGTGCACGGTAGATGATCTGGTATTGCGAATAGTAGAAGAGTACCAGGCATCCAGATGATGAGGATGGAATTTATTTCTACGGCGTGAGGTTCGGTCAGAGAACATGGAAGTAGGTATCAATGCAAACAACTCTTCATAACACTCTCAATCATAGATTCGATAGAACACACAACCAATTAAATTTACAGTTTTAGTAAACAATATTGTCAATGTTAATGCCTGCGTGGCTTATGACTTTATGCCGTATGACTCGATAAGAGTCATTGCAATACAAAAGTGAACATCCTAATTTTACGCAGTTGCGTCAAAATTAGAGTTGTAATTAGCGTAGGGTAATTAGCCGGTCAGGTTCATTTGGTCGCAGCGAAACTGCACACAGTAAAATATCATCTATTTCCTATGGGTGAAGATCTATTATTCATTGCCAATTGCACCACGAGGTGAGGCTGCATGGATAGCAAACCGATTGAAAGAGTTGTTTATGCACGTGAAAAATTACCAATTCAGGTCAATTAATATAAACATGACTTTTCAAAGAGTTTTACGGCTGGGCGCGTTCTGACTTGAGGGTCTAGTGGTTAGCACTATCAACAATGGATTACGAGGCCTTGGGTTCAATCAAACAATCATCATCATCATCATTCACGACTAACTAAAGGTAAGTAACGGTCTCCTTCCACAATGAGAAAGGCTTAAAGCCGTAGTCCAACACGCTGGCTCAGTTCGGTTTGGCGGGCTCACACACCTTTGAGAACATTACGGAGAACTCTGGGGCTTGCAGGTTTACTCACTCTCACTCAGGATGTTTTTCTTCACCGTAGCTGAAAGTTGTATATGAAATGGCTTAAAAACATATTTATATAACATTATTAATATATAAATAAATAAATAAATAAATATACTACGACAATACACATATCGCCACCTAGCCCCAAAGTAAGCGTAGCTTGTGTTATGGGTACTAAGATGACTGATGAATATTTTTATGAATTATATATACATAAATACTTAGAAAATACATATAAACACCCAGACACTGAAAAACACTTAATGCTCATCACACAAACATTTTCCAGTTGTGGGAATCGAACCCACGGCCTTGGACTCAGAAAGCAGGGTCGCTGCCCTCTGCGCCAGTCGGCCGTCTATATAACATTATTAGTATCTATATAAAACTGAAAAGTTCGAGGTGCGTCATGGGATGCGAACTCGGCCCCCTAAAAGTAATGCCGACGTCCAAACCACTAGACTAACACCGCTGCAGGCCGTCGTATTTACGTATAATATAAAATGTCTCACGTTGGACAGTTAATGATAAATATACGGTCATTATTTTATTTTTAATGGTTGGGATTTGACCGAATCATATTATAATCTGAGACTAAACTAAAATCATAAAAATCGGCATCAAAGTTAGCAATCGCACCTGGTGTTAAGTGATGATGCAGTCTAAGATAGTTTGCATTTATAATAAACCCATGCCACTAAATAGGTTTCCTGCGATTGTTACTAGCAACGGCCGAAGCAAGCCAGACCTGAGCAGAGAAAATTTATAAACTACGTATTCCGAAACTTCCTCTGCAGGAATCGAACCTGGAACCTTCAACTTAAAACCATAACGCTTACCGCTTCGCCACGAAGGTCGTCAAAACGTGAATGGTTTATGTCACACTTATACGCGCCGTGATCACACTTATACGGGCTACAGTAGTTGGATATCACATGCCTTCAACTCCTCACCTCTCGTTATTGAACTAGCAGCTGGATAGTTGCAATTAGCTTAGCTAAGACGATTCGCATATAAGCATCCTTACAATAAATACGACTCAATAAAACAATTTATATACAAAAACTACAATTTTAATTTCTCGAGATAAAGATATCTAATCCGTGCTTACCTACTTTACCTTTTTTTGTATAAAATGTAGGTACAGTAGGTACATTATATACAAAAAAAAAATATTAAACTCCAACATCCATTTCAGCTTCGGGACTCATTGCGCTATGTCGCTTAGCTCTGGTCGTAACTTCTACGGATCTCATTTCTGATTTGACTACATAGAGATACTCCGAGCATAGCTCTCTCTATCACCCGTTGAGTGACTCTGAGCTCTCTTACGAGTTTAAAGTCAGATACCACGCCTCAGAGCCCATATGTCATCGCTGGCAATATGCGCTGTTCATGAGGCTATGAATTGTTTTGGTCCACTGTTTTCAATAGAGAAAGTGCGAATCAATGCTGACTAATGTGATGAAATCACATCCATGGTTTCGCGAGCACAGTACATATTTTAGTTTATATATTCACTGACGCGATCGACTTCAAATCATGTTCCTGATGTGACGGATTCGCAATACATTCTGACACCCCGTGATAAAGGTATACCATCTGTCTATTTTCCTAGATTTAGTTTTAAGTTAGCGTATGTTGCAATAATCCTTGCTAAAGTTTTAAATACTAAAGTTTGTTTGTCCTTTCTTTACGCCCTAACTAATCAACCAGTTTACTTGATTCTTGGGATAGAGTTAGTTTACAGGACGGTGACTATTTTACTTATCGGCTACTTTTATCCCAGGAAAAGTAAGGAAGAAGGCGGGTAACAGTAATAAGATTCTATGTACGAAAGCTTCATAAGTGCTTGCGACAGGCCTTAATGAATAAAGAATTTTAGAATTAGAATTTTGAATCTAGAATTTCCTTTAGTCTAAGGGATAACAAAGTTCATGGAGCTCGTGTGACAGAATCCAAAATAGATTGCGTTCGGCATCAGTCCACGTTATTGACTCAATTGTTTCCTTCCGGCTGCGTCTATTCCTTTTTTCTTTTTACAAACTCTTTGACGGTAAAGTTATTTCCATCCATAGCCTATAGCAGACCACTGCTGGACTACAGACCTCCGGGAGGTTTTGCCCATAATCACCACGTTGGGCAGACGGGTTGGTATTCTTGATAATAAATAAGTACATGGTAGTAACACAGAGGACCCCGAATGTACGACACCTGTGGGAAGAGGAGGGGTGTGGACAATTATATACAGAGAGATGCAAAGTGCGAGATCTTCTAAGTACGTTTACTTTTTTTTTTTATTAACGATAGGCCAGCGCTTGACGGCAATCATGCCTGTTAGAAATCAATGATGAGTAAGTGTCGTTCAACATCAGAAACGTAAATCAAAAATGTTTCGTGCGTGTTGATGGGATATCAACCACATAAGGATGCCAACGCTCACGGCATCTCGCTGTTCTGTGGTAGAACGGGGAAGGAGGAACAAGATTGTGAAGTTCCTAGCACACTCACCGAAGTATATGCGGTAAAAAACCGATAAACTGGCAACATTGCGTTAGTGCTGTATACTTAACTAACTTATTCGGATGCTTGAAAGTGTACTGCTATTTATATGGTATGACGGAGGACCATCTAGATGGCGAGAACTAGAATATAGAAATATCACACTTGGCACTCTGATCTGCAGTCACCAAACCGCTCAAAGTAATTTACCGTCTAAAAAAGTTACAACAGTGTCATAGGTCTAAGTTGTGTCAGGTAAGAAACTGCTGATAGTCTCCGTAACGTAATTTATTTAAGTGAGCTGGTTTTTGAATTTGAATTTCGAACCCCATACTCGTTATTATAAAGCGATTGTCCGTTTGTTGGTTCCAATTTATTTTCACGCAGCAACTGAGAAACAGATTGTCATGAACTGGAAACCCAATCAGGTTTCACAAATGTAAACTGCCATGAGAAATGCAGCCATACTGATAAGATAGATACAAAAAAGTGCTATCAAAATTCAAAGTGCTATCAACGTCAACGCTATCCATTCAAATGGCAAATATAAGATAATATAGGTTTTATCATTATCATCAGATTATTTTATGCCAGAATGTTGCTGCAATTATATTCGACGGCCGTTTGACGCAGTGGGCAGCGACCCTGCTTTCTGAGTCCAAGGCCGTGGGTTCGATTCCCACAACTGGACAATATTTGTGTGATGAACATTAATGTTTTTTAATGTCTGGGTGCTTATCTATTATATATTATAAGTTTATGTATATTATTCATAAAAATAATTCATCAATTATCTTAGTACCAATAACACAAGCTACGCTTACTTTGGGACAAGATGGCGATGTGTGTATTGTCGTAGTATATTTATTTATTTATATTGTGATGATAATTACTACATTATCAACCCATTCCCGTCCAAACCATGGCACGAGTCTCATTCCGAAAGAGAAGGGTTTTAAACACCCAGACACTGAAAAACATTCATGCTCATTACACAAACATTTTCCAGTAGTGGGAATCGTGAAACCTACGGCCTTGGACTCGGAAAGCAGGGTCGCTGCCCACTGCGCCAGTCGGCCGTCAGATAATGGGATGGCTACTTATAAATCTGTCAAATAAAATCAATCTTTCTGAGAATCGTACGTGTGATCCATTGTTATAAGTACTCGCGTTATTACCACAACACCATTCCGACTTTTACGTCACTTATAAGATGAGGAAAACGGAGGAATGTATGGTTCTTGTGGTAGGTGTAGAGTATAAGAAATTCGTAAAAATAAGCGTCATCCATATGACTCATTCTATGCCTTGGTAGAAGGTTTGTTTTTGAATATTATAAGTAATTTTAGTTGTGGCTTTTCTAAGGTGTAAATTCTGCAGTACAAAATCGTAAAACTGAACTAAATTGACAGGTCAAAATCTAGTGCCGTCCAATTTACAACGTTCCCTGTGAAAAGATCATAGATTAATACGTGTAGGGAAAAGACAGTTTTCTCTACATGTATTCACGTCACTCTTCGGGTCCATCTGTTCATCCGATAACTCCTTAACCACAAAACGGATTTTGATGCCGTTCTCTCCATCGCTTAGATATTTTTTCACTGATGGTTTACTATAAATCATATTCATCATCGTATTAACCCATTAAATTATTGTTCGCAAATAAAAAGAAAAAAAAAATACCACAACGAGAAGGGTTTAGGCCGTAGTCCACCACCCTGGCTAATAAAGCCTAATAAAGTTCATTTAAATAGAAAAGAAAGGCTATTTTACAACCAAGTCTTCGAAAAATTAATTTAAATTGCAGTAACCAGTGAGGTACGCTGACATAGTCTTAAACATCTATGAATTACTTTTTTATTTGACTTTTTCGCTCTTCTTTTAAAAAGTGTAGTAGCAGAAACAACTTATTGCCCCAAGTTAGATAATTACTTGGCAAAAAATTAACCATAAAGTAAAAGATATGATAAGTCTTTTTGATAACATAAACATAACAAAGCAAATCATATATTCGACTTTTTCAGTTGTTCAGTTTAGTTTAACTTTAACAAGTGATTTGACATTTATCAGTCTATAAAGGAAGGAAAAAGATAAATAATTTGGTTTTAAAATTCTTAATAAAAAATTATAGTTTTCTTCCTATGGTTTGTACGGGCAATGGTACCTATCTGAACTGCGTGAAGTCAGAACCAGAAGAGGTCCTGGTATATTTCCCAAACATCTTTATGATTTATCACTTAAAAAAAAAATCACTTACTTCATTCGGATCGTTGCACCAGTGTCCACCGCAACGAATGCAGTCGTTGCAGTTTTTCAAATTTTGAAATTCCGCGCATTCGCGGTACGTCGCGATAACTTGCTGAATTAGAACTAAAATAACAACCGTAAACCACACAGACGCCATTTTAATTTATTCTTTTTTTTAATAGCTCAACAGGCACCAAATTTGTTAAAAAACCACACAAGAAAACACTGAAATCGAATGTACAAAAATCGAACGCACTTTATTAAAATATCGAAATACGCGCTCAAAAATTCAAATGTCGAACGCGCTCACACGGTGTCGCGTTCGGGCACAGACTACGGCGAAGGAATGACCTCTCTCGCTCACTTGATCAGATGAGATGAATCACCGCTTTCAAGGAAATTCGTGGAAATTGACATTATTTTTTTAAATTATCAATATACTCATTAGAAAGTAATAAATTATCAATGTATTTCAAAAGTATACAGAGTTCGATTAGACGATTTGAAGTGGACATCCTACATCTAAGATTTAGATAAAGGACTGTATCTCAGATCCTGCTGACCCAAGTAGGTATAAAGGGGCAAAATCTACGTGTACATGTATAGTATTATACAGTACAGTAGTACATTGCGTGTTCGAAAGGATTTCAAAAAATATTTTTGGTTAGCAAATAATGATAAATTACATTTTAAGTTTTTTATTACAATTGTATAGGTATCTAAGTGAATTTATTACTATAATCTCTACATACATTTAAAGAGTTCACTATTCAAAATTACGACTTCTAAACATTGAGTTTTCAAGTTCTACCCAACCTTAAAGGTTGAACTGGGTAGATCCTTTTCCGATCCTGGGTAGGCTTCTATGAAGCCAATCAAAAGAGAGTCAAATTTTCTACAGCAGTGGAGTTGAGGTTAAGGCTCCTCGTGCCTGTTTAAAGAGGGGGGGCTATATCAACAGTCCCTTACTCTACTCGTGATACGAAAGGTTTATGCGAAACTTCAAACTCTAACGTACAAGTTTTCTTCAGAAGTCTAGGCCGTGCACCAGAACATCTTCCGAGAGTTGGCCACTTCGGGCAACACACTCATTTGACGCTAAGCGTCCTTTAAACCACTATGGCTCTTTCAAAGCACATTGGGTTATGGGTGGGGTGTTGTGTTAGAGCAGTACAACGTCCTGCCTTCCTGTGTAGAAACGGACTCTCATATTCTATAGCAAATTTTTGCCTATATAACCTAACGATATTAAAAAATGTTGATAGCGTGACTCAGGATTTTCTTGTTTAAATCATATTATAAGTAAAAAACACTCGTTTTTTTATAAATTGTGGTTGAAAACAAGTTATTAAAAATATAACTACGTAAATGTTATGTTTATATGGAATATATAAACATGTAAAGCCTTTCAAATTAAGGAGATAATACATCTTTTGCGTAAAAACCATACAGCGCCATCTATCGCAAGAAACATGACTAATCAAAGTAAAGTTTCTTATTTTTTAACTTTTAATCCTTTTATTGTTTCATAACACATATTTGAAAAAAAAAAATTGTTTCTTATGTAATACTGACAATGATGTAAGTGCATGTTTTTAATTAAAACTGGAAAATTTTGGTTTACTTTACTTTTTTGAGAATGTTTTGAAAGTTATTTGTTTGTTTAAATATCAATGTTTAGGACTAAACCGTTATTATTATTAAAATTTTGATAGTTATTGTAATAAATGTTCGTAGGATTTCAGTTAAGAGGTGCCATCTGTTCGCTGATATAGGAAGCTTTTGACGCCCTCTGTGCGAAAACATACACGAAAATTTCATTGTTATTTTCTGATAATGTATGATTTTTGCAATCATCGATTGTAGGTCTTGCAGCAACTTGTTTTTTTTTTGGCAAAAGAGAATACAAACAATATATACCTATTGTATATAAATATCTATTGTACTATTAATTCAATGTTAGTAGGTTTACTTTGTTTCAACGCACTTATGTAACCTTGTTTTTTCGTTTCATATTCCAATTTGAATGACTGTATACATTTTCAATTTATCGGAACGCGCTAAACTCAGGAGTTATAAGTCCGATTCAAGAAATCTTTTTTGCACTGAACAACCCTTTCCTGAAGGTTAGTTTACACGGTGGGTCGGGGTATATCGCGGAAAAAAAATGGTACGGGAAACTGATAATAGTTGTACGCGGACAAAGTTGCGGCTGACTGCTAGTATAATCTATCGGTTATTAATACTTATACTTTTTTTTTTAATTCTCCACTATGTTAAAATATATAAAAAAACTCTACCAATTTTTTTTAAACAATTCTACTACTACTAATAATAATAATAATAATAATAAAAAAAAGAAAAATAATAAATGATAGATAAAATAATAATAATAATAACTTGTGTTTATATTAGTTATTTTTATTATTACTAATATTTAAAGGAATCTTGTACATTATTGCTCTGTTGTAGAAGCGTTTTGGTTTTAGATATGTATGAATGAATGAATGAATGAATACACTTTTATTGAACACCACAGAGAAAATTTACAGAGATACAAATACAATAGCACAATAAGGTAGAACGTACAATTTGGCTGTACAATGTACTTAGTAAAATATTTCTAAACGCCTACAATTTTACGATAGCAATGTTTTTTCATGTGCTACGTACACCTTTTCGTCGAGGCTTCCTTTCACTGTTTGAACTTTTGTACATAGATAAGTATTTATATATTATGTAATTTTTTTTATTCTTCATATTAGCCTTTGCTGGTAAGTGATGATGCCGTCTGCGATGGTAAAGGGCTAACCTTTAGGGGTATGGCAGTTACATTTAGTCCAAACCCCTCAAAATACACGCGACATCGTACCGGAACGCGAAATCATTTAGTGACACGTGTTTTTCCTTAGGGTAATTAGCCACGGCCGAAGCCTCCCACCTGACGAGAGAAAATTCGGAAATTATCAATTTCCGAATTGTCCCTGCTGGGGATCGAACTCAGGACCTCCCACTTAAAACAACAGGAAGGTCGTCGAAACTTCCAATATGGCCGCTACCACAAAATGGCGTATGAATGAATGAATACACTTTTAATGTACACCAAAGAAAAAAGTAGTTACAGAGATATAAATACATATCAAGAGTGTACAATTTGGTGGCCTTATCGCTACATAGCGATTTCTCAGGCGTATTACATTTTTTAAAATACCCCTCATTGTGCATATCAAATGAAGGAGCTTGATTAGTATTTAGAATAATGTACACTAAAGTCAGGAGTTTTTTAAAGTTTAATTGTTATGATAAACTAATTAAGACTGAATTTTCTTCGGTTCGATCTTTTTCTGAAATTTGGGTTGCTGTAGGTCGTGGTAGTCGGTGCGTAAAGCGGATTCTCGCAGGTTGAACCTATTATTCCCGCCTCATTCACGAAGCGTTCGTACTCTCTTTTGTCACGAATCGTAGTGATATACTTCCAAGCGACCAGTCCTATAACGCCGGAAGCTATCAGCAAGACTGCACATATTCCTCCGAACTCTGTAAAAGAAATGGCTTGTCTTATTTATTTATTTAATAGTTTTCGCATGTTGCATGTAAAGCTTAAATCCCTTATTTCTTGTATAATTATATATTAAATATCATGAAAAGTAGATAGATAGATAAAGTCTTTATTGCACAATTTAAAAGCGAAAACAAGAAATAACACAACAATAAAAATATATATATAAGATGCGCAAAGGTGGTTTTATCGCTTTGAGCGATCTCCTCCAGACAACCCTTTATGGTAGAGAATTAGGTTAGGGAAAACGGGATAGTGCAACCGGTGATACAATTAAATTAAATACATATAAGTATAATATATACAATATACATACATATAATAAAATAAATAAATAAATATACTACGACAATACACACATCACCATCTAGCCCCAAAGTAAGCGTAGCTTGTGTTATGGGTACTGTTGCTGATAGCTGTTGGATATTTTTATGAATATAATACATATAAATACTTATAATATACAGATAAATACCCAGACACTGAAAAACAATCATGTTCATCACAAAAACATTTTCCATTTGTGGGAATCGAACCCACGGCCTTGGACTCAGAAAGCAGGGTCGCTGCCCACTGCGCCAATCGGCCGTCAAAATATAAATTTAAACATACAAAAGAACATATATACTCTATATCTCAAATAAATCAAATTATTTTAGTCGATTTTTAACTGTCTTATATCCTTAGGCAATTCATTCCACAGATTTACCACTTTCACAGTAAATGAGTTACCATAAGCCATCGAACGACTGGCAGGAACGAGCAACCTGTTATCATCTTTAGCCCGTAAAACTCCGTGGAACTGTTAAAGTAATGCTTTTAAGACTGCTCTTGCAACATAAAATATACAGGGGAGAGCACAGTACGAGTCTTAAATCATTATAGGCACAGTAGTAGTAGTAGAACTATCTGTAAGAGTACAGAGCTCGGGGAAGTACAATTTCTGCCGCTAAGCAGCATTGTAGTTATACAGTGTTCCAGGTTAAAGGGCGTTTACACGAAAGTGTAATTACAGGCACATGTAGTTTTACACCTACGCCTTATGTTGTAAGGTTAAAGATATTAAATAATATATAGGTAACAATTTCCAAGTAATTCATACATAAGTCCGTACACTATAAATTTACATAAAAGGTTAGCTTAGGTTGATGGACACATCACACAGGGTGGCAAGTTGCAGGACGTGTTCCTTTCATGCCCTACGAAGTGTCGCTGTGTTCATAGGCGATGGGCCATAGGACCATCTTCATGGTTAATTAATACTATTTTAAAATCTATAGGATTATATAAATAAATAAATATACTACGACAATACACACATCGCCATCTAGTCCCAAAGTAAGCGTAGCTTGTGTTATGGGTACTAAGATGACTGATGAATATTTTTACGAATAATATACATAAATACTTAGAATATACATATAAACACCCAGACACTGAAAACAGTCATGCTCATCACACAAACATTTTCCAGTTGTGGGAATCGAACCCACGGCCTTGGGTTCAGAAAGCAGTTTCGCTGCAAACTGCGCAAATCGGCCGTCAATTGGCCGTCTGCGCCAATAAAGTTGGAGTGGGAATATAGATAATTACAGAACTCTACAATGCACTTGTCCAGTTTTTTTAGTCGGTTTTAAAATGTCTCTAAATTTTTTCGGCGAGAATATAACTGATTTTCCTTCTGTTGAGTGAGAGGGGATGATAGATAAATAAAAAATAAAATGTTGATCATCATAATCATCTCAACCACGGTACGTCCACTGCTGGACATAGGTATCTTGTAAGGATGTTCACTCGCTACTGTTCAAATGTTGTTTGGTGTGGTAATAATATGAAAAAACATTGATAAACGATACTTACTGTAATAAGTTTCAGCACAATTGGCATTTGTTTGTACTATAATCTTCATACCATAACTGTCTTCATTATACCGGTAAAGGAACGCGGTGTAGCATCCGAGACCAGTTTTAATATTTGGGCAATCGAACCAAGCATCGGCTGAATTATTTGCCGTAGCATTTGATATATAAATAACAGTGGAATTTTCCGAATAATTGGCCGTATTATTTGCCATGTCATTGGCCGAATTATTGCCAGGTAAATTTATGACACCAGTAATATTGATCTCCGTATTAGGCTCGCAGCCCCCTTGGTTCAAATAACATTGGACGATTGGCTCGAGTAATTGGCATTGGTGGCTGTGCCCGGATTTTTCGGAGTATTTCAGTTGGCACAAATCTCCATTGCGTCGCGCGTCCCACGCAGAAGGATCCTTGCATTCGCAATTGTTATATATGCATTCGCCTCGACCGTTGCATTCCTAGAAATTGAGTATAATATAACATATTATACCACCACTGGGACAACGTGGTGGACTTCGGGCTTAACCCCTTCTCATTATGGAAGGAGATCCGTGCCCTGTAGTGAACCGGTAATGGGTTGATATGATGATAACATATTAATAAAATATGTTAAAACTATAGTTAGGTACACAGAATGGGATTCAAAATGATTTATTATGAAAATTAAGCTTAACTTGCTATACTCTGCGAAAAGCAGGAGAAACTGTATGGTGTAATTTATAATTTCTTCAATCCTTATACTCCACACCAAACAGATCTTCGGCATGTACACTCTACAAACGTTTCGCTCTGAAACCGGAACATCCTCAGAAGATGTTGGCTTTGCAATGGATAATTGTTAAGTGAGCTTAATTTTCATAATATATCATGGAATTCCGCAAAGGAACGCCTGCTTCTATCCAATTTTAAAAATGATTTCATAATTTTTGAGGAACAGCTTGTTTTCCTGGGTTAAAAAAAAAAGTAGCTTATGTTACTGTCCGTCCTTTCTACCTATAAACCTTAATAACTTTATATCAAAAAATCTAGTTTATTGGTTTCTTATTTAAGGCGTCAAGGGAAGGCAAACAAACAAATAACCAAACACACTTTCGCATTTGTAATATTATAAGGGAATATTAAGGTAAGCATATTCGAAGCTGACTAGGACACTTAGTACCGTTGTATTCTTTAGGGCGTAAAGGAAGTTAAAACAAACAAACAAACACTAAAAGTAACTAACAAACACTAGTAAACTTAGTACTGTAGTATGTTGCGAAATCCAAGGTTTCGTTTTCATATGAATTGTAGCCGACTTATATCATTTTACCATGTAGTCAAAGTCAAAAGTATCATTATTTAAGTAGGCTTATAGGTGGCACTTTTGGTGCGTACATAACATGAGAATTACACGATAGAGAGATGATGGCGATCACCGTATTCGTAAACATAAAACTAAAGCTACGAGGGTTCCAAACGCGTAACTAACTGGTACCTACTATTCACGGCAGAAGCTACCCATCCCCGACTCCCAAAGACTAACAGATCTGTCAACTTTGTGTATATAGGATAAATAATAAAAAAAATTATAGTTCTAATGTCGATCACTAGTACAAATGTAGCCAATCAAGTATTGTATTATAGTAGTAACTAACGGACCCTGGCGACTTCGTCCGCGTATGAGTCAATCGAGAAGCTAGAATAGATCTGATGTTAACATAATAATCATCGCATCCTAGCTATGTTTCTACTATTATTTTACGATGTATACTGAGTTAGTAAGTTGTCATTATTATAGTTGATATATACATATATACATCCATCCTCACAAACTTTCGCATTTTTAAGGTTAGCATGAATTCGATCGTTATCCCAAATGCCTTGCGACTTGCTGTTATTTTTGAAGAGTTATGTCCTTTACCTCCGCCAATATTTATCAGATCTTCATTAAAATAAGACAATGCATGCTTGATAGTGAAATCGGTCCAGCCGGTCACGCGTGATGGCTTGACCAAGTGATATAGGGATTCATTTTTATATATATTGATAAAGCTTTTTGTGACAGAACTCGTCCGGGGAAGTACTATCACTGTGTTCAGTTCTGCCGCCAAGCAGATTTGTTGCAATGCTGTATTCGAGTCTGAAGGACGTTGTTCTAAGTGTTACAGGTACGTGTTAAGATGTCTCGTATTATGAAAATCAAGCTTAATTTGCTATACTCCACGAACAGCTGGTGAATCTGTATGGTGTAATTTATAATTACTTCAATCCGTATACTCCACACAAGTGTTATAGTGGGTATGCAAACTTAAGAAATAGCATTGTAAGGGTTATCAAAAGCCTACCCTTAAGTATTTATAACTCGTACTAGAGATTTTATTTATTTTATATCATCTACATACCCTGTGCATACCCTCTATGCACGCCACTGCTCCACACCAAACAGATCCTCGGCAATGTACCCTCCACGCACGTTTCGCTCCGAAACCGCTTCGAAAATATTTTTTTTATTTAATTTATTTTAACATCTTTATTGCGTAGTAAAGGAGAAATTACAAATATACTTAAAAAAGAATTAAAAGCAAAAGGCGACCTTATCACTGAAAGTGATCTCTGCCAGGTAACCTTAACGATAGTACGAATAATACATGAGAGACGGGAAATCGCAATTACAATAAACAATACATAAATTTACACACTTAAGTACATACTAAAATTTAATAATTGTTAAGATCTTAACAATTATTCATTGTAAAGTCAACATCTCCTGAGCATGCTCGGGTTTCGGAGCGAAACTTGCGTAGAGGGTACTTTGCCCCATTGGTGTGGACTATACGGATTGAAGAAATTATAAATTACACTATACATATTGTCCTGCTGTTCGCGGAGTATAGCAAATTAAGCTTAATTTTCATAATATATTATGGATTTCCGCAAAGTAACGCCTGATTCTATCCAATACCTATGTCTCAGGTTCATGGACACATGCAAAGAGAAGTATTGCTGTTTATAGGTTATGGTTTTCCACTTAACATTAAGTGGGCCATCTGCTTGACCCTTTAACTATAAGTATGAAAAAAAAAACTTACGGTTTCGCCATCCATGCAATTGTTCTTGGCCATGGAGAAC
Organism: Pararge aegeria; assembly: GCF_905163445.1. Classification (NCBI taxonomy): domain Eukaryota; kingdom Metazoa; phylum Arthropoda; class Insecta; order Lepidoptera; family Nymphalidae; genus Pararge; species Pararge aegeria. The sequence continues at coordinate 16,158,294 of NC_053182.1, forward strand.
CGGCAGTCTTTGCCAGTGAAGTCCGGATCGCAAATGCACTCACCGCATATACATTTACCGTGGTCTGAACACGCCATGTCATTATATTGCGGGCACATATTCTTGTGACATTGGCAGTAGCTTCCTGTATAACTGAATAGCAATCAAATTTTCAAGATACGGCCATGGGTTGCATATACCTACTTACCTAATTATAAATTCATCACACTAATAGTGGTATTTATGCCTAACTAGCTGTCCCCGCGAATTTCATTTCGCCTTAATATATTCTATATCAATGTCTTTATAAAGTACAATACGTAAAACTCATCTTTCTCCGGATTAATCTACCTTTCTAAAGGTCAATTCGTAAATCAACAGTTTTACGATTAGGTATAGACAACATGACGTGCACTGTCAGTTGTGTTTGTTACTAATGAACGGCTAGATATTTGTTTTGATTTTAAATTTTTTTTAAAATATTGAATTTTAATACTTATTTTATTTATCCGGACAAACAGGAATCAAAAAAATCGAAAATAATGAAAATCGGTGAATCCGTTCTCAAGTTATAAATGGTGTAACTAACACGACATTGTTATATAAATATTGATTTACATTATGTTAACAGTTTAGACCAGTAGCGGGTAACTTAGAAGCTAAACGTAGTCTGAGCATCAAACATTAACTCGAGTTGGTTTGTAAGTGGTTTAGACGAGTGAATACATTTCATTCTCACTACATTGCGTTAGAAAACAACAACTTCTAAATTTCTTAACAGTTTTTCTCGGCTTAATATCTGCTTAAACCGGTGGTGGAGTTAATGCGGCCAGACGGATTTGACGTTTCAAAAGTTTTTATAAAGTAGGCCTACTTGAATGAAATGAATTTCGAATCCGAATATATTGCCTATATTGTAAATAGACGCCTCGCAGATCGAGAAACTAAATACACTCTGTGATAATCTCATAATCTGAAAGCACTACCTAATTAATCGATACGACTCTCCAATTTACAAGTTGTGTATTAAACTCCACGTAGTGCTGTCTGGACGCAGAAATTTTAACTTGTAACTTTTTTTTTTATATTGCATATTAATATTTAATGAAGGTTTTTTTTATTTAGTTATGTTTTTAATTATTCTATTTATGTTATAGTGTAGTGCGTAGTGATGGGTCATAAATACCAAATAAATAAATAATATAAAATAATAAATAAATAAGTGGTGAAACGTTAGGACTTCGGCTTCACTTACGGGGGACCGAGTTTAATGTCGATCCCAGCATGCAACTCTTAGCTTTTCTAAGTTACGTGCTTTTTAAGCTAGTAAAAAATTACATAACTGTGAAGGAAAACATCGTAAGAAAACCTGCATTCCTGAGAGTTATCCATAATATTCTCAAAAGTTTGTGAAGCCCACCAAACCGCACTTGGCCAGCGTGGTGGACTAAGGCCTAAATCCTTCTCAACATGATAGGGTGATCGGCTCATATAAATGAAGAGATCATTTACGTTAGTAGATTGAAAATTTTAACGTACTCTTTGTTAATGCAAATGCACTCTCCACATACACAGGCCCCATGCCCGCTGCAAATTATTCCGCCGTCACTTGATGCAGGGGAAATACAAGGCGAGTTGTCGTTTGGATTCATGCCTGGCGACTTTTTGTCGCACTCACACTTTTTACCGGTCCTGCAAATTAAAGTATTCGTGGCAATGCTGTTGTACACAAATCTATAAACTAAACTAAATGGGTGGGTGTAAAATTCGTGTTGTCCTTTTCATATAATTTCCAGTGGAAAGAGATAGCACTATTTTTAAACCAGTCAATTTAGATTTAAATATCAATTTAATTTTGATAAGGGTAATGTGGAAAATAAAGCAGGTAGTACGCTGCGGAAATATGTTGTTACAGCTGATTTTTGGCTATGAATTAAAATTATTCTATTAAGAACTTTTTCATTGCAACATTTGTGGAGACGCCATTCCGAATCGAATGAGCCGAGCCATCGTTCGTATTTTTAGGAGTTTTATCAAGAATTAACACTTTTTTCATCCCAATTTGTTAATAATCATTGAATTTTATATGTGCTAATAGTTACATACTTTTCGAAGTGCTGCGTCGTTCCGAATAGAATAAGTTGTCGATCGTATTTTTAGAAATTTTATTAATACGTTTTTAATTGTTTCACTAGTTAGCAAAAGATATATTTAATATTTCTAATGGCCAGTAGGTAATATAAAGAACGGCAACTTAATTTAACTTAAATAACTTCAGAAAAACAAAAGAGACAGTGTTTTAGGCCCACTAACAATGGTAGCGCTTATTAATCACTTTATATTTTAAAAAAGCAAACAATTTATAACAGCAAATGGGATAAGGATTATATGAACATCTAACCGGAATCACAAAATCAATAAAAAGTAATTTATTGTTTTTTATTGACGTGACAACGTCTTATAAATTGGTTTGCCGGGTGACACTTCAAGAAACTGCGTTACGCTCCGCTCACGTTATGCGCTCACAATGAGAGCGAGTGAGAGGCACGCGTCCCTTCCACTCGGGCATGGTTAGCCCGCCTAAGAGCGAGAGAGACAGACATAAAAAGTGAAAGGCACGCGTCCCTTTGTAGTAAACGCTGTTTCATTGTACGCAAATGTATTGCAAGTTATTGTATGTATATTTGTATATAAATACGTATGTATGTGTAAAAGTAAAAATAAAATTTTGTTAATATGAAATTCAGTGCGAGATTCTTTGTATAAATTAATGTTTTAAATATAATTCTTTGTATAAATAAATGTTTTAAATTGTTACTATTATTTCATCCTTCTTCCTACTATACGAATGAATATTCACATTAAAATTATTTTACCACTCAAAGTCGTTGTCACGTAAAACTTTCGCCCGTATACCGACTTTACAGGCAACCAATTTTTTTTTTCGTTTATTATTCATATTCTTTCAATTTCAAATTAATATGCGCATAAAAAAACGTGTACGCTACGAGCGTTTTTATAATTTGAAAATAGAAACGAAAAAAAATTCTTAAAAATTTACGGTAGTGTCGAAAATGTCGGCTTTTAATATGTAAAAAGAAAGCCCTGTTAAAAATCAACGATATAAATATTTTGGTTTTTGTTAGCTTATTAGGATTTGACGATTCAAACTTATTTTGCATAATATTCATTATAATATATAAAAGAACTTAGGTACTCACCTATCTTCGTTACATTCACATTTGCCGCATCTCAGAGTGCCTTTAGAACTACATTGCGTCGCTTTTTTTGTAACTGAGCAGTTACATGTTTTTATAATATTAATATTTAAATTTAACTTTTCTTTAATTCCTTTAGCAAATAATATACCTACATCAACATTATCAGCTTCTATGTTTTTTAAAAGTGTTACTTTTGTTGTAAATTTCGTTTCTTCGTCAATGTGTATCTGACATTCCTTCAATGTCTTTTCAAGATTGCAAGCGGGACTAAACGAAAGTTTTATATATTCACGCAAGGTAGGGTCCATATTAACTTCTAATTTTAAATACTGTTTTATTTTCTGTAAAAAAGATGTAGGCGCTATTAAATTTTTGTTTATTTATTCATGAAAATCAACAGTGCGTACAAATAAGTATTTTGTACTAACTATAATAGCTTTTTTCACTAACGAGTAACTAGGCATTGCCTAAATAAACCCCAAATTTAAGGAGATTCCTAGGCATACATCAACCATCGACCAATAGTTATAATCAAAGAGTTGGTGAAATGTTTTTTTTATATAGACATCGCCTGAATCATTAGGCATTCTATTTACGCGATATCTAGGGTAACTGAAAGCGCTGCACTTCGTTTCTAGATTTTTTAAAGATATCAAAACCTCTATATAACCGATTTGGTGCAGACGAAGTTGGTCATCTTATCTCTGTGACTAGCAAATACATTGAGGGTTCCGAACTTTGGAATGGTATGTATAAATAGGTTATTATGTGATTAAATAACTAATTCGAAAAAATCGACACTCGTAACTAAGTTTGTTCCTGAAATCTAAAAAAATATACCTAAGAGATGGTTTGGTGGCGTGAAATTTTGAGTTTATGAATTTGGTACTTATTTATAAGAAGTTAGAATTGAAGTTGAAACGACACAGAATTCACAATAATAATTAATAATATTTGAATACGGGTGTTATAAATGTTATTACCTGAAACTGTTCTCTCAAAACATCCAATGAAAATCCCGTTTTCTTAATAACAGAAACTTCTGAATCTTTTACACCTTTTTTCAGTAATGCATTATAACTCCGCTTTTTATTGGACCCCATAAAAATAATTATTGCTTCTTTCTCTGATGCCAATTTGTTGATAATACTAACTGATGGGTAATCCATTTTTAATTCATTTTTGTAGATGCCATGTTCTGTGTAGCAATTCCCGTCGTATGGGCGATATATGCCAGCCCAGTTTGCTTTACCAGCACTACGAAATGGACCGTATGTTAAGACAATTATAATTTTTGTAGAATAATTGCCCCAAAGAATTTCTGGGTCACAACTTATTACTTGCGAGAGTGCGTCTAAAGTGCCTTCTGGTCTGTTTGCGCTAGATCCGAACCACGAATCATTTACTGCGTCCTGAAATTCCTGATAGTTTCTAGTTAATTTTAATCTATTGCGAAAGGAATACGTGCTGTTTACCGGACTGAAAAAAAAAAATTGTAATCACAATATTAAAGTTGCAAATAAATTATTTTACAGTACAAGAAGCGTAGAAGGAGAGTTATACCCTCTCAATGAAAAAAAAAAAAAATGTAATCCGCCATTTTATGTGGCGGCCCTATTGCACTTTTCATCAAACATAGCATAAAAACACTCCCAAATCAAAAAAATTAAGCCTAATTTGCTATACTCCACGAAAAGCAGGAGAATCTGTATGGTGTAATTTATAATTTCTTCAATACTTATACTCAAACAGATCTTCTGCAATGTACCCTCACGCACGTTTCGCTCCAAAACCGGAGCATCCTCAGGAGATGTTGACTTTACAATGAATAATTGTTAAGTGCTTAACTTAAGAGTGTAGCAAATAAGGCTTATTTTTCATGATATATCATGGATTTCCGCAAAGTCAGCTTCTATCCAATACTCACAAATCATCTTTCAAAAACAAAGAAAAAAAACCAATACAAAATCATCGGGAAATACCTTGCCACAAACGTGCGCACATAAATACAACACGCTTTTAACGTTGTTTTTGAGTCGGGTGTTAAAAAAGAGTTATAATAGGCATATTTGTACTGTCGAAATTTATATTGTATTTGTCGGTAGTAGAAAATGTACAAAATAACTACAAAAGGTAACTCAGCTTCCTGAACTCCAAATTTCAACTTATTTGCTTATGTACCTAACATATGAAAAAATATACAAATAAAAAGTTTTTTGTATCTATTTGAGAGAGAGTGGTAGAGTCACTACAAACAGACACACTTGGCGTTTTAAAAGTGCTTATATAAACTATATGATATAAATAAATTTTGTTTTTTTTTTTAAATTGTGGGAGACTTCTGCCATGACTAGTTACCACCCTAACGACGCAGATGTGCCGATAGGCGACGAAGCGATACCGCACGATGCCGTGTCGAAACCATAGGAGTATGTGTATATAACTCTCATACCTCTAACGGTTAAGCCAACTATTATCTTAGACCGCACCGTGAATGATTTCATCCAAGAGCGTTATACCCACAAAGAAAAAGGTAAAATAAAAATGAAAGAATAAATAGTTTCTCTCCAAATATCTCTCAATATTATTGTTTATCGTTAGAAACTACGCACATTTTAATATTTCTGGATTGACACACTGAAGGACAAGCTACAAAGTATAATTTAACATCATATGCATACCTACGTGTGATAGAGAAAAGGTATATTTTGAGGTATTAAGGTCATTGAAATAGCAGAGGAGCTAGGGAGATAAGAAGCCACCCTGAGCCATCCGCCAGTCCGAATGCGTTGTCTACGACCATTTTGGTACTTAAATCCAAAATCAATCTATCACTGATGGAAATATGAAAATAGAGCGCAGGAGAATAAGTAAGATTTCATATTCAATGGTGTTAAAAGTGCTACTGAAGCCATAACTGAAAGCTGCATATTACCCATGGTGTACCACATAACATCAGTAAATTTAACTAAGATCTACGGTGTTACTATCTAGGGACACAACTTACCTATTAAAAGGATCTTTATCTATAAATACTCCAGTTCCAAAGTATACGTATTGTTTTTTTTGTTTAACTTCTTCAATAATTGTTAAGCAGTCATCGATGATTCTTTGCTTCTCTTCTCTCATAAAATTCGTAGCATGGACAAGAAAATACAAATCTACTCGATAATCTTTTGCGAGTTTAATAGAAAAGTCGAAATCGATGGAATCTCCTGGTCTCAAGTCAATTGTAATTTTTTGCGGTTTAATTTGTACAACTTCATCCGTTTTAGAATTGAAGGGCAGCGGGTTTTCGCTTGGTCTCTTGTTACTTTTTGGATTTATTTTATTATCAACACACCATTCTTTAAGATTTTCTTTTTCAGATCTACATCTTGTGCCGTTGAAATGAATCTGAAGGAATTCAAAATTGTGTTATCAATATCAATTTAGGTACCATTATTATCAGGTTCACCTCAGGTTGATTGACACAGGTCTGACCTTTATGGGCGGTGTGTCTTGCATGCCCTACGCTAAAGTGTTGCTCTGTTTATGAGTGATAGTTTTCCTTGATGGTGATCATATGACCTCCGTCCTGCCCAAGAGTTGGAAGTAGCCATAAAGCTTTTCCACTACGCCAAAAAAAAACGGTGAACCATCTGCTTGTTCTATCAATAATGATTTCTTCACCACCACAATATTAATTAATGATGCAATAGGCAGTATACCCGCTACCTATCATCCTCAATCTTTGTTCCTCAGAGCTCTTCTCTTTTATAGGGATGACGGAATGGCTCAAACCAACCGAGCTGCTCCAATAAAGGTTGGCGTGCTTTGACGATACATAATTATCACACTTATTTTGATAAACATTCATGATATACGTCATAGCCACTCTCCGTGGCTTGAGCCAATTTCCTAACACCTTGATTTTAGGATCCCCAATCTATTGTTTTGGTTCACCCATCCCACCCATCTTCTGCTCACGGTAGTACGGCGCGACTAAAGGTATTATAACGGAGCACGGGCAGCAACCACTACTTCGATCTCATTCTTCTGCCAACCCGTCTGCCTAGGTTGGAGATTATGGGATACCCTCCTGTCGGGAGAGGCATTTAGACAAGCAGTGGCTATAGAATATATAGGGTAAGAAATATGCAATGATTCAACTTTTACACATAAACATTTTTGGAAGTAGATTATAATGTTAATGCGATACAATACCTCAGCACACCAAACGCATTTGCTAGAACCTTTGATGCACTCTTCACATGAGTTATAATAATTACACTCATATGAATTTGATGCAAACACACTCTTACATATAAAAATTGTAGAATAAATCGTGATCGATAATATTATATATTTCATTATAATTTGCTTTAGGAATCACACACATTAACAAAGTTGAACTCATTATAAATTCAAAGCGTGCATACTTGTTATTTCCTAAACTAATTGTGGTTAGGGAAGGATAAATTAATTATGTGTTAAGGATAAACGTCCCGTGGCATTCTCTTGAGCGGCAAATAAAATGAAAAATGACACATTTAGCTAGCAGGACCCCAAAACTGCTATTTCAATAGTGTGACAGTGGTCGTTTAATTTTAATTATATTTACATTATTTGTACACCACAAGAAGAAAAAAAAATGACAAACAAGAGGAAACATAAAAAGTAAGATACAAAGCGCGGCCTTGTCGCTTAGCAGCTAGCTCTTCCAGGCAACCTTAGGATAAGGAAAACCAAGAGAAACCAATTGGTGCGGTATATTACTATTACATACATACTCGTACTTACGAATAATTACACAGTAATACTTAGCCAGATTATACACATAGAATAATAAGAATCTAAACTTAAAATAAAACTGTAACTGGAAGACTTCTGTAATACAATCTATATCTGTAAAATATCTGTAATATAAATTAAATATTTTGACCGGGGGTTGCTTTATAATCGATATTGAGTCCAAAACAGATTTTTATTTAATTTTTGTCTGGCTGTCTGTCTGTCTGTCCGGTCATCACGTGAAAACTACTGAACGGATTTATATAAAATTTGGTATAGTGATAGCTGATATTCCGGGTCAACATATAGGATGCTTTTAATCCCGATAAACTATAAGTTTCCTCCGGAAAATGGGATAAAAGTTTTTATCAATTTTACTTCATAGCTCCGATAAATTTGAAACGATTTAAATAATTATTTTTTTATTTGAAAGTGTATACTAACAAGCATGTATTGTCTAATTTTAATAAAGATCTGATTAATATCGTCGGAGATAAAGGATATAACTATTCACAGATAACAGCAAGGCATATGGGGCGATCGAATGCATGTGCTAAAAAAATATAGAAAATGGAAGGCCCAGGTATTCAGATATTCACTTCAATACCCACAATGTTCAGGATGGCACTTAGATCTTTCATTAATTAACAGTATTATTGAAGCTAAATACCTAGTTTCTCATATTAAAGTATTAATTTTATAAAAGACATCATTAAAGCCCACCAACCTGCTTTAGAGCAGTGTTGTGGGTCTGTACTCTATAAACCTGACTTCCCAAGGAGTGAAATAAAACAACTAGACTGACTCTAATACTGTATATTAGGCTTCTCTATAATTCATATTACTTATTACCTTCAAATGACTCTACTACCAGTTCGGAATGCTATCTTCGGCAGAGAAGACCACTGGCAAGAAACTCTACCGTTGCTCTTTTATTCAATCAATTAAAACAAGACTTATAAACACAATTACAACATTATCATATGTTATAACGCTAGGCCCTTTGATACAAGACATATAAGACAGGTCAAACATAACTACTATTATCACTTATAACATCAGGACTTTTGAAACAAATTGTTTGTATAGAGCAACGTATGCTACATAAGCTATCTGTATGAAATAATGCTAGGGCTCCATATATGATACCTGAATAACCCAAAGGATATAAGAGATATACTTATCTGATGCTACATCAGGTACAACCATAGTACCGACAACTTTTAACAACTTATCTCAACACCATCACCAGTATATACGACTCTTGTTTTGTCACAACAATATTTCGTTAAGTATGTCGTTTCCATTATAAATCATCTATTCCCAATTTGTAACGTTCTATCCACAATACTTTACTTAATCTTCTATTCTCATTTCATTAATTTTAATCTGTCCTCACTTTTCTTTGCCGCCAATCTCACTTGTCAAACTCGCGTCTCCCGCCATAGATCCTATACTTTTATTTGACAGTCTAATAAAGTCCATTATTCTATTTTCAATACATTATCAATGAGTATACAAACTATGATTTGTTGATATATTTAATATAATCATCGGGTTTATCATAGATAAAGTGCTGTAATTCCCTATTTCCTAACACGGCCATTCTGACAAGTACTTCGTTCTCGAAGTACATAGGGTTATTCTTTTTAGGTATATGTATTGTATCATAAGTCTTTAGGTTCAAAGAACATCCTTATAAGTACATCATCTTATGTACACCTCTATAACATTAGTTCAAATGGTATATAAGCATAAAAAATCATCAAATCAGTTACATTCTGTATACACTTTTATCAATAAACTGTAAACAATATTTTATCAAAAGATAGGCATAATCATAACATTTTATAATTAAAGTGAAAGAGACCAAAAAAATTTTCATTAAAATTCCACACCATTTAACATATTACAACAATATAATACTTCTAATAAAGTAAAATGATTAATTTTCAACAATGTAAATCATAAATACTCATTTTCATTTATTTTGTACATTTTAACATGTACAATCACAATCCAAATATTTCCATCTCAATATAAATCTCAAAAAATTTATCCTTTTGCCTCTAGTCCAACTTTATCAAAATATCCACACAGGTAATTGTATTTCCCATCAATTCTGTCATTAACATTGTTAGTCTCATTTAGTCACAGATGCAATCGGTACAGTCTAATAGTCAAACCAATATATACCAAAACACCAACACCCACTGGTGATATCAACAACATCATCACTCTCAAGTGATATCAATAACATCATCACCCACTGGTGATATCAACAACATCATCACTCTCAAGTGATATCAATAACATCATCACCCACTGGTGATATTCATATTTTTTCCACACTGTCCAAGTCAAGTAATATATAAGATAAATATAAATAAATTAATATGAAAACGCTAAGATGGAATTATTTCTATTAGTTTACATCTTTTTTTTTATCATCTCATCATAAAAGCCAAGGTATATTCAATGTTTGTTCAATTGTTATTTCTATTATTCAATGTTTTATTTCAATCTAAACATCAATTAAACCACCTGTTTAACAGAATCATTTATCATGTAAGGACTCTTAAAATTTCACATAAAATTTGATAATTTAAACAACTGTAAACCTAAGTATAATCTAATTATTTATAATGCAACTAATATATTTTCCTTTGCAGCAGCAACATTAATTTAGTTTAATATTGTATTTTATTTATATCATTTTTAAAAACTTCTCTCAACATCATACTGAAAGATCACTGACCTAACCTAACCCACAACATTTAAGCTGACTCCTAATTCTTTTCTTCACACAACCCAACATAGAAACTAAACTATTTCATTTAGCTATTCAGTAGTAATTTTCCCTATATGTATTGTTCTGACACATAATCATATTCTATTCTATTCTACCAAGAAATTTTGATTTTTTTTTTTTGTTTTGTTTTGTTTTTTGTGTATTCTTTTATATGTTCTGAATAATTTACACAATCTCTCCTATCTCGGCTTTCCTGACAAGTACTTCGATCTCGAAGTACATAGAAAAGTTCCTAAATAAATGTTAACAGCTCAGCTAACCTGACTAGTTGCTCAATATAAACTTGAAATCTTGTATGTAATAAATAAGAATTAAAAGAAAAATCTATTACACATTCCGTTCGGCTAACCTGACCAGTTAATTTATTTTAGCCTGGACAGACTTATAAAATAAAACTTAGCACAAATTCCATTTGGCTAACCTGACTAATTAAATAAAACTTGATAATTCAAATTTATCAAACTCATTACACATTCTGTTTGGCCAACTTGACTAGTTGGTTTTCACAAACAAACTTAAATCAATTCTATTTTGGACTTAATCATTTCAGCAAAATAAACAAAGAGCCACTAGGCCATATCAGTTTCAGGTAATAAGTACTATCTTTCAAAAGTAGAAACCACAAAAAGAAAAGATAAATAAAAATATCACATCAATTGGTTCCCCGGACCACATATCCTTCAATGGAATTTTACCAATTCTGGTGCTCTGTCTCCAGAGTGTTTCTGTTTTAGCACATACCAGCTATTAGTTAAGACATCATCAAAAACATCAAACCATGTACTGTATCCACATTTGCCGGGATGGTTATTAATTGGTTCCCCGGACCACATATCCTTCAATAGAATTTCAACAAGCATGGTGCTTTGTCTCCAGAGTGTTTCTGTTTTAGCACATAGCAGCAAATACTTGAGGCATCATCAAAAACATAAAACTCTTTACTATGTCCACATTTGACGGGATGGTTCTAAAAAAAGTAAATCTGCATTAGAGAAAGGCATAAATTGGACATGAATAGGATCCAACTTCTGATGCTAAAAAAATATAGAAAATGGAAGGCCCAGGTATTCAGATATTCACTTCAATACCCACAATGTTCAGGATGGCACTTAGATCTTTCATTAATTAACAGTATTATTGAAGCTAAATACCTAGTTTCTCATATTAAAGTATTAATTTTATAAAAGACATCATTAAAGCCCACCAACCTGCTTTAGAGCAGTGTTGTGGGTCTGTACTCTATAAACCTGACTTCCCAAGGAGTGAAATAAAACAACTAGACTGACTCTAATACTGTATATTAGGCTTCTCTATAATTCATATTACTTATTACCTTCAAATGACTCTACTACCAGTTCGGAATGCTATCTTCGGCAGAGAAGACCACTGGCAAGAAACTCTACCGTTGCTCTTTTATTCAATCAATTAAAACAAGACTTATAAACACAATTACAACATTATCATATGTTATAACGCTAGGCCCTTTGATACAAGACATATAAGACAGGTCAAACATAACTACTATTATCACTTATAACATCAGGACTTTTGAAACAAATTGTTTGTATAGAGCAACGTATGCTACATAAGCTATCTGTATGAAATAATGCTAGGGCTCCATATATGATACCTGAATAACCCAAAGGATATAAGAGATATACTTATCTGATGCTACATCAGGTACAACCATAGTACCGACAACTTTTAACAACTTATCTCAACACCATCACCAGTATATACGACTCTTGTTTTGTCACAACAATATTTCGTTAAGTATGTCGTTTCCATTATAAATCATCTATTCCCAATTTGTAACGTTCTATCCACAATACTTTACTTAATCTTCTATTCTCATTTCATTAATTTTAATCTGTCCTCACTTTTCTTTGCCGCCAATCTCACTTGTCAAACTCGCGTCTCCCGCCATAGATCCTATACTTTTATTTGACAGTCTAATAAAGTCCATTATTCTATTTTCAATACATTATCAATGAGTATACAAACTATGATTTGTTGATATATTTAATATAATCATCGGGTTTATCATAGATAAAGTGCTGTAATTCCCTATTTCCTAACACATGCGTATCATCCTACCAATATTATAATTGCGAAAGTTTGTGAGGACGGATGTATGGATGGATAGTTTGGAAATAAAACTAGACCTGGTAGATGGCGCTGCAATTAGTTTCTAGATTTTTTTAAGATATTAAAACCTAACCTAAATAATACAGTTGCGAGGTAATATATCTGCAGATGACCGATTGAATCATTGATTTAAAGGTTATTTAATTAATTGTAAAAAATTGTATAGATATTTTTTGACAATAACAATGTTGCTTAGTAAAAAATCTATAGATTACGGATAGATTGAATATTGAAAATGTTGAAATAATATCTGCACTTAATATCATTTGTTTGAATATTTGGCACTTCCAGTCCGATTGAAGCTTTACATTTGCTATTTGATTTATTGAGGTAGTTGTAGACTTTGTAGCTGTATGCTGTGTCCCGTAATTCACGCGGACGAAGTCGCTGGGCACATCTAGTACTTCAATAACTTTTTATTGTACATAAAAAAAGTCAAGTATCGGGAGCAGGGGGATGACTTCTGTTTCTATATGTAAAAAACGTAGGCTTTAAATCTTAAAAAACCGTCCTCAAAAGTCAACACAGCAATATTATGATTTATAAAAGAAACACATAGAATGGTCTTACGACATGATAACGCCCTTCTTACAACCTTAACGAAGGTAATAATGGTGTAAACACTATATTTATTAAAATTTTCATTAATACATTGAATCTTAAAAAACCCTTCCCCTTAACACTTGTACACACATCTGATCCAATTATATAACAGGAAAATAGGAGTACGCTGTGTAGTGTAATAACATTCAGTTTTCTATATTAAAACTATTCCCAGCGACTTCGGATAACTAGAACCGTTAGTTTCCTTGGAATAAAATGTATCATCAATAAATATTTGAAAATTTAATTTATGTACATAAAAATATAACAAAATTCAAAAAGAAAGTGGACTGTAACAATATTAATGTTAGAAGTACAAATAAATTTGTAGTGCAGTTTACTAGGCTGCAAGAAATTAGTAATTAATTTAAGGGTAGTTGTACCTATATAATTTTATAATGAACTAGCTATTGCCCGCAACTTCGTCTGCGTTTGATTTTGTTTTTAAAGTATTCAGTATCACTAAGCCTTAAATGAGTATAGTAGTATATATATATATATATATATAACATGTGACTGTCAATTAATTATAGACAAATAATTTGCAATAAAATAAAATTGCGACTATAATTAAAGATCTAAGCTATCCTATCTCTTAAGTTGGACCAGAATGCTGACGGTGTGCCAATTTAATTTAAAATCGGTTAAGTAGTTTAGGAGTCCATCGCGGACAAACATCGTGACAGGAGATTTATATATATTAAGATTACCAGATGAAATCCTTGAGATGTCTCTCACTAAGTTCAAACCTTATACAAAACGTAAGCTAATAGAAAAATCCTATTATAATATTAATGATTAAGTGTATGTTAAAAAAGCTTGCGTATGAAATTTTTAACTCGACTGTGAGATGGTGATACCAAAAAAACCTGGTTAACTTTGTTGCGGGCTCTTCTTAGGCCAGGGCACGTTTGGATTCCTCCGAGCTTTAGTTTATTCCTCCTAGCTTTAATTTTAAGTTAACGAATGCAGTTATCACCATCACTAACGTAAGTGTAACATGTTAAATGTATGAAAGCTTCATAAGTACCTGTGATAAGATCTACATGAATAAAACATTTTTGAATTAATCCTACGTCCGTCTGAAGGACGCAAGCAATCTGTCAAGATAGGTGTAGTGTTAGAGCCAAACATAGGTACCTCGCCAAAACAAATAGACAGACCCAGTTTGGCATATATAATAATATATATATATATATAATATTTAACTAGTCTAGACTCTAGAGTGACTAGTATGCTACAGGCCTAAAACCCAGCCTAACATAAAACAGCAGATTGAAATCGTATCAGGTTTACGACGTTAACGAATCATATTAGATTTACCATGTTATAGAATAATAATAGGTTTACCACATCATAGCATCAAAGTGCGATGCAACACTCTAACTTAACTATTAGAGTATCTCTCCGAATAATCATAAAGGTATACTATCGCTCCGTTACATTATTTTAAATAACATCCGTTCACAACACTACGTAAAGAGGAAAAGTATTTATTCTTTAATAGTAATTTCCATATTCCACTTCTTTAAAGTTCTTTAAAGTTTTAAGTTCAAATTACTAGGAGTATTTAATTTATCTCCCAAACTTTTGGGTCCAGAATGCCTTTACAATACTAGAACTCCGGCTTCGGAGTGTTGAGCGTCCAATCAAACCACCCCTCATTATATATATATAATCGCAGGGCGAGACGGACCTACGGCTAATATGAAAAATTTAGACGTTGTGGTTTCAAGATGCTGGAATAGCGACCTCGCACTGGACGAAGTGGATGAATGACATCAAGCGAATCGCAGTTAGTCGGTGTACCCAAGCGGAACGAAACCTAGTTATTTGGAGATCTAGAGCTTGTTGACATGATGATTATGACGATTATTTAGTATTATATTGTTAAAATATAGTAGGTATTTCCTCTTATTAACGCTTCTCAGATAAGCTGGGACTTTATAATTTGGGAAAAATTGTGTGAACACACCAAGCGCACGGGCGCTGCCACTCTAAGCGAAGGCACGATTTAATTACCTAAAAATTCGGACCTTAGTTCGGATTTAAGTTAAGCCTAGTGAGGTAGGTGACCCATGGCGACTTTTTGCAGCAATACAGCAATAACATTTGTCAGCGTGCGTACCTGTATCGTTATTTTTGGACATTCGCCCCAATTGCAACGCACGACTGGAGCGTATCATACTTTTTGCTCAGTGGATTTTTGCAGCGCTACCCTGACTGTTGCTACCTATGTAATAGTACATACAAAGCGCAACGAGACACAAAGCTTAATTAACAATAGGCGGGGCATAACATAGCTTTAAGAACGGATGGACGTCTGGGTCCTAAGGTACTAGAATGGGAGCCCCGCACTGTTAAGCGCATTCGACCCCTAACAAGGTGGACACAAGACCTTAACTTAAGACATAAGTTAAGACATTAATGGACGTCAATCGGTTTATATGATTATGGTGATGATTAAGATACAAGCAGCATGTCCGCGATGTCTTCCATTTTTGCAAAATTTCTGATATTCCATGAGAGGAAAATCTTCAGATCGCTACGCATTTTATCCTGGAAAATCCCGAAAATAGCTACTAAACATTAAATTTCAATAATATTAAGTCCTTAAAGTAGAAAATATAGATTCTGAACCTCATCCTCATCATCGTTATAATTAACTCAACCGATAGACGTCCACTGCTAGAGAAAGGCCTTTTGAAGCGAGTAGGTGCTTCTAGCGGTTGATGCATACTTTTGATCCACTACAAGTTTTAACGACTATTACTACAAGTTAATGATAATAACCGGGACTAATAGCTTAACGTGCTCTCCGTGGCACGGGGGCAGACACCGCCAATTTTCTAACTAAAAAAAAATTTTGGCTAAAAAACACAATACCTTATATAATTTTTGGCCCGACCCAAAATTCGAACTCGTCCTAAGTTCGTGATCATTAACGTGGCAGTCCGTCGTGTTATTAAGTATTGTGCCGAGGCAAATGTGCGCTTGGTGTGTCTTATACCTTTAAATATGTGGTTTCGGTTATGCGTAATAGGAATTAAACGGACGTGACATGTCAAAGTAGCAGACCGGCTGCAGGAAATTCCACATAAATGTATATAATTAACTTGCAATGAATACTTTATCATTGGTTTTAATACTATACGTAAAAGTTTGTTTGATATCATGCCAATCTCAGTGTATAAAATTTAAAAGCTGCAGTGAATGTATTACCAGCACGGATGAGATATGTGTTTGGTGTTCAGCGGTAAGCAAAATATTTAATTTTAAATAGTATTAAGAATAGAATAGAATAGAAAAACTTTATTGCAACACAACACAATAGGAAAAATACAAGGCAAACAGTAATAGTACTTAGTGCTAGGTAAGACGGTTTTATACGTCTGATAATTTTAACAAACAATCTTTCTTCCGCTCTTCTACAAAAATGGCTGTTTTTGTAGAATAGCGGAAGTAACCTTAACCGCGTTCGCGTCGCCTGCTTGCGCTATTACTTAGCCGGCTCGACAGTAGTCGAGTAAACGACGTAAAATTTATTCTTTGTACTTACGTTACGGTTAATGAGATAAAGTCACACACGGTATTAATCAAGAATTCCTAAATATTTTCAAATGACAATGTTAAATGGTGATAACAAAAAGGCCACCCGGCCAAGATTGTTGTGGGCTTCTTCTTAGACCAGGGCGTGTTTGGAACCCTCGTAGCTTTACTGCTACTATTTACATTTGTATGTAACAAACGTATTAAAGGTGCCAGTTACGTGCGTACTTGAATAAAGAAATATTTGACTTTGACTTCGAAACTTTGGAACCATTCAGGCACCGAACAAAGTGATAATTAAATAAAATTTATTATATATTTATTATAAAGTAGTTATGCATTGAACGTTTTTACCACTAGATCCTAATCAAAAACTAAATCTAAGATAAGCATCAGCTGCTGCATGATTAGAAAAAAAAAGGTGGTCGATAATAAAATTGATTTCCAACTTATTCAAATTTTCAGAAAGATCATATCGGTCATAGATGTCATTCAGAAAGTGTAGTAGACTGGTGTAAGGAGCCTGTATATGATCCTAAGGGATACGTTATATCTGTATTAAGTGAGCCCTTTAACGATGGAAAGGAAGACGCACGAGTAGTACAGCTGATGCCACAAGAAATGAAAATTAAAGCTCGGATTAATGTTCCTTTCAAATTTGATATGTATTACAAGCCAGCGAAAGATTATCCTCTGGATGTCTACTTTTTATTTGATTCATCGGTCACAATGAAAGCTTATATAGATATTCTTCAAAAACAAGGCACAGAGATCTATGAGGGACTGACAAATATTACCAACAACGTCCAATTAGGTGTTGGCAGTTTTATCGAGAAGCCCAGTTTACCTTTTGTTTCGTATGTATATAATTTGTTATATAGTTTTAAGAGAACTGTTATATTTATAAATAATTCAGCTTTTATTCACCCTCTAAGTTATATGGAACGACTCATAAACGGGTTAAAGAAGAAGAAACACTTTACTGCGCGTATAAAACACAGGAAAAGAAACAGTAAGGTAAACTGTAACTTTCTAATGAATAGTGGACAGAATCATCATTCGACGCTTCATTACGGCCGCTATATAGCGGCAACGAAAGTATAAAAAAAAGAGTAAAAAAAAAATCCGGGTCCAGTATAATTTGACGAATCTGATCACCGTATAATCAATCGAAATACCCTATCTTCATACTCGTATTAGGGACCTGTATCGTGTCAGAGCGTCCGTGTCGGGATCACGTATCATGACTGCATATCATACCCGGACTGCCGTAGCCTGCATCGAATTTTTCATTATTAAACATCAGTTTTGTTTTGTCCACGTTCATCTTGAGGCCTACTCATCTAGAAGAATAGCTAAGGCTACACAGCATTTGTTCAAGATCCTGCAGCGACTATGCCAATAACCCAATGTCGTCTGCAAATCGCAAGTGTGAGATGTATTCGCCATTTATGTTAACACCTCGACCTATGCAATCCAGTACCTTGAATATATCCTCGAGGGCAGACTTAAAAAGTTTCGGGGAAGTAACGTCTCACTGTCTCACTGTCTCACTGTCTCACTCCTCTTCGAATGGGGATTGGTTGTGTTTGATGTTCTTGGAAGCCACTAGGCTATCAACGCTTCAGAATTACAGTAAAACGATCAATCTATCGATCCACCAATAGTAACCAATTGTCCACTGGGCCAGCGTGGTTGACTACGGCCTCTCCCCCTCTCCGGCCTCTACCCCTTCTCATTCTGGGAGGAGACCCAAGCCCTGTAGTGGGCCGGTAATGTAGTTATATGATGATGATGATGTTGATGATCAATCTATAAAAGGTTAAAGTATTTCAATTTGTGAGTATAAATAAACTTTCATTTCCAGCATCCCAACACAGACATCGCACGCTTTTAAGAACTACTTGAAGTTAACCAACAAAACGGAATTATTCAAAAAAGCTTTGCTTGAAGTTGAGATCGGTTCTAACAATGACATTCCCGAAGCAACTTTAGATGCTTTGATGCAAGCTATGGTCTGTGAAAATCACATTGGGTGGAGAAATGGATCCCATCGCATTATACTTGTTGGTACTGATGCTAATTACCACTCCGCGTACGATGGTAAATTTGTTGGTGCAATAATACCCCACGATATGAAGTGCCATTTGGATAATAATATTTATGACAAAGACTCCCTTAAATTTGACTATCCATCCGTAAGTCAGATCAATAAAATAGCATCGGACGGAAAAATAATGATTATATTCACCGTACCATTACCGTGGAAAGGAGATTACGTGGCTCTTACAGAAAAAATTAATAACGCTAAATATGTTCATTTATCAGAGGAAAACGAAGTAGTTAATATGGTAATAAATGAAAATCAGGTGAGTAAACAAAATAATATGTATTTGTTACTTTGCACATAAGTATTTATTTATTTATTAAGAGCACTAAAACAAACAAATAGTGTGCATATAACACGTTTAAATATACTTACAAGCACTAATATGCACGTCTATTACAAGTGCACATAACATTTGCAAAGCGTCATGTTAATAAACAAAAAATAACACAGTTGACAAAAAATACAAAATGATAGGTATAATACCTTTAACGTTGTAATTTTCTTCAGAAGTATGCCTTCATAAGTAACTGATTATTATAATATAGTTATCATAGTTTCATACATAGGTACGCTATACTACTTATAAATGCGAAAGGGTGTTTTATTATTTGTTTGTTTGTCCGTACTTTATGCCCCAACTAGGCAGACAATCGACCTGAGTTTTGGAATAGAATATGTTGAAAGCATGAAGAGTAACATAGGCTACTTTTTATTCGAGAAAAACGAACGGTTCCCACGGGATTTGTAAAAGATCGTAATAAAAGAAGACGAAGAAGCCGGCAAATGCTAGTGAACATTATTTAAAATAAAAGGACACTTGCCAGATGTATATGGAGCCTGGGAGGCCTCCTTGTGCAGTGCTTTAGTTAAATTATGAAATTAAATTGAGGGTTTCGAATGGCGTACTTTCTATCTCGTTTAACAATCTATTAATGTTACCGATGCACCGATCTTGGTGAAATTTTGCTCAGATATTTTGCATTCTGAAGACGGGCATAGGTTATGTTTTTCCTGCAGGGCTAGCACGGGTGGGAGATACAAAATTATATCCCTAGCTAAATCACTGGAACATGGAATAGGAGAAGTTTAACCCCGTTTATTAATACACATATATTATTTGGATATTATTTCCACTTGTGCGCCAGTGCTCTGAGAGTTTATAAAGCACTGGGAGAAGATAAATTTATATTCTTTCCCCGGGGATATAATTGTCTCCAGCCCATGCTAGCCGTGCTGGGGGATTAAAAATAACGCAAGAAGCGCAGACAAAGTAGTTGGCAACAGCTAGCTATATATCTATACTTATAACTATGTAACGGGTAGAATTCTCCACAGATTAGAAAAAATATTATTGGAGGGCACTCTTTAACCCATACTGAGCCCAAAACTGTATTTTTTTCATTCGTATCTTTCTGACTGTCTCTATCTGGGCCGCGCGTCACGCTGAAACTACTGAATGAATTGAGGCCACCAGAACCAGAGCGGCCCAAACCACAATTTGTGATATATTAGTTGACCACGGCAATGCTCCTTTTCAAACCCTTAAGTTCATAGCCAGAGTGGCTCAAAGGTAATTTCAGTAAACAATCATAGATGGCGTTAAAAAAATTGTTCTGGCATTTTGATTCTTAAATGAATATTAATAGAGCATAGTGGCCCAGATCACTTGAGTCACTATAGTATCTGCCGCCATTACGGCTCATGTGACATGGGCCACTCTGGTCTTTGGTACTTACGTGTAAACATTTTTGGTGTTGTGGGTACAAAACTGGTGTTTTTACGCAATAAGTGTGTATAGATTAGTTATTAATCTACGTGAACGTGCGGAAAGGTGTTGGCGGTACAGCAATAAGCTTAAGAGGTAAGAATACCTGTTATTAGTCAGATATTTTCTTGTTTTTTCGATGTCAATAAATTGTAACCTACAAATTAACTTAATTTTTACTATTTTTGTTTCGAACAGATCTAGCAGGAGCTACAATGATTGAAACTGAGAATGAAGCTGCTGAAAACATTGAGGATGACATACTAGGTAATTCTTAGTTTTAAATGTTGAGTTTTCGTTAGGTTATTATTTAATTTGTTACTGTATTTTCATTGACTATTTTTGTTTGGGCCAGACCCAGCAGAAGCTACAATGAGTGCAACTGAGAATGAAGCTACTGACAACATTGAAGGTGACTTACGTGGTAAGCTTACGTTTTTAGAGTTCCGTAATAAAACAATGTGGGATTTTTTTTTCGCGTATTAGACTATTGAAGGAGGCGTTCTTGGATAGATCTTTTGAAAAAAATTGAGGGTGCTTATGAGAAGTTTTAATGTTAAGTTTTCGTCATGTATGTAGGTTGTTACTTACTTTTCTGATTTTTATATATTTTAGCTATTAATTTACGCTATAATAATTAGTTAATAATTTTATTTTTGCAGATATATTTGGATTGAGTCCGGTGGAGCCCTATGAGGATTCGGGTTCTGAGTATGTCCCAGAACAACGTAGCAGGAGCTCATCGAGGAGTTTACAAGACATTCTTGGGGACTCGTCTACTGAAAACAATGAAGAGGGTCAGCCATCTTTTTCAACAAACAAAGATACAAGGAAGCGTATGCGCAAAGAAAGTTTATGGAAAAAGAATGTGAGAAAAAATAAACGAGCTAGAGGTGAGGCATACGTAAATACAAAAGGCGTTCTCATTCCTGCTAAACAAATAGATACAGGTCTTCAATGCACCTGTAATCAAAAATGCCATGACAAAATTGTACATGACAGACAAAAACAACTTTTTTCAAAGTTTTATGCCCTAGCAAATTTTGATTTGCAAAGTGCATACCTATATTCACTCATACATGTCGTGATAAAAGCAAGGTCTTATGTGAGAGTTAGAGATACCACATCGGATCGGGTAGCTGGAAACGTCACATCGAAGCCCAAGGAATTTTCTCGATTGTATCACTTACCAGAGGCGAATGGAAAACATATTCGTGTGTGTAAGTCATTTTTTAAGCAAGTTTTTAAAGTATCGGACGGACGCCTTACAAGGGTTCTGAAAAATAAGCCTCTTGGCGATCCCGCTCCCATTGATAAAAGAGGCCGGCACATTCCGTCGAATAAAACTCCAGAAACAAAAGTAAACGAAGTAAAGGATTTCATCAATACTTTTCCGAAATATGATTCTCACTACACAAGACACAAAAGTGAATCGAGACAGTACTTGCCTCCTCACTTAAATTTGTCAATAATGTACTCTGAATACAAAAGTAAGGTTGCAGGACCAGTTTCAAAATACATATTCGAAAAAATATTTAATGAAAATTTCAACCTCACATTTCATGCTCCAGTAACTGACTCATGTAAGCGATGTGACAATTTCAAAGTAAAAATTGACGCTTGCGATAACAACGAGCTTTCTAAAAAAAATGAGCTTACTATCGCCAAAGAACTTCATTTGCGAAAAGCAGAATCTGCGATGAAAAATTTAAAACTTGACATGCAAAATGCGAAGCAGGATAACGATACTACCGTTATAATCTTTGACTTAATGAAGACTCTCCCAACACCAGTAATTTCAACTGGTATTTGCTACTACAAGCGTCAGTTGTGGACCTACTGTTTAGGCATTCATAATGCTGGTACAGACGAAATGTTTATGTATGTCTGGGATGAATCGACAGCATCCAGGGGACCACAAGAAATAGGTTCATGCCTCCTAAAATTTATCAGAGAACATGTACACACAAAGAGGCTAATCATGTACTCTGACCAGTGTGGCGGGCAAAACCGCAACATAAAAGTTGCAGCGTTATGTATGCATATTGTTTCTAGTCCTCAATTTACAGTGG
The DNA here is from genome assembly GCF_905163445.1 of Pararge aegeria. NCBI lineage: Eukaryota > Metazoa > Arthropoda > Insecta > Lepidoptera > Nymphalidae > Pararge > Pararge aegeria. The sequence goes on from NC_053182.1 coordinate 16,181,326, forward strand.
AAAATATAGACCACAAATTTACGGTCAGCGGACATTCTTTTTCATCTTGCGACCGGGCTTTTGGCTTGGTGGAAAAACAAAAGAAGTATTTCCCAGACATATACGTTCCCGAACATTGGAACAATGTGATATTAGCAGCAAGAAAAAAGAAACCTTTCAAAATTGTGGAAATGAAAGGAGATGACTTTATATCCACCAAAGCCTTGGAAACTAATATCACAAACAGGAAGATCGGCGTTGATCGAAGTAAAGTTGAATGGCTTAAAATACAGTGGCTTTTGTACAATAAAAGCCATCCATTCTCGATGTTCTTCAAATATTCCAACGAGCCAGAAGTTCTTTTCGCAGAGGTTAATTTCAGCAAGAGGTCATCCAAAGATACGTCAAACTTTGAACTCGAGATTTTATTTCCAGAGGGAAGAAAAATCAGCCATGAGAAAAAAAAAGACCTTCTATGCCTTTTGGAATATGTTCCACCTATCTATCACCCTTTCTATGAACAACTCAAAGTCTCCTCCAATGCGGGGAATGAACTAGATGGTGCAATTAGTGATTCTTCGACTGATTAACTGACTGGCTAATTTAATACTTTGTCATGTTATGCCTAAGATAGTCTTAAGTTGAAATAAAAACTATAATAAATTAATAATATATGAGTTTAAGATAAATCTAAAGTTTAATAAAAATTACACAGTAATAAAGGAGCTAGTTCTGAGTTTAATTTGTAGTATTTAAGTTGAAAAATGACAATTTGCATTTAAATTAATAAAAAAGGTGATAAGGTTCATACATATTGGCCTATTATTTATACACTGTTTATAAATATATTGTCAATGCTAAGTGCCATAGTGGCCTATCTGCAAAAAAAATTACAAATAACAAAAATACTGATTATTTTTACAGTTCATCTAAATTTTATCAATAACTAATATCATATTTTACAAATTTTGAATACAGTGTCTATGATTTTTTTTTTAATTACATCTACTTAAAATTTCACCTTAACTATTTTGGCACATATCCACATAATAGTAGCTTGTGTTTGGGTCACTCTGGTTCTGGTGGCCTCAATTCATACGCGATTTGAGGTCATACTACGAGGTTGGACATAGGATACTTTAAAACCGAAATTCAACTCAGTTCCTTTGGGAGAGGGGATGAAAGTGTTTGACGATTTTACACCATAACTCCGACAAATTATAACCTATTTAAATAATTATTTTTGTACTATAGAGGTTATAATGTGTTAATTTTGCCCAAACTTTGTGTGGATCTGATGAGTGTGATTGGAGATAGAGGACAGAACTCCTCAGCGGACAACAGCGAACCCCTTATTTAAGGCTTAGCGATACTGAATAAGTACTTTAAATTTTTTTAGAACTAAAACTAAATTGAATGCCACATCAAAAAACAAAATCAAACGCAGGCGAAGTCGCGCAACAGCTAGTAGGCACTAAAATCACTTTATGACCAATATGAGCGGAGCATCAATAAAAATGTTGCAATTATAGAAAAAGTATTCCTTTAAAGAGCAATGTGAATGACGGAATTGTTCCTCTTTTTATATTTATTTAATATTATGTCCATCATTTAATACGCGAACGAAGTCACTGGGGATCGTTTATAATTTTATAATATGGATGTTACTCGTAAGACACTGTGGAAGTCTATTTACACGGGTTTATTTTTTTAAATATTTTTTTTTGTTTATATAGAAACTTGTCAGCAGTGTACAAATATATGCGACGACGGAACCCTCTATTAGCTTAACATTTGAACCGGACTGTACTCTTAAAGACAAATGTTTGTATAACCACAAGCCATTGCAAGTTATTGGCACACTAATTCTCAAATCACTTCCTGAGAGTGGCAAAAGTGAATATAAGGTTAAAATTGGACCGGTCTCGATAGCTGAAAAATTAACGTTACACGTAGAAGCAATAGCCCAATGTGATTGTGAGAAGCCAGATCAGGGTGAGAAGGATTCCGATTTATGCAGTAACGCTGGGACATACCAATGTGGCATTTGTCTCTGCAACAAAAATAGGTAACTGGTTTGCTAAAATATAATGGTAATGTAACAACAACATTTATAACTTAACAATACTAACCTATGTACTAAAATAAAACGAAATAATATCTAAAACGTCTTCGGAAGAACCGCAGCGAGGCATAGTGCCCAAGATACTGGCAGCAGTTGCGTATATAGAGGGTATGCACAGGCTATGCAGATGATATAATATGAAGAAAATCCAGAGTAAGAGTTATAATAAACTTAAGGATAGGCATTGTAAGAGTTATAAAAAGCCTACCCTTAAGTATTTATAACTCGTACAGGGAATTTTCTTCATTTTATATCGTCTGCATACCCTCTATGCACGCCACTGGCTGGCAGCATTGCCTCTTCGAATGGCCGAACTAATTGCTCAGCCAAGGTAACTGCCAGCCCTGGGATCACCGGTAAGCTCATTTATTCACTCTTTTTGACAGTCCTTTAAAAAGAGCTCGAGCCCACGGCCCCCACGTCTCTACTCCAAAAGTAAAAAAATGGAACCGCTAAGCAGCAGACGTAGACATCATTGATGAAATCACCTAAATGTTTGATGCAGCTAACCAAACGAGCTACTTTCCCTACCTACAAGGAACGAGCGGTCAGGTCTCTTGCCGTCGCCCCGCGCAAAATCAATTGGATCTTATACCGCGTGAGTGGTAGCAAGAGAGCTACGGAGGACCAGTGGCGTGCACTTCATATATGCGCAAAAGCATCGCCTACGCTAATTTTTTTAGTCGAAGTATGAATGAAATTATTTCCTACCGAACGAATTAGTGAATGATCTTAAACGTATTACGATTGCATTTAAAATTAAATCATAAGCATGTACAATCTAGATTAAATGGACCGAAATAGTAAAATTTTGAGAAAAAAGAAATTGCCGAGACCCCCCCTCTCACCAACGTAAGAATTAGATGAAATTTGACTCGACCCCTCCCCCCCTTAAAAAAATCTCACGTATTTCATAAACGAAACCTGATTTTTTTTTACGTTATCTGTGTATGTATGTAACGGAATCTTTGGACATGATTTTCACCCCCTTCAAATAGGCATAGCCAAGTATATATCTAGTTGAAATTTAGCATAAATAACATAAGCTGATGGCAATGCAATGAGTTGGTTCAGTATTTAATAACTTTTCAGATACGGAGATATTTGTAATTTTACCGGAACTTGTGTAAATGATCCAGAAAAATGTAAAGCAAATTCTAATGATCCAAAGCCTTGCAGTAATCGCGGCATCTGCAGGTAACAATCTGTATTTTTTATGTCTGCTGTGTTTTTAGTGCAGTTTGATACCAGTCACTTACTTCGCATCGCTTAAAACCGTTTTATATGACACTTGGATTCCCAAAATGGTAATAAGCTCAGGGGGCTAAGAGATACCCTTGGCATACTCAGTAAAATATATACATAAAATACAGGTAAAAATTTAATTTATACATAATTTATAATTCTTTTAAAATTATCAAAAGATTTTACTTTATAACTAAGAAAGTAAAATCAATTTTCGTAAAAGGTAACTTTGACATTGTTTTTTGATGGATAAAATGTTTTACTTTATCGTACAAAGCTGATAAAAAGCGCAATCATTTATTCAGAAATACGGTCTAGAATAACATATATTTTTTCTACCGTATTATTCATAGAAAATTAAAGATATTTTACCCCCATTTACAAGCAGTCATCACCTTAAAGAAAGAAAATACATTTATTTATGTTAAGTGTTACAAACAGTTATACTTCTTATAATAACAACATAGTAACAATGTCTGTTTGTAACACCAGACAGAAAGGGTGTACAGCTCAGAATTTGCCATGCATTTTAGTTAAATGTATGCCGCTGATTTTCAGCTGAGACGCGAGTGACGATACGGCAAACTAAAAAGATAAATAAAAATAATGAAATAAATAAATAAAGTGAAACATAAAATAATAAAAAATCAGAAACGTGTACTGTCAATTACATAAGAAATAAATAAAATGTTGCCATTATATAATTAGTGTTAATATAGTGTAATAATATAGAGAATTCTGTGATTTTAGGTGTGACAAGTGCGAATGTCCCGTGGGATTTTCTGGCAATTTCTGTGAATTTGACGACAATTCGTGTAAACGGCCTGGCGGTATGCTCTGTTCAGGGAATGGGAGGTGTGAATTTGGCATGTGCCAATGCAATGAGGGCTGGAGCCCTGATGACTGCCGCTGCCCTATCAGTAACATCAGCTGCATAGCACCCCACTCTAAAGAGGTCACTATTCTGTTAATTTTTATCTTATGGCTATATTCTCCCCCCCCCCCCCTTTTGTGGAGAGATCCGTCCCATTTAGTGGGCCGGTAATGGGTTGATATGATGATAATGCCAGGCCAAAAACTAGAGTTACCTATATACATTAAATTAAGAAAAGACAGAATCCTCCTTCATCCATTATTGTATGCAGTGTATTATGTCCAAAATTTGTTGATAAAGAAGCGGTGGCAGCCCAGTGGGTAGGACTTCGAGTTCACTATCGAGGGGGTAGAGTTCGAATCCCAGCACGTACCTCTAACTTTGCTTAGTGCGTTTTAAGCAATTAAAATATCACTTGCTTCAACGTTGAAGGAAAAGATCGTGAGGAAACCACCATGCCTGAGAGCTCTTCATAATGTTCTCGAAGGTGTGTGGAGTCCACCGATCCGCACTGGACCAGCGTGGTGGACTAAGGCCTTAAACCCTTCTCATTGTGACAAGAGACCCGTGCCCTGTAGTGGGCCGGTAATGGGTTGATATGAAGTCGATGATGATGATGAATGTTGCTTGATTTCCAACGGGCGGAGGATGTTCAACAACTCAAACAAATCTTAAGAGTTGGATTACCGTACAATATAACCTAGGACCTTGGACTTCTCCACTTAATGACATAATATAAGTGCTACGGCGAATGTTGTAAAAGAATAGCTAACATTCTAACACAATAAAAGTAATCCCTACTAATCCCTATCCCTACTAATCCCCACTAATCCCTACTAATATTATAAATGTTAATGTAAGTTTGTTTGTTACGCTTTCACGCAGAAACTACTTAACCGATCCTCATGAAACTTTGTACACATATTCTTGGAAGTGTATAGAAGTCGTAGTGTAAGAAGTAGCATACTTTTTATCCCGACATTAAGCTCGGTTTCTTTGGAAGAGGGGATGAATGATAACTCCGATAAATTATAACCGATTTAAATAATTATTTTTGTACTATAGAGGTTATAATGTGTTTAATTTTGCTCAAACTTTGTGTAGATCTGATGAATGCGGTTGGCGATAGAGGACAGAACTCCACGGACAGCAGCAAACGCCTCATTTAAGGCTTAGCGATACTGAATACTTTATTTTTTTTAGATCTACAGCAAAATTGAATGCCAAATAGAAAAACAAAATCAAACGCAAACGAAGTCGCGGGCAACAGCTAGTAATATATATTTTTATATATATACATAAATACACGTCCAGTATTAACATATTTATAGTGCCTCCTTACACGATTTCACTGTCTCCAGCCCATGCTAGACATGCTGCAGTGGACTGGTATATATTGATGGTGATAATAATTACAGCTATGTTCCGGACAAGGAGACTGCGTTTGCGGCCGGTGTGTATGCAATTCAACAAACACCGGCGTATATTGCGTCGGTTTATACTGTGACGAGTGCGTGGAATCCATCCCGGAGCGATGCCTGGAGTTAGAGGACTATGCGTATTGTAACTTGAAAAATAACAAGACGGTCTGCGATGAAAAATATAACTTCACAGACACTGACGCCATTCTTGTTAACAAGACAGCAATATATTCGGATATATATTACATGGCAAAGATGTGGTGCAGGAAAATACTAGAAGACGGACAGATACTTGTGTTCAGATATCATTATCCACAATCAGGGACTAATAGCACTTTGCGTTTGATAATTCAAGATGAGCTGGATGTTACACCCGCCGATGATGTGTGGGGTAAGCAGCTTAGCATTCATTCTCTACGCTTACGTCCATGCCCCGTAGTCCAAATTTAAATATGTTTCATTCATATCCTAGACCACATAATTAGTTAGAAATCGTGTACACCGCTAATATTGAAACATCTAAAAACCACTGCACTTTAAAAGTTCTTCTCGAACAGGCGTTTAGTCATCATTCCATTACGCAGTTTTTAGCAATTTTTTTACATCTAATGTTCTAAACGTTTACCATAAAATGGGGAAAATGGGAATAATTTGTGAGCTAGCATCATTTCTCGGGTGTAAAGTGAGACGTGTGCAGAGCGTTTTCACGGTTTTTGAACACAATATACTGCATGCAATAATGGTTGTATGAGTGTTCTCTATGTTCTGTGATGGTGATAATTATTAAATAAAGCTAGGGGGGGCAAACGCGCACATGTCCAAGAAGAGCCCACAACAAACCTAGGTGGGGTTTTGTTTTCTTTTGTTATTTACCATCTCACAGTTAAATTAATAATTAGCAATGAAAATCCAAACTTAAAATTATCATAGGATTTTACTATAAGCAAGGTCTTATGTAAGCTTTGAACTAATTGACATACATTTCTATGATTTCACTCGGTAATTTGTTATACCTAAAATAATATAAAATTTCTCTTGAATGTATTTCTAATTCTATTAAGCCTAGCAAACTGCACCTCCCGTAGTCCCCTGAAAAGAATATGGGTATTTATTTTACCCGTGGTCACTGCGTGAAATACAATGCGGCCGAATTAAAGTTATCAAGTCACAATACAGACTTTCATTTACCTAGTCCGTTACAAATGTTTTTATTTTCTATGAATTACCTACTCATAAAACTTATAAGTACTAAGTACTAATATTAAAAATGCGAGAGTCTTAACGGAGTCCCCACGGGATGGATCACGGGGTAATGCTTCTTGATCGGCCTTTATATATGTTTTTTATTTTTCTTGTACAAAAGTACGTTTGGCACAACTAAGTGACACGCTGTCGAAAGAAAAATCTTATAATATCATCTGAAACGCATTTTCGTAATATTATTGCCAAACTAATGATGAGTATTATTTATTTCGCAGTTGTGGTTGGCAGTGTCATAGGGGCGGTGTTGTTAATAGGAATTTTGACATTAGTCGCTTGGAAAATCCTTGTTGACCTGCACGATAAAAGAGAATACGAAAAGTTCAAGAAGAGTACCACACACACAGATGGTCAATATGACGAATCATCGAACCCTCTGTACCAGTCGCCTGCCATGAGCTTTTCCAATCCAGCATATAACTGTGGTTAACTATTGAAAACTGTCAGCGGGGTTGGTAGAAAATTATTACGAAGATCATCAAGCAGGGCATAAAAACTGATTAAATAAGTTAAGTTGAGCTACATTCTGAGAATAAATCAATAAAGGTGCGTTGTAGCAAAAAAAAAGTGTATTTCTTCCAAAGATTCCCTTTATCCGGTTAATATTTTAGTACGGTTACTCATAAACAGAAACGGTCGGGTAACTCATAAGTTGTGGTACGATTTTGTCATTCATTTAATATCAAATAAAAACTATCTCCTTCTCTATCAAGTGCAGAAGAAAAGCGATGGTAGAAAAAGTGGATAATCTTTTGTTCATGTTTTGTAACCAAAATATACAAATAAAAAACTTTGCTGAGGGAACGAAATCTGTAAACGAAATAATGAGCGACCCAAGGAATTCTGTGATCGTCGACTGGGTTGAATGACCGCTTGTATTCAATATCGTTTTTAACGGTAAGGCTGACAGAGTACAACGCATTTTTCTTAGTTTCCTTGATCCCGTTTACAAACTCCGTGCCAGAAAATAGGTTAATAAGAGTTACATATAATATGATGAGAGAAAGCTTCTATTTATTTCCAGTCGTCCGCTCCAAAAATGATCATCATTTGCTCGTATCAAGCAATATAATATTACTATCATCATGAACATTCATCAATATTGATTCCGCATAGAATATTTTCTTGCAAAACCTTTTCGTTATACAGAAATGGCCAACTATTTAGTTAATGAATGTAATTCGTATTTACGTTTAAGTCTTAGTCTGACTTTTTTACTATTTTAAACCAAATTAAATTAAGTAACTTCATAATAAAAGCGTTTAATTTTAATTCAGCATAAAATTTTGTCGTTACATTATCAAGTAGCATTTAATAAATACGAGTACATAAATAATAGATAAATAATTTATAAAAATAAATGTAAAGACAATACAAAAATAGACGCTTAGTAACAGCACACCAAAAACAGTGTGTATAATATTTTGTTAACAAAATTTGAACAAAGAACATTATGTCAATATGAAGTTTTTCATCCGTTTCAAATCCTGAGCGTAAAGTCATTTTCAGCGTATGATTACAAGATAACATATTTTAGTATCGTTCACAAAATATACGGTAACATAACAATGTGCAGTTGTATAATGAAATGTTTTCTTAAAATGAACAGTTTTAGTGTTTATTGTTTATTTAACTTTTAGTACTTAGTGTTTTAAGGGAAAAGCATTGTTCAAAAATATGTTCCTTTTTTGATTGATGTTCCAAAAACAAGTGTTGTTGGTATACCTAGACAGGTACCATGCATGATTGTTGGGAGAGAGAGGAAAGAGATTTGATTTCTTTGCAAAACTTCAAAAAGTTCAAAAACTTCCCACTAAGGAATTTTGAAACCGTATTTTTAATTTAGCTTTATTGACCCGTATAACAGGCGACATACCTGCCCACGTGCTTAGTTGATTATCACATAATATATTTCAAAGGATCTCCTTTCCGCTCAGCATATTAAACGGGTAATACAATATACAAAGTTTTTATGGTTTTTAGAGTTCCTCATTCAAATTAGGAACGTTTTGTTTTGTTTTGTCTTTATTTTAACTCGTCAAATGATGATGGTTTTGTCATTTCTTATGAGTCTTGTGCCGGTCATGCGCCCGTCTGAGACGAGTGGGGGTCTCCTCAATGAATGGTACCTTTTCTCGGCGGCCTCCGCAACCATCCAACTTTGCTACAACTGCCTGAAATATAATAAGGTCTCACTTTGCACATGGGCTTGATGACGTCATTCTCACAGTCGTCTGTGAAGGGATGCCCGAAACATCCCTACTAATATTATAAATTTGTTTATAAGTTTGTTTGTTACGCTTTCACATGAAAACTGCTAAACCGATCTTCATGAAACTTTGTATAAATATTCTTGGAGGTATTAGAAATAATATAGTATACTTTTCATTGAAAAAAAAAAAAATACGTAATATAAAAAAATGTTGTGTGAAAAAATCTCAATATTGGTGTCGACTATATAGCAGTACGCTGCCTTCCAAAATTACGCGGGCGAAGCCGCATGGCACATCTAGTAGCATATAATTTATAGTTACTAAAATATGGATAGGTAAAGCACTGTCAGATTGGCGGGGCTGCCTAAAATTATGTCGTAGTATAAGCACGCACATTAAAAATATACATAAATCTTATCTTCTTAATATATATAAATCTCCTGTCACGATGTTTGTCCGCGATGGACTCCTAAACTACTTAACCGATTTTGAATTAAATGGGCACACCGTGAGCAGTCTGGTCCAACTTAAGAGATAGGATAGCTTAGATCTTTAATTATAGTCGCAATTTTATTTTATTGCAAATTATTTGTCTATAATTAATTGACAGTCACATGTTATATATATATGTATATATATACTACTATAATCATTCAAGGCTTAGCGATACTGAATACTTTAAAAACAAAATCAAACGCAGACGACGTCGCGGGCAACAGCTAGTAAATATATATATATATATATTTTAAAGAAGAATTTTCACAATACCTAAGAAGCTTAACGTAATCCCTAAACGATCACAAAACTTTTAAGTAAATAAACGTACTAAACTTTACTTGATAAATACAATTTTTTTGCTGTAATGATAAACTCCTTTTGCATGGAGTTGGAAAAGAAGCTACCTTTTTTATTACTTGACGTGGCAACTAAAACAAGTCGTAGAATAGGAAGACCTTATAAAACAATACAAATCAGTGTTTATTAAAGTTCTTACTCTATTGGTCTCCAGTTTTCCACGTTTCCGCTTCCAGGCTGACGTGATGGCACACTGTCCAGAAGTAAGGTCTCCCGCTGAGCGTCTCCCGCCGACACAAGTACTGCACCTACAATAATAGGTAACTGTTGTCAATAAAAACAAAGCCGGGTAGGCAGAAATATAAAATGTATCAAATTAGTAAAGACGCCAGAACTTAGATCCTCCCATATTAAACTAAAATAACAGATTTAAACTAGCGTAGATATGACATTAGTAAAAATTATGTAAGTATTTCAATGGCTACTAATATAGTATTGCCATCTAATGTCGTTTGGCCCGGTTTGAAATTACAGATTAACGTCCGTTTTCACCAACGACGGGCAAAGCAATGCCTAAGTAAGTAACGCCTAATGAAATTCAAATAATCTTTATTCATGTAGGCCTGTCACAGGCACTTATGAAGCGTTTATAAGTTCCTAACGCTACGAAGGTTCCAAGCGCACTCTGGTCTGAGAAGAAGCCCACAAAAAACTTAACCGGGTATTTTTTTTTTGTTATCACAATTTCACAAAGATCTATAAGCATACATTTACCTTTCACAATCGATTTTCGCTAGGCAAGCCTAACTTGACTATGGTTCTTGCCGCAAGGTGTGGTATTGAGTGTTTGGATTATCAAATTTTTCTTTATTGTTATTATAAAAAAAAATATGTATATTTTTTTTCATCTGTCAAGTGTCAGTTTACGCGTCCCCTAAACTTTACGACTCACCGAATCGGTTTAGACGGCGTCTAAGGTCGTTAGACATTTCATAGCAGTTCGTGAACGTATTTTTTGCTAGGAATCACCTAAATCATTAGGCATCCGATTAAGGCGATTCCAAGGTTTAATGGCGGCAATACAGGAATTAAGGTATAAGCGGTGATAGCCCAGTAGCTGCCCCTGGACATCATCGCATAGAATGAATGAACTGTCTTAAAAAATGAATGGAGGCCATGATACAGACATCGGTCTGTATCTTGACAAAAATTAAAAAATAACTGTTTTCGGTTCAGCATCTATTATAGAGGCCCTCTAAAAACTTTTTCACAAAACAGACGCGGACGATCTGACTTAAAAAAATCACTTGCCCCCTCTGGACCAGAAGCTGGGTACGCCCATTGCAGCAGTAGCTCGTGCTAGTAATTTGCGCTAGTAGCTTGCACCGGCGCGGTATGCAGCTTGGTAGTTTGCACGACTTACGCGAGTGTACTTGCAGATGAAAACCCACCACCTTATCACCGCGCCGTTACTACGTTAATTTATTCAAACAATAAATATTTACAGTTGATAATAAGCCTAAATAAAGTGCAGATCATTAATAAAAAAATCAAGTTAGTAATAAAAACCTCTTTTTAAATTATTAAATTATTATCGTTAACATTAAATTAAATGAAAACACGACGCGCGACGTGTACTGCAGCTCCTGAGCTTGAGCACAGGCCGAGCCGGTATAAAGTATAAACCGATTTCTCTCCGTACGCGATGTAGCGCCTGTGCTCACGTACACACGCGCCTCAAGCTTTTAGTAGTGTACCTATCGTAGCGCGCTTGTATGAAGCTTTGCCTCTGTTCCGTTTTTCCTCTGTGGCTATGCCTACATCTTGGATAGTATTATACCATTGGGAAGCTACCATGGTACACAATATATCCGCAATAACTAGTCAATAATTAACTTATATCTTATAATCCATAGTCTATATTAATACTATGAAGAGTATATAATAAAAGCCAAAGCATGGCTTTGTTTCTTACCTAGATGAGAAGATGGACATAGGGTACTTTCAAACCGGAAAAGCATCATATGCACAACTTCGCAGCTTAATCGGTCTTGGCGAAATTTTGCATAGAATGGATCTTGGGACATCAGTATTTATTATAAACGGATTTTGAGGTATTATCATAAAACCGTAAACAAATAGAAGAAAAAGAAAAGAATTTTCATACACATCTTTTTCAGCAGTGCTAATAAGTGTTGTCGGCGAGGTGGGGCTGATATCGCGGGATTCATTCGGCGAAAAGCAAACAGCTTCGCTTACTTCTTGTAGTCGTTGCCATTCTTCAGCTACCTTACGATCCCACTCGGCCACTAAAGCACAAGACATTTATTTTGATGACGAACAACTGTTGGTTCTAACCCGTATTATTTATTGAAGAATTTTTTTATTGATCAATATCATTTTACAGAAGCGTATTAACATACAAAAGACACAAATAGTTAAACCTAAGATAACATTAACTTAAAGGCTAAAGCACCTATTTAAATAAACTTCATAATTACAATAAGCAGCTCATAACATTTTAAAATGATCTAATTGTAAGTAAATTGCCAAATATTTGTGTGTTAATTGTGTGCGTACGTATATCTACTAGTTAACTAGTCAACTTTTCTTTAAAATTAAAATACTTAAGGCATAGCCAACAAATTTCTGCTATGCAATTGCAAAAAATGGTTACATCTTGTTCCCCAACAGTACGATTTGGATATTTCAAGGGTCAGATAGACAAACGCCTTAGTGACGTCTCCGTTACTGTAAATGTTTTGGCGGTGGTAATTTCATTTCATCATCATCATCATCCTCATCGCTTAATCAATAGGCGTCCACTGCTGGACTGCTGGAGGGGTGTTCTATGATCTGTTGCTGCTTGTAGCCCCTTGCAATTCGTTTGATATTTACCAAGTCGAGGTTATACAAACGAAAGATTATGTTAAAGTAGTTTTATGATGTTCGAGTTCATAGTCAAAGTCTGGAATATAAGCGTAAAAAGATTATTTTAGTTCAGAACTGAGATTTGAACGAACTTCCAAATTTCACGGCCATGCCTCAAGCAGCTTCGTGCATCTTTTTCTGCTGTCCACCTATTCGGGGGTCTAACAACGCTACGTTTACCGGTGTGGGGTTGCCATTCAAGTACCTTGGAACCCCAGAAGTCTACTGGTTCTCCAATCTATGTGCTTTGCCCATTGCTACTTGAGCTTTGCGACTCTAAGCTTTTTTGGAAATTCTGGTTCTTTTAATGATAAGTAGAAATTATTTGAGCATAGGGACCTATAAAAGCTTGTTATTAAAAACGTTTTAAATTAATACATACTGTGTTTTTCCGTCTGCCGCTGTTTGTTTATTAGTTCGGTTTCCAAGGAGTCAATTTTAATTTGTTTAGCCTCTGCACTGTTCAGCTTTGTTTTCCAAGTTCGGCACACTTCTAGATGTAAAAATGATAGTTCCCGTGCATCCAATATCTGCGGCAAATACATGTTTACTAAAAGTATTGTAAAAAAAAAAAAATGTCAGGAACGATATTCTCTCTCCAGTCTACTATCCCAAAAAGTCACAAAAAAATTACTTATCATTTGAGTAATTATAGTGGCCAAATGATACGAACAAAGAGAAATGTCATTATATTTTATTTATTTATTTCAAGTAGCTGAGTACTTTTAAAATGTCAAGTTTGTCTGTTATCATTGGTTCTACTATCGATTGGAGAAGAAGATACTACCGACAGGAAGCCGGCGAGAAATTCAGAAGTTCCTCTTCTTGACAATCTTTATACCCTACGCACGTTTCACTCCGGAACCGGGGCATTCTCAGGAGATTTTGACTATACAATGACTAATTGTTTATGTCAGATGCCATTAATTTGTGTCCATTTTTACAAAGCCTATTGTTTATATCCATTTTTTGTTTTTTTTTATAGATGAATACGTGTGTATAACACATATACTTGTTTTGAATAACATGTTGGCAAGAAACCTTTTGATCCTATCGTGACACCGTTTCCTTATTATTTATCTTAGAACAATGTGACAAACAAACAAACAGAAAAACTGAAGAAACATCTGAAAAACAAAAATCACACAAGCATATCGACTAATCTGTCTCAGCTTGATATTTATTGCTTCCATATTTTTATTGTTTCATCAATTGATTTTACGTAATGTTATGATTGAAATTGATAAATATTAGTATTTACTGGAACTCGGCAACGCCTAGAAAATGTTAATAATATTATTCCAATTGAGCTTAGATCTCCCGTACTTAAAGATTGTGACAGAATATCTACAGGATTCATTTATATTGATTTATTAATACCTCAACATTGCTTTCTAATATCTTTTTAGCGATATACTTTAGATAGACTTGTTCAGCCATCTTCCTCTGGTCAACATCAACCTGTTCAAAAATGCTTCGTATTGTGTCGGATATGTTTATATCTAGAGAACAAGTGCAAGGCCCATGACCTTTTCTTTTTGGTTTTACATTAAAAGCTTCAACATTGGTTTTAGTCAGTGTCCTACTGTTCACGCGACATCTGCATTTTCTTTTCTTCGAATCAGAAGAAGGAATTAGGCTTGGTTCCTGATAAAAAAAAGATAAAAAAATAATGATAACCAAAACTATAATTTTATATAAACTGAAATTCAAAAATACTTACAGCGGTCAAATTATTAAGATTTATTTGTGTATAGTTAAACTTCGATTTTAGGCAACGATTTTCTACTTGAAGCTTTTCTGCTTTGCGCATTGCTTCAATACTCATAGACCTCAAGTTTTCTACCTCATTTTCATGAATTTTCTTAATGTCTTGTAAGGTTTCTTCATGGAGATTTTGTATGCTTTTCACTCCATGGTTATGTTCATTGATTATACATTGAACATTGCTGTCGTATTGCATTTTTACGGATTCAATTTTCTTTTTGTACTGTTTTTCAATGTTTTCCAAAGCCGTAGTTAGTTTATGAATTTTATTTTCAAAATCTTCTATGTCATCAAATTTCACTAATGTAGCGCGATCTACAGAGTTTGTAAACTGTGGACTGTAATTTGATGTTGTACCAAATTTAGAAGATGACATTTTTAATGGACTAAGTCGTTTTGATCTACTTGATTCGCTTATATTTATAAATGTTTCAACACTGTGACTCTTACGTAGAGGTTTAATCAAATTCAATTTATTCATATTATTTGGATTAATTTCATTTTGCATCGTATTTAATATGTATTGTAACCCATAGTTACTTTTCACATTAAAATCTTCAGACTGCTTGTCCAAGCTATCATTTATGCTATTTTTTAAAACAAGAATTTTCGCACCTATACGAGGTAGATTGTGGTTAGATTCGTTGGAAAATACTGTTTTTTTACTGACCAGTGCTTCAACTTTTGCTCCATCAGATTGAATATCGTTTTCAGAATGATTAATAAAATATTGCTGTATGGACGTTTTCTCTGAAAAAATATCTTTTACATTCTTGGGATCATTAAATATAAAATTTAATTCAAAGTTTTTGGCATCTTTAGGAGTACCTGAATCCAATTGAGGCGTACCAAATGAATCCAAAGATTTCTTATCATCATCTGAGCTTGTCATAAAAGATGGACTAACATCTATAACTCTAGGCAAATTGATGCTAAGCTTTTGTTTTATACTGTCATCTTCTATATTGTCACTCGTATTTGCACTAATGTATATTGTTTCTTCTACATTCAATTGATTAGCTTTACCTTGTCTTGCTCTTTCCTTAACACCTGTAGCTCTTACTTTTTTAATTTTTTTTTGTCCGTCATACATACTGTCTTTATAAATAACGAATAAATCTTTTTCTCTTACAGGGAAAGAATCATGAAAAGAATTATTTTCTTTTTTGAAATCTCTTATGGAAATAATGTTTTCAAAGTCTGGATTATAATTCTCTAAGTCGGATGTTGGACTAATATATTGATCATTGGTTGTACCAACAGCTATTTTAGTAGAATTCAATTTTTTTATGTTATCAATGGTACTATCATTATTAAGCTTCAATTGAGAATGAAAATTTTGAGAAGGGAAATTTCGGGAGTGAAAACTTTCCGGAACCTGAGTTACACTAAATAATTCATTATTTGCAATCAAGCCCTGATCGTTACCATTCGATAATGTTGCTTCTTGCAGACCCGTGATAGAATGTTGCTCTAGGTTTCCTAGACTTAATCTTTTAATTTTATATTTCAAATATATATTTTTTACAAAATCAATCTTCGGTTCAATATTTGCTGTCAGTATTTGAACTTCATTAATAGATGGACCCATCGGATCCGAAATATTTTGACTTATAAGTAACTTTTTCTCATTTGAAATTTCAGAAATTGGAGATGCATCAACATTTTTATTTATGATTTTAACATTTTCACACATACTATTGGCATTCAAAAAAGACTTTTGAACAGAACCTTCATGTTCGTATTTATCTGTTTGACAGTTATTATCTATGGTAACAAATTCAGTTTGAGTGCAAGATGGCTGAGTTTGTTTATTTTTTAATGCGTCGATCTGGTTTTGTAGTGTTACAATCATTTTATCTTTGTTCTCTAATGCTTTATTAGTCTTTTCTATTAAACCTAAATTATTGGATTTTTGTTCAGATTCATATTGAAATTTCTGTTCTAATTCCTTGATGTCAGTCTCATAGTTTTCACATTGAACTCTTAGCAGTTGGTTTTCTTCTATTAATTTAGAAATATTACTTTCTTTTGACTGATTTATTTTGTCAAGTATTAATTTTTGATTTAGCATTTCGCCTTCTAAATCTTTTATAACTTTTTCATAATTGACTTTCTCCTCTTTAGCTTTAGCTTTCAAATGGTTCAAATGTTTTTCAATCCCTTCTCTCTCTTTCTTTGCCTGTTCTTTTTCATATATAATTTTTTGTTGTTCATTTTCGGCTATAATTTTAGCTTCTTCTGCTTTAGATTTAAGTAACTGATATGAAGCCTGTATGTTAAGTAGAGTTTGTTCTAATGAAGTGTTTTTGCTATCAATATATTTACCGATCCGATGTAACGATGTTATTACTTCATTAACTGAACTTTTACTTGGCAAAAGATTACTATCGCCTATGCTATTTATTTCTAATTGTTTTATGTCAGAAATAATTAATTCCCGTTCATTTTGAAGTTGTTTGATCAGTGAAACATTCATATTTGTCTCTTTGAACGATTCCTCACTAATTAATCTTGTAGTAGAAAGTTGATCTTCCAGTTTTTCATTTTCGTTTTGTAACTTTGTAAATTCTAATTTCATATTATGAGTAGCCCTAGATTCTGCAAAAAAAAAGGTTATTATAGTGCCCAACTGGTAGCATTGTAGCTACAAATAAGCTAAGACTTACGATGTGCTTCTATTTTTTTAACAGTTTGATCTAGTTTTTCATAACTAAGTTCTTTCAATTGTTCTCCAGATTCTACGACATCCTTCAAATCATTTTGCAAAGCTATTATTTCCACTTGTAATTCATTAATGTGATTTTCTAGTGTTGATATTTTTTTCTCACGTGCAAGTATCTCTTCATTTAGATTTGTTATTATGTATTCCTAGAAATACAAACACAATTTCTAAAATTAAAGTACAGAGCTAATTGGACATTATATACTTAATCCATCTTTTTATTCTACTACAAGTTAGCTGCAATCTCACTTGGTGGTAAGTGATGATGCAGTCTAAGATGGTAGCGGGCTAACATGTTAGGGAGTATGGTAGTCATACCCCTAATCGGTTTCTACGTGACAACGCATCGGATCACTAAATCGCTTAGCGGCACGTCTTTGTTTGTCAAAGTTTCAAATTCAAAAACTACCGATTCATCCAATTTTTCCAATACATTTTTCATTTCTATATGATTTTTGAGCTTCTCTTGCTTCAACTTTTCTACTTCTGTTTTTAAATCCGTATAAAAGTCTTCTAAGGAGCATGCTTTAGATATGTTCTGAAAAAATGGCGAGGAGATTAAAGCATAACAGTTAATTTTAATATATAGTTAAAATTTGTGATAATTACCTCTTCACGAGAACGAACTAGAGCTTCTTCTAATTTTTTTGAATAATTTTCTTGTAGCATTTTATTCAAGTCAATTACCTCTTTTTGTAAGTTGACATTTTCTAACTGTATTTGTTCATGCAAAGCTTGTAATTCTTTATGTTGGTTTTCTAATTTTTCGTATTTTTTTATTTTATCAAGTAACTTAACACTTTCGTTTCTTACTGCATCTAAATTTAATTGTATATTATAATTTTCATTTCTTAAATTAGATATACTGCCACTGGCTGACAGTTCCCTTGACTGTTGTGTTTTTATCTGATTTTGTAATCGTTGAATTTCTTCTTTTTTGGTCTCCACGTTGTCGTATAAGGTATTAATCTCTTTGGTTTTAATATTTAAATCACACTGTAACGTATTTTTCTCTGATAATAATTTTTCACATTTACTTTTTAAATCAAATGAGGTTTCTTGTAGTTTTGGGATTTCCTGTATTTTTAAAAGATACTGTTCATTTTCTAATTTAAGTGATTGCAAAGAATGAATTAAAATATTTATTTCTGAATCTTTATCTGATATCGATTTTTGTAACATGTTTCTTTCATGCAGCACTTTTTGATATTGTATATTTAAGGCAGCATGTTCTTCTTTTATGTCTTCAGATTCATCTAATAAGCTTTGACTTTTTACTGTTGATACTTGAAAATCATTTTGTAATTTTTCTAGTTCACTTATGCTCTTTGTTAATTCACCTTGAATTGTTTCTTTTTCATTTAAAATATTTTCGTGGGATTGTTTTAACATTTCTAATGTTGCTAGCAAATTATCCTGATTTATTAATTTTTGTTCTAATATTAGACTTTCTTTTTTTGCTAAATCATATGTTTTTTTCAATTGCTCATTTTCATCATATAAAATATTTATATTTTCAAGATTAGTTCCACGTAGTAACTCTATTTCCTTTATAAATATATTATCATCAATATTTTCATGTGTATTGAGTATGTCAGATATATTGTTTATACTTTGTCTAATTTTATTCCTATCATCATGATCTTTGAAATGCTTAAGGAATTCAATACTTTCTTCTTTCGCTGTGATAATAGAACTCATTGCAATTTTTTTTTCATTTTTAAGTAAGGCTATGTTTTTATCGAAACTATCTTGATTATTTTTTATTTGTTTAATGAGATTTATATTTTCAACGTTTTTATGGTCTACTTCGTCAATCAAATTACCTATTTCATGAGACTTACTGCATATTATATTATTTAAGTTATCAATAGCATTTGATTTGTTTTCCAATTCTTGGTTCATTAATGAATTTTTACCCTGTAGTTCATCTACTTGCATTTGCAAATAATTATAGCTCCTCAGAGTTTCCTCATACCTATCTAAAATATATTATCATTACTCATAAATATAAAATAAAAGAATGAGGAACAAAAAGTTATAAGTAACTAAAGAATGATTAATTGATAAAATTATTTACTTTTCCAATCTTCAACATCCAATTTAAGTTCATTAATAACTTCAAGCTTTTTTTCAAATTCCTCTTGCAAATACTGTTTTTCTTCTTCGCTACAGCATAAATCGTCCTTAAGGTTTTTAATTTGATCTTTTTGGGATTCAATTTCATCAATCAATTGTACCGACTGCAACGTTTCTTCATTAGGCGGTACCTATTACACGGAAAGAACATTAAATAAAATAGTCAAATCTAATTAATTATCTACTATTTCTCTATTTACCCAACCCGTTTTTGGACAGTTGTGATAAGTCTCTAAATCTGTCTTATGTCAGAGGGGATAGTTATTGGTTGTTACTCATAAAAAGGATAAAGATTATTATAATATAATATAATTTATTGGATCATAAATGTTACACACAATATCAATACAACAGTAGAAAGAAAAAGAAATACAACACAAAAAATAAAACAATTTCACATAAATTGGTAAACATTATACATTATATTGATATTTGCCTCTTATTATTGATAACCTATGGACCCCACACTAAGCGACCTGTATCGTGGGGCCTAGTTAATAGATTGCCAAAATTGATTGCTCGGCCAGAAAAGAGAAATTGATGAAGGCGACAGTTTTAAATAAAGGTATTTATGAGGTAAAATATGAATAAATTAAACAAATAAGCCTTTGTATATAATATAGTAGGTAATAGTAAGGTATATATTATTTCTACATATATAAAATGGTAAGATAAATAAATATATATGAAGCTCTTACTTTGTTTCTATCGCCCTCAAGTAATGTATCAATTTGATCAGACAAGCTTTTAATTTGTTGGTCTTGACACATCATTTTGCACTCGCACTCTTTTAGTTTACAAATGAAACCATTTTTTTGTTTTTCAAACAGTACAGAAACATCACTTATTTTTTTCTCTAGTTTTAGATTTTCATTTCTTAACTGGTCAATGGTTTGACATTTAATTTTATTTATTTCCTGTTCCGCGTTAAGTTTTGTTTCAACATTAGAGGTTTCTTCTGACAATATATAGTAATTTTCTTTCAAAGTATCAAGATCTTCCGACCGTTTTCGATAATACTCTTTTTCCTTCCATAATTCGTTATACTCCTTTAGATTATTTTTTAAACAGTCACACTCATGCTCTAAATCGGCAATTTTTTGACATCTTAAGTAAAGACAATCTTTTTCATGTTTTAAATTGTCATAACAGGTTAGTAGTTCATCATAATTAGCTTGCAAATTTTTCAAGCGATTAAGATTTGCAACTTCTATACTGCAATTATCAATTCCAAAACATTCATCAAATTGATCGTCTTCAATTTTAAGGCATAAACTTTCCGAACTCAAGATTTCCTGCATTTCACGGTTTTCCATAATGTCCGCAACAAGCTGGGCTCTCTTATTATCTAGGGTTGGTATTTGACTTTCTGCTGATGTTAACGCAAACGTAGTAACGACTTCAGCGCGGAGACATGAACAATCTTGTGAAGCGCGACTGAATTCTTGCGAGCAAGGCGCTATCAGCGCTAGACTAAATTTTTCCAATACTTTCATTTTGAATAAAATTTTTCCTTTTATATCAATGCCTCTAGTATCCTTTCCAGCAGTCTGAAATGCGTGCATATTAAGGATAATATCTTTTTGTAGATCTGAATAACTAACACAAAATTACTGTTAAAAGACCTTCATAGAATAACTTACTAATAAATCCAAATATTGTTTGTATTTCGCGTTTTGGCACAACGTTCCAAATATTTTTTCTAATGCGGTATAAATATGAGCATAAATACAATAGGGCTCGCAAACATCATGTTCCATTACCTGTAAAAAATATGTTATTTTTTGTAATACAAACACACTTCACACTGAATAAATTATCCAAAAAGAAAGGACTAATGCTATCTTATCCTTTCCAAAGAACAAAGTAGATTAGAAAATAGATTGGTTTTTGTTATTTTGTAATCGTTAATAAGAACCATTTGATTATTTTTTTAGAACTCATTATCATAGAATCTAGTTGCATAGCAATCCTCTATGGTCAGATTATAAACGAAACAAATTTTTTTTTCGCATTTTGACGAAATCATTGCGATCAATGAATTTTCCATTACGAATGGCAATAACTATATGTAAAGGTAACCAAATTTTGAAATCCTAAATTATGTATGTAATAGTTATGTAATAAATTATTGTAGTTCTATTGAAAAAAAATACCAAACTGTACGAGCGTGACCTGCCAAAATTATCTACTTAAATTTAACATGGCATAGACCAGTGCGCATACGAAATTCTTTTCTGCTCTAGTTTTAAGTAGAAGTATGTGGTTCATCACCTCTAGTCTAGTGATTGGTTGCTCACAGGATAATTACTTGAAGGCCCCTGAAAACTAGTTGTTGTGGCCCTCGCTGTATGTGCATAAAGAATTTTTGAATTTTGAATTTAAATACTAAGGTTAGTTATGTCACGGCGGGCATAACTAGCAGATTTGAGCGAAAGCATTCCAGTAGCAAAGCCGCCAGGCGACTGGTTGGGACATCGTCGGGTTACAAGTAGCCGGTACGAGTCCGACATAACCACTCTGCCTCCCCGTTGTGCGGAGGTTTCCATGAGGATATCCGCAACGAAGAAAAAAATATTAGTAATGGTATAAATTTGTAAAGCCACTGTATATAGTTAACTTACGGCGATAGTATTTTGCATTGCACTCAGTTTGGCATCCTTATAAATTATTGTTTCCTGCATTTCATCCACCTGTGGGTCGTGAGCAGCTAAAAAGAGAATAGCTTAATTTACACGTGTTAAGTCGTCAAATCGGTAACTGAACTATAAATTAATTTTTTGTGACAAAATGCATGTAAGTAGTGATTTTAGTTGTAAGTTATTGGTACATGAGGCTTAAAACCTACGCCTCAAATAGATGGGACACAGGGCGGCTTGTTGCAGGACGTGCTCCTTGCATGCCCTATGAAATGTTGCTCTGTATATAGGCGATGGTTTTCCCCTTTCCATCAGGTGGGCCATCTGCTTGGTCCATCAATTATAAAGAAGAAAAAGGTTGCAACTTAAAATTTGGTAGATGAGATTTGATTATATTGTAGCCGCACGCTCCGCACCCTGTGCACCCATCTGGAGGCGTGGCTTGCGACCTGCACGTTTGGACGCGCGCAATTTAGTGAAGCTCAATAATTTGCGACTTCTCATCA
This sequence comes from Pararge aegeria, assembly GCF_905163445.1. Lineage (NCBI taxonomy): Eukaryota > Metazoa > Arthropoda > Insecta > Lepidoptera > Nymphalidae > Pararge > Pararge aegeria. The sequence continues at coordinate 16,203,945 of NC_053182.1, forward strand.
TCAACCTCCCATTACCAGTCCACAAAAAGGCACGAGTCTCTTCGCAGAATGAGGAGGGATTAGACCATAGTCCAACATGCTGGTCAAGTGCGGATTGGTAGACTTCACACACCTATTAGAACGTTTAGGAGAACTCTCAATCGTGCAGGTTGTCTAACAGTATTTTTCCTTCATCATAAAATTTATAACGCACATAGCTCCAAAAATTTAGAGATGCGAGAACTCGGTCCTCCGAGGCTATCGTCGCTATCACTACACGTATACGGATGCATTTTTTTATTCCACTACAAGTTAGCCCTTGGCTGCAATTATGATGATAGCGGGCTTACCTGTTAGGGAGTACGCCAGTTATATTTAAACCGACGTTACCTGCCTAGCGGTTTTTCACACGATATACTTTGGCGAGTGTGCTCATGATCTTCATAATCTTGATCCTCCGGCACCATTTTACCACAGAACAGCGAGACGCCGTGAACGGTTGCATCCTTATGTGGTTGACATACAGGCAACACGCACGCAACGCTTTTCATCTACGCTTCTGATACGTACCGCTAAGGTTTGCAACGATGTTCCGGCTTCGGTGTTTCCTTATTCATACAACTTGAATGCCTTCAAGGCAAGAGTGAATAGGCATTTTCTAGGCAAGCGCGCCCCAAATTAGACCGCATCATTGCTTTAAATCAGGCATGATTGTTGACAAGCGCAAGCCTATCTAATCTATCTATCTAATCTAAGTCTATCTATCTAATCGGTGTCTACGCCACCGACCGAAATGCTAATTCGCTTAGCGGCACGTCTTTGTCGCTAGGATGGTAACTGGCCACGGCCGAAGCCTCAGATACATAAACTAACATAAGTTACAGATTACTCACATGTGCTTGCATCGCATGTACAAGGTGGCCCAGCTTGACTACTCTTCGTTACCTTACGTGGCGTTGACACTTTTTCTTTATCAAACGACCACTGTTACAAATGTTTCTATTAGTTTCATCGTCATCATCATTATATCAACTCATTACCGGCCAACTACAGTAGTCCTCACACAGTGAGAAGGTTTTAGCCCAGTGCGCACTAATGGTAGTCACCATTCCTTCGAGAACATTATGGAGAACATTATGCAGAACTCTCAGGCATGCAGGTTACCTTAAGATGTTTTCCTTCACCGTTCAAGCAAGTGATATTTCAATTACTTAAAAGGCACATAACCTAAAAAAAGTTAGTGGCGTACTGGAATTCAAGATTGAAGATGAAGTCCTAACTACTGAGCTATTACCGCTGCATTCCATCCATTAGTTTAATCCTTACTAATATTATAAATGCGAGTGTGTTTGTTTGTTTGTCCTTCCTTGACGCCCTAACAACTCATAAGCAACCAATTAACTTGATTTCTGACAGGTGTTAGGTGAAACCACGTAGAGTAGAAAAGGCTACTTTTTATTCCAATTATTCCAATTTATATTCAAGATATGTTTGTGTGGTGAACAATAAAAGTGTATTCATTCATTCGTTCATTCATTCATTCGAATCGGACTTTTAATTTCGTAGTTATCACGAATAATTAACTTTTAGGACATAAACAAATTATTTTTTGGGGTACAACGAATTGCAAATGTTTTTTTTCCAATTTTTTCCCCTGCGGGATGTGTAAAAACAAAAGAATAGAGGACGTAGTCGTAGGCAGCCAGCCAGTTCGATATAGGCTGAAATATAGCGTTATATCCGTTTTATACAGATTTAATAGCGTCTTAAATCTTATTAATCATTTTATGTGGTAGGGATGTATATTGTACGTACCTCTTCGCCTTGTATTTTTGTTTGTTCTCCCCCACCAGATTTACCTGTCTACGAAATGACAAGAATTACATAATATAATCTATGCATTACAGCTACTGTATAGTAGTAGTAGCAGTAGTATAGGTAATGAAAATTAAGCTTATTTTTCTATACTCCGAGAAAAGCATGAGAATCTGTATGGTGTAACTTATAATTTTTCCACCCTTAGACACCAAACAGATCTTCGGCAATGTACCCTCTACGCACGTTTCGCTCCCAAACCGGAGCAACCTCAAGAGATGTTTACTTTACAATGAATAATTGTTAAGTCCAACTTATACAATAAAGATTCTGCTGCTTTCGCGGAGTATAGCAAATTAAGCTTAATTTTTATAATATATCATAGATTTCCGCAAAGTAACACCTGCTTCTATCCAAGTAGTATAGGTTGATGGGTACAGTGCGGTACTTTGTCGGACCTTTCCTTGCATTCCCTGCAATCTGTTCATATCCAGAAACTATTCACCATCATCATCATATCAACCCATTACTGGTCCACTATAGGGTACGGGTCTCCTGCCGCAATGAGAAGGGGTTAAGGCCGAAGTCCACCACGCTGGACCAGTGCGAAATAGTGGACTTCACGCACCTTTGAGAACATTATGGAGAACTCCAAGGCGTGCAGGTTTTGCACCTCACGTTGTTTTCCTTCACTGTTGAAGCAAGTGATATTTTGTTCAAAAAGCACATAACCGAGAGCGGTGGCATCCTTATGTGGTTGATATCCCATCAACACGCACGAAACGTTTTTTATCCACGTTTCTGATACGTGCCGCTAAGATGTGGAACGCCCGGTAACTGTGTTTTCTGCCACGTATAATTTAAGTACCTTCAAGGCTAGAGTGAATAGGCTTTTTCTAGGCAAGCGTGCTCCAACCTAGACCTCGTCATTGCTTTCTAACGGGCATGATTGTCGTCAAACGCTGGCCTATCGTTACTAAAAAAAAAAAAAAAAAAACTTGAAAAAGTTAGAGGTGCGTGCGTGCGAACTATGCCCCCCGAAAGTGCAGACGTGCAGTCTTACCCACTGGGCTATCACAGCTACACACTATCAGAATATAAAAAATGGCGTTAAAGACAAAAAAAGTATCAGTTACCTCGATAATACCATATCTGCTAGGCTGAAATAGAAAAAAATGCATTTATAACATGTAAAACAATATATTAAATGAAAAATATGTATAACAGTAAACATAAAAAAACACATACCTCATCGCCCCTGGATTTACCCGTCTGAAAAATAACTATAATTAATATCTCAATAATTAATATCATCTCTAATCAAATATAAAAATAATATTTGTTTAAATAAAATAAAGATATAAGATTGCGATAATTCGGCTGATATTTCTTCCACGGGCATACCTATATTTTATATATATAATAAAACAGCCTATTTAATGATGTTTATACGATACCATCAAGTTTGAAGAGTGGGTACTTATACCAACCCGTTTTCTATATAAATGTAGTGACATCATATAAGAACAAATAAGTACGCATAATTTTCATAACCTTCGCCATTTTGTTGGCTTCAAAAGAGGTGGAGGTAATAGTATCAAGTAGTAGGTTAAAAAGTACCTAGATAGAATACTTATGTCCGTTTTCACTAACGATGGACAAGGCAATGCCTAAGTAAGTAACGCCTAATCAAAGAAGATTCCTACGAACAAATTTACCTTTCACTAATCAATTTTCAGGCAGCTTTTATAACCTAACTTGTCTATGGTTTTTTGCCACAAAGTGTGGTATTTTGAATTATCAGATTTTTCAGTGTTCATCTGTCAAGTGTCAGCTTTTTGAGTTTCCTAAACTTTGCGATCAACCAAATCGGTGTCATAACTTTAGTGATGATTAACATAAGTCGTTAATCATCACATAAGAGTTCGTGAAACGTTTTTTTCTCTAGGAATCACCAAAATAACTACGCGTCCGATTGACGGTATTCCTAGGTTAAGTGAAAACGAGCAGTTCAACAGTGAGCTGAAATAAAAAGTGAAAAATGCTTACCTCAAAAGCTTCTGAATCTATACCCTGTAAATCAAATTAATAAGTTATTTAACGTTCTTATATAAAATAATTAAGTCCACTCACACTTAGTAAAAATAACTAAAAAAAAGACGAAAGATTTTATTTCCCTGTTCCTTTTTGACCCTGTATGTGCCAGTCTCAAACCCAGTAGGAATAGTTATTCACTCAATTATGTCGTTTTATTATATAGTTCCGATGTTGTAAACATCGGAACCGTTCTATTAACCGTATGGTTGGAATCCTGTTTTTTACTTTCCTGGGAAAAAAGTCGCCTTTTTTACTCTCCGGTCTTTTAAGTAACTAACATGCGTAGTAAGTTGTTAAACTTACTTAGTTTTAGGTTACTTAGTTAGGGCGTTAAAGAATGACAAACAAACAAACTAGACCCACTTTCGCATTATTATGTTAGTAAGGATAAAGGATTTCGTTTTTTGAAAATAGTTACAAGTTTCTTTGTTTAACTTTCTTTTAAACTACATTATAACAGTTTGTTAAACTTCACCTCAGTGTATCCAGACAGATCCAAATCCAAGCACTGGAACAATCAAGTTTTGCACGTTATAATAAGTGTAAAAGCATGTAATCAACTCAGCAAATGGGTGCGGTCTGCGATGGGAGTGCGAAGTCCATGCGCTATTCTCGACGCCTGCGGTAGCTCGCATTTGCTTGCGCTCCGGTACACTCAATGAATATACAAAGAAGTTGACTTACTATAATATATATAGATACTAATTACACATATTATGGCATTATTATGTGGTAAAAAAAACATTTGTTTTCGTTTAACCTTTTAGCCTTTTACGACTGACTGTGGAAAACAATTATATTATACTAGCGGTCCTTCGCGACTTCGTCTGCGTATAGGTCAACACTAAAAGAAAGACATACGCTGATGCGGACCTTTAAAAGGGAAAAAATATGTCATACATGATTTTATCGAAATTTTAACTTTTTATGTAGCCCACGCAGCGGCAACTCTCAAAAGCTAGCATGGGCAAGAGACAAACTTATATCCCCTGATGAAACTACCGTATCCACCTGCCAAACAACGGCTGCCAAAAAGGGAATAGGAAAAGTTTATCGCTGTTTATTATTACATTTGACGGCCGAGTGGCGCAGTGGGCAGCGACCCTGCTTTCTGAGTCCAAGGTCGTGGGTTCGATTCCCACAACTGGAAAATGTTTGTGTGATGAACATTAATGTTTTTCAGTGTCTGGGTGTTTATCTGTATATTATAAGTATTTAAGTATATTATATTCATAAAAAAATATTCATCAGCTATCTTTGTACCCATAACACAAGCTACGCTTACTTTGGGGCTAGATGGCGATGTGTGTATTGTCGTAGTATATTTATTTATTTATTTATTTGTGTTATTTGTATATTATTTTCACACGTGGGCCATTCTCGGAGAGTTAATAAAGTTGTAGAAAAAGAAACATTATTTTGTCCTTTCCCCGGGGACATAAATTTCTGAGCAAAGATCGCACAAACATTCACTATGAATAAATACATCATAATAAGGTAAATTTATTTTCCTCACCATATCATCCAGTTCTTTATTCGCTGCTTTTATAGCCGCGTGCTGAAATAATTGTCAGAAACCAGTTAAATGGGATAAGTAATTATGTGAATAAAAACGAGTTAGACTATTATTAAAATGCAATAAATAGACTTTCTTTATGCCTTTTTATTCAGTTCCAGTGAAATTAGGAACGGTTATATCGTGAAAATATGATTCTCAAATATCTCGTGTTCAAGCATTCTGTCCGCTTTTATGCAGCTAATTGTTGATATCTCACTTGCCTATATAGCTTTTATGTTTTTTTCATGTTTATAGAACCATGATAGGTTGTCTAGATATATTTATTAAGACAATTAACTGAAAATGTACGTTACTCTACTTAGCCCCGAGGTTTCGGATCGCAAATAGCAATATTTCATTTAAAAAAATTGTAACGGTTTTCCACTTCTGGAAGAAAGGTTGATAGGAACCAAAACGAATTTAGTAGGTAATTGGGGAAACAACATGTCAACGCAAAGAGACACCAAGAACCTTACCGCAGTTGCAATATCACATTTTTGCTCACAAGTGAGATCCAACTGATCGTAAGCTGATATCATCTGTTCAAACTCTTCAATTTTACGTTTCAATCGGCCGATCTCGGCATTTTTAACTGACATCAGCATGTTGACAATCACATCAGTTGGTATGTACTTGGTTCGTACAGTTTCATTGTTCCTCTTGATGATTTCCACCAAGTGTTCGGATTTATCGGAACAGAAGTGGGACCAAGCTCTCGCATCAGTGCAAGAGGCGTATGTCTTCAGCTTCCCTTCATTTCTCGCCGGTAAATCGAACAGGTCATATTCATTGAACACGCGCTCCCTCTTAGTTATAAATGACATCTCCAGTAACTTTATCCGCTATCAATAAATATTTTTCTAAACATATAGGCGTATGAAAACTATGGAGCTTCTAGTTTTACGCTGCCATTCATTTGAGACATTGTGTAAAAGATATCTTATCACTAACGGTAAAATGTAAATATTGATAATATCAAATATTTTAAGTTTGTCATTAAAAATCAAGGCGGAATGGTGGCTATTAATCGAATGTCATTATTTGAATTTTTGTAAATATCTATGACAGTGCACATAAAAAATTAAAAAGTACGAATATATTCGTGCGATACTGTGGTACATAAGTATAATGACACTAATCATGTATTTATTAATTAATGTAAGTGGATTTGTCCGTACTAATTAATTGATGTTATCTTTCGCCTTATTCTACGTTTGTAGCAAAAATGACAATAGAAAAATGGTATTTAATACATACAAAGTTTTATTGTAACGCATTATCTAGTTATTTCATTATCGTACAACCAAGTTTCACTCAACATTAAAACTTAAGAATTTTGAACACTTCAATCACCGGAATGAGCCGCAGTCTTTGACAATTCAAACGTTTTTTAAAAACTAAAATGTTGACTGTAGCTAACTTCAGGGTGTCTGTTATTGTGACGGTGTGATGCGCGCGGCATCGTAAAAATTTACTCTCATAATTTTACCCAAACGCGCCAAAATAAGTATAACTTCAAAAACTTGTTAATCTATTTTATTACAATTGTATTAAATAATTATAATATCTAAGAATAATAATTATTATGATTGGTACACGGTTTATTGACAGATAGGTGCTAAGTTATCACTGTCACGCCAAAAGAACGCTTGAAAGCTGTCTTACTACGCAGCATCTTGTGTTTTATTTAACTTAACTTTAATGTGTATTAAATTATTTATTCATTCATTTACTTATTTTACTAGAGAATAAAACTACGTATATACAAAGCGAAACATCGAGTCGACAACGCTTGTGACTTCATTTAAAACATTGATTGAAATATGTTTATATCATTTAAAATGATAAATAATATGTCTTCTCTGTAAAAATACGATTACACAAGTTTGAAACTGATAAGTAGATATGCAAATGAAAACGTCAATTCTTAGCAGTGAAATCTTTAATTATCTAACGTCTGATCCTCAGACACGTAATGACTATAACTAAGTAATTGAATAGGTACTTATATGTATTTTCGTTTATACGTCGATGTTGGAAAAGAGCAACTACTGTGTTTCTTGCTGGCTCTGGTAGAATTTGCTTTCCGAACCTGTGGAAGAGTCAATACAAACATACAAACTTGAGGTTTCAAAAGTGCTTGTAAAGTAGACCTTCTTGAAATAAATGAATTTTGAGTTTGAGTTTGAGTTACCAACAGACATTATAATAGTTAGCGATCATTTTCGAGATTCGAGATACCATTTATAATCCTATTTTATATAAAATAATCAAATAATTTGTCCAATGCGTTGAGGCTAAACATCTGGGTGAATTTAAATCATTGCGTGTGTATTGCGTGGCATTAATTATATTGGCAGCCTTGATTGAATGTCAATCAAAGATGCCAGTTTGAATTTTTAATTACTTTTCGACTCAAAATTACACAAGAACAAATAAGTTAAAAAAACAATAAAAATACGCCGTAGCCCTTCCTTATTTTGCGTACCTTCTAAAATAAAACCAAATATAGATTTAATAAATAAATAACTAATAGAAATGCTTAATGTAAAAAAGTTTATTTAATGTTTTGTGCAGGTCAGAATAAATTAAATCTGTTGTCACGTAACGAGGGAAAAATCAAAGCATATGATTCCTGCTTGGATGTGAGAGCATGGAGTCATGATATCGAGGTGCGAGACCGCTACATCAGGGAATGGATAAAGAGTGATATGCCCATTTGTGTTATCCCTGTACACACGGTGTCTGGTTGTTTGAAAGCTATGACGAGGAGAAGTCGTGGAAGGGTAAGCGAACGAAATAAAAAAAAACAAATGTGTGCGTGTACTACACACATGTTAGAAGTGAAACTTCTTTATGGCCTTATTTTTCGAAAAATGATCTTCTATATGCAACTTTATTATTATCATAGGCATGAATACAAATAATACAATTTTTTCATTTTATCTCATAATTTTACCTTATTACTAAAAAATATTATATCATTTCGTTGATTAAAATAGAATTATTACTATCATTGTTATCGTTATTATATATTTTTGTTAATAATGGCTTATGGTAACTGAAATATGTAATATATTGTTTACATTCCACAAAATTTAGTAACCGAGTAAAAACTCCATCAATTGTCTGCACTTAAAATCATCGGTGTTATATTATTATTGTTACCGATTAAAGAGGCACCTCCACTTGTGTATGACTACAATGAATCGTGAAGAAAATTAATAATATCGTCAAACTTCTGATTAGGAGATACAGATAGTGCAACGATCAAAGTTTTCATCCCATTTTCCACTTGCCATTGCCCATGAAAGTCAGGAGAAAGAACAGAAAAATCAATTGTGGAAGTTACAATGTTGACAAAATCATTAGAATTATGATATATTCCTACACCTGCTTCTCTTGTGTTCAGCCGTTTAAATTTTGCGATGCATTTGAAGTTAGTGATGTTTACTTTACTGTCATTGTACAGTCATGTTTCATATAGAACTAGAACATTCGAATTTTTAACAATCGAATCATCCAGGTCATGAACATGAGCTCTTATCAGACTTTGACAATTGAAAGTGAAAAGTGACAAGAAATATATGGCGCGTAACGAAAAAATGTGACGCGTAACCGAAAAATGTAACGGTAATTTTTTTCCAACGCCGATAAAGAAGTTTCACTTCAACAAATTTGTTATTCAGAAAATCCGTTAAAACCTTAGATTTAACAAGTTTTAAACCAAAGTACTTCTGTCACTAATATAGTAGTCTAAATATTATATATAGCAGTAATTTAGGGCTTGACGTACCAACTATTGGTGTTACGTAAACTTATCTTTGTGTGGAGTTAATCTTATTATTTGCGTATAGCCATTCAGCATTTGTTCTTCAGATTTTTTCAAATAGTGCTGTATTCTTGCTAGAACTCCAGGGCAAAATTCCCTTTTACATATCTACTACGATAGCCAAATCTTCAAATATTGAAACAGTTAGAATAATAAACCTTTTTTGTTAGGTTAAATAAATTTTAGCTCTATTTACTTGTGGGTAAACGTTTTTCTACACTTGGTAATATTTTTAATGCGAATCGAGTGCAGTTATGTTGCTAACATTAAGTATAATAATTATGGTTTATGTAAAGAGATTTATTTGTTGCAGTCTACGCCAAGATGTCACCCGAATTGTAAATCAAAGGTTGTTCTAGAAAGTATTTGCAATTCATGTCATGCAATGAAAGAATGTTTAAAAGGCGACGAGAATTTTGAAAAATATTTCGCAGCGGTAAAATATTTATTTTAATCTTATTGTATTTAACTTTTAAAATAAATAAGTGTAATAATCATAAACGTATCACTGAATTAAATTATTTTATTGAGAATCCTTATTTGTTTAACAGTAAAATTGTTTTGTAAAATTCAATAAATAAAAAATCTATTAAATTTGTTATAGGAAGAGTTTGAAACAAGTCATTGGCCTTGTGAAAAATGTTTAGATGCTCTAAAAAGTTTAAAAATGTTTTGGAAAATAATTACGGAAAGAATATTTAAAATAAGTATCCCGAAGAATGACGATGTAGAAAGCACCAGTAATAAAAGTGTTCAAAGTGTGGCCAAAGCGTGGCAAAAGGAACTAATAAAACAAGCACTTGTTGTTAAACAATTAACACCGATTATAAGTAAACAAATAAATGAAAAACCGACATATACCTGGAAATCATACACAAATTATTTCAAGAAAATCATAACCCTTAATAATTCGCGATATATGATCGATGATGATGATAATTCTACTGTCGACAGTGAAATTTTAAATGAAAAGCATTATATCTGTGAGGATAAGGCAACGGTAACAAATCCTATAAGAGACATTAGAAACAATGGTAGATCTAAATTGTTAGTTAAAAAAATAAGCAGATGTACCTCGTTCAGAGGAAGAACTGTGGATTTTGGAGGTGATGCTTGTCATATAGATGCTGAGGAAATCAATATGTGTAAAAATAATCTTGTTTATTTACAAAAACAATATAACATGCAAAGCGATGAATTGGGTCAGCTTAAAACAGAAAACACTTCACTAAAAGTCCAACTGCAGAATATGGCAAGGAAATATGCACCTTTGTGTTCTACAATGATCACTTCTGATAACAAAGCGTCTGTGATACCGAAACCGTACGAATCGTACTGCGAAGCAGAAACCACTTTGAAGAACATAGATTCTGAAATGATCATAACTTTAAAAAATTGTGAAAATGAGGTAATTCTTGTGTTCATATACTATATTGTAGAAAAGGTTAGTAAACAAAATTTGGAATAAATTAACGAACTGACAGTCTGATATAATTTAAGGCTATTATATCCAAATATTGCATAATGTACTTTATAAAATCGAAGATCAAGTCTACGCAATCGAGGAGCTAGTCGTTATTGATAAATAAAAGCTAAGTAACTAACCTAGTCCACCAATCCGCACTGGGCCAGCGTGGTGGACTACGGCCTTAACCCCCTTCTCAATGTGGGAGGAGACCCCTGCTCTGTAGTGGGCCGGTAATGGGTTGATGTGATGACCTAACCTGGAGTAAATTTTGAGCCACGCCATTGCAAATTCAATGATAAAAGGAAGGAAAAGTTTATCGCTGTTTATTATTACATTTGACGGCAGAGTGGCGCAGTGGGCAGCGACCCTGCTTTCTGAGCCAAGGCCGTGGGTTCGATTCCCACAACTGGACAATGTTTGTGTGATGAACATGAATGTTTTTCGGTGTCTGGGTGTTATATTGTGAAATGGTGATAACAAAGAAAAACACCCGGCTAAGTTTGTTGTGGGCTTCTTAGACCAGGACGCGTTTGGAACCCTCGTAGCTTTAGTTTTAAGTTTACGAATGTGGTTATCGCCATCATCTCACTACCGTGTAATTCTTATGTACGCATCAAAAGTGCCACCTATGGGCCTACTTGAATAAAGATATGTTTGACTTTGACTTTGACTTATTATAATTATTTATGTATATTTTTCATATAATTATTCATCAGTCATCTTAGTACCCATAACACAAGCTATGCTTACTTTGAGGCTAGATGGCGATGTGTGAATAATGTGATGTCACTGGAGAGCACATCAGGTACGCTCATAATAGCTAGAAGGAGTCGCTGTGGTCGGATACGGCCAGGAGGATATATATATATATACAGAGTAGTAACAAGTAGAGTAGATATCTATGCGAAATATAAATATTTAAAAAAGTCTTAAAACATAAGTTGTTAAAAAGTTGTTAAATAAATACTATGTGTATAAAAACAAATGGAAGAAAATAATATTAATATCTACTTACTTTTTTTTAAATTAACAAATTAGTAGTATAAAACAACAGATAAATGTTTTTTATCAAGTTATCAAATTATTTTGCAGAACTTCAAACATGTTTCGATGTTACAAGTATTACATAAAACCAATGGCTCCAGAGATATAAATGAAAATTTAGTAGATCTAAATTGTTGTTGGAAGAATAAACAGGATCCAATTAAAATTTTGACTAAAGGTAATTAATAACAAAAGTAACATTATGTTGTTGATTATGTCGTACATAAATAAATCTCTAAGCTAAACCGATTTGGCAGGTCTAGAAATACTGCTGTATCCATAGGAAAAAAGGTGTGAATAGGGCAGCACTAATTTTAGACCTGTCAATTTAGTCTAGTTTAGACATTTGTGTACAATAGGTAACTTAGATAACGGTACTTATTTTTTTTTTTTGGTTAACAGTACATAACACATTTGGGGCTATTGTAAGAAGAGAACTTACTATAGCGAATCAAAGACAATGTGACCCGAAAGAAGTTCAGATAGACGCTTCTTACCACCAAGTCCACGCTAGTAGATCGGTACCCTCTTGTTCCTCTGTGTCATCCAAATCATTATCGGATGTATTTGTAAGTAAAAAACTACAACATTAATTATTGATTGCATTTCAATGAGCATGAATCTAAGATGCGGAGTACTTACTCTAATATAAGATTCTAACAACTACTAACTAACAACATTAGGTACATATCATATATCGTTCTCGTCCAAAATCCCTCAGTGCTTAAAGACTAAAGTCTTCGAACATTGCGTGTTGCCAGTGATGACTTACGGGTCTGAGACGTGGTCGCTAACTATTGGCTTCATAAGAAGGCGAGTCACTCAGCGGGCGATGGGGAGAGCTATGCTAGAAGTATCTCTACGTTATCAAATAAGAAATGAGGAGATCCGTAAGAGAACTATAGTTACCGACATTGCTCAGCGAGTCGCGAAGCTGAAGTGGCAATAGGCAGGGCACCTAGCTCGGAGAACAGATGGATGTTGGGGTCTTAAGGTGCTGGAATGGCGACCCCGCACCGGTAAACGCAGCGTAGATAGGCCCCAACGAGGTGGACCGGTGACATCAGGCGAGTCGCTGCGAGCCGCTGGAGGCAAGCGGCGAGCTATGACCGTGGATTGTCCTATGTCTAGCAGTGGACGTCAATTGGTTGAAATGAATATATCGTTTTGCAAGCTAATCCATTGCAGAATTTATGTCAGTATTATTGCGAACCAGTCCATGCAAATCATTTTAAACTATTTTTTGATTGGTGCCTCCTTATGGTAGCCAATATACATCTGAATTAATGTACTTCGAAATATCCGGAAATAAATCAGAAATTATGACCTACTTGATATCATATTTAATTGATTTTTGCGAGTTTTAAGTATAAAGAAATGGTATATTTAGGTAATAAGTAGACCATTTTCAGCCTACTTAACTAAAAAGTAAATAATATAGGTAGGTACTTTTAGGAAAGCAAGATAGAGGCTCTTTTTAGATAAGTCTATACTTTATTATAGCCTGTCTATACTATATATAAATATATTATATATGTTTAACTTTTATTTTCCTTTCAGGCGTCTACAACCGAAGTGTAAAATAGAATTTAAAATAATGTAAATTGTGCATGTTGTGGTATTCTGTTATTAAAAGAAAAAATGTATTTAAAATCTTTTATTTAAATAAAACGCGACATAATATTTATTATGCGATTGTATATAAGTTTTTTTGCATCGATCGCGAATATGAAATCCAAATGATTGAATTTCGGATGCGGCACTCTGTATTTACCTATAACGGATTTTATTTCTCTCCATAGATAGTTTACGTCTTCTGGGGCCGCAAGCCAGTCGTTATCGCCGTAATGCAAAAAAATCGGTGTTGTTATGGCACTCAAGTTGTAAGCGGGTGGTGTGAACGTGCCATAAGTGCGTTTGTTTTTGAGCCAACCGTGATTGAAGTTCGTGAATTTTTTTGAATTATACAATTGTCCGAAATGAATCATTTGCCTTGTGGACGCGCCAGCTGGAGTGTGACCTAAAACAACTGGAAGCATTGTCTGAAAGAAAAATCGATTTGACATTAGGCTAAGTTGTCTACTGTCTACTGTCAGTGTTGTTTACTACTTATACAAATGGATAGTTAAATATTTAATGGTGCCAGTTCTATGGTACACAAATAACTAAACTGAACTTATTGGTCTTAAATAAGTGTTCTTAAAGGCGTTGGAAAATATATAAAACAGTGCTTCAGACTTGCCCATTTAGATAAAACTTACATAGTTTTGTATACCTACACCAGAATTGGCACTGACTGTGTTGCAATGCCTAATCAAAGAAGATTTCTTCACCAATCGATTTTTACCAGGTAACTCTTTTCTATGATTCTTGCCTTTTTGTTTGTATTATCATATTTTTAATTTCTCGTTAATGATCATCTTCATGACGGTGAAACGTTATTTTGCACTAAGAATCACCCAAATAATTACGCATCCGGTTTAAGTGTTTCCTAGGTTTATTGAAAACGGGCGTTAGCTTGGTTATTAGTTGTATTTTAATAAAAAAAAACTTACTCTGTTCAATTGTTGAGCGTTATATCCACATAGTAGAAATAATATGTTAGTGCATAGGGACTGTGTGATGGATTCCTCGAGGCATAGCTTTTGTCCCGCTATCTCGTTTATCCAGCCGTTCGCCATAAACTCATTAGAGCCGATCAAACGCATTATTCTCTGAAACATTTTTCTATAAATTTTGACGTAAATATATTTTTTTTTTGGTGTTAACATGTACTAACAACACGTGATAATGGTCATTATTTAAACACAAAATTGAGGAACGAAGACATGGCCTAATTCGTTAGGCATTCGATTTAGGCGATTCCTAGGATTAGTGAAAACGGGCATTAGTGACGCTTAAATTAAAAGTGTTCTATATCATACGCAGGACTCCAAGATCGACGAAGCATTGCTACTGGCTTCATAAAATCTTAGCGATGTGGTTATTTGTTAAAGAAGCCATGCATTTTCAGCTACCTAAAGTTATTAAAGGAATCAGAAACCCTTTTAAGGGCGGGCGAGTACAATTCCCAGCATCCCCTCTGACTTTTCAGAGTCATGTGCGTTTTTAATATAAGTAATTAAATATTACTTGCTTTACAGAGTCCAGAGTTCTCTATAATATTTTGTCGGGCGTTTGAAGTCTACCAATCTGGGCCAGCGTGGTGGACTGTGGCCTAAACTATACCCCTTCTGGTTCTGATGAAAGTTATTAATGTTAAGATTAGATTGAATATTGAAAAAATAACTCAGTGTGGTGCTACACAAGTTAACTGATAGTGTTAAAGCTAATGACCTGTAATGCAAACAGTAGCACAATTTTGTATCGCCACTTGTGATTGCGATTTGTATTTTATGTTGCTTTACCTCTTCAGATTTCAGTACCAACACTCAATCACTAGACATTTATTTACCTACTTATTATCGTTGCCTTTATAGTTGATCAGACTCCTTAGCATCGAATAGGTACGATTTCTTCTAAATCTCAAAACTTTTATATATACGGTTGAATATTGAAACTGTGGATAAAATTATTGGTTTCCTTGTTCAAGATCGAAAATGATCTTTTAGCAATGTCTAAACTTAACGGTCTGATACTTTAAATTTACTTACAAAAAGTTGTTGGCAAAAAATAACTGACTTTGTTATACAACAAAAGCAAGAAATAAATATTTTCTACAACATTTTTAAGTCGGTGCCAAGAAAAATGTAGAACTTTACTATGCACTGATCATATATTTTGTATACCTTTTTATATCGACATCATCATCATATAGACCCATTACCGACCCACTACAGGACACGGGTCTTCTCCCACAATGAGAAGGGGTCAATGCCGTAGTCCACCGCGCTGGCCTAGTGCGGATTGTCGGACTTTACACGCCGTTGAGAACATTATCGAGAACTCTCAGCCATGCAGCCTGCAGGTTGCATAAAAATCATTTTTCAAATGGATTTATAAATATAGAGTTTAGAGCTAACAAACATAAAAAAAATTGAGAAACTCCTCCTTTTTTGTAAGTCGGTTAAAAAAGGACTCAGAACAGACAGTTTATTAAGATTGGATACTTAGTTTTGTACGAAATTATTCATGTTACACTTACTGCAACTTACTTCTAAAGAATTAGTAAAAGGCGCAATTGCCTTGATGAGAGGACTTCTGATGTTCCCAACATAAGCAACGGGAGCTAGAGCCTGCATTGCTATAATTTTGTCGTTATACTCCGGTCTCGTTGAAGCCATAACCCAGAATGCTGTGGTCCCCTGAGAGAATGCCACGTACTGGATTTTCGGACAACCAGTTTCTTTTATAACGTAGTCTATCATGGCTGGCAGGTCGTAGTAGCCGATCTCGTGCCAGCTAAACTTCCAAAATATTGTCGAGGATGGTTTTATTGAGACGTGGCTGCGTGAATACGTGTTGCCCCTAGCGTTACCCATCCATACGTCATATCCTGCTTCAGCTAGGAGGTAGCCTGAAAGAGTAAAATGAGACAAAGGTAAAAATTTAAGTAGCGTCTTCCAAAGGTAAGAAAAAAGTAAACTTTCTATTTGGTAGTTATAGCGATGATGGTAACCAAATCCTATATTTAACTGACTCATGTGGAAGTTTATTCAGGTGATCAAATCAGAAATGAAGAGATTCGTAGAGAAGTAGAGTTACCGACATATATCAAAAAGACCCGAAGTGGCGATGGGCGGGGCAAGTAGCGAAGAATCGATAAAGGTCGAGGTACCAACTCCCAAGGTGCTTGAATGGAGACTCCGCACCGGTAAACGCATTGTTGGTCGGCTCCCAACGAGGTGACTAGATGACTTCCAATCTAACGTCTCCTCTAACTTATACATGTATCCTATTTCTACCTGCATTATAGTCTAGTTTTTTTTGTGTAATTTTTCTCTTGTGATATCGTAATTTACTGTTACAAATTTTAGCCCTCATCATTTTTTCTATCGTCTTACTTTAGATATGTACATCGTCTCGTCAACTATCTCCTTGTATATTATGGTATTGTCTGCTTTTGTCTAATCTGATATCGAATTGTCGCATATCATCATATCTACCCTTGTACCGGCTATATAATATAGCCCTGCATTAATAAACCGACATCCAGCTTAAAATAGGTTCTCATTTATTGGTCAATCTTTGATTAACACCGAATTTGAGAACCAGTTTTTAGCTCGATTTTGTCCCTTCAATATATATATGTTCATAGTATCTTTAATATTATCTGGTCTATATCGTCTGGTCGGTATCGTCTCTTTTACTTACTATTATCTTCTCGTTTCATCGTCTTTTGTTCAGATAAACTGGGCATCTAAAGACGACCGTGATAGTTTGGATTTATCTACTATATAGTCCATTTCTAATTCAATGCGTAAATGTTCTTCCAAATAGTCTGTCAAAAGTTTACTTGTAGTAAAAAAAAATCGGAATTCCATCAAAGAAAGAAGAAGCCAAGATTAAGAGTACTGAGATATAATTTACCTAATCCTTTATCGGTTCCCATTAAGACCCATTCAGCAGATGTTGATAGCAGTCCATGTTGCAATAACACTACGGGTCGGTTCTCCCTACTGGTGTTGTATTTACCATATGGAATTCGATGCATCTCAAGGACATACTTGTCTTCTGTGTACATGCGATGTATTTCACATGGGTAGCCGTATTTCCTCACGAGAGTAAACTAAATAAAATTTGATTAAAAAAAATAGAAATATTATTATTTAACTACTTCGGAAACCATGCGTTTTATCAAGATAAAAGTATCCTAAATGTGTCTCTAGGATGCAAGTTTTTTCTATGCTACATTTCCTCAATATCAGTCAAGTCATTCAAATTCATGGGTTTCAATGGTTACTTCTAAGTCCCGCAGAAACTAATTTTAGATAATTTTCCGCGATAAAGGTATTCTATGTCACCCTTACGGATACAAGCCATCTCTCTGCAACTTTCATCAAGATCGGTTCAGCGGTTGAGCCGAAAAGGGAACTAACAATTAAACAGTTCTTGCTTTTTATAATAAAAATGTATTCATTATTTAAGAAGATACAGTGACTTAATTAAACTTCTAGTTGTCCAAGGAAGGGTTGAGGGCACCCAGAGCACGCGCAAGATCGCCCATAAGATGGGTCGATCAAATAAAGGCTGCAGTAGCTGTCCCTTTACTTGAGTGTACGAGGAAGGCAGCTGTCAGAGAAAAGTGTACCACAACACTTAAATGAAGACCACGATCGTTCTGACAATAGCGATCCCACTGAGAAGAATGAGTTATCTGTACGGTCGGACACTCGACGTCGTTAAATAGACGAGATAACTAAACTACTGTGCGGATTGCAAAACTTTACGTGGCTCGGTACTGAATTTCTGAAGTTCTTCATCAGGTTTATGTCGAAAGCTAAACGTTTGTGATATTATCTTCACCGATTATAAAAACATTTGACGCACAACCAGTCGGGTATCTACGTGTGCTACGAGTTTATTAACTTTTTTGTTAGTTGTTGTTTGATGAATGATGTTCTATCTGGCGCAGTGGTAAGCGGTATGATTTAATGAGGACCCGGGCTCGATCCCCGCCGGGCACATAAATAATCTGAATTTTGTCTG
The DNA here is from genome assembly GCF_905163445.1 of Pararge aegeria. Lineage (NCBI taxonomy): Eukaryota > Metazoa > Arthropoda > Insecta > Lepidoptera > Nymphalidae > Pararge > Pararge aegeria. Next base: position 16,222,386 of record NC_053182.1, read on the forward strand.
GTCTGGTGGGAGGCTTCGATGGTAGTTAGTTACCGCCCTGCGAAAAGGCCGTGCCGCCAAGTGGCTTAGCCTTCCGTTGGAACTGATTAGGGTTTATGGGTTTTATATACCTCTAAGAAGTTAGCCCGCTACAATCTTAAACTACATTATCACTGACCACCATGTCGGATCACCAGGCAGCTAAGGGCTAACATGTCGTGGAATAAGACAAAAAGTAGTAGTTTTAGTAAACTTAAAAATGTTTTCTCAAATATGCCATGGAGTGTACTATTAATATAAAAAAATACACAATACATACAGTATCCAATGTAGCGTCTTCCTTGATATTATTGTAGAGGTTTTCCAACCCTTCTTCACTTGCTACTACTGAACCAAAACAAGCAGATGCATACAAAAACAGAACTTCTAAAACCAGCTTTATAGCTGCCATTATAGTTTTTTTTTCGGTGGTCGAGGTGCGGATGTTTATTTATGCTTTGATGCAACAATACTAACATTTCTGTTAATTTTTGAAACAATGTCTATTGTTTATCACAGACGGATTAAGAGTTAACTGATAAGTAGTTGTCTATTACGAATGCGATCCGGTGATTTTGTTTGTCTGCACGTAAATAATAGCAGTTCCCGTGACTTCGTCTACGTATTCTAGATATCCACTTTATGCAGACGGATTAAGAGTTAACTGATAAGTATTTGTCTATTACGAATGCGATGCGGTGATTTTGTTTGTCTGCACGTAAATAAAAGCGGTGCCCGTGACTTCGTCTGCGTGTTTTAGATATCCACTTTATGCTAACGTCGTCTTAATGCCATACATATATGCCATACATTATTTATTTATTTATTCGCTAGGGTTCCAAGATACTAGAATGGATACCTCTTAAATGAAAGCGCAATCTTCGTAGACCCCATTCAGACTATTCATTGGTAAAGAATAATAATTAATAAAAAAAAATAAGAAAATTCAATTAATAGTTTGGTGTTAAGAAGCATTCTGTATCGAGTGGTAGCGGAGCGGTGCGACGATGGTCGTAACTCAAACAATTGCGGTAGATTCATAGATACGGCAGAAACTTTGATAAGTTGCTACCACATTTCTAAATGACTCTCTATAAAACAATAATTCACATGTGTCAATACGCACACACTTACACGTGTATATATCCAATTCAAGTCATTACAATTTCATAAGGTTGTCAATTTATGATATTTGAAATTTTAATATTTCTTAATCAGTGATAACAACTAATTTTTTGGATGGAGTCCCTAAAACCCCTTTTCCAGTCTAGTTAACATAAATTTCGAATATCGATGTAGGTACCTAAGTAGCATAATAGTATAAAAATAAGTAAGGTTATTCACGAAAGACAAACCAATGTTTTTGTAGGCACAGACATAGATATATGTTTAGATAAAGCAAAATACAAAGGTAGATATCATAGAATTCAGAGTGGCAGATATACCTATTATTATTGACATATTAAATTGGATTTATATATCTTGTCATTAGGTACTGAATAGCTGACCTTTTATTAATCATTGAATCTGTTATTATTTTTTATCATTCGTAAACAGGTCAAACCTAACTAATCAATACAAACAAGGTCAATATGATAAAATGTGCTATGTAACAACCTTTTTGGGGTTCCGATAAAAACTAACCCATGGTGAACAACGATGAGGTAGCGGAGGGATGATAGCCTGTTATAATCATTACTTCTTGACCTACCTATAAGTAAGTAGTCCAAAGTAAGGGACTTTGAAACTGATTTTTCAAAGAAAATGAATAAAAAGCACATATTTAAATTTTTTGAAATTTCAGCGTTACTCTAAAAATTCAAAAGAAGTCATTATAATATCACGGATCACATTGTTTTTTAAACTATCGCGCCATTCAAATGGCGCTATTTTTATGTTTTTCTAGCGTTATTACATTCTAGCCTTTTTAATCTCCGGTACTGAAAACTGAAACTCTGAAATAAATGGATCTACCTATATCTATAATGTTTAAATAATAATCATTAACTCAAGTTACTTATAATGATTTAGTTCCAAGTTTTTGTCTAAGTCAAAAGAAAATACAAACAAATGGTCCGTTTCTTTTATACGTTTCGTCCAGAAACACATCTCTGTGTACATAAAGAGCATTATTATTTTTTGTAACTGCAACACAGTTGTTTTCTTTCACATTGGTTGTATACACGCATTTTTTGTTTGTTTCCCCAATTTTACCTTATTAAAAGTCTACTGCATGTCGATGCACAATGGCAAATCACGAAATCAGTTTAAAATGGAATGGTTATCAGAGTAACATTTTAACTAACGTCAAAGAGTTATTTAAGGACGAAAATTTATCGGATGTAACACTTGTGTCTGAGGGCCATAGTTTTAAGGCACACAAAGTTATTCTTTCGGCGAATAGTACTGTTTTTAGAAGTATCTTCCAGGTGGGTACATAAACCATTCATTTAAAAAGTCCGCACTACTATTTTATAAGATTGCGAGGTTGAAATTTTTTGTCGTAACGCCCACGTATATTTTGCAGCAAAACCCCCACAAAGATCCAATTATAGTGCTACATGATATCAATACGGATTCCTTACGAACACTTTTAAGATTTATGTACAACGGTGAGGTTAATGTGACTGAGGAGTTTCTGCCTATTCTATTGAAGACTGCCGAAGCTCTAAGAATATGTGGTTTGTCCACTGGTAACGATGCAGGCCGTGACGATGAGGTATTGAATATTTTTAATACTAAAAGTATATAGTTAATTAGACTATTCCAATAACCTCTCTTTTCCAATAACCTCTCTTGTATTTACTTAAATAAACACTGACTAATAGCTGATACTCTAGCTAGTAGTTTAGGCTTTGGCTTCTCTTTAATGGAGACTAAATTTGATCTGCTTCACGCACCTATAACATACCAGAGTTATTTGCGTTTTAAGCAATTAAATATCATTTGCTTACGGTAAAGGAAAGCATTGCAAGAAATCTGCATGCCTGAAGTGAAACTTACTAGCTGTTGCAAATATTATTTGTCAGCATTTATTACAGTATTTTTTACAAACCCTAAATAGTAGCCTTTTTTTATAAAAACTAGCCTATGTTAATCTTCATTCTATATTCCAAAAAGACACTGTTTGATTGTATAATGGGCTTAAAGTAAGGAAAAACAAACACACTTTTGCATTTATAATATCAAAATGGAAGTATGGATAACGGGGTAACAGTTAATGATAAAAAAGCTAAACAAATAAATAAAGTACTTTTATTGCAATAATTAAACAGAAACAGCCTATTAGTTGTTATAGAAAGTATATGTTCGTGAATATACCTTTATATAATTCATCACAATTGTAGGGAACAGTGTTTTGTATTGATTGCCAAACATGAATATTGAATACAAAATACTGTATGAACTTTCTTAAATCAATGTATTTTTGTGTTTTGATAGTTAAAGTTTAGGTGTATTTGAGTATGACAGCCTTAGCGGACTAGAATCCAACGCCATAAAATAAATTAAAAAAATATTAGTGTGAATTTTAAAACTGGGTTATAATAAATTTGCTACATAGTGGGTTATGTATAGGAGTGTGGTACAGTTCCATAGCTAAGTAAACCGTTAAATTTGACCTACAAATTTGGTTCTGGCTATCATGAAAATGCTAACTGAATTTTATTTCATGTTAAGAGAGAGAGCTTTAGCAATTTAACATTTCAGAAAACGGCTACATCCACTCAAACTGTACCTAAAAAGCGGAAGAAGAGTGAACAGGAAGATAATAATAGTAACAAAAGTCAAAAGAAACCCACTTTATTAAAACTTGACACAGTGGTTGCCATTACCAATTCTGATACATCAAAAAACTCTGTAAGTATTCCACATAGACTACTCCTGTTTAGCTATGTATATAAATTCAGCTAGCTATATATGCAGAACTTGAAAACTTGTTAGAGGATTCATTTGAAATTTTTACGCAATGCAGCATTCCCTTGAAAGAGTGTTCATAACTCTGTGCCTTATGTCTAAGTTTCAATGGGAATGGAAGATAATATTAGCCACATTTCTTCTTTTGATTCTTGTGAGCATTTGGCACATTAGGAAAGCCATTTCCACTAGTATATTTAAAACGGAAAAAGAAACAAAATAAACACAGCAGCTGGTAATGACACTTGCCGGCTCTTCTCGGTAGAATCTGCTTTCCGAACCGGTGGTAGAGTCACACAAACATACATACTTGACGTTTCAAAAGTGCTTATAAAGTAGACCTACTTGAAATAAATGAATTTGAATTTGAATATATGTGTTTTGCATTTTCTTGCTGGCTTCTTGGTTATGTACAAACTGGTGCTTGAGTCAGTACAAAGGACAGACATGGTGTTTTAAAAACAGCTTATGTTTGGTGTTCTTTAAATAAAATAATTTAGAACTGAATTTTTTGAGATGCAGCTTTTTATAATTTGATCAGATTATATTAAGGTTAATTTCATATATGTTCTTTTTCACTTCCAGAATATTGTACCCAAAGTTGAACCAGTAGGCTCACCACTAACAGATTATTCAGGGGATAACACAAATGATACCGATTTAGCAGTACTTGACGATAGTTCAGAAAAAAAATATACTATAAGCCCTGAGAGTCCTTCTTATACAAAAAAAACTGTATGTACAACTGTGTCTTCTGACCGTAATGTAAAAAAGTGCATAAATGAAGTGAGCAGTACACAACCATGTTTAAATGTTGTCTGTGAGAAAAATATGGATCAAGAAGATGAAAAAGAAATAGAGATTGATAAAGAAGTAGAAACCGTGTTACAGAGTGGGACGATTGTAGAGTCCTTGAGTATAACAACTGAGAATTTAAATTTCGTTTCTAATGAGGCCCAAGTTGTCAAAGGTATTTGATCTTTTTATTAATAACTTTTACACTGCTTTGCTTATGTGACTATCAGGTTGTATTATAGTTTTTAGATGTACAATTTTGATCATAATCAGAGTAGTATGCATCTGTCTTAGGAGAGAGGGTTTAAGAGTATATGATCATCACACTGCTCCAATGTGGCTTGGCTGGCTTAAGCATTACTATCACATGTTAGTCTTAATAACCTGCACAGAAGACTTATTGTGTTATCGAGTCACAGGTATCACGTTAGCCTGTTAGCAACTTAGATATGCATTGTCAGGTAAGAATGCAGACTAGGGCTTATTTATAGTGGAATAAAGAAAAGTAACATTTTAAAAGCTTATGGAAGTTGGTGTTATAAAATTCTTCAAGCATTTGACGGCCGATTGGCGCAGTGGGCAGCGACCCTGCTTCCTGAGTCCAAGGCCGTGGGTTCGATTCCCACAACTGGAAAATGTTTGTGTGATGAACATGAATGTTGTTCAGTGTCTTGGTGTTTATATGTATATTATAAGTATTTATGTATATTATTCATAAAAAATTTTCATCAGTCATCTTAGTACCCGTAACACAAGCTACGCTTACTTTGGGACTAGATGGCGGTGTGTGTAGTGTCGTTACATATTAATATATATTTATATATATATTGGATCAGAGAGGATGGTCAAAGCTCAAAAAACTCTCTCTGCGATGAGAGAATTGGCTGGTTCCCAGCAGTAGGACATTAATGAGATGATGATAATGACAAGAGTCCCATCCCCCATACTTGAAGATCTTCATAGGCATCCACAAAATTTAATGAAAGAAATGTTACCATCTAAGTAATCTAAAAATATTTATCATAATTTGTTAAACATATACTACCAACAGGCAGGGGACAAAAAAAATATCCCCTGATTGTACCACCTGACAAGGGATATAATTAACATGTCCACATGCTACAGCATGGGAACATGGAATAGGAGAAGTTTACCCCTGTTTATTATTACACATATATTATTTGGATATTATTTCCACTTTATATTGATCTGACAGTTGTTAAAGCCGTGGGAGAAGATTAATTTCCCAGGGGAGATAATTGTCATAATTGTAATATTTTCTATGTTCTGATAATTTAAATGTAATTTCAGACAAAACCAGTACATGCTATGCAAATCCATCGTTCCCATGCCCTTTCTGCCCCCGAGTGTACAACAGTTGGGGATATCGGAGAAGACATGTCAAATCTAGGCATATGACTAACAGGTATGGTTAAAAAATATTTTTAGTACTCATAAGTAGTTTTTAATAAAGCCAGCGGTTTCTGGAAGTACAAGTTAGGTACGAGGTTTTTCAGTCTGTTGGCTGTTGGGTAACATTCCTAATGGAGTTCGGCAAACACAAGGCATCCATGAGGATTTTCGCCTTCCATAGAAAGAAAAAACAAAAAAAGATGGCTAATAAAGCCAAACCAGCATTCAGTATTTAGTATTCAGTATTAATTATCCTTAACTGACAACCGGTGCTGTCACATTACGCAATTTGTATGAAGACTGGTTCACTGACTGTGGGACAGTAAGGCTTACTTTATAAGCACTTTGATACATCAGGTCTGTCCGTTTGTAATTATTCTACCACCAGTTTAAAGATTCTCCTGAGAAGAAGCTTGCAAGAAACATTACTCTTTTTCAAGGTTTATTTAACCTCTTAACTAATGTCCTTCAATAAGCAAATGGCTTATATTATATAAAAAATATATATAATATGTATATTGGCTTGTTTTTTTTATATAATATATAAAAAAGCCGGTTTTTTTTGTTATCACCATCTCACATTGTCATTTAAAACTATTAAAGAAGCAACCTGGTTAGACCCAAGCGTTTTTATCGTTCACGTAGTCCTTAATACTATAATAGGAGTTCTCTATAAGTTACATCTCCACAATATCAACTCGTTGTTCATTCCGTGTATCCTTTGTTCTTGAACTAATGGAATCTGTGATATTTTTAACAGATTGTCCTGTAAATGGTGCGTCTCTATTCTCCCTTCGACGGGAGCGTGGTACTCCCACGCCACTCGCGCCCACGGCGTGCCACACGAAGAGGCTCGCAATTCCCTGGTGGTGATGGTCGAAGCGCACGCGGTCCTTACTTTGAATGAGCCCAGCGTTGCCCAGCTGTTGGGCCAAGTTGGGATATCGTCGGATAGCAGTGCTGCCGAGAAAACCAATAATTAGGGTATGTTTTTTTTAAAACATTATCGAGTGTTGCCAGTCGTAAGGCGTGTGTTATGTGAGCATAAGATTTTCATGCTTGATTGCAAGCATGAAAATCTTATCCACATTTCCAGAGTCCGCTAACCTGCATTGAAGCAGCATTGTGGGTCTTCACTTTTAAGACATTAATAAGGATAATGGTGGAAAGAAAACCTGCGGGGAAGTCTCTTTATAATTTTCGAATTCCATAGAAAAAAAAACAGTATTAAACATTTATATTATGCCTATTACACCTTTTGGGACCTTCCAACATTAAATATTTACTCTTGATTTGAAGGTACCCAGATTATCAGTGGCGTGCACAGGGTATCTGACCAGGGTATGCATCAAGCAGGTACATGGCATAAAATGGAAAAAATCCCCTCCAATACGGGTTATATAAAAAAATTTGGGTATGCAGTGCTTTTGCGACTCTATAAAGTGCACGCCACTGCAGATTATAGGTATCGGGGTAGACGGAAGTTGGGAGGGCATTCCAGGCATGCAAAATATATAATTATTACTACAATAAATAATTCTTTCATTATGATTAATACTTAGTTTATTTGTAAATACTCAGGATGATATTAGGTTACTGGTACTGGCTGTTTTAATGTAAACAGTAAGCTAACTGTTTCTCGAGGTTTCATATTATGGGAGTAGATAAAGTTTTGTATACAATTGCCGATAATTAGGTATTAAAACACTCATGTGATACCATTATAGATAAACCTACACACGTGTGTTAATACCCCTTATTATACAACATTTGCATAAACTACTATTAAAAAAAAAAAATACAACCGAATTGAGAACCTCCTTCGTTTTTGTAAGTCGGTTAAAACTTCCCACACAACTTTTCATAAATAGTGACGATTCTAAAAATTGAGAAATGTTCCTTTAATAAACAACCATTTCGGAAATAGCGTCAGTCTAAGAGATATATTGGTCATAACACTGTTTAAACCTAGCGATATTTTTTATGCCACTGTAAGTTAACCTGCTTGGATGGCCCGTTAAATCGCTAGGCGGCACATCTTTGTCGGTAGGGTGGTGACTAGCCACGGCGGAAGCCTCCCACCAGATAAAAATTATAGCGAAAACAAGAGATTTTTATGTATGTTAATCTGAATTCCTACTATTTCACACACGCCTTACTGATGCCACACTCCGCTCTGGTTGACGATTCAATAACATTTTGTATAATTTGAACGAATTTATAGTAATTTTAATATAAGTGCTAATACTGTTGTACACAAATAATTAAACTAAACCAAAGTGCTTTTGTGAAAAGTATATAATTGCTTTAAACCGTCAGTTTAGTTAAGTTAAGATATCTGTGTACGACCTTATTAGCACTGATATCTCAAATACACTTAACTGTCTATATATAAAAGCTGAAAATGAAAAGAGCTTTAAAATAACCCTTTCTCGGTACAAAAACTTCATGTAATATTGACTATTTATATTTGTATTGGGTATATACTTCAATTGTGTGTGTGAGTTGTATGAAAAAGAAAAAATAGAAGTATATTTTTGTAATACCATTATGATCATCTCAACCGATGAACGTCTGCTGGTCATTTGCATGCTTGCAATCGTTGAGACGTTTTCGAGCACCGCTACACTGAAACGTCTAAGCAAAATAAACCTAATATCGATTGTTTAAGGGTCGAAAATTATATTGTGTTTTCCTGCTTTTACTATTTCAAGATCGTTTGCTGTATGTTTGCTGTATGTTAATAAGTTTACTTTATAAGACAAGCATCAATTTTACAGCAGTTACAGAGTATATAATTAATAGTCGAAACTCGACCTTCGATAAAAAGCTTTAAATATACTATGATACTAAGGGTATTCGGATTATAGCGTCTCATATTCGATGAAAAGTAGAAGGTATAATTTATATGACATAATACCTACCACTATACCTACCTACACATCAAAAATAGGTTATATTTTTATAATAACTGTCGTTAATATTGTGTCTCAAATTGTAACACTTAAAATATAAAAAAAACTTTGTAATGATAAGAAATATTTTTAAGGTTGTATTCAGCCATACAAAAAGGTGAGAGGCCAGTATAAATTGGCTTCCTAAAACCAATGTGCCATGATGGCCAGTAACAGTATATTTTTTACTCAATTAAAAAAATAACCTTTCATGCGTTCTGTAATAATATAACATTACCTAATATTTTTGTATACCTTATTAAAATATCTTAAAACACATAAAAAAAAAGTAGGTTTGCTCTATATTTTCGAATTTTATAATATTTACTTAAACATTTACGATAGGTATAATATGCTGTATTTATAAGATATTAATAATTTTGTGATTCTGTCTTTAGTAATAAGGAAAAGTTTATTTTTGTATGTGTATAATCTAATGATCTCAACACAAGCAAGTCAAATGTTTAGTTGCCTAAGGTCCATACTATAAAAGCCTCTCTGAAAATCTCTGAAGGTTTAGTCTTTTCACCTAGTCTTTCACACCGACATAAATAAAAAATTGTTATATTAATGTCGCAAAAGATCAGAGACTAGCAAATAAATAAGGAACAAGAATTACTAGATACATAGAAATCGTTTATTTCGTTACTAACACAGTGAATTATTGAGACCTCTAATTATTAAAATCACTCTTCCATAGCACACTATAATATGTATAATACAAGCCTGTACCGTGTCCTCAAGAAAATAATCTTGAGCATTAAATCCTCCTTGGCCGCACTACTAATACAAAGATTCATAAAAAAGGTTTATGGCTATTGAAATGGGGCGCGCTGGTCTCGAGGTGTTGCCCTTTTTTAAACAATTACCTGCAAATATTCTTCCGTACTCATTGAAACAATTTGAATAACGAACGTCTATCAGCACCTTGATTATGTCTTGTGAACACCACACTGAAGTCGTTAGATATCTTCTTACTAATAAACGTAGTTAGTTACAAAATGCTTTGTCGCCTCCGTTTGAATGTTAACTAACTGAGGACAGAAAGGGAGATATCAATGTGTGTTTTTCCGCTGTACAACGTTTATTAGTGAGACCGTAAATATCCATACGAAGATGATGCTTGCCGCACCAAGTGCTCAGTATATTTGCGTGCTTAATGCCGGGTACCGATTGGTGGAACGTCTTGTTTTTGTCTGCAATGTGTTTTTTACGCGCACGAGACGATCGAAAATCATGTACGATAAAAACATTGTAAGAAGTGTTCAGAACGCCTTGAATGTTCAAGCCTCGAAGCAATCTGCCAGTTGTCGATGTTTGAAGGCCGATTTACATAAAACGAGCAATTGCTCATTCTATCCCCACTCTTTTAAATTGAATGGAGTGTTCGAATCCCAGCACGCTCCTCTAACTTTTTCAAGTTATGGGCGTTATAAGCAATTAAATAACACTTGCTTCAACGATGAAGGAAAACAGTTCTCCATGCTGTTCTCAAAGGTATGTGGAGTCAATCCGCACGCCCAGTGGTGGACTTGCGTGTTGTACTATGGCTTTATCTTAACCCCTTCTTATTGTGGGAGTAGACCCTTGCCCTGTAGTGGGCCGGTGATGGGTTCATAAGTTGAGGGTGATGATGAAACAGACGTAGAGTATTCTGTCGTTGTTCTGTTTGCTTTTGCAAGATTGATTCTATGGAATATTCTAGGAATCTTCGCTTCCTTTTTGTTAACTGGATTGAGAGCGTGGAAACAGTTGCCTAGAGTGTACTTACTTGCTTGTGTGCTCGGTCCCCGAAGTGGTCTCTTCAAAGCGTTCTAGAAATGAGCATTCGTTCGGCTGATCTAAACATTTGTCCAAGAATTCTAGTTCTTGGTTCTTATTCTTGATCGTTGTTATTTTGGTGTGAGCTTTTGCTTTCACTAAACGATCAAGAAAGAATGCTCTTATTCTAGTTCTAGCTCTTTGTTCGTTTGGTTTAAACCCACCTTGAGGCGGACATAAAGGATCGTGGACGGTTAGGTTTGATAAACTGGCCATACGCGTTTTGGTTAATTTTCGAGCGTGGAATGTGTTAAGGCTGTGATGAATACGTTCAAAATGTGTTACACTGGACCAGTCTGTACCCGGCTTAAATATATCTTTCACAAGTGACTCAATAAATCAAGGTTAACAAATTCGACCGATGTGATGTTAAAGCATGAAACGATTTCGATCTTTGTCTAATACTGATTGAAAAATTAGAGCTTAGAATTAATATTTAGATATAAGAAGATATTTTTATAATGTACTTTAGAATAAGGTTATATACAATTACTGGGCAATAAATGTATTAAGTACTAGAAATAAACGATGTGTGCGATGAATTATTCTGATCGGTCAGTATTTCGCCGAGGCCTAAGTAACTTATCAAAAATAATGCTCGTTCAGTAGAAGCATTATGCTTCCTTTATAAATCATAATTCTAAGCTTAATATATTTAAAGAAATAATCATGATGATATTATGTAAGTTATATCAAAAGTCTAAAATTGTAGAGAGAAAAAAAAAATGTGTATTTTGTATAACCATTTATTGTATTTGGAGTGGTTTTGGAACAATTTCCTGTACTAATAATTATATAGCTGTAAACACAGGGAGTGTTATCTATAAAACGTTTACTGAATTTTAAAATTAAATTGCCGATTAAAAAAATCAATCCGCACCATACACTTTTGAAGGCTAATTGAAAAGGGGGCTAGTAAATATAATCGTAAATAATCGTAGAAGCGGTGATAGCGCAGCAGGAGCTCGACTTCACTTTTCGGGTGGCCGAGTTCGAATCCTAGTGCGCGCCCTCTAACGTATGTTTTAAGTTATTAAAATATCACTTGCTTCAACGGTGATGGAAACATCGTGAGGAAACCTGCATGCATGAGTTCTACATAATGTTTTAAAAGGCTTCTAAGTCTCCCTACGCAGTTTTCCACTGTGGTGGACTAAGACCCTATTATTTCTGCTATTTCTGAGAGGTGACCCATGCCCTGTAATGGACCGGTAATGGGTTGTTATTATAATGATAATTGCAAAGGATTGCTTCTGGTCAGTTCGGTTAGGTTAGGTTCAGTTTCAGTTTCTTAGTTTTGTTCATAACCGTAACGCTTACAAGCACGGTGGCATAGCCTTAGCGGTCAACAAATCCACACAGAAAATATAAGAACGATTTTTAGAATGAAACTTCATTTTACAATAATTTGCTAGCAATATTTTTTTTAATGTATTTTACCCGCGTTGCGTTAAATCCCGGAAAGCGTAGTTTTTTATTAAAGGTTAAAATACTCTGTGCGTTTTCAAGAACTGAGGATTCCATATGAATGTTTGTAAGTAAGGAACATGTTTGGGCGACGAAATACAATCAATAAGTATGGTGTGTAGTGCGGGTGCCATTTTTTTTATTGGCATAAGCTCAAATTAGTAAACATGTTAGCGGTCATATTTTTAACACCTCCCCCTAACGCCACGTCCTAAATAACGACAAATTTCTAATTGATTTGACTCTACACGCGTATGTTGGCGTGTCACGCGTTGTCGGATGTTATAAATGTGCCTACATTAATACACAACAAATAATACAAAAATGAGATATTTAACTATTTACGAAGGATTCTTATGGTAAACATATCAAATCGTACAAACAAATATTCAGAGCTTCACAAATTGTGTAAAAGGGTAAAATGTACGTAAATATTGGATTTTAATAAAGTTGGTAATATACTTAACCTAGATTAGAGGATTTGTGATACTAGTTATCAGAAGTAGTATTTGAAAAATAAAACTATATGAAATTTCACTAATAATTTTTGCTTTCAAAATAATTATAAACTTGATATTTGTAGTTGTAAGAGTAAATGTGATAACAATAATTATAGATCTATTGCTTGTAACTTTCTTCCAAAGTTACCAATTTTTAAGTACACCTATTTTGCCATGATACATATAATATATTTTTGTATATTTTATACTCCATTTTTTTATTAACAATAGCCATTCTATGTGGACCACGCAACTACATTTTAGATTTTTAAGTAATTAATAAGTTACCAAAGCAATTTCGAATAAGCTGTTAATATAAGGAAATTAAGAATGACATATTTTTCTATAGAGTGTATTTTTTAAGAAAAAAAAATAAACTTTAGGTATCGCTTTAAATTTCGAAATGTATTTAATATACTTTACTTCTTTACCTATGGAGAACATAATATTTCACTAAAGCATAACAAAAAGTATACAGTGGTGTAGCTAGAAGGTAAATGCAAAACATACTGTGAGTTCAGAATTGGGATATTACCCTTATAACCTTATTATTACAGCAATAAAAAGTAAATCAAAGATATAATGAATTACTTTTGCTCTAGATCCTATTACCGATTCTAGCTACGCTACGAAACTGATTCTAAGTACTAAAACACGTTATATATGCCTTTAATATTGCGAAGTCAAAATTTAAATCATGTAATATCTATCGTAATATAAAGAGGAGTGTATGCTCACATAGAACTAAAAGGAGATTAAATATATTTTTTACGACACATATGTTTTGTTTTATTTTACAGATCTGCAACTTCACCCTCTATAGTTAAACCAGGTGCTATTTCAATTGTCTCCATATTGTTTTTGTTGTCCATGTTGCCACGGTCTTTCTTCTTATAGTTGGACTCCTCAAAACCTCGAGCGTTTCTATCAAAATCGTTTTTTGGTGGCCCTCTATTGTAAGAAACTGAATGAGCTGGGGACATGTTTACGTATGATTCTTGGCTAGGCGAGATTAAGCTTCGTCTCGGAACCGAAGCCCCATATTGATTGCCGCTGTCGAACGAATCTTCAAACGTCTCTTCATGTCTATTTTTATGTCCTCTCACGTTGGAGGGGTTCTTAGAGCCATAATATGATTTGCTGTCGTATGAATCTTCAAACGCTTCATCATGTCTATTTTTATATCCCCTTATGTTGGAAGGATTCCTTGAGGAGTTATTGTACGGGTCGTCGTTTCTGTACATCCTGTTATTATGTGACGGATTTCTCGATGGGCTATCATATGCATCGCGGTTTATCTCCCCGTGTCTTTTCATGGAGGCTCTATTCTTCGGTGTCTTCTTGAGCATCGCCTGGAAATTAAACGGAGGATCATCATCATCGTCATCGTCTCTTGAACTCCTTGTACACTTAGCCATAGCTTGGAGTTCATTAATGGGGTTGGGTAAATTGCTTTTGTTTACTGAGTAATCTAACGCGTTACTTCCTCTACGGCAATCGGTGTTTTCTAAAATTTTGGTTTCGCTACCTCCACTTGACCAAGGGACGGGTGGTTGGTAATAGCTTTGGGGAGAAACACATGGTGGATTCTTATAAATAACAGGTTTGCTGAAGCTCTCACGTCTTGAATGCATCTGGGGTTCGTCAGGCGGTAACGTTGGCACGGGTTGAGTGGGATCTCTGCAGAACGGTATGGTAAGAAGAGTCTGAGTGCTCGTTGACGCCTTGAACGGTTCCGTTTGAGCCGCGCTGCAACGACGTTTCAAAGGTTCATCCCATTGCTCACTGTCTGAATCATATGGACTGGCAAATGTGTCCCTACAATGAGAAACCGATTATAGCATTACAAAATTCATAATTACATACGTTTACAATATTATGAGTGATAATATTCTTTTCCAAATAAGAATCGGTTAAGTATGAAAGTTTCGGAATATCAGGTTTTTGGTATAGATGGTCTACCGCATTATGAAATCTAGGATGGTTTTGAAGCTAGTGACACTGCCCCGATATTCAGCGTAAGGAAGTGTAGCATTGTAGTTATAGTCGATATTCATATAGTAGTTTTCGGTACTGAGGTTGTGGAGCAGGTTATATTGGAAGGTAATAAATAGTTATTGCTAATTTTGAAATGTGACTATTCTACTACTTTTCACACAGGAATGTCTTCAAACTCAACTTACGTGCTCTTAACTGAAGGATCGCACATATGCGACGTGTCATAAAACTGTATTTGGTCCATACGGAAGGGAAGCTTCCAAACAGTGGGAGGCCCAGATCCAAGGTAATTTTTTTCCTTGGCTTGCGGATCCACTCGATCCAGGAGCACGGATGAACTGGTGTTAAGGAGACCCTCAACTACTGCCTGATTGTATATGTGTACCTAAAAAGTCAAAGGTCAATGAATAATGGTGAAGATGTTTATTAGAGTAACATTGTTGTACGGTATAGCTAAAAATTCAATCAAAGCTTATCTATCTGGATTCAGGAGTCTTATGAAAGGTCAGGTAACTATAATAGTCCGCGCTCAAGATAAACTTTATTTTACTCTATAAACTGCGCTTTCAATTATTATTACATTGCATTTGGATTTTTTTTTGTTTATTCAAACAAAAATATAACATATTTTATAGATTCTTCGCACCCTTCAGCCTTGTCGAATTATCAGGGTACTGCACATTCCTCTTAAATGACATATTAGGTAGGTACTTAAATACTGGATGAAACGAAACAACAGTCATCATGCTCGGAATGTAGGTATGCGAGAAAATATATAGCTGGTAGGGTATTCATCAATTTAAACATTATCAAAACACGTTGCGTGGTTCGAAAAAGTAAGATTCATATATGAGCGTATCACTTTAAACATTTGTGGTTTAAATATGAGTTTTTTTTGTTTTTGTTTTCTGAGTACACTAAAAATAATTAGTAACTTACCGGGACATAAAGTACATAATGATCATAAATTTTAGTTTTTTTTTTTTTTAACTAAGATAGTGGGGCTTTTTGTGTTTTATCCTAGTTAACGAGGTGTTTGTGTTTTAATTTTGTGTTTGGGTATAACCTACCTGCTGCGAGAAGTGTACTAAGTCCTGATACCGTAGCGCTCTATATTGCAACAGCACTTGGAACATTGATCGGCTCTTCCATTTCCTGGCGAATCGCTTCAGAAATCTGGCAGTAACCTCGTCAATCTCCCCAGTAGATTTGTTGATGAGTGGTCCGTATGCTTTACGAACTACGAAGCCTCTGTAAGCTGTAAATTTAAAAATGTTCAGGATTTCCATAAGAATAAGTTGAGAAGAAGTGATTATATGGACAGCGATGGCGGAATAAAAGGATCGCGAATTAAAAAGTAAGGACATAAAAGGGATAAATAAGACAATTGCTGGAACAGAATATTATAAAAATAGGTTCACCGCCAGAAATGCTGCTCTAACATGACAATGAAGACGAATAACTTTCGTAATAGTATCCCAACAGGATGTGAAGAAATAATCAGGTATGTAAAAAAATATGATCACCTTTCTGTATGCGCAATGCAGCTTCTTCTTCGGATATATCCTGCGATTTATGTTTCTTTAATTCTTGTACTGAAATCAAAGTAGCATAATTACTAAAATTTTGATTTTCTATTTAATAATATGACCAATTTCATTTAAGCATGCATAGTTTGTATAGCCAATTTATAGCAATAAAATAGGTAGATCAAAAAATTTAATAGCAAGAGTCAAGAGGACAGAATAGAATAAAATAAATCTTTATTGCTTTAAGTGTATGTTAGATACAAAAAAGCAATTACCAATAAAAAAAAATAAAAGAATAGAATAATTTTTTAGTACTTTAAACATTTAAATGTTTGAATGGTACATTAGGTTTTTCTGTAAGTACCTACTATTAGTCGATTTTTTAAAAGATTAAGCTCATTAAATTTATAATAGTTTTATGATCAGCTTCGTTGAAGAAAAGAGAAGGCCTTACCGCGCGACATACCGGAGCTCGAGATTGTGCCCAGCGGAAGACTAATTACAATAAGTGCGTTAGAGCAAACGAGCAAGAATCTTGATTGGTCGGTTGTAGGAAGCTAGGAAGCAAAGTTGACAGCCGCTGAGGACGCAGATCCGATGCAGCGGTGTGACCCTCTCTAATGTAATAAGTTCTAAAGCCTAATGAAGTACTCACCGTGCAAAACTTTTGATTTATTTTTAACAGCATTTCTTTTAGCTAAGAAAAGTCTCATCATGCTTTGTACTTTAATAATTTTCTTGACTTGTGTTTCATATAACCTATTTGAAATAAATAAATAATCTGTTTAATAGCGCAACATAAGTTATTCAACAAGTGACATTAATAATGAACTCCTTCATTTTTACCTGTTCAAAAATTCTTCATTGTAATACTTCAAGAAAACTTTCGTTTTACCCAACTCCCACCCTTCCATTTTCAGACGAATCATTAGCAATCTGCAGTTATCAGCTGTTTCGTCAACATTTTCATCAAAATCAAACGCTAGGAAGCGATATCTGCCATTAAAAAATTATTTTAACAATTTTCTCAGAAAGTAAAAAATTTACAAAAAATTATCACATAAATTACCTTCGAATAAATTCACCAAACGGAATCCGGTAAGAAAATCCTCTTTGACGTGCTTTAGCCGTATCTAAGATAGCCAAGGCTCGTATTTGCTGTCTTACCAATTCTTTTTGGAATCCATAAGGGTTGTCATTTAAGTCTGTTCGAATGCATCTTATATAATTTGTTCCTCCACTACCAGGACCTATGGATAGTTGTTTGAGCAGCTCCAAACTTGTGGCCCTGTATGTCGTAGCTGCAGTCCTCATTCTGCGTATTTGTGAATACTGACCCTTGGAAACTGTGTTATACTTCTGTAAAAAACTCGTTATGGTTAGGCACTTTATGTTTAGAGATGAATCTTAAAGTTGCAAGTACGTTCTTATAATTTCATACCCTCGCTTTAATATTTTCCTGCTCTTTTTCAGTTTTTGATCTTGTAGCCGCCGACGCTGATGGAGTTTGATTGGAGGCTGCCGTAAGGTTCCCAGTTTTGGTAAGTTTGTTTTTAAATAATTGTTGTAGCGTAAGGTTAGTTGAGGCTCTCATAGTTTCGATCATTTCAGGAGGTAGAAAATCCTTATTTTTATCAGCCATTTCTCTCGCGTCGTAATTCACTTTACCAGTGTAATGTGCTACGCAGAATTCGTGACTTCCAGAAAGCTTGACATATGGTCCCTTACATTTAGATTTAATAGTGGCTGAAATAAATTGTTTTTTTTTTTAAATTTTATGCAATACTCATAATAATTGTATTTTTCCTTTATTTACTTACTCATAATAAATTCTTGTCCGCTACCAACGCGGCTAGCTTCATCTAAAATGTATAAAATACCAAGGGGTCTTCCCATTAGTTGATCAACAGAATTTCTGTTATCATAAAATAGTAAATCGGTCACTCGTACTTCTTCTTCAGCAGTCTCTTGCATTTCCCATGCGAATATTCTTTGATTATACAAAAATTGTATTTGTTCATTAGTAGTGTTTACTATCAATTGTTCTAAGCGGTTTCTATGATAACACTCAAATCCAAACATGTCCAATAAGCTTACAGAATATTTGTCCCCACTGAAACATTTAATAAATACATTTTTGAAATTTTATTCAAGAATATTCCAATTCATTGATGAATTAAATGAAGATGTACTTACAAAACAGATCGCATAAATGATAATTTTGCATTAATAAGATTGATTAGCCAATCAATAAGTCTTTTATACATAGCACTGGCTAATGTATCTCTAGCATCTCTCGCTTCATCTGTTGAATGTTTCCTTTTAACGGCAGAACCATTTTCAATAAGGCAATAGTTGAGTAGTGCCCAGAGAAACTTTACCTCTTCCAGGGATAACAGTTTGGATACTTTTTTGGCCTCTTCAATATTCTCTATCTCAGCTGAACCATGTTTGCCATCTCTAAATCTCACATTACCCAAAACAAGTATGGCAGCTAAAACTGTTTCCAAAAATTTTATGTCTTCCTCTTCCCAATCCAATACTTTTAAGTTATCTATAAATTCGTCATATTTCTTAACATTTTCACGAGGGGTCTCTCTTACACCTTTTGCGCTTCTTGCCGGTTCATCCAAAATTCTAAGATACCGATGTTTTCTATTTCTTTCCAAACAAAATTCATCTAATCTATTTTTTGCTTCCAAGGCGTCATAAAAATAATACATTAAGTTGAAATTGGCATGAGTCCTGAAACATAATAAATAAAGCTTATTTACGTACACAATGAAAATTTAATTCAATTATTAATATATTTAAAATAAAGGTTTAATTACATGTCCGTAGATGATACACGCCACTTTTCAAGTTGATATAGCCAAAAAAGAGCTCCACTCAATTTCCCAGATGTACCATAAGTTACTTGAACTTGTAGGATACCTCGAGTAGAGCTGGAATTAATAGGTGTTGCTGAGCTAATACAGGCTTGAATAACATTTGTAGCTTTTTGCACTCTTTCTGCTGTATTATTTTTCATGGATCCTAAATAAGTAAGATGGGAAAGTGTGTGTGTCATGTAAGTAGATTTTCCGGATTTACTTTCTCCTGAAAAAATTATATATTGTGGCTCGTTATGATGTAGAGCGTCCTGAAACGCACTATCGGCCACCGAAAAAACATGAGGTGCATTGTCGGACCTTGATTTACATTCGTACTTTCTGTGATGCTGAAAAGAAATATTAAAATTTTATTGTCTTTCAATTGCTTTAATCGTAACGATTAAAAGAAATAAAATTACTAAAATATTTACTTCTTCAGTGTAAATGTCATCGTGCGTGTTCGGGTTGAGTATCAATAGGACATCACCAATAAAAGACATGAAGTTGCCTTTGTGATATTTTATTTCAAGTTCGTTAATAAGATTGTCCTCGGTTAGACGTTCTAAGGCAGCAAGATCTTCAACTTGCATAACTTCTGGTTCTCTAGTCCCCTCGGTAATAAGCAGGCCATTTTTGATTATTCTTTCTGGAAATGTGAAGGGTACTTCTTTTTCAACTAAGTCTACTGCTAGCATTTTCAACTCGGTAGACAACTGCAAGAAAACCAATCTTTAATTACAAAAAATAATTTAAGACCAAAAGCCATGAATATAACTGAAGAATCTTACATGAAAGTCATTCTCAGGCACGGATTGTATGAATGGATGTTCTTCTAATTCCACCATAAAAGGTCGATGTTCGGGATTTTTTTCGAGGCATCTGAAAGGTAGATATCATATATCCAAATTGGTTTCATTTCAAATTAGATAAAAAGTAGGTATTATTACATACTATTAAACTTATTCATTGATATATTCATTACGATAATTTAGTTAAGTGGATTATTACGTACACATATTTAACTTACTCATTGATAAAATCATTAATATCATTGGACGACATTGATGGTTTTGCTAAACCTGGTGGAGGGTTCCTTAGGATTTGAAACAATGCTCTAGTAGGATGCATATTTTCGAAAGGTGCTTTGCCATCAACCATTTCAATTGTACTGATTCCTAAAGCCCAAACATCAGCTCTATTGCCATATCCTTCTTCGCCTCCTGCGACCATTTCAGGTGCCATCCAACTGGGACATCCAAGCATCGTTCTAGTATTTTCGTCGCTTCCGTTTAGTTTGCATGATAATCCGAAGTCAGTAACTTTCACTTCTCCGTCTTTCGTAATGAGAATATTATTACATCGTATGTTCCGATGGATGATATTGTTTTCATGTAAATAACATACGCCCTAGAAGAAAACAATTAAATATTACAGTTTGAACCTTTTTAACAAATGCTGAATTGCGGTTGTATAGTTACGCAATGCTTTGTCTTCTTTGTACCACTATACTGTCTGTGGCTTTGTCGATTATTATTTCATTATAGTAATATTATCAGGGAACGACCGCTTAACTTTTTAATACCAACCCAATAGAGTAACTACTCAACAACTTTTGATCTATAACATTCAGTCGATGTTAGAACATGCAAAGTGTCAGCAGTATTACAGTATTAGATATGATAAGATTTTTTTATTTCCTTTTAAATATTTCCATTATCGATCGTTTTTTTAAATTAATGAATGAATACACTTTTATTGTACACCACGTTAAGGTACAGGAAAATTGAAAATAATATGTTTAGACAATGCATATAATTTCGCTGCGTTATCACTACGTAGCTGTATCTTCCAGTAAACCAAAGTGGTGGTGCATATAGATATACATTTGTAAAAGTATATAACTATATAGACACTGAATTAAGCACATATAGAACCCTCGTTCAGCCATTATTGCATGCAGGGCATTGTGTCCAAAAGCTGAGAAGACGCACCGAACCCCGAACACGTCTTACTTCATACCCGCGGAATGTTTACAAAATTTTCCCATTTTCCTCATTTTATGGTAAACGATTAGAACACTAGAGGCAAAATAATTACTGTCAACTGCTAAATTAATGTAGTGACAAACCGCCTGTTCGAGAAACACTACTAAAGTGAAGTCGTTTTTGATGCTATATTGTCGTGTACGCGGATTCTGTGTGTTCTTGATTCTGTGTAAGTAGATACATATTTTTTGCAAGTAATATATTATTATTTTTTCATTTTATATAAGTTTATCAGCAGAGAGTGATGTAGTTTAAAGTTTTATTTAAAACATTGATAACGCATGTAAGGTTAGCCTTTAAGTAAGTAAGTACTTATATTATTTTTATTTTTTATGTGTAAATGCATTGTATACCGTTGGCATCACATCTTATATCTTTAAACGAGGAATTCTGGTATATATATAATTGGAATCTCGGAATCGGCTTCAACGATTTTCATGAAATTTAGTATACAGGGGGTTTCGGGGGCGATTAATCGATCTAGCTAGGATTCATTTATATTGGAATATCGGACAAAAACTGCAAAAAATATCCTTTTTGAGAGATTCTGATGCGTGCGATGCGTGAACGGTAAACGTTACGCCAAACGACTGAAGTATGTAGTATCTAAATATATCGGAATTGTCGGAATTGTTGTTTTTTTTAAAGTTCTATAAAACAGTCCGCGACAACATACGAATATTTTTTAAGTCGGCTCATTAGCGGACGAAGTCGAGCGGGTCCGCTAGTTAGAAAGTTTAAATGGGAAAATTTTGTGAACTAGCAACATTGTGCGGGTGTGAAGTGAGACGTGTTCGGGCGTCTTGCTTGCTTTTGGGAATAAACTCACCGAACACTTATCGGTGAGTTGATTTTTTTGTCAAATTAAGTTTACATGACGCTCTGTCAATGCTATGTGCAATTGTAATTGATGTGCATATCAGTTCATTTAAAAACGTGTAATATGCGTGTAAAGTGCTCTTAATAAATGAATAAATAAATAAATATTAATACAATAAAAAAAAAAATAGATAAAATGGAAAGCATTGCAGCACGCGTTAACAAAGAACCCCATTACAAACACGACGTTACGAAGTTCACCGTCAATCAAGCGTCCACACGCCCATGCGATTCATTGGGAGCTATTTGCATACGCATCAGGGCGCAGATCTGTCGCGATCTGTCTACGCTCTACTGTTTGATATATCACTCCTATCACGTTCACCACTATCGGGTTACTCGTATGGTTAGTTTGCTAGTGATTTATTTTTAATTTACACAAGACCGAGCATCTCAACAGGTTTTAAAATTCTCGAATACATTTACATACACCAATTATGATGTTTTAAGGATTAGAAAAGATTATTGCCTAAGTTGCCGTTGCTTTTGCATAGCACACTAAATTCATAGTATTAATTACTAAAGCGATGAGTAAGCTAAAGTAAAGCCTTAAGTCAAAAAACTTTGTAGTTTTGCAAGAATCTTGGTATTTATTTATTATTTACTAGATGTACCCTGCCACGCTTCGCTGTGGTACATTGTGATTGAATGGTTGAAATGAGAAACAATATAAAGAATACGTTTCATTTAAGTTTAATTTTGCAATACTTGTGGATATACAATATTTTTTGTTTTTCCACTCTCTGCTATGTGACTGATGCAAAAAATAGATAAAAACAATGCTTGATGCGTATTATATACTTATATCATGCTAAAATATCAGCTCGATGGGTGCTGAACTTTTTAAGTTTTTGAAGCGTACACAAACCAACATAACATTTTTATATTTATAGATTTATTTACATCCTGTTAGTACGGCAGGGCCACTTACACTAACTAGATAGAACTACATAATTTAGGCATTATAAGATAAACGAATCAAGATGACATCAAATATTATAAAAGACATGATATTGTTATAGTGTAGGTACTATAGCGATACTCTGCGAATAATGAAGTGAAGGTCATTCAAAATTCTCAAAGTATCTCAATAATTCACGGAACAATGCTGTCCACCTGGTACCAATGCTGGTATGTTTTAAACACACGAAAGCTAGTGTTTTAGCACACAAGTTAGCCCTAGACTGGAATCCCACCTAACGGTATGTTATGTGTAGTCAAGTTGGTTGCGGGCTAACCTTTTAGGGGTATGGCAGTTATGTTAAAGCCATTACACACAAACACTGCATATTAGCGGAACGCTATTTCGCTTGGCCGGACGTTTTGTTGCTAAGATTGGTGGTAACTAGTCACGGACAAAGCTTCCCACCTAACCAGAGGAAATCCAAATTGTCTCTGCCGGGATCGAACCCAGGACCTCCTAATTTTAAGACTATATCGCTTGACCGCTGCACTGCATCATGCATGTCAACGAAGTTTAGTTTGCTAGTGTTTTTTATAGGATACATAACATTGCGAATCTCAAAAGGTATAATTGCACAACTTTTTATAGTAGAAATATGCAAAAGTAATGATTTTTGACTAAGGTTAACCGTAGCCAAAAATCTTTTCCAGTCCTCGAAGTAATTAAAATCTCACGAAATATGCTTTCGATTGAGGGAAAATATTAAACCAAAGAGAAAAGATGCACTATAAGTGACTTGCATAAATATAATACGCATTAAACCCTTCGAGAGTAAATAAAAGCTTAACTTCTCGATCTGCGTTCGGGATTCCATACTCTAAAACGAGGGATGTAAAGATCTGTTTCTATATCGATGAAAACGATATCGAGAATCATTGGCTACCGCTGCAAAGGTCCGTATATCTTGTGTGCGCGAGCATTATTTACGATAATTGAGCGATGCGCCTCGATGGGGGGCCATCACGGTGTTGTCGGACGCGCACCGACATTCACATCGACAAGTTCGACTGTTCCGTCGCGAATCAAATAAAGCGGCATGCATTTTAAGTAATGGCCTTAGATAGTATTTCAACGTACGTGGATATTCGCCGGGCAATATTTTATTCCACGTCACCCTACAAGAGGGACTCGCCCAGACGCAGATCGGAGAACAATTGAGTTTGCATTCAAAGTAACTACCAATTGATTCAGCCGTTGAAAGTTGGACTGGCAGGCCCTTTGTTTTATAAACAGCCATCTTGACTCGGATGTGACGAACGACATGTTTATAGTCTGTCGAATATGGGCTTACCTTGATCGTATATTTGAGGATGTATGCTATGTGCTCTTCGGACATTTTCTTGTCCGCTGCTTTTAGTTTTCTGACTATATCGATGACGGATCCATACTGGCACAGCTAGAAACAGACTTTTATTAGATAGGTTATAAGGATTTTAATTTGTTTGCAAAGTTAAACTGCAATTTAATTTAATTATCTTCTATTAATATCTCTCTGAAAAGAGAAAACTTCTATTCTTAACAATATTTGACCCGATCCAAGAATTGACCCGATGTAGTTTAAAAATGTTACTTTGACAAATGACTTTAGGCGAGTCGGAAGACGAACAATATTTTGTTTAAAAGTTGAATCCTCTAAAAAAATCTTACCTAACAATTTGACTGGGCTACAGTTAAAAATGTGGAAACTGGGAGTTTAAAAATATGTGGTCTACAGTTTACTTACCTCTAGCACAAACCATATTTTCTTTGTATATTCAGATTTATCACAGAAAACACCATAGAAATCGACAAGGTTAGGGTGTTGGGTGAAATCACGAAGAATTCTATACTCTTCGTGTATGTGTGCCTCGGTTTCTTCATTCAGGTATAGAAGTTTAATGGTAACTTCTTTGCCAGCTGCTTGGCTATCCTTCGCTTTATGTAGCTCTCCGAAGACTCCTGTCCCAAGTTTATTGACGAGGGAGTAGCGGCCTTGGGGACTTTGGAGTGACGGTATATTAAGACCGTCCTTCATTTTGTTCGGTTTGTCATGCGTCGCTTCAATACTATATTCGACTAAAGAATATTAGTAATACGTACGTCCTGTAAAAATTATTATTCTTTTACAATAACGGAATCCGTTTCCCTGATTAAATGATAATCGTTCCGGTCGAAGCTTAATAAGAATTTCTTATTGTCACGCATAAATGAAGGGATTGCTAAATTGAATCTAAAAAAATCTTACTTAATATCACTGAAACTAACAAATACTTTTTTTTTACAAATAAAAAATAAATATTTTTACATATTAAATTTTATAATAAAAACTGCTCACCGCAAGTCGGTGTCACGACTCGTCCGGGGTCGTACTGAGTGTTGGGCGACGAGAGGCCTACCAAGTGCTGGGGCTTCAGAAATTAAATCCACAGTAATCCTTCGTAACAGTGTTACTACGCGACTAGGTATTTACGCAGCTATGTTTGAAATATAAAATTAAATATCCATTTGTGAGGATTTTGACCAATCGTCGATACATTAAACTTGAGACAGGGCGCAACACTAAACGTTGGTTTGGCCATATTAGGGACAGATCACAAAAAAGTTTTTGATAATACACGATCATCTTCAGCCACATAATATCCCACTGCTGGGCATAGACATTCTAATACAAAAGGAAATTGAATCTCGTACCCTCTCCCGTTGCCCCAATTCGGCCTGCTTACGGCTTGATTACTAATCTATGACGGCCAAGTGGCGTTGGGCAGCGGTCCTGCTTTTTGAGTCCAAGGCTGTTCGATTCCCACAACTGGAAAATGTTTGTGTAATGAACATGAACGTTTTTCAGTGTCAGGGTGTTCATATCTATATTATAAGCATTTAAATATATTATTCCTAAAAATATTCGCAGTGATCTTAGTACCCGTAACACAAGCTACGCTTACTTTGGGGCTAGATGGCAAAGTGTGTTTTGTCGTAGTATATTTATTTATTTATTAATTTGACGACAAGCTTGGGACAGGCGTAAATCTCGCGATCTTTGCTCTCAAACATGACTTTAATTACTCTTTGTTTTGTTGTCCTGTACCTTGTTTTTGCTACTGCAAAGTTTTATGTAATCAATATTTATATGGCAATATTTTTAACGATTCTTAGTAGCTAAAAGTTATTTGTTATCACTAATAAGTTCTACACAATAAAACCCTGAATTAAATGTTATTAGAAGGTTTTATTTAACAGCAAATTTTTATACCAGGTATACTTAATCGATCGAGATGATACTTTAAATATACGATTGGGTTGGATGATATAAGATATTGCATGTTGGATGTGTTATTAACGAAATGTCTATTTTTTACAATACTAATACAGTACTGCTTTAAACGATGGTAGTAGAGTTGGATTATGTAGTACATTATTATATCCACCAACTATTTATAGTATATTTTTATAATATACAACGTGTAACGGAATTATGAAATACAGTTAAAGGATGTATGTATATTTCATTAGGAATCACCCTGTAAAAATATTAAATCAAAATAAGAATACTTATTCATTTTTCTATACAAACTAATACGAAATAATCTAAGTTTTTACCTATGACAACCCTATAGAAGATAAATCACCGAAACGTGCATAGTACCTAGGCTACGTGACGTAGTAGATATCTGTTAAAATGAGAGGAGTCACTTGATTTCACTTTTGAATGTGATGTTAAGGCTGTATCTCATTTCTTTCAGTAATAACAATGGCAATGGTTTACTCAAAAAGAATTAATAATAATTTTGACTACCGACTGGCGCAGTGGGCAGCGACACTGCTTTCTGAGTCCTAGGCCGTGGATTCGTTTTCCACAACTGGAAAATATTTGTGTAATGAACATGATTGTTTTTCAGTGTCTGGGTGTTTATGTGTATATTATTAGTATTTATGTATATTATATTCATAAAAATATTCAACAGCTATCTATACTCATAACACAAGCTACGCTTACTTTGGGGCTAGTTGGCTATGTGTGTAGCAAATAATGTGTCTTTAAAGCCTCTTAAGTATTTATTATATCGGATTTAATTTACACGTATACACAAATATTTTAATTTTTTTGTTTGTTTTTATTAATATACTTTTAGAGAATAGATACAGCACTTTTTGCAACGTAAAACAAAGAAAAAATATATGGAAAATTACAAAAACAGCGCTAAGCGATAAAATAAAGCATAGTATAATTTGAGACCGTAGATTTGGATAGATTTTTTTATTTCCATAGACAATAATTTTCAGAGGCTAATTCTTACACTGGATGGTAATAAGCCCCTATGCCTTATCCCTCACACATTATACGATAGTGTGTTTCGTGTTATCATTTTCATATTTGTCTTTGAGTTCTTTTAAACAGTGCGACACAAAAGGTGAATTTTTCGTAATTTTATAGAGTCAGATTTTTTTAACAATAAACTCGGAAGAAAAATAAATGATAGCAACATTAGACTTTGATTTAACGTAAAAAAATGATTGCCCGAGAGACGTTATCCAAGTAGAAAATAGGGGAATACATTGTATGGAGAATCCCGTCTATTTACACCTATGGCTTTTTTTAAGTCGGAAGAAATGAGTTTGACACCGTTCCACCTAACGTAACACCACGATATCCACTTATCACGGTTACATAAGTAACGTAATTCAATTATACTAGACTACAGCCTGCAACTACTTTGCTACTACGAAATATATAGAGTTCCTTAGCAATTGTTTAGTTGCAATGATATATATATTTTTTTTAATTATACTAAAAAATGAAATGGATGGTAAGTGGGAAACCATCGCCTATAAACAGAGGTTTAAAGGTTAAGCAAGGAACATGTCCTCGAGGAACTTGAGGCGTAGGTTTTGAGCCTCAAGTGCATGGAATTACACCGGAAACCATGCCTTTCAGACCGGAACACAGCATTGCAACAATGCATGCAAACAATCATTTCTGCGTGTCGAAACCATTTTTTCAAATTTTCACGCATATCGAGCGATGGTGACGAGTATCTCTACACGATCAAATCAGATATAATGTGATCCGTAGGAGAACTAGACTTACCGACATAGCTCAGCTAGTCGCGAAGCTGAAATGACAATGGACAGGGCACATAGCTCAGAGAACCGATGGACGTTGGGGTCTGGAATGGCGATCCCGCACCGGTAAACGCAGCGAAGGTCAGTCCCCAACGACGATTACATCAAGCGAGTCGCTGGGAGTCGCTGCAGGCAGGCGGCAAAAACTCCCTACAAAAGACCTGTACAGCAGTGGACGTCCATTGGTTAAAATGATGATGATGATTAATTGTTAATAAACAGGACTCTGTCAGGTACCACTGCCCAAACGTCACGTCTGGTTTCATGGTAGATCAGCGCTGGTTCTCATTACAGTTTTTGTTTTGTCGAAAGACTTTTTTCCCCTTTGTATTTTATATTTGTGTATATCAAGAAGTTTTCCTTTCTTCCTCTAATATATATACTATATATCCAGTAGGAGCACTCAGTAAGAGCAAACATTATTTGTAGCAAGAAATAAGCAAATTTGGAGCTTGGACAGTTGACTCATATCTACTTAACCGATATCAATCGCTGAAGCTCTTCAGATTTCAATCGCACAACAATGTTATTACACCATTGACAGCATCCTTATTCGAAAAGCGATCCGTCATCCCAATGTATTTACGCCATCAAGCGCGATTCGCTGAGGGGCGGAACAAAACACAATACAAACAGTTATTCTTGCCACTTGAGAGATCATGCGTACCTTAACTGTCGGTAAAGAGAGAGGCAATCTGTCTAAATCCATTGTCATTCATCTTAATGCTTAGCAATGGTATACCTCCACTCGGTGATAGCCTATTGGTAAGGTTTGGCCTTCCTTTCGATTCTCGGAACGCACCTCTAGTCACGAAGTTATTTGCGTTTTGAGCTATACAGTCAAGGGAAATATCGCAAGGAAACCTGCATGCCTGCCATGCCACGTTCTTTAAGGTGCATGAAGGCCCACATTTATTTTTTATTATCTTTATATATTATATATTTCTTGTGTGCGTGTGTATGTCACTGAACTCCTCCTGAACGGCTGGACCGATTTGATTGAATTTTTGGGTATGCGTTTGGGTGGCACCCTGGATTCACAAATCAGGCCGCCAGATGGCGCTGGGGTCTGCTAGTATTATATAAAATGTTAGCTTAGAATACATGAACAGAAAAAGATACACCTGGAAGATGTAAAGGTTTCCACACACGGTGCAATTGGATCGGCTCGGACGGATCTACCGAGTGATTTATATATATTTTTACCTAAATGCAGGTGTATTCGGGATTGCATGCAATCTGGCATGTTGATATCTGCAAGCACACTCGCATAAGTCTTCAAACTCATGGAAATTTTCTAGTTATAGGTACCTATATATCGTCTAAACGACATGCACATGTTGCTTGCACAAGTTACTAGTGCTAACGATATGCACAGGCTATATAAATATAAACTCGCACGAACTTTCTGTGATTCCACGTCTTGTTGCAATGGATTCACCGCGATCGATAGCAGCAACTAATGGCATGTAATTGGATGGCAAATATGAAGCGATGGTTCGCTGCAATTTGCGTGCAATTGGTTGCTGCTGCGGATTGCACGTGAATGGGGTCCTTAAGATTTAGGAACTTTTTTATCACTATGAAAAAAATAATAGCACCTATTCTATGGGCGTCGGAGCACACAAAAGAGCCTCTCAAAGGGGCTAAATGGGCCAAATTAAACGGAAATAACAGCATAATTGTGAACTGCGCCATTGAGACGTCGCTCCCGTGCACTAAAACGTCCTGAAGCATTCGAAGGGCTACTTAGTTTTTTTACTTATACATATTTAGAATTTCTTGATCCAACAACGAAATATTGTAAAATGAATGTACTTAAATGTTTTTTTGACTTTTACTTGTTTATATCAGTTGAGAGCAGACTTAAATTGTGTTTATTTATTTTTATTTATACACTTTATTTGTACACCACAAATAGGAAAAAAAACAATGGACACAAAAAAGTAAACTTAAAAAGTAGGATACAAAGAGCGGCCTTATCGCTTAGTAGTGATCTCTTCCAGGCAATGTTAGGATTAGGAAAACCAAGTTTATACGCTAGAGTCTTGTGTATATTTGTGAACAAGAATTTGATGCCTAAAGAAGAAAATTGGGGCATATTTAGGATTAACGCCAATATTTAACACAATTCTTATTAAGCTGATTAGAGAGTTTTGTCTTTTTATCATTTACAAAGTAGGTAATAGGTATAGCATCAGTAATTAAATCCATACTAATATAAAAACAAGAAAACAATTTTTTGTTTGTTTGTATCTGATCGATGAACTCTGAAACTTCTTAACCGATTTTAATAATTCTTAATCTTCTTAAGCTTTACCAAGAGTAACATAGTAGATATATAATTTATGACTAGCTGTTGCCCGCGA
This sequence comes from Pararge aegeria, assembly GCF_905163445.1. Lineage (NCBI taxonomy): Eukaryota > Metazoa > Arthropoda > Insecta > Lepidoptera > Nymphalidae > Pararge > Pararge aegeria. The sequence continues at coordinate 16,253,026 of NC_053182.1, forward strand.
CTTCGTCCGCGTTTGTTTTTTTTTGAAGCATATTATTAAGTTGTGTAAAAGAAAATCGGGTGTAAGTAGTTTTTAAAAATTACTTTTTCTATTTTTTTTTTGTTTAATCCTATTAGAATTAATGTTACTGCTTTATAACCCTTGATGGTGATAGAGTAATTAATACTGTGATACTAATGCTACCCATTTCGGTTTCTACCGGCGCGGCGGCGGTCTAATAAAAGCTTAGAACACAAAAGCAGGCTATTGCGACCTAGCTAGCTAGAAGATAGATAGACATATTCCCTCACATATTAAAGCTTGCTTTAATATAACATTTCTTTCACGTTTATAATAATTCGCTGGATAAAACATGGTGAGAGGTTTTTTACTGATTAAAACAGGATTGTCTTATTTCATAGTTTACTTCCTTAAAATATTACAGTTTCACCTTATTTTCTATGAAATAAATAGTAAAATTACTCAATAAATATCACCCAGCCGGGGAATGTTAGCGAAAACATCTAATATGTACAACTTAAGTAAGGAATGTATCCTAGGAATGTATTATACATTTTAGGTAATTTTACGCAATTAATGAATTGTTTGCCCATGTTTTACCTACAATTTCCTAAATATCGATACATAATTTCAAAATCTTAATTTTAATAGTAAAAATTACGTTATCCATGACTACATTATGTAAAATAATTAACTAATTTAATACTGATAGATTAACAAATGTAAAGTTCAGAAGTTTAACGCTAAATCGTCTTTATGTACGTTTCTCTATATTTATTACCTAGAAAACAAAAGATATAGTAAACAGAGAGAGAAATTTTGTGCCTGTTAAATTATTACCTAATAAATAAAATAAAATAAATTGTGCTTACAAATTAATATTTATTAATTGTGCTTTTGAAGTACGTTTGTACATATATTCTAATCGAGAAATACCAATCAATGGTACCGCATTGTATTTTTCTATTCTTGGTAACAACTAGCAGTATAGACATCTCAATACAGTTCTTAACCCGTTATTTGCAAATAGATATGAATTTATCAGCTTGGCAGCTCTGACAGTATACACGCCAGGGAAAGATTCAGTTTCAGCCGTCCACATTTTCTGATGAGCGCGTGCTCTGACTTACGCAGAAAAAAAGATCGCAGATCTAATCGCTCGTTATCAAAGTCCTTTTATCTACAGACTTTGATTTATTTGATCGTACCGTTGAGGGCAGACCAGCAAAAACTTCATTTTATTGCTTGATTGCTCTACCTTCTCAGCAGCGCAGGTCCTTGCATGCGGTAGGAAATTTGAGACTAAAGAAGAGAAAAGAAACTACATGCCAATATAAACCCCACTTATCATCCTGGCACCCAAGATGCCATTACCAACAGGCCACTCTACTACATTAGTCGAATGTTCAGATATATGCTTTCATACTTAATTTGTCCTTAATAAACCTGTGTCCTTGAACGCGGAATAAGACATGTTAGACTTCAACAAAGTATGCTGAAAACTAAAGGTACGTTACTTGCAAATAGAAATCCATTTATCATCCTGGCAACGCTGACAGTCGACTCTGCAGCACCAGTGGAAGGTGCAGTTGCACGCCTTCATACTTGACTTCCTGATCAGTGCATGCCCCCGCCCGCAACAAAGCAGGTCACAGGACCCCGTCCGCGTAGTCCGTCCGATCCGACAAACCCTGCCTGATGTACCCGCGGAATCCATCTTCGGGTCCGCTTCACAAAAGCTTGGCGACCTGGTGACATACATTTTATTTACTACTACGACAATTAACAATACACACATCGCCATCTAGCCCCAAAGTAAGCGCAGCTTGTGTTGTGGGTGGTGACTGATGAATATTTATTTATAAATAATATACATAAATACTACAACTAATACACCAAATTGTACTCTCTTGCTCTGTATTTATATCTCCAACTACTTTTTTTCTATAGTGTACAATAAAAGTCTATTCATTCATTCATTCATTCATAAATACTCATAATATACAGATAAACACCCAGACACTGAAAAACATTCACGTTCATCACAGAAATATTTTCCAGTTGTAGGAATCGAATAGACGGCTTTGGACTCAGAAAGCAGGGTCGCTGCCCACTGTGCCAGTCGGCCGTCAACAACAACAAACGAAATAAGCGTGTGTGTGTGTGTGTAGTTATTAAATATTATGGAAATGTAGCTTAATATATTATGGAATTCTGTAAAGCCTGGTTCTTTATTCAATATTTAAAAACCATTTTTTAAGATACATGATTGACGTGACGTGTCCTAATTTTCATCATATAATCATCATGTCTACTCCCGTAATCAGAAGGGTTTAGGCCGTAGTCCGACGACGTGGTGACGACGTGACGTGCGCCAACATAATAACCCATTACCGGCCCACTACATTGCACGGGTCTCCTCACATAATGAAAAGGGGTTAATGCCGTAGTCCACCACGCTGGCTCAGTGCGGATTGGTGGACTTTGACAACATTATGGAGAACTCTTAAGGTATGTAAGGAAGCAAGTGATATTTTAATTGCTTAAACACATGTAACTTAGAAAAGGTTAGAGTGCTGGGATTCGAACTCACACCCCCGAAAGTGAAGAGTCGTACCCACTGGGCTATCACCGCATTAATACGTACTTTTCAAAAAACAGCAAGCTGGACTTCGGAGCAGGTCTGGCCCGACTCCTTCTCCTTCCTCGCGGCCGACCTCGTAAGACTGAAGGGCCGTTATTCAATTCCTCTTGGGCTACTACGAGTGCCTGAAAAGATCAGAAGGGTGTTCACCATCATCATCAGGTTACTGGCTAATTAAATACTCGATGCTGGAGACGAGCCCCCTTTTTTTTTTATACAGAGAAAATGCCTGACGCAAACCACTCCGTTGGGGGAAACGGAGTAGTTATTTTGGGACTTGCACCCACTAAAAACTCTGTGTGTCCCTCGATAGACCTATCAGTGAGAGCACGGGGTTCACTTGCGTATTCACCGCACTCTCGCCAAGGTTTTCACCCCCCAGTGCATGGCGGGTCCTATCAACAATGGCCTGATCGCTGTCCAAATCCTCCAGAGAGGCGTGCGCTACACGGCACGCCTTCTTAGGCCTGTCATTAGTTGGGTAACAAACTTCCCCTTTAATTCGCCACCCGCGGGCCTACAACTCATGGAGGCGGGAGGTCATTGGTTGCTCTCCGGCGCCCGGTTCGTCTCCTGCGAGAGGGGAGTGTTCTCCTGTTGCGGCTGTGCCGTCGAGCTGCTTCATTGTGATTATTCTAATAGCTTCTTAGATTACAAATTACAACTTCTTTGGTTTAATATTAGAATCCAGAGTGCTGCTACTCCTCGAATGCATCACGGATTGCAAAAAATAATGCAGAAAAAATTATATCTAATTGAAATGTTGCATACTGAAATCGAATCCAGTCATGCCACAATCTCTAACTTTTTTCTTGTTCTGTGATAGGTTGCTTGGTAGAGATCGCTTGTTAGCGATAAAGCCGCCCATTTTAACTTCCTATCTGTAATTTTTTCCTAGTTAAACTTTTTATCATGTTTCGGTGTAAGATTAAGTGTATTAAATGAATAAAAACTTGTGAAAGATTTGAAGAAATTATTCTAAGGTCTTTACGGTGACAGACGAACTCAAAGGTTGTAACACCTTCTGTCACCTTTCTGTTGTGAGAGTCGCTTTACGCAAGCAGCACGAGACCATGTATATAACAAGCCTCTTATAAAAAACCTTTGTCTAGCTGACGACGACAAACAGGTTAGATGGTGGCCTAAATGGGTAAAAGAGGAATGACATAGATTGAAATCTTGGGCTCATGTCAATTTTTACATATAAATCATTGTTCCCAACTTACTTTGCGATATTGTCGTTTAATAGTGGAAGCCACAGCCCTGAAGTCGGGCGTGGCACGCCAGCACGTCCGTAATTGACAGCTCCCTGACAGCCCGTGGCACTTGCACCGCACCTCCATGTGAGACGACAGAATCTGGGAATAACGTAAAAAAGTCAGAATTCGGCTGTACATCTGTCAACACAACACTATTTTTATGCCAATATATACCACCACCACCTACATCAAGCTAAGAATAAAGAGCTGTAAGAGATTGCTTGAGCAACAAGAGCGCTTTGCACACAACTGTAGTTTTGTCTTTTTACTTTGGGACTAGATGGTGATGTGTGCATTGTTGTAGTATATATATTTTTTTTATTCTCTTCTTTTCCGTGTCTTGCATTGTTTCGCTCTACGTGCAATATAGTTTTCAAAATCAATAATAATAAATTACGGGTTAATTTATTATTTTATTTATATTATTACTTTGTTCAGTCCTAAGCATAGATTGACCGATAGTTACTTGAAAATCTGTCCTCAGCTCGATTTCGGTTTATTTAAAAGTCCTTGGGCAAAAATATAGGATACCTAGATGTAATATGTATTTGGGGCTATAGTTAGAATATTTGAACGTATAGCGAAATGAGGTTTTATAAAATTTGGCTCCCAAAGCATACGCTTAATTAGCCATTTATCTTGAAGTAAACTTCGCATAAACGTCATTCTGTCATTTTATTCTGTCTTTGTAGGGCCGTAGTTGGGTCTGATGAAGAGATTCATGATTCAGGTATTTAATGCAATAATAAACCTATCCCAAACATACATTTAGTTTTAAATATACTCAAACTGTTTCCATAAATATACGTCATAGTGCTATATCTATCTATAATTAATATTATATAGAGATTTTTTGTTTGTTTTGTTTGTAGCGAATAGGCTCCGAAACTACTGGACCGATTTTAATCATTTCTTCACCAAAAGAACTAACTAACTCGAAGTAACATAGGCTATAATTTATTTTTAAAAATATTGGAGATCCTTAAAAAAATTGCAATAATGTAAACCTTACTTGGCGTGCGCTGAGAAAACTATTGGTGGTACATAAAAATGATGTACCACGTCATTATAGTACTCATTATCACGAGGAAACATATCTAGGTAACTATCATAGTTAAATATCAATAGCAGCTTTTGTGTTCTTAAATTTTATTAGATCGCCTGTAAAAACAAATTGGGTTACATTTGTAACCGCAGACTGGCGCAGTGGGCAGCGACCCTGCTTTCTGAGTCCTAGGCTGTGGGTTCGATTCCCACAACTGGAAAATGTTTGTGTGATGAACATGATTGTTTTTCAGTGTCTGGGTGTTTATCTGTATATTATAAGTATTTATATGTATTATATTCATAAAAATATTCAACAGCTATCTTAGTACCCATAACACAAGCTACGCTTACTTTGGGGCTAGATGGCGATCTGTGTATTGTCGTTTTATATATTTTTTTTTTTTTATTTATATTTATTTGTATCGCAATAGTTAATTTATATTCAAATAAATAGTTTTATCATCAGGGATATTTATGCAGCAATAACATACTGAATTCATTCAAAATAGACTTTAGATTTAGATTGAGCAGCTATCGCGTGTTTTTAAAAATTAAGGACTAGCTAAGCTAAAGAGTGACGTTTAGAGATAAGTGGGTAGGAACCTACACTTAATTGAAAAAGTTTTTTTTAAAAACAACACAGATTTTTGTCACAAAATACACTACAAAAAATTATCTTTAGAACTACACGTACATTGAATGCTAAGTATTTACAGAATACGTACTTATTTATTTTATTATTAGTATCTTCACTCCTAATTTAACGGTTATAGAGATATTCGTTGATAGAGATAACAGCTGAAACCGAAGTAGGTAGGTACACTGAATTCTCCAAATTGGGCCCAATTTCTTTACTGTCTCCAGTCAACGTCGCTTACCCAGCGCAATCGACTATTTTTACTGCTACTGCCACACATCTCCCAAATAAACTAACTGTTCCCACGAGATGCTTTAAAAACCAAAAAAAAGCGGACGAAGTCGCGAGCAACAGCTAGTTGTTATATACTATTGATAAGTAAGAAATTTTGTCGATGATTATAAAACGATGGGCATTGGACACAATGCCCATCGTTTTATAATCAACATAGAAATACTATATTTCCCAGTCATCCGTCATAAAAGGCGGCCCACAAAACCATTAATCCGCGGTGTCCCGATACGTGACCGCATCCCGCACAATTACGTGATCGAGCCACCCACTAGTTCATAACATTTACATAATTAAACGCCTCACTGCAATCACGCTGACGTCTTAATTTCGCCAAAGCCGCCGGCGGAATAATTTCCCAAATTGAGTCGGGGCAAAAATTCAAATAAATCGGTGTCCCGGCCCGCCTCTCGATCCTGCGGGCCCTTAATAACCCGGTATTAAGAGCGCCCGCGATAGAATTCGCCACCCAAGACGTTTGTAATACGTCGTAATGAAGCCGGAATATTAAAAATGGCCTCGAACCGCTTATTATGTTCTCACCTCAGCGGGCGTTTCGTAAAATACGGCGGGCTAATATGGGCCCCGGGGCAAGGCCCGGCCACGCCACCGCCGCATAAGGTCATAATGGTGGCGCTATCTATAACACTTTAAGGCTGTTTCGGATGAATTGAGCCATGCTGTGATGTAAGGCGTAATTATTGTCACGGATAGATTCTGTGGCATATTTCAAAATTGTGCTGGCATTCTGTTAACTGCTGCACATAAAGCTGTAACAGTACAAAAGCTGAAATCATCATCGTCATCAGCCTGTAGTCCCTCTTCTGTGGGAGGTTTTATCTCTCATAGGAGAGAGGGTTGAAGAGCAAAGACTCACCATGCTGCTCCAATGGTGCAATATAATCATTAAAGCCCACCTTCGCCTTGCGCCGTGACAATATTCACGACTTAACGTGCTCTTCGAAGCACGGGGATACCCACTGGATTCACCTAGTGGTAAGCGATGATACTATCTAAGAAACTTCGCATTGTAGCAACGTGGAGTTTCTAAGCACTAGTATCCCTCTCTCCAATTAGAGGAGTGCTTAAAGAAAGCGTGAGAAATTTAGTCTCAATAAGATGAGTTTTTATCACATTTATGTTTAAATTTTTAATTTAAATATAATACCCGTTTTAACTTAACATTGGAATCGCCCTAATCCTTGCCTTAGTTCATTCCTAGAGAAAAAATACGTGCACAAACTCATAAGTGATGTCTTAGACGTTAGGCGTAAAGTTACGACGCCGATTCTGCGGATCGTAAAGTGAAGGGGCCACTAAAATAATAAAAAATATATAAATTCGGTTTTTTTAATAACCTTAAATCCATACAAAAATTTAAAAATATGATAATACAAACACAAAATGCCAAACCTTGTGGAATCCAGAACCATAGACAAGCCAGGTTACAGTTAATTTATGCCTAGTTAAGGTAAATGTATGCCTAGCATTCTTCTTTGATTAGGCGTTACTCACTTAGGCATCGCCTTGTCCGACGTTATTGAAAACGTGCATAAGTGTTAAAACGTCATTTGTTGAGAACAATAAAATAAATAGATCTTTCGCCCCAGAGTGCCTGATGGAAGCAATAGACTGATGACTTACACAAAATTGTGTAAGCAACACTTGACGAATGATTATAAGTTTCTGGACATTTGAATTGGGCCTTGATAATTTTAACGATCTCACTGATTACGTGACCACTTAATTTCATTCCCGTTTAAGTTGTTTACACACTGCCTGGCGCAAGACATTTTATATGATTGCAAACAATAAATATGTTCGCCCTGATTTCTGAGTCCAAGGCCGTGGGTTCGATTCCCACAACTGGAAAATGTTTGTGTGATGAACATGAATGTTTTTCAGTGACTGGATGTTTATCTTTATATTATAAGTATTTATGTTTATTATTAATAAAAATATTCATCAATCATCTTAGGACACATAGCACAAGCTATGCTCACTTTGGGGCTAGATGGCGATGTGTGTATTGTCGTATTACATTTATTTAAACATATAAATTGATTGCGGTTGTATAAGCGATCCGTCCCGACTTTGCACGGGTGAATTGTAGATATTAATGTGGATTAATTTAATCTATCTTGTAAGGTATAGCCAGCGTTTGCAAAATATTATGTTTGTTACGACATCACGTTACAAATCTTTGAATTTCTAAGCTTTTTGGCTACTTTTATTTTTATGTGAACAATATGATTCCACTTCTTACATAAATAAGATATTCTAATAATGATTTAAGTTCACTTACCCGCATAAGGGCATCATGGTGGGTCTATGCTCTCAAACCTCTCCCATAAAACAGTAACAATACAGTCTGTGCCCAGCAGTGGGATTAACAGAATAATAATGTTGTTTGATAATGTCTCACAGCAGTAACTACCTTACAATGTGATAGGCGCTTAATATTCGACTGAGTACGGCTGCGGTAGCAAAAACTAGACAAATAATGACAGCCACAGCCTAACGTATCATTATATACAATAGCTCCAATTAAAAATGTTCTCCAGTATGTAATTTCCTGTGGTGTGTGTTTAAAAATAACAGATTAGAGGTGACTTTGTCTAGAGGTTGATATTATCATAAATTAATCATTATTTATATCCATAAGCCTCTTTACGGGCCAGAATCTGGGTGATGTTAATATGTTATGCTATGTTGTAAATATGTTTTGACAAATATCCTATTGTTATTATGAGAGGTAAACTGACACTATTTCAAGCTTATACCTACCTTATAATAAACATTCAAAGCAGTTATGGACTTGTGCAAAAATAAGAGACTGTCTAACCTCTTTTCATCGACGGAGACGAGATTTGTTTTTACTTTGTTTTTAGACAAGAGATATTATTTCCTGCTTTTAAGTAGTGTTTCTTAGGAATCCGTAGTCCAACAATACTGTATTCAGCACTAGGTATCACTCCTAAATGAATAAATATTTTACACTAAATCGTTCCACAAAACAATAGGCTCTTCTCTCAGAGTACTCATGAACTTCTAGGGTTAATAAATCTATTTGCAATTGTGTTATTACAAAAATATGGCATTCCCCTTTAAGAAAGATAATACAGAAATATAAGAGCAACATTTTTTCAATAATAAATGAGCTAGAATAATCCTAATATTTGTGCTGATAAAAATCATTTTAGCTCTTTAAAGGCGTGGAACACTGTAGCCCACATGTTCCTTGTGTATATAAGCCTTTGCCGTCTTAGACTGGAGCATTACTTACCAGACTGGGGGCCCAGGTCAGATTGCAGTTAAGAGCTAACTTGTAGTGGAATAAAAAAAAAAACGAAGAACAGCGCTATACATTGCTCGTTTCTCTAATACTTTAATATCACAGCCATAGCTAGCCAGAGTTGTGTATCATCAAATATTTTAATTAAATATTGAATTTAAAAATAAAATAGCTAGTGATTCACGGTTTAATCTATAGGACGATTAGGATTAGCAGTGACTAAGTTAATCGGTTTAACATGGCCGTAACTAATCCGACGGACGAATTAGTCGTGGCTAAAACCCCACACGAGGACTTCAGGTGATTAAAAAGGTACCTACAGCGTTTGCCTGGGTGTTTATGGGTACATGCATAAATAACCCAAGGTCATTCAATTAGTTATATTTGAACTTCTTCTTTCGATGCCATGTTGATACATATATATATATTTTTAATTATTTATACACTTTAGATGTACACCACAAAAAGAAAAAACTTACAAACTAGGAAGCGATCTCTTTTTTCGAAAAAAAATTTAATAAGCAACGCTAATGAGACACTGTAATACTTAAACCGATAGTAAAATCAGTATTAAATTATTCATGCTCATCACATAAACATTTTCCAGTAGTGGGAATCGAACCCACGGCCTTGGGCTCAGAAAGAAGGGTCGCTGCAAACTATGCAGCATAACTATATATGCGCCAATCGGCCGTCAATTTTATAGATACTTATCTTATACTTACCTACTAAAATCCAAAGTTAGGTTAAGTTGGAAAATAAATATTCATGGGCACTTACGTTAGATTCATTAGTGGCAGTTTCCAAGATTGGTAGTCGCTCCAATCCATTCGCTCACTTAGTATTTTAGTAAGCCATATTTAGTAATTATGATGCCTTTAATAATCATTAATATTAGCTTTAACCATCCCTACCTAATGTATATATAAAGGTTTGAATATTATGAATGAATATCAAATAGAGGATAATTGAAATATTTTACTTGTTATCTAAAAGAGTTTCTATGTACCAAATAGTGTGGCATCGATTTCAATCACTAAAGTGTTTTTTAAACAAATTTGAATAACACTATCTTTAGGTGTGTCGCTCTGGGCTCTTAATATCATCAAATACTTAAATACATACAGAAATCATGACAATAAAACCATCTAGGCGTAAGACAATTTATATATATCTTTAATACAAGTGAATAGCTTATTAACCATTTATATATACCTTTAATACAAGTGAATAGCTTATTAACCATTTATAGACAAAGAGCTAGTGGCAATTTCCACTTCCTGCTTTGGATCAAGTAATTTGTCGTTAGTTGTGATAATTATGTGCTATCCTTATTTTTTGGTCAAATCTGCCAATTAGTTATTGTGTTACTTTGAATGCGTAATATATACCTTACTGCTAAAAGACATTATCTGCAGGTATCATACCTTTTTACAGAGTCATGGTATTTAAAATCAATAAGCCCGGAGAAACAGACTTTGTGACTTTGTGACTTTGTGACTTTAATAATCTTAAATGTGACTTTTTTATAGTACTTAATCATCGACAGACCAAGCAGATTATTGTGTTAGGCGGTTGTTTTCCTGATGGAAATAGAGGGTATGCACAGGGCATGCATATGATACTAAATTATGCATATGATATTAAATTAGGAAAATCTCCAGTAAAAGTTATAAAAACTTAAGGGTAAGCTTTTTATAACTCTTACTATGCCTATCCTTAAGCTTTTTATAACTCGTACTGGAGATTTTTTCATTTTATATTATATGCCCGTTTAGTACATACGTTGTGCAAACCCTGCAAAACCAAACAAAACACGCCACTACAGTTCGCCGAGCATACACGCAACACGCCTACAAAGCGCCATATTCTGTCATAGACATATGTAGTTGTTAAGTCTAATGTGCGAAAACCACACCTTTCAGAGCAACAATGCTGGCAGCAGAAATAAGCACGGCGGTAGTACTTTCCCAGACGACCTTTTCTTTTTTTTTTTTTTACGAGGAGGAAAAAATCCCTTCGGACCTCTGCCTAATGGCAGGGCATGTCCGACTTGCACGGACTAAAACAACCACCTCTATCTGCCAGGTCTGCACGGAACCGCTGGGCATTACTTCATGCCGACCTTCTTTAAGCGTTTTCTCTCTTTTCCTTCTCATCTCTTCGGTGGCGCCGTCGGTGGCGCCACTTGTCGTGTAAACATGTCGGACTTCTTCATTGCGTTATAAAAATTAACATTTATTTCCAAAGTAGATAAAACTCAGTATAATTCTTATACAAACAATCATTACTGTGCAATAAACCTGTGTTGATGTTATCTCGTAAGAAAGCGAAGTGGTTTTTAAGAAATAGTGGTGTAAAAATAATAACGGCAACTACTCAAAATTATTCACTATCCTGTTAATTATATGGTGTAATTGTGTAGTAAACGTGTGACAGAGTGCCCCAAAACGAATATTTGAACCGCTTAAGTTATCACTGTGAAAGTTTGTACCTTTAAAATTACTCGTGATTACTCATCAAAATTTACTTTCATAATATTGTCATGACTACCTGCATACCATCTGTTTAAAAACACAAATACAGTCCAGCCAGTTGGAGTTTTTCGCAATTTAAATAAACAAGCCAGTGGCGCAGTTTGTAAAGTACGGACTATTTAGGCAGAGTCGTGCGATCGAATCCTGACCTCCTCAGTAGTTTTTTTCATCATTAAAATTTCGTTAATATTTTGATCCTCAAGCTATGGCAACTAACTTAAATGCTAAAGTATGTGCTGGATGCAGAAGTGCTTTGCCTAAAAAAGAATTTCTTAGTTGTATCACTTGCAAATCTAAGTATGATTACGAATGTGCCAACATAACTCCAAAGCAGTTTGAAGAAATGGATCAAATCAAAAGAAATAATTGGAAATGCCCTGAGTGTTGCAGTAAACAACCAAAGACTGGCAATACGCATACGCCCGTTAGATCCGCCGCCTCGTTCACTAAATTAACCAATGAGAGCTCGCCCGAGACTTATGTCACTGCTAGGAAAAAACAAAATAAGACTGCTGCTTTTCCATCTACTAGTGGTGGCGATAACTACTTGACCGAGGGTACTCTTCGCGATATTCTTCAACAAGAATTGTCTTCCACGATACAAAAACTAGTTACGGCGCAACTAAATTCAATTAATGAACAAATATCAGGATTCAGCGACTCAATGTCTTTTATAAACGCGCAGTTTGAGGAAATGAGAGTTACAATAGACGAAAAATCGGCTATTATAAACCATTTGAAAAAAGAAAATTTTCATCTCCAGACCTCGGTTAAAGACCTTACAACTAGACTGAATATTGTGGAATTGCATATGAGAGAATGCAACATTGAAATTAATGGTATCCCGGAGCATAAAACCGAAAATCTAATTAACACAGTAGTACAATTAGGACAGGCTGTAAAAAACCATGTTTCTGTTGATTATATTCAGCTAGCTACTCGAGTAGCTAAACTGAACAAAAACACTGATAAGCCACGTTCTGTAATAGTAAAGCTCCGCACCACAAAGCACCGTGACGCTCTTCTAGCAGCTGTAGCACAATACAATAAGAAGAATCCTGAAGACAAATTAAGCACCCACCACCTAGGAATTGGAGGATCACATGCTCCTATATACGTATCAGAACATCTAACTCCGGGAAGTAAATCTCTACACGCTGCTGCACGCATAAAAGCTAAAGAAAAGAAATATCGCTTTACGTGGATTCGAAATGGGAAAATTTATGTCCGCAAAGATGAGTTTAGTCAAGCTGTAGTAATAAAGAATGAAGATAGTCTTAAGCTTTTAGTTTAGTTTAATAAATAATACTATTTATGCGAATGTTGTGGCTGTTACATATTTTTTACGGGTCTAGAGATATATTATCAAAATGTGCGAGGATTGAGAACAAAGACTAACGATGTGCTTAAGAATATCTTTATTTCAGATTATAAAATTATTGTATTTACTGAGACTTGGCTAAATTCTAGTATATTCGATAACGAATTATTTGATTCCCGTTATGTTACCTACAGAAAAGATCGTACCTGTTCCCTAGAATCTAAAAAAGATGGAGGAGGCGTTCTTATTGCGATTTCACGTGAGATTTCATCTTCTCGTGTAATCGGTTGGGAAACTGGTGAAGAGAATATATGGGTAGTCCTAGAAATATGTTGTAACCACGTTATGAAACGAATTGGTCTTTGTGTCGTTTACTTGCCTCCACCGGTTAAACTAGACATTTTGAATAAATTTTTGGAGAGTGTAGATAATGTAACCAATCACGTAGACGACATCATTCTGTTGGGAGACTTTAATATGGGTTTTATTAATTGGTCTTCTAGTGATAATTGTGCGTACACAACACCATCAAACTACAGTAATGCTCTTGGATTCTCCCTCGTCGACTTTATATGTATTCATAATTTATACCAATTTAATTGTATCAGAAACTGTGACGACAGACTTTTGGACTTGGTACTAAGTAACATGATTAACATTACTGTAACTCAACCCTCGAACCTCCTTAGCAAGCTTGATTTGTACCATCCTAGCTTGTTAATAAGTATCGAATACTCACATGTCTCGTACCTTCGCCCTAAAAGTCGTGTCGATTATAATTACTTTAAAGCTGATTATACTACCATTGTTAAAAAAACTAAAAACATTGATTGGATACATAAATTTTCTGCCTGTAAGGATGTCGACGCTATGGTTCAGACATTTCATAAATGCTTGTTTGAGATTATCGAAAATTCTGTACCGAAACGTAAGGTAAAGTCAACTAAGTACCCTACTTTTTTCAAACGCAACTTAATTAAACTCTTAACTGATAAAGACAAACTCCGAGCCAAATTTCGCAAATATAAGAACCCCAGAGATAACTTAGAATTTGAAATCATTCGGGGACGCTGTCATAAACTCTACGATATATGCCTTAATGAATATAAACATGATGTTGAATCAAATATCCTAATAAATCCAAAATACTTCTGGAAATATTTCAAAAATAAAAAGAAAGGTGAATCATCCCTGCCCGATTCTATGAAATTGGGAAACGTAATTGCAAAATCTGGAACGGATATAGCGAATCTTTTTGCTGACCATTTTTCTTCTATCTACAGTAATACAACTAATAACAATTCGATAGTATTGCAACAAAGTAGCAACTTTACTCATTTGGCTAAGATAAAATTACTAGAAGCTGACGTATTAAAGCAGATTAAATCATTAGATCCCCAAAAGGGTGCGGGCCCTGACGGTATTCCTCCCATATTTGTTAAGCGTTGTGGCTCAGGAATTGCTCTACCTTTGACACTCATTTATAATCGATCTCTAGAGCAAGGCATCTTTCCTGAAGAGTGGAAAAAGGCTCGAATTGTACCCGTATTTAAAAAGGGTGATCGAACTGATATCAAAAATTATCGCCCCATCTCTATCCTTTCGTGCTTTTCTAAACTTTTCGAAAGTCTTGTGTACCCCATGCTTGCCAAACACTTAGATAATTTTCTGACAAGCGCGCAACATGGGTTCAGAAGCGGACTGTCCGTACAAACGAACTTATCAGATTTCACATCGGATCTTATAAAAGAACTGGATAAGGGTCAGCAGATCGATGCTATATATACAGATTTTAGCAGCGCGTTTGATAAAGTTGACCACCAACTTCTTGTCCACAAGCTTTCTCAGTACGGTATTGGGTCTTCCCTTATAAAATGGTTTAAATCATATCTTGAGCAGAGATCCCAAATTGTTGTAGTAAATGGTTATGAATCTATCAGTTACCTAGCCCAATCGGGGGTACCTCAGGGTTCTCATTTAGGGCCTCTATTATTTCTGGTTTTTATTAACGACATAACAACTGGAGTGAAAAACTGTTCTTGCTCATTATTTGCAGATGACTTGAAAATTTATAAAACCGTAAAATCGGAAGATGACATTAATTTGATACAAGATGACCTGAATAGAATAGTTAAATGGTGTGAGGTCAATAGTATGGCTCTTAATGCTAAAAAATGTTTTCATGTAAAATATACAAGAAAGAAAAAACCACTTGTCTCTAGTTACTCAATTGGTAATGTTGTACTGCAAGATGTACCGGAGATCCAAGACTTAGGAGTCACTATTGACAACAAGCTAAATTTCAGATCACATGTGAATAATGTTGTTACTAAAGCCGCGAAGATTCTGGGGTTCTTAAAACGTAATACGAGGGGGTTTTCCATTAAGACTAAAATTATATTATATAATGCCTTAGTGAGAAGCAGCCTCGAATACGCGAGTACTATCTGGAATCCTGCTTACTGCGTGCACTCGCAGCGCCTTGAAAGTATACAGCGCGCTTTTACTCGGCACCTGGCTTTTTATGTCAGTGGCCTTTCACACAGACAGCCATATAATCAGCGATTGGCAGTATTTAAAATGACATCTCTTCGTAACAGGCGGGATATTCTTGATCTGTGTTTTTTACATAAAATATTACAAAACAAAATTAAATGTAACAACCTTCTCAATCATATATCTCTGACTGTCCCGCGCCGGTACACCAGAAGTTGCAAATCCACAAATTTTTTTCATATACCATTTACTAAATCCCATCTCGGAAAACAAGCGCCTATTATACGTATTTGTGCGAAATACAACGATTTATCTAAAAAGATACCTAGCATCGATATCTTCCATGACTCACCCACAGCTTTTAGAAAAAAACTCACCGAACATTTATCGGTGAGTTAAATTTTGTGTTAAATTTTTTTTATTTTTTGCAAATTAAGTTTATATGACGCTTTGTCAATGCTATGTGCACTTGTCATTGACGTGCATATCAGTCCATGTGTTCGTGTGTGTCCTATGTTTAAAAAACGTGTAATATGCATGTTGTTAGTGCTCTTAAATAAATAAATAAATAAATCTCTTACTCGTTCCTCTGTCCTCACCAGAATGCTTCTTAGCATTTGTGCATTTCTTTTTGCCATTCCTCTTCACTGGAGAGCATGCGCGCTATCACCTCTGGGAGTCTACATTACTGCTCGCTCCCTGTGCTACGGATCTCAAGTCTGTGCAAGCAGGACATTCAAAAATAGCATATCTTAGGGTGTCTTCCTCTCCACAAAAGTAGCATTCCTCTCTTGGAGCTTTCCCAATTGCGAAAAGGTAGGTGTTGAACACCCCGTGGCCACTGAGCGCCTGAGTCCCAGACGACCTAAAACTCACTAAATGCTCTACTACTACTAGTGGTGGCTATGTATTTTGTGCTACATATTTTAAGTCCACAAATTGATGATTCGAAAGTTCTTCCACTAGCTCTCCAGCTATAATTAACCTACCGCAATATAATATTTAAACCCTGGCATTAATCATTATGTTATTGTCATTTCATGCAGTGTTTTCTATGACTTCAGTAATGCGATAGGCGTACCTACTTACACATTCAGACGTATGCGTCACCTCCACGCAACCTCAAAGCCTTTATATAACATATTTGTATAAGGTTCTAGTAATATAACTATATACCTAATTCTGTCTTTTGCATAGAGTATAAATATATTTACTGATATTGTCACCGCATGTACTGAAGCGGTGGAAGCGTAATGGCTCACCCATTTCAGCTTCTTTTTGGGGAGGACCGAGCTCGACCCGGCACGCACCTCCAACTTTTCGGAGTTATATGTGTTTTTAAATTGAGCAATTACTAATTACTAGCGGACCCCAGCGCCATCTATCATTCTGATTTGTGAATCTAAACCATCCAGAGTGCTACCCAAAGGCATACCAAAAAAATTATTCAATTCGGTCCAGCCGTGTAAGAGGAGTTCAGTGACATACACTCGCACACAAGTAATATATATATATATAATATAATATATACAGATTTGCTTTAACGGTGAAGGAAAACATCGGGAGGAAACCTGCATGCCTGAGAGTTCTCTATAGTGTTCGCAAGGCTGTGTGAAGTCTAAATATTGGATAGAAGCAAGATTACTTTGCGGAAATCCATAATATATTATGAAAATTAGGCTTAACTTACTATACTCCGCGAACAGCAGGAGAATCTGTATGGTGTCATTTATAATTATTTCAATCCGTATTCTCCACACCAAACAGATCCTCGGCAATGTACCCTCTACGCACGTTTCTCTCCGAAACCGGAGCATCCCCAGGAGATGTTGGCTTTACAATGTATATTTGTAAACAATTGAATAAATTATAAATTAGAAATAGAAATAATTATAAATTACACCATACAGATTCTCCTGCTGTTCGCGGAGTATAGCATAATTTTCATAATGTGTGAAGTCTTCCGATCCGCTCCAGCGTGGTGGACAACGGCCTAAACCTTTCTCATTTTCTTTGCCCTGTTTTCCGTGACACAGTCTCAACTAGTTCGGAGAACAGGTACACTTTTTATCTGTGCAAAATAAAACAAAATTTGTATATATGTTATGTGTTATAAGTACTTTTGATTCTGTTTTGTTATTCTTTATGACAATAAAGCATTTTTCATTTAAAAAAAAAAAAAAAAATCTGAGAGGCTCGTGCTCTGCAGTTGGCCGTTAATGAATTGATGATGATCAAGATAATGGCAGTCGCAGTTTATATAACTAACATGAAGGACCATCAACCACGTTGAAGCAGCGTGGTAGGTCAATATTTAATTTCCTCTTTCTTATCACAGAGAAGACCTGTGTCCAGCAATCCTACCCAGCTTGCCAAAATAATACTGTTTAGTTGTGTTTCTCGAACAGGCGGTTAGTCACTTATGCGATTTAGCAGTTGTCAGTTATTATTTTACCTCTAATGTTCTTAACATTTAATATAAATTGGGGAAAAGAGGAAAAGTTTGCGAGCTAGCAACATTCTTAGCAAGCGTTCATTCTTTAGACGGCCGATTGGCAGCGACCCTGCTTTCTGAGTCCGAGGCCGTGGGTTCGATTACCACAACTGGAAAATGTTTGTGTGTTGAACATTAATGATTTCAGTGTTTACATTTATATTATAAGATTTATGTACATTACTTATTTATAAAAATATTCATCAGTCATCTTAGTAACCATAACACAAGTTACACTTACTTTGGGGCTAGATGGCGATGTGTATATTGTCGTAGTATATATATTTATTTATTCTACGAGCGTGAAGTGAGATGTGCGTGGGGCGTCTTCACGGCTTTTGGGCACAATGCACTGCATGCAATAATGGCTGAAAGAGGATAATGTATGTTCTTAACTTTTTTTAATACATGTGCATCGGCTGAGAATGATGAAATTTTCGATTGCTATCTCAACGTAACATAACAAAATATTAACTCATTGGATCGATTTTTTCTAACATAATTAACACCTCGCTCTCTAATGTAGAACCTAATTTCTTGCGTGGGTTGAAATCTTTTATTGTACCGGTAAAGGGAGCGGCTGGCTGCTTCTTACACCGTAACGTAATGCGATCACTGCATGCCTTGATGTAACATTATGGACAGGGTGGAATTGTTTTTTTTTGCAGTGTACCAGTACCACTAACACTAACACAGGTTATTCAATATTCTTACAGTACTTAGCAATCACGGAACGATGCTGTCCACCCGTCAAGGAATGGATCTTATTTAGTACTAGCTGTCCCGGCGAACTTCGTACCGCGGATTTTTTATTTTATGAATGTTATATTTTAATGTTTATTATCCTATTCCGGTAAAAAATTAAATATCTTAAAAAATGGTCCAGCCATTCTTGAGTTATAAATGGTGTAACTAACACAACTTGATTTTATACATATAGATTTTTGACAACAATGCTAAATACGACAGCGTGTAAAGACGACAATATAGTAGCCATGTTTCGTGCAACAATGCACAAAAAGAGGCTCAGAACAATTTGTTTCTACGTGGACGTATACTAATACATTTTGGTTATGATTGACTCTAGTAGGTACTGTTACAAGATAATGTAGTGATATTATTTCATGCAAGGAATAGTTTAAGTACTATCGCGCCAGGACAGGTTGTCATGCAGGTGTTGCATTCGATCCAATTAATATTTACTGGTAGAGTTAATAATAAATACTTACTGTTCGGTTATAATCCAAAACTATTGAATTATATTCACGATTTCTTTGGAATCATAGCATCTATACAATAATAATATTATAAATGCTAAAGCGTGTCAGTTTGTTTGACTTAGCCAAGCACACGGCTCTACCAGTGCATCTAGCTTGATGAAATTAGGATGACATGGGGTACAAGGACTTTTTCTTCTCGGTAAACCTGCGATTAAAAAAATACTTTTGAGACCTTTGCTGATGTTTTTTTTCGAGGCGATCATTTAGGCGAGGCGATTACTTAGTTTCTTATACCTATAATTAGTGTTATAGCTATTAAAAAGTAATATTTAATTCTTTTTAATAGATTTTGAAAACGGTCGTTTGTTAAATCTTTTAAGGGTACATTACGGTGAGAGAGCGGCCGACTTTATTTTGACATTAATAAAAATATCATCGTGGGTTATTATAACCGAGCGTGTCTAACAGAGATCCCACTGGGTTGCAAGCTGTTAATTATGTAGCTACGAAACAAAATGGAGGGAACAATGGTCAAGTGTGGTCGGACCACCGGGGGCGTGGAGCAATTCCACTGCACCTTTATCGGCGGAGATCATTGGTAGTAATGATGATGATATTATGCTATGTAGGTACGTCTAGTGCTACGATCGTCCTTACTAGTATTATAAACGCGCTATTACCAGCGTTCTTTTATATTTATTTATTTGATCCTTCCCTTAAACCTATCATGTCCTTAGTATTGTCTTTTCTTAACAATATATAAATTAACCTTTTTCTTGCTTTTTTAAATCCTTTGAATTTTTTATGCTTTTTTAATTTTTGTTTGTAAATTTTTTAACGTTTTGTTTATTCACGACAGTGGCGTGACTTTTGTTTATAGTCTGGAAAGAGTTAACAAATCATGATTTTTTCTTTATAATACGTCAACGACAGGATATTTGCGCTTTGTGCACGTTTAAATCTTAGGTTGGAAGCCATTTAAAGAATTACCGCTTTACGCGGATTTGACGATTGTTTACTCGAACACACAAAAATGCTTTAATCTGATTAAAGCAACGTCCTTTTTTAGTAGCAATATATATTCATCTAAAAGAATATATTACTACACACACTAAAATAAAGTTTTCAGTTTAATACCACTAATATTTATATACGGGTATGGAAAATGGTCCTTTTTGTTAATAATGTATTAATGATTATTAATAATAATTAGGCAACAAAAAGTGCAAAATAATAATTTATATTTGTTACCATATCTACACACACACACATTTGGTATAACTTTGTTTGTGCAAGATATAGTTCTTATCTTAATAGATAAGGCAATAATTTACTATTATTTATAAGTTAAAAAACAAATTAACTTAATCATATCTGGGTATTGATACAAAATATTATAGTTAAGACCCCCCCATCCCATTCAAGCAAAACTTGGCCCCGACTTATGAAATAGATATTGAATGTTATCTCAATAATTACAGCTATATTTTATAAATGTCCCTAGGCAGTGAGTAGCCCGTATAAAACATCGTAGAGGCAACATTGTAGGCTAATCATTAGTTTTGACTTGGTTTTATGGCGACCGCAGCGTCGGTCATAAAACGTCAAATTAAAATACATGATACTCTAATAGGTATTAAGGCTAATGAATGCTTCTGACTCTGTTTGCTTATGTCTGTCCTTATACCAAGGTTGTGTGTGAATGAATGTATCATTATTTATTTTCCGTCAGTGGTAGGTATTAGAGCTTTATTCGTTAGTGACAGTAGTGCCATGCTTACTTCTGCAGCCGATTACAATTGCTGTGTTTCGGTCAGAAAGAGTTGGCGGACGGTGTAATTATATGCACACGAGGATTACCACTTCCGTCTCTGGTTGATGGTCACAGAGCGGTTGGTACTTTATAGGAGGTGTTCCTATCATGACCTGCAAAGTCCTGTTTGTAGGCGATGATTGACGTATCATCACATCTACCCATTATCACTAAAAAGCACGGGTCTCCGACCACAATGAGAAGGGGTTAAGGCCGTGGTTAAAGAAAGTTATATTTTAATGACTTAAAACGCACATAACTTTTAAAAGTTAGTTGCGTGTTGGGATTCATACCCAAACGCTCCCCCAAAGTGAAGTCGACGAGCTCCTACCCTATTCGCTAGCTCCTACTCAATGCGTTTCACGTATAATCAGGTGGCAGTTCACCCTAAGCTCTAAGCCCTCGACGACATTGAAGGAATATCAAAGTATCAACGTACCCGCTACTTCGCCAAGGTCTTAACTTCTCGCGAAGCTAAACGTTCGCGCCTCAACCAGGAGCAGTTTTTACAGCCATCATGCTCGGCAGTTGGATTTTTATAGACTGAAGATAAATAATAATAATAAATAATAAATATACTACGACAATACACACATCACCATCTAGCCCCAAAGTAAGCGTAGCTTGTGCTGTGGGTACTAAGATAGCTGTTGAATATTTTTATGAATATAATACATGTAAATACTTATAATATACAGATAAATACCCAGACACTGAAAAACAATCATGTTCATCACACAAACATTTTCCAGTTGTGGGAATCGAACCCACGGCCTAGGACTCAGAAAGCAGGGTCGCTGCCCACTGCGCCAGTCGGCCGAAGATGAAACGCCTCCAGCAAGATGGCTGCTCTCTTGATGGCCGATACGTCTTACTCTTTACTAATAATGCAATGCTATTATTTTACTAGATTTTTTTTTGCTTTTTAATAATTTAACCTGATAGAGTGAGACACGACCACTCATAAACGAGATCCGGTGGGAAGAGAATGATGAATGGAAACCTGAAGGAAATAAGACATTACAAATCAACATTAAGCTTTGTAGCTTTTATATATCTCAGGGTTTCATGTGACTATCAAGCAGCGAGTTATATATAATAATAAAGTAACCGTTTAAAATAAAAATAAAAATAAATATATTACGACACACACCGCCATCTAGTCCCAAAGTAAGCGTAGCTTGTGTTATGGGTACAAAGATAGCTGATGAATATTTTTATGAATTGTTTACATAAATACTTATATATAATACACATTGGATAGAAGCAGGCGTTACTTTGCGGAAATCCGAAATCCGAAATTGACTTTACAATGAATAATTAATTGTTAACAATTTTTCATTGTAAAGTCAACATCTCCTGAGGATGCTACGGTTTCGGAGCGAAACGTGCGTAGAGAGTATATTGCCGAAGATCTGTTTGGTGTGGAGTATAAGGATTGAAGGAATTATAAATTACACCACACAGATTCTCCTGCTTTTTGCGGAGTATAGCAAATTAAGCTTAATTTGATAATATAATACACATATAAATACCCAGACACTGAAAAACATTCATGTTCACCACACAAACATTTTCCAGTTGTGGGAATCGAACCCACGGCCTTGGACTCAGAAAGCAGGGTCGCTGCCCACTGCGCCAATCGGCCGTCCCATGTAGCTTTTATGTATTTATTAGATCATAAACATGCACATACCTATCGGGGCAATTATTAGCAACAATAAATAAAGGCATTAGGAAGTCAAGCAGCTTGCTATTGATATCATACTGATCGCATAAACATGTCAAACGCTGATTTGTTTTTGTCAGCTTACAAATCTCCCGGCGATCATCGGTAGACGGCTAAGCCAAAATACTCGACCGACCCTACTGGATTACTTCTAATAATTTAATAGGCCTTCCGCCTAATAATAAACATGTCAAAGCTATTTTAAATACGACATAGCAACTTTACAATCATATAAAGTTAATCCAGATCACAATCAATTCTCACCTTTATTTGAATCAAATAAGAGCGATTAGATAATTTATTTATAAGTAAAGTTATTGTGGCGAATAATATTATATTCAAGCCCGTAACAAAATCTGACATTAAAACCGCATACCACTCGTGCTTACTTATTAGTATTTATTAATTTTATTAATATAATTTCATTTGTTAGTGCTTTTTAGGGTTTCGTTTCAAAATAGTAAAAACAAATCCTGATGTTGCACGTTTTGCCTTTTTAAAATCTATCTCTTCAAAAAATATATTTGTTTTTTATTTCACTACAAGTTAGTCCTTGACGTTATCAGATCTGGAAGTAAGTTATGGTGCAATTTAAAAATAGTGTGTCGGTATCGGTAGCGGGCTAACCTGGTAGGCGTAAGGTATGTAGGTATATATTTTACCCCTTGTTAGTTTCTGTTAGGAAACTTTCTGGAAAACTACATCCCTTGGCGATATGTACGTCGTTATGAGTAGCGTGGTAACTGCATACAGCCATAGCTGACGCCTACGATCAGAGGAGACCAGAGAATAATTTGAAGTTATAAATTCCCAAATTGGCTTTGCTGGGAAGTCTTCAACTTTGTAAGTAACGTGCCGACTAAAATGTGGAAA
Organism: Pararge aegeria; assembly: GCF_905163445.1. Taxonomy (NCBI): domain Eukaryota; kingdom Metazoa; phylum Arthropoda; class Insecta; order Lepidoptera; family Nymphalidae; genus Pararge; species Pararge aegeria. The sequence continues at coordinate 16,276,682 of NC_053182.1, forward strand.
AAATTGCGTTATCACCAATGTTTTCAAAGTGAAAAAAATCATTTAGATAAAATCGATATAGGGTTATGTGAATACTATACAGGAGGAATATATCTTCATCTAGCACACATTTTACAATAGAGGCTGAAATAAGGATATGGAAATGTAAAAAAGGAGTCAAGACCCAATATATCCGAAGGTCTGTGTGAAAGAACTTCATAAATTGTTGAGCATTTTATATCAGATCTTTTTTTTTAAGCTTCTGAAGTTCAGAAGTATTAAAGCATGTAGTTATGTATAAACAAAACTATCTTTTTTCTTTCTTATGTAGCTCGGTGTTTTATTTATTCATTTAAAAAAAATACTTTTATATGCATCCTCTTTCAAGTCACGGAACCCTCAGTGCACAAGTCTGCCTTGCACTTACCGGTTTTTTATAGTGGCGGTACAAACTGTTTAATTTCTAATTCGTCTATTGTCCCTAATTATATGTTCAGTGGTTTTATATTGATCGAGTGCGGGTCCGATTAGTGACATTTATAGTGGCATTATTAGTTTGTTTTTACTAAGAACTTAATCTGTTTTAGATTTTCTTATCTATTTTATGCGCTGAAGCGTATAATCATTTTGATAATATGCTATTTGTAGCGTCATCTACTATTCTATTTTTACTGATGACAAGGAAGTTTAATTAAGAACGCCATCACGCATTGAAGCTGGGTAAAGGGAATATAGCTTTATATTCCATCCTCGTAAGAGACAGTGTGTCCAGCGTACATATTTTTTTGTTAATATTTTAATATTTACTGGGTTCAGCAAGCTCAGCGGAAGTTCGTTTAGTCCGAAGTGCCTGAAGATAAAAGTCTCTGAACACTGCGTATTGTTTATGGCTCAAAAACGTGGCCATAAGAAGGCTCAAAGTCGTCACTCAGCGGGCGATGGAAAGGGCTAAGCTTGGAGTATCTCTACGTGATCTAATCAGAAAGGAAGACATTTGTAAAAGAAACAGCGTTACTCGTAGCTTAACAAGTCGCAAAGCTGAATGGGCAACGAACGGTAGGTAGCTTACGGAACCAATGAACGTTGGGGTCCCAAAAAGTGCTGGACCCCCTAGAAAGTGAAGTCCCACCTACTGGGCTATCACCGTTTCCTAAGAAGCAGCAAGGTAAGATGCAGCTATTTCGAAATCATGGAATCTTCAAATTAATTTACTTTCAATTTATTTCACTTTTATATAATTGTATGTGTCAAACCCGTATGTATTTATTATATTTTATTTTATATGTTAGTCATCGCAACAATTTTAGAAAAATTTGCCTGATACATTTCGAAGTTTGAACATGATACCGTATTTATGTTATAATTCCATATTGAAACATCAATGGACCACCCACCTGGCCGTAAAGAGGCCACGCCCATTTACCGCTTTTCAATTCAAACTAAATATGTGTTATAACTTATTCCCGACGTTTCTACGGCCATTTTGAACACCTTAAAAATACTCCCCTTATTTCTTTGAACTCAAATATTGCCTTTTGGATAATTTATAGGTTGGCAGTGGTATGTTTTACCGTATCTGAACTTCCAATAATACAGACGTTTTGTACGATTCCTTGAACTTATAAATAGAAACAATATTAAAGTCTTAAGGATTATTTATTATTACACGTGAGTTCCTGTCATGCTCTCCGAGGCACGGGGTAAGTTATGCTAATTTAAAATTTTCTTATAAATGTATCTATATCGAGTACACATTTTACAAAAGAGACTGAAATAAGAATATAGAAACGTAAAAATGGAGTCAAGACCCAATATATTCGAAGGTCTGTATGAAAGAACTTCATAAATTATTGTGCATTTTAAATTAGATCTTTTTTTTGAGCTGATCTTTTTTCTGAAGTTCGATACGCTTATAGAGAGCGAAATAAATAGAGTAGAGAGAAGATTTTGTTATTAATATTACGGAAAAAATACGTCTAAAATCTTTGTAGTAATGTTCTGTCATACTCTCTGAGGCCCTCAGTTATGATAATTTTAAATTTTCTTAGCACTGGCAATTTCAAAAATCTGATTAATACAAGACTCATAAGTCCTAGGATCCTCTAGTACTCTTCCAAACATGTACCTATCTAACAATAAAAAAAAAATAATCATCAATGGATAAAATTAAAACCAAAAGGCTGTAACAAAATTATATACTACATACAAAGCTATAACTGCTTGCCATATTAGGTACAAAGTTAAAATATAAGATGATAGTGAACTGAAGTTGAGAGGGAGACGTAATATGTTAGTGAAGATAGAAAGAGAGAGAGTTCCGTCTCGTATATAAATTACTGTATGTGTTTAAGCGAAAGATTGTTTACTGTAGGCGTGTGGTCTGAAGCGCTCGTTTAAAGATATAAGATATATAGACGGTCGATTGGCGCTGTGGGCAGTGACCCTGCTTTTTCAAAGTCCTTGGGTTCGATTCCCACAACCGGAAAATGTTTGTGTGATGAACACGATTTATTTTCAGTATCTGGGTGTTTATCTGTATTTTATAAGTATTTATATTATACTAGCGGACCCCAGCGCCATCTGACGGGCTAATTTGTAAATCTAAACCATCAAGGGTGCCACCCAAACGTATACCAAAAAATTCATTCAATTAGGTCCAGCCGTCTAGGAGGAGTTCAGTGACATACACACGCACACAAGAAATATATATTTAAGAAATTATTCATAAAATTATTCATCAGTCATCTTAGTACCCATAACACAAGCTACGCTTACTTTGGGACTAGATGGCGATGTGTGTATTAACGTAGTATATTTATTTATTTATATTTTATCATTCACCTGTATTTTTGTTGACTTCCAAAAAGTTGGTGCGCTATTAATTGAGGCAATTTCCACCTATGCCTAACCGAGTATTTCAAATTCATTATTCACCCCTTCGATGATCAAACTGAGACTATGCAATGACGCATCTAATAGAGAAATTGAAGAGCCATCAGGTCTAGTGTCACTGTGGGCTTTGACGTTCCCTTCCGTCTGCCGAGATCAAACGACACTGACTGCGTTTAAATTAACTCACGGAAGGCGGTAGTTAGTGATATTAGTTTTTTTTTAAACACCAGCTGTTGGTCGCTTTTATAACTTTTTTTGCAAACCCCACGGGAATCGTTTGTTAGAAGAGTTTATAAATAAATAAATAAGTATAGGTACTACGACAATACACACAACGCCATCTAGCCCCAAAGTAAGTGTAGCTTGAGTTATGGGTACTAAGATGACCGAAGAATATTTTTATGAATAAATACTTAGAATATATAAATAAATAAATAAACATACTACGACAATACATACATCGCAATATAGCCCCAAAGTAAGCGTAGCTTGAGTTATGGGTACTAAGATGACTGATGAATATTTTTATGAATAATATACATAAATTCTTAGAATATACATATAAACACCCAGACACTGAAAAACATTCATGCTCATCACACAAACATTTTCCAGTAGTAGGAATCAAACCCTCGGCCTTGGGCTGAGAAAGCAGGGTCGCTGCAAACTGCGCCAATCAGTCGCCTATATTCCTCTCCGTCCTTTGGATTAACTCTATGCTAAAAATCAAGTCGGTTGTTTGCTTATTTGGGGGGTTAAGTACAAAAAAACAAACAAATTTCGCATTTATGTATAATGCAATGCATAAGCACGCGGGGGACACCCTGAGGACAAGATTTGCTCGCTTGCAATCGAGTATTCGTTTTCGAATATCGAATTCATTTCCGCCAAAGTAAAATATTATTACTCGTTCTAAAATCTACCTGACGCATTGTAGGCAAATTTTACCACAGTATCTATCACATCAATTGTATCTTGATGTACAAGTATTGCGATACTCGAAAACGACGCCTCGATTTCGAGCGTGCTGTACTAAGGGTACTAATTTTAAATGATTAGGTACCTGTGCTTATGAACTAGACGGTACCAGTGAAACTCCGAAGGTGTTGCAGGCTTCCATACTAATTAATGTTATAAATGCGAAAGTGTGTTTGTTTGTTACCTATTTCGGCTAACATGTTGCTGTCTAAGATGTTAGCGGCCTTACCTGTTAGGGAGTATGGTAGAAATACCCCTAATCGGTTTCCAGGCGAAATCAGGCACGTCTTTATCAGTTGGGTGGTAACTAGCCACGGCTGAAGGCCAAATTTCCCCTGCCGAGGCTCAAACTCGGGATATCCCGAAGCATGGCGCTAGTAACTCAGTTGACTACACAAAAGGATCCACAATTGCTTGAGTATCAGACTAACTCACCGATCTTCCAGCGTTATTATTATGTACGTTGATCTTCGACTGCAGATCGTCAACCTGTTCCCGTACATCTAGGAACTTCTTGGAGAACTCGATGCCATACGCCAAGTTGTGGGAGCAGCCACTCCACTCCCACTTGTTCGATCTCGACCGTCCCCTCTCGTGGGCGGCGCGGTATCCCAGGGGGTCACAGCCACATGATATCAGGCGGCCTTGGGCGCATGCCCTGGCCACTGCGTGTGCTACGCCAGCCGATGTTAAGGCGTAGAGAAAGGCAGTCTCGCGGAATCCTGCCAAGGAAAAATAATATTTTTTATGCACTGTTGCTTTAATACAACTGTCTCGTTGGTCTTAAAGTTAGAATTGTCCAGGTCGAGCCATAGATTGTAATGCTTTAGGGTTTTACGGTACAATAAATTCTCAGTAACGAAAATGTTAGTATTCATCTCTTTTTCATGGAGAGTTCTTTTATCTGATCCTTGATTTTTGGCGATTACGTATTTCGTTATCATCACTAACACAATTCTAAATGATCGTTATAACTGCAAACCTTGGATTGGATAGTCTAATTCACTAAACTTAGGCATCACCTAATCGAACGCTTAATGATTTAGGCGACGACTGCAGAAAAAAACGTTTCACCAATTCTTAGGTGACAACAATTAGTGAACGGTTGATGTATGCTTAGGAATCTCCTTAGGCTTTATTTATTTACGCATTGACTTGTTTGCCATTAGTAAATTGTCATAAACGTTTTACACTTTCATATTGAGAGAGATGCGTCGATGTGGCATATGACTTCTCGGAGAAGAGATTATTTAAACTAGTCGTCAAAAAAGCGGAGCTGCCACGTAAAAGTTACATACATATTATAACTTGTATCCATATATTATCAAGTATCTTAGCCCCACCTTTGTATTCATGTGACATTCCTACAAAACGTATCCACCTAAACTAGAAATCAGTTACTGTTGATAATGTCAGCATTGAAATTGTTAAACAAATATGTATGTATGGAAACTGACAGAACAATTCAGCTGTTCTGGGCAGCAGTTAAGAGACTGAGTCAAATTCTTCAATATTTAGTAAATAGTAGCTAATAGTCTAGACTCTAGATTTATATTAAAGTCTTTAATGAGCGTTCTATGGAAATTGAGTTCACTGTGACATATAGTGGACTGTATTAAAAGTCTGCCCTGCGGCCAAAATCCGTACAGAGAAAATCCTTAGAGAACCGAACTCACCGTCGTTGCACAAAGGATTGGCAAGCTGAAGTGGGCGGGTCATGTTAGATGAAGACCTAATGGCCACTGGACCAGCGTACCTCTAGTGAGGGATGACCTCTAACGCAGTGGACAGATGACTTTACGAAGGTAAGGGGAAGCGACTGGATGAGAAAGTCATAGGACCAAATGTGGCGGAGCGCAATCGAATAATGCGAATAACGCTATGTTCAGCAATAATTAGCTTGGAAACTTGGATGGCAAAAATATACATCGCTACTATTATTTGGCGGTACCTGGACCCTGAATGGATGATGCTATGTTTTACATACAACCCGACTGCCTGATGGCAGGTGTTTTGATCCTTTTTTTTAAAACAATTTTATTTACGCAGAAGTGTGCATAAATTCCTAGAGATGCAGCATCGTATCTTTGCAATGCATCTGTTATAATATTAACTATGCTTTCGCGTTTACCGCTCCGATCTACGGAACGCGGACGTCGCGATCTCCATTTATCTATTTCATTGCAATAAATTAAATACAAACCATTCGAGATTGGAAGATAAGCTATTGGCCCCTAACAATGTAATCTTTTAACCATAAAGATAGCGATTTGCATTTAAAGTAAGGCACAGTCTACATAACCGAAAATATCGCCACGGGCGAGTTAGATATACGAATTAACTGCTTGTCGCAACCAAAGAAATTGGAGTATAGCATATTAAGTTTAATGTTCATTGGCAACCAAGTATATTAACTTAAGCTTACTACTTACTCAGTAGAAGTATTTTCTGTTGTGGCAGCTAAGTATTTTTTGTATGGTCATATGTATAATAAACATTAAACTTAATTCGCTATGACTTTGTGTCTACAATGTATTTATATATATTTTTATTATCATATGGATAGTGGTCCACTGCTGTTTAACAACGAAAAATTGCTTATTAAAAAAAAACCACATTGTGTATTTATTATTTACGTACTATTTTATTTATTTATATAAGCATCTTTATTGCGCAACATAGGAAAGCATACAATTGATATATACTTTAAATATTATGGGAAAACCGGGACCTTATCGCTAAAAGTGATCTCTTCCAGCCTTCCTAAAAGAAAGGATTATATAATGAAAGACGGGAATTAAGATCAAATAAATATTTTTTTTAAGCGGTGATAGCGCATTCACTTTCCGGGAGCCGAGTTTGAATCACAGTACGCCACTCTAACTTTGTAACTTATTTACGTTTTAAGTAATTTAAATATCTCTTGCTTCAATGGTAAAGGAAAACATCGTGAGGAAACCTGCATACCTGAGAGTTCTACATAATATTCACAAAGTGGAGTTCACTGTGTGGAGTGTGTCGTGTAATGGGCCCGTAATGGGTTGATGTGATGATGATGAAATAAATTTACACTCTAAAGTAAATGAAGTTCTTAAAGCCTTTTTTTTTACTTTATTATTTTAACAAACAAAAGTTACATTTTTTTGGTCAATACCGCCACATCTGATAAATTAAGTTAAAACTCAGTCGCAACGGTGATAAGAGAGTAACTTTATCGCAGCGACATTTTCATTCGTATATCCTGCGCCTTATGTTAGATGTAACCGGTGCTTAGCTAATTGTATTCGGTTGTAAGTCTTCAAGGATAATTATGTGCTATTCCTGCTATTTCATTGTGCTCATGTCAATAGGATAACTGCGCTCACTTGCAAGCAATACCTAATGCGCCTCTTAAGCTATCTTTTATTAATGGGTCGATAATTGCTGCGATGTAGCTCATTATTTAGCTTACTTGTAAGTCACGTAGATTTATTTGGTTTCGGTATAGGAGACTGCACATCAAAAACATTATTTTAGGTTTTCAAAGTGGCTTCGTAGGTAGAGATATCGTCAAAAAAGTAGTCTTCTTTTTTGCGAATTTTTTACCTGAAGGTTCCAATGAGTGGGCAAAATTTTAAAATATAGACATCATAATTCGTATACACAGACGGACTGCGTTTTAACTGCGGCAGGTCGCCTTTCGGGAAAGTAAACTGTAAAATAGCTGATAATGTTTTTAAAAATATTTCATTCGTAAAATATTTAAAATAACAACTTCGCAACTTAGTAATTGCTGACTGTTTACTCACTATTGGGGCCGCGCACACATTGCGCAGGTCACCGGTAGACTTAAAGCAGTTATGCAGTCAACTTAACTTAAGCCCAATCTGTAGGTACTTGTTGTCTTGAATCGACAGTAGCTTAAAATCATTCTATGGATTGTAACCAATTAAATGGGGGGGTGGGGGCGAACGAAAAGCTCTCCAGAAGTTTAACCCCAGGACTAAATGACCTCGGAAAGGAAAGGGGAGACGTCAAAAGTCAAAAGAAGAAGTTAAAAGTTCTGTAAGGCTTGGACCTTTGAGTTAGATTGACGTTTGGAACTTGTAACTGGCTTAAAGCAGTTGCTTCAACGCAGTGTGTCTGTATAAACCCTTAAAGGGACTGTCATTGTGTATTTATTTATTATTTAGCAGTGTGTTTTACTTTGTAACGTTTTAATTAGTAAAATCCTTTCAACAACAATGACTCAGCAAAAAACATACCAAATGCGTTTGGTTCTCGTCAAGCGGCGAGCATGCACGGTTCGGGAACATGAAAATTTATAAAACCCTCGAAACATATCCGTCTCGGTTCTAGGTCATCAAACCGCGCAAAAAGCGTCCACGACATGATTTAGGATGATTCACGTATAATAATATGATAATCATTATAAATCAAGCATTATCTCGGCGAGCTGATCGCTTCTCAGATGAATTAATACAGCCTTAAGATGATTGGCGCTTTTACACTAAACGACGTTTACGATTTTGTATGCCCATCGAGGTAAAAGATATAGTTATATAAATACAGTAAAAATAAGAGGAACCCGGAAAAACATGCAACGTCAATAACAGTAGTCAGTAATTAAAAAAAATGAAGTGATTGCTATTGTTTTAAAAAAACCTCCATGTTTGACACGACATTTAAAACGTGCACATATAATTATGAGACCGTTTACACCGTTTCATAAATAAGTATACATTAGGCGTACCTACCTTTTAATTTAAATAGGTGAATAGATCAGACGATTTTTAGCTAGCAAATAAGCAGCATTAATTATACTAGAGATTAGAAAACAGTTATTTGAAAATGCAAGCAGCTATGAGCCATGTTAAAGGAAACGAATGGATTGGAAAGCAAAATATAAAACTCTGCGTCACGTTAAATTCTAATATGTGAAATAAGGCACTACGTATATAGGTTAGGTATTATATACCAAGCAACTGTTGTAGCAAAAAGGCGGTAAATTAAATCAGTAGGTACATAAGTCACCATATCATAAAATGTAATCAGTTAATCGCAATCTAAAAATCGTATAACATAAACTGGCCTTTACACTATCGTTCGAAATCGGACCACGGACCATCGAATGTTACGGTGTACGGACCAAGTAGGGGTATGTTATTGTTTATTTATAAACTTGCCCAGCTTTTTCCGAAAGACCAGTGACAAATTTATACTTGTCGATCGACTGGGACGCGATAGAAAGGATACGAAGCGATTTATTGCACGCTCCGTTGATCGATTTCGATGATTTCGACATAGTCTTTGAGATGGTTGTTAGATTTGCTCTAGCTCGAATACATGGAGTCCATTTTTGATTAGTTTTTGGCCCAGACCATATTTTTTGAAGGAAGAGAAAAACAGAATTAAAATGAGTGTAATTTAAATTTGACATTTTGAATACATACACCAGTGAATATTGTTTAAAGAGCGGTCAATTTATCAGCGGACCAAATGTAAATAAACAAACACAGGTTATCGTCTTGTAATGAGTTAAAGGGGAATCAAATTTGTGATTTTGCGATATAATTAAAAACTGTCATATCGATCGGAATATTAACCGCATTTTTTTTGTTTAAATCCTATAACTGTATTTATTACAAAACTATATATAAGTTATACAGTTAATTTGTCATCTTTATAGTAAATTTGCAATTAAAATATACTAGGAGAACCGAACAAGCTTGGTATATTTCATCCAAGAGACCCACAGAAACCGCAAGAGCTATACACAATGCACACTTTAATTTTGAAAATAAGAATGCGTTGTCTTTATAGATTCATTCTCGTTTATAGATCTTGCGCCAGCGTGAAATCACCCGGGAAAGCTATTGAAGAAAACTTGAATATACTTAATAACAGCGTGAGAAAGAGGAGTTTGTGAACTGCAGTTGATCAAAGATGGTCGATGATTACGATATATAAACCAATAGAAAATTTTCTAATGTAAAAGCTCTCAGTCTATTTATGGACTTTCCGTTCACTGCTATTGAAGAATTTATAAGTGTCAGCATGGTTGTTTGCTCAGGCAATGACATATAAATCTGGTATAAGTATTTATTGCTGAACTCCGTGACTATTAATAGGTGTTTCTTTATTGTGTGATAATTGAATTGGTTATTTATGCGATTGTGAAGTACCTACTACCTAACTATATATCTAATAGCACCGATAGACATACCAACTTCCAACTCCATGTTACGTCAGCTGAACTGACTTTTACGAAAAAGACGAACGAAAGACTCAGTTGCCAATGTCGATACGTACGTACCTAATATTTGTCTAGGTTGCTTTATGACCCAAACTTAGACTGAATAATTAAATGTGTGTCAATGCAGTGAATGATAAAATTATTGTAGTACTAACTTAAGAATCGCATATCATTGGTTTCCTGAAATAAATCGCCATGAAGTGATAAGGCCACGAAATTGTATAAGCTGTTTTTTTATGCTTTTTTGTTTAAGTGCACTTCTTGTGTAAAATAAAAGTATATTCATTCGTTCATACATACATTATCTATATACGATACTGGACCAAGTTTCTCTCTTAAGAGGTACCAATAAAAGCGCTATTTACCTTTATTTTATAGCTATTTTGTATATTAATTTGTTGATGGATTTGAAAAATACACTGCGACTCCGCCAGCGTATGTCCGCCATCCCGTTCCATTAACCCTTTAGTCCCCCAAAGACACTGGAAGCATCAGGATCAATGCGAAGTTAGAACACCCCTACATACAAGCCCATAAAATCGAAAACTTGGCAAGTTGGCCTGTCCCCACCACCAACTAAATGACTACGTACCTTTGGCACATCTGTTGATGCTGTACATATTGGTTAGCACACCCGCAGCCGTAACAACAATCTGAGGCGACCGAGTGTGAATTGAAAGTGAGTTATTGATATACACCTCTGGTGCAATAATTCAGGTACAGGTTCTCTGGAAACTCTATTTTACTTAGAAACCTAAGCCCACTTGAACATTATAATATAATCTATCAGAAAAATGCTCTTTAAACCATTGAAATTAAATGCCAATTAATCAGAAGCAATTTACCGTGTTTTACAACACGGCGTGTTTTACAACACGGCGTTCAGAAAGAAATCAGAATATAATTATCACCACCTCTTTTCTTCCCGCAGGTGTCGTACGAGGCGACTAAGGAAACATAACAGATAGTAGATCATATAATGTTTTGCTTTAAATTCGATCTAAAGCTAAACGATCAATATTTAAAAGCTAGTTTTATCTGATAATAATTCAAATTTATATCTTGTTAGCAATTATTGCGACCTATTTAATCGTATAATTTATAATGAAAATAAGGTTTAATTTGCTTTCGTTACCTTCTCCGCGTAAAGCAGGAGAATCTGTATGGTGTAATTTATAATTTCTTCAATCTTTATACTCTACACCAAACAGATCTTCGGCCTGTACCCTCTACGCACGTTTCGCACCGAAACCGGAGCATCCTCAGGAGATGGTGACTTTACAATGAATAAATGTTAAGATAGAATTTGTTTTATAATTTATGTTATCTTTACTAATATTATAAATGCGAAAGTGTGTTTATTTGCCCATTCTTTACGCCCTAACTAAGCAAATTAACCAATTAAACTAAGTCACTAGGCTTTTTATCCCTGGAAATAAAACGGTTCCCAAGGGATTTGTAAAAAGCCTTAATAAACAAGGACGCGGGCAACAGCTAGTCGTATATAAATTGAAAATTTTGTCTGAAGTTAGATGAAGATAAACTTACAAAGAAACTCATTTTAAGAGTTTGTCACTAACTTTATTCTTAGTGGCGAAAAGATACAAGATTGAAAAATCCCAATGTTTATATAAGCTGATGAAGGTAGACGTACCATTTTATCGGTCAATACGGTTCGTTTTCCTCCGATCGAACCTTAAATCTCCTTTAATGAATTCAGCTCGTTCATTTGTTACTTTTTTAAGCGAATGCCCTGAATTTCGAACGGGTGACAGATTTTAAATTCTTCCCTTACACTTGTACATCTCCTCTTTTTGCCCGAGTTTTATCAATAATTCATGACATGTAATTATTTTCGATAAAAGTTGTGAACGAAAAACCAATTCCGATTTACGATACACGGGTTCTGCAAGTGAAATTCGGTGGTCGTATAATTTCCGAGCGAATTGATAAATAAAATATTAACATAATGTTTAGGTGTTACGCTGCGTTTCGTACCGTGCTTGAGGTTTTAGGTGTAATTAGGTATCTGGTAAGATGCGGATTGGGATGAAAAAACGGATCCTGTCCATTACTAGGACAGGTGACTGGCGAGTCGAGAGGCGCGATGGCAGGACCATCTCGATTCCTCGAACCACGGATTAAATTGGCAAATCACCATTCAGGCCATGTATGGGGACTCGGCGCCGGACGGCAAAAAAATTCACAGCGCTCCTAAGTAAATACAAATTTTAATTATCATATTGAACGTTTTGTTTTCATCGTCGATTCTTTATTTAAAAATGTACGGTCGAACGTGGACATTTATTTAATAGGATGCGCATATTGATAAGTTTTTCCGATATCCCTTGCGGTGGTCGACTTTTTCCGTCATGTTTAACATAGTTTTTGAGGCGTGCACTCCAGCGCACATCGACGTAATTTACGATTCCGTATTTTGTTATTTTAAATAGTTTTTCGTTTTGATTCTCGCTTCCAGCTTGATAGGCTATAAATTTGGTGCCAAAAATGAATAAACACACTTTTATTTTACTGATTTTGGTGCGGAAATTCCCTGTATTTGGGAACGATATTCATGTAAACCTTTTATTTAGACCTCCCCAGTTGTTTTGATCAAAAACTGTTGTTTGCAACAAACAATGAATCTATACTTATAATAAAACTGTAACGGGTCGACTTCTGTGCATTGAAGATATTTTAAAATTATTTTCTACACAAAATGTATTTTTTTTCTGTCTGTCTGTATGTATCTTTGTCCGCCCATCGCGTCGAAACTAGTGAATTAATTCAAATAAAACTTGATTGATTTGAGTTCATACTCCGAGGTACTACTACATTTCTATCCCAAAATTCTGCACAGTTCCCTTGGGAAAGGGGGTGAGAGTGTTTGACGATTTTTCGTCCGTAACACTTGCAAATGTTAACCGATTTTAAGTTATTCTTCTTGAACTGGAGAGGTTTTATGTTGCTGCAAAAAAAATCACAAGTATAACTACGTTTTCTTTACATTTTAATATTTTCTATCTGATGGACGTTGGGTCCTAAGGTTCTGGAATGACGACCCTGCACCGTTAAACACAGAGGCAGGGTGCAGACGGCACCCAACAAGGTGGACAGATGACATCAAGCGAGTCACTGCGTGCGGCTGGGAATTGGCGGCCCAGGACCGCGGATTTAGGAACTCCCTACAAATTACATATGTCCAGAAGTGGACGTGAATCGGTTGAATTGATGATGCTGATTTTTCTATAGAGGTCTAGGGAAAAAGCGGTTCGTCCAACTTGTTTGCTTGTTTTAAAAGGTATGTTATAAAAAAAGCAATCTTATTAATTTCAATAATGTATTTTGTTTTCTAAATTTGATTGTGCTTAGTTATTGACTTGGCGCAGTTTGTTATAACTAAGCAGACTTTAAAAAAAATTGTAATAATAATAATTATGCAATGAAGCGGTGATAGCCCAGTGGTAAGGACTTCGGCTTCACTTTTCGTTTCAAGTTCGAGTTGGAAACACAGGACGCAACTCTAACTTTTCTAAGTTATGTGGGTTTTAAGTAAATAAAATATCACTTGCTTCAACGGTGAAGGAAAACATCGTGAGGAAACCTGCGTTTCTGAGAGTTCTCCATAATGTTCTTAAAGGCGTGTGATGCCCACCAAACCACACTGGGCCAGCGTGGTGGACTACGGCTTTAACCCTTCTCATTGTGGAAGGAGACCCGTGCCCTGTAGTGGGCCGGCAATGGGTTGATATGATGATGATGATATGAAAATTATATATTATCTTTCATTTTGTTTTTAGATATGAAAAAAGAGATCTCTTCAATTAATGATTTGGAGTGCATTTTGAACCAATTAGTTCTTTCCTTGTGTGGCGAATCCGTAATCGCCGAAACGATACCTTACCACGGTTAGAGATTTTGGCGTACCTACGTTATACAGGGTGGCCGGTCAGTTGACGTCATAAAAAAATGTAGGTCCGGTATGTTGTGGGATACCCGAACCACCCCCATGTATGTTTTGCGACTTTTTATAGTTTTGGAGTTATGATTTTTTTTGATTTTTTGAGGAATTTCGACATGACCATCTTAAAAAAATTCTAAAAAAAAGGAAAATACTTTTTTTGAGTTTTTTTTTTTGCAACTGAATTCTCATGAGTTGTTCTTTTATGCATAAAATAATAAGTTTCGTAGCTTTGATGAAAGTTATGAAAATGGTGGTCTAAAGTTAAAAATTCTTTATTTAAAGTTGAAAGTCTAAGTTAACTTTTAACTTCAATTTTTAACTTACATGGGGGTGACCAACATTTTATATAACGTCAACTGACCGGCCCAGTATAACATTAGTTTATAGTGGTATAGATCACGATACCACTATACCAATTGTTAAAAATTTTAATCAGTGAACTTCGAAGGTGTCACCTAAAGAACGCTTTCTATTGAAAGTAATCCATTGGCTATTATAGTAACAGAATTGCCGATTTGGATTCTTTAGTTCGTAGCAGTTTTTCTAATATGCTTTTTCCCAACTGTCCTTGAGTCAAAAAAACTAAAAAGAAAATATTCAACTCAGTTGAGTTTATCGTAGTTTTGAGAGACAATTTATTTTTAAATATGAGTATAGGTACTTAGCTTGGTGTATAGATAAAATAAGAACGTAGATAAATAACAGCTTACTTTATATACTGAATACGTAATATAATTACAAAATATACAAAGCCGTATACGGGGTTAGGTATTGGAGAGCTTATCTTAGTACGAATTATAAAAAACTTAAGGATAGGCATTGTAAGAGTTATAAAAAGCCTACCCACAAGTATTTTTAACTCGTACTGGAGATTTTCTTCATTTTATATCATCTGCTTACCCTGTGCATACCCTGTATGCACACTACTGAACATATGGTATCATCACCTTCAATACTATTGACCCACTACAGGGCAAGGGTTTCTTCTCAGAATGGTTTTGGCCGTAGTCCACTGCGCTGGCCAAGTGCAGATTTTTTTTTTTGTTATTTATTTATTTAATAATATATTGGTAGACTTCACACGCTTTTGAGAACATTATGGAGATCTCTCAGGCATGCAGGTTTTCTTACGATAATTGTCTTCAACGATAAAGCATATATATATATATTTGCTTGAAACGCACTTAACTCCAAAAAATTGGAGATGCATACCGGAGATCGAACTAAGTAAGTATCATCTAACTATAAACACTCCGTACATCTTCGACTTTTAAATTAAATCAATCCATTGCCGTTCCTCTAAAGCTCTTCACTAATTCTGCAAAATCACTACCGTTTATTAAATTAGTTCTTAAAAGCGTAGTACATAATCCTGTAGCGAACAAAAGCGAACACAAAAAAAAAACACTTCATGTCACGTCGGAAACCGGGAACATTGGAGTACTTTGGACAAATTCATATTTTTATGACCCTTTTGTGTTTTTTCTCACAGTTGAGAGGCATCTAAAGGAGCACGATTCGGTAATGTAGTGTGAGAGATGTTATCATGTCCATTAGAAGGTTGGGCATTGAGACATTTCGACACGTCCAATCCTTATTACAGCTCCTTAAACTGTTGTTTTAGGACATCGCTAATATCTTTAGATCAGGGCTCACAGTCTGACATTACAATTATTATGTCTCAGTGGCAAATTAATGACAAGAAGAAGTTGCAAAATAAAGCAGTGTGAAAGGTGCCAGTCAGACTCGCACAGTTTCGTACCATTATCTAATGTATAAAACGACAAAACAATCATGTCTGTTGTATGTGAGCCTCTTAAATATATTAAGTATTACCTATCAATTAGTTATATACTGTTTTTTTTAATTTCCAGCAGTGAAAATATAAAAGATAAATAAAGAACATAACTACAAAAAAATTATAAAAAAAAAACAAGTATTAAAAATTTATAAAAAAAAAAATCACTCATCCGCTTGCGGGGCTTTTGAGTACCCAAGCAACCGACGACGGTCAGGGCTCCAGAGTGAGGAACCTCCTCAGAATAGTGCCGTTTCAAGAATTACTATCTTCTGTATACGACTCTTGATCCAACAACCAAGCGAAAGCTTCTTAAGATGTTGGTCGAAGCTTTTCGCGAGAAAAACATTGACTGAAACAACTACCGGAACAATGACTGTTTAGTATTTATTGTTGTTCCAACAGAAATAAACAATCTGTGAAAATTTGAACTGTCTAATATCACGGTTCATGAGATAGGTACAGCCTTTTGACAGACGGACCGACAGAAGAACGGATAGCGGAGTTTTAGAAATAGGCGTTTAACCCCTTGAGTACGGAGTTTAAGTTAAATACCACTAAACTTCTGCTGGCTGGTAGAAAATCTATTTACCATGAAGACCGCCTTTTGTAAAGCGTTTTAGCAAATAAAGCTCCTACTAGGCAAGCCTCCCGGTTTTTCCCGTTCTATTATCTAGAATTATTTTTTAAAGCTAAAAGCGTGCACTACTGATGTAAAGCAAACTTATAATAAATAATACTAGGATGTTATTGATCGAGAACATTAAGCTTAGTTCGCTGTAATGCCTGAAAAAACAGTCAAATCTGCATGGTCTGCATGGTCATGTATAATCACTCCAATCTTTATATACCTCCGCATAGGAACATATCTCCCAAAATGTACTTTCTACGCACGTTTCGTTTAGACACCGGCGCAACCTCAGAAGATTTTGACCCTAAAATTCACAATTTGTGGTTTGTTGTATTTTACGTTAAATTAGATTTATCTTATTGCAATAAAGTCCCTCAATTTTATCCAATGTGCCCTTGATTTTGGTTATCAGTATAACTTATTTTATTCTTGGGATTAAGTAGAAAAAAAAGTCGGCCGATCTGAAATAACCAACTTGATAGAAGGTCGAGTCGTTAATAATAAAATTGATGACGGAAGTATCATAAAAATAGGTGTACGCAATTTGCTTTTGAACGCCTCATAGAAACAAACATACATATACCGAACAACTTATAACCATCGCGCGCTATGTTTCGCGCAGTGGGGAAAAAAAGCTTTGTTTATAATAGTTTCAGTTATAATGACAGGATATATATTTAATTTGACGGTCGGTTGGCGCAGTGGCGGCGACTTTGCTTTCTGAGTCCAAGGCTGTGGGTTTGATTGTGATTTTGTGTGATAAACGTGAATGTTTTCAGTGGCTGGGTGTTTATCTGTATATTGTAAGTACATATTATTCATAAAAATATTTATCTACGCGTAATTTGCTTGTTTTGTTGATAAGAAGTAGGTAAATAACGCGTGGCGTAGAGGCGAAATGATGACATTATACCAAGCGTTATACCATTTGCCGTGACGGCATACTTCTTGGTTTTACTTTCGAGGTGTGCCACTAGAAGTTTCATATCAAAAACTGGTTCTTATGATATAGTTGTCACTACATTTCCGGACAGAGTTCCCACGAAGAGCCGTCAGATAAGACGTCTCTTAACGACGCATCTCGTTTTTGCAGCCTCATAATCATACTTTGTCGCCGGCACTTCGTCACCTGCGGACACGTGGTTGATATAAAATGCCAATAAATGTCACTTTTTATGACACATTCGCCGCGCGTATTCAGGTCACGTGCGCTCGTCAGATTTGTATCGAGGCTCGCGCTCTGCCACCCTCGCCGCTCATGCCGACATTCGACTTCGTCATGACATCTGCGCTAATCTCACCTCCCATCAGCGGCTATTAACGCCCGAGGCGAATACGTTTTCCGACAATCGTCTCATTAGCCGCACAAAGCTCGTAAAATCCTCCACATTGTCCTCTTCAGCATTGTGCCAACGTCACGTACGGCGAGAGCGCTAACAACGTGTGGAGGATCGCGGGGAAGCGGAACGAATCCGGTGATCTATCCCAAATGCCATCGCCCCATTCCAGCTCTCTTTCATCAATGTGTCTACACGATTGACTAAAAAAATCCAACGGTCCGTATTCATTATTATCTTTCTTCGTCGATCATCGATCGCCATTATCCTATTTAAAAGCATGCCTTGATTTGTTCTTGGATTTTTTTTGCTTCGTTCACCCAGACGTTTCAATTCGGTACCCTAACAATGGGCGAGTTAAGAAAGATGTTTAAGTGTTTAGTTACGCTATTTTTTCACAATTTTTCAATTTAAACGGAATCGTGTATTTGAAGGGCCGGAAGGTGTCGTTACGGAGTGTTACTAATACTAATAGTGTCTGGCTAACAAAGGGTCGACTCACATAATCCTTGTCAAAATTACGTCCACATCTTTGTGTATAAACGGATGAGGAATCAAATCAATCTTCAATACTAATTCGGTTGATGTACTTACACAAACTATGTCCGAAAACTTAGATGTGTTGAAATAATTTTGCCGTATGTGTTGTGTTCCGGCAACATGTGTTCTTATTCTAACTCATCCTTTTCTGTGGGAAGTCATGTTCAGCAGTCAATGTAAAGAAATATTAATCCCTATTAAAATTATAAATGTTATAGTTTATTGGTCTTTCTGACGGATTGGATTTATTTTTTGCATGAATGTTAATGGTATGAAATGCTACTTTTATCCCGAAAAAATGGCCTAAAAATAAAAAATTAAATTTGAAATACATAGTAGAGAAAAATTTTATTATATTTGAAATCGTCACGGGTCTCTTTTAAGGGTATAGGCTGAAAATCATTATCCACCATGCTGGCCACAAAGTGCGGATTATTGGAATTATAAAAATTGTTCTTCGAGAATATTATGGAGAACTCTTAACTATGCAGTTTCCTCGTGAATTTTACCTCCACCGTTAAGACAAGTTTGAATTGCTTAAAATGCTCATAACTACGGAAATCAAAACGTGCGTGCCGGTGATCGAACTCGGTCCCCCCGAAAGCGACGTCGAAGTCTTAACCCCTTTGTTTTTTGTTTGTTTGTTTGTGTACACGCACACACACATATACCCCCTGGACAACTGATTCATTATTAATACTTAATTTTTCTTCCTTTTAAATGTTTACAAGATGTTAAAACATAGGTTTAAAATAAACAAGCAACTTTGTAACATCAGGTTTTACTTTCGCAGAGGATAGGGAGATTTGTAAATAAATGATTATTCATAACATTAATGTTATTGTTAACTCTTATTGCACTGCACTATAGAATAAGGTTCAAAGGCGAACTTAATGCGAGCTAGTATGAAATAAATTGAAGAAGGAATCATTTGAGATAACTCCAGTTAAAATATTAATTGGTACTGGGGCGCGGGACGTGGACACAGCTCGCCGGACCCACACGTAGCGTGAAATCGCGGACGGGAGCGGCCCACCTGGCCACCAAGGACTGCCTTATTATTTGTTGTCTGCCATCTTCCACGCTCGTAAATTTCCACGTCAACGTGTGCGATGATTGTGGAAAAAACGAGATCGACAAAGCCTTTTCACACCCGGCGATATAGACATAAAGACTTACGGGCATCGGTAAATACCTCGATATAATGCGATCCCTCCGGTGGGCCCCTTAATATGCGTGTATAATTTTTCGTCGTAATAAATTCGGATTGTAATAGCCGATCGCGATTGGTTTGAATGTTTAGTTGCGTTTTATTTTAATAAAAATTTCATATGAAATTACGCCTCGGGACTGGTTTGTTGTTAATTGCTGCCACCTACGTGTTCTCAATGAAGCCTACAAAGTCATTGGCGGCCGATTTGCGACAAAGGTTCCATAAATAAATAAGTATTTTTATTGTCGTTTTGAAGCTTTTATTACTCCGGATAATTAAACAATCGGCTCTGGTGGCAGTTATTTCGAACTTCAATAACATTTGTTTAATATGACTTACAAAGTTTGTCGCGCTTGGTAGGAATGTTCGCTGAATTTATTAAAGTTTTCGATCTTTTGTTTATGATGATTACCTACAACTTACATTGATGTAAGTACAGATAATAAATTTGAGATTCTATGACGTAAAGTGATTTTAGTATATAGTCAATAATAATAGTTTTTTTATCATCATCATCATCATTTCGACCGATTGACGTCCGCTGCTGAACATAGGTCTTTCGAAGGGAGCTACAATTAATGAAGCAGGGCCGCTCGTTCTCTGTAACTCCCAGCAACTATCTTTAAATTATCTGTCCACCTCGTGCGGGGTCGAATAAGGTCATTTATCTAAACTACCTCGACTAAGTCTACATACCCGAAATTTAGGAAATAAGGTTCTTTCACAACAGTATATTTCAGTAATATTATATGTATATATTATATATGTATATATATCGGTATATATGCAAATATATATGTTTATTTATATGCACCACCTACCTCTCGTCTTGAGCTGTGTTTTACGCCTTTGGTTGTCTGGAAGAGATCGCTATGTAGCGATAAGGCCGCCAAATTATAAACTTTTTGTTAAATCTTTATTTATAATTTTTCGATATGTTTATGTGGTGTACAATAAAAGTGTATTCTTTCATTCATTCATTCATTATAGATGCGTTGATGGTCTGCCGAGTAGTGACAGCAGAGGAAAATGTTGTCACCACACGTTCTTGTGAGGCGACTGAGGGAATATAACGTAGCAGCGTGCTCTGTGCTACTACTGCCATACGAGACCCGTCTGCTGCCTGATTGGTGATTATAAGCAAACCTTTGGAAGAAGCCTTTAGTCCAGCAGTAGATTGTTTTCGGCTATTGATGGTGATGTAAGATGCATATAGGTAGATGATGATATGCCAAATCTTAGGAGGATATGTCGATGCTACAGAATCCAGATCTTCATAACGAACTGTGTTGCATACGTGCCCGAAAGACATAACTTTCGTCTACGTAAAACAAAATATTCGTATTACCTTCCTGTAACACTGTTGCACGAACAATGCAGTGGCGTGCATAGAGGGTATTCACGGTGTATGCAGATAATAATAATAATAATAATAATAAATAATAATAATAAATACTTGGACCTTGCTCACGAGATTACCGCCATGTGGAATGTTGAGTCGACCGTTGTTGTTCCGATAGTCGTTTCAGTCAATGGTCTTCTCGCGAAAAGCTTCGATCAACATCTCAAGAAGCTTTCGCTTGGTTGTTGGATCAAGGGTCGGATACAGAAGGCAGTAGTCCTTGAAACGGCGCGTATTGTGAGGAGGTTTCTCACTCTGGAGCCCTGACCACCGGTTGCTTGGGCATTCAAAAGCCCCGCAAGCGGAGGGTGGAAGTTTTTTTTTTTTATAAATTTTTAATAGTGTTTTTTAATTTATTCTTAAGCATTGTTAATAATTTAAAAAAAAAAAAAGAAAAATAATAAATGATAGATAAATAATAATAATAAATATACTACGACAATACACACATCGCCACCTAGCCCCAAAGTAAGCGTAGCTTGTGTTATGGGTACTAAGTTGACTGATGAATATTTTTATGAATATAATACATAAATACTTATAATATACATATTAACACCCAGACATTGAAAAATATTCATGCTCATCACACAAACATTTTCCAGTTGTGGGAATCGAACCCACGGCCTTGGACTCAGAAAGCAGGGTCGCTGCAAACTGCGCCAATCGGTCGTCTATAATGATATAAAATGAAGAAAATCTCCAGTACGAGTTTTGAATAATTAAGGGTAGGCTTTTTATAACTCTTACAATGCCTATCCTTAAGTTTTTTTATAACTCGTACTGGAGATTTTCTTCATTTCATATCATGTGCATACCCTGTGAATACCCTCTATGCACGCCACTGCAATTATAGCACCTATACCGCGTCCATTGTCATCATTCAATGCGCTGTTGGACAGCAATGCTTAATGGCATCTATTTCATGACGGGTGGACACACGGACAACATAGTTCCGTGAATTGTTGAGGTACTGAGAATATCGAATGACCTTTACTTCAATATTCGCAGAGTATCACTGTAGTACACTATATTAATATCATCTTTTATAATGTCATATTTCATTCCTTTGTCTTATAGTAAGTGGCCCTGCCGTACTAATAAGATGTAAAATAAATAAATGACTCAATATATGGTATTAACTGACCTCTCTTCATAATGCCACTGGAATGCGGATTGGAACTCTTCGACAGCAGACTAGAACAGTTCCACCTATGCCAGCGGAACTGATGCTGGCACTCCTTAACCGCCATCTGGAGACCTTCGAAGGCTATAGCTGCTGTATCCGCGGAGTCATGACAGACAGATCTTTGTTCTCTGGTCAGGCCACCGATAAGGCGGCAGGTGAGAGTCGAGCTGAGCTTCAGGTGGTGAGGAAGCATGTTGTCTCTTGAGCTGTAAGCAAAAGCAGGCATTACAAACAAACAAATAAACCAAAATATATCCTTCGCATTTATTATATTAGTTCTTCTCTTTATATTCTTTATATGACGGCCGATTGGCGCAGTGGGTAGAGAGCATGCTTTCGGAGTCCGAGGCAATAGGTTCGATTCCCAGAACTGGAAAATGTTTGTGTTAAAAAACATGAATGTTATATAGTGTCTGGGTTTTTATGCGTATATTTTTCGTATTTATAACTCTTTTGTATAATATTCATAAATATTCATTAGTTATCTTAGTGCCAATGACACAAGCTACGCTTACTTTAGGGCTAGTTGGCGATGTGTGTTTTTTCATAATATATTTATATTTTATCTTATCTTTAAATCAATTACTCGTTTATGTTCCTAGCCTTATATTTTATTTTAAGGGCATAATATTATTGGTTATGAACTGCCTAAAAAACACTTCCAAGGAGAAAAAAAGTTTTTGTCTGTCTGTCCGGGCTAATTATTCAAGCTACCTACATATTTTAGTGAAATTTAACAGGCTAGCTTGGAAAAGACCCGGACGATTTTTCAGGTTTTTGCTCATTTTTTAACTAGGAATTTTACAAGAACGGCTTCTTCAAACCGCCGGACATAATAAAAAAAAGCTAGTTACAAAAAGGCTCTAAATAAAAGAATATAATAAGCATAACAAAACATTACAAATAACCACCGCTAATAAGATTATCCGGCATTTAATTATGACTCATTATGTCACTAAATTCGTGTCCACCGAAATTGACCGTTAATTGGAAGCATATACAATTTTGTCATAATTAAGAGTGAAGAAGAGATGGTGGTACGTAAAAGGCTCACCATTTAATATTATCTCGTATATATCTAAGCAGATAAATATTGGTATAAAATATAAGGTTTTGATTTTACTGCATATATGCTGCTTCATAGCTTAATATAAATTTACTGTGAGATGGTGATAACAAAAAAAATTTACTCGGCTAAGTTTGTTGTGGGCTTTTCTTAGACCAGGGCGCGTTTGGAACGCTCGTAGCTTTAGGATTAAGTTCGCGAACGAAATTATCACCATCCTCTTACAATTATGTAAACATATATGTATGAACGCTTCATAAGTGTCTGTGATAGGCTTAGATGAATATAGCAATTTTGAATTTTAATTTGAATTTAGGTAAAATATGATAGGTTGTAACAGACTTATTAGGAGACTATGTTAAAAAAAATCAAAATAAATAATATAGATACTAAAACCACTATGAAAAAGTAGCCTTAATATCTTGTAGATGTATATATCTAGACATATGTCGAGCGTGTCATCGTCCTGGGGAGTCCCTCAGGCATATAGTTTCCGGGTGAGACCACGGAAGAACTATAATGAGTGAGTTCTCTATAATGTTCTGCATTGTTAACTCACGGAGATAATTGTGTAAAGCTCCAAACCCAAATCCTAAATAAATCTTAGTCACAGGCAGTGCCCCTACGTTATGTAGTGCTGTTTCTAAAACAGATTGACAAAATTATCTACAAATTATACCAATTTTCATGTAGCTTCAATTCCCACTAGGCTTAAATTTTGCAAAGGCTTACAACAACAGGAGAGGTTAGTTGTGAGTAATAAATAAAAATTTCAACCTCTCAGATTCTGAAAAGTGTCTATTTGCCTTATAAACCTGATCTTTGGGTAAAACAACTTAAACCATTGGAACTGTTACATAGTGATATTATGGTGCAACATTAAAATGTAATAAGGTGGGTACCTTATAAATTCAGGTTATATTTAAATACCTACTTAGTATCAATAAGTTTATTGAAACTTTACATAAAATATCTAGATAGGTACTAATGAGTATACCTAAACAACGGTTTAGGACGGTAATCTCTTACACTCTAATTTATTTAAATAGATGTTATCACACGCGCCTAAAATATTTTATTAATGAAACAATTTGTATTCGCTCCCGAGTTCGAACAAATATTTTGAAAGTATTCCAAAGTATTTCATGTTGGAATTATTTGGGGGATTTTAATTAATAATTTCGTATCGGGACGGTTCCATGTTATTTGGAGCGGAAATTCTTGGTGGATACTTCTTTAATTCTTTTTTTTTGTCTATAACCAATCATACTATGTTATGATTTTGATGGATGCTGTTAATACATATACTATTTTAACCCCAACTAACTAAAAACACTCTTCGAATGTAAGTCGTACAGCAATGTGAGATTGTGTTTGTTGGTTTATTGGTTTATGCATTAAGCATGAAATAAAGCTAAACAAAACAAAACATGGCTACTATACTATACTACTTGAGATAACTTTTGCATAGCGATAGTACATTTACTATCCGTACCCGTACCGTGCGATATTCCGGAATAAATAGACTGAGTATTTATTTACCGAGCAGCCTATCCTCAATGTCACTACGGTACCAATAAATACTCAGTCTATTTATTCCGGAATATCGCACGGTTCATAAGGGATAGATCGCAATTCTATAAGCTAAATGTTCCATACGTATTTTTTAGTACTAGAAATGAACTTAATTTATTATTAGAAAAACATATTTCCGCTTGAATATTTGTTCATTAGTAAATCTACGTCAATTATACCTTACACACGGATAAATAGCCTTAAAGTATAATCATATCAACGTCTCCTTCCAAAATGAGAAAGGTTTAGGCCGTAGTTCACCACGCTGGCCCAGTGCGGATTGGTGGACTTCACTCGTTTTTGAGAACATTATGCAGTTCTCGCAGGTATGGAGGTTTCCTCACTTTGTTTTCTATAACTTGCTTGATAATGATGATATTTTAATTAAGTAGGTACTTAAAAAACACATAACTTAAAAATGTTAGAGGTGCATCCTGGGCCCTCGAAAGTGAAGCCGAAGTCCTAAACACTGGGTTATTACCGCTTCTTCACCTTATATACCTTATACTAAAGGAACCTTTATTATACCGTACAGATTATTTTGCTCTTCGGGGCGTATTGCAAATTAAGCTTAATTTTCATAGCTTATCATGGAATTCCGCAAAGTAACGCCTTCCAATAGATCACTACACAGTTGACCACCGTTCCTCTTCCCGCGGGTATGGTACGAGGTGACTAAGGGAATGTCACGGAGAACGGGACGCAGAATCTACTACTACTCGTACTGCGATCACCAAACCGACTGCCCAGCGTGGTTATAACGGTCAAAGCCTCCTGAAGTCACAAAGTCTCAAACACTCCTGAAGGTTGGGAGACTTCTGAAGTAATAAAATTAAAGTATAATGTATAAAAAAATATCCGTGTTATAGCATATTCATAGGTTAAGAACTAACTAGCTAATCACAACTATTTCTTGGTACATATTCAAAATTAACTTTTCATTAGTTTCACCGATCAATCTCCTTCGTGCCTTCTTCTTCCACAAGACATTGGCGAAGTACCTTGTGCTCAGTTGGCACAGACAAAAGCCATAAACAAGAATTGAATTGAATTGAATTGACTTCTGAAGTCTTTAGTCCAGCAGTGGACTTTTATAGGCTTATTGCTGCTGTTTTTAACTTTAGCGCCTATTTAATAAAGTATTTACCAGCTACATAATGATTCACGTTCCGATGGCAAGAAAAATAATATATCGGGTTAATAATCTCCGCCATTTTAATAGCTGTTCTGGAATTCATCATAAAGATAAAAGCCTAGCTGGCAAAAATAACTTAGATTTTCGTACTTTTTAATTAAAATATATACTTGACTGAAAATATTACCAAAACTCTTGGTTCTGGTTGGTAGGAGTGAATAAAAATTTAAATCTCCAGGAACACTTTTTAAATTTCTTTGTTTTAGACTGCGTTATTTTTAGATTCCACTAAAAAGGACTTAATGTGAGTAAGTATCGAGGTTTGTATGAGTATAGTTTAAGGTGTGTACACACCTATTTAACTTCCAGGAACATGCTCCATCTGTTATCAGTTAATTGCGCTTTGGAAAGTGACACAACACGGGGAGAGCAAAAAGTTGGGTTCCGTGGATTTTTCTTAGTTACGATTTACTGCTACGTACTTGCCTTCTCTATCTTAAGAGAGAAGGATTTAAGGTGTCTTAACTTCAAATCCTTCTCTCTTCCTCTACGTTGCTCCAATGTAGCAAAAGGCCTGCTAGTTTACTTTTAAATTCTTGAATGTCTTCTGATATTGCTCAACTGTCGAAGCGACCGAAACCTGCGTTGAGACGTGAAAGCATATATTTTGTTCCATTTCTGTGTTATAAATAAATAGTAAATTGCGTTGTTCGGGTTTATCTAACTGCCACAGATTATAGAAAATTGAGCTTGACGGCCTTGTGTATCATGAATTTCCGTAGTCTGCTTCTATACCGATATGAGTTTTATTTTATTTTACCTACTTTTTTATCCAGGTTTTTTTTATAAACTGTTTTTTTTAATATTTTTATACAGTGTCAAGGTGTTTGTGATCGCACTCCTCCGAAACTGCTCAATATATTTATATGATCTTTTAAATGTTTATTGTATGGTTATAATAATAGGTCGTAAAGTATATTTCATATCGCTAGTTGATGTGTCTTACCTACCTATCCGGATATTTTTTAATTTTTTTGTAAAAATATAAATAAGACCATTGGACCGAGTGGTGCTAGGGTCCCATATTATATTATATGCCATGCATTAACTTTCCCCTTCCCGCCAATTGGTCTGCCGAACTCGCGTCTCCGCCATAGATTACATATTTTTTCTATTTACAAAGAACTATGGATATCCTATCAGTGAGTATACAAACTATGATTTGTTTGAAATATATAATATAACCATCGGTTTTATTATAGATATAGTACTTTAATTTCCAATTTCTATGCTGTAAAGTATGCTACTATAATTGATTAAATTATGATAAATATAATGTGGCGTTACTATTCCGGGTAATACGTCATCTGCCGGGTCCACTAGTTTTTGATGTTATTTGATGGTACACATCATCGCGGATCACTAAACGTGTTCATAACAAAAGACAAACACCGTTTTCCGTCTTTACATAACTGTGTAAGTTATCTCCGTTGCCTTCCCACGCTCAGGAACGCCGCTGTCATTAAAGGGTTGCGACGGACAACTCGTTTAATGATCTTAATGATACGCACCCGCCTTTACAATCATTGTATCATTTTTGCATTGCGATGTTGTTATTTTGATTAAAATTCAACACCTCGACGTTTAATTTTAATCTGGATAAGGAATTGTTATAAATGGCACCACAAAATTAATAAAACAAAACACGTACGTGTTTTTATTATCCGACTACGGTAGGGTTATGTGTTACTGAAATTGTTCTTATGTTAGTAACAGCGACCTTTTCTTGTGTATATTTTGTGGTTAGTATGTTCATCTCTCTCATAACCCATCGTCCATCATCTCTCCTATTCGATCCATAGCCTATTTAACAGTCTACTGCTGGGCTAGACCCCTTTTTTTCACGTGGGCTGGGCTAGAGCCCTCTCCTAACGGTTAGCCATATCGCCTCCTATCTGCCCAGCGTGGTATATGGTATATCCATATACCACGCTGGGCAGATGGGTCGATGAGATGGGTCACCCTAATCGCTATAGGTAGTAGTAGCACAGAATATTTCCTTAGTTGCCTCGAACAACACCCGCGGGTAAAGGAGGTGTGGTGACACCTGTATTCTGATCTTAATATTAATTAGTTTTAATTAATGGTAAAGTGCTTATTGGTTTCGCTTCCTCTACAAGATTTTCCGAACTAAAACTTTGCTTGTTTCTCGCTAACCAAGCCCTCCATGCAAGTTCCAAAAGCCTGGCAGGCCACCTAGGTTGCCAAGGATTTCGGTTACACTATGGTTATGAAAATCCAAAATGGCCGACTGTATAAAAATAAAGCTATCCTTTACAATCATTGGAAGCGGTGATAGCCCAGTGGGCAGTGGGCCCTTTGCAAAATGGTGAAGCAAAATATCGTGAGGAAACCTGCATGCCTGTGAGTTTTCCATAATGTTCTCAAAATGTGTCTTTCGTTGTACACCACATATACATATAGAAAAGTTGTAAATAAAAATTTAACGAAAAATATACTATTTGGCGGCCTTATCACTACATAGCGATCTCTTCCAGGCAACCAATGGTGTAAAAACATAGCACAAGAAGAGAGGTAGGTGGTGCATATAAATAAACATTTATACCTATATACACATAGATACTATATATAAATATATATATAATTTAGATCGATCTTATGGGCTCTCATTTAAAATTCAAATATACAAATATACGTATTATGTTAGGACCTAGAGGTCCTACCATGTATTAACATATAAGTTTAACCTTTGACCCAACTATTGAATAATAACGGTTGTCTCCTCCTCTTTATTTGTAAGTTTATATGTTCCCTCATTTCCAAAAATGGCCGTATAATTTTTTAAATTCACAAACCATTTCCATATTATATCAATACGTAAAAATTGTCCATATTACGAATGAGTTGCGATTTTAAACAAACAGAGTATTGTCATAAAACACTACCCTTCTTTTGGTACAGTCGGGTATATAAAATAACTGCATAATCACCCTGTGAAGCGACAAATTTTGTGTCAGAGAACTCACCGAAACGCGCCGTAAATGTAGAGATCTTGCTGCCGAGACCAAAATCATGGCTGCAGTTTAAGATGAAATTACACCTAATAAAATAAAGTGAGCAGTTTTCTTCGTCACAGCGATTTGTGTATGCTGTAAGGTGAAATTAGTTTTTCACCACAAATCGCCCCGCGGACGGAATTAACTAGCAGCTAACAGCTTTTTCCAACAAGTCATTAAACTCAGTGATCCAATTAAAACTCCAGCCTGAGCTTAATATAATTGCTTCGAAAATTCCATCCGCCGAGATAAAAACAATAATTTCGAGCTTTAAGCTAACTCTCCACTAGAGCGGAGCAAGGCTTTGTTGCTGGATGTAATTTACTAGTATGAATTTAAAAGAAAAATTACAAAAAAAATAAGGTAGTCTACAACCATCGCTCCAAGCAGTATTACTTTAATATCGTTGACGTTCTTGTTGCAGAACTGTAATCCTTGACAAGGTAAGGTGTGTGATATAAAACTATAATCCTACAAATATTACGAGTATATATAAAAAATGCGAAAGTTTGTTAGAATGGATGAATGTATGTTTGTTACTCTTTCACGCAAAAAGTACTGAACCCAATTGACTGAATTCTGGAATGGAGATAGATCATACTTTGGATACGAAGATGAACACATAGGCTGATTTTTATCCCGGGAAAATTTACGGTTCCCGCTGGATTCTTTAAAAACAAGCCACGGCTGGTTTTATCATAATGCTGCTTGAAGCTATGTTGGTAAGCGCACATAAGCATTTAAACCTAAGAAAACGAATGTCGGTTCATGATTTTCGAAACTCAAAAAAATCATTTTCTTATTTCAAATTTCTTTTTGTCCACGTAAAAATAATGGGGAGGCATACGTGATTGTAAAATAAGGGTTCCATTTCATTATTGGATGTGGCAGTGTTCACATCCTAAAAAAATGGAACCACTAACAAAATCGAGCTATCTGAGGGTTGCGTCACTTTTATTTTCATACGACCATTGAAATCTGCCACCCAGTGCATTTTTTGAATTACGAGTAGGTATATATCGTCTAACCAAATTAAACTTCAACAGTCTTATCAAAATAATCTTGCTGAACCGCATAGTCTAGCTGCCTTACTCTCCCATATCTGTAATTTTGCACTGTTTTTTTTTATTCCACTATAATTTAGCCGTTGACTACAATCTCACCTGATGGTAAGTCATGATGCAGTCTAAGATGGTAGTGGGCTAAACAGTTAGGGAGAATGGCAGTTATATTGAACTTATACCCCCAAATAGGTTACTACGGGACCTTGTACTGGACTTGGACTTTTATGTTTTAGGTAGCGCATTGGGTAGAAGGTCGACTTCACTCTCGGGGGGCTGAGTTCGAATCCCAGCTCGCCCTTCTAACTGTTCTAAGTTGCGTTTTATGCGTAATTAAAATATCACTTGGTAGAACGGTGAAGGAAAACATCGTGAGGAAACCTGCATGTCTGATAGTTCTACATAATGTTCTCAAAGGTGTCTAGAGTCCAACAATCCGCACTGGACCAGCGTGGTGGACTACGGCCATAACCCCTTCTCATTGTAGGAGGAGACCCGTGCCCTATAATGGGCTGGTAATTTAATAATATAATAAATAATTTATATACTACGACAATACACACATCGCCATCTAGCCCCAAAGTAAGCGTAGCTTGTGTATGGGTACTGAGATGACTGATGAATATTTTCATGAATAATATATCTACATAAATACTTATAATATACATATAAATACTCAGACACTGAAAAACATTCATGCGCATCACACAAACATTTTCCAGTTGTGGGAATCGAAACCACTGCCTTGGACTCAAAAAGCAGGGTCGCTGCAAACTGCGCCAATCGGTCGACCTCATAATGAGTTGATGTGATGAAGTTCTTCTTTTCCATAACACCGCTTTGTTGTAAAAGGTCACAGTTTGACAGCTTAGCAACTCGGGAATGCAAAAAGCGCTCTAGTGGAATACCGGCTTTAGACTCGGGCAAAGTAAAAAATAATAAATCCAATGTCGGGTCCGGCTGATGAAATGCTACGATACTCATTCAGAAAGGTTATTTCAATACAAATTACAGCTACTTGCGTTGCTTCTCTCTGCATGCCGACAATTCTGCAAATACTTTTCTCTTCTCTAACCCGCGCGTGCATAAAGACTCCAACAAAAACCGGCTCTACAAAAACCAACTTTATTCCCGTTCTGTTTAAAACTCGATTCGCGTGAAGTAGTATGCAAATACGTCGTTATTGTTATGCGCATGGAACGGTCTGATTGAAATTCCATGTTCCAACACTGTGTACCCTTGCTTAGTACGTATTTGCTTAGTTTATATTATACTAGCAATACTATTCGGATTCGCCTGTTTTTTTTAAAAAGAGAAAATTATTATAAGTGATGTCCTCTCACGAACGTAGAAAGCAAATCAAAGCAAAAATATCTTTAAAGATTACACTCCTGAAAACTGTTCTTTACGTAATATGTAGCTAAAATATCTGTGATAGTGTGATAGTGCATACTTCATCCTAACTTTCTTAGTTAGGATGGAGGGGTTCGATCCCGGGCACATACCTCTAACTTTCGGAGTAATGTGCGTTTTTTATACACGGTGAAGAAAAACATCGTGATAAAAAAGAGGTCTTCGCCAGGGACTATAGGAGACACGTGTAGTAGCTCGATAATGCGTTGATCATGACGGTGATGAACTTTTATAATAAACTGCTGGCAGCGACCCTGCTTTCTGAGTCCAAGGCTGTGGGTTCGATTCCCACAACTAGAAAATTTTTGTGTGATGAAGATGAATGTTTTTCAGTATCTGCGTGTTTTTTTGTATATTATAAATGTTTATGCATATTATTGATAAAAATATTCTTCAGTCATACCCACAACACAAGCTTCGCTTACTGGTTTGGATGGAGATGTGTGTATTGTCAACCTGTGAACATTAGGTTTCCAAGATGCTTAAACTGCGTAGCGGTGTTATACCCCCCTGGAATTTAAAACTTCCTATGCCACTGCGAGACATTTATTTATTTATTTATCACCAACAGATTATACACTGAAACAAGCTTAGGAACTACAAAATTGAGAAACATAAAGTTGTAGTGTCAACCAAATTAATGGCAAACCGGCATGCGTATCAGAAAAAAAATCACGCAAGTTCGGGTTCGCAAGTTTACAATAATATTATTGTTGTAACGAAGGAAACACTGTATGATGAAGTTGAAAACAGAAACAAAAACATAAACATAACTTAAATTAAAACAAAACAGAAATGTACGAGGCAATTATAAACTAGCTGTACTATAATATATTGTTGCCACCAGGCTGGTTATCCACCATGCTGCTCTAATAAGGGATGGTGGGTTGTAATGGATGTTATCACATGTAAGTGAAAATTACCGTGCCAGACGGCTTAACGTTTTCCGAAGCACGTGGATGGAGACCACTAATTTCCTACCTCCGAGCAGGTTGCAAGCTAAAAAATCTTACCTAAAAGTTTTGAACCGACCCGGAAATCTATCCCAGGACCACGTGATTCGCATTTGAACACCCTAACCACTAGATGAACGAGGCAAATACAGATAACGTATACCGAAAAGAAAATCACAAAGTGAGACCGTATCGTTAACTACAGCAAACTGATTTTACTCTTAAATAAATTAAAGTAGATAAACTAAGTACCATTCTAGTATCTGTATAATTTGTAGAATCCTTAGTGTTACCAATATACGCAATTAGTTCGATCGATTAGCCATCCTTTCTGCGTCGATCTCTTTGTGAATTAAGATTAGATAATGCATTTAAAAATACCTCGAGCTTTAGAATTATTAGCTTGATAAAGGACTTTAAGTAAGAGCTATATTTAGTTCTAAGGACTTATTGTTGGCTTCTTTTTTAATTGTTATCTATGCTCTAAAATCATCTCTACTTTGAAATTGGAGCCTTTGTGACGTTAATAGGCTGATAAAAATCCTTAATTTACTAAGTTTATTTTTATAAGAATACCAGTTCAATTCGACTGAAAGGATTTTTTAGTTCATCAAATCTATAGACTGACGTCCACTGCTGGACATAGGTATTTTGTAGGGCGTTCCACTCACCTAGTTGGGGGTCGACCAACGCTGGGTTTGCCGGTGCAGGGTTGCCACTCCAACACCTTTGAACCCCAACGTCAATCGGTTCTCCGAACTATGTGCCCCGCCCATTGCCACTTCAGCTTCATGACCCGTTGAGCTATGTCTCTGCTTCCACGGATCTCCTCATTTCTGATTTGATCACTGTAGAGATACTTCTAACATGGCTCTTTAAATCGCTCGCTGAGTGACTCTGAGCCTTCTTATGAGGCCCATAGTTTTTACTTATTACTTTATATTTATTATCAAATTAAGAATCTGTATTTCTTTCATCCTTATACTCCACACCAAACCGATTTTCGGCAATGTACCCTCTACGCACGTTTGACTCCGAAACCGGACATCCTCATGTTGACTTTACAATGAATAAGTCCTATTTATGGAAGGAACCGAACCAAACAGACAGACTTTCATTATTGACGTTTCAAAAATGCTTCTAGTGGAAGGCTATTTAAAGTAAATAAATTTTTAATTTTAACATCAAGATATCAGAAAATACGTTCATATTATAAGAAATATATACTTAATGTCAAATATGTTCTTAAATATAATAATAATAATAAATAAATATACTACGACACATCGCCATCTAGTCCCAAAGTAAGCGTAGCTTGTGTTTTGGGTAGATACTAAGATAACTGATGAATAATTTTATGAATAATATACCTACGTAAATACTTGTAATATATAGATACATCTGGGTGTTTGTCTGTGTATTATCTGAAAACATTCATATTAATCACACAAACATTGTCCAATTGTGTGAATCGAACCCTCGGTCTTGGACTCAGAAAGAAGGGTCGCTGCCCACTGCGCCAAACGGCCGTCTAAAGATATGTATAAAAACTTAATTTTTTTAATAATACGTTGTTTGAACCTCTATTTCCAATACCCAGCGTCTTTTGGCGTTCTCGAATAGGTATTTTAACTGAGTAAGCTTTAGTGCTACCCGCTGTTATCCTGTTTATTCGAATGGGAGTTAATAAATTGAGTACAATTAAGCGTATCTAAATTACCGTAGAGATAAACGTTTTCTCTCCATTAGTACACTAGTTTGATATAGCTTATTTTGTTTTATGATTCGTATTATTATTTAACACGCTACGGCGCGCCGCGTGGGTTGTAATGCGTCTTCTTACCAAATACAAATGGCGGTTTAAAATGTATTAATGTATTCTAATGCAATAATATTTTTTTTTTGTTTTCATTTCAAGTAAGTCTAACTATAATTCCAATTAGAAAATACATAATAACAATTACAAACTAATATTAATATTTACAAAATATTTAAGCCGTCTAACTGTTCACTTATGGGCATGGTACCCAAAATGCTGGCGCTATTGCCCCTTTGAATTGCTAGACTTAGCCGTTGAGCTAAATAAGCCACAGCTCTTGGGTACAAGACGGTGGTTGGTAACAGTGCGTTGAAATGGGAGGACCGATTTCTAAGCGGATTTATTTCAGTTTATTTTTAACTTATGCGACTTAGATATCGATGTGTTAAAACGGATGGACTGATTTGAAAACTTGCATTATGTTGTAATACTTTCGATTATGTTATGAGTGTTACAAGTTTTACGGATTTGTTTGTATGTCTTTGTGCATATGTGTTTTGGGCAATTGTCCCATTAAAATTGATGGAGCGATTTGCATACGGTTTTTTGCTTTATACACAACATATAACCGTTTGCATGACCGATATTATTAGGTCAGTCGTATTACGGGGTATAGCGGTGAAAGCTCAGTGGCTAGGACTTCGGCGGTACTATCGGTGGGTCCAGGTTGAATCCCAGCGCGCACCCCTAACTTTTCTTAGTTATTTCCCGTTTAAGCAATTAAAATATCACTAGCTTAAACGTTGAACCCCTGAATAGATAGTACACCGTAAAGTTCTCAAAGGCTTGTGGAGTCCACAAATCCGCACTAGGCCAATGTGGTGGACTATAGCCCAAACCCTTCTCTCCCTATAGTGGACCGGTAGTGGGTTGATATGATGATGATAATTACGGCTTACAGCATTTTTTAAACCGCCAAACTGTTTCTAACTAAGGAATGAATTTGAGTTTCAAATTGAAATTCAGTTTGAGGATTTGTAGTTTCTGAATTTTCTCATGTCTGGTCTGGCGAGAGTCTACAGCCGTGGCTAATAACAAACCTACCGACAAAGACGTGCCACTGAGCGATTTAGTGTTCGATGTTGCGTAGAAACCGTTTAGGGGAATGGGTATAACTGCTATAGCTCTAACAGGTGAGTCCGTTACAATCTTGGCATCTTGGATTGCATAATCACTTTCCAGCGGGTCAGACTACAGTTAAGGGCTTACTTCATCATATATCGACCCATTATCGGCCCCCTACAGGGCACGGGTCTCTTCCAACAATGAGAAGGGGCTAAGGCGGTAGTCCACCACGCTGTCCCAGTGCGGATTGTGGACTCCACATACCTTTGAGATCTATGCAGAACTTTCAGGCACACAGGTTTCCTCACGATGTTTTCCTTCACCGTCGAAGCAAGTCATATCTTTAATTACTTAAATCGGAAATAACTTAGAGAAGTTAGAGGTTCTGGGATTCGATCTCGACCCTCCGTTAGTGAAGCGGAAGTCCTAGCCACTGAGCTATCACCGCTACACCCCGTAATACAACCGAAGTAATATTATCGAGTATCTTATAGGAGAATCTTTGAGCAACTCTCGATAATAACAAAAAGGCTTACTTCTTAAAGTTTATAAGGTTTGCTGGACTCAGGTGAGTAAAAATACTCTTTGACGGTTGATTATAATATTCATTTTGCTTTGCTTAGTATTTTTCTATTGGTACTACGTGGTTTGTTGAATTTTATTCTATCTATTTATTACTAGTATTCATGAAACTTACCAGAATCAATAACGTTTTCTCGATTACCCACCAAACTCGTATTAATAGTAGGTAGTTCAGTTCTGAGAACCGTATAAATTATTAATGTAAAGTGACTGATAAAACGTTAAGTCCTATATTATGGCACTTAAATATAATTGAAATCCACTTTAAATGCCCGCCTAGCTGTTGGTTATAAATAAATCAATCATTTGCAATTCTTTAACAATATCTGTCACACTATAATAATAATAATAATAATTTATTGGATCAAAAATGTTACACAGAATATCAATACAAAAGTAGAAAGAGAAAAAAATACAACATAAAAAGTAAAACAATTTCACATAAATTGGTAAACATATTAGTAAAGCGGAATGCACATTATATTGATATTTGGCTCTTATTATTGATAACCTGTGTACCCCACACTAGGCAACCTGTCGACTATGTACATATTAATAAGTAGATAACGGTGTATAAAATATTTACTTTGCAGTGTGACGCAGTGAGTTTTAAGATTGAAGAGCAGAGGCCCATTAGTCACCACGCTTCTTCAATGCGGGTAGGTGGGTTTTAACAATTATTATTAGTAGTCGTTCCAGTGACCGACGGCTTAACATGCTCTCAGAGGCACGGGGATGGAGACCGTGAACTCCAATACGACTTTTCTATAAGCTTACGTTTAATACAAACTTTGGACTGTTATAAATTCCTACATGCCGGGAATCGAACCACGGACCTCCAACTTGAAACCACACTCACCGCTGCGCCAGGGAGGTCCACAAGGCTGTATATAACAGATAATGAATTCGCCTAGTTGTAACTTATAAGTACATCCATCTAGAAGCAGCTCCACCGGCAATGAATATCAATCACCCGGCAAACAGGCCGGCGATTATGCGACCACGTGCAGTGGCATATCGAGCCGGCATTTACATACCCGGTAAATCTTATGCCATTGGGTGGCCCGACAAATGATTGTCACCTTTTAAATTTGCATTCATTACCATGCTGTGGCTTAAGGCGCTGTTTATATAGAGGTGGTAAGGGCCCTATTAAGGCCCTGTTTTCATAAAAGTGGTTAGGTTATTATCAAAATCAAGCTTAATTTGCTATACTCCGCGAAAAGCAGGAGAATCTGTGTGGTGTAATTTATAATTTCCTCAATCCTTATACTCCACACCAAACAGATCTTCGGCAATATACCCTCTACGCACGTTTCGCTCCGAAATCGGAGCATCCTTAGGAGATGTTGACTTTACAATGAATAATTGTAAAAGTGAAAAATTCTACTTTTTCGGATTGACATTTGCCGATAACCACCTGAGGGTTTACTACGGCGTCACCGGGGGAGTGGGGCGAGCGCGTAAGCTGAAAAATTCGCCAAATGTGTCGCCTTTTATACCTTTCTGTCCCCCACCTTATCTATCTAAGCCCCTCCTACCTCATTAGTACCTCTAAATATGTTCAATAGAGGTGAAGTTGATAAGTTTATTTGTTCGTTTAGCAATTCGAATATCCAATATTTAAAGTGGTTAGGGCCCTATTAGGGCTTTGCTGACACAGTAGTGGTTAGGGGGTGACTTGACCTAGTTATAGGTCTCCATGGACTATTTATAGCTGTAGGTAATTATATTATATCCGGTAAAATAGTTTGGCAGACCATCCAAGTGCAATTTTCGAAACATTTCATAATTGATAAAGTACTATTACAATATTAGTACATAATTTGATTTGTTACATTCATTAAAATGAGATAAAACGGAAATGAAAAATACTAAGTATTGTTGGTCCGAAATCGAATCCACGTTGTGTGCCAAGACTTTAAAGTATCCGACTTTGTTTATTTTTTATTAGGTTTATTCACAATAATTACAATGTTTTACATTTAAATTTTGTTTTTGACTGCAACCTCATTAGATAACATATGTTGCGGTTTAAGATGGTAGCGGGGTATGGCTGTCATATGACCCCTAATTTCTTCGCGAAATGGTACCGGAATTGTATTTCTTTTGCATCCAAATAAAGAGAGTCACGTCTCACTTCACACCCGCCGAATGATGCCAACTATCAAACTTCCCCCATTTTCCTCAATTTATGGTAAACGTGTAGAACATAAGCGGTAAAATAATTACTGTTAACTGCTTAATGAATAAAGTGACTAACCGCCTGTTCGAGAAAAATTACTAAATTGGAGCGGTTTTAGATGCTTCAATACTAGTCGTTTACACGGATTCTGTATGTTCTTAATTCTTTAGCCTGTAATTAAACCGGCAAGCTCTTCAGACCGGAATACAGCGTTGCAACAGTGGTGCTTGGAGGCAGAATAAGCATGGAGGTAATAATTCCCCGGTCAAGCTCTGTCATGAAAAGCTCTGCTACTGCTGGGGAAGTTCTACGAGTACTTATTGTCTTTGTCACTCAGCGCCCCTGTATCAACCGCGCCTTACACGAGTCTAACTCAACCGATCTCACATATTTATTCATTGGACCTTATGTTGCATGATTAGTGTCGTGAAGTTTACGTTTAGTATTCATTGCGACGCCCCTGTTTGTCTGTGACTACGATTCGCGATTAGTTCAAGTATTGTAATTAGGACCTAATTACAG
The DNA here is from genome assembly GCF_905163445.1 of Pararge aegeria. Lineage (NCBI taxonomy): Eukaryota > Metazoa > Arthropoda > Insecta > Lepidoptera > Nymphalidae > Pararge > Pararge aegeria. The sequence goes on from NC_053182.1 coordinate 16,315,293, forward strand.
TGGCTTAAGGCTGATTCTTGTGTGAAACTAAATTTTAGGTACATAGGTAATATAGTTGAGTGTAGATCTTAGATATACTCGTTAGGACATAGTCGTTATTTTGACAACGCAAAAGAAGTTTCTTGTTTCGACCATCTAGCCTGTTAATATCTCACACTCGGGTACAAACTTTCTCTCGCTTAGGAGAGATGGTTTTAGAGCATAAACCCACCGCGTTGATCAAATGTGGGTTGGTGGGCATTCACGATTATTATCACATATAAGTGGGGATAGCCCGGATTGGCAGCTTAACGTATTCTTAAGGTGGACACAGTCAATGTTTAAACTTCAGGCTTTTCATCATACAGCTTTCACCCACCGAAGAATTGCTTAACAGAAAAATTCATCTAATTGCCAATTTAAGCCCAAACTAGGAATAGAACAGGACATCTTGATCTGTAGTCGAAATTGCTAAACACTAGGCCAATGACGCAGGTTCTTATCGAGCCCTGGCCGCGTTATTGTTAAAGTCGCTGCGTGAAAAAACAAACGTCCCATAAAAAAAAAAAAAATCAAATTGATAATTCCTCCAAGTGTTAAAAACACTAATAATAATTATAAAAAAAAAAGCCGTCCCATATTTATACCTTGCATTAGTTAAATTCATCACTTTACCTTATATTAGTTAAATTCATCGGTAAACTTGTTTGTTCATTCAACTTCCAAGAATTTACCTAAGCTACATACTTAATATTAAAAATAGCTTAATGCTAAGTTTCTATGTAATTAAAATAAACTTGATTCAACGGCCAAGGAAAACATAGTGAGAAAACCTGCATGCCCGAGGTGTGTGGAGTCCACCAATCCGCAGTGGGCCAGCGTGGAGGATCACGGCCTTAACCCCTTCTCATTGTGGGAGGAGACCCGTGCTCGGTAGTGGGCTGCTAATGGGTGTATGTGATGATGATGATGATAAATACTAAGTTTCATCAAAATCAGTTCATCTATTTCAGCTTTTAGGCTACTATTATACATTGATTTATTTTATTTTTTTATTTATTTATACACTTTATTTGTACGCCACAAATAGTAAAAAAGAACAATGGACACAACACAAATAAACTTAAAAAGTAGGATACAAAGGGCGGCCTTATAGCTTAGTAGCGTCCGATCTCGTCCAGGCAACCTTAGGATTAGGAAAACCAAGGGAAACCGATTGGTGGGGTGTATTATTATTATATACATACTTACAAACAATTACACACTAATACTTATCAAGATTACACATAAAAGACTAATAATAATAAATATGAAAAATAATAAACTAATATATACTAAAAGATACTTAAATATGAGTAAGAGTTAATCACTGTCGTCTTCATTGCTCAAGTGACCTTGACTGTCTTATGCTTATTGGGAGTGCATTCCACAGTTCAGTAGCTTGAACAATGAATTAATGCTTATAAAACTAAGTTTTATGAAACGGCATGCTCAAAGTCAGCGTACGACGTAAATCTGACTGCACTCCAAGAAAATTAACAGAACAAAACAAAGAAACAAAATTAAGATTTAGTATGTTACTATCTGATATAATGTAATCATTTATGGTTATAGTTATTTTTTTTGTATATTTGTGACGCCATTACACTGTCCTTTACAATAACACACCGATTTTGATGATACTTTTTTTGTTTGTCATATCTCAGAGGTGGTCCCCTTTTAATTTGGTGAATTTCAACCAGAAAAACTCGAGGTAACTCTTCAAATATTGTAGGCTATTCTAATACTATTTATTTATTAATTTCATTAGATATACCAACGATACGCTGTATTATCAATAATAGTTTAGATTATAGTTTATTGTCCGAATACAGTTATCACTTACACATACACAACATTGAAGTAAGTCCGGTTAAAAATAATTAAATTAAATTAAAAGAAAAAATTAGTAAGAATAAATGAATTAATATTAAACAAATGAAAAAAATGATAAAAATTAAAAACAAACAATTTAAAATATGTTACTCTAAGGTTAATTTCGCCTTAAATATACTTTAGTAATTTGAGTATTTATGAATGTAACATGGGCAATTTTCTTACGATAAGTAACATTTAGGCACGGCAAACTGATTTTTGATTTAGGTATATATGTTAGATAAGCAATTTTTGCTCGTCACAATAATGGAGCTGATCATGAATTGCCGGGAGAACTCCTCAACCATAAGCCCTGGCTTCGGGAAAAGCAATATTTCATAGAAGGCTATATGCAGTTGACTTTGCTATTATAACTTAGACATAATTGAAAACCTACCCACTAAAAATCGTGAATTTTTTTTTTGACAAAAAGGATTCGACTTTGTAAAACAACTACAATATATATACATATATATATACTACGACAACGCACACATCGCCACCTAGCCCCAAAGTAAGCGTAGCTTGTGTTATGGGTACTGAGATGATAAATGAAAAATTTTTTTTTCGAATAATATACATAAATACTTATAATATACATATAAAAACCCAGACACTGAAAAACATTCATGCTCATCACACAATCATTTTCCAGTTGTGGGAATCGAACCCAAAAAGCAAGATTTAATCATTTGCTACTACATTTTTGAGTTGGTGCCAACTAAAACGTAGAAAATATCTAAATACTGCTACTATATAAAGGACATTACATTTGATTTTAATTTTTTGAAAGTATTACCTACGATAAGACACAAAAACTGTGACAAAATATTAAATATTGTCATAGTTATTGTGTCTTATCGCATTGGATTAAGCCTGTGAATACAGATTTAAGATAGATAGCTACATAGAAAATGTTATTGCGACAGAACACAAAGAAACAATACGTACAAGAAAACAGAGATCGTACTTAGTGCTAGGGTGGAAAGGCATCCTTATCTTAGAAGAGATCTTTTAAAGGCAACCAGAAGCTTATAAAAAGATTAAAGTTATAAGGAACAAAAAAGTTTGCTTTTTAGATTTGTTTTTACAATTTTCCGAGATAAAATTAGTCTTTGTCACTCTCCAAACTAAAATAATCTGTATCTTTGCAGCTTCATGCACTAAAGCACGGCCTACCTTAATTTTTTATATAATTCGTATAGGAGGAGGATATTTACATTTTACGTCATCTTCCTGCTATATGCAAAACCCTGTGCACGCGACTGTCTCTTTGGAAATCATGTCAATCCGCTGACGGTATGGAATGACGGGATCGTTGATCTATGTATTTATTTTAATTTAATAATTAATGTTTAGTATCTCTTTCTATGCTTTAAAGTTCTAGCGCGCATTGTAGATTTCTTCATTCCGCTTGATTGTAATTTACTAAACCGATTTTGATAAAACTGGTTATTAATTAATGCGTACTAGGCATTATGTTTAAGTTTTAGGCTATACGTTAATCCTAATGTCTTTATATGTATAATGTATATCATACTCACAATTTTGTCTGATAATAGGTATGTTTTTTTTTAAATTTCAATAAAGGCTTGCCCTTGATTGCAATTACTAGTGGTAAGTGGTTATCGAGTGGAAGATGGTAGCGAGCTAGCCTATTAACGGTAGGACAGGTGTTTTAAATTGAACCCAAACCCCTAATTAGTTTCTTCGCGGCATCGTACCGGAACGCTACGTTATTGGTTAGTTGCAGTGGCCAGATATACCAGAGAAAAAATAATCCTCAAATTTCCCCTGCTGGAGATTGAACCTGGGACCTCCCACTTAAAATACCGTAACCGTTGCCACTGCGCCAAAGAGGTCGTCAAAATTAATATATAACTAAGATTGCCTGAATGTTTATAAGAGAAAAATTATATAAGAAAAATTTTAACTGTTTTACTCACCTCACGACTTCAAAAAATGCAATCAGCACAAAATATATTGCCGCAGGATACGTCTTGTGCATTCTGCTTTTGCCAACAGCAACCCTCAACTTCCTCATGTTGGTAGCACTACATCCTCTTCCGGACTCATCCTTTAAGAAAAACCTGCCTCGAACTTAACCCGTTATTCTGCGACACTGTACGTCACTTAAAACCATTGCAGAATAATACACGTTGTGCGCGAAACGATATCGAAATGTTAATAAAACAGCGATAAATCCAAGAAATTTTATCGCCGAACGTCGTTAGTTGGGCCTAATGAGGCAGAAGGGGTTGTCACCGCGACGGAGTCGGACTAGGCGTTTTCGTTTAGCTTCACATTTCGCATCGACACGAATTAAATGTTTGTTTACTTAGTGTCCGTCGGTGCGGTGCCGACGCGTCGGTTTCTCTTTGGATCGTTTGGCGGACGCGATCGCGCGCGTGGGACTCGAGGCGTGCTCTTTGCACCGCCCAGACGTCGAGAAAAAAATTAGAGGGGCGTGCGGACGCCTCTGCCGGCCCCACCTACTCTCATTATCCTTGTTTACGCGATATTCCCCGATATTTCGACACTGGGCACTTATTCGCCGACGTAAAAGTCGCAATCGTTACAAACTCTACACTGAACTGTCGTGGAGCTTTTTTACGAGGTGGTGTGGAGGTTCGCGCTACAATTGTAACCAGGCAGTTATCAGGGTCCTGATGAGGAATACGTAGGGCTGATAGGTACGGCCGTGTGTTCGCAGAGCGGGCGCGTTTGACAGTGGCAACGTGGTCACAATCCCTGCCTATATAAAATGCCGCCCCACGCGTACTCCCGACCATGGGAAACGATATCCCGTTGTTATTGGTTTTTAGATTGTTTTGTTACGAAATTCTTTTGATTGTATCTATCGCTTTACGGATAGAGTCTAGTTAGTCTAGCTTTTAAAACCCTATACGAAGGTAGGAAAAGAAAATAAAAGCTTAAGAACTTTTAGAAAAAAATAGTTTAGTATTCTTATATTTTGACTAGATTAAAACTTGATGGAAGTTTAAAATCTTAGAAGTCTCAAATCATAAAATATAGGGATTTTTGAGGATGAGATTTCGTTTCCAAAATCCTGACACTTGCTAACAATTATTTATCTTGCAGAGTTGCAAATATTTAACAAAACTGAGAGTGGGATTTTGGTATGAATGTATTTCAGTACATTTGGAAAAGAGATTTGTACCTACGGTTTTTTTTCATTTCAATAATAAATCAATGAATAATAATATTACATCCATTGAGCCTTCACAATATAATTATTACCCAAATAATGTCAATCGTCGTTGACAAACTACCCCGTTGATGATAAATCGTGGAATGATTGAGAGGGTCGCCTATTGAAATTGACCCGGGAGGGTGACGACCCCTCATTAGGGCGACAGACGCGTGCGCATTCAAAACATGCAAATAGCTCCGGTGATGTACTTAACTAAAGAATTGTATTTTAGTGCAAGTAGGTAGTTGGTAATAAAAAATATAAAACGAAAAAACATTATATTATTATTCTATTTTTAAATAAATATCGGTTCTCCGCGTAAATTTACTAGAAGTAGAGCTTTTTGTGACAGAGCTCGTCCGGGGAAGTAGCACCAATGCTTATATCTGCCGCTAAGCAACATTGTTGCAATGCTGTGTTCCGGTTTAAAGGATAGTGTAGCAGGTACATGAGGCTTAACCTACGCCTCAAGTTGATGGACACAACGCGTCACGTTGCAGGAATTGTTGCTTGCATGCCCTTTTTTTTTTTTATACAGAGAAAATGCCTGACGCATACGACTCCGTTGGGGGAAACGGAGTAGTTATGTGGGACTTACACCCACTAAAAACTCTGTGTGTCCCTCTATAGCCTGACCTGCTTTATCAGATAAGTATCAATGTTCCCCGTCGTATTCCGAGATACCCAGAGTCAAAAACCTTCGCTCCTAAATTTTCCAACACTAACCTAGGACAATTCTCACCTATTAACCGAATGACTAATCTTTTTAACAACTTAAAAAACCCTGACATTGACATTTTTCACGACACTTTATTTAGCTTTAAGGCGAAATTGTACTTAGAGTAATATTTTTTAAATTTTTTATTTTAATTTTAATCATTATTTTCATTTGTTTAATCTTACTTTTTTTGTTTTTGACTTAATTTAATTATTTTTAACCGGACTTACTTTAATGTTGTGTATACCTGTAAGTGATAACTGTACTCGGACATTAAACTATAATGTAAAATGATAAATGATAATACAGTGTATCGTTGGTATATCTAATGAAATAAATAAAATAAATAAATAGACCTATAAGTGAGAGCATCGAAGTGTCACTCTGTTTATAGGCGATAGTGTTTTGTTTTATCAGGTAGGCCACCTGTGTGGTCCTTACCTGGTCCTTACATATAAATTTAAAAAACGGACAAATTTTCAGCGTAATTTCTTCCCTTAAAACTTTTAACTTTAAGTCCGGGGCCTTCGATGGTGGCCAGTTAGTACTGTTACACGTGCAGCGAAAGCAATACTTGCGATACTAGCGATTACTACGATACCAATTAGAAATCGATAAGGGGTTGATATAACATTATTTTTCCAAAGAGGGTTGGCGTTACAAAGGTAGATCGTAAAAAAGTATCCAAAAAGTGGGATAAGGGCAAGAAAAAGACCAGAAACCCGTATCAGCCTGCTACCACTTTGAGTTGCATCAAGCAGTCATAAGGTAACTTGTATAACCAGTACGATGTATATATTATGTAAAATATTATGTGTGTGTACATACACAGTTGCACTTTCAATTCTCTCACTCTCACAGTCCGACACGACTGCAAAGAGATCAGGCGCAAGACCGTCACCTTAACGTGCAATCCAAAGTACGGGGGTGATTTTTTTTACAGATAATAATTGATGGGCCAAGCAGAAAGCCCACTTGATGGTAAGTGGAAAACCATCGCCTATTAACAGAGCACCACTTCGCAAGGTATACAAGCAATGCAAGACATCCTGCATTCCACATCCGGCAAATGTGGCCCTGTGTCCATGAAGCCTATGTGCCTGTTATAACAAGCGGAACAAGCATGCCGCTAAGCAGCATTGCAACAATGCTGCTTAGCGGCAGAAATAAGCGGCAATAATTTCCAAACTCCGGGCTATTAAATAGCCCGACTTAGGAATCAAAACCAGGCCCATGTGATCTGCAGTCAAAAATACTCACCATTATAAAACGAGGCATTGACTAGTAAACAAATCAATAGATTTTCAGTCAAGAATATTGTTTTGATTAAAATACAGCACAAAATTATATTATCCAAGAAGCGATTGGCTTAGTTACGTTTGGCTGTTTATGCGACGTCAGGGCTATGCAAATATTCGCTTTGATCTAGCAGCCACGCGTTCCTAGCCGAGGACCCTCGTATACAAGTATTGGTTTTATTCGAGTAATTTTGATAAAATATTAAGTGAGCCTTATCTGAGTGGACTTGAGAAAATGTAAAAATAAATCTTATATCTATTGGAAAAATGTGCCTACTCGAATATTCGGGTATTACGAAGTTGCGGGTACAACTTAGTTATCAGTTATTAAATAACATCAGATTTGATAACCTACTCCTTTTTGAAGTCCGTTAATAAAAGAAAAATAGTACTGATAGTCTACTCTAACATAGATGGAAAAACAAATTGAACAAAACAAGAGGTAAATAAATATATATGCGCAATGGCGGCCTTATCGCTTAAAGCGATCTCCTCCAGACAACCTTTTGTTGATGAAGCATGTTAGTACGGAAAACGGGATTCAATTTAAAAATAAATAATTTATATACATTACAGATACTATACATACTAATACTACATAATATACAGATAAATCATATATACGTGTAACATATCTGGATAAGAAAAAAATTACAAAAAAATCTGTAGTTTAATAAAAAGCAAGAAATAAATATTTTCTACAACATTTTTAAGTCGGTGCCAAGTAAAATGTTGAAAATTACTAAGAATAAATTATATACTTCGTATACCCTTTAAAATATCAGCAAGAAAAGTACCAGTAATAACAAAAAAAACTTTAACTATTACAATCACAAGCCAATTCACACACCCATAATGCAATATGTCTTAGCGTAGCTTTTACATTATTTTTATCAGACTCTTAATACTAAAAGTAAAGCTTATAAAACTGTGTACGATAAACATTATACTTGTTACTTTGCACGTCTATTACTTGACAATAGTACATATCTCCATAACAAGTTGCGGCCATAAACTGCCGGTGGTCAGTGAACATTTATTGCGTTATAAAGTCCCAGTAATCAACAAATGATATTAAAATTTAAAAGCTTCTTAAGATGCTTTGCCCAGCTTTTTGCTCGTAATTATTGTGTTTATTATTTCTTATTGCACACGTATCTCTCTACTATTTTAATATATCTATCTAAAAACATTAAACGAGCAATTCTTTTATTGATTTATTTAATTAAGTATTTATTTTACATCTTGTTAATACGGCAGGGCCACTCACTACATAGAACTACATATTTTATGGATATATATAAGACAAATGTATGAAATATATAAATATTATGGTATACTATATTTATATCTAGATATTTATACTCTGAATATCGGAAATGGATATTTTCATGAAATTTAGTATGCAAGCGGTTTCATGGGCTATAAATCGATCGAGGTAGATTGCTTTTTTAGAAAACGTTATTTTATCCGTGGTTTGAGGCAATGAAACACTGCTACATTTGTATTTGTAAAATACAAAGGTAAATTACGCCATCACCTACAAGATTACAACAGCTCGTGTGGGAAATCGGGCGGTGCTGTAACGAGTTTGAGTCCAGATGATTCTTTCCCCTTTTCTTGCTCGGTATCTTTTTTTTATTTTCCAAATAAGCACACTGAGCAGAACTCGGTCTTCCAGCTATTGTAATTGAATACGAACATATTAATATATCGTGTTGGCACTTATTCTAAATTTGTTTGAAATATAGATATATTAAATATATGTTATAACCAGATTGGTAGTCTTAATAATAATTAAGCTTGCCGCGGTAATTTAAGTTCATATTTATCGACTCGAGTCTTGTATTAATGTCTTATAATAATATTTTTTATATTTATTTTATGTGATCTATATTAAAGCCCTATTTTTTTATATCTATTTTATGTGGTTTATTTTGTACATTAGTTTAAGGATTACTAGTTATTCGCAAATATTTTTTTCAAAAAGTGGAGTCTTTTTTTCCCTAATTCTGAGCTTGCCTCGCAGAGATAAGGCCAACATTCGAATTCTACTTCATTCTGTTTTTCTACTATTATATACTTAACTTGATGTAGTGTACAAATAGATAATAATAATAATAATAATAGTAATACGGTACGGCACAGGCTTCCTTTATCATAATGATAGTTAGCTCAGGCAATACGGCTTGTGACAGTAAGTGATAACGACCGGTATCGTCGGCGTAACCTGCTCTCCTAAGCACGGAGCAGCAATGTAAATGCTTACCCAGACTTCCTTAGTAAGTCAGACACTAATTCAAGAAGTACAGTATGAAGAGTAGAGAAAAAATAAAATAATTAAAGGTCTGAAATTCACAGAAAACTGTAGGCATGCAAAAGTGGGCTTATTGTTGTAAGGTATTCAGTTAAAGTTATGAAATAAGCACAAATGTTCTTTTTTGAAGTCAAAGGCAGTTAAAGCCAAGAAAACTAATAGCTTTCATTAATCTGACTGTGTGAATAACAAAGCTTAATTCACACATACTAATATTAAAGCCTTAATAAAATCGTTATTTCACAAAACAACCAAGTTTTATTAATAGTCTTAAACCCGATGACTAAAGCGTGGTTTCCAGATAGCATGTATTTAAAGCGGCGCGATTGTCGGCAATGAATACACCATTGTCTGTCATTAGGTCGTAAACACTGGTGTTTAAATAAATTTACTCTGCGAGGTCTGCATAGGTTACTTTAGTGTTGCCAGTCTTATGAGACTTCCAGCATTTTAAGGGATTTAGTTCCGGCTGTTTGCGTAGTTTATAGTTTAAACTGACATTAGAGGTGTTTACTCACGGGTGAAGTTAATGAGTTCATGCTGAAGGGTTAACAGCTATTCGCGCAAAAAAATGGGGTAGTTTCTCCAGTCTCAAATTTTTTTTTGGGCACATTTTTTACCACTATGGTACTTGAGGTTGAAAGGTATATAAACTATTTCGTGCGAGTTTCTATTCCATAATTCGGTTTGAAGGCTAAGCGTATTTTTACCCTTTTTCTTCATTGGATTGTGTGGTTTAAAGCTAAAATTATCTTCTTTGTAAAGAAACATAGCAAAGGTGTTTATTTTAACATATTTATTTTAGGATTTTGGTTTTATAGAGATCGCGGTCTGCGCTTTCTTGCAATTTCATAACAACCTTATCATCAAAGCCTAGGTTGCCATACCTCACCGTAGTTAAGTACAGTTAAGTAGTAGTAAAAAAATGTATCTTGTAGGAAGTTAGATGTTTTTTTTTATAAATTAGTGTGAATTTTATCAAATATAATTTCGTCCATGAAGCTCAAAAAACCAAAACAACAAAACAATAAGAAATAATAAATTTTCTTCCTTTGTTGTGATCTGGCAACATTGCAAACACTAAGATTGTTTCAATTTACGCCACATCGCTGGCAGCTACTGTCATGCATCATTTTCTGTTATTATCAATTACCTCACGAATGTCTTGCAGCCGCGCCATGCTGAGAAACAATGCCACGTATTGGTGTTGCCAGATGCGTTGTGAAATTACCTACAACAATTGTTATACGGTTAAAGGTGTGGCATTTTGAAAGATTAGTGGTTTTGAAAGCGTTGCTCTTTGATGGAATGTTATTTGGCTTAAAATGTATCTTGTTGATGTTTGCGTCTATGGTAACTATAAAATCTAATAAAAATTGTAGTCCGCCAATCCACATTGGGCCAGCGTGGTGGACTGTGGTTCGAAACCATTCTCATTGTGTAAGGAGAACCGTGGCCTGTAGCGGGGCGGTTTTTTATGATGATAATAATAAAAATGTAACTACCGACTTTAATCAAATAAAAATTTCAATACTTGTTAAAAGAAAGCAATAAGTAGATATTATAGAAAAGTTTCTTTATCTGGGGTGGTCGAGAAAACTCTAAGTGAGCCTGAGTTCTGTGGCACTTAGATTCGTCCGAGGGAAATAGCAACATATTTTGGCCCAATGCACCGTAGGGTTTTAGTCAGTAAAAGGAAGGGGTAATCCATGAACTAAAAAAATGTGCTTACTACCTCATCATATCGTCATCATCATTATAACCCGTTACCTACTAAAGGCCACGGGTCTCCTCACGCCATAACCTAGGATTAAATCCTCAGCTCCAAAAGCCCAAATATTAATCCGCAAACCAATGTTCATTCTTTAAATCTTTAAAGCAATGTCCATTAACAACAGTTTTCCGCTCATCGGGGATTATCAATCAATGCAACTTGATAACAAGATCAGTTTCAGTAGTCAGCTCACACCTTAAACTACGCTAAACTACACAGAGGTGCTAATAAATACAATCGAGCAACATCTAGTTATAACACTGGGAAACTACCGTCGCTAGATGGCGCTCACTCGATTCCATACAAATTGTAGTTAACTTATACGCGATCGAATAAGTTGACGTCGGTAAAGAAATCTCACATTAGTCACTCTAGAAGATGTTTGTTACACTAGTTCTAGAGGCTTTAACGCTTTTATCATAAACGAGCGTCACCCGAGGAGGTATTCAAAAATTCAAAATTAATTTATTTCAAGTAGGCCTAATTAATAAGCACTTATGAAACGTCAAGTCTGTTTGTAGTGACTCTACCACATGCTATGTCTACTGTGTCTTTGATTTTCCTAATAATTATTTGCTGAGGGATGCCTACACCAAGCGGGTTTAAGTGGTTTGTGATATCATATGGTAACCCGCAAAAAGGATAAAATTTCCCCCGTTACCAAAAAGGTACAAACAATAATAATAGAACCATAAAATCACATGCCTGTTGGGCCATCAACACGGGATTCTCATAAGCTCACGCTAATTACTAAAGATTGTTGAGACGATGCTCACCACTGGCTCAATTAGAAAACTTAGGGGCTATATAAAGGGGCTATAAATCAGCCGAAGGGCGATGGTGTTAAGGGATATGCACACGCGATGAAAAAACGAGCGTGAATTGTTTTAAAATGTATTTACTGGTTGATCTTTAAACATGTAAAAACAACACTATAATTTAAATTTTCCTTTTTGACTTGTTCAAACTTTAAAGAAAAGTAAAGCTCTCTTCTCATAAACATTTCTCATTCATGTCATATTGTGACTCATTAATTTGCAGTAGAAACGATCTCATTTGTATTGAGTACGAGCGAAGGTGGTTTCTACATCGTGGTTCTTTGCGTTCTGTCATCCGTTTTGCGTGTTTGAAAAATTCGTTCAATTGCAAACGATTTTTCCACAGTGTATACACGTCTTAGATAACTTGGCTGTATTATATTGTTATCGGCCATGCGTATTTTGTATGAGAGTTAGTCTGTGTGGTGTGCGGGCAAGCGCTGCTCACGCACACTCGCCGGGATCTCGTTAGCAAGTGTATGCGACATTTCACATGCGCTAATTGCGAGCATTTACCCATCTTGATAAACTGCCCGCGTCCGTGAGATTTACTCCGCAGATGGGGCGCGCTCGCGATCGGTTTTATCATGCGGTGTATAAACATCTTTATTTGGTTTCTCTGAATTATGAATATTTTTGTTGAAATTGGTTTTTAGGTAAGTACCGTATTTTGATTATGTATCTACGTTCTTAATGCAATAGTTGTTTATATCACTGATATTTACAGCGCTAGGTCATCGTCATTATAACAATCGATCGACGTTCACTGTTAGACATAGGTATTTTGTATGAACTTCGAAATTCTACGATCTGGCAGCTCCTTTTTATAGTAATAAGACATAATTAGCCTGCTCACTTGATGGTGTAAAACCGTAGACTATGGCAAAGAAAAGGTCCTAAAAAGTGCCGTCCTGTGGCTATCAAAATCAAATGAGGTTTTATGCCTCATATGCCTATCATTACACCAGCAACGTATCCCGGAATAAAGCAATACTTCTTGGCGGTAGAAATTAGCATGGTGGTAATTATCTCCCTGCGATTCACTTGATGTCATCAATCTATCTATAGATATACTCAGTGGCGTGCACTTCATATATGCACAAAATCACTGCATACCCCTAATTGTTTGTATAAGTGCTAAATGCGAAGGTTTCAATTTTATGCCATTTTCCTTCTTTATGCACACCCTGATCAAAAACCTCAATCATTACGTATCAAAATTTTGGCTGCGTATTGTGTATCATAAAACAGATAATACAACAAATTGCAACAAGACAATATCGACAACTTTGTCTTCGCCGATTTGAACGTAGTGTCTACCGTTCCCCCATTTAAAATCCTTTCTCATTCAATAAACAGGTTACAGTTTTCTGCCTAAGAACGTGTCTGTGACTATCTCATCCTTAAATATTTAGTATCGCATCCATCGATTCCCGTCCATTAGCATTCTAAACACTTGCGCGCCACGATAACTGAAACACGGCTATAAACTTCCTTGCGAATAGGCCAACTTTCATATTATATACTTTTATTGCATATGCTGATACTGATACACCAAATCCAAGATAATATTGGTAAGACATGAGAGTCAGTGGCGTGCATATAGGGTATGCACAGGGTATGCAGATGATATAAAATGAAGAAAATCTCCAGTACGAGTTTTAAAAACTTAAGGGTAGGCTTTTTGTAACTCTTACAATCCTTGAGTTTTTTATAACTCGTACTGGAGATTTTCTTCATTTTATATCATCTGCATATAGCCCTGTGCATACCCTCTATGTATATCTCAGCAGAGAGTTCTCCAAATTGTTCTCAGGGGCGTGTGAACTCTATCAATACGCACTTGGCCAGCGTGGTGGGCTACGTTCTATACGCTTCTCATTCTAAGAGGAGACCCGTGCCCTATTGTGGGCCGTTATTTATTTATTTATTTATTTATAATGGACAACCAACAGTAGATGCATTAAAACTTACTTTTCTTTTGGAATGAGAGTTGAGACACATAGTAAATGTTCAACTATTTACAGGTTATCACAGCGTGCATTAAAATGTAAAAAGTCATTTTTATAAATTATTTACAATTAATTGTTAGTCAGTTAATATAAACCTTTAAAACTATAAATATTTAAAGCTAAATTCAAATAAAAAAAATATATCGAAGCTAAACTATAAATTAAGGTTTAATTAACAGATGACATGCGTTACGTTGCGAGAGTTATTGGGTATGATGATGATGATGATGATGATTGGTAAGCTAACCTAACAACCACCAGACGGCCGACTGGCGCAGTGGGCAGCGACCCTGCTTTCTGAGTCCAAGGCCGTGGGTTCGATTCCCACAACTGGAAAATTCTTATGTGATGAACATGAATGTTTTTCAGTGTCTGGGTGTTTATCTGTATATTATAAGTATTCATGTGTATTATATTCAAAAAAATATTCATCAGCTAACTTAGTACCCATAACACAAGCTACGTTTACTATAGTACGCTTAGTATATTTATTTATTTTATTTATTTATTTATTTATTTATTTATTTATTTATTTATTTATTTATTTATTTATTTATTTATTTATTTATTTATTTATTTATTTATTTATTTATTTATTTATTTATTTATTTATTGCTTTGATTAATATCTAACGGCGAATACCCACTGGCACTTTGTAATTTGTCCATACGACACAAAAGAAAAAACAGTCATTTAAAGATTTTCAGTTTGCAAGCAGGCATTATAAATTTTTATGACAGGTTATATCGCTGGCTGTTCTGATTACAGAGTGAATGTTAGGTGAGTTAATCTTATTTTACCAACAAATACGAATTCTAAAAATCTTAAAATTTGGCAGATAAGTCATAAAAATAGGCTTATATCAGTTCGCTAAATAATTTTAGATAAAATTGATAAATATAGTTCGGATATGTATCTTTTATTGAAAATGTAAAATGAGAAAAGTCACTTCTAAAAGTGACATTTCCATCGAACTGTGTATCTTTGGTATTTTGAATCAATGCGTAAGCTTTGATAATTCGCTAATACATACAGGATTGTATGATAATGTGGGAATTATCATCGAATGGCTATCAAAGACTAGTTCTTTATCAAGTCACTCCGATGGAAATTTAATATGTGTACTGTAATACTTTATGTTGATTGTCGACGAGTGTGCACGGGCTTTTACAAGTTTTATTTTATTATTTTTAGGAGTAGTAGAGGGGGGAGGTAGCGGAGTGCAGGGGAGGTAAGGGAGTGCACTTTCATCTAGACATTCCAAATGCCAACCTCACCTGCTCGTGGTACCATCTGGTAACTAACAAACGAGGGTCTGACTAAACTAGCTAGACTTGCACAAATGAAATTTGCCGATGTCGGGCAGCAGCGATATGAGCGCAATCAAGTCTAGTGCTGCGATCACCAACCCGCCTGCCCAGCGTGGTGATTAGGGCATTATCCTCATGAGTAGCACAACAATAAATAGGAAAAGTTGGCGCTGCTTGAAAGAGGCCTATGTCCAGCAGTGGACGCACAATAAATAAATAAATATACTAGGACAATACACACATCGCCATCTAGCCCCAAAGTAAGCGTAGCTTGTGTTATTGGTACTAAGACAACTGATGAATATTTTTATGAATAACATACATAAATACTTAAAATATAGATATAAACACCCAGACACTGAAAAATATACATGCTCATCACACAGACATTTTCCAGTAGTGGGAATCGAACCCACGGCCTGGGGCTCAGAAAGCAGGATCGCTGCAAACTGCGCCAATCGGCCGTCAATGGCTGATGATGATGATGAATTTATGTTGATTGTCGACGAGTGTGCACGGGCTTTTACAAGTTTTATTATATTATTTTTAGTAGTAGTAGAGCTCTTTATGACAGAGCTCTACCGCCAAGTTATTCCTGCCGCCAAGCCGCATTGCTTTGTTTGGGCTTGGTTGCCGGTGTAATTAAAATTACTTCTCAGGGCATGCAATTAAATTAACACGTGCTATAAAGTGCCGCCATGTGCCAGTCAACCTGAGCCGTAGGTGTACCTTTAATTATTGATATAATGATGTGAAAATTTTGGTAGATAAAAAAAAAATACTATGACAATACACACATCGCCATCTAGCCCCAAATAAAGCTCAGCTTGTGTTTTGGGTATACTCAGATAATTAATGAATATTTTTATGATTAATATACATAAATACTTATTAAATACAGATAAACAGCCAGACACTGAAAAACATTAATATGTTCATCACAGAAACATTTTCCAGTTGTGGGAATCAAACCCACAGCCTTGGACTCAGAGAGCAGGGTCGCTGCGCACTGCGCCAATCGGCCGTCGGCCAATAAGGTTACGTAGCTATTTCAAAGTAAAGTTAACCAATATTTTTTATGTCATTAGAAAGTTAATTGATAGAAAGGAAATAACATAAATAAAATATAATAGGTACCTAACTGATACCATAATTTTTTTTTTTTTTTTAATTTATAACTTTTTGAGCAATATTTTTTTAATTTTCTGGAGCAAAATTGTATGTCATAATAGTAAGTAACCAAATATTACCTTACGCTAGTGTGGTGTAATGGATTCACCTGTTATGCTAGTTGTTAGTCGATAAATAAATTTAAAAATAAAAAATATTTTTAATTTTTTAAGCTATATTTTTTAATTTTATCGGCAAAGCTACTGATGAGTTATCCTGTTTTTTTGAAAAAAATGAGACTTTCTTTTTCTTGAAATCCAACTTAAAAGACTTTGAGCGTTAATAAAGTTTTTCTTTTTAAACTTAAAATTTAAATTGAACAAAAACATACTTGATTTGCAAATCCATTAACTTACAATAATATAATGAAATATCTAAGGATATAAAAAATATTATAAAAATAAAGATGGTTTAATAAATCGTGCCCACATGATAGCATGATAGCACATCTGAAACCTATAAATCAATTGTCATTTGAAAAAAAAAACAATGTAAGAGATACTCGAGCGTATCATCACGACTACAAAACGCAGATACAATTAATCTACTTACTACTCAAGACCTAACTAAAAGCACTTAAATGCTAGCAAAACATATATCAAGCTGGTCTATCAACCGGGCGCAGACAGGGCGTTCGGTATAATTTGTCAGCGATATCGATAGTATCGATTCATCGACAGTCGATAGGTTTATCAAGTTAATCGATCTAATTTCGTCAGTTCGGTCGGTGAACGATGACGGTCGTTGTGGGAACGCCACTGCGGTGCGCAGTCATTCTGTTTGACATAGAGTAGCTACGTGTAGAGTGGATTTGGTTGTTTGTAGCGGAGTTTCATCCATGTAATAATAGTGTTTCTATTAGATTGCATTTTATACAAACTGTCTGTGTCTAGTGGTTAGCTTCTTCGACTTTGGATCCTGAAGTCTTTAAGTCCTGGGTGGAGCCAAAATTTGTTATTAATTCAGATTTATTGTTCTATCAAATTCTAAGAACCAGCCTACTTTTAGGAAATAAGTTGTTTACCTGGTGCCTCATAAAACACGTTAGGTCACAGCGTACTAAAATGCAACAAAGTAAACTCTTCTACGGGATTAGGGTAATCATAAGACTCAGTATTTGCGACTGCTACATACTGAGAAGGTTTCAAGCGCTAGACCCCAGACCATCAGGTGCTTAGAACCTCCCACGCAACTAACAAAGATCTAGAAAATGCAGTTTAATTGTAGTTTCACTGCATATTCAGTCTCTGTTTATTATGTAACCCGTCCGATTGATATTTGTGTCAGTAAAAAATTCCAACGATTTTCCAGATAGAAAAGTTAAATAAGGCTCAATACTGAAACCAGAAAATGAACTTTTTGAATTCAGCAGTGTCTTTTTATTGCCTAATTATTTGATAAAATGAAAAAATAACCGCAAACATATTTTTATTTAGAAAATTGGTAACTTGTCTCAGAGAGGCATCCAATAATTAGGCATAAACCAAAAGACGAACAATGATTAATGATGTTTGTGATTATTTTATTATTACGACCACCAGTGAGAGATCCGCCTAGAATATTTGGATTGTGGTTTAATTACCTCCTATTGTGGCCAGCGATTCGTATCTATTATGAGCACGATTACTCTTAGCGTGTGTGAGTGTGTGTATGTAGATGTACAATTAAAAACCGTCTAAGTGCGAGTTGGGCTTGCACACGAATGGTTCCGTACCAAAATGAAATATTGACATTCCTTTTCTTTCAAGTAATTATTGACAGACCTAGCAGAGGACTTATCTGGTAGTTAGTACAAAACTATAGCCTTTAAACATAGCAACACTTAGTATTGCAGGGTTCAGATGTAATTACATGTACAAAAGACGGCACTTTGAAGGCCGTGTTCCTTGCATGCATTTTTTTTTTAAATACAATGCAATAAAAAAAAAATGCACGCACGTTCATACATTGAGAAAATCATTAAGAATGACCTGATTTAATTACAGAACTTTACAAATTGAAAAGCAATTTAAAGTGTTACGTGGCCGCTGCGTGCACTTTTCCAATGCAACTTTATTTATCTTAAATCAATTAAACATAACCAAAATAATCTACATTTATTTATTGAATTCCAAAATTTTAATAAATAACTAAGATAAACTTACTTAAAATCGCGTTAGAGGTAACGTTAACATTTTTAAGTCTAGAAAATTTTACTTAATCGTGCACAAAGCGGATATCATTACTCGCTGAACATCATTTATTTAATAATAGCATAATATGTTGTTAGTACCTCATTTAGGAAAACCTTAGGAAATTATTTACTAACTGATTTTTAATTAGATATCTTAATTTAGATGAAACAAAGGTTTACGGTATAAATTCTAAGCACAGTCAGAATGTTAGAATTTAAATCCATACTATGTTAGAATTTGTAGCAATTTAAACAATTTAGAACATGGCAAAAAATACGATATAAAAGCCTAAAAGGTTTCAACTACGCAACACAATATTGCGTTGGGAAATATCGTAGCGTATAGACATTTTTATCGTTCGGAATTCGAAATTGAAAAAGAGGGAAATTGGGCAATCGAATGCGAGGGCGTAGGGCGTGGCGGGGCGGGGCTGAGGCCCTTGTGCCCAACGTGGTGTGGGTTATCGCGCCGATATCGGAACCCAATACCTAAGGAGCCTTATTAATAAATGTGACATAACGTAACGTAACGTTCACGCTCTGACGTAAAGAAAGTGCTGTCAGCTGAAGTGCGATAAAAGACTATCAGTAATATCTTTTGGGCCCACCCATTGATGGTCGTAAGAACCTAGTAGTATAGTTTTTGTGACAGAATTCGTCCGGGGAATTACTCATCATCATCACATCAACCTATTTCCGGCCCACTACAATGGAACGGGTTAAGGCCGTCGTCCACCACGCTGGCCTAGTGTAGATTGGTGGACTCCACAACTTTGAGAACATTATGTAGGACTCTCAGACGTGTAGGTTTCCCGACGTTTTCCTTCACCGTAGAAGCAAGTGATATTTTAGTTTTTTAAAACGCACATAACTTAGAAAAGTGAGAGGATTCGAACTGGGCCCCCGGAAAGTGTAGTTGACCCCAATGCGCTATCACCGCTTCATGGGTGGGAAGTACTACTGCCATTTTGTTATATTTCTGCCGCCAAACAGTATGTGGTTCTGAAGGGCGTGGTTGCCAGGGTTAGTAATGGCATATGGGCCTTAAAACCTTACGTTGACATAGGGCGGTATTTTGTAGAACGTGCTCCCTGCATGCCATGCTAAATAAATAAATATACTACGACACTACACACATCGCCATCTAGCCCCAAAATAAGCGTAGCTTGTGTTATGGTTACTAAGATGACTGATGAATATTTTTATGAATACTACCAATACATAAACACTTATAGTATAAATATAGCACAGACACTGAAAAACATTCATTTTCATCACGCAAACATTTTCCAGCTGTGGGATAGAACCCACGGCCTTGGACTCAGAAAGCAGGCCAATTGGCCGATCAGTCTTGTTCAATGTTGTTTTGTCAAATGATGCTTTGATAATAAGCGATGGTTTTCCACTTACACAATCAACGTCAAACACTAGCCCAATGACGTCATTATGAGCAAACTAATAATTGAATGCAGGAACCTTAGCATTCTGATATTTGCCTCGTTGTTCTACTAGTTTACGAATTATGAGGTCCTGGTATTTCGTTCGGAGGTTGGCTGTGTCGACCTCTGTATTTCGGAAAGAGCGTAAAGACGTAAGTCTTGGTTATTATCACTAACTAACGAAAACAGTCGTTAGAGCCCACTAACACGCATCGGAGCGGCATGGTGGATCTATTCTCTAAAAACTCTCCCGTATCTAAAAAGAGACCTCTGCCCGCCTGGGCGATGAATCTACTTACTTATATAAATGTACGATTTAAGAAGCTAAAAACAGCGATCAAGGCATCCAAAAAGTACAAAAACAAGGACCACTTTTACCTTACTCCAAAAACGAGGCAACAAAAAGCATATCGGCAGTGATACGCAAATAATTACATTATGACGCGTCAAAATCATTTTGTCTCAACGTCGATCATCGATGACGAGAGCGATCCCACAGAACGCACCACTGATACCATCGGAGAAGTGCACAAAGTTAACTTTTGCATCCTCTATAACCTCTACAACTTAGGTAATTAGAGTTGTATTAGCTTGTCGTTGTGCTCAAGACAGTGGTGATAGGAAAATTAATGTGTCAAGCCCACTACTTCGATGCCCCCGCTTCATTCTCGGCTTAGAACACTGAGGAACTTATGGCTGAGACTTAGCAGTATTGGTACAGCGTCTGACATATCTACGATATTAAAAAAAATACTTGTGGTATATGTGGCCAAGCCTTATCTGATTATTGTTTTTTCTTCATATGAATGTATTATCGGAAAGATTCATACAAAATCTGCTGAGAAAATGGTGCTTTTTATCTAACACCAGTAAGCCACTTATATTTGCAATTGGAAAACCTATCCGTTCAACAAATATTATTAGATACCACACAGAAATCGTTTTTCTTAATCCTATCACATTTCTTCTATTTATAATGGGTTTAGATTTGTTCTTGAGATGGATTTTACAATGGAGTATCACCATACATTTATATACATAGACATACTTGTAGTACTTTCATTTTGCAAACATAAATAGGAAGCAGGAGGAAAAAAGTCGTACCTAGAATATGTTGTTGGTTACGTTCGACTTCGAGGAACTCCGCCGAGAGTGAGTGGGTCTCAATGCGAGACACGTTATTTTTAGGGTGACCAAAATTTTCAGTAATAAAAAAGGAGACGCTCAATAACTTTCATTTTTCAAAATTAAGCGCAGGAAATAGCTCTAGACATTATAGCTAAGAGTCACTTAGGATGGAGATACGTGATAAAATCAGAAATGAGGAGATCCGTAGAAGAACTAGACTTACCGAGATAGCTCAGCGAGTCGCAAAGCTTAAGTGGGGCGAAGCATATAGCTCGGAGAACCAATGGACGTTGGGGTCTAAAGGTGCTGGAATGGCGACCCCCACTTAGGTAAAAGCAGTGTTGGTCGGCTCCGACGAGGACTGACTACTTCTTCTCGGGACCGTGGATTTTCGAGCTCCCTAAAAGAGACAGATCCAGCCGTGGATATCTATCGGTTGGAGTGATGATTACAAGATGCGATTGTCACAAACGGATAGTCCCGTATACTATACAGACGTGTGGCAACCCCAGTTATTAATAATCATGTCAATCCGTGAGAATCTTCGTCCCATCTCAAGTGACGAGGTAACTATTAATTTGGACGAGATCACAAGATTATTGGGTAATTGACGGTGTTGGTTTGTGCTTATGTAATTAATTTTATTTAATTTTCGTATTACGTTGGGAGACTGCTGTGTCATGCGTGTTCTATGGACGGTTTTTATACCCATAATATCGTAAAATTTTTGTTGTGACGTATCAAGAATTGTTATGCACTTGTAACCATACTGGGTTCCATACTGGGTCAGTGGCGTGCATAGAGGGTATGCACAGGGTATGCAAAGGATATAAAATGAAGAATATCTCCAGTACGAGTTAAAAAAAACTTAAGGATAGGCATTGTACGAGTTATAACAAGCGTACCCTTTAGTATTAATAACTCGTACTGGAGATTTTATTAATTTTATATCATCTGCATCCCCTGTGCATACATATGCAAATGATATAAAATGAAGAAAATCTTGAGTAACAGTTATAAAAACTTAAGTATAAGCAAAGGGAGGGAAAAATAGGGATTATGTAAGAGTTATAAAATGCCGCCCCATTTATAACTCGTACTGGGAATTTTCTTCATTTTATATCATCTGCATACCCTTCGTGTCATACCCTCTATGCACGCCACTGGGTGTATGTAAAATGCAGTTTGGAGTTTCAAGCAATAACTTGTTTAAGTTTTTTTTGCATTTGCAATGTAGTTAATACAAATATATGTAACGGTTCCAAATTTGAATACCATTTACAACTGTTGTCAGAAAAAGTTAGGTAAAGAATCCGCGTAAAATATCTGCCCACTGACTCCAATAAAGAAAAATGTCTAGGTATCTACAGGTTACTTACCCTTTAGCGTCGTAATTTTATTGATCTCGCTAATGAAATAAAAATTGCACCATAATCGATTAGCATTACGCATATCCGGATATGCTCATACTCAGCCAAATTCCAGCTCTTTTCAACAATGTAAGCTACTCAGAAAATTACGTGAATCACGATTTAATTGATAAGTTTATTCATCTCTGAAAAGCCTGAATGACTAACAGCCGTCAAGGGCGGGCTGACTAATTTAATATAATTTCACACTGAAGATATTATACATTTAACTTGGGTCTATAAAATGCTGCCCCAACTTTAAAAGTATCCATACTCTTATAATGTATGATCTTGTACTCGGTACACTTTTTTAGAGAAAAGCTCAGAACCACCTCTTTCGCTGCAACTATACCAGGTGGCAAGCTTAGCGACTATAAGATTGTTACTAGCCACCGTACTATATAATAAAAGGGTCTCAGAGGCACCGAAAAAGAAGGTAAGCGGCATTGTAAATAAGAGTCGTACAACGCAGAAAATATTATGCAGTCTTACTTATCTACTGAAAGTTCCTTTCAAAGATGAGCGATTGGTAAAACACTGCAAAAGTATTTCGACGTTAGATCGGAATAGTTTTGCAGTATCAGCCATGTTAGATTTACTGAATCTGTCTGATCCAATACCGTCTGAAAAAAAGGCATGCGTATTTGTTATGCAATTTTTTCTCACTATTCAACTGACAGCACCTTTCAAATATAAGAGCATGAAACAGCACTGCATATTCGAAGTTCCAACATAATGTCAAGGTTATTATTGAGAGGGGCGGGGTCTTATTATTTTTTTTTTTTATATTAATAGCGGGCAAACGAACATCTGCAGCACCAGAGGAGCTACCGATGCGTTGCCGGCTTTTAAGGAATTTGTTTATCCGCCCCTTGAATAACCCTAGATTGAATTTTTGAGGAAACACTTCAGATGGGAAATTGTTCCACAGTTTGCAAGTGCGCGGTAGAAATGATCTGGTATTTCGAACAGTAGAAGAATACCAGGCATCCAGATGATGAGGGTGGAATTTATTCCTACGACGTGAGGTGCGGACAAATTATACAAACGGAATGGTTTTGCAGTTTTTTCAGACTTCAACTTACCCCCTTTTTTGCCTTTCAAAAGTCAGAGCGTGTCACAACACTACATAACTATTTCGAAGTAATGCAAAGTTTAATAATTAATAAAATTAAAAAGTTTAACAATCAATAACAACGTTTTAACAATTTTGCATTCGGCTGGCAATAACGAAATTGACGTATTTTTGCTGTCACAAAACATAAATTTGCATTGATAATTTTGCGTCTAATTTTTGAATCATACGTAAAGCTTACCAGTGAATGGGACTTAACTTTAGTTTTACTAACCAAAACAATTCAAACTTAAAATATACTTCGAGCGTCATTTTACTGGCCAGTTTAAGGCTATTAGCGATCCATTAGGGGAGAAATTATATTGATTCCTGCGCTCGCATTCCGATGAAATTGGTAATGAGATAACATCTCCGATCATTAGGAGCGTGTGAAGGTTCGATTTTGACATTGGTAAATTTAGGAAGCATTTTGTTAATAATTTTATTCCCCAAAGCTTTAAGTGTATATTTTTGCGTATGAAAATAGGGGGTTCTTTTTAAAGGTATCATCATCATCTACATCATCTGGATCTCTACTAATGTCTATTACACACATAAACACTTATTAGTAGGTATGTAATTTAACTATCTATCATTTATTAACTTTTTTTTTTTACTTAGCAATGCTTAATTATAATAAAAACAAGACTAATATTTTTTTATTTTAATTAAATTATTATGTAAGTATTCTCTATTATTTTAATACAAAAGCATGTTTGATAGTTTGTCGTTCTTCTTCTATAAAACGACGGTGCAACGGATCGATCTATATTGTTTCATCAACCCACTGTTGGGCACGAGTTTCCTCTCTTATAGTAGAAAGAGTTTTAGAGCACAAACTACACGCTGCCCCAATACCAGTTGGGAAAGTTAATTCATACTTGAAATATGAATTTATTATAAGAACATGTGATATTTACAATAATAAGTATCAAAATATAGACCAATTTTATTATAAGTATGGAAAGTTTGTATCTGCTATCAAAAAATGCACTTGAATGTGTGTTTTTTCATAGATTAACTTTTTGTAAATGAGCAATCATTTTTGCTTTATTAACTTATTGTACTAGTTACAATACTTAGTATAAGTTACTTATATATAATTGAACCAAACTCCCGTATCAAGATACAAAATGTTCTTAGGGGATTATATCCCTAAGAATATTTTGAGTCGCTAGTAATAAAGTCTTCTAGCTTTCCATATAATTTCCAAATAAATTTATATTTATATTTACAATGCATAGCGTACATAGCGAAACACGACTCCTGTTGCTGATACAGCGAGTCGCCCCGCCGCGACCGTATATTTCAATAGGAAAATTTTATATTTTTACAAGCGAGTTGCAATCGGCACACTGCGCTGTACATACGGCGAACACGCAGATTAAATATAACGAGGGAAGTGACATCGTTATTACCCCTTTAAAAACTGCGCTCCTAAAAACTGTCTATCGCCTTTTTATTTGTAGTTACCTTATTTCTTAACTGTTTATAATCTTAACAGAATTGAAAATTGGCATGCAAGTAGTATAAAATCACTTGTGGGTTACTATTTTCAGGATTCTTTGAACTTTCCTAGAATAGTTTACTACCGGCCCACTAAAGGGTGCAGGTCTCCCATCGAACGCGGAGGGTTTAGGTCGAACTCCACCTAGCTGGCAAAGTGCGGATTGAATAGACTCCACACGTTTTACAGCACATGAAGACGAGAAAAAATATCAGGCATGCAATTTTTCCAGATTTACTTTACCGTTGAAGTAAGTGATAATTAATTACTTTAATCAAAAACGCACATAACTCCCAAAGGTTAGAGGTTCGTGCCGGGGTTCGAACTCAGTGCCCCCGAAAAGGTATCAAAGCTAGAAAGGGGTACTATGTTTCTGTGAGGAGAATTTCGTTAGATAATCAGAATTTTTTCACATGCGACCGTTAGTTATACATAATTTTGACGATGCATAAACAAATCAAGGGCTATATAGAGCAGTTTTATATCCTGTAGTTGTATAAATAAAACGCTTAAGCTTGCGATGGAATCTAGCCCCATTTATTAATTTTATCACTTGACACCTCGTTCCCTGCCACTTATCGGCCACTAAACCTATACGATTTACTTTCAAGATCACATAAATGTCAGACTTCGGAACTTCTGCTTTATGTAAAGTGCATTGATAATAATCTGAGCAATTCTCAGCTGGCCGAAAGAGATGGATATACGTTTGTCTTGGAGATAGAGAAGGACGGGTGGCTTGAATAGAAACATCAAAATTTTACAGCATTTTTATTGCGCGCGCGCCGTTTATGTTTACGTGCTGGCGTCCGGTACACTTTTTGGGAGTTTGGGAGAATTTTACTTTCGGTATCGAGTATTGAGGTAGGTAGGATTTCGAGCGGGTTTTTAAAATGATGCATCTTGAAACAGACCAAACCTATAAAATTACTATAATATTGGACTGTTTATTATTTTTATAGAGTTAACCTAAATGTTAAAGGAAATTTGTAGGAAAGAGAAAAATAAATCAGGATTTTAGTACCCATCCACCTAACCCAAGTAAAAAAGAGTAGGTAAAAATGCTATTATAGTTATTGAACGGCTAAATATAAAGCTCCTGTATTAATTTTTATAGCGTTTATTATATTTTAGCATTTTATGACTGTGTCGAGTCTAAGTTATATATACATATATATATATATATATATATATATATATATATATATTGTATCTTATATCTTTAAACGAGCAATTCTTGTATATATAATTGGAATCTCGGAATGTGCTCCAACGATTTTCATGAAATTTCTATACAGGGGGTTTCGGGTGCCATAAATCGATCTAGCTAGGATTCAATTTTAGAAAATGTCATTTTATTCGTGTTTGCCCTTAATAGCCGAATATATAGCCCTTGATGTTTCTAAGTTACGTTTATTTCTGTGTTCTAAGTGTCCCAGATTTTGGAACTCCCTACAAAAGAGCAGTACTATGTCCAGCAGTGGACTTCAATCGGTTGAAGTGATGATGATCTATTATAATATAATATATAGGTATATCATCATATACATATTTATTATAATCAATTTTGAAGTACGTAATTTTAAGCGCTGGGTATATATATTATTATATATATTTAGACAATACACACATCGCCATATAGCCCCAGAGAAAGCGTAGCTAGTGTTAGGTATGGGAGCTAAGATAACTGATGAATAATTTATGAATAATATACATAAATACTTGTAATATACCTACAGCCGGATATTGAAAAACAACACACAAACATTTTCCAGTTGTTGGAATCGAACCCACATCTGAGTCCCAGACTCAGAAACTGCGCCAATCCGGCGTCAAATATATAATAAACTAGAGTTCCCTCGCCACTTCGCCCGTGTTTGGCGTGAAAATATATAATCTATAGCATTCTTCGATAGATGGGCTATCAAAAACTGAAATAATTTTTCAAATCAGACTCGAAACTGAATAAATCAGCCGTTTAGTTGCAGTATAGATAAATAACCTAGATACCGACTGCAGCGCCCTCTGTCGGGCTGATTTGTGAATACCAACTAACCAACCAACTAAACCATCCAGGTTGCCACCCAAACGCATACAAAATAATTGAATTCAAATCGATTAAGCCGTTTAGGAGGAGTTCAGTGACATACGCACGTACAGTAAAATTATATAATAAAGATAGACATATATAAGCGAGATACTTCGTCTCACCTGGCCGCATTACGGTTGGCGAGTTAATGAATCTTAGGTTAACAGTAGTCGTCATTTATTCCTATTAGTTAGGTTAACTATTATTACTGGTGATAATAAAGAACCTACGAAAGCGATAATCAATGCAGTCACAACCAGTCTTTGTAGGTTTAACGTCGCTTCCCGCCCTCGATAGATATTTTTTTTTTAAAGGAAAGTCCGGACAATTTTTAGGCGACAAGTATAAATCAGATAATTCAACGCCAACGAGCAAGCACTGCTGGTGTAGTGGTATCATGCAAGATTCCCATTCTTGCGACCCGGGTTCGATTCCCGGGCAGTGCACGTTACTTTTGTTAATAAACTTTTTGAACTTCTTTTACTTTTTCTTATTTATTTAGATTATTTTAATGGTGTTTCGTATTGAAAATAGGTTATGTATCAATTAAATTAACAGATGTCACTACTGGCACATAGTTCTCTTCTGTATCTGCTATCTTGTTGGAGATCTCTCATTCTCATTTTTTTTTGGCTATTTGTATTCATTTTGCACCTGCTAATTTTATGTGTGTATAACATATTTTATAAATTAGAAAAGGTTAGATAATAATAAAAGTCAGTGTCAATGATTAACTCAATTTTAATGAAACCTATAAAAAAAACTAACTATAGCACCGTATAAAAAAACGAAAGACAAGTCAGTTGAGAAAATGTGCAATGCTCATAGGCACTCACGGATTTGCGAACCTCCATCTTTTAATTATATCAAAAAAGAAATCTATTGTAAGACTTTTTATTATAACTGAAAATATGGCTCCCACATTACAAAATTCCGATCATGTTTGAAGTGTTAGACGCTGTAGGTCGACATGGGAATCAAACCCGCTACAATCGCCAAAAATCCCACCGAACATTCCAACTATGGGAAATCAACAAATTAGCTAATAGACTTCATATACACTCAACAAATTTTAAACAACACGGTTCTACATTCCTTATTGTGATCAGTTCATTTAGAATCTTGTCAAACTGAATCGGGGAGATGTGACTCAGAGATGAATTATGTAAATTGTTATTTATTTATGTGAACTTATTGAGTGATGGAATGAAAATGAGACATGCTGAAGCTAATTATTGTATAATTTATATTTTAAATGGGATAATAGTTTATAATTTGACTCTAGTTTGACTGAGTTTAATAATTAATCATCATAACATAAAATCGGTGAAAGCCTAGTAAAAGCCGTTATAGCCTCATAAAAGCGGTGATAGCCTTGTGGTCCATAATTTTCTCAATGGCGTGTGAAGTCTACGAATTCACATTTGGCCAGCGTGGTGGACGACGGCCTCTTCTCATTCTGAGAGAAAGCCCTATTGTTGGCCGGCAATTGGTTAATAGCGATGATGGGAACATTATGGAGAACTCTCAGGCATGCAGATTTCCTCATAATATTTTCCTTCACCGTAAAGTAGTAGGTAGTCGTGTTTTCATATAAAATTGGCTGTGTACACGCGTTAGATGTTACACTTCTTTGGCGTAGCAAGATAAAAATGTTTACAAAAATTTTTCGTTCGCCCTATTCTGCGTTTGTAAAAAAACGACACTAATTATAGAAAAAAGGTATTTAATATATTGAAAGTTTTATTATAACGCATGGTCTAGTTACATGAACATTTAAATTTGAGATTTTTGTACAATTGAATTTATTAAATCGCCGGAATGAGCCAGCAGACTTTGAATATTGAAAGTGTACACAGTCAAACCTTTTTAAAGTCAAACTAAAATGTTGACTATAGCTAACTTCAGCCATTAACAAGAATTGAATTGAATTGAGCTAACTTCAGTGTGTCGTTTTTTTGTGACGGTGTGCGCGCGCATCGTTAAAAACTCACTCTCATAATTTTTTTACTAATGCGCCAAAAGAAGTATAACCTCAAAATTTTACCCCTAACTCTCCTCTTTTTTCGCTAATCTGTAAATTAAAAAAAAATCTGAGCAGAAAGTTCTGTTTAAAGACGCACACTACTGAGACTCGATCGCTGAAACGCTTGGCATATTTCAACGATCATAAAATATGAATTCTTGCAATACGTGCTTTACGTGTTTTGAATTCACGGGAGATGTCCATAAGGCTGGCTCCACATTAGAGCAGGATTTTACGAACTAGAGTAGACAATGGTGGTATTGCATTCCGAAGTTGTCCAGTATACACACAGCCTTGACATTTTTCTTTTGCAACAAAGCACGTAAACCATTAAAGGAAAACAATGTTAGATATTGCTTCAGTGATTTAGTTCAATATAATTATTAAAAATTCATATAAGTTAAGCGACGTACACACCACATGAGAAGTAATTCATACTCGTACTTATATATAAATGCGAAAGAATATCTGTTACCAATGTTCGGGTCAACAATTACACTGATGGGCTTTGTCTGGTGGGAGACTTCTGCCGTGGCTAGTTCCTACCCTACCGACAAAGACGTGCCACTAAGCGTTTTAGCTTTCCGGTATGATGTCGCTTAGAAACCAATAAAGATATGATTTTAATATAACTGCCATAGCCCAAAAGATTAGCCAGTTACGAGTACTAACTTAGGCTGCATCATCGCATACCACCACGTGAGATTTTAGTGGACCAGAAGAAATGAAATACATCAAATATTATTTGTGGGTACATCTTATATAGTGTGAAACTTTTTATTCCGGAAAAGTACCCGGAAACCGTTAATTAAACGCCAATTAACAGCGACCGCATTTTCTGAGTCCTAGGCTTTGTTTTCTATTTCCACGACTGGAAAATGTTTGTGTGATGAGCTTGAATGTCTTTCGGTGTCTGGGTGTTCATCTTTATATTATTAAAAGTATTTATGTTAATCATTCATAAAAATATTTTAGTTATTTTCGTGCCCGTTATGGGCAAGCTTACTTTGGGGCTTGATGGCGCTGAGTGTACTGTCGTAGTATATTTATTTCTTTATGTATTTTACTCGTTATATAAATTTTACAAAGCTGAAAAGTAAGGAACCTGTTTTGAATTTCAGAAATAGCGAAATAAATTTCGAGCGAATTTCCTCTGTGGTGTGCAATAAAAGTGTATTCATTCACTCGTTCATTCATTCCCCTGTGTAGACCTAGCTCAGAAGTATCCACGTACACAGCGATGGTGGCGAGAAAAACCGCAAGCGGCGACACGAGCAGAATGATGGATTGTGTGCATTTCCACAAAAAACATCATAATTTATCTCCTTTAACCTTGTTTATATACTGCTTGAATAATGTAGCATTTACGTAATACTTTACTACGTCTAATGATAAAGTTTTTGTGCAGCTTTTTGGTTTCACTTTTTCCATCTCGTAAGTAGGTACTTAAGGAAAAAGCTACAGCCGATTGGAGCAGTGGGCAGCGACCCTGCTTTCGGAGTCTACGCCCGTGGATTTAATCCCCACAACTGGACAATGTTTGTGTGAAGAACATGAATGTTTTCCAGTATCTGAGTGTCTATCTGTAAAAATATAAATATTTATGTATGTTATCAATAAAAATATTCATCCGGTATATTTATTTATTTATTTAATTCGAAAGTTACTCTGTAACACAAGAAAATAAATGGCATCTTAGGAAAGGATATACCTTTATTGTATATCTTTATGGGTTCTTAGGTACTTTCGTGGTGTTGCGCCGGTAAACGCAGCGGAGGTCAGCCACCAACGAGGTGGACGACGATTTCAATCAAGTCGCTGGAAGCCGCTGGAAACTAGCGGCCTAGGACTCTGGATTGTAGAACTCCCTAACAAAGACCTAGGTCCAGCAGTGGAGCTCAATTGGTTGAATTGATGATGATGTAGGGTGGCGGGTCCTTTACCGGGCAGGAAGATGTCTCCCCGACAAACTAATTTATTATATATTCGTATAATAAACCTGAGGGCGTAATTTAAATGATGCAGTGCGAATAACGTCACCAAATATCAAGATCACAACCTAAATACCAACAAAAAATATATTTCACAGTCGTTTCTAATCTTGGAAACATGGCTGAATTCTAAACTATCGCACACTGGTATCTAGACAAAACCCGACCTATTATTAAGGTATAATATGTAATAGGTTCAAACTATCCTACTTTTAAATGACTCGCGTGTCTACTGGACAATTTCAGAAGGCAGGGTTTCAATAATTGCGGTGTTCATACTAAAGCGGCAAATCAATTCCTTTTGATTTGTTTCAACGGATTGTGGAAATAATTAGTGCCTTTTCAAAAATGCTCATTTGTAACGGGTGATAAATATTTACGAGTTATTGTTCTTCGATGTTGGGAAAGAGTTATGTGGATATAATGAGTTTTAGGTAATGTTTAGGTTAAACACTCAGTAACATGATAATAAATATAATGTTTTTAGGATATAAGGATAGAAGTTCCTTTGTATGGTCTCCTTTTGGATTTTTAGACGTCACTCTAATTTCCTATTGTGGGAAAAAAATTGGACAGTTTTTTTTAAAATTTGAAATAAAACTAAACAAGCATTAATCCGGACCACATAACTGAAACACGAAGTTGTGTCAAAGTATAAGATTGATTTTTTGGAATTTTCTTCTTTCGCAAAATTGTTCTTTCTTCTGTTAAAAGTCTTATGAGACTTTTCCAAACAAAATTATATTCCACAACCAAATAATATCACAATAAAATGACCGTAGATATTGCCGATACACCTAAAAATCCCCATTAGGTTTATTATCATATGTTGTTTTAATTCAAACTATTCAACGTCTTATCCTCGCTATTCTAGCATTTATGCCGTACATATTAAAGCATGGTCACAAGCGTTTACAGTAATTTCATAATAACATAATATTTTATTATGAAAACGGCGAAATGAGTTACTTAATTAGTTGTGTTTAAACAATGCTGTTGAACCGAGCTGATTGCGAGACTTATTGAAAAAGACCGCTTAGACGCTTTTAAAAGCAACTTTACTAACTTATTTCATATAATACATACCTACTTCACATGTTAGTTTTAATATTTTTAGTTCTGGTTAAGATCGATAACCTGGCATGCCTGGCCACGAGACACATCGCAAATTTTTGCACGATATCCATAAATATATGGGTAGACGCATCGCGCGCCGCTCTGCCAGTTGCCGCTACAAGTGGTAATCTTCTCTAAATATTCTACTCAAGCCGGATCTTCTGATTCTTCTATCTTCTTCAATCTAGATTCCCAAGAACCGATATATTACGACAATTGTTTCTGTTTTCGCTTCGGCCTCCCGTTTGGAGTGGCTGTTTTCAATTCCCAGCATTTTCGGAGCTACGAGCGTTTTTTTTTTTAATTTAAGGAGTCTTAAATATCACTTGCTTTAACGGTAAAGGAAAAGATCGTCAGGAAACCTGCATGCCTGAGAGTTTTACATAACGTTCGCAAAGGATTGTGAAGTTTACCAATATGCACTTGGTCAGCTTGGTGGAATACGGCTTAAACCCCTCTTCACGTGCCCTGTAGTGGGCCGGTAATGAATTGATAACGATGATGATAATAGCAAATAAAGCTCAATAATCAGTGGAATTTCGCAACATAACGCTTTCTATGCATACTTCGATCGGATTTTCTTAAGCCACCAAACGCTTAGACGTCGCATCACTGGCGCGAATACCCCGTGGCCCGCACCTAATTTTGAAAACCGAAGCATGATTTAACAATAAATTTTATATCTATTCTATTAGGTATGTGTTCACAGTTTATGGAATATATGTTTCAAAACACATACATCATCATCATATAACATATGGACGCACACAGCTGGACAGTCTTAAGTTGGCTGGCATTAGTAAGGATATTCAAATGAAGCGTTCATAATTTAACATGTTACACTAATGTTAGTGATGGTGATAACTGCATTCGTTATCTTAAAACTAAAGCTAGGAGGGTTCCAAACGCGCCCTGGTCTATGAAGAGCCCACAACAAACTTAGCCAGGTTTTTTTTTGTTATCACCAT
Source organism: Pararge aegeria (assembly GCF_905163445.1). Taxonomy (NCBI): domain Eukaryota; kingdom Metazoa; phylum Arthropoda; class Insecta; order Lepidoptera; family Nymphalidae; genus Pararge; species Pararge aegeria. Next base: position 16,348,777 of record NC_053182.1, read on the forward strand.
CTCACAAATTACACCAGTGTCCAGTAGGTGCCTAAGTATAGTTCCCTGCAACTCGTGCTGTTTGTTTGGGGATTTATACATTTTTTCTTTACAATGTTCCTCTGCTTAATAGATCGCCAACCCACAGACAAGATGACAGTCACTCAATCAAGAGTGAACCTTGTAGCAAACGCGCTTCATCTTAGACCGCATTACTATTAAACTGCAGATTTGATTGTAGTTTATCTGTTTAGGAAAGGTCACAAACTTCGTTCAAAGATAGGACTCAACCAGGAAATAAATAATCACTCTAATCATTCAATAAACCAGGCAGAGATCATTGAAATATAAAATAATCCATCGAATTGGCAACCCTATAACTTTTTACAAGTTGATTTGAAATAGTAGTGCCTATCGATTAAATTGGTTAAAGAAAAAGAAGAAACAAGACACAATACCCGAGATCAATAATAAAAATAGTTGTAATCGTTCGGAATACCTACTTGATTCTAATCTCAACTGTCCCTCCATTAGACTCTCCTCAGTCAATATCCTTTCTACATGCGTCATTATAAGTCACAATTCATTAAGTTTTTCGTCAGGCTCACGATTTCAATAGGGATGTCTAGTGTCCGCATCGAAGACATATCGACATTTACATCTCAGATCATTATCGAACCATTCCTGCATAGTCACTTGACCGGGGTGGCATCATGTCTCATAGTATTACAGCTAGACTAATGTATGGAATTTAATTCCGATATAAAAAGACAGGTTGTAATATTAAGCGTAATGGCGTTTAAGACGTTTCAGATTACAGATTATGACATTGCCCGTAAGTTGAAAGCTAATCAAAATGTTTTAATCGATGACGCGATAACATCAGTGATGTTCATATTACAGTAACTTGTTTGTCGATAGAGTATCGTTATTTATAAAGACATTATGCATTTGTGGTAATTAAAATAATACTTACTTTACAGTCTTGCTAGATTTTATGTTCGACGATTAGGTTTAATTACATACTACTTTTCTACGTGTAGCAGCCAATAAAGAAGTCTTTATGTCAAACTTAGTCTATTACGAATATCTATTAATATATACTTATATAAAAATATATGATATAGCCTATATAAACACATCACCTCTAACTATAACATCTTTTATAATATTACAGATTGCACAGTTATTTATCGTTTGATTTCGAATTTACTGTTTTGTAATCTTTACAGAACATAAAATTAAAAAAAAAAAATATTTTTTTTTTAAGATTACAATAAACATCCAATACAATAAAAAAAAAAGAATATGGAGACCCATTACAGTGTTCTATTGCAGCACTTTTTCAGCCAAATTCAAAGGGTAGATTTTTTGTTATCAATATGAGATTATTACCTTTTATAAATTTGTTTTCTTCCAACTTTTTCAGCAAACCGCAAGCATCTACAGCTGGACTTAGGCTTTTCCTAAGCGTGCCACTTCACACGGCCTTTTAGCTTCATCTCATTTTAATAAGCCAAAGGATCGAATAATCATCTCCAGAGATAGAGATAACTATTGACCATGTCAACGTAACACATGAATATCTCTTTCGATTTTGAAATCACACGCTCTGAGTCTTTTAAATCGCATACCATAAACAAGTATATTCATTATATTTTCGATATCATAGAAACTATTGACGTCAAAATATTCACATCACCAGAGGTGAATGAATTCTTCGCATTATTTTAATTGATTTGTTGAATGTTTCTTGTTAAGTGTGCCTCTAGTAATTGGCATTCGGATAATTTTAGATCGTAGTTTCGTGATATCAGAAACACATTACAATAGCAGAAAAAACGTGTCGTAAAAAATATAATTTCTACAATATGAACTACACTCTGCTTTAAGTCTATATTATGTACGTTTTCTAGTTAATATATTACTACTGTAGGTTCAAGGTAACATTTTTTACTGTCATATAACCTATTTATTGGCCATCAGTATATTAAGTACAATCAATCTACCAATAATTTACTTCTCCGATATAGACTAACGATTTCGTATAGCTTTGAGTTTTACATATACCTACATATTATGTTAATGCTACTTTCTTTACCATGCTGCGATATATTATTATACTAGGCTCACAAAATTATACCCTTTACTAACCATTCCATTAAAACAGAAACAAGAGTTTATACAGTATTAGAGTAGTATACATACCAAATCACATAGGATGACAAATTATCGTAATTTCACGTAGAGATACTTAGCAGACCTCCCTGCTTCGCCCGCTGTGATTTTGAGATCTGCAACTAAGCTTTAGAGCTAAAAGTCATTACTGGAAGCATGCACTGTTCAAAGACATCTGAGCTCAAAACCTGCTATAAAAGTTGTGTTTCTTTAGTCGATGAATGACAAAAAGTATAAATTAAGTTTTATTTTAAGAAAATATGTGTTCTCTCTTTCCTCCTTTTACCGTCGACAAGATAAATTGTGTAAAAAAAAAAGATAATGCAATGCTGATTTCATTTAAGACAGATGTACTATTCGTGCTCATAATCTTTTAATAATAATAAACGTGTTTTTATATCAAGATGTCATTGATTGACCAATGAGACGAAAGATGTCATGAACTCTCAAGAACGACTAGTAGTCTTCTATTTTTCCGTCTTCAGACAAACAAAAAATACCCACTTAATAAATATTAGGTATTTATACATTTTAAAGCAACCGAAACACCCAAGAGCAGCGCCCGACTATATCGATCATACGATTAGTTGATTTTACGCTCGAGAAGCAAAAAACGTAAAGCGTAAAGTTCGACATCGGATTCGTTTTAACTCAAGAGAGCACTCGACATGTTTTGTTTGCGCGCGAGTGTTAGCCCTTTGCATTCTAGAGACCAAGTGGGCTATTTAGTTTGCCGTGACAAGTGCCGGTATTATGTGAGGGTTTCGGTTTATTCTTGGAATAGAAATAGAGCAATGACGACTATTTTATCGATATCCTTGCGCATCTCTAGCTTTTTACACTCTATTTATCGTTAGCTCAATAAAACATTTGAAAAGATTTTTCTCGTAAAAACGCATAATGTGCGTATAAAATATACCAGAATTGTATGATACAAAATCTCAAAAAGCGGAAGGTTTTAAAATTCAAAATTAATTTATTTCAAGTAGGCCCAGTTTATAAGCACTTTTGAAACGTCAAGTCAGATTGTTTGTAGTGACTCTACCATCGGTCCCGAAGGCAGATTCTACCGAGAAGAGCCGGCAAGAAACTCAGCAGATTGCTCATTTTCAACATGATTTTACAGTTTACAATCTTTTAAATTCACCATCTTCAACTCTAAGAGATGCCCGCTTCACAGTAGCCTTGTCGTTAGGAAATTCTTCAACCGTATAGTAACCGCGATTTATTAAATGTGTTTTAAATTCCCGAAATATAAGCCATAATGCGGCTTATTTTACTTACTTAATGTAGATCCTAAAAAGCTGTTATTCTCTTTGAGTTCTTTTAATTTGTTTTTTCATATTATATAATTAAGAAATTAAATGGAGAGGTAACTCAAAGACACTTGAAGTTTTTCTTTAATAGTAAATTTTTTCGGTCATAAAATTGACGACTTATCTTTTATTGAAATTGGGGTTTATTTTTTATGTGCGTTTGTAAGCGCTCAAGACTGCACTCACTACAAACAAACAATGAAACCTTTCATAACCCACACTAATACTAATATGAATGCAAAGTGTGTCTGTCTGTTAGTTACTTATGTGGAATTTTGTACTAAGATAGATGTCATCCTGAAGACCGTCACAGGATACTTTTACCCCAAAAAACAACAGTGAACGCTCTGCTGGATGAAAAAAAAAATGTTATACCGATTTCTACGTGATTTTTGCAAGAAGATCTATATATATATAACGAACTTTTTGCACGGAGAAAAAACGGTTCAAAACGGAACCCTTAGGTTTGAAATCGCGGGCGACTAGCGTCAAACGAAATTGTTAGTGTTACTCGCGTATTGAGGGTTCCATATCTTAATAGAAATATAGTTATTTGGTTGAGTTCTTATTTCACTTCTCCGAAAACATCGTATTGCCTGATATAAGCAATTTTGAAATGACAACAGAAATCTGTTTGTAGTGTCTCTACCACCGGTTCGGACTGCAAATTCGGCTAAGAAGAATAAGCAGCAAGAAACTAAACAGTTGCTCTTTTCTAACATCATTTTAAAATTTAACAAGTGGCTTGCTTCCAAGCATCCTTCTCACTAAGAAATTCATTAATAGTATAGTAACCTCGGTGTATTTACTATGTTTTGATGCATTCTTTAAACTTATGCAGATGCATTATGCTAATATTGCTTCGGTATCATGTTATAAACGTATATAACTTCTGCGAACGAAATGTTTTTATAGTTAAATAATAAGCCATTAATAAGATGATATTATATGTTTGCAAAATGAAAAACTATAGGTGAAAATATAAATAAAGTATATACACTGAATTTAAAATTAATTTATACTATGAAGTGAAGTGAAAGAATATATAAACAGTGGTTCAAAAATGTGTTCGTTTTGTTTTATAAATTAGAAATTCTGCGAAGTGAAGTTTCATAATCTTCATGAAGTTTTGCGGAAACAGCTGCCCAGTTTCATCGCGAACTCAAACGGATAGTTGGACTCAAAAGAGCTTTTAAGAAATGTAACATTTAATAATACCTTACCTTCCTTTGTCGAATACTTTTTAAACAATTATACCGGATTCTTTGATGTTTGTGAAGAGCTGAATATTCTTTTGAAAGTTATATTATAAACAGACGGGATTTCGTAACTTTTTCTTGCTACTATTTTGGTATAAGCGAGGTCCACATTAAGTGAGTAGACAGATTTGTAACTTATGGACGTGCAATATTCTTCAGCATTTTATTTAACAGTACCCTACCCCTCTTTTTTTTTTTAATAGTAAAAATTTATGGACTGAGCAGATTACCCATCTGCTCAGTCCATCAATCAACTATTTCCTATAAAAAGAGCAACACTTCGCAGGGCATGCAAGGAACATCTCTAAGTATCGCCCTGGGTCCATAACTTGAGGCATATTTGTTAAGCCTCATGTGTCCGTAATTACACTGGTAACAACACCTTCAGCAATGCTGCTGGCGGCATAAAGAAGCATGGTGGTACTACTTTCGCAGACGAGCTCGCTCATAAAAAAATCAATAAAAATACGTTGTTGTCCGTTTATATCCTTTCTCCACTTGTACGGAAATGTACAAGTAAGGATGTAATTGAAAATGAACATTGCGGTATCGAAAGGATTATTTCTCATTTACCTTATGAAACTTGGGGATAAAGTATATACACTTTCATATACTCGTATAAATGCAACGTTGGAAAATAAATTTGGAAAATATACATTAGCCATAAATTAGATTCAGTGAAACATTTGGAATGTGACTCGAGTACTCGTGCGAGTCGAGTAGCTGGAAAACGCCACGCGCATAATGTGAACCCGGCTAATATGTGATGTTTAGTTTTACCTACTGATCTCGAATTATCTCGCCGGTACATGTACTCCATTATGAATGAAACGTGGTACCTATTTAAAGAATCTTAGAAAACATGGCTTGTCCGTGATTTTATAAATAGAGTTCGCAATGGATTCCTGGTTCTGGTGCAAACTAACTTCCCACCTTCAATATTTACAATATAACTAATGCTAATCGTATAGTACAACCAACTCAGGCCACATTAATTTTGCATACAAAATAATTCTAAGATCAAATTCGCCAACAAAATTCGTTAGATGCAGTTTCAGACGAAAATCAGATGAGACGACATAATAATTTACACCCCACCAATTAATATGATTTTAATCCTACGCATCTTTAATTTCTAAAGAAATGAAATACCAATATAGACTTACGATACTACCTCAAGTGAGTAATATCGTTAATTGAATTAAAGTTATAATAATAACAGAATATATAGAAAATACGCCTTTTAAATGGTAGCTCAATGGCAAAGGGCCCAAGATGTTGCGCTATTTAATCGCTGTCTTAATATGGGCCTCAGATCCATCCATAAGAAAGTTCAGAGTCACCTAGCGGACGATGGAAAGAGCTATTGTAGCAGTTTCTCTATATCTGATCAAATCAGAAATGAACTAGAGTTACAGATATGTCTCAGTCAACAGATGGACGTTTGGGTCCATCTGTTGACAAGGTGCTGGAATAGCGACCCCGCACCGGTTAACGCAGCGTTCGTCGACCTCCAACGTGGTTGACCCATGACATTATGCGTGTCGCTGGGAGCCGTTGAAGACAAGCGGGCCAGGACAGTAGATTTTTAGAGAGTACTGTGTCCAGCAGTGGACGACAATTTGTTGAATTGATGATTTTTAGGTTTACTTATGCTGTTTTCCAGGAATAAAAAAGAAAACCTTGTAGTAAATTGAGATTACAAATTAGAGATCCTTTTTTTTCTTGTATAATTCTTCAAGTGGTGTACCTACACATAAAGAGTAATAATAATATAATAATAATCCTTCCGTAAAAATTAACATGGTTTAACTACTAGGCAACCATGACTTACAGTTCAGTTATGTACAAATTAACAGCACAGCGTTAGAAAAGCATACCGGGGCAATAAATACATAGCATGTTTATAATTAAGAATGCTTTTGACATTAATAGGGTAATAAAAGCATTTATCAGTTAAACTGGATCAACTAATCTTAACCTACGGCCTCTACCAATATTTAGATTCTGTTTTATTTGGTGGAACGAAATAATTATGTAACTAATGTGATTAAGGCCACAGCTTAGCAATTTTTGGTATTTTTATATTATCAACAAATGCTAAGATGTCATTTCGACTTTTTGAGATAATTTGTCGTAATTATGCACACCATACTTACGATAAATAACGACTAATAACGATAAGTCGATATTTAAAAGAATAAACATTGTTACCTATGCATATTTTCACGACATTTTGAATGCAGAGAACTTGCGTCATGGAGAAAATAGATAGACTTTTTAGTCTGGAATCATAATTCATGTCTTTAGTTCGCGCGGGATTAAAAAAAACTTAAGCAAGTGCGGATGAAGTTTCGGGCAACTGGTGTTTAACATTTTTAATACAGATTCGTATTCAGATGCATAAGCAGAAACACACTGGATTATCAAGTTAAGCTTAGGAAACATAACCACTATATTTCTTAAATCCGTATGCCTTTAATACGAAAATACTGTATAAGTCAAATAAGAATAATACGAAATATCTTGTTTTCATGTTTGTTTGATAGATAGATTTGATGATTTATTTTTAATATATATAAATGTTTATTTTTAATATTATTCCTATCAATGTTTTTGTTGCATAATTTATGGGTCTTTGCTATCATTATTAGAGTTGTGCATTTTTTGTATAGAGAACTGAAAAAAATGAGACTCTTATCTCTTTGTTAGTCATAATTACGACAAATTTGTATAGGAAGTTATCAAAGTTTAGAACAGCAAAAAAAACCGTTAAAAGCTAAACTGCTTAGTAAAAAACCGCGTTAATTAATGCCTCAATTGCGTCTAATTAGTTCCATAACATATCAATTTAAAAAGTTTTTTGCTAAAAAGTTGCAGGAAATAAGATTGAGATACTTATAAATTATTAGATTTAAGATTACACGTTGACAATATCCGACATGGAATCCGTATAATTAGAATATTTCAATGATTATGTCTGATGGCATTTAATGATAGTCTATATCCGATCGGGCTATGTACCTTGTACGCCTATTTTCATCACCGTTTTCATTAGTATGATGACCGTCAGCGCTGGCCTTTGCTCTGAACCAACCATACCTAGCTGGTGTGAGTAAGCTTTTTTTTTATTCCACTAAAAGTTAGCCCTTAGCAATTTCCCTGGTGGTGAATGATGATGCAGTCTAAATTGGTGGCGGGCTAACCAGTTGGTTCATGGTATGTCAATAACATTAAATCTATGCTCCTAATTGTTTTCAACGCAACTACGTACCGGAACACTAAATCGCTTGGCACGATTTAGCGTTACGGTACGTCTTTGTAACAACGGAAATTGTTTCTGCAAGCTGGGCACTATAATATCTCCGGCGTAGATGGAAAATCTCTCTGGACAGTAACCACCGCAGCTGAAATCGGTTAAGGAAACTGCGTACTATTACACGTGTATTAGTTACGTGTAACGTGCCCTTTCCTTTCTTTTATATTTGTGGAAATAAATGGTTAACGTTATTATTAAACTTGTCTGTATAAGTTATGTTATAAGTTGTAAGTTTCGGTTGCAAAAAGTAAATTTATTTCGGTGATCGGTTTACGTGTCGAATTCGCAAACGTGTTCCTGAGAGAGACCACTACTGACATTTGCACTTGATGTATCAATTAATATGCATTATTAACAGCCGATTGGGTACCATGATAGCCGTGTGGATATGCAGCCGACGGGAAGAACGCGAGCACAGGTTCTAATCCACGCTCGTGTTGGTATTGTGGATCAACTTTTATTATTAAAATATCCATTTTGGTATTTATAAGATCTTAAGTAAAACTTACTTTCCACGACTTCGTCTACGTAGATTTTTGTATGAGGTACCTACTGATATTGTGCTAAATAGGCTAAAATAATTATAATTAATATTGTACCTATCCCTTTTCATATTCATGTTCTGATTTAATCTTTCACATGCATTTTGCCAGATTTGCATTTGCAAACAAATGAAAAATATAAGGAGACGACAGTGCTCCCTGTCCTACCCAATCATTAATTACTGCTGCCCTGATTTACAGATAGGTAAAATCTGCCTTTCAAATTTTCGACACCTACAATACTTTTGTTGAAAAAAGTTTTTTTTTTTGACAATGAGTACTTCTTCAGCGTGCTAATTAGCTCAAAACCGCTAAATAACTTGGTGAATTACTGATATTCTTGAACATTTCAAACTGTTCCTTAAAGAAATTACGAGCTAAGCTCATCAATAGCATCATTCACGTTCAATTTATTAACAGCTGATCGATTGTCAAACTCGGCTCACCGTCGGCACTCCGCGCAGGTGTAAGCGATTGTTTGTTTAACACAATTAGTTTCACGCGCGGTACTCGTATCATCTATTATTAGACACAAAACTTCACAGCCGCCTTCTCCCTGTCCATCACCCGTTCGAAATTGATCTGCTCCGTTTTGCTGCACAAATTTGTACCTTATTAAACTGATCGCACATTGGAACATACTAAACCTGTGTAATAAGTGCAGACAAGATCAGTTTTCCCTCATATTCACTGCTGTCTCAATGCTCCCTGCACACTTCTAATCTCATATCCTCAGGAGCATGGAGTTTCGATCCATACTCATACGATCCTACGGCTCTTTGACCATCCCTATGCAACCTCTGGGATCTATTGAATCGTTGTTGCGTGAAAGAGGACGAATTAAGTTTGTTTAATTTTAAAGTACCTATACCTAGTAAAAAATTAAAGCTATATCAAAAAATATACTAGGTACGGCGATACAGTTATGGTACTGCCGTTCTCGAATTTCGAAGAAATTCAGCATGTTCAATATGCACCGAAATAAGTAAAAACTGTTGCAAGATTTACAGCACAACGCTGTATGCCAACTAAAATGGCGTGCCATTAACATTAACCACATTTTTAGTAATGAAAAGTACGTTGCGCTGCAGCTATTATAACGTAAAGGATTCTCCTGATCGGTGTTATAGCTAGCAAAGGATGGCATTAAATGAATTTTAATAGGACACTGAGTTGACAGTCATCACGACAAATCCATTGAGTGTCCGGTGCATACAAATGTGCGACTACTTTTGAACAGCTGTTTATAAGTGTCTATAAAAATTACGAACACCAGCGTTATTTAGATTAAACAATTATAATATTTGGATTATGGCATAAGTTCAGATAATTCAGACTTAGCTTTTTGATGTTCCTTTCATTAGATCTTGTGAGTTTTATAAACCGTTATAAACATTAACGTCAGTATGAATCGGTTTTGTCAGTAAAAAATCTAATCCTGCGCCGTAAACGTTCTCACTTTTCATTTGAGATGAGAAGCTCATTGAGGTTAGAAGTATTTGCGCTGGTTAATTATTTTTATTATTAGGACTTGTTTAAAAAATTGTTACTTACTTTATTGGAATAATAATGTTCCCAATTCTGATGTACAGTTATAAATTTAAATTGCATTAACAGGTCCTATTATAGCGCTGCTATTCGTTTCTATGAAAAACATTTTGAAAAGGACAGCGCTAATTTTAGACCTATCAATATTGATTTATACGTAGAACAGAATTGGCACCATTATCAATCACATTTTAACTGGACAATAAGTTTTGTTTGAGCACATTTAATCAACTAACATTAAAACATTTGATAATAAAGGAATTATTAATGAAAAATAAATATCATCGATAACCAATCTCCATAAATAAAAATCACATAACACAAAACATTAATTAATGCCGTATAGAGAAAACAACGCTGACACGATTTTAATTATACCCAAAACTAGATCGAGGACCGAACGGGTTCTCATTAACCGCTTATCGTATTAGTTCGCCCACGCGTGTGGTCACTGTATCCCCCACCTCAGTTTCTAATCACGAAGCCTAATCCGCTAAATATTAGCCAAAATAGCGCGAAAATCGTTTTGCGGTGCGCGTGCGCCGGGGTGGGCTGTGGTGAACGTCAGTCGACGTCGCGATCTCCCGCCGACAGGGATCTTACACGCACGGCCGCGAAATTCGGAGCTTAATCGAAAAACGAACGAAAACCGCTCCCAGCTCCGAAAGAAATACCGGAAAAAAAAATTGTAACCTTACACATGAGGTCATAGGTCACGCATGTTAGGTTGCTGGAATAGGCAGTGATGTCCGCAGAGCGATGCGGCCTGTGCTCATAGCCGCGTGCTTGCTGCTCCTTGCGCCTATCACCGATTCTTGGTGGTGAGTGTATTATGTCTTTAGTTGCCTATACTATATGTATGTCAATGAAAGCAAAAGCTGTGACGACATTGAGGTTAGTTTGATGAACGACAAGAGTTGAACGAAATCTTTGTTTTTTAAGTGAGCTTTTTAAGTGTACGTTTTCATAAGTGAAAACTCATGCATTAAAAATTATTTATTTTCGAAATAATTCAACATTCTTAACTTAGCTTCTTGATCTATATAATGAATATTTACAAAGAATTCACTGCGTTCTATTGTTTTCATTTCATCGAAAGAAAGAGAATAAATAACTTATATGGTAGTAAAACAATAATAGCAACTAGTTGTAATTACTAGATTTTGGGCAAGTTAAAATATATATATTTAGTTGGGTTTCTAGAGTATTTAGAGGAGGGTAAGTGTTAACAGATTTATTTTTTAATAATTACAAAAAAAAACATAATGTTGAAATTTCACTAACTTAGGTAAGTTATAATGTTATAATTACACTAACTTTACCTTTTAAATTGTTTCCATGTGTTTTGTCCATGTTACAACTTTGACCAACATGATCTTTTGTTATGCCGGGTATGAAACGACAACACAATTAAAAAAAATATAACTTTTTTTTGTTATGAATTTGACAAGAAAAATAGTTTTTTTTTATAATAAAAGTTAGTAAATTCAGATTTTTGCGCACACTCGACCGTGTAAAGGATTTTTTCTAACGATTATTTATTCTCACCTTTTATATTCAGTGGAAGAAGAACATAAAATAATTAGACAGTTTATTAAAAACCTCCCTTCGTTGTACTTTGTGCCTGGTACTGTCTAATTTTAAAGTATAGATCAAAAATAATAAATCTCAGTTTAAACGAAGCTAATCGTAGATTTTGACACTGGATCATCAATTCTCACGCATTTATTTTAAGCACCCAAACAAAATGTCAGGAGGTAATGAAACAATGAGCGCAGTGCACAATGTAGGTGCGTTCATCACCCAATGAAAACTGCGAACTATATTTTAATAAAGTTCCAATAATATGTATTGTGGGTAAGACATCATCCTTCTCTTTGGGGCAGATTGAGTTCCATTCCCGGCACGTACGTCTAACTGTTCAGAGATAATATTTGCTTTTTTTTATTTAAGCAATTAATAATAACTTGCTTGGCAGTAAAACAAAACATCGTGAGGAAACCTGCACACCTGGGAGTTCTCCATAATGTTCTCAAAGACGTGTCGAGTCTACCAATCCTCACTTGACCAGTGTGGTGGACCACGATACAAGCCCTTGTCATTACGAGAGGACACCCATGCCCGTTAAGTGGCCCAGTAATGAGTTTAAAGAAGATGCTGATGAGTAAGGGATTTGAGCTGACTGATATTATGACTTACATTATGACGGTGGTGATGGCAGGGAAGTACGCTTTCCCGACGCTTTACCTTTCCTATTTGCTCTAGGGCCTGCTATGTCGCCGAAGGGCTATGAGGTCAGTATGCTGTCATGTATGGCAAACTTAAACCTTGTAGAAGCTTGCCGCGTTTAACTCTCAGACTTACCTCAACGGTACGTAGTGAAGCTAAAAAGAGCTTGCGATGGCCTATCATAGAGTCAATTCCCTGAGGATGGTAGAGCTAATTATTCCGTTATGGTTGTTTAACTTTTACTCTAGTAAAAGGGCAGATGATGCAATGCGTTATATGTTAGTATCTGAGTGCGTATCTACATGTTTAGCTACCAAGCAAGTTTGTTCAATTCAAAGAAAATACGCATGAACCAATATCGGTGGCAACCAGCTTATGCCCCTATATATAAGCCTTATACTCAATATGTGAGATACGCTCTATATCATATAAATGTTAACCTATTCATTATTACCCGGTTACTCTCCCAACGGGACGGTTCACTAAGCTGGGTAGACAGGGTGGAGATAAAGACTACCCATTAACCATCATCCCCACTTATATTTCCTTAGTCGCCTCGTACGACATCCGCAGGAAACGAGGAGGCGAACTGCTTTGAGAACATTAAGGAAAACTCGCATGTGTACAGGTTTCATCATGATGTTTTCCTTCACGGTTGAATCTAGTGATATTTAATTGCTATAATCAAAAACTCACTTAAATCGAGGGGATCGAACGCGGTGTCCCCAAAATGAGTGTGAACCACTAAGCTATCACCGCTCAAGCAAATATAATTTTAATATTACGAGCTTTCGATTTAGGTGTTGGTATTGCTATCTATGCGATTTATCTAACTAAGTAGAAGTTCAAGAACAATAATAATACAATAACAGTATATCTGGTTTACCTTCTAATAACTTGTGTATTGAGTTCGGCTGGCTCAAAGTCAAAGTCCAAGACAAATATTTTTTTATTCAAATAGGCACATAGATGACACTTTTGATGCGTACATTATATGTAAAATATGACAAAATTTGTCAACTTAAAACTAAAGCTACTCGTGCGAGGGTTCCAAACGCGCCCTGGTCTAAGAAAAAGCAACAGCCACAGCCAACTTAGCCGGTTGTTTTGTTATCACCATCTCACATTGTCATTTAAAACTAACAATTTACCTATAGGTAAAAATGTTCAAGATATGTATATGTAGAAAACTCGAGGGTAATTTCTAATATAATGTTTATACTTCAATTTTAAGGATGTTGATATACACGCCCGCTTTTAGGTATCACGTCTGTCTATTATCCGTTTGTCTGCACTCGGTTATTAATAAACATCATTTGTAATACTCTATCAACTGCGCTATCATACTATGACGGATTAGAAATTAAATATGCCTTAGTTAGCTGGAAAACTGTAATAGGATTAACCTAAACGTATGATTTGTAACATTTTTATAAATCCAGGCCAACAAATCTATACTTTCCATTCTTATGTTCAAACGAAAGTATGTCTATTGGTTGGTTTGTTTGTAACCTTTGTTTGAGTCTACCACCGCGTAGTTCTTCAGGAAATTTCGCTTGCATTCTTAATGTAGACAAAAGATACTTTTATTCTGGAAAGGCTCTAGGGAACCCTTCCAGTGGAATTAATAACATTTAACGACTTCACCGATCTGGGATGTTATTTCACATAGATTTCTTTTTTTTTTCATTTTAAAAGCTGTAGCTTTTAAAATTTACTTTTATTTCACTTTTATTTTTATTTGAATGCGCTACTTTGTGGATCAACAATGAACTTAATTTGCTGTAAACTTGGTGAAACTCGGGAAAATTTTTGCAAAGTCAAGGTCATCTTCTTGATTAGGAGTGGAAGATTCGTGGAGAACGTACCTATAATATTTCAGATGATTTTCAGAGCTTAACAAACATACACCCAAAAAAATCTTTTTTTTGTAATTTTACAAGTATTATTAGTTTTAGTATATTAGTATAGTACAGATTAAACTTAATGTCTTATGAATAAAAAAAAAGTTAAACCATGAACTTACCGATTTAGTAATTATTACGAGATTTATAACTGGGAAGTGCAATAAAGGCGATTCTGCACGGACTACGTATATGAACAGCGGCGGTGCCAAATGTAGGACGCTCGTCTTTTATTGTTCGGATTTGATTTAATGGTGGTCGCATATTGGTCGGTTCGCATTAATTATGTCGCTTATACGAGTTATATGCCACGGTTATGATTGATTCGAAGCAACCCACTGACTTGATTAGCTCTTGGAATTATCTACTTATATTTAAATATTTTGGGTCGTGACCCGAACAAGTACAAATAAAAAAATACGAATAATTCTGAGCGTCGAAATAATTGTTTCATCTTATTCTAATCAAAACAATCAGCTCTCTATAAGAACTTAGTTCTTAATTGTTTACAAAATTACAAAATTTATTGCTACGATAAGGCTTCATCAATAGTCTATGACAGTCAACAGCCTTAATGCCTTCCCCAACGTAAAGGACATATCATACACCATTCTGGGCAGACGGGTTGGCGATGAAGAAGATGCAGAAGATTATAATAGTAGCAAAGAGGACGTTGCTATGCACCGTTATATTCCCTTACTCGTCTTGTGTATTTTGATTTGCCGTCACTACACGGCACAATAAGGCTTAAACTCTTATTACAGTCTCATAGCCCGGTTTCCACCAAGGCATCGACAGCGTAGTAGGAACTTATCTCAGTCCAACCATCCTATCATTTTCAACACCAACGCAAGGTCCGTGTCTAAGTTTCCCTTAGTTGGAATTTCCCTCAAATTCTTGCGAAGTCTAGGGTTCAACCTTTAACTTGGTGCATCCTCCTCCTAATGTCCCACTGCTGGGTACCGGAATTTTAAAGAACTGAGGTCTTTAGAGTATAGACCCCCCACGCTGCCATATGTGTAATGAGTACATAGTGAGTCAAGTCGGCTTCCCGAATGGATGCGGTGTGGGAAGTGCGGCGTTCCACTTCTACCCGCAACGTCTGTGGTCGGCCAGCTTGATTTTGGTTGCGCCCTGGCACTCTCAATGAGTATACAAAGAAGTTGACTCATTAAGTTACTATTATCACATTCGACGCTGTTCTAAAAAGGGGATTCTCTTAATATTTCTCTTTGTAGTGTCTATTGTCCTCCGATATGGTACTCGGAGACCTATTTTTATTGTTTTTTTTTATGTTTGTTTATAATTTCCCTTTTTTTTTAAGTAAGACCAATTTGAAACAATACAATAATAAAAATTAAACATTTTTAATACGGTTAGAATTTATACAGGATCATAAAAACATAAAAATGATTGTTCAAAAATCGCCATCAACATTCAAGTCAATCTGCATGAGTATGAAAAAATTACTCACAAGGCCCTTTTACACTATTATTATTTATAATCGATGTTTTATCCGCTTATAAATTGGTGATCCCTCACATAAATCAGCGCGCATGAAATTCAATAAAGTCATATCGGACGTGCACCGCCGGGGCGAACGGGTTAATTTGCAATTAATCAAGGGCCTTAATTTAGAGGCCGGGGATAAAAGTTGAGGCGTTCCGCGTTCATCACAGTGTAGCCTTTTATTCATGTAGGTACTAGCTGGTACTTGTAGCTTTGTTCATAACTAAATTTCAATTTTTATATATATAATATAATATATATGTACATATATATTTTAATAATATCTACCTGTTCCCGTACCAAAAATAAGCAGGTACTTAATAATAATCACCTGTATCTTCACAAAAGGTATTCAGAAAAAAAGAAGTATTCACTTCCAAAACAATAACAATAAAATTTAAATTTTCTAAATTAAACATTTTAATTTGAACTTAGAAATTTTTACATATGTACGTTTCGTAGCCAGTTTTACTTGTAATAGCTCTTTTTGTGATTTGAAGTTTATTATCAGTAACTATTAGTACAATAACATAAATTACAAACATTTCATCAAACTGTAGAACTAGAACTGATCATCAAACTGTTCTACAGTTTGATGATCAGTTCTATTATAATATAAAGTAGTAATAATTTATACGTTATTATAACAATTTCGATTATAAATACAAGTAAGGTTTTATATATATTAATGAAGGAGCTGCAAATTATTATTTTACTAGCATTTACAGCTCTTCAGCCTCTTTTTTAGGACCATTTTTGAAGAGTTACTGTCTACTGAGTTTTAAGGACACTAATGCAGAAACATTTTTGTTCCTAAACTCAGCAGGAAGGTCATAATGTATAACTCAAATCCATATTGGATTTGATTTTTAAACATTCTTCATTGGTGCTATGCTCCTATTGGTCTTAGCGTTGCGTTTATATAAGCCTAACTCGATAGATGGGTTATCAAACACTGAAAGAATTTTTCAAATCGGACTAGACTAGTTGCTGAGATTTGCGCGTTCAAGCAAGCAAACGACCAAACTCTTCCAGCTTTATAAATTAAGTATAAGATTAAAAGATTATTTTAGGAATTTTGTACCTATGGACTCAACCATTACGATGTTTAAACCGAGCAAACAGACCGATGAAAAAACCTTTGGGTATTCTTTTTGGGTAACAAAAATAACAATTTGAGCGTTAGTTAAGGCTTCGTGTACGTCACGTGACAGCAAATTTCGCTAATGGTTACAAAGTATGATGGAAAGGAATTACTTAATTCCTGAGAGATTGGCTTTGACAGATTGATTAATAGCTCCCGATGACGGATGGGGCATTATGAGCTTTTTTTACAATTCGGATTCGCTAATGAAATCAACAGCTACTCGCTAATGACTAATAATTTAGCTTATTATTATATTACGAAAGTTTACCCGCGACTTCGTCGGCTTATAATTTCCAAAGCTCGTTTCCGATTAGCATTTTATATAACTCTTGGGCTTTTAACTCTGAAGATGGCTGTACGGTTATAAACCTTTGCCTTTTCCCTATGGAAAAGAATAAATAAATAAACCATTCAATCATATATATAACAAAAACAAAATTCAAATTTTTTTAATTCATGTAAGCCTGTCACAGGCACTTATGAAGCGTTCGTACATATATGTTTACATAATTGTAAGGTGATGGTGATAACTTCGTTAACCAATTTAAACCTAAAGCTACGAGGGTTCCAAACGCGCCCTGGTCTCAGAAGAGCCCACAACAAACTTAGCCGGGTAATTTTTTTTTTGTTATCACCATCTCACAGTAAATTTATATTAAGCTATGAAGCTAGAGCAATTCACACTCAAGCTTTTTTATCGTTTAAGTAATCCTTAATATAATAATAATAGTAATAAATGCTCTTAATTCAGGCCAAATAACCGTATGACAAAAATGACAAAAATTAAAACAAAAATACAAAAATTATAACAAAATAGGAAACATACTTCAAATTCAAAATTCATTTATTTTAAGTAGGCCTAACATAAGCACTTTTGGAACGACACGTATGTCTCTTTGTAGTGACTCTACCACCGGGTCGGAAGGCAAATGCTCATTCCCCCCAACATTACCCACTATTATCCTCATTACCGGCCCACTACAGGGCACGGGTCTTCTCTCAGAATAAGAAGGGTTTACCACGTTAGCCAAGTGCTGATTGGTGAACTTCACATGCCCTTGATCACGTTGTGGGCAACTTGAACGTTCTCCATAACGTTCTCAAAGTCGGGTGAAGTCTCAGGCATACAGGATTCCTCACCATGTTTTCCATCATGATCGTCACCAACCAATAAATCATAAGTCCCACTCTGGGCAAGAGGTGTTGACTCTCACAGGAGAGAGAGTTTCAAACCCACCACGTTACTCGAATCTCGGTTGGTGACATTCATTAATCACATTGCAGTGCGAAACTACGACCGAGTAAATTTTCGGTATAAAAGTAGCTCTAAAAGCAAAGACCCACAACCCTGCTCCATTGTGGCTTGGTGGGCTTTAACGATTATTGGCACATGTATGTTATAATAACCGTGACCGACGACTTATCGTGTTGACCGAGGCACAACGTCAATTCGTTAACTCCGGGATGGTAGAAATAATTTTTCTACTGAAAAACCCCATTTCAATTTTTAGTCCATCCCGGAAATCTGACTGCTGACCAAGACTGCGTGTCCGAACTTGAATATGCTAACATACAGCGAGGCAGGAAAAGGATCATATTATTGTTTAGCAATTTTGTTTCCAAAATTTTTCAACTGAAAAAACCCCACTAAAATTTTTGGTCAAACCCTGAAATTGAACACAAGGCTGTGTTCCGAACCTTAACATGCTAACATACAATGAGGGAGCAAAAGGATCATATATAGCAATTTTGTTTCCAAAATTTTTCAACTGAAAAACCCCACTAAAATTTTTGATCCAACCCGAAAATCGAACCAAAGACTCCGAGTTCCGAGCTTGAACATGCTAACATACAACGATGCAGTTAAAAGGATCATATTATTAGTTAGCAATTTCACAACATATTCTTGCTGGTATATAACTGCATATAACTTGCGGCAACATAGTTTTGCCCACATAAAAGTAAAACCATTCGGATGCCCAAATCTGTGTGGCGCGGATACGATCGCAGTCATGAAAAGTGGGTAGTTTAACACGAATGTCACGTTTCACGAAATATCTGGAGCATCAGTGGCAATTAGATTAAATCCAAGGCTTCCGATGAGCCGTGCGATAAAGACGCAGTATGCTCTTGTTTTATATTCACCTTTTTATTAATATGAAGAAGTTTAACACTTACTTGACGCCCGATTGGCGCAGTGGCGGGTTGCTGCTTTTTAAGTCCAAGGCGGTGTTCCAGTTCGATTCCCAAAACTGGAAAAATGTTTGTGTGATGAACAAAAAATTAATTTATGTTTGCGTGTTTATTTGAATATTAAATGAAATGAAGTGTATTTATTTGTATAAATATGTGATAAAATGTTCTTAACAAAATAACAATTCGCAAAATATCCAGTCAGGCAACCCCAACATAAATTATTTGGTCAATTATGTATAAACAATCTAGTGGCTTAAATTGCAGAAATTCATTAATTGAATAAAATACAATAGCTACATTTTCAATGTACTTATTCTTAAATTTTTATTGCTATTGATTTTGGGATTGCATTGAATATTTATTTATTTATTTAATTATTTATTAGCTTTTCAAGGGAAACAAACAGTATTATTACACATAAAAGTAATGCCGTATTTTTGTATCACATAAACCAATGAAGTTTCCTCAACTTGGTTATACATATAATACAGTATATAGTGCAGCAAGATTCAATCCCATTTCCCTACTCTCTGTTTCTACCAGTTGCATCCGATTATTTGCTTTAGCTCCTAAACAATTGTAATTTGAATTAATATTAAGTATTGAATTAATTAATTATTTATCATCATCATCCTTATCTTCAACCTATTGACGGCCCGACAGGGTCACGGGTCTCCCACAATGGTGGACTTCACACGCCTTTGAGAACATTAGGGAGAATTCTCAGGCATGCTGTTATCCTTCACCGTTGAAGCTAGCACCTAACTCAAGTAGTAAAAGTTAGTGGCGTTTTGGGATTCGAACTCGGCCCTCCGAAAGTGAAGCCGAAGTCCTAACCGAGAAGCGCTTCGTATGAATTATAATAACTAGAAGTTTATCGCATTAGTCCTATAAAAGCGTATAATAATTACCGCTATCCGCAAACTACAACACGAAAATAAGATGCAATAAAAAAAGTGAAATCTACACTCAAAAATGAAGAGATTAGTCTAAATGTCGAATGATACAAGCATCAGCGATATTTCAATTCGGTTGATGTAATACGCTTAATCATTTAACCAATCAAGCCTTTCATTTAAATCATTGACTATAAAAGTTGATCTCAGACGACGTGGGTGTGGCCGATGTGTGTACACACTGCGTGACTTGGATACGTCACGATACTTGACACTTTGTCACGATGCTGATATGAGTTATGACACACCATCTTTATTGTGCGGAAGGATTAGGGTTAGTTCAGCAAGCATATCCGTGTCTGCGTTTTGCGGGCTATTAAAGCCATGCATTTTTTATTCCACTACAGGTTACTACAACGACGACCTCCCCGGCGCAACGGTGAGCGCTGTGCATTTAAGCAGGGGGTCCCGGGGTCGAATCCAGGGGCAATTGGGAATTTAAATTTCTGATTTTGTCTCTGGTCTGGTCTGGTGCCGCTGAGTGATTTAGTGTTCCGGTGTGATGTCTGCCATACTGCCTAACAGGTTAGCCCGCTACCATTTTAGATCGCATCATCTTAGATTGGTCAAGGGCTAACTTGTAAAGGAATAAATAAATAAATACTACAAGTTCATTTCATTCTCATCTGTTAAGGTACTGACAGATGATGCAGTCTAAAATGGTAACGGGCTAAACTGTTCGGGGTATGGGGAGATATATTAAACCAATACCCCGAATCGGTTTCTATTCGACATCATGCCGGAACGATAAATTGCATAGCGGCATGTCTTTGTTTATCTATCAGGATCATTAAGAGAGTTCTCTATATTATTCTCAAAGGCGTGTAGAGACCACCAATCCGCACTGGGTCAGCGTGGTGGACTACGGCCTATATTCTCATTCTCATTCTGAGAAGATACCCGTACCTTGTAATGGGTTGATGATGAGGGGAGACTTCTAAATTAGCGTGGGATTTAGAGCATAGACGCACGCTAGTCCAATTCGAGTGCACTGGATTTTTTTTTAACAGGCTAACAATTTACGGCCCTACCCGTGAATTGAGTCCGAGAATGAAGCAGTTGATATATTCAAACAGGTATCTGTGTTTACATAAACCGTGTTATGGAAAATTGGCATAAGTTTTCTCAGTTATGGAATTTCAGTTTTAAATAAAATAAAATCATTTTATTTCAGGTCGGGGACCCATATACAAAATTTAACACTAAATAAATATAAAAGACAGAGTTTTGGCAGGTTATTTGGTGTTTTTTATTAATAATTAATTATGAATGCTGGTATTAAATCCAATTTAATAAAAATATAAATAACGATTTGTGATGACTCTTAAAATGCATCAAACATGGCACAAAAATAAATTTCAAATTCTAACGTTGCCTTGCCACAATTTCAAATCTCACAATGCTTCGCACATTGTAGGTTCCGCCAATCAGAATATTGAAATATGACGTGTATCGTCATCTTGAATGAAGATCATATCCTGTTTCACATAGACACATAATATGTACGTGCCTCAATTCGATTCCGTTCGCCCACGATTTGATATAAAGCTAAAACATCGATTACCTAATTAATTACCTTTTTATTTTAATGTACCCGGTGTAATAGCGGATCTGACATACGCGGCAACACTTCGAGTTTAACAGAAAAGTATCTAGAAATAACTAGCTGCTACCCGCGACTTCGTCCGCGCTCATTTTCGGGTTTTTAAAAATATCATAAAAAACAAAAATAAAATATTTTGACCAAAAAATAAATAAAAAGTTTTTGGACCGCCCATCCTTGTAACTTGATATGAAAAAACGTTTACGTCATATTCTCTGAAATCCACAAAAAAAATTCCAGCCGATTCGGAGGAGTCTCGTTAACAAGAGAATTTTATATATTAGAAAATAAGACGTCTTTACCCATAATGTCGTGAGCCGTTCGAGACCTCACTGGCCTCCCTCAGTAGCTTTCTGTGTGGGAGGTCCCAGATTCGATTCACGGCAGAGGAAATTTGGAATTTTAATTTTAATTATAATGTCTGAAGCTTTTTTTGAAGATATACCTATCGATACCTTTTGGCGCGTTAGGGAAAAATGGTGAAAGTAAATTTATACGACGCGCGCGCACTCCGTCACAAAAAACCGACACCTTGAATTTAGCTATAGTCAACATTTTAGTTCTTCTAAAAAAGTTTTGACAGTTGACTTTTAATCATTCAAACAATCCCTTTTTTTATTGTTAGTGTCGTTTTTTCTACAAACGTAGAATAAGGCGAAAGATAAAATTTTTTAAAAGATTTTTATCTTGGTACGCCAAAGAAGTATAACGCAACGTAACGTGCGTACACACACATTTTTTTTTATTTTACTCCAAGTTAGCCCTCGACTGCAATCTCATCTGGTAGTAAGTGAAGATGGTAACGGGTTAACTTGTTAGGTGTAATGCAGTTATATTAAACAAAATCTGTTTCTACACGACATCGTACCAGAACGCTAAATATCTTAGCCAGCGATTTTTTGTGTGGTGGGAGACTTTGGTAGTAGCTAGTTACCACCATACTGCGAAAGACGTTGTGCCGCGATTTAGCGTTTCGGTACGATGTCGCATAGAAACCGGTTTGAGCTACGTTACTAGCATAACTTACCATGTGAGAGTGCGTGTGAGTGAGAGTTAAGAGTTAACTTGTGAAATAAAGAAATAGAATTGGACTAGAACTATCGTAGTGTAGGATAATAATGTAACGTAAGGTGGCCCACAATGCAGCTGCAAGCCAATTTCAAACTTATAGCCATGCGATTAAAGTTGCGTTTAAAATAATCAGTGTTGAAAAAACTAAATTTGTATTAAGTATTGTTAAGTGTCATTTATTATAATGTTTTTGCTCACTGAACACTCGTTTTTCTTCTTTTTTTATTCCACTATAAGTTAGCACTGGACAGCAATCTCACGTTTTTGTATGTGTTGTCGCAGTCTAAGATTGTAGCGGGCCAACCTGTAAGGGAGTACCTATGGTAATCATACCCCTAATTGGGTTTTACGCGACATCACACCGATACACTAAATCGCTAAGCAATCGCAGTAAAGCGACAGGGGTAAATCTTGCAATCACTGCTGTCAAACGTCACTTTTGTTTATTTATTTTTTGGAAAAGTGACGCCTGTCGCATTGTTGTCGCGTGATACGTAATCAGCCTGCCGGTCTCCTCCCACAATGAGAAGAAGTTAAGGCCCAGTGGTCCACCACGCTGGTCCAGTGTGGAATGGACTTCAAACACGTGAACGTGACGGCAGATCAGAATACAGTTGTCACCGACCCTCTTCCCGAGGGTGACGTACGAGGTGACTAAAGGAATATAATTGAGAACGGGCAGGGTTATGTGCTACTCTACTGCTGTAGCGATTATGGGCTAACCCACCGGTTAGAGCAGGCCTCTGTCGCAGCAGTGGATTGTAATAAAAAAAATATATATACTACGACAATGCACACATCGCCATCTAGCCCCAAAGAAAGCGTAGCTTGTGTTATGGGTACTAAGTTAGCTGATGAATATTTTTATGAATATAATACACATAAATACTTATAATATACAGATAAACACCCAGACACTCAAAAACATTCAAGTTCATCACACAAACATTTTCCCATTGTGGGAATCGGACCCACGGCTTTGGACTCAGAAAGCAGTAGCTGCCCAGTGCGCCAGCCGGATTAATAGGTTTATGCTGAACCGTTGCTGCGTGAAATATGAGGAATCGTACTTAAATTTTAATTATTAAGATTAAGTACAATAAGGACATCACCGACCTGTGATAATAAGTATTAAAAAAGGCAACAACTTGTAGAAGAATTGTGAAAATTTATTTCCCAGCTAGAATCTATTTATTAAAATATTTCAATAAAAAGCCCATTAACAAATTGATATTACTCAATTTCCCTAAAATACTCGTATAGAAGTGAAGCTTTAAAAATATATAAGGCGCCTACATTCGAATAATCACAAATTTAAACAATATTATTTGAATAATTCCGTCATTTCCATTATATCGGACAAATCTCCTTAATGAGTGGTCTTGAAACAGCATCTAAAGAGATTTATGGGGTAATTAATTTATTTATTCTACATTAACAACCATCCGATCTATTAAGGCGACAGTGTTTGGTAACATTTTTAAAATTTTATTGCATACGTTTAAGTTATGAGATTTTACTGTCAGTTTACGCACACCGAGTGATTCTCCAACTTAGAATGTCACTTTTTTATTCTTTATTGCTTTTATAAGTGAATATAAATAGACAAATGTTGGGAAAAAACACTATTTTTAACACTCATGATGTTTTTAAATCTCTTTTTATTATTTAAACTAATTAAAAAATTGTTTAAAAAAGTTCTGTCTTGGTCGTCCGTGTGTCTGTATGTTAGGATCCCGTATCTTGTGGTCACAATAACGAGCGAAATACTTCACTTATCGAGTTGGTTTTTTTATAGGCTTGTATTTTAAGGAATAGAAGCCTATTATTTTTCACGGTATAATTAGATGTAGATTAATTATTATTTACAAATAATCTCAATTTTATTGTAATGAATGAAATTATGAGGCGTGTATGATAACTTTTGGATTTTCTAACTATTTATAACTTCATTTGAGAATAGGATGTATATAAACGGTGGCATTTCCAAAAAGTATCAACTAAAGAGGTATTCGTGTTCACAAATATTTTTCTGTATATATTAGTCTGTAATTAATTGAAGATAGGTAAATAATTTTTTGTAGCGGTTATAGCCCAATTGTTAGGGTTTCGGACTCTCCTTCGCGGGGACCAAGTTTGATCTATTAAAATAACTATGAAGGAAAACTTCTTGAGGAAACCTGCATGCATGAGAGATCTTCATAATGATCTCAAAGGTATGCAAAGTCTATCAATCCACTCTAGGCCACCGTGGTGGACTACTGCCTGAATATTTAATATTTAAATAATATAGGTGGTACTGTATGTAACCTACTCAACTAAGTTTTTTGAGGGGGCATGGATTTAGTCTCAAATGAAATAACAACTTTCTTAGCGGTGCACGTGTTTATTTTCTTTACTTATTTAAGATCTTGTTAGTACGGCAGGGCCACTTACACTACATGATTTGTGGATAACTATAAGACATAAAACATTATAAATAACATGATATTAATATAGTAGAAATGATACAGACCATTAGATAGACAAGGCCAGACATCTCTATAAGCGTCTTCAGATTAATTTTAATAATTAAAAAACAATTTTTAGGTGTCCCAACAAACTATTTAACGTTCTTGTCGGATTTTTTATTCAGATTCGTTACGTAATAAAGTCATAAACCCATGTACATAATATATATATGTGGTACCGGCAGGAACGTGAAACATAAAATTTCGTAACATGGACCATTGAATAACTTATAATTAAATCCAGTTTTGACGATCAAAAGTAAGGTTTTGTCTTAATACGTTTTTCATGTTTTTGATTGGTCGATGCAATATTTAAGCACTAGTGAAATAGCATCGTCTTCATATATATATATATATATATATATATATATGCATATTATATAGCACACTGCATTTCACACAACAGTCGGTAAAATCCACGAGTGCCGCTTTTTTCCGGACAAGAAGTATCCTTTGTTCGACTCCAGGATGCGAACTATCTCTATTTAAAATTTCGCCAAGATCAGGTTCAGCAGCTCAATCGTATATAAGTTAAAAAGCCTTTTTATTAATTCCATCGGATCTTTTCCCGATTATAAAATGTCTCCAGTTTTCATCTCCAGGATGCAAGTATAAATAAATTAATAAATATACTACAACAATAGACACATCGCCATCTAGCCCCAAAATAAGATAGCTGATTAATACTTATATGAATATAATACACACAAATACTTATAATATACAGATAAACACCCAGAAACTGAAAAACATTCAGTTTCATCAGGCAAACATTTTTCCAGTTGTGGGAATCGAGCACACGGCTTTGGACGCAGAAAGCAGGGTCGCTGCCCACTGTGCCAATCGGCTGTCCGGAGTATGTGTGTCGAATTTAATCTAGATCGAACTTAGGTAACAAACTATCAAATACACAGTTTCGCTTTTATAATATGCATTAGTATTATATCAGTACTGATGCTGGAAAAGAAGCTGCCGTATTTCATACCCCCGGCGTCTGCTCTGTAGAATCTGCCTTCAGAACTGATGGTGGAGTCACTACAAACGAACAGTCTAGACGTTTCAAAAGTACCTATTGAGAATTTTGAATTAGAACTTTACATCGCCGAAAGTATATACTCGTAACGATAAAGCGATATTTTCAACATGTACAATACATTTTATTTCTTGTTACTCTGCTCGAATGTATGACCACCCCCGCGTCGCCAGTCGTGAGACCATGCGTGTACACACACCAGGACACGTCCCTCCTCATTGGGATGACAATGAATGACTATGTTTGCGGACACCGGGCGAGGCGCTAACTCGCGACTTCGACACGATTAGCGACCACATGACGACTTAACTGTAAACATCATTACCATTACCATCCCACCGAGATATTTTACAGCTTATCCACGCAATAAACAACTCTATCGCGATGACAATAAAGTTGTATACGTGTATGAGAATAACATTGTCCAGCGCGATTGTCAACAGCCTACAATCGTCAGACTAGATAGTTTTGTCACTGTACAACAGCAAACACTTTTAAAATATTATGCGCCGATGAGCAATGTTGTCGTAAGGTTTTAGTGGTCGCATCATA
The DNA here is from genome assembly GCF_905163445.1 of Pararge aegeria. Classification (NCBI taxonomy): domain Eukaryota; kingdom Metazoa; phylum Arthropoda; class Insecta; order Lepidoptera; family Nymphalidae; genus Pararge; species Pararge aegeria. Next base: position 16,375,628 of record NC_053182.1, read on the forward strand.
GGCAGGTTTTTAGTACTGTTTAAAATTGGGTCTACGGGGCCTATTGTTGGCGTTTTTTACGCTTTCGAAAATGCTATGGGATGTGAAAGGCGTGTGTGTTTGTGCGTGTGATAATTTTTCATTGAACTAGATTATTTTACATAGAGTCTGGTCTTTATATTATGTTGCGTTGTTGAACTAGTAGTTCCACGAGTGATTACGTGAATGTGATATACAGATTATAGGGTAACACTGTGTGAGTGAGTCCTTTTGAGTGAGACCCTGTTAGTGATGTTGGAGTACAACCTATTATTATTAAAATAATAAATGACAATGTTTTGCCAACGGCTTTGGTTGTGCAAAGCTTGGGTCCAGATTTCGGTTGCTTAGAATATTTTTAATATATTATATAAAGACCACACCAAGAGATATTTGGTTTTATTTAATACAGAAATTAACATAAGAAAACATTGACCAATCTCCTGACACTGACAAGAAAATAACACTGACATTCTTTATATTAAGTCTTTGACAATCTCCCTTCAATGCAGGTGCTCATTTCTAAGATTTTGATTTTTTTTCGCATTCGCACACGAGCGTTATGTGAGCCAGGCAAAAGTATTAATAGGTACATATAAACGATTGACACTGCAAAAAAATAAACTATGTATCAGTGGCCATTAAAATTGAATACCTTAACCGGACAATAAACATTGCGTGCATAAATATACAAACCTAAATGAAACTAGAGATTTGTCTCGTTGGATGTACCAGCCTACCGAGAGACGTGGTGCTAAGTGACTTAGTGTTCCAATACGATGTCGCGTAGAAATATTGAGATTATTATTGTAAGCCCGCAACCATCTTAGACTGCATCATAACTTACCAGCAGATCAAATATATACAAAAGTAAAACATATATATGCAATCAAAAAAGGGTCTCTATTTTCCGAACAAACCTCAAAGTATGACCTCTGCGTTCAAAAGTCCGCAGGCCATAATCAAACCACTATGAACTAGTTCATTTAGCACCGCCGCTAGTGCGATGGCCTGTCGCACACGGCGGCCGCATATTTGTGCTGCGTTTAGCGAACCCCCGCTAACCAACGTGTCGTTCTGATACAGAGCAACATAGACTAACTTATCCGGCAGCGAAAACTAGAATGACCAGAAGCTAGGTCGATTTAGTTTGTGCCTAATAAGCGAAAAAAACGGTGCTCGGAGTATATCTACGTAATCAAATAAGGAATGAAGAGATACGTAGAAGAACCAACGGTACACTGAGCTAAATTGTCAATTTGTTGGGCACATAGCTCGAAGCGATGGACGTTGGGGTCCCAAGGTATCGGAATGGCAAACTGGTACACGCAGCGTCTTTAGACCCCATCGAAGACAGAATACGATGACATCAAATGAAACTGACAAACCATTTCGATTGTTCAATAGCTAACCAGTGGTGTATCGTTCTGATGCAGTGCACAATACATCACATACTAAGTAATCCACAGAATAAAAACCAGAATCACATAAAATTACAGGTACAAGAGATATATGTGCTTAATAAGCTGCCATATTAAATGGTGGAGTATGTGGGTTGATTAATTTTGGTGATAATATTGGTAAGGTACTGAGGGATGCACTGGTAGTCCTTCTACTACACAGACGATATCAACTGAGTCATAGTCAGTAGAGACACGAGAGCGAGGCAAAGCGAGCTTGTAGAATATATTTAAAGAAAATCTATGTCCACTGCATCGGTTAAAGTGATAAGTTGTTGATAAATAGCATGCAAATGTTATTTATATTTATACACCGCGGTTAACTTTCTTCTGTACAAACGTAGATATACCTTGTGACGTGTCTGTTTGTATAATCTTTGCGCACGTAACTTTCAATGGACAGAGCGCGTCATTGTGCGTACTCGTAGGCCAAGCAATTATCGAGCGGGCACCCATTATGGACGCAAACTGTGGCGCTAAAACGATTTATTATGATCTGAGGATATTTATTGGAAATGGTCTACATTTATCAACCAAACCTAACCAAGCCTAGGAATGTCCCACAACTTGGCACAGACCTTCCAAAGGTGTGTTGGATTAAAAGCTTTTTATCACCTGCTCCACGGCAATCCAGCGAGATTTACCGATTATCGTTACATACAGACAATATTATTTAAATAGATTATGTACATTTTAAACATAACTCATTGGAGGTATCGTAGGAAAATATGTACATAATATTAAGAGAAGCCTAATAAAATTATATGCTAGCTCTATTTTACATAAGAGTTGCACTATTCCTCCAAAGATCTAAGTAGCATAGAGTAAGGATAATCACGCAGAGGGCTGACGAAGACTTCTTTAGGCAGACTAATGGTGCTGTAAGCGCAAAGTGAAGACCCTTACGGGCCTCAGTAGTTAGGAACCTTATCTAATATCATGTCGCGGTGCTATTAATATGATTTTGGCATTTAGCACAAGATCGGGTCAGTCGGAAAGGCGTCAGTATTTCAAATAACGCTTCATAAACATCATTATCAGCCTTATAATGTTCTAGACAAACCTTCTCTTTAGAGAGGGGTATTTAATAATAATAATAAATAATAAATATACAACGACAATACACACATCGCCATCTAGCCCCAAAGTAAGCGTAGCTTGTGTTATGAGTACTAAGATAACTGATGAATATTTATATGAATAATATACATAAATACTTAGAATATACATATAAACATCCAGAAACTGAATAACATTCATGCTCATCACACAAACATTTTCCAGTTGTGGGAATCGAACCCACGGCATTGGACTCAGAAAGCAGGGTCGCTGCAAACTGCGCCAATCGGCCGTCATATTTAGCGTATGCACTACGGAGATCCAATGATTTGGTGAGATTTAAAAAAAAATATCATACCGGCGCATTCAGGAGCATTGGTCTCCTCTCAGAACTTTGAGAACATTATTAAGAAATAGGCATTCAGGTTTTCTCAAGTTTTCTTAAAGTAAGCGATACAGCATTAATATAATACGCTAGTGATAATGTCTCAAAACGGTTTAGCATGAATGGTGGTGGTGGGCAGCGCAAATAACCTTGCATCTATTGAAAACTTCTTGTCATCGTATATACGTATCTCTTATATTTTGACAGCCGCACCCATAACTCCGTGATTCGTAGTTAAAAATGCCACCCACTAATGCATAACCCTAATTGTTTTCTTAAGTATCTTATTTAAAGGATCTTTTCACTGGTTTTCACTGTAAATGATGTTTTAAAAATAATGTTTTTATTTCTTTTGAAACTAAAGTACCTAGTGAAAAGCTTGATTGCATAATAGGAAAAGTAAAAATAAATAGATTGGGTACACATCAATGGTATGAAATAACGCATAGAGTAAGGCATCTACAAAATAATAATGTTAATGCTATTAAGAAAGTAAATAATTACTTAGCATTTTAACAAAAGATGATTTATCGAGAACAAGAAATTAATCACATACGATTTGGCTGGACTAGTGATACTGAGTCGTGCGCCAAGTATTGTGGTAGGTCGGTTTTACGAGATGTCACTGACCGCCTTTTAAATATTGTATTTAGGTAGGTAAAGGTAGAGATTATGTGATACTAGCGACCGGCCCCGGTTTCGCACGGGTGCAATGTATGTACTAATATAGCGCAATTTTATTATGATTAGTCAGTTTAGTTAGCGAGCATATGACGATCCAAATCACTGGCGATATTTAAAAAAGCAGTTACGGCCCATTATATTGTCGACGATGTATGTATATATACTTACTATTTTTTTTTTGTTAAAGTATTTATACTTACTATTTTGTTAAAGTATATATACTTACTATTTTTTTTTTGTTAAAGTATTTAAATATGTAATTGTTGTTAGGGATTTAGTTTAATTTTATATTTATTTATTAATTATATTATGTTCTTTTGATCTATTCGTGTACACTTGTTTATGTATTATTATGTAGTTATTCGCATGTTAAAAATTTGTACCACCAGCAGTCCATTCTCCTCTTCTTTTTTTCCTAATTCAAAGGTTGCCTGGCAGAGATCGCTATTAAGCGATAAGGCCGCCTCTTGTATTCTACTTCTTTCTGTATATTTCTGTTTTTATTATGTTTTGTATGCTAATGTTGTGGTATACAAATAAAGAGTTTAATAATAATATTAAAAATAAATAGTCTATTAGGCATGATGACAGAAACAACGAATCTCTAAAATCATTTTATTTAATTAATGATACATGATTCATGTATTATGAAAAACGTATTTTTATTTATATTCGAAGTGAGATTGGTATTTATTTTCAATAAATAACACTAGTTTAGCCAGCGCGCAGCGTTTGCAACGAAAGCGCACAAAAATATGTTTGTTATAAATCCTTGAATTTCTTGTCTTTTCTCTATATTATTATAATAATATGCCTGTACATACATAATTCTTCTCAAATCACTCACTCTAATGTTGAAAACTGCATTAAAATCTGTTGCGTAGTTTAAAAGACCCAAGCATACAAAAGACGTAGCGATATTGTTTTATACTATGTAAAGATGTTTCCTTATCCTCAAAGGACCACAATTTATATTGAAATTGCCTCGCTTTTGTAATAGTGATTATTTTCCTTATTTAGAACGTTATCTTGTCTAGGTTCTCTTAATCAAACGTTGCGTGTAAGGCATTTTCACTACTGATAGATATTTCTTTTTGTATATTATTTTTGTCTGAAAAAAAAACAATTTTTTTTGTTTCCTATATTATTTTGTTTAGGTGGGAAAGCAATTCTTAATAACTTTTTTGACTGAAAAAAATGCCTATTATAAAAATGATTTTGAAGTTAAATTAATAAATTATATTATGTACTACATATAAAATGCAGTAGGTACGAATAGTGAGTCATCAGTTTCGTAGCATAACAAAAGTCCAAGGACAAACATTAAATACACCAAAACAAATATTTCAGTAGTAAATTAGTTTGACGAACTAAGGAAAGCGGCCAACTCCACACATTCAGACAAAGATCAAGACGAAAGTGGGCTAAATAAATAGGTTTCATTAGTGACTGCAAATAACTCGAGCTGATAATACTTTGCCTTGTGCCAAGTATTGTTGTTGTCGGATATGCATGTAATATAAGAAGGACTAGACAGTCTTGCTCTCCGAGGGTCACCTGGGTATTAAGGTAGCTATGTACTTACTTGATTATCTTTGCCTTTATTATTACTTATTTGGACTCCAAAATAACAATAAAATAATAAGTAGTACTATCTCTTTAGGTTACATATGTTTTTGTACAGAAACCGTACATTAATGCTTTTTTACAAAAACCCGTTTTTTTAAAACTTACTTAAACGGTTCTCAACTCTAAACTCTACTACTCTACTATATTTATGCTACATTAATGTCGCGGTCAGCCGAAGAGTAAGTTTATCAATGCCTAGTTGTGTCCAAGGCTTATATAGTAATTTTTTCAAATAATACGCGGAATTTAAAACTAAGTATTACCAAGGCAAGCAAAAATACATTTTTTGAATGTGCAATTTTCAAAATTTAAATACTTTCAAAACAATAAACAATAACTATCGAAATTGAAAGAAAACCTTTGATATGTCCCTTGGCTGCAATGTTTTGGAGTAAAAGCTCGTTGTATTTTTAAATTACACGAAGGATGATTTTAGTTTACTATGTATGTATTATTTAATTGGCCGCTAAACCACGAAATGACCACGACATATATGGATTGTCATACAACTTTTTCTGCCCGCTGCTCGCATGTAAGCGGCCAGTACAGCAGCGTTAAAAACTTCTACTAAGTTTAATAAGAGAGAATCATGTTTATTAGACGTTACTTGAAAGTACAGCGAGGTAATAAAACTCTTTCATATCCCATTACATTACACCACTTTTAATATCGTTTCAGGAATAAAAATAGTGTAATTGATTTTTTTCTTTTGTCTTTGTTTATCTACTTATCTTATATTGAAGCCTTCAATGAAAAGTTGGATACCAAAAAGGATGGTTGCTTGTTAAATATTTTCTAATGACAATGTGAGATGGTGATAACAAAAATAACACCCGGCTAAGTTTGTTGTGGGCTTCTTCTTAGACCAGAACCCACGTAAGCTACGAGGGTTCCAAGTTTAAAGTTTACGATCGTAGTTATCGCCATCACTACTCACTGCTATGTAAACATTTTGTATATAATCAACGCATTAAAAGTGCCATCTATGTGCCTATTTGAATAAAGAAATATTTGACTTTGACTTTGATGAATCTGTTTCGTAGGATTATATTGATTTACCTATTTAATAAAAAAATTCAGCGCTAAGCTGATACCCTAATGTTCATTTAATTATTGTAATTTAGACATTTAACACTCGCGTTCGATCCATGATCTGTTTCGCTTAATGCAAGTTAAAAATAAAAGTTAAATTGCTACACTTCAGCACCAATATTGTGTGTAATCGATCTAAGAGTCACCTGTCCATCGTTACACTTCCTCGCAGTGCTTTGCCGACTCTCACACCAGATGGTGCTTTGAAGAATAATTAATTGACATACAACTTATCACAGCTAATTTATTCGTCTGGATAGACAGAGGTTTGTCACCGATTTGGCAATAGTCCATCGACTTCCCATTTTATGCATTACCGGCTCTACTGCATTGTTTTAAAGCTGAGATTCCAGTATGGGAAGACGCGTTACCGTTTTCTTAGTTAACTGAAACCCTGTCACTAAGATACGCTCAAATTGAAGCCAAAATAAACTGAAAGTGTTCATTGACGTATTTCGTAACTGTACTTTCGGATACGGTGTGACAATAATTATAGTAAATATACGAAACAAACTCACTGACTCATTTGGGGCACAAATAATGATGTGCTAAGTAATATTTTAAATATAATATTGTTATGGGCATCGCACTCCATGTTTAGTGTTCACACTATGCTGATGTATTTTTGTCGATAAACTCAGTGTTTATTTTGCACGAAGTAGTTACAAGGTGAAATTCCGTTTAAATATAATAACGAATTCATGTCAGCGGTACAAAATATCAATGTTTAAGCAAAACATTAACAACGGTGAGGCTGCGATAGCCTAGTGGGTAAGACTTTCACCATCAGCATCAGCACATCAACTCATTACCGGCCCACTACAGAGCGTGGGTCACCTTCTACAATGAGAAGGGGTTAACGCCACTAGGCTGTCCCAGTGCGGATTGGTGGACTCCACACACCTTTGAGAACATTATGTAGAACTCTCAAGCACGCAGGTTTCCTTCAACGTTGAAGCAAGTGTTTTAATTACTTAACTTGAAAAGTCAGAGGTGCGTGCTGGGGATTCGAACTCGGTCCCCCGAAAGTGAAGTCGACCCCCTACCCAACGCGCTATCACCGCTTCATGCCCAAGACTTTGTCTTCGATTAAATAACACTTGCTTGCGGTGAGGGGAAACATCGTTTGGAAAACTGCTTGATTGAGACTGAGCGGGTTCAATCCGCACTGGGCCAGCGTGGTGGATTACGTCCTAAGCCCTTCCCACTATATAAGGAGACCTGTGCCCTGAGTTGGGCCAGTAATGGGTTATTAATGATGATGATGATAAAGCTATAGAATTGGAAAATGCTACAAATATTTAGTGCAATGCCATTGAATTTCTCACGAGAATATTGATTTGAGAATCCCCCCAATCGAATTTTATCCGAAAAAAACCTCTTGAAGGAGCTCCTCCGTATTTTGATCCATGCATTAAAAGTATTAAAAAATACCATGACCATAAACAAGTAAAAACAATTTGGAATCTGGACTCGATCAAGTCGCGGTGTCGCATACATGCGAACCGTATCTTGCACAGGACGAATGTCGCGAGGTGTCACCGAGGCACCATTCAGCTGTCACTCGCTTTCAACCGATTCAATTAATGTTAGCGCTGGTAATGATTTAGAAAAATGCTACTTAGATATTTTAAAACTGCTACACTTTTATCTCTTCTCCTTCTTCAACTAGCACTACTCCACTATATGTGGGATCCGCTTCGCCTAATATTCCAAATCAGCGCTCACGATATCTTCTTTACGCACCAGTGATACGAAAAGGTTGAACTGTTATCGAGTTAACCGAAGCCATTTTATTTCAACTAGGACAGTCTAAGGATGTTCATTTCACTGGCTCGAAGACGCTTTATTGTTCAAAATCCTTCAACAAATCAGAACTACATTTTATTCGCTAGTGTGCAAAAGTTATAAAACCTTTATTGAAATTCCCGGAGCAGAAATCTAACCTTGAACCCTCAATTTTTGGGCCATTGGGTGGCGTCTAGGTGAACGTATCTTCGCAATTATTCAATAGATTTGATGATTTAATTAACTGTGATGTGTATACCTACATGAAAAATATAGTATAAAATTTTTGGTTGAAAGTAGTTGATAATGAACATTTTCTGTTCCATAAGTAAATAATGATCCATTAAATCCCACAAAATGATTTTATCACTAAGCAAGCTTAAGATGCTTTCTGAAAATTTTTATTTGCAATGTGGAAATTCTTATGCATACGTTAATGCATATCGTTAAACAAAAGATAAGCAGACTTTAGTGTCAATAGAAAGGTCACGTACTAAATACAATCGTTTAGCAAAATGTTAATGCTGTGTATGGAAGTTTGGAATCTCGGCTTCATCAAGTCAATGAATTGTATATTTGAACCGTATCTTGCGCAGGACAAAATGTCGCCCGGCGTCACCGAAGCACCATTGAACCGTCAGTTGCGTTCAATTGATTCAATTAATGTAATCGCTGGTAAGTTCAATTAATGATTTAGGAATCGTCGTTTCTTACTTGTTTTCAATATAATGCTAAGTTATCAAGATCTTATGTTAAAAAAATATAAGAAACGAGATAGTGCAGAAAATGATAATGCTTTAACTTAGTTAGTGTGAAATGTGTGTGTGTGTGTGTGTGTGTGTGTGCGTGAGAATAATTCAGATGTTTATTTGGAATATTATGAGTTAAAAAGTTTGACATCAATAAGTTTTTTTAAGTCCAAACTCAAAAAGATACTGCTGGACAAACATAAAGGAGAAGACAAAAGGAAATGGGATATCTTATATCTTGGAGACAGTCTGAGCTATTGTTCGAATTGTGTCTTGTCAGCAAAAACGCAAAGACCTATTTTATTGCCACATTTTTTGTTGAATATACCTAAAATGTGGCATATGTACCAGGGAGAATTAGAGTTGAGAAATCTGGGCCAGTCCGGGATGTCAAACAGGTGGCGGTGGTGGAAAATCAGAGCTTTAGCAGTAAACTGCTTTAGGGTTAAGCTGAGGTGTTATTCTTTTTAATGTCTTTCTCACTATTAAGTAATCTAGCTAATATAAGTTATTTTAATTCAACTTGATACAATGTTTTCTGAGTTTAGGTAGTTTGATAATTTTTTTGAGCTACCGTTAAAAAGTTAATGTTTCTTATTGGAAAATGAAGAACTGTATCTTTCAGGAGCTCTGAAAGAATTATCCAGCTCACTAATTCCCTATCAATTCCCTATGGCTTTAACATACTGAAACCAGCAGATACTCAAAACCAATTTGAGGTCAAGAATACTAAAATATGAATGAAAATAAATTTATATGACCGTAGAAAACAAAATGCCAAATTGGATGGTAAAATTCATCCATCCAATGCAATAAACAAAAGTTTTCGAGTCGATCAAGTCAGTGTATTTTATAGTCGTTTAAGTATACGTATTTTATTTGAACCGTATCTTGCGCAGCACGGATGTCGCGCGGTGTCAGTGATGCACCATTGAACTGTCAATCGTGTCCGATTGATTAAATTTTTGTAGCTTTGTAATGAATTCGTTAGATATTACGAGTATTAAACAATGCACAAGATACACGATACACGATTGGTGCATTGATATTGGGGATGATTCTGATTTAGGTTCCATCACTAGCTAATAGATATCCATTGTGTAGTAGTGCAAGCCTCTAGAGACTTCTAGAAGTAGACTGTGTTTGATCCCCGACCTTAACTTTTCGAGTTATGTGCATTATTGATTTAAGATACTGTATGCCTGAGAGTTCGCTGTAATGTTCTAAAAAGCATGTAAAGTCTACCGCAATCCGCACTTCGATAGAATGGTGAACTAAGGCCTTCTCCCTTATCATTCTGGTACGTGAACCGTACCTCGTAGTGAATTGGTTTTGGTTTTATATTGATAATGATTCTAGTCTCCAAGGAGTGGTAGAAATAGAATAAAACCTCAATCCAATCTGTGATGTAAAGATTGCGGATGAAGCAAGATAGATTCATAATTTTGGGTGTAACTCTAACTCCCTCGTTTGATGTCGTCTATCCATCCAGAGGGGATATACTCACGTTGGGTTTGGTTAATATAGCCTCTCCAACAACTTAAGACGCATTATTGGAGCTTTAAAGCTCGGACTGAGCTATGATATATACTCGTATGTTATCAAAAAATATTAGAACAATTTAGGACTTTCAACTATAAACATTGAAAGAACCACATTAAAAGAGAAAGAAATAGAAAATTAAGGATAGTAATCTACCCGGTCATAGTAGTAAGATATTTAAAAAAAACTTAAAACTTAACCTCTTGAGAAGTGACATTTGGAACGCAGATAAAAAAAACTTAATACTTAACCTTTTGAGAAGTTATTTATTGACCTTACCTTATATTTGGAACGCAGATTCTACTGATAATAAGCCGGTATTAATCGTGATATCTAGCATTAAATCTAACTAGCATAAAGTTATTACAAAGCTGAATAGTTTGATTGTATGTTTTGAAGAACTCATCTTAGAGAGTCCGATTAAAGAAAATGACAGTTAGATAGTCTTTGAGTTAAATTTATAGAGTGTTGATTAGCAACTTAACGGAACACAGTGGACTCACTGTGTTCCGTTCAGTTGCTAATTCTTCAACTCAGGTACTTACTTGCATGTTAGCTCGTGAGTGCGGTATAACTTGTAATTGCTCTTGTTGAGGTCTGCGGTGATATTGTAGTTATGGCACAAGAATTACTTACGCAGCGTATGCAACCTTCGGGTAGCTCGCAACCCTTACTCGGTGTACATACGACATTTTGTTTCAAATAACACTTACTCTAAATGTACTAAATCTACACAACCTATATCATATCATTAGACAGGCAACTTAAATTGGGAAAAACCGCGTGGCCAAGCTACTGTAAATTCATAAAAGCTAGTAGCATTGCAATGCTTTTCAGTTGGCAATAAGTAATATCGAGTGTGTAACCTTTAGAAATGCTGTAATTTAAAACTCCGCACTCCAGAATTCCGATGATGAAATTTGTTATAATGGCGTAAACACTCCGGCGTATGGGGTTAATAAAATCATTTCTTGTGTACCATGCATTACTGGAGCGGATCGTAACTTACGCGCTCGCTGACTTTTACTGTTGAAGCATTTTTTACTGTTGTAGTAAAATCGCAAGGTCGATCACTAGATGTTTATATTTCACTATATAAGCTCGTTACTATAAAATCTTCCGTTGTTGAATTTAATGCAGGTGAATAATGCCCGTTCTTACTAACGAGGAACAAGGCAATTCCTAAATAAGCAACGCCTAAGGAGTTTCCTAGGCATAATCAACCGTTCACCAATATTTATCACCTTAGTGAAACGTTGTTTTTTCTATAGATATCGCCTAAATCATTGGGGATTCGATTAAGGTTTAGTGGAAACGGTCATAAGACTACCAATTTACTATTACTGATAAATCCGTGCCCCAAGCGCTTTAGCGTGTAGAAACCCGATTAGGGGGTATCAGCTTAAAATAACTGACTTACCAACATGTGAGATTGTAGTCAGAGACCAACTTGTAGTCGAATAAAAAAAAAAGTACAGACTCTATGGATGTTGTTCTTATTTTTTTAACATTATATTATTTGATAGATTCCTATCGAGCAATGTAATGCACTTGTAGTTACACGAAACATTTATTCCAATATGTAGGTAAATATAAATAATATAACAACTTAACCCACTCCGAATATAAGGTAGGATAGCTTTAACTAAGTAAAACATAACAATTAGTAACGAGAGTATGAGTCTCGAATAGCGACGATGTAATTTGCATAGTTGTTGTATAATGATAGGTTGGTAGGTACGAATAGGGTATTTTACTGTGTCTGTTATTTGTCCCATAAATTATTTTCCCTGTCCTCTTTCTTACTGTCACGATAGATCGCAGATAAGCGAAAAGACCTATATTACAGAATGTAGGTATAAAATTCAAATTCTTCTTTTCTTAGAAGAATGGCTTTTTACTTGCACAGAGCACGAATATTTCACCAATGTCACGTCCGTCAATGAGAATACATTGCTGGAGCGTTATCAACTGGTGAACTTGTATCGCCTTTGTTAATAACTTTCAGCAATCAGCCTGAGTTAGTGGTTAGTTCTACAGCACATACAATCAAATATATATACAATATATGATACAATACACATAAGAGTATAATATATTTATTATAGGCATATATTTTCTCTTTTTTATTACATATAAAAAATTGTTTCCTGCAACAAATTCAAATTAAAAATGCGCGGTTATTTCAAATAGGCCTAACGTCATCAACAGAATAAAAAACATAAAGAACCCTAATTCAGCCATTATGCATTACGCATTTTTAATATTTTAGGTGTATTGTGTCCAATAGTGAAAACGCCCCGCGCACTTCTGATTTCACACCCGCGTAATGTGCCACCTTTACCAATTTCCCCATTTCACTGTAATCGTTCAGATCATTAGTACCTAATAAAATAATAACTGTCAACTGCTAATTGGAGTGAAGTAACTAACCGCCTTTTCGAGAAACACTACTAAAGTGGAGTGGTTTTCGATTTCTCAATACTAGCCGTGTACCTACACGGTTTCTATACGGTCTTAGTTCTGTTATAATAACTTTTCAAACGTCAAGTCCGTCAACGCTATAGCAAGTGATATTTAATTGCGTAAATTAAAACACACGGAACTCCGAAAAGTTAGAAGTGTCGGTAATCGAACTCGGCCCCCCGAAAGAATTTCCGAAGCCTTACCCACTAGGCCACCACTCCAATCGAGAAGTGACCTATATAAATGAGTTTTAGTAAGTAGTTAAGCTTAGATATGCATTGCTAGATCGAAAATATCTAAGAAATCATTGGAGATAATTATGAATGAATGAATGAATGAATACACTTTTATTGTACACCAAAGAAAAAAAAGTAGTGACAAAGATATAAATACATATAGAGAGTAGCGATAAGGCCACCAAGCCACCAAGGTTATATATTCATAACCACGCAAATAACTTCTGTACCGTTCGCAGATGAAATGCAGATGTATGTCACTTGTTTGTAAATGTTTTTTTTTTTAACTGGGATTGTTTATCTTTTGCTTGCTTATCCATAAATCTTCGTCTTCAATGGCTTAGAAGTTCTCTCAAAATGTATGGAAATAACATTATACCTAAGAAACTTACAAATAGTTGGAGCACAGTTCATAGTATTCGCAAAATCAATTTAACTTGATCGACACGAGCGTCCATGTGGTTTATTTCCTAGCCACGAAGCAAATACACTAATCGGAAAAGGATAAATTGATCTGAAACTAAATCAACTCCGCATGAAAAAAACGGTATACAAATGCATGTTTTTCAATCTGCCATCCTAGTGGGGAAGTTTGGACTGTCGAAATTTACCAATAATCGAAGTACCGACCTAGGAAGTGCATTGGCAAACACGCGAGATAAATAATTAAATTAACACTTTTACCACCAGCTCCTCCTCCTCTTCTTTTTTTTACCTAATTCAGGTTGCCTTGCAGAGATCGCTATTAAGCGATAAGGCCGCCTTTTGTATTCTACTTCTTTCTATATGTTTCTGTTTTTATTATATTTATGTTATTATTATATATGTTAATGTTGTGGTATACAAATAAAGAGTTTAATAATAATGATAAATGTTTCCTAGCGTCCGAATCGGATCCTAAATCCTAAGATGACAGATTAAATATAGTAGTAAGTATACAGTGCCATTCTTTTTCTAATCCTCTTTGTAGATAAGGATCATCAACATTATCTTATTCTCCCACAGTAAGAATTTCACCGTAGTTCACCATGCTGGCCCAGTGCGGATTGGTGGACTCCGCAAGCCTTTGAGACCAGTATAGAGTACCCTCAGGCATTGGATAGAAGCAGGCGTTACTTTGCGGAAATCCATGATATATTATCAAAATTAAGCTTAATTTGCTATACTCCGCGAAATGCAGGAGAATCTGTGTGGTGTAATTTAATTATTATTATTCATTGTAAAGTCAACATAATTGTTAAGTTACTTAACAATTATTCATTGTAAAGTCAACATCTCCTGAGGATGCTCCGGTTTCGGAGCGAAACGTGCGTAGAGGGTATATTGCCGAAGATCTGTTTGGTGTGGAGTATAAGGATTGAAGAAATTATAAATTACACCACACAGATTTTCCTGCTTTTCGCGGAGTATAGCAACTTAAGCTTAATTTTGATAATTTACCCTCAGGCATGCAAGTTTTCTCACGATGTTTTCCTTCACCGTTGAAGCAAGTGATATTTTTATTGTAAATAGCACAACTAAAGAAATTCTGCCGTCTTAAGAATTTGGTTGGTAATTGTCAGGCAGTGGCGTGCATACAGGGTATGCACAGGGTAAGCAGATGATATAAAATGAAGAAAATCTCGAGTACGATTTATAAATACTTAAGGGTAGGCTTTTTATAACTCTTACAATGCCTATCCTATTGTTTTTTATAACTTGTACTGGAGATTTTCTTCATTTTATATCATCCGCATACCCTGTGCATACCCTCTATGCACGCCACTGTTGTCAGGCATATCTTAATGGACAGACCACATCAAGAGAGTTGCAGGAAGACCCTGCGTACATCACGGAGTGTGAGTATGTCCAGCCGTGTATGTCCATTGGTTGAAATGATGACGATGAATGTGATTACGAGCCAGGGGATCAAGTAAAAGATTTCCCAGAGACAACAAAATATAAAATTACCATCCTAAATCGCTTTAACAAACAAGATCCTACTTTACTAGAAGTCCATTGTTATAATAATAAATAGGTACGTAGCTTAATCATTATAAACGCAGTTTTCAATAATATGCTCATAAAACGACCAATACGTCACAATTCCACAGATCCACATTAACGACAGATTATAATAAATTACTGTAATATTTCTATCCACAGACTGTTGTTCCCGGTTTGCCTTTTGGTCGAAGTGGTCGATAGTTACAATAACTATGTGACGATCATATTGATTTCTGATAGGTCGCTATTATTCCATTTTACTGGTTTAAATACGCAATTTGAGAGACACTAATAAATTTAGCCAGACACCATTGCAATAATTGCATAGTTATATCATAATTTTTCCATCAGTATTAGTTTACTAGATCCAGATGGCTTTTATTTATAAAAAAATATATTGTATTTACATAATACACGTGTGCATTACAAATTAACTAAACTTTGTGGTCTTAAAAACCTTCACCCATGGCTCAGTATCAAAATTTGCGCCTTGTTTTGAATCCCAAGTCCCAACTCAGCGTACATGAACCATAAATAGCTATTCTCGTATGTGCCGTACATTTCATTCTGTAGAACTTGGAAATAAATTAATAGAATTTCCTATCAAATACATTATTCAATACAACCGGTCGCATCGCGACAATCTGAGATGGATCCAATTCTACAATCGTTTCTATAATCGAGTCGTTAGTCTAAAACGAATGTAATGCAATCGATCAGTATCGCCCGAGACCCGGTTTACTGTAAAGTATTGAAGACTTCTAAATTTATTCGAACTAGCTTCGCACTCGGTTGTCTGACAATGAACTCTTATCCAGTAAACAATCGATCACTCGCCGCGACCGACCTGGCGCACATCTCTCGCCGATCGCCGTGGCGGATCGTAAATCGATATTTACCGGTTTCGGGGTTTCGGACAACACTACTTACTTGTAGTAAGACGATTTTTACGACCGTTTCTGTAATTAGGAGCGGTCTGATTTCGATTTGTCGAGTGGGCGTTCAAAGATGATTATGCATTAGGTACGAGGAACGCAGCGTATTTTGGAATATCGAAAACGCAATATTTATTAGTAAGCACGTGTTGCGGTTTTGAACGATCATCTAGTGGGGTCTAAACGCGTAACCTAATGTTAAATGACATGCAGGTCAGCAGCATATTATGTGAGGCAACCGCTCTAAAACGATATGGGAGCTTATAGAAGGCTTACAACCCTTGTGACACAGCAACGTCCGTATGAAGAACGCTGAATGACGCTTATTAAGAACCCTCGCACTCAAGCCTATTTAACATCTCACACACTGCTAACATAAAGGTCTTCAATATTAGCACTTGCAGACTGGGCAGTGCAACTCGTGTTACTGACGTAATTTCACACTCAAAGTACCGAAAACTGCGGCTTTTGCGGCTCGTTTCGTAGTGTGCGATCATCTTTAGATTCTTCAGTTTACACTCATTATTTCTAACAGATAAGTACATAGTAATTATACCATTGCTACAAACACAAATGTGCAAAAACAGGCGGAGTAGTTAGGTAATAATAAAACAGCAGTAAAGTTTTTATGACTTTGTGATATATGAATTTATTTAAATAAACACATGTTACTGGATTAACTCACTTGTCAAATTGTTTATCGGGCTAACTCGCTAGCCCTAGGCATGTATGGCGCAAAACTAACCTCTCATCGAACTAAGCATATTGTCTTAACTGTTTTTATGTTAAAGTAATGATTGTTGACCAAACTACGGATAATGACTTCTCTCATTACGGGAGGAGACCTGTGCTCCCCAAGGGGCTGGTAATGGGTTTATATGATGAGTAACTCATTTTGTTTCCCCCAGGGCGTCTGGCAGCGCAGTGATCTTGGATCCTCGCATGGTGTGCAAGAAGAACCGACGGACACGCGGGCGGCTCGCGCAGATCTGCAAGAACGAAACTGGTCTACTAAAGGAGATCAGTCGAGGAGTCACGCTGGGAGCAACCGAGTGCGCACACCAGTTCAGAAACCGCCGCTGGAACTGTACCACGCAAAGGCGGAGCATGAGGAAGATACTTATGAGGGGTAACTATTTTCTAGCTCGTAACTTTTAAGTGGGTCAGATTTTACCCTCGTTTCCGGGGTGACTGAGTATAAATAATCTCCTGCTTGATAAAATGGTAAGAAACCACGGCCAAGGTTTCCCAGACCAGAGAAAATTCAGTAAATATTTTTCCTTAACGTCCGTGCCGGGCGTCGATCTCGGGACCTTATAGGACCTGCCCTGACTGCTGCGCCACGGAGGCCGACCAAAATTGCACTTAATGCACCAACGTAGTTTTAATTTCAATGCCATATACATTAATATTTGTGTAATGCGCAGGAACGAGATCAAACAGTTCCTGACTACTCTCTCCGAAGTATATTCTATAAAAGACCGATAAATTGGCTATCTTACGACGATGATCGAGACTTAGGAGTTTAGCCAAAAGCTCACTCCAGAAGCTTAGCAGGCCTCTATACAGGCCTAAGAAAAGCTCACAATAAAATGTTATACGTCAATGTACTTAAAGTTATACCTATATACGTGTTATGTTAACTAATCGGGCATATCGCGTTTAACGTAAAGTTATAGTACATAATGTACATATCCTGTGCACTTTATTTCTCAGGCTTAAAAGTATGCTGGGAACATTAAGCCGACCTTTACACCTCTTGTTGGAGATACCGTCTCGCACGTCCCATCAATCTTTATATGTACCTAATTTTATGATTTTATTACGCCTCCCATAAAACGGAATCACACGGTTTTAACACAGATTTATTATGTTGAAAAATTTATCGTTAACAAAGATTCGAATAGAGCTATCCAAACGCGATGAGTTCATTAAAACTTGAGGTATTATAAAAGTGAGGTTCACAAATGACTTTATCGTTGTGAAATAATAATAAAATATTTTCTCTGATATCACGATTAATTATATTATCCTTTTGATTACAAAATTATTCACCATGCATTTTGAGTTTCGGTGGATGCTAGATGTCATAACAATTAAACTGCTTTTATGAAGTAAACGCTTCAAAAAAATATTTTGAGAACCTTTACGTAAAAAGAGCAATGTGCGGCAAGTTTACTCGGAAGTCTGTTCGAAAAACAATACTTAAGTGGAGTGGTTTTTGATACTTCAATATTAGTCATGTTACGGTTTCTGTGTTTTCTTAACAATGCGGTAGGGTTGTACTGTGCGCGCAGCAACACCAACGGAGAAAACGGGTATTCTAAATCAATCCGTTTGTCTGCCATGTCATTCAAGGTCCAATTTTTACTAGTGATTTATAGGGAACATAATATAATTAAAATTTACAATAAATTCCAAGCCCAAAGTATGCTAAGATTTAGCGAATTAAAATATTTATTTGTACAAAAAAGCGGATAAAAAGTATACCTCCACTACTAAATTAAAGAACGTAACGTTCAAAAGAATTTTTAAATATAAATATTTTGCTAGAAATTTCGTTTAATAAGTATCAAAAATAATATATAGACAAACAATGGATGTTTAAAACTCCAGGCATGTAAGCATGTAATTTCAAAATCTCGATGTAATAAATATATATATATATTGATGAAAAAACCATCGGGTAGAGGTTTGCTACCTGCAGGTTTATTAGCGATGGACAAAAGAATGCAAAATGTGTTAAATCGCACAGATAAGTATCGGTGCCTAATTCGATTAGGCTACAAGAGTTGATTTTTATGCGCCCGGTCGTTTATTTTAATTTGGTCATTTTAGTGATGAGCTTATAATTCAGTCGATTATATTATAGGTGTGCTTATGTCGTTTCAAAAATAATAATTGATTAAATGTTAAGAGTCACATAAATATTCTCATCGTCATATACGTGTAGATTTTAATTTTTAAAGATGCCTTTATATTATATCTGTTGATACAAAACAGGTATGGATGAATGCATTAATATTTCAATAACATTCAATTGCCGCTACCTTATTAAGTCTAACATTTAATTTGACGCAATCTACACATACTTCATTCGTAAATTCGCAATTAGTGTCAGCTTATGAGAATACCTCAATAAGTAGCAGAGTACTAAATTTAAATAATAAGGTATGCATCTAGCCAATAAAACCAACAATAAATATCAATACTAGTCATGAAATCCACACTTATTATTTCTTGACTATTTTAATGTATGCTTGTTTATGCATTACCCCGATCCATCCACGTGTTTTGCCTGTTTCCGTAAGTTTCCTACATGTCTGCAAAAGCCCCGTTAAGTTGTATTTCAAAGACAGAACAGACAAATTGAGGGGCAAAGTGCTTCGGTATACTACACACAACACATGTTCAAATAACTATATTTAAACGAAAATACAGTTTTATATTGCCAGAAACTCCACAGACAGATTCTTAAATTTTAATATTTAAATTTTAAAATTAGACCTTTCTCTCGTCATTATTTAATATTTAGACCTTTCTCTCGTCACCGGATTTTTATGCGATTTTCATCGGAGTTTAGATAAATTTTCACATACTAACTAAAAAAATCAGGATTTTTTTCCCCAAATATTTCACCCTTTTTTCTAATTAATACCCCTTGCAAAGCTATGGTGCTTTGTGTTGGGCTGGTTGTAAAATATAATATAGGATTTGCTTATTATTTTTCATAGTGATTACATCGATATGTTAATTCATATAAACAAGGACATCACTAGATACCTAAACGCTGACCATTAATTTTTGACGTCCTTTCATTTGGTATTCATTAGTGGTAAATTAAGTAGTATATGCCAAAAATTCGCCTGCTCACATAACGATATAATATTTAGCCTTACCACCTCTAACTTCATACATATATTTACAATATTACCAATGGAATAAAGACCCTGTCATCGATACATTAATGCAATGCATATTTAAATTTAGAAACAGTAATTGAAGTGTGTGTATGGGATTTTGAACTAGTGGACTTTTATTATATCACTTGCTTTAACGGTTAAGGAAATCACCGTGCGAAAACCTGCATGCCTGAGAGTTCAGCATAAGTCTCTAAGGCGTGTGAATATGTGTATGTGTCCGTACTTGGCCAGCGTGTGTACTGCCCGTTTTTTTCATACAAAAAAATGCCTGACTCAAAAATATACTATGAATCCGTTGGGGGAACGGAGAATTAGTGGGACTTGAACCCACTAAAACTCCGTTTTGCCCTCCAGAAGATTGCACGGCCGCTGCCAAATCATCCAGTGCGGGTGTACTGTACTGTATACCAGCTATAATTTATTCGCTGAACATTAGCATTCATAGGGTCTTATTATAATATAACATTCCTTCATAATCTACTATTAGCATTTAAGTTCACAACAAGAACAATCGTTATACATGTTCGCAAAATCTTGTTGAGCATGCATTGAAAAATAATTAATTAAATTATACAGGTAATATTTCTTAAATATAGTTCAACGGTCAGTCAGATTCAGCCCGTGACATCTAATTTGACATTTCGTACCTACGTAGTCCCGTCGTGACCACGATCCATGCAACTGGGTCGAAATATCGACAAATCCAAAAATATTATCGTGGTATGTACCCGTTGAACTATATTTAAGAAATTTTGATTAACCACGAAAATCTTGAATAAAATCTTTAATATACATGTAATGTCAATGTTATCATAGTAATGTGAAATAATAATATTATATTTAATTCGATGTCAGATACTCGGATATTGTATAGAAACATTTTGTACACAGCCAATGCGCCAGATTTTTCATAAAAAAACGTGTAGGTTGAGGTTATCAAATTCATGAAAAAAAATCGATGCAGTAAAAACGTCAAACATTTTGCCTTTGCCTAAATTATAGAGTTCGTACCTCGATAGGTATCCTGCAGGTTAAATTATATTGCGATTTAAATGTCAGCACAAGTTATTTTTTTGTACTATTAGGGTTATTGGGAGCCATTTTGCTAATGTAAGATACATAATTAACTCCTTTATCGCTCAAAAAGATAGCTTAATTTGATGTTTTGTTTTTACGGTTTTGAAATTAATTATGGCCAAGCAAGATTAGCAGGTCAGTGGGCTGAGCATTTGCTTAACATAATCGCTGCATAATTATATTGTTTCGATAATTGTTTGAAAGATTAATTACTTCGGTTTGTAATACTAATAAATCATGAAGGTACGCAGGTATTCTGAATAAAATATATTGTTGTTCTCACTATCTTTTGTTTAATTTCAATAAACATACATTCAGAACACGATTTAGTGAGAAATAAAGGGACCAGGTTTTTTTTTTTAGTTCTGGTTCTCATTTGGACGGCCGATTGGCGCAGTGGGCAGCCACCTTGCCTTTGGAGTCCAAGGCCGTGGGTTCGATTCCCACAACTGGAAAAGGTTTGTGTGTAATGATCATGATTTTTTTTCAGTGTCTGGGTGTTTATATGTATATTATAAGTATTTATGTATGTTATTCATAATAATATTCTTCAGTCATCTTAGTACCCATAACACAGGCTACGCTTACTTTGGGGCTAGGTGGCGATGTGTGTATTGTCGTAGTTTATTTATTTATTTATACAATAGGTATAACCCCTACACTTGCTAAGAAAAAGATACCGTATCCGGATACAATTTGTCTGGCTTCAGCGTTAGTTAGTTTCGACAATTTTTAACGTTCCGTTACAATGTCAAGCGTTAATTAAAGGTGTGTGTTTAAATATAACTACCATACCACTAAAAGGTCGATAAACCTGTTAGTAGTATGGTAGCACTATCATCTTAGACTGCATCATGACTTCTATCTATAACTAATTTATAAGTCACAAGTAAAATTGGTTGGTTTAAACTTATAATAGTGAAATTTTAACCTTTTAAAATGGTATCAAATTTGCTCTAGAAGTGTACAGGAAGATTGTAGCAGCAAATACATCTAAGAACATGCCTCAAGGCGGTACGTTCAACATGAAAAAAAAACGCATTAAACCGATAGTAGTACCTATTTTAGCGAAAAAATAGAAACACAATAGCAGCACCGCCTTGTGGCATTAAAAGATATTTAAGAACCTGCCCAGCAAAGATACAACCAATATTTAAAAAAAAAATCCAATAATTAAAATGATAGTGAATGAACGTACAAACATACACACAACCGTGGGTATAAAGTATCTACGTTTACGCAGCACCTAAGTACCTTTATCTATTTGATAAGAACCACTCAATCTCAAACTTTGCGTGAAAGAAGACTAATGACATTATCACCATAAACCTCGTCCTAATCCAGGATTAAGGTCCGCCGAGCGATATCAGTGACACAATAAAAATATTAAATTTTAATTAAAAACTCTTAACTTATTTACCTATATTAACCACACAGTTCGAGCTTCAGTGCTCTATTTTCGTGAAGCAACTTATATCTTTTCGTAATAATATGGTGTAGGTAATTGTATCATAGAGAGGATAAACTTTTTAATAATCTCATCTGACTGAGGCCGCCAACTCAAATCAGCTTGGATCTTGGGAACTGGCTTCCCTCGAACTTGAGGTTCCTAAAGCGATTTGAATTGGTGTTAGCCCAGTGGGCAGGACTTTCACTTCACTTTCGGGACGCCAAGTTCGAATCCCAGCACGCACCTATAACTTTTGTAAGTTATGTTCGTTTTAAGCAATTAAAATTTCACTAGCTTAAACGGTGAAGGAAAACATCGTGAGGAAACCTGCATGCCTGAGAGTTCTCCATAATGTTCTCAAAAGGTGTGTGGAGTCCACCAATTTTCACTGGGCCAACGTTGGGGACTACGGCCTTAACCCCTTCTCACTTCTCATTGTGGAAGGAGCCGTCCGTGCCCTGTAGTGGGCCGGTAATGCGTTGATAAGTTGTATCATAAGCTTTTTTCAATATTTATAATTTTTTAACTTCTAAGTTTATTTTATGCAAATTGCCTGGTAACGTATAATAACTTCTTAAAAAGTCATCATCGTAATATTAACAGACAAAACTTATGCATTGATCAGCGTTTATGAAATTATGATGTTGAAAATTATCTCAACAACAAAGTTGTTGTTGCAAAAACCGCCTTTTAAACAACCTATTTGGCAATTAATAATAGATATTTTGAAGCCAACCCTAAGAATAAACATTAGTTCCTTTTACTTTGACATTAATTTATGATGTTTAAAAATGTGTATTTGTCAATTAAAGCTGTAGTTCAATGTCTTATTTTAGCTTCTGTAATAAAGATACTTTGAAATTGACATTGAAATATGACCAACAATTAAAACATATTTAACGAAATTAGATCAAAGATCACCGTTTCAGAAACTGACAGCTACCTAACTATTCCTTTATCATACTAAGGTAGATCGACTTGGCTCAGTATATACATAGGGTTGTAGCAGTGGCGTGCATAGAGGGTATGCACAGGGTATGGTATATAAACTGAAGAAAATCTCCAGTACGAGTTGTAAAAAACTTAAGTATAGGCATTGTAAGAGCTATAAAAAGCCTACCCTTAAGTATTTATAAGTACTGGAGATTTTCTTCATTTTATACTATCTGCATACCCTATGCATACCCTCTATGCACGCCAATGGTTCGTAGTACATAAAATTACTGGAACAAGAATGTTGTTTGCTTACAGTATCCTTACTACGTAAGCTCGCCAAATATCGATCTGGCATACTAAAACTTTAATTTATGGTGAGACTGTCTGTATACCATATATTATTATGTATATTAAGTGAAGCGGTGATAGCCCAGTGGTTAGGACTTAGGTTTTACTTTCGGGGGGTCGAGTTCGAAACCCAACACGAAACCTTTAACTTTTTTAAGTTATATGCGTTTTAAGTAATTAAAATATCACTTATTTCAACGGTGTAGGAAAACGTAACGTGAGGAAACCTGCATGCCTGTGAGTTTTTCATAATGCTCTCAAAGGTGTATGAAATCTGTCCACAGTTGGCCAGCGACTCTCATTCATTGTCACTGGTGGACTACGGCCTAAACCCTTCTAACTCTAGGAGGTGACCCGTGCTCTGGAGTGGGCCGGAAAGAGGTAACCAAACGCCCAAGTACCAAGGTTAGGTTTGGTAGGAATAAATCGAGTTGATGCCTGCTGAAAATTCCTTGTCATAAAATCTTAATAATTTTGACCTGATCCGGGAATTTAACCCAGGATCTCATAGTCGAAAATTCTAACCTCTAGACCGGGGCAGTGTAATGAATAGCAGTCGCTAAACAAAGATGGCAGATACGTGGGAGGTTATACGGCCAAAGCAACAAATTAGGCTAAAAGCACATAAATTGATGTGAACGGCTATGGGTGGTGCTCTCGGCAGCCTGAATTAGTCCCGGATTTTTATCACTTGGTGACAAGAAAAAGTGTCCTGTACAGGGTGCTCTGTTTTATTAAGTATTATTTACGTTCGTAAAGTATTAATTATGTTCTTTCAATATTGATGTATCGAAATTAATTTAATTTTATAAATGATTGACACGGTTTTGCGTGACTTCATTCGTGTAGTATTTTGTTTTTTCCCGTTTCCTGCAGTTTAAAATAGTTTACAGCACTCCTAGTAAAATTTTCATCTAAACATTTTTAAAGGCAACTTGGAATGTTGTTTAAATTGTTCCTAAGTTTAGATGTTCCATCATCATTATTCATCAGTACATCTCTCTGGAGGGAAAAAAGTTTACACCTCCTAAAGACGCTCTGGTCTCGGAGTTAAACGTACTTGTAGAACGAATTTTGAAAGAGTAGTGTTGTGTGATTATAACGATTAAAGAAATTATAAAGTACAGCGGACAGTCTTGTCTGTGCATCGTATCGTTCATTGCATTAGTACAGACTCTAATAAATTCTGACTACGGACTAAATGGACTAAAAATCAATTCAAAACACGCTGTATCACATTAGTCATGAGAAAAAAATAATCATCGTTAATTGGTCCCTTTCATTAGTAAGTCGCTGCATTCCTCGATTCGTTGTTTTTTCCGTGTCAAATCTTTATCAATGAAAAAGGAGATCATTTTTATTTAAATTGCCTTATCATATACCTATACTTACTGTCCAATGCCCGGTGGACGTAATGTTACACTTAATGAGGCCTCGGATATTAATAAATATAATATAATCTCGCTTATAATGTCGTCGTGTTCCGAGACGTTTATATCAAACTTACTCTTTTTTTTTTACTTTCGAGGGATTAAATATTCTTAGAGTTTCAACCTGTCCATGGAAAAAGAGGACTCTTATGATTTTTGATAACACAAAAATAACTTAAATTTAATAAAGACTTTAATTGTGCTAATAAAATTAACAATAATCCAGCACCACTACACGAATGAACATACATTTGATGTTCGAAATATATTTTCAATAGAGTTTTAAAATGAAATAGAAAATAAATACCTATTACAGATTTGGGTATTCATATTTCTATCAATTAAGCTATAACTTTACTTCAGCCATATTTTAACAACACTTATTTACTGCAGTCGTAACTTTAATCAGATAAATAAAAAAAGCTTTTCTCTATTAGAAACAAAAGTATTTTTTTTAGTATTTGGGTCATTTTTGTTCTCCAATAAAGTTTGTCTCAACGTAACACTGAAGCACTTTACAGTGGCTCACCATAATGGAATTAGGTTGCTCTTGATATTCACGATAATTTGGTTTTGGCAGAGGAAAAGAGAGCTTAAATAAATCAGCTACATTAGCACCAATCAATTCTATTATTCTAACCGTCGTTATCCAAAACAAAACCTGTGAAATACATCATCATTTCTATTGATAGACGGGCACTGTTGAACACTATGCCATAACACTCGCCTTTATAACTTTATGAAGTATGGGAAGACGGAAAGACAGATATGACGAAAACATAAAGGCTCCGTGTCTGACTATGCAGCACTGCTTTTGTAAAACATGTTCTTTGCATCCTCTTCGAAGCGTTTCCTTGTTTAAAGGCGATTGTTTTCCACTTACCATATTACCATCAGGTGAGCTATCTGTCCGACAATTATCACAATAAAACGGGACTATTTATAAACCATCCTCACATGAAAATACATAAATTAACCTTTAAGGCTTCTAGTTTCAGATGCATACTCGTAAAACCTGATCAAAACAAAACGACTACACCGAAACCCCAAAATCAAAGTCATCACCACGATATCAAATCGTAAATACCTCGACACCTTATCTGCCTAGACTGGCCGGTTACCAATTCCCACTTAAACAAAACAGCCTAATTAAGCTATAAACAAAGCCACAAACACGGACTCCCAAAATATTGAGGTCTTGTTAGGGATGTGCCTAACAGGTATGTCGGATTTAAGTCGAATGCAACATTTTTGTGAACAAATGTCACTTACTAAAAAATAACAAAATAAGCTTTATATTTGGAATATCATTTGGAACATAATATAATTAGAGAACGGAGAAATAAACAACGCCTATCATAGCTTGCCCAGCTACTGCAACAGGTACTGGAAAATATAAATAACTCCGTTCTTCCGATTCTTTTTATTAAATTAAACTAGCTGTTGTCCGCGACTTCGTCTGCGTTTGATTTTGTTTTTTCATTTACATGAGTGACTTTAAATTTAGTTTCAGTTCTAATAAAAATTAGAGTATTCAATATCGCTAAGCCTTAAATGAGGGGTTTGCTGGCTTCCGCTGAGGAGTTCTTTTCTCTATCTCCAACCACAGTTTGGGCAAAATTAAACACATATTATAACCCATATAGTTTAAAAATAATTATTTAAAACGGTTATAATTGGTCGGAGTTATGGTGTAAAATCGTCAAGCACTTTCATTCCCTTTCCCTAAGGAACCGAGCTTAATGTCGAGATAAAAATATATTACTTCTAATACTTCCAAAAATATGTGAACAAAGTTTCATGAGGATCGGTTAAGTAGTTTTTGCGGGAAAGCGTAACAAACAAACTTACATTGACATTTATAATATTAGTAGGGATAGGGATAGGGATAAGTAAAAAACCATACATGTACAAAAGAAAAAAAATGCTTAAAATTTGTCAATCTTTTAAATATTAAATAACTTAGTGTTTGTATTTATATCATCATCCTCAGGTAGCTACAACGTGACTAGCCTTTATCGCCTTTATTTTTTATTGTACGTTTTACAATAATACTTACATTAAAATTTTATTTTCATCTGCATTTCATCTTTTTTACTTACAATATGCCGGTGAATGCACTTTTAATAATAATAAAAAAAAAATATATCAAAGCTTTCGGAGTCGGAAGCTGAATACATACACATCACTAGATTGTACTAATCTGGGAGAGCCATTAAGTGTCGACAGGTCGCCGAGAGGAGTCAGCGGGGGCTCGTAAAGATTACCAAACGATAACCCGACTACTGCACCATTCGGACCTCACACGTACCCAAAGCTCCACACATAAATATCCACGGATAGCTTCATATCGACAAAAAACTCGATAAATTTGGCGCCCTAAACACGTAAATGTTCTTAATTATAGTGTAATTTCCGGGGAGTGTTTTGGTTTTCGTTGTATCTAATCAGTTCACTCTTATGTTCGCTCGCTGCCAGCCTCCGCGGATAATGGAAGTACTCGTAAATTCAATATTAATTGTCGGTCCGAGTACTTACGATACTCAAAATTTAAGTACATCTTAATACGTTTTGAGATACGTTAATGGCCATAATCGGACTGGGAGGCGATGCTTTAGTGGAGGTTAGGTTAAAGGAACATGGCGATAAGGCTGCTAAACTTAGCTCACAGCCATTCATTTACGAGTATATGCACGCTTGTTGTGCTGCGCTTGCGGTTACACGTCGTCCTAATCATCTGCAGTCTACTAATATCCAACTTACCAGTACGGGGCTGCCATTCCAGCACCTTGGGACCCCAACGTCCATCCTTTCTCCGAACTATGTGCCCGGCCCATTGCCACTTAAGCTTCGCGACTCGTTGAGCTATGTCGGTAACTTTGGTTCTTCTACGAATCTCCACATTTCTGATTCGATCGCGTAGAGACTAGAGATACTCCGAGCATAGCTCTCTCCATCGCCCGCTGAGTGACTCTAAGCCTTCTTATGAGGCCCACAGTTAACGACCATGTTTCAGAGCCATAGGTCATCACTGGCAACACGCACTATTCGAAGACTTTCGTCTTCAGGCACTGAGGGATTTTTGACGAAAAGATGGCACGAAGTTTCCCGAACGAAATTACTGGTTGAAGCGGAACATGAGCATTAGACATAATCTTCGTCTTGCTCATGTTCATTCGTAGGCCAACCTGTTGAGAAGCTCTGCTGAGGCCATTGAGCATCGTATTTAGGTCTCCCAGAAACTCTGCCATTATGACTACATCGTCGGCAAACCGAAGTTGAGTTGAGTTGAGTTGAGTTGCGCTGGTAAGCGCAGCGTTGGTCGACCCCCAACGAGGTGGACAGACGACATTAAGCGCGTCGCAGGTAGCCGTTGGATCCAAGCGGCTCAGAATCGTGGAACTTGGAACTCCCTACAAAAGACCTATGTCCAGCAGTGGACGTCTATCGGTTGATGTGAATATCCAACTCCTGGGAATAAGCCTTCTCTCTCATTGGCTGGTAGGTTCTAGAGCATAACCCACAACGCAACTCCGATGGGTTGGTAGGCTATAAAGATTATTATCAAATATAAGTACCCAATGATAATCTCTCCGAGGCAGAGGTGTGGACAGCGCCAATTTCTGGTTAAAAAAAAATAACCTATATGATAGTATAGCTTTTAATAAGTATTCTTTATGTACTACTAACAATTTAGGATGTCCAAATCCAATTAAAATAAATAAATAAATATACCACGACAATACACACATCGCTATCTAGCCCCAAATGTAAGCGTAGCTTGTGTTTTGGGTGCTAAGACGACTGATGAATATATTTATGAATAATTTACATAAATACAGATAAACACCCAGACACTTCATCACACATACATTTTACAGTTGTGGGAATCGAACCCACGGCCTTGGACTCAGAAAGCAGGGTCGCTGCTCACTGCGCCAATCGGCCGTCAAATAAAAAAAGCTCGGCCATAAAAAGCTTTTTAAATGTGGCCTTTGAAATACCACGATCTACCAAAAAGATAAGTACATATAATATTTTTATGTAGCTAATTAGAATAACTGCTACGTAGCAATTAACTATGCAAGTTGAGCATTTTGCATAGATATCTAAAAATATACTGAATTAGTAAAGCACATTCAGATAACTTCAAAAAGGTAACATCGGCTCGCGTTTAGAAAATTAGAAAAAGCAAAGTCGAAGTGCTTCCGAGCGGGTAGAAACGTTCCACAGAAAATCTTACCACTGCCTCTCATTCTTAAAGTTAAACGCATCTCGCAAGTTTTTTGCTCTTTTTTCTTTTCTTGACGGCAGCCGTCACTGTCCGTCACGGTGACAGGTGAGCGCGTCCCGCGATCAGCACTTGTCAGTGTCACCGTCATTACCAGCGCCAAATTAAATAAATACCCCTAAGCAAAAATAGCCTCCATCACGGCAGTCAGTTTTTACTGCACTTCTTCTTAAGGTAATAAAGTCTTTGATTCCCGCTTTAGAATATTATTAAGTTCATGGTTTTTAACGGCAGCCGGTTCTGTTTTTAGCTGACTGAAAACTTGGGAGGTTTATAAACCTCTATTTTTGCAATTGGATTGGATGTTATAAATTACGATACATCTGTTTCTTCATTTCGCGTGTTTTTATTTTCATTTCTTGTTGACAGTCTTCACCGTCCGTCACAGTGAATTGCGCGTGCGTTCGATCAGCGCTTGTCAGCGTCACCGTCTAAGCTCAAATAGCCGTGGTAATAACCAGTATTAATCTTTGATCGAAGTTTACTTCTTTAAGATTATAAAGCCCTAGATTCCCGGTAATTGAGTTGTTCGTTTAAAAAAATAGTACCTACTGTGTTACATTTTATTTTTCTATTTGTTATGTAACCACTAAGATCTGACTTTTGTGCCATTCAAATTAAAAAATATCACTGGAATTGACCAAGTTAGGACTGGAGGACGTACTGGAGAAAGGAGAATGGGATTCTAAGAACTCCCATTAATACAATGAAAATTATTGCTATAGATGCGCCTAACAGCGACATTAATTCTCGATAAATATTCGGATAGTTAGTTATAACATGTGAAACGTTTCTTCCTCAACCATTCCGTTCAGGGCATATTTAAGAACCTCTTTGGTCTTAAGTCAGGTTCGACTAGCAGAAGCCTACAGCCAGCCACTACCCGGTAAACACGTAACGTAATCTGATACAAATTACAGCGTTTAAGAAGTTATACTTCTTTTGGCGCGTTGGGGAAAAATGGGGAGAGTAAATTTCGCGCACACCATCACAAAAAACCGACACCTAATTTAGCTTTTCTAAAAATGGTTTGACAGTTGACTTTCAATAATTCAAACAATACCTTTTTTCTATTGTCAGGGAGATATTTAAAATTTTTGAATAGAGTTTTATCTTGTTACACACACGTTTTTTTTATTTAAGACTGCATATGTATTATAATCAAGGGAAAACTCATTCAAGCGCTATCTCGTAAAGAAATCCTTGAAGCTAGCTTTTAGAATTTGTTTATAAGATGTTTCTTTTGCAACAATTTACATTAAGGTATCTATCTCAACCCGTGTTTCAACACTGCTGTTGTTACGTACACGCAACTTGCTTACGGTAAGGCATCGACCTTATCATTCGCAGCTTATTTTGTTTGGTGGAGGGGCTTTGGCAGTGGCTAGTTACCCTACCGACAGGCCGCCAAGCGACTTAACATTCCGGCGCAATACTACGTATTAACAGATTAGGGGTATGGTCTAAATAAAACGGCTATACAGGATAGCACGCTACCATCTTAGAACTACATCATGAGCTACCACCAAGAATTGCAGTGAAGGACTATTTACAGGGAAAGAAATTATGTCTCACGGCTGGACCTCCTTTTTCAGCTTTAGAGCTTAGACCCATCACACAGTTTCAAAGCATGGGGTTGAACCATTCAATAAAATAATAAATAAGAATAAATTCCTAATCCCAGGCTGGTGCTAAAAAGGACTTGATAACTAATATCTAACAAGTTTTTTCCCAACCAGGGACAAGGGTCTCGGTCCATCTCCATCTCTCGTCCATCCACCACTAGACCGACAATGCAGTTAGTCAAGCTAAATGTTAACTAGGAAATCATAAGTTGACCGCAAGTTCTTTAGCGGAGATGAGACATGAGACATCGTAGTTTTGTACAGGGCACACAACAGGCCTAATTATTCCCATTAAACGGGCACAATCCATTCAAATTAACCATCCTACGTTGAATAAAGCGCGTTTTGTGCGCTGAATGACGCACGGCCTTCCGGTGGGTGGCTGCTGTCACAACACGCAATGCGCGTCGCGGACGCACCGCACCGCATAATGAGACGTTTACTCGCATTAGCTAAAGAAATTGACAAGTGAACAATAGCGGGCCGAGGGGCAAAAGGAACGCGAAAACTGCAGAAAGAGCCGGACAGTGTCGTATCGTATTACCCGACGTAAAATATCTGGGGGAAAGGAATGAGAAACGATCGCTGGATTTAAATATGGGGATACGGGAGCGTTCGCGTGCGTTCGGTAGCGTGAGAATGCACTTTATTCGGGTGGCGACAGCGGGGCCCGTCGGCCAGGGCTCCGTGGGACATCGATAAATCAGGTGCACGGTTGTGACCGCGCGTCGCTCGTATATCCAGAGCCACAATGGCCGTGCGCTGTCAGTTTGACAGTGACACTGACGCAATTGCTCGCGAGCGCATGCGCCGTCCGACACAGGACAGTCGCGACAGTGTTACGAGCGTCCACCCCCACTCACCCCGCTATTTATTGCGCTAAATATTTGAATTAATCAGATGAGATAAAATGCTCGCGTCCGCTCAAACATTCCGCTGCGGTCACGGTGACAACTCGATGTATTGTGCGTGTATTGAGCTGATCCTTATAATAGCTGTCCACCGTATCTCGCTGCATAATTGCTTTTCCTTTTAGAACCTTTCACTGTCTCGCTATTTACGGCAGTCGTTTTATCAAGTTGCTCTGTTAGGTTATTGAGATCATTATTGTTTGTTTTATTTTATTTTATTTAATATTTACCAGCAATCACCTGATTAATTGAATGTCGATTCGTATTATTGATTATTCATTAAGGTGGTATTAACACTTTGAACCAAACAACGCACTCTTTTAAAGACATCCTTTATTAACTATTCGCAATTTCACTCATTCCATTTTCAAAGTTTAAAGTGTCTATCTATTTTTTTTTACATTTAACCGTACCTACCTTACTTTTGATTGCTATGCCGTTAATAACGTTAAAAGTCTTGTCGTAGAATGTCAATATGACGATCGCCCTTGATTGCGATCCCATCTGATGTTGAAGTGTTGGCGCAGTCTAAGATGGTAGCGGGCCTTTTTGTTAGATATATAATAGTTAATTAAATGAATACCACTACAGTTTCTAGGCGGCTTCGTACTGGAACACTAAATTGCTTGGCGGCATGTATTTTCGGTAGCGTGGTAGCCAACCACGGCCAAAGCCTCCCACCGGACCTCCTCCTCGCCGCCACCAGCCACGGCCATAGCCTTCCCAAACTAAGTTCCTAAATTGACGTCCCACTTATAAGAGCCACAGTCTCACCACTGCGCCAGGGGGGGTTGTCAGAATAATTATTATGCCTCAGTGCACGCCCGAGCAACAGCGAGGTCATCAAAAAAATTATAAGCAATTCGCGCTAATAAAGTTTACAAAGTGGCTATAAAATAATTCAAACAAGTGTCCCGAGCAAATTCTTGCACGTAACATCTCCATACTTACTTGGTGGAGCCGAGAAACATGGGATGTGATGTTTCCTAGCTCGGCCTGTCAAGTATCGTGTGTCCTACTGGACCTGTTGTCATAAAATTGTAAGCCACTCCGCCACCACGGTTGGCGCGGGCACCGTTCATAAAAAGATCCCAGCCGCTTTATTACTAGTCCAGTGGCCATAGATTAATAAAATGATAACAGATCTACAATTTCTAAAAAATTGCTTCAAATCTAATAAAATGTATTGAAATTGTGTTGTAAATAAATAAATAAATATATTACGACAATACACACATCGCCATCTCGCCCCAAAGTAATCATAGCTTGTGTTGTGGGTACTAAGATAACTGATTAATAGTTTATCAATAATATACATATATACTTGAACAATATATGAAAACGAATATAATTATTGTTGATAGCGGTAGCAGTGGCTAGAGAGTCGACTTCACTTTGGGGGGCCGAGTTCGAAACCGAGCACACTTTCCAACTATTTTAAGTTATTTGCATTTTACGTAATTAATTACTTGCTTCGACGGTGTGGGTAAATATCCTGAGAAATGAATGCCTGAGAGTTCTACCTAATGTTCTCAAGGGTATGTGGAGTCCACCAATCTAAAAAAATTAATGTTCATCACACACAAATTTTTTTTGTCGTATTTAACTCCTCATTTTTTTCGACCTCCCTGGCATAATGGTCAACAATCTGGTCTTATAAGTGGGACACAAATTTGAAGAATTCGGATATCTCGTAATCAGGAGATTTCCCCCCCTGTCAATAAAAGAAAGGGTTATGAGTCTAATAGAACTACCATACCCCTGACAGGTAAGCCCGTTACCATCTTAGAGTGCATCATCACTTACCGACAGGTGAAGTTGCAGTCAAGGGTGACTAGTAGTGGAATTAAAAAAAACTAGCATTGGGACTTTCATAGGCTTTGAACATCATTTTATACATCAAGATTTGCATATTACAATACAATAATGATGAGAAAGTGAATCGAGGTTTCGATTAGAGATCCTGAAACATATTTACATCGTAGTCCAATTGATAAGTTTTTCGGTTTTGGGTACTTTTGCTTATACATTGAATTTTTCATAACCCCAAATGTGTTTTTTCCAGGCAGTGCAGAGCTTACACTTTGAAAGATTCAAATTTCGAACTGCAGTGATACGCGTAAATTGAAAAATGGCTTTATTGATTCACTATCGTTGACCCCCATTTACATCTCATCGACAACCAATTTTATTTATTGCTGACATGAACCCCTAGTCAGCAATAAATGAAATCGGGGGTTGCCCTTTCTGTCAAATACCTATCTAATTGGAACACACTAATATAATAATTACACAATAAGAAAAGAATAGCAAGTACTAAGTTAATTCTAACATGTGTAGATTTGTGATTGGATTGGTTTATTAACTTCGGTCGATGTACTTACTAACTGGGTGTCAATAAACTTGTAAACATGTAGTGCATTTACTTAGCTGCAAAATATTGGTAATTCTTTCAAGGGATATATATTCTCATTCGAACCCCTTACCGGCCCACTACAGGGCACGGTCTCCTCTAAGAGTGAGAAGGGTTTAGGGTCCGCCACGCTGGCCAAGTCGGTTTAGTATATTTCACTCTCTCTTGAGAACATTCTGGAGCACTATCAGGCTCAGGCTGTATAAATTAAAAAAACGCACAACAATCAGCTAATTATACTGAATGAAATCTTTGAGATGTCGTTCTAAGTTTATATAAAAACGTAAGCTTATAGAAAAGTCCTATTTACAAAATTAAGGAAAAAAACAATAAAATAAAACTAAACTAGGCCCAAATGAAATTTGAGTTTGTCTGAACCGCGGGACTTCTTAACTGCCTGTTTCACAGGCAGCCTGCTCTAACAAAGAATTTTTAAATTTGAATTTAAGAAAGGATAGTAAAAATCGCCGCAAGCTCTAACATGTCACAGAGTGAAGAAAAAACAAAAGCAAGTGTACACCTGCACAGCGTCTTACAGATTAAATATAAGTATTAAGTATATATACTAAATATACTATGAAAATACACACATCGTCCCAAAGTAAGCGTATATTGTCTTATGGGTACTAGGAACACTGATGAACATTTTTATGAATCATCATCATTATCATATAAACAACCCATTACCGGCCCACTACAGGGCACGGGTCTCCTCCCACAATAAATAATAAAAATAAATATACTACGACAATACACACATCGCCATCTAGCCCCAAATTAAGTGTAGCTTGTGTTATGGGTACTAAAATGACTGTTAAAACGAATATTTTTATAAATAAATACTTAGAATATACATATAAACACCCAGACACTGAAAAACATTCATGCTCACCACACAAACATTTTCCAGTTGTGGGAATCGAATCCACGGCCTTGGGCTCAGCAAGCAGGGTGGCTGCAAACTGCGCCAATCGGCTGTCACAATGAGAAGGGTTTAAGGCCGTAGTCCACCACGCTGGCCCATTGTGGATTGGTGGACTCCACACACCTTTGAGAACATTATCGAGATCTCTCAGGCATGCAGGTTTTCTCAAGTTATTTTCCTTCACCGTTAACGCAAGTGATATTTCAATTACAAAAAAAACGTACATAACATAGAGGTGCGTGCTAGGATTCGAACTCGGCCCCCCGATAGCGATGTCGAGTTCCGCTTCTTTGAAAAATAAACTTAAATACCTACTTATAATATACAGATTAACGCTCAGACACTGACAAACGTTCATGTTCATCACACAAACGGTTTCCACTTGAGAGTCGAACCCACAGCCTTGGATTCAGAAAGCAGGATCGCTGCCCACTGGGCCAGTCGGCCGTCAAAATAACAGTAAACTGCAAAGGGCAGGCCAGTGTCGCGTATCAAATCTAAAATTCCTGCGGGCAGTGCGTGAACGGTTAATTTAAAGTCGGCACAGACGACCGATCGGTATCGGAGCGGGCTCGGTTTATCAGTTCCTAGCGTACGTCCGGTTGGAAATGTCATGTGGTACATTGTTTAAAGGCTTGCAATCGCAAATAATAATAAGCAACACAAATTAAGTTTAACATCTTCGCTAGGAAAATGTATGGCTACTTTGATTGTGAAAACTTCTTTAGGCGCCTTAAGCACTTTTTTGAGTGAACAAAATTCACGTCAGCGTCATCGTCACCGAACGCTTTCGGTCTGCTATATGTATACCTGACACAATTTAGATCCACGGTATATATAAAAACCGCTTGCAATTACATGCAACTATAACATATATAATAAGCGAATTGGAATAGTGCAAGATACAGATAGGTCCTACTTCCTAAACTCAAGTAGATTCTCGTGTGAAGCCGAATCTCAAATGGTAGTTCATGTTTCATCATTAACTCCATGTCCATCTCATCACATCGCAATTTGAAAAATTAAAAGGACTTTACGAGAAAATCAATGATGAAATCAAAAGCGGCACGCGACCGTGGTATTTTGAACTCCCTACAAAATACCTATGTCTAGCAGAGTACGTCCATTGGTTGACATGATGATGATGATAAATCCCCGTCCGCGACATCCTCGGACATGACATACCTACCAGTAGGCTTAAAGTCAAGCAGACAGGCCCTTTTTGTCACCAAAATTTTCTGCCGCCATCTCTTGTGGTTTGTACCGC
The DNA here is from genome assembly GCF_905163445.1 of Pararge aegeria. Classification (NCBI taxonomy): domain Eukaryota; kingdom Metazoa; phylum Arthropoda; class Insecta; order Lepidoptera; family Nymphalidae; genus Pararge; species Pararge aegeria. The sequence continues at coordinate 16,412,253 of NC_053182.1, forward strand.
ATAAATTGTACAAATAAAATTAAAATTGCAAAATTCCCGGCGATTTCACATATGGTCTCTAGATGATCTCGCGCGTTATCAATTTGACATCCGAGGCATTTGCACGTTTATATCGATATAATTTATGTCCCCAACACTATTGATTAATGTTGTAATTGGCTACAAAATACAATAGCCTGGGAGCCGGTGGGGAAATTTTAAAATATACATTATATAAAAGGTTTTACAATTAACATTAAGCTTAATAAAATAAGCGGTGTAATTTATAATTTCCTCAATCTTAATAAATCCCATCAATTATCTAAGAAACCCTAGCAGTTGTTCATCGTAAACTAAGGTCAACATCTCCTGACGATGCTCCAGTATCGGAGCGAAAAGTAGCATAGAGTTCATATCTGATATAATTAAAATTAAATGTTCTCATAGCGAATGTTCAATGTATCATGTTTCAAGATAGCTTTTTGTATAAATACAACATTGCACTTCAGATCGATATTAGGACTCACACGGCGCTGAGATGCCTCTTCGTGCAGAAATTTAAGTACCAATCTAGAGAGATTGTTACTAAAATTTCTCAATATTACAATTCACAAATTACAATATTACAAATTAAAGATAAAGGTAAAAATTAGAGCGAATTCTCTAATTCGCTCTAATTTTTATCTTTATCTTTTATATCCTCAAACTAGTGGAGAGGTTTGCGGATCGCATGCGACATTGAAACATAGTGGTAGTTATAGAACAACAATAATTTTGTACAATAAAATTTAACAAACGACCATTTTGACGGCCGATTAGCGCAGTGGGCAGCGATCCTGCTTTGCCCAAGGCCAAGGCCGTGGGTTCGACTTGAAAATGTGTGTGTGATGAATATGAATGTTTTTCAGTGTCTGATTGTTTATCTATATATTATAAGTATTTATGTATATTATTTATTAAAAATATTCATCAGTCATTTTAGTATCCATAAAAAAAAGCTACGCACACTTTGGTGATAGATGGCGATATATAATCATTTTCAGTTTTTATTTTAACACACATACCTTCTTCCATCTTTTATGAAGTACGTACTGAAATTTACCCACCAGCTCTAGGGTAACGATCGTTAAAACATTGGAAACAGTTTATTAGGGGTAATTATTAGTGATTCATACATGTTTAAATTTCGCCTTGGTACAGTTTAATTAAATGTTGTATACCATGAGACTTTGTATCTAATATACCTACCTTTTTTTTTTTTAATAATTTCAAATTTCAAAATTCATCTAACATCAAATAATTCAAAATTCATCTCACATCACTGGCACAACGGTGAGCGCTATGAATTCAAGCAGGAGGGGTTTTTCGGCAATGTTTCCCCTACTCACGTTTTATTCCGAAATCGAAGCATCTCAGGAGATTGACTTTACAATGTATATTATATATACTTTATAATAGTTGTTCATTGTAAGGTCAACATCTCCTAAGGATGCTCCGGTTTCGGATATATCATGGAATTCCGCAAAGTAACGCCTGCTTCTATCCAATATTTAAATCAAGTAGGCCTAATATGAACACTTTTGAAACGTCAAGTTATGTCTCATTCTGTTTCGGTCGGTCGGCTGTAGTCGAATACGCTCGCCGAGTGCCTGTAGACTTCACACGCTTTTCAGAACATTCTGGAGGACTCTCAGGCTCACTGTTTAAAGTGGCCTATGTCCAGCAGTGGATTAATATTGGCTCACTATGATGATGAACAACTTAGCATGCGATCGTAGCAATTTATATTATTGTCTATTGACAGGTCTAATAGTACTTTCGCCTAAATTGCGTACCTATTTTGGTGACCAAGCATTGGGCTGATAGTAAATGTAAAACAAACGCCTATAAACGGTGCACAGAAATAAGAACATACAGAAACCGTGTGCGCGACTGATATTGAAGCATCATAAACCACTCCTTTAACTAGTAATGTTTCTCGAACAAACGGTTAGTGACTTCAGCAGTTGAAAGTAATTATTTTACCTCTAAACGTTTACCATATAACGAGAAAATGAGATAAGTTTTTGAAGTAGCAACATTCCACGGGTGGAAAGTTAGACGTGTGCAGGACATTTTCACTATTTTTGGACACACTGCACTGCATACAAAATGGCTGAATGAGGATTCTGTAACAGGGTGACATTTAACAGGGCATGCAATGAACACGTTCTGAATCGTGCCGACCTACGAGTCCAACGTTCGACTGGCGCAGTGGGCAGCGACCCTGCTTTCTGAGGTCGATTCCCACAACTGGAAAATGCTTGTGTGATGAGCATGATGAGTGTGTTTTTCAGTGTCTGGGTGTTTATCTGTATATTATAAGAATTTATGTATATTATTCATTAAAGAAAGAAAGAAAAAGAAAGAAAAATCGTATTTATTAAAAAAAAAACTTCCCCAGACAATCACAAAAAGCTTTACGAAAACTAATATGTTAATAATGGAACAGTGACAGCCAAGCGTAATTTTATCACTGCCTTTTTTAAGAAGTAGAAGAAGAAGAAACACTTTATTGTATAACATACAGGAAAAGAAACAGAAAGGAGTATACAGTATATGTAGACATGCAAAGGCGGCCTTATCATCGGCAAGCAATCTCTTACAGGCAAGCTTTGTAGATAGGACTTACAGCAATAGAACGGGATAGTGCCAAGAGTGTTGATAGATATACATAAATACCAAAATGTAAAGGTACCAACATAACATTTTAAGCTCATTTATCCCCTGATAACTAATTTTACGTAAGTTTGTTTGTTACGCTTTCACGCAAAAACTACTAAAGCGATCCTCATGATCTTGTACACATATTCTTGGAAGTGTTAGAAGTAATATAGTATACTTTTTATCCCGACATTAAGCTCGGTTCCTCTGGGAGAGGGGATGAGTGTTTGACGATTTTATACCATAACTCCAACAAATTATAAACGATTTGAATAATTATTTTTGTACTATAGAGGTTATAATATGTGTTTAATTTTGCCCAAACTGTGGTTGGAGATAGAGGACAGAACTCCTCAGCGGACAGCAGCAAACCCCTAAATTAAGGCTTAGCGATACTGAATACTTAAAGTTTCTTAGATCTACCACTAAATTTAATGCCACATAAAAAACCAAAATCAAACGCAGACAAAGTCGCGGGCAACAGCTTGTATTTAATAAACTAGTTGCATGATATTGTTTGAGCGGCGACAATGGATCAATTTTATTTTAAACCGCATCATTCATCGATCGTGCGATAGTTACAGATCGTTGATCTGTTGAACATTAAAAAAAAACAAAGTTGGCGATTGATGTTGGCAAAGAGTTCAAAGGCAAATGTCGTGATCCAGATGAACTAAATACACTCATGCGCATATTAGAACTAGCTGTTTTTAAAGTAAAACTTCTTTAGGCGCAACTAGGGAGTAACTCACTACACAGAGGTCTGACGTAAGCGTTACTTCCGTCAGACGGCTGTGTAGTTTCCGTAACTAATATCATAATCAGTTTATTATTATTTATTATTATTTATTTATTATTTATTTCAAATATTTTCAAACGGATCAATTGTGAAAAGCAAAGTGAATAAATTTCTAGTTTAAAAAATATTTTAAATTGCACCTAGAGAGTATAAATATATATCATCATAACACTAACATTTTTCAGTTGTGGAATCCAAACCTTAGACTCAGATCTGCCCACTGCCCACTGTGTAAAATTGTAGGTACCCTCTATCTAACTTGCTCTATGTATTTAGGATTTTCTGTTACTTTGTTGAACAGTTACGAGTATATATCAAACGGCTCCGGAGGAAAGTAGAAAAACCTGAACAAACGCGGGTGAAGTCGTGGGCTAGACCTAGTAAAACCATATACCAACCTAATTTGATAGGAATCAATAGTTTACGTTGGACAAATGTATAATACATTATACTTAGTCGACTCTCATGAAATGGATCATTTTTTATTCAATTATACAGTTCTTATCAGTGGCTTACATCTGTTATTGATTAGCAAAAGCGGACAAAATATTCCAGCAAGATTCCATCCATACTTCATTTTGAAGTGACGTTTAGTATTGACAGCAGGCTATTGTCGGGAATAAAAATATAAAATATTTATAGTTCCATCAAGATTTTATCCAATCCTCATAGCTTTCATACCCATAATTTCATAAATATATAATATATATTAATGTAAGTATTTAATTTCATTACTATATTACATTTATTATAGATATAACTCTTGAGTCGAATCTTGAAAAGTAAGAACACAATCGCGACATTTCTACTTTATTTCTTTGTTCAAGTATACCCTTGTATCTTATTTATGCCCTTTCGACGTGCGTTTCCTGCAATAACCGGTCCCAAGGTTACCACCTACCACCATCGTAGTAGGCACTTGATTCAACGAAACTAGTTATCAATTATCCAATCCAAGAAAAGAACAAACAGCATTTTCATGAGCCAGTCGCCAGCGCGTGCTTCTGATTGACTGGTCGTGAATGGCGGAACGACTCCCAAGTATTTTGACACAGCAAAAAACGCTCGCGACGCGTTATGGAAGCTATACAATCTACAAGTGTGAATCAATTTGATCCATTGGTTTTATTGATTGATTGACAATTTCGCTGAATTATTCAAGTGGACACGAATACCGACATTCCGAGCGCTTGTGGCGTACGCAAAAAGCGTCGTCACGAAGGGCCAAATACAAAGCTTGATGGACGTCGTGGGAGTGGCTCGTTACGGGACATATTTCGAGATTGGAGACGCTAGAAAAACGGGAACGTTTGGTGATGAGAATGTCATGTCCCTCGTTCCCAACGACATATTTGCGAGTCGGGGCCGCGTTTTGCGATAATTACAGCGCATAACGCGGGTGGAGCGCGAGGAATGCTCCGCTCTGAGCTCACCGCCTCGGATTTATAATGACGGCCGAGTGTCGCAGCCGCGCTGTCCTATCGACGGCGCAGCGTGCGGAACAGAAAAAGTGCGGCTGCAGCATCCGCGCGGGGCGGACCTGTTCCCATGCCCCGTCCTCCTCCCCCTTGCGTCGCTTTTTCCCCTATCGGCTAAACGACTAGCGAAAATATCTCGAAATTGACATTCCTCTCATATTCCCATCCGAGACATATCCTCAGCGATGTCCGGCGAAATTTAATCTGTCTGATAAAAATACTCATGAAATTCGCCGTCGACAACGGTGACGTGGTGTAATTACCGGCTGAATTTTGAGTCGGATGGGTGTGCACTCTCGCTTTTTTGTCGCACGTCAATTATATAAATTGTTTGTGTAATAAATTTCGCTGTATCTCTTTGGACGGGTGGCGGAGCGGCGGTATGCGGGGACGATACAGCTTCGGCTTCGCTCTTCGCTATACGAGTCCAATTAGCATGGGATCGATAGGCGCGTCCGATGCCGATCTGCTGTCAGCTGCACCGCATTGCGTAAGCTGCTGTTATCTAATCTGGTCTTAATGAATGCCCCGCTACTATCACGAAAATGATTTAACCCATATGCGGGCTCGGAAAGTATGTGACGGTTTTATTGGGATTGATTATTACACCTCGGAGCTTTAACTTGAAAGATACCTCTGAGATGATTATGAATATCAATCTGACGTTACTTATGATAAAATATTTTGGACTTCATTAATACAATTTTGACATGTGACTCACAAGGTTGTAAAATAGGAAAATAAAAATGCCCACTACTGGACACGGGTCTCCTCTCAGAATGCGAAGAGTTTAGGCCGTAATACACCTCGTTTGGCAAGTGCGAATTGGTAGACTTCACTATAGAGAACTCTCCGACGTGCTGGTATCCTCACAATGCTTTGCTTCATCGTTCAAGCAAGTGATATTTAATTGCATAAATTAAACTTATTTGATTTATTTTGCCTCACTGATTGTACTCTTATGCCCGTTTTCATTAAACCTAGGATTCACCTTAATCGGATGCCTAGTCATTTAGGTGATTCCTAGAGAAAAATAGTTTTCTCTAGGAATCATCTAACTCTTATGTGATGTCTAAAAAAGTTAGGTGCCGTCTAAAGTTAGGAGCTGCCTTTGCTTAAAATCGATTGTAAATGTATGCCTTAGAATCTTCTTTGATTAGGCGTTACTTACTTAGGAATTGCCTTATCCGTCGTTAGTGAAAACGGGCATTACACTACCAGCTCTTTAAGTTCAAGTTAGATTTTAGGGAACACTTAAAAATATTGACAGACATCACATTTTTCTTAATATTCATCTAATTTAGATGCGCTTCAATAAAACTTAAATGACCGAACCTCCGATCATCAAGCATTTATTATTGTGTAGTTTAATAAAATCCACAATTAATTTAGTCACGCATGTAAGAAAAATCTATAAAACCAATCTAAACTTAACCATTGCAAGTCGATAATATGAAGTCATCGACCCAAACAGATCCCATTTAGGCTGAACGCAAACATCAGGACCCTTACCCAAATTTCATATTATATAACTAGATGTTGCCCGTGTTTATTACGGTTTTTCACAAATCCCCTGGGAACTGTTAAATTCCATTGATAAAAAGTAGCCTATGTTACTTTCCGTCCTTCCAAATAACTCTATGCCAAAAATGAATTGATAGGTGGCTCGGCTCGGTTTTCTGAGTTTGGTGTACAGTAAAAGTGTATTCATTCATTAATTCACATTCGCATTATCAATATTAGTAAGGATAAATCGGATGACTTTTGACTTTTATTTTATTTTTGAGTTATTAAGGCTTCAAATTTAGTCAGGAGTCGTATTAAGCTCTACTTTTTTTATCATTTTATCTGAGACCAAAACATAATTTATTCTATCATTGTTCATACAGTGATCCCGGATAACCTGATTTAAAATCTCAGTTTGCGCACACCCTTAGACGGTTTCCGAGCCCCATTCAGTAGATGGGCACAACAATTTTCACATTATTCATGCCATCTGAATATTCCAACATCAGTTTCACCCACCATTAATTGTTATAGCCAGGCTTTAAGTTTAGACACTGTCGTTATCAACTGCAAGCAATTTAAATTCCAAACAAAAACGTGAAACTGAAAATATCATAAATCGTTTGTGGAAATGTTTTGTTACATAATTAAATTGGGACTAAGTTGTAGAAACTATATCTCATTTCTAATAATAAAAAAGGTGTCTTTTTTTTTTTAATCAGCTGCGCATTGCTTTTTTATTTACAAATATTTATAAATAAATATACTGCTATAATACACATTTCGCCATCTAGCCCCAAATTAAGCGCAGCTTGTGTTATGGATACTAAGGAGACTGATGAATATTTTGATGAATAATATTCATATATGCTTGTAATATATAGATAAACACCCGGACACTGAATAACATTCATGTTCATAACACAAATATTTTCCACTTGTGGGAATCTAACCTTGGCCTTGGACTCAGAAAGCAGGTTCGCTGCCCATTGTGCCAATCGGCCGTCAAATATGCATAATGTAACCAAAGTATGCAGTGGGTATCTATGCTGAGAGAGAGAGAGAGTGTTTAGTGTTTTTTTGCGTAACAATTTTTTTTAGTCTAAACCTCCTATAACTTTATCTGGCTCAAATACAGTTATTGTCGTTCTTCATTCAATTAACAATTGACTGCAGCTACATTTATATAAACAAGACAAACGCTTTTAGACAAATGGTATTGTGCATCAAAAATGAATTTCGTTGATCATTATTATCAAGTTTCAGTTTTTATCGCCTCTCTCTGGAGACAGAAACCTGACATTTCGTAAAACTTACTAAATAAAATTAAATTCTTTAATATTAGATAAAGGAATAAAAAAAGATATGTTTATACATTTATGCATACATAATAAAAATACCTTTTTAGCAACAAAAATGTCGCTTTATATTGAGTCAACGTATTGTACACCCCGTAATAGCTCGGCATTCTACGCGACCGTATTCCCCGCTGAGATGTTTTATGGATGCAGCCTTCGATTCGTAAAGCCCATAGTTGTTTATTACAGCGGCCGTGTGAATATTGATTTTTGGGTCAACAGCTTCACTCCGTATTGTGTCGGTGCTTTATGCTTCAGGCTTTCATTTCTTTGAGTCCTAGCCCGCTATGACGAATCGGCGACTGGATACGTAAAATCTGAGGTTACGTAATTTTTGTTAGGTTTAACTTTAACTACGCTATAAAGTTGAGCAGTCTGTCCCGTTACGTTTTGTTGCATATAACTGTAATAATTTAACTTAAATTTGTGTCTGAAATACATTCTGGAAATGTAGGTAAAAAAAGGATATGTAGGTATCTATAGTTACATATTGCGTGTAGTGATCGCTTTTTGGGTAATACTTTGGCTTCCATTTCGGAAAGATTGAGTTCAATTCGCACCTCTTAATTTTTTGGAGTAATGCGCTTTTTACGTTTACTAAATATTATCACTTGTTTTAAAAAAGTAAGGAAACCTGCATGCCATAATAGTTTCAAAGACGCAGCAATTCATTGGCAAAAAATAATAGACATAATAATATTAAGAAAATTATGTAAATATTTTGTGTTATACGAAACATCCCATATCGAGTGTAAATAGGGTCAATACGAATTCCCCTTAGCTTGTTCCCACTGGTTGGTAAACACGGTCCACGATGGGTGCATGGATTCCTTTTATCCAATCCTACAGGGACTGTCGATGTTCAAAGATAAAAAGGCACTGTGTATATGATACTCACTGTAAGACAGAGTGCGGAATATTCATGTAAGAGTGTTTAAATTTTGGTAAAGATCTTACTTTTTAGGACACGTAGCCATCATAACACAACAACAACTTTTTGGAGGGATAAGACATAAGGAGTTAAGACAATTCGCAAATATGTATGAAAAATACATCTTTTTGTTTTAGACACAAGGGAAACAGGGTTTGTGAACGCCATCACCGCAGCCGGGGTCACATACGCCATAACAAGGGCGTGTACAGCGGGCTCGCTCCTGGAGTGCTCATGTGAAAAGGTACTTACGGTAGAAACTATTTTTGCCATTCAAAATCCCAGTAAGCTCGAAAATACTTAATCTAACAGACGCTCGAAATTAATAATAAATCTAAATCGAAATCTTCAGAAGGCAGATTAAATTTAGTAGTACTATTCTGTTCCTACAATTCCCTGTAGATAAGGAGTGAGGATAGCACATCTGATTATTTTTAATCAGATTGAATTATAAACTTCAGGCGTGAACAGCTGATATATTTGTTGTGGCTCGAAACTGGCACTTCATGTGGCCGACCATTTCATTAAATGAAAATGCCCATATAATATGGTATGGCCTGAAATTAATAATAAAACTAAATCGAAATCTTCAGAAGGCAGATTAAATTTAGAAGTGCTATTCCGTTCCTACTATTCCCTGTAGACAAGGAATGAGGATAGCACATCTGAATATTTCTAATTCGATTGAATTATAAACTTCAGGCGTGAACAGCTAAAGAATATATTTGTCGTGGCTCGAAATAATCACGTCATTATGTGGCCGACAATTTCATTAAATGAAAATACCCATATAATATGGTATGACCAGATCAATGAATCTAAAAGATTATTCATATATAAACCCACAAATAATTTAATGTTATTTCAAAAAATATACTTTGACGGCACGTAAAATAAATTACAACACAAAAGCATTCCACTGGAGTAATAGTTATTTTTTATTAATCTCGCTACCACCCAAAAAGCGCAAATCGGCTTTATCATCAACAAAAATACATTTTTACTTTAGTTTTAGTGGTTATTCAATATAACTATTTATAAATTATCCCCTAGGGTGTACCAAAGCCGCGTCGCGGCAGAACGCAAGTGCCCCAACCGCCATCTCCTACGCAGACAGACCAATGGCAATGGGGTGGCTGCAGTGACAACGTCCGTTTTGGTCTACAGAAGTCGAGGGAGTTCATGGACAGTAGATACAGGAAGAGGAGCGATATCAAAACACTGATAAAACTGCATAATCACAACGCTGGGAGGTTGGTCAGTAAAAATTTTGAACTTCATAAAATATTATTTTACGGCGTTTCCATATTTACCAAAGATATCAATATTATAAGCATCGACATCATTATCACCTGGATCAATTGAAGTCCACTGGATATAAATATTGTCCAGCGGCTCCGAGCGTATGATGTCATCGGTCCGTCTCGTTGGGAAGTTAACACTTTAACCATTACCCATTCTTACATCTTTCGTTCCGTTTTCAGAGCTATATGCCCCGCTCATAGCCACTTCTGCTTCGCGACTTGCACAAGAATCAGGGGAATTTGAAATAATAATATATTACTCACCCAGAAATTGATAAAATAAAACAACAGCATTAATAGTCATGCCATATTTGAAACTAAGTTTGGAGAATGAAAAAGCTGTATTGTGTAACGAAAAGCTCGTCAACGTTCATAACAAAATTAACTTAAAAATTAACGGCGGTTTTGACAAAGTTCTATTGCAATTACCTGATAAGAGCCGATGTGATTTTAAAGTTGTTTAATTTATATTTAGTATACACGAAGATTTGCCAGTATTTTGAAAGTTATCTATTTTCAGGCAATCAAAAATAATATGAAAGTGGAATGTAAATGTCACGGCCTATCAGGATCATGTACACTCCGGACCTGCTGGTGGAGAATGCCCACTTTTAGAGAAGTAGGAGATCGTTTGAGGGACAAATTTGAAGGTGCAGCTAAGGTATGAATGAACAACGTGTAACCGATTTACGATATACTTTTGAAGGGTGCATCAGTATATTTCATAAGAAATTACCCTGTAAAATGATATGATTGATTTCATATTTTATAAGCATATTTATTTTTCCACACAAACGAATTCAAAATTAAGAAAACCCTTTTGAGAAGATACAGATAAAATACCGACACTGACCTATGTATAGTACCTATGCTACGCGACGCGTATCTTATAAAGTAACAGGAGCTTCTTGATTTTAATTCTTCATGTGAAGGTAGGGCAGTAAATCTATGGCAGTTGTTTACGCAAAAACTATTAGGTTTTCGGTCTCACAGATAAATCTCAGAGACGGTATGTTATGTACCTCTCAAGCGACGTAATATTAGTAGCTACGAAGTAATATTTCTGTATTCATTTAAAAATTGTATAATGAATAAATCACTCTTCATACTGGTCAATTTTAAGATGTAATAATATCTATAGCAATCTATAGCATTTTTTTTTATGATATTTTAAAAAAGCTCTTTGAAAGTTGTCTTACATTTAAATTATTTTTCCGAACACTAATTTATATAATTTATATATACATTTTCATTGTTCTTTCTACGTTTTTGTAGGTACTTACCCTGGATTTCAATATAATTAGTCTTAATTTTTATTTGTAGAAGCACAATTTTTTTTCTGAAAACGATGGAAGTGCTAGTACTACTAGTGACACGAACACCATATAACATTCTTTAGTATTTCCTTTTTTATTTCTCAGGTAATCTCAAGCAACGATGGGGACAGTTTTATGCCTGAGAGTCCTAGCATTAAACGACCAGGGAAAAAAGATATTATTTACTCGGAAGAATCACCCGACTTCTGCAATTCTAACATGAAGACAGGGTCTCTTGGCACTGAAGGACGCCAGTGTAATATTAGTTCCGCGGGAACTGACAGTTGCGATCAACTTTGCTGTAGAAGAGGTTACGTTCAAACTTCTATTAAGGAAGCCGAAAATTGCAACTGCCAGTTTAAGTGGTGTTGTGAAGTAATATGTAAAACATGCTATGTAAAGCGAGACATACAAACGTGCCTTTAATGTGATAGACAATAATAATGTGGTTACAATTTAATTAAACTATTTTTGTAAACAGTCGTATATTTTTTTCTTTTACGATTCATCCTGCTACTTCTTAAATAGATTTATGTTTTAATAGATGCACTTATAAATAATTATTATGCTTATTAATAATCAATCTAAGTTGGCGCTAGGCTAGAATATTCACTCTTTTTTGTACTCGAATTAAAAAATTAGAACAGTGAATAATAAACATTTCGTAAAAAAAAATTAACTCACATATGGACGTTCTTTTACTGCGTCTCACTGTCGTTGAATGGTAAAACTGGAGAATTATTGGTTATTGTATACTAAAATTGATATGTTACTACAATCATAAGAGAGCTATAACGGCGAACATAACGTGGTCTCTTTCAGACAACCCTGTTATAGACGCTACTGCACAACAGGTCCTCTACCAGTGACATGGGGTATAATATTACGGATTATTTAATTTATCTTAAATGTTTTTCTCATGAATATACCTCTTGTTGCCTTCATCACCTGTTTCATAGTCAGACTGGCCTAGTAGTTTTTGTTTTTTCAAATGATCTATTTTATGTGCTAAGGGCCTTCGGTTTTTGCGTGTTGTATTAATAGTTGTATAGGATTTCGTAACATATTCATAACCTTCACTATTTTGATTCAGATTCTCCTTATTTTCTACATTACTGTTGTCGTTATAATTTTTTTCTTCGTTACTCATAATATCATCTTCATCATCCATATCATTACTCGATTGACCATTTACATTTCGTTTCTTCTTCTCCTTATTATCAGTATTTCCATCTTTTTCATTACAGTAATCAACTTCCGTATCATTTTCATTATCTTTCTTACTATAATCATCTTCGTTATTTTTATCATTGTTCCTATTATTAACATCTCCACTATCAACATTACTTAATATGCTATTTTCATCAAGCTTTTTACTATTTTCTATATTGTCATTATTTTTGTCATCGTTTTCATAGTCACCATAATCTTCATAATATTGGTCCTTGCTATCATTAGTGGAATTATGATCATTATTGTTTTCATCTTCATCATTTTGTTCCTTTTTCTTGCCCATATACTGTCTTGGCTTGTTTCTGGGTTTTATCTTATGATTTGTTTCTTCTAGTCTTACGGCGGATAGTTTGCTACCCGGTGAGAAAAGTTTACTACACTCAGGTTCTAGACGTCCTCTTTCTCGTACGATATAGTTGTAAAGCATTGCAATTTTCAGAATGTCACTTGAACTGAATCCTTTTTCTTTAGGTTTAGAAGTTTGCTGGAATTTGATTAAAGTTTCCATATTCCACGGACTATATTGAATCATAGAATTAATGTTAATGCACTCAAAATATCATTAATGTCAAAATGCTATACTATGAATACAGCATAAGTAAGGGAATAAAATATTAGTAAAGTTGGTACGCCGTTTTCATTTTGATATTCAGAAACATTACTCGTAAAATATAAAAAGCATCATCTTGACTGATTGTTAGACTACCCATAGCCCGAAAGATTGACCATAGAAATTAAAATGTTTAAGAATATTCTGTGTGGTATGCCAAGAAAGATTTTTTTTTAATTCTACCGCTAAGGAGGGTAATACGGAAAAGAAAATTTGTATAAAAATCTGTCATTTTTCAAGACATATCCACGAAGTTCTTGATAAAAAGAAGAAACATGTTTTTTTGATAATTCTACCCTGGATTGGGAATGAAAGTTTGGCAACGGGCAAAGGCACCGCGAGAAAATTTCTGTACCTCACAGGATATGAGAAATTATACACAGACGACTTAGCTAGCATCCGCGAGCTCAATATAATATAAGGAGAAATTTGTTCAGCCCTAGAGCGCATTTTTAGTGCTTGATATTTATTCTCTAAAATAACCTGCCGAATCTTTTTTAGATTCTAGTCAGTTTCATAAATGTGACGCATTTCTCTCCTATTGCTACGTTACTAGTAAAAATATATTATTTAAATATTTACCGAGCGTAAAAAACTATGGAAGTAATAATCGCCCCTTTGTTGCACTGTAATATTTCCATTTTTAGTGTACTTGTAAGGTCCATAGTGCCCTGCGCTATCGATGTCATACATCAAATTATGAAACAACCATTGATCATCCTTTAATTTTTCAAACAAATAAAGTTTATCTGCAACAATCATACAATACCTTTGGGGTGTAACATATTTAAAATTACGCTTTACATACAATGGTCCAGTAAGCGTTAGTTGGTACAATGAAGAAGGAGAAGCTGTCGTATGATTGTACGACGGCATTGGTGTGGGAGTAAATTCTTAATACACAATCCCCTTCAAGTCCTGGCAGCCTGGCATTATTGAATTCTGGCAGTAGATCCTTGGAAAGTTCACTCCCAGGTTGGCCCTTTTAGAAATTCTTTCCTATGAAGATCAACAAGGATATTTCGGAGCAGTTACGCCGTCCTGACTAGTACTGACTAGTACCTCTTTAATAAAAACCATTGGTGGCGAGCCCAGTATAATAGCATGCAGCGACAACACAAAGTAATAACTCAGGAATTCTAGCAAATTCAGCTACGGAGTTAGGCGTTCAGTGACGCTTTTTTTTACCAATGAAAGTAAGTAGCATGGCGGTTGTACTATTTACGTCCCTCATTAATTTCAATAATTTAACATGTGATCAATAATATCATGACCACGTTAATCACTCGCTGTAACGATTATAAAATCGTCTGATAAATAATCGTCACCTCACTACAAGGTGGTCTCGCTAACATGGTTAGCTTATTAAGAAAATTTACTAAACGATGTCCGAGATTTGTATGCGGAATAAATATTTAATATCTTTGCAAATCTCAAGGCTTTAAACAATCAACAATTCAGACATTGTCATTCGAATGAATGCAAAAGATTTAATAATTCTATTTGATTGGTTATACTATACCTCGCAAAATGTTGTTTTCCTGAATCACTACATGTTTGTCTCGATTTGGGGAGTTATGTTGTGCCGGCACACCGACCAGCGACAGTACAATATCAGCCAGATTTTCGTCTGAATTTAGACAATGGTAGCCTAAAACAACTCTCTGTGCAAGGGGAAAATAAATTTGATATTTCAGTTTCCACTATTTACAAAAATATCTGCAGTCCGATATTTTTAAATATACATAAAGCATTTATTTACGTAATTATAAATATATTATTCTTATTCTTGAGTTCCTCCATTCTCAAGAAACTAATAAAAATCGGTCGATTTAGTTATTTCTAAATTAACTGAAAGGTATCTACTTGGGTGTTTAATGTTGTATCGTCGCTTATAACAATTTCTTTAGTTGTTCATATTTTCGTCTTTAATGAAAATAAATAAAATACCTGGACTCCTTCGTTAGTAAAGTTCTTAAATGAAAGATCAGCGCAATCAAGCAATCCTTTTCTGTTAATAAAAAGCACCCATCTGGTCGTTTCGTCTATCGGTGGTCGTGAAATTTCCACAAAATGCAAAACAGTTAAGCGATTTACTCCATCGAGAAACATACGTATTTTATCACGTAACACCTTATCTGTGGTAGAAAAATCAGAGACCTTTAGTGATGTATTAGGGATCATTGTAATATTCTTCAAATAGATTTATATGAAACTGTGACATTATTCATTTTGGATAGTGAGCTCAGAAATCTCTGCTGTTTTGAAAGTTCATTTTAAGATATCATCTCGACACGTCTATTTCTAATCTTTTCAGTTTTATGCAAATGAAATTCAGATATTTCAAAAACTAAAATCTTTTATCAGGTGCTAAATTAAATTCGTCGAAATTCGTGATATACTTAATTTAAATTGAAAAGCTTTTTTAAAACAGGTTAATTAGTTAGGAATAGTTTGGGGATTTGAAGACATAAATACGACGAATAAATAACATTAAAAATTATAAAGCATTTAAAGATACCCCATAGTTAACTTTTTAAAGTGAGGTTTGCTAGAATAAAAAGTTTCAATGCTTTAATGTGATTGTAAGAGGAAATTACACTTTTATTAGAACGTGTTTCATTAACTTCTTACTTAAATATTGTGTTAGTTGAGTGGGAATTATTTAACAGAAAAGGAATTTTACTAAAAGTAAATTGCTACCAAATGAGAAATCATCAATGTAATACGGTAATGTCCCTGTTGGCCATATATGGAATTTAGCCATATCTTCCTCATCGAGATTAAAGCCTGGTTCAGATGCAGTATCCGTATTGAAGATTGATTCCGGTATTTGAAATGATGCAGCAAAAATGTCTGTAAATATAGAAACAAAGGACGTTTTTAATATAGATTTCAAGTGTAATCAAGTTAAATTATCTGTGAAATATGTACTAATAGAGCTGATAACATTTTATATTTGTGCCTCATACAAAATACAGATTTACGCTCAAGTAGATGTGACGTTAGTTTACATGATACCTAACACACGAGTGGCTTGATTGATTTTAATCAGTCACATTTTAGTAAATGCGAGGTAAAAATACTGATTGTAATCCGAGTTCATTGCTTGAGAGCGGTTGGTACAAAACGGGATGAATGTGGTAATTTACGATAGCAAAATGAAAAAAACGGATGGGACGAGGTCTAGGTTCCTCTTCATGAGAGAGGACGAGGGGACATTAAAATACAAAAGCCGACGATAACTTACCATCTACAGCAACCAAAGTGCAATAAAAGAACACGAAAATTTTTAAACATGATAACTTAAAACACGTTAACATTGCATAAAAATAGAAGAAAAATAAAATGCATTTCTACTCCATAAAATTATATCACAAATTGAGTATAACAAGAAGCAAATGTGTTTCAATTTTTATTGCTTTTGTTCTTGTAAATAAAATACACTTTGCGTTGGTCTTATTATGGCTTTACTCCGAAACAATCATATTTTTCAGGCATATGTGTGTAAGTATAACCTATTTTTAATGCTGCAAGTACGACATGAGCGGCTAAGAAAATGTAACTAACGTACGATTCCTCTTACTTCTGGAAACTGTGATTGACTGTTCACGCAAAAAATGATATACAGCGCATATTAGACTGTCTGTTGGACTTTCCGTTAGTAAGGTACCTATGTTCGGCTCTATCATTGCTCCAATCTTTTTAATATTTAGCACATTAACTAAGAATTTTTAATCCGGAAAAGAACCCGCGTTAAGGAAAAAAGCTGTGTAAGGCTTTATACCGTACCGTGCACCTTATGCAAAATCTTCGTAAAAAAATTAGGACATCATGCATATCAAGTCCACCTATCCGTATTGGACCAGCGTGGTGGACTACGGCCTACCCTTCTCATTGTGGGAGGAGATCCGTGCTTAGTAGTGGGCTGGTAATGGGTTGATGGACTACGGCCTTTGGTGATGATCATACGTATTTTTGTGGGTGTTGTAAAAGGTAGGAAATTAAACTTAATATTCACTGCCAAGTCTTAATAGTAGGTATTTTGAATACCTATTGTTTTTTTATTGAATTGCATGGGAAGATTAAAAATTATATAACGCGAAATCCTTTTGAGTGAAAAATTATTTACGCTATTTCAGATTCAGCCACGCCATTCGTATCTCTTATGACAGATTTCTTCGTTCATAAACATAAATTTTCC
The DNA here is from genome assembly GCF_905163445.1 of Pararge aegeria. NCBI lineage: Eukaryota > Metazoa > Arthropoda > Insecta > Lepidoptera > Nymphalidae > Pararge > Pararge aegeria. The sequence continues at coordinate 16,429,674 of NC_053182.1, forward strand.
CCTGCGCGAGATACTCGTGGGAACATGCCCTGGGCAACCGCGACCACCAACACTGAACGACTTTTCACTTTCGACGTCATCAAACGTACAAAAATGAACCCAAACATGTACATTTTAAAGATCATTTTCGTGTTATCCTTGTTGCCTTTGTTAGAAAATAAAGCCGTTTCAGAAAATTGCGCGATCAAAAGCACGCTACAGTACGGTTGCGTTCGCAATAAAACAAAATGGCGGAATTATGACAGTTCACATGGCGTTCTGAAACGCGCACGCATAAATTTCAAAATGGAAACATCATCGTATATCGGCATGGACGTCGATGGTTGTTATTAAACATTCACTGCGTTGTACCCGTTGCCAATATTCGTTTGATTTGTTATCTTGCTTTTAATGGTAACCAGAATAAACACAGTGCAATCACAGTTAGGACCTGAGCTTGTATAAACCTTGCCTACGAGCACATAATATCTGCCTACTATGAATACCTACCTTCTCATCTATAGGTATGCATAAACATGTTCTGCGATCAACATGAATCCTTTATACTTTCGCCATGTCCATCTTCCTGACCGTCAGTCTGCGGCCTAGCTCATATACTCTACTAGTAGTATAGTAGTACTAGATAGCTTTATTTTTCATAGGATAGGTACATATTTATTGTTACAAATATATAAATAAAGTGTATAAACATCTTAAAAGAGAATTTAAGTGTTCACATTTTTTTATTTATTTATACTCTTTATTTGTACACAAAACCAAAAAGAAAAAAAATGGACATTGATAAACTTTACAAGTAGGATACAAAAGGCGGCGGAATAGATTGCTAAGACTGCTAGACTAAGCGATAGCTTAGTAGCAGCAATCTATTCCAGTACATGGAAAGTGCAGATGGTTAGGTTTTTTAATATAACAGTTTTGCGGACTACTTAAAAGTAAACTACTAATTTTATTATTTCCTTGGTACTTTTTGATATTGATAAAATAACGATATTATGTAATAGCTTGTAACGATCAATGATTTAGCGACTTCGTCATTTTTGTTGCATTTAAATCCACCGGTATCCTCTTTTCAGAGGCTAAAATATAACCCGAGTTCATTACCAGGATGCAAACTACACCTATGGAAATCTCATCAAAATTGGTACAGCTGGTGACATGTGCATTGAGAACAAAGGAGCGGGAACAGTTTTCGGGTTAAAGACTTATCTCAGCTAATTCTAATTTCTGTACCAAATCGCTGCTGTGCCGATCCGAGTCCACAAAGTAACAGACATAATAATATTTATCATCATCAACCCCTTTTCAGCCCTCGAGGGCACGAGTACTCGTTTCAGAATCATGGACAATAACGTCGCTTACAGTTACAAAAAATTTCCTAGTGTCAAATAATATTCGTGTGCTCTGAGTCATGTTCGCAGCGACAACACAACGTTTCTATAACAGTGTCTTGTTACTAAGTTCTATGGCTATAAATTATAAATACACCAGAAAATAGGGGTTAAAATAGATTTATTTTAAACCCAAAAGGTCGACGCCGATTTCAAAATTTATATGGTTTCACTTTAACTTGATTACCTACTAGAAAATAGGTTAATTAAAATTTTCGGCTTGGCAGGTCTCGAACCACCACATATTCTTTAGACAAACCACATTAAGTGACATACTCTGTACATACTTAAGTACACATTACATTACAACTAAAGGGTAAGGTGAAATAGCTTTTTTAATAAAAATCAAATAATTTGATTAATTTTGTATTTTTTGGTAACAACTAATCAATATTTTAATCATAAATATAGACACTAATGTACAACCAATATCGTTACAATAATGCGTCAACCCTAAACAGTCACTGGACGAAATATATTTTTAAAATATGTAAATTCACTATACAATAATAGTATTTGAGATTCAGACACGTTCAGCTGATTTCAATTGTAATTGTTTATCTAATATTAACAATAAAAATGGTACATCCACATAAATAACTTAAGAATTATCATAAAAAATATTTACATGCGCTTTTTTTACACTGGCAATCGTTTGTGGCAAGGGCATCTCAAAATCAGACAACTGTCATCGATAAAAGATCCGATACAGATTAAATTTCGAATTCCCGACGGATAAAACATGTTAAAATCGATTCTTATCACATTCATTTAAACGCTATAATTTAATAAATGGCTTCGTGATCCAAAAATGGATGATACAACTATGAAATAAAAAAAAAAACTTCAGTCTTTTATACACGATGACATATCTATTAATTGAATTTATAAGCTTACTAGCAGTAAGCTGTTACATATTTACAAAGTATCAATAAAAAAAATGTACCAATCGGTACTACAGACTGTATCACAGATACCATAATATATTATAGTTAACTGAAAATTGAATAAAAAGAAAAGGTTTCCCGCATCTGAAACTTTTAAAAAGTTTGCACGAAATAGTTTTAGTATAAGTAGGTATAGGTAAGTGCCTGAATATTTACTGTTGCATTAAAAATTAAACTTGCGTTACATACGTCATACTTTTAAGCTGTTAAAGGAATGGGTTTCATAATGGATGAGGCAGAATGCGCGGGTACAATCAGCCGGATTTTTCTTTAGGAAAATAATAATAATTTAAATTTCGAATGCAATGTATGTATTCATAGCAACATTGCTAAGTTAGGGCTAGCTATCTTAATAGAATCTTGCACAACTTAAGTTATGTTCCTATACTTACACAATTTTTCTTACTTGGGTAAAAATAATGACAGGTCAATAAGAAAACACAGAAGCAATGTTTTTAGCAAATCGCGTAAGATGTTTTTACAGCAATCAAACATACAAACCTCTTAAAATATTAATGTACAGGTAAAAAAAAATGAATCCGATTTAAGATTCTAGGCGTACCACATCTTTGGTACTTTTTATCTCAATTTTCAGTCAATATGATATAAAAGTATCGTCAAATATCAAATAATAAATTTAAAATAAAGCGATTCAAAATTTTTATTACAATTATTAAAATGGGAGGAATAATGCTATTATTTATTAGGTACATAATTTGTAAAATTTTTAATAAATAATACTCAATTTATTTAATTTGCTACAGGTGTTATCTGAATTTGACGATATACTCGTATCAGCATCTAGTGGTAGGGAAGTTAGAAAAATCATAAGAGACGAGTGTTATAAACTCGTAAATCGGATGACTAAAACTATCATTTCATTGATGTAATTTTAAAAACAACATAATTTTAAGTAAAATATTCAATAAATACCTTCCAAACATACATGATCGCGCTATTCCGGTCTCGCCTTCTTTTATATTACACAATAAAGCTCAGTGGAGGACTTATTCTATCAATATCATCTAAACTATATTTATATCACATATGATATCATCCACGTTGAAACAAATAATTACGATTAATAAAGCTTCCCATCTTATGTAGCAAACTGTCGAAAAATCATCAGTCTAATACAAAATGTAACATATCGGTATTGTTATAATATACTATACAAAACATATTTTCCGCTTTTAAACAGTCAATTATAGTTTGCTTTATCTTAAAAGTAGTAGGTAAGAAATCATTTACAGCAATTATATCAAAATATTCAGCGTGAATTTTGGCATGAATTAAAATAATTTAACCCGAATCAACAGTTTGCGTTATCTTCTTACTAATTAAAAAATATATAAAAGCAAAAAAAAAAAAATGCTTTGTACATGCTTAAATAAATAATGGACAATTTAAAAGCAAACGCGAGTGTTTAAAACGTATAACAAGTGTCAATCCGGCTTACGTGCAGTTTTATCTCGAATATCGGAGTAGCACGCATACCATATTATACATATAATACTGATTATTTAATTCGTTTAATATTTAATTAAAATTCTCGAGAGCCTTTATCTCATAATGTGGGACACTTTTACGATGGCGCTACTTATTCAATGATAAGGGACGAATGCAACCTTTATTAGCGAACACCCAAGAGGGTACTTTATGTTAATGCGTTAAGCCACATATTCCATTAACCGCAGAAATAATTAATATAAAATTATAATTACAAGATAATTTCGCTCTCGACTCTCAACAGTTAATACGACCAGTACACCCAATGCCTATAAAATAGAAAGTTCGTAAAACTGGAATTAATATCCGTACGAAGCGTACGGTTGGATTAAAATATAATAACAATTTCAACTTTATAATGATATTAGACAATACCATTTAAAGTAGTCTAAGGTTATATCGCTGGGTGAGTAGTCACATAATAAGCGCGTTATTTTAATAATTCATACACCCGACCGCGTAAGGAAACCAATAAGTCCAATTCCGATAGCGAAGCGGGGTTATAGAATAAGTGGTCCTAAAACTGGTCTCATTAGTGTCCCGACAGCAGCGTTCACAAAACAATAAACTTCACTAGATCACAAGTTCGCACTTAACAGTCAAATAAATTAAACGAACCGCTTATTTTAATTTCACGGATTATAAGCGTTAACGAGAAACAAACAGCGGCATAGGACTATTTACATAAGTCAAAATGAATTACGAATTCAATGACTCCTATACGAAGAAAAGTAAAGAGTTATATACACGGCCTCTTATCTGTCTCCGAATACTTTTAAACAGGTTCACTTTCGAGTCCGAGTCACAAGTCCAACACTTAGAGTTTCTTCAGACGCATCGTTAACTGCCGCTTGTCTATAAACACGTGTGAACTACTTTTTCCGTGCGACACAGTTTGCATTTAACTTCGCAGCACCAGTGGAACGTGCAATTGCATCGTTCCACAACGAACATTGTCTCGGTCCGATAACCGCGGCCGCAGCACATTAGGTCGCAGCCGTCGACGCCGATACTCGTATCGTTGCAGGCACGCCCGTGCGTACCGGGAATGCCCAGCCTGGGATTCTTTTCGCAGAAACCCGGCGATGATTCTAAGTACACTAGGTCCTTGACCCCGGGTGTTTTGTGGTCAGGGTTATGCGGCCGAAGTTGAAATCTGTATCGGTCTCGTCGCGGGACTCTGTGAGGAGCGGCATCGTTCCGCTGAGCCGGTGCTTCCACGTCTGTATTGGGCATCATTACCCGCGACGCCCCGTCGAAGCCATCTTTCAAGGCATCGCCTACAGACCGAAAAGTCGGCAGCCTCATCCAGCAGGTCTTAACCGTGCAGGACCCAGACATACCGTGGCATTTGCACTCCTGGCGCATCTCCGTTTGCACGTGCTGTGGACAAAACAAATTGATTAATAACAGGCTTCGAGGAACATTCAAGCTCTTAATTTATTCAATCGTGTGAGGAGGTCTACAATGATGTCCAAATATCTTTAAATTCCTTCGATAAGCGCCGATGCAGGTGATCGATGATGTTTAAAGCGCACTTCATCGATCGCATCTTACGATCGAGCAAATTGTTACAAATCGTGAGGAGGTGGGCCGGTCGTCACCGCGCGTGGAGCGATCATAAATCATGCTCCAGATACATTCATCATTCTAAGAAGGTAGATAAATGACGCGAGGACGGAGACAGTAAATATTTTCCTATTCTACGAGTGCATACGCTTCGTAGAAAATGGTTGAGAGATTTTTTATTCTCATGTAGATGGGAGAGCGCGGTTTACGGACTAGTGTTTAAATATGTGTTAAGCAATCGATGGAATGTTGTGAATATTCATCAGGTGGACACCCAGTGCGTCTGTCGTGACAGGAATTAAGCGGCTCTGTTAATGCTGTGTTTGGGTGGCTCGAGACCGCTGACGTCCCTTTTTGATGATTTTAAGGAAGGTGCTTACAGTGAGTATGCAAATGTGGGTGTGCAGTGGGAGGGAGATGCGCGAGCGCAACGAATGGGTGCCTGTTGCGCAGTCGACGTGCAATGGGCTGAGCCGCTTGACGCATAATTAATTTTAGACTTAAGCGACACGTCAAGTGGCTGACAATCGATCGTCACCCGTAATGGTAATGTAAACACGGAGCGATGACAAGTCCGTCGTCGGCCACTTGGATTGTTTTATTTAATGGATGTTTGCGCTACCGTAAGTGCCGATTGGACGGCGTGTTGACGTATCGTAAGCGATGGGAACTCACCATCCTGCCGGCTTCGTTGTTGTGCAAGTTCATTTTCTCTCTGAGGGTTTTGCCTCTCTCTCCGGTGTCGACGAATTCCCTGCTGAACTTGAAGCCGAAGCCGATGTTGTCGCTGCAGCCCCCCCACTTCCAGACACGCACGTTGGCGGCGGCGGCGGCGCGGGAGCGGTGCGGGGAGCGGTCTACGTGCGAGTAGTCGCAGGTGCAGGACTCGATGGAGCCCTCGGCGCATGCGCGTGACACCGCATGCGTCACACCGGCACTCGTAATCGCGTATATAAACGCTGTTTCACGGCAACCTGCGACAAATAAAAAAAACATTGAAATAAATAAATCCTGCCTTTGTGTTAATGTATGATGTGTGCGGACGGCGGAACAGAATACAGTTATCACCACCACTACTAATTCCACGTGTATCGTACGAGTCGACTAAACGAATATAATAGAGGACAGCCCACAGCGAGGACTGAGCTACGAGTAATTACTAACATCTATTGCGATCACCTAGTCGTCTACCCAGCGTGGTGATTATGGGCAAACCCTCACCTTAGGCAAGGCCTTTAGTGTAGCAGTGGAGTGTTATAGGCTGTAACTTATGATGACCTGGTAATTTTATAAATAGTTTTTATATTCCGTCACCAGTTACACTCAGACTCCTATCTTACCAACTGGTAAGTGATGATGCAGTCTAAGATGGTAACCGTCCAACCTGTTTGGTATATGGCAGGTATATCAAACCCACGCCCTTGTAATCGTTGCCTAATGACTTTTCATTAATAAACCAAAACAAAACATGTTACAGCAATGATATTGTTTGCAGTGACACGTGAAAATCCCAACAAAAGGCGTCCAGCAGTTGTCCAGATGATGGTACATAGAAATTTTAGAATGATAGTTAATAGTTTTGATAACTTCGATATCTAGTTGTATTTTTATTAGCTCATTCCTGATACACGAAAGCGAATAAAGCCATCCTCCTCGAATTCCACTCCAAAGGTAGCTTTACGTATTATAGACTGCTATAAACTTGTAAAAGGCAGGTAAACCTTGCTCCTGGCTTAATATTGTTGTTTTTGTAATAAGAATACAAGGTTTATGGTATTTTGCGCAGGCATGTTTGGTATCCACATAATTAATTCGTGCCAGCACAAGGGGCACCCATATTTTAATCAAATTTTATTATGGCTTAGGGCGAGTATAATACAAAAAAAATTAGGGTATCTAATGCGTTCGGTATTCAAATAAAACTGATTTAAAGTCGCGATTACATAGCATTTGTTGATTATTATAATGAAGATAATTGAGATTAGCTTTTAATAATAAAACTCGTCCAATGCAAGGATTTTTTCGCAAAGGGGCTTAGAACATAAATGTGGCTAAAGAATAAGAAGGGTTCAAATGTTTTGTATACACAAACTAAATTTGGTTATCAAAAAGTTTAATATATAAGTTTAGTATAGTTATTTAGCAGCCGTACCCTCACTGACGCAGCGAGTGGTGAAGTTGCAGGTTCGATATACGGCAGGGGCTATTTGGGATTTATAGTTTCCGAATCTTTTTCAGTCTACTATAGTAAAGGCTTGGGTCGTGCTTAGTTACCGCCTTACCCACAAAAGCGTGATAATTAAGCGTATTAATGCGTTATAAAGTGATACGGAACCCTAAACTTAAAACGAGATTTGAGATAGGTATTTACAGTGCGAAATTAATATCAATTAATGACTCGACATTAATCGTGACGCGTCAGTATTGAATAAGCTGTAGTGCAGTAATGCCCGGTAATTATCTTACGAACTCGAAGCACGAACAAAAGGATCGATGCCTCCATTCATCTCCCAAACGAATACATAAATCGATACTCTCATCCCGTATCGAATACTATAAATAATTAATGGCCCGGCATTAGAATCAAATACTCATAAAATACAATTAAAAGAGAGAGGGTATATCTCGTCGATTGAAAATAAAAGAACTGCCTCTTACCTACCCGGGAGATTATAAATTTGATCATTACAAGTGGTACTGGCGCGCGCAACGAATCTCTTATATCGATATAGCCGAGTATTCTTTATCGATTAGTGCGTATCGATAAAGATTGCCTTATCAGAAGTGATCGGAGATTATCGAAAGACGTGACATTGATACGTTTCATCGTATTTGAGTAGTGACGTCTGAGATTATTTCCGCGTATTTGTTTTTCTCTTTTTACGCAGGACTGAAACATATTTCTGAATCAAAAAAGACTATCCAAGATTTAGTCTATTTTATTTAGAAAGCTCCATCAAAATCTGTTCAGCCGCAGATGATCGACTGAGTAACAAACATCCAATGACTCACAAAATTCGTTCAGATTGTGCTGTATTTGCTTTTTATATAAAGTTTTACTAACGATGCAAATAAGATAATTGCACGACTTTTATGCTTATAATAATCGGCCTTAGTCAATCCCTAGATCTATAGTGGTGTATTTAATCGCATGCATATGGGGTACCAACCGATTTTCGACCACTTAGATGAAAGCATAAAGTGCAAATCTCATATACTTTAAGGGATGTCAAAAATAATGTCAGGGTTTTATCAACATATTAATATCTTTTTTAGTGGTCTAAGTTAGTTAACATCTTCTGTATCATTTAAATTATTTTTAAATAGAAACGGAAACCGCTATACATAAACAATGTTTTCAATTTGTGTAAATAGAATATTATGACAAGTGACTTCAAAGATGAGTTATAATTTAAAAGTAGGTACATAATACAAAACAAACTAAAGTAGTACGAATCTCAACAGACGAAACTAGAAGAAGTAAATTTTAATCTAGTTTAAAAACTTAAAATAGTGAAAGTCAAAAGTCTTTTTTGGGACAAACTAGCCATACAGCTTTATAATAGAATAGATACGTTTGAGTATTCAAAGTTGAGTCATCGGAGGCTTTACGTCAAGGTCACGTTCAAATGCCTCTAACTAAAACCGAAAGTGTTCCATCTGTCTACTAACAGTTATCATAATTATTATAATAATATACTATAAGCCAGTATTATTTTTGTACAGGTATAAAAATGTAGATTGGCGTTTTTATTTATCAATGTAAGCATTCTTAACCTTCATATGTCCCACTGCTGGGCACAGACGTACTCGCTCATAGGAGACAGGGTTTATGGACATAGAGAAATCATAAACCTAACACGATGTTTAAAAAACGGCTCGGTGGGCTTAAGCTAATAAAGTGAATCGACGCCATAGGAGGCATGGGAATTGACAACGACAATTTTTTATCACCACCCAAACAATCCCGATATATAAAATTATATTGCTGACACGGCCATCAAACCTTGGACCTCATGAAAGTGATCTGTATTTGAACATACTAACCATTAAACCGAGTCATATTTTTTTCTTAAGTAGGTATTGATAGCAACAGTATTTAAAGAGCGGGAAAACCATATGTTAAATAGTTTTAGCAATAGTACCGTTAAGTAAATAAGAATAAAATTTGTGGTCATTATAAAAATAAAATATTGTATTCGTAACAGATTTAATTATTCCAAAGCATTGAATGATGGCGAAATTGACATTAAAATTCCCGGTCGAACGTCTCAAGTAATTGCTGGGTAAAAAACTTTTCTGTAACGTCCCAAAGCGAAACAAAAAACGATACGGGGCCTACGTTGGTACGCTCGGTAATTTATATCGGTACCACGATGACAACTCAATAAAAAAATGATTTAATTTGCTTATTGAGTCCTTAATACCGATGGCGTGGAGTCCGGACCGTTTCACATATTATAAAACAACTAATATATCGCTTATTATGTTTTTAAATTCGTATTTTATAAGCGTATTTTCCATTAGTGCGTCTGGCTGTACGAGAGCCCACCTAAGACGTTGCTTATTATATGTTGATTTAAAAAATACAAACTTACTACCAACCATTTGAATTTAACGTACTTATATGTTGTATGTTTATATTATTAACACCAACAACAAGTTTTACGTTTAAAACTTTATATACCAGGATAGAAAATAAATACGTTTACTCCACTTCAAGACCTGGACTTTCAGAGACATGCTGGTCAAGTTCTATTATGTTGGTACAAATAACAGACACTGTTATTTCGGTGGACTTTTTCTCACAAAGTAAATTAAGATAGCAGAAATAAGAATAAGAGAAAGAAAAAACTAGCCAACGATTGCCAGGGTACAAAAATTAATTTACGTATTCACAATTGCAGAAATGTAAAGGGACAATCAATAAAGCAACTGTTAAAGCAATAAAAACAACATTTTTATGTAATATGTCATTAAAGACATAGTAAAAGATCTGAACTAAAAATAACGCAATCAAAATATTAAAAATAAAAAAAATCTAATATTTAATTAAATTTAAATTCGGAATAACTCTCTATCCTTTTAAGCTATCCTAGCTACTCTTAAGTTACACCGTGTCTAAATCGTATCTTCAGAATCAATCTAATACAGAGACTGATATATTCAGCTCCTAATCGTTTTATAGTTGTCTGAGGTGAGACGTTCACGGATATTTGGTGGCAGTGAGTCAGAGGACACGGCGACGGGGTGCCATAATATTATACAGCCAGGTGGCTCTACCACGTGCTGGGACCCACTGCGCATCTCCATACATAAAGATATTTGGCAACACACTTGGCCTGCTGGATGTCTAAGAGCTGGCGATCCATATATATTTTTTTAGAGTGTATTGATAATAAGTAACAGAGTTGAATGAGATTTCGTAATATACGGACTTCGCTTTACGATATAAGACTTTTAGATCTAGAAGCTTAGTATTCTTTCTTCCATTTACTTAACTAGGCTGCTATGGTTTAGCCTTAAACTTATAGCAGTTATCGAAATAAGGACATCTCTTTTAAAGAGCACACCTACGTCAGAGTAATAAATTATATGGTTAAAAGCTAGTTATTAACATTTATTTTAGCTACTTAACCAAGGGATTTTATAAAATATAATTAAGAGTTATATTAATCATGAAAACAGAACAGATCCTAACGGCTATTTTAGATGAACTTTTCATTTTATATAGGTGGTAGATTCTTATGAGGTGTTAGTAGCAATAACATAAAATTATATAAGCGTTACGTAATGACTGCAGCGCTAACTAAAGAAAGTGATTTGAATGTTACATATCTATTTAGACTTGCTTGGCTCGTCCTTGTGACTGTTGAGCTCAATATATATAGTTTTCTTTTATTATTCACGGATAAAGCAGATGGCTCACCTTGTGGTAAGTGGAAAACCATCGCATATAACCAGAGCAAGCAACTCGTCGTGCAAAAATTATTGCAAATGTTACTTAAACAGAAAAAAAGGATAAAGCACTTTTTTTTTTCCTAAGCGAAGCGATAAGGCCGTCTTTGTATGCTGCTTCTGTCCGTGTTTATTTTCTTCTGTAATTTTTTTTGTGTGCAAATAAAGAGTATAAATAAATAAATAAAGCACTGACTAAACTCGACCACCGGCTCTTACACTACAAACATATGTACGCCCACTGAGATTTTTATTTCGCTACTTTTACTCCATCTCCGGCTATTACATAACCTTACCAATTACGGATATAAACAACCTTAATATCAATTTTAATTGCCCCGATATGTTTATTAATCTTCTGTGAGAGTGAATTACAAACGAAACTTAACCCGTTTGACGTCGCTTATAACTTTTTTCTCTGTCGAACTGTGAGACTGTTTCATCACTTACCACCAGGTGAGATTGCAGCCTTTAACAAACTTGCAGTGGAAATACCAAAAATAAGCTAAAAACCCATGAGAAGTTAGTGCAATAAAAATAATTAAATAATTTATAACATGGTCATGCGCAACCATCGATGCCCACTGAACAAAGAGGATTGTCGCGTTTTGCGAACGAATCGCGACGTAGAAAAATTATGACAGATATAAAAGATGTTTTATTCGAGAGGCCGCATTAGTCACGGCATTAAATAAAATGTAAATTCCTTCTATGGGCCTAATTAACTACCCGTACAACGATAATCTGACACCGAGCGCGCGTAAGCCCCTAATACAAATAACGATTAGTATCCCAACTAGCTAAAACTCATATAAAAGCTTTATAATAGCTATAAAATCGGTAACATTGGTATACAAGAGCATTATAGCACTTATCCACACAGGGTGTGGACTGTAGAAGCGAATTCGATATCATATAATATAATTTTAAGGTTAGGTATATCTAAAACAAAAAATATCTATCCCTTCAAGTCCTTGGTGGGAAATGATGATGCAGTCTAAAGTGGTAGCCGGCTAAGTAGTTAGGGGTATGACAATTTTTTTTTATTCGCATACCCCTAGTCGGATTCTACACGGTATCGCACACGAACTCTTAATCGTACAGCAACAGTTAGTTGCTAAAGACTGAGCGAGCTATTTTGAGCTCCCTGGAGCAGCGGTGAGCGCCACGGTTTAAAGTTGGAGGTCCCGGGTTCGAGTGCCGACAGGAGTAGTTTGGGAATTTATTATTTCCGAATTTTCTCCGGTGTGGCGGGAGTGTTCGGCCGTAGCTTGTTACCAGCCTAACGACGAAGACGTGCCGCCAAATGATTTAGCTTAGATTTTTTTATTTTCGAGTACGATGTCACGTTTTAACCGGTTAGGCGTTAAGGTTAACTGACATACTCCCTTACACTCTTGGACTTAACTTATAATGTAGTAAAAAAAAGCTTCCCACCAGACCAGACCGGAGCAAATTCCGAAATAATAAATTTAACAAATTGCTCTCACCGGGGCTTAAACCCGGACTTTCAACATAAAGGACCAAAGTGCTCACCATTGTGCCAGGGAGGTCGTCGTCTATTACAGCTTTATAACCGTTTTAACTCTTGCTGTCAAGTCCGCGTCGTAGTTGATCATATCCCGCGGATAGTACAGCATAAAGCGTTCGTAATCATTGAGGCGAGCTATAATTTTATTGGGGCAATTCCACAGCATCAAACCGCAGTCAAATAAGAACAAACATGAGTAATGTGAATCTATAAAAGTAAATTATTATTATAACTGATAATAAAGTGCTGTCGGTGGATTATCTGTGTAGATAATAAATGGTCCCGAAGTCGGTTTACAGCGCGAGCACCGAGCGATAATTCCATCCCGCCGGATTGGCAGTTAAGGCGAGCCGTTGAATTTATAAAAGTCAAAAACTCGTAAATCCAACGTGGCGACCGCTCCGCCGCCCCGTAAAATAAAACTTAATCACTGTTGACATTTGATGAACACCTGGCCTCATGGAGGGCACCATTAAATAATTCGAATTTAATGCACTACCTAATTAAATATGTTACCTTCCACATTAAGCCATCACATCGGTGTTTCCAGGAGATTAATTTGAAAGATTGACTTACGACGATTTCGCGGGTCGCGCCTCTTGTAACTTATAATTTATGGCATCGCGCATTATTCAAATTTGATGAGATGTAATTACTCAAAACAACCATAAATCACACGTTTTGCCGGTTCAGACGTCGACCTATTGAGGACGGGCATCGACACTAATGAAGTCATTTTATTGGTGTTTTATGTTATTTTACGAGAATATAATGTCAGTTTTTTTTTTGACGCAATCTCACCTATAGGTAGTGAAGATGCAGTCTTATATGGTAACGGGCTAATCTGCTAGGCGCATGGCAGTTATAATATTATTAAACCCTTACCTCTAATCGGCTTCTACGCGACATCATACCGGAACGCTAAATCACATTGCGGCATGTTTAATCGGTAGGGTAGTAACTAGCCACGGCCGAAGCCAGACACAGATACCTCAAAATGTTTAACATTAAGACTGAGATTTTTATGATTCACTAGATTTATCCACTGCTCTGGCAGCGTCTACAATTTGCATGTTATGTAGCTACTTATATACATACTTCCCTATGTCGTCTTTTACGTATAACGTGATTTTATAAATGCCTGAGTTACTGCACTTACTGTGTAGGTATTTTAAAGGTCATGAATACTTTAATTACTAATTTGTTTATCAGCAGTTTTAGCATGAAAAGAACAAAATTGCGTTACAGATTAAACGGATTTTTGGTCCCTTAGGAACTAACTATGCACTTTTCCTGGTTAAAAAGCAGCCTTACCCACTTCTAACCAACTAACCCATTGTTCTATTTATTATCTATTGCAAGAAACATTGTAACATTTTCATATAATAAAAATAGAATCATTACTGTATATAATATTATAAGGAACAGTAATTTATTTAATTACGAGCGGTGCTTTATGATTAAACACAATGTCTCTCTTTTTATGGAATCATACATATCTACCTCAAAATTTAAAGGCAATATGATGTGTGCTAATCTGAAGAGAGATTGGCGTATGGTTTAAAAATAACTTAAATATTATTTAGGAATTTAAGGTTGTAAAGCTAATTGAATAGGTTGTCTATAGTTGTTAAGAAACGGACAACAGGAATAGTTGAGTAGCGAAGATAATTTTCGCTGTAAAGGCGCAACGAGAAAAGAGCCATAAAAGCTATAATTCATTTTCGTTATGCCGCGTACGGGTGATAATTTCACATTGAGTCCCCAGCGCGAGTCTTCGCTGTGACAATTTAAAATTACGTCGCTCATATATCACTCATTGTGAGTGGCACAAAGCGCCCGGGGCTACCACTCGCTACCATCTTCCACTCCGAACACCCATTCATACAATGAACAAAGACGTTTGTTTTCAAACTCAGGGAAAAAACACCGAAAATAATTCCATTTCATAAAGAACTCCGTATCTCCATAAATAATACGACTCAATCGCGAAACGTTTTGTAAAAATAATGCCATACTGACGGTTATTAGGGAGATATAAAATTCATTTCGTCCTTTTTCAATCACATATCGCCTTACTTAAAAACAATTCAAACTCCACAAAACACAAAACGCTTATCTAATTGAGCATTAAATATTTCGTCGAAGACATTTTATATCCGTTTTATTTTCGGTGTGCATCGTTTTATACGTTTTATCCACCCACGACGATGGAATCTCGGGGGCTAAGAGACGAAACCTTCAAAACAGGAAATATTTTGAGAAAGGTCGTTTTATTGGGCGCGTTACCTGCCATTAGAAGCTGCGATAGGTGTAAACGGGGCTTCCGTAGAGCGTGCACGATTCCGGCCGGTCGCAAACCGCGCCGCAGGACGCCGATTCCGCACCGCGGGGTATCAGCCCATATATTTTTCTATTCTCGGGCCAACAATGACCCGCTCTATAAAGACAGCACTATTGTACCGTTGTCATCATTTGTGTTAATACGATCCTTGAGGTTTATACCACAATGAAGTGAAGATGTCGCGTCAACTCATCAATGGCGTGTCGACGTGTATATTAGTAATTATTGCTGCCCCAGCCGGGGGGGCTTTGTCCGGCAAAACTGTAATTATGGCGAGCGAGTCCTATTCAAAGATTTCGGTGCTCGAGTTCGAGCGATTCGAAATCATATTTACGATTTTTTTTTTAATGAGTTGCGTCGCACGGGGCTCCCGCAGCGATCGCTTGTCCGTTTTTATGCGTTCCTCAAATGAACGTAATTGCAATGTATTAAAAAAATTTATCGGCAGATATTTGCGGCCGGCCTGTAATATAGGCCCGCGCGGTTCGCCCGCCCTGCTTGCCCTTAATAAAGTAATATGCTCTAAATGCGCACGCATATAACATAAATTATGTACGAGTGTGCAGTTTTGCTCTTTTTGTTATCAAGTGAAATTATTACGACGCGACGGCGCGGTGGTCCGTGCTGTATCTGGCTTTTAATTTAGAAAAATGTTACACGCTCTTTGCGATAGTTTGTGTTGAAACGGAGATCAATATTTATATTTGCTCTAGGCGTTTCTGTTCACGATTGTCAGTGTATAATTATTTTATTGCCCCGTTCATGTTTCCGTGCGGGGTTCGAGAAAAAAGAGCACCTGAGTAATTGCTGGTCTCGCATTAATGAACTTTATCGCCTTAATTGGTTCTGTCTCAGCAATTTACATTATTCTACTTACATAAATAAGACGGAGCTAATCGCTTGGCTCTAAAACGATACTCTTTGATTTAGTGAATGAACAGGTCCATTCAAGTGGTTAACTTGTCTAAGCTTGCCGCTCGGTGACGATCGAAACCTGATTATTTTATTCGACAAAACTTAATGTTGTGTAAACATTTAAATCTGATAGCTATTTGTTACCAGTTTCGACGATTAATGAAAATATTATAATGATCCCGCATCTTATGTCTCGACCATTTGTAACTTACCAAATATCCTTAATTTGGATCAACAACCTTCGCTCGACCTCATCCGTCCACCCGATTGTTTGAAAATCGAGCTAATTTATGATATAACTAATGATTTCGCTAAATTCGGACAGGTTCCAAATATTCGTGAGAGACTTTATATATCTTAACTAATAGGGTAGGGAGGTTTAAGATAGGTGTGTTTCTCAATATTCTTATCATTATTTTAAGAAAAAACCTGTAAAGATAGAGAGAGAGAATAGTTAGAAATTGATTTAAAACACGAGTAAGAATAATAAAAAATGATAATCAAAAAAACTTCTTCCTAGTTGCATTTGATACATTCTAATTACGTTTTCGTTTTAATTACCCTATCAAATCTCTGAACTAATATAACTTCTTGTAGTAACATTCGTTTCTGTGGTGGGAGGCTTTTGTTGTGGCTAGTAACCATCCTACCGACAAAGACGTGCCGCTAAGCGATTTGGTGTTCTGGTGCGATATCGCCTAGTAACCGATTAGGGGTGGGTATGACTACCATACCATACCCTAACAGGTTAGTCCGCTTCCATCATGGACTGCAGCATCACTTACCACCAGGTGGTATTGCAGTCAAGGGCAAACTTGTAGTGGAATTCAAAAAAAAAGTACTAAGATATTCACGTTTCGCATCAAATTTAATGAATTGTCGTTTTAACAAGAACGAATCCTCATTTTGCTTACACGAACATAACACGATAATTTTTCAAATTACTTAAATTTTGTTCTATTAAAAATATATATATATGCTTGAAAAAGTATATAAGATATAAGTGCTTGAAAAAAAACAGTAAGAAAGCCATGGCCCACTCCCATAACTTGTAAGTTTAACCTTTTAAGAGAGCTATACCCCGACTGTGACTTCGACAGAGAAGTGCAAGTTAATAGAGACATCATTTACGGAGAGCGTTTGCGTTTTTCATTAACGCAAGAGGCGGGGGGGTCAATAACCGTGGCGCACGGCACGTAGGTACCTTCCTCTCCAGATATCGTCGTATTTCAAATGAGATCGAATTAGGCCAAGATATCCACACGAAAGCTTTTAATTTCAAAGATAACCCCCCCGATGCTTCTTGACCCCTGTAGCTGTTTCTATTTCGATCCAAAGTTGCGTATGCATCAAATCGCATTTGTTTTGGTTATTAAAAAAAAAATCGGGATACTTTTGATTTACAATGCGACCTCTTTTTTGCTAATAGCGAATAATGTGAAGTACGGACCAGATGTTCGCAGTTCGCAGGCTCATAATAAGGCATATCGCGCACAAAGCATCGAAATCGGACACCGGAGATAGGGCAGCCCTGATTTGAGGTACAAAATTAATTTGTTCGCTCGTGAAACTCAAGTGCAATTCACTATCGACCTTGCCACCCTCCGAATAGAGTCCTCAACGCAACTCCAATGTCAAGAGCGGGCGAATGAAGCCTTGTTATAACATTTTAATTTTCGTAAGTGCACCTTTTATAAATTTAATCTTGCCTCTTTATTATAGCCTACCTACCCACTACATCACACTGGCCAACTACACACTGCACCATACTTTCTCTACAACGGGGCTTTTAGTCATAGTTACTTATTTGTTGATTCCTATCTACCTAAATCTGTCGATAGTATCAACTACATTCATGACAACTAAATGGAATCGATACTAATGCTATTGTGTGCAGGTATTTTTAAAAATAGAACATTGTTTACCTTTTCCATTAGAAGGCATCGGAGCGAAATTAAAACGGCATCGAAAAGTTTCAATTCCAAAATCAAAATATCCAATCGATATGAAACACTGTCCGGATGAAATATAAATCATTTATCGTAAGGCATTCGGAATGAATTCATAATGGAATAAATAAAAGGGCCATCGACAAACGGGATTTGGAACGTCACTCGGTCGCATGTAATTGATCCAGGATGTTTTATCTTGATGAGCCCTTTATATGTGCCCCTGGCGCGCTACCCTACCGCTGAACGAGATAATATCTCTTAAAAGGGTTGCCAACCAAAGATATCACTTAATTTGTAGCCACTCTTTGTTAACTCGGATTAGGGACTTGTAGACTGTAGAAAAAAAAACAAATCTTTTTGTATCTTTTTTAAAATTTCGTATTGAAAGGAAAATTTCGATCGTGTTTTTTAAAATACGTTTAAACGACTCAATGCATCTTAATCCGTTTCCGTGGTATTCTCGATGGGTATTTAGTGATTATCTTCTAAAGTCCTTTTTGGTGTTTTGTCGTTTTTGTTTGGGACAAAATTGAGACAAACGGATGACGCGTGTTCGCATATTCGCTATATAAGCTTTGTTTTTTTTTCGATACCAAAAGGATAATCGTGGCTCAGGTATTAACTTGTCAGTCTTTATCAAAATTTATTCTTAATTAAATCCATAATAAACAATTTATAAAACTAAAATTTTATGTTTATTGAGGCCATACGCTCTGCAGTAGGTAAAGGCAACACGCAATATTCTGAATATATTATTATCAAATTAAAAGCATCTTATACTGGAATTCTTTTGACTACATCATTAAAAATATGTTTTTCTTCATTTTTTATGTCATTGAGATAAACAATCTCTATTCTTTTATTATCTTCATCTTAAAATATTATATTTTTGTCGCGTACTTAATTAACGAACCTTCTGCTTTTCTCGTAAGTACAGATTTCTATTTCAATATACATATTTTTTTATTCAAATAGATTATTTCTGGTAACTTGATAATATATGTTAAAAATCTTACCTCTGTCAACAATTTTGCCGAAGAGATTTTTCCCTCTTAAAAAATTTCTTGTGGAACAGTTCCATCTTCTATATTTGAACTGGTGCTGGCATTCAGCTACAGCCATGCTTGCTCCCTTAGATACGGCTGCAAGAACCCCAGGGTTCTCTCTGGCTAACCTTCTCTGCTTCCTCCTGAGAGTTGCGTGGACAGCTGGATCCATGTAAAGGACTCCTGGAGATATGGGGGAAAGATTGTTTGGTTCGCCTGCTTTTGCAATGCCCCTGTAAAAAAAGAAAAAGAAAATTAACTATGTTGTATTATATTAAGTTCAATGTATGCATTATACCTATTCCAAATAGTATTTTTCATTTAATTTGGTATTTAAATATACTATAACTGCAATCCTGTATACAAATTACTGTATGTAACACAAATTTTCTTATCTTGCGTAAAAAAAAAACCCAATAACTGCTGTTAAACGCAAAGGTGTCAAAAATAAGTAACAAAATACGGTCACCAAACAATAAAGCAGATAAGAAGTGCTTTTCAGTGTCTACGTTCGTAAAGTTTACTTTTGTCACCGTCGCGAAAGACAATGCCAAACATCACCGAAGGAACCCTGAGAACTTGGTAAAAAATAAAGCAAACAATCCCGAACGCCACTTAAGGCAATGGGTGCAACTCGAAATGAAATGCTCATTTGGGAAGGTAAAGACAACAAACAATTGACGTCCGAACTGTCAATCTGCAGACGTTTAGATAAATATTTGCGTCGCGCATTAATCCTCAAGGGCTGAGTGAGTAAATACAAGAAGAGCGATCGACATCTCGTCCTATTGACTCAGCCTCGGAACTCTGCTCCGGCTCACCTAATGCGTGCATACCCACGGAAAACGAATGATCCAAAATCTCACAAAACTGCGTACATTGCTCGTCGAAAGGTTCCAAATCCACATCCATTGTCTCACAACACGAGATGGACATTTCGTAGCAAATTTAAAACCTTGTAGCAGTCGAAATATATCACATAATGAAAGAGGAACTCACAAAAAACGATGTTGTGCGCGCTGGAAATCGTATTACTTCTCTATTTACCTTTCTTTGTAGTCAAGTGTTACGTAAATATAAGCTCGTTCGTCGGAAATTCACATTTCCTTCGAGAATCCATGGAAACGTTGAGACATTCGTGCTCTTAAGACTATGATATGTTTTGAGTTAACATACCTCGAGAGCGGGCGACATTGACGAAGGTAATTTTAATGTTATTATTATTAAAACCTGATAACGATAGGTGTAAGATATTTTATACTATTGCCGGTCTTTCTAATCAGTGTCAATCTAGTGGTGTTATAATAATTGGGTGTAGATGAAAAGTTTGTTATTTAACTTCTATGCTTCAGAGATGTGGAGATATACCTCCATAGATGATGTGGAGGCAAATTAAAAAAAATGGTTTGACCGCATTCCATCAAACAAGTCTAAAGGAACTGAAATTCAAAGTAAGACGATTCAATTATGGAAACGAGTCGTTCTATGGCCACATCTGAGAAGTGAAGGTATGGTGTTGCGAGGCTAGTTTGAAGGAAATAGACGAAAGCGTTGACCACTACATGGACATATACCATAAAATTACTAATCGCAGAAGCAGTGGTGAAGTTTCTTGCAGAAGACGGCAGAATGGTCCAGAGCTGATAATTTTTGACTGCCTTGTATATTATCTTAGCAACCACGGACACCCTGCCAAAGAATGCATGGCTAAGAAGAAAATAGAACAGACAAATTTCGAATTTCAATATAATATGCGCAATGGGTTTGATGAACTTAATGTGATGTCTCTTGAAGCCTTGTTGAAATTGTCAATACGATCCGAAACAAGAAGACGTCCATGTTTGTCCGTCCGCTAAGTTCCTACACTTGTCACTGTAGAAAACCAAATATAAGACACGAGGGAGAAAATAATGAATAGCTTTCACGAGCAAGCGTTATGTTTGGACAACGATAAAGACTGTGTGAATGTGTCAAAATAACAAATATTGTCTCTCTCTACTCTTAGTTGCTATTCGACCAAATTTACTCTGAGCATGTATACTATAACAATTATAACAGTCTGCATTTACGTAAACTGGATATATCTCCTAATTGAAGAAGACGCTACATTGTGGTAGTCATTGACTAATATAATGACGGTTAATTTCCTACAATTTGCGACAATCCGATTCAAGTTACAATATCTAAACAATAAAACAAAGGACTACAGAATTTATAGTTTTGACGCTTTGAATATTTGAAGCTTCACATTAGGATCGTTTACCAAAGACCAGATAGATATTTGTTCAAAAATCTAAACGGATAATAGTAAATGCTCCGGAACGCAAAGTTACATAGCGGTAC
This sequence comes from Pararge aegeria, assembly GCF_905163445.1. Taxonomy (NCBI): domain Eukaryota; kingdom Metazoa; phylum Arthropoda; class Insecta; order Lepidoptera; family Nymphalidae; genus Pararge; species Pararge aegeria. The sequence continues at coordinate 16,451,176 of NC_053182.1, forward strand.
GGCTTTACGGCAAGCCGCTGTCAGTTCTTGTGGTAAATAAAACAAGATTTTGTAATGGATTACCAAACTGCCATGCCAAAGAGCAAGCATCCCTTGGAACCTCCAGAAGTTGTAATACCGTAAGTAATTCTTACCAAAGACCTACAATTTTTGTAATCAGATTTCCTGATTCCAGGTTGATAATGATATATCAACCAGGAATCAGGAAATCGGTGTCTATCCTATCCATTCATCCCCGTGCCTCGGAGAGCATGTTAAGCTATCACTTGTTATCATTATAGTTAAAAACCCGCCAAGTGGCATTGAAGCAACGAGGAGGGTGATCTAAAGCTATGTCTTAATATGAGACAGGGGCAAGATATGCAAAAGTAACCCGCCAAGTGGCATTGAAGCAATGCGGAGGGTGATCTAAAGCTATGTCTTAATATGAGACAGGGGCAAGATATGCAAAAGTAACCCGCCAAGTGGCATTGAAGCAATGCGGAGGGTGATCTAAAGCTATGTCTTAATATGAGACAGGGGCAAGATATGCAAAAGTAACCCGCCAAGTGGCATTGAAGCAATGCGGAGGGTGATCTAAAGCTATGTCTTAATATGAGACAGGGGCAAGATATGCAAAAGTAACCCGCCAAGTGGCATAGAAGCAATGCGGAGGGTGATCTAAAGCTATGTCTTAATATGAGACAGGGGCAAGATATGCAAAAGTAACCCGCCAAGTGGCATTGAAGCAATGCGGAGGGTGATCTAAAGCTATGTCTTAATATGAGACAGGGGCAAGATATGCAGAAGTAAACATTCTAGATCAAAGATGATGAAGAAAGTAATAAGAAAAGCCTTGATTACGTGCTGATGCAGTAAAAGCAACAGGGTAACTTGTATTCTATTAAATTTTGGCCACTAATATTTTTCGTTAAATGGCCGGGTGCAACATCTTTGTCGAGAGCTTCATAACTATCCATGGCTGAAGCCACCAGACAAATGGGTGTCTTTGTGTAATATATGTTAAACAAAGTCAAGAAAGAATTGTGTACCCATTTACTTGTCAATATCGGCGTTTTATATACAGAACAGGGATTCAACGCCACTGAAAGTGCCTTTAGTTTATATTGGATCTCGGGTTGATTGGTCTCACACCTGAATACCTTCCGAGTAATTAAGTTTCTCACGTTTAATGAGGTTTTCGGTACCTTTTAACTTTTAATTGGCATTTGCAAACGATATAGGAAATACTAATTACCCATTAATAATTAATAATTAAACTTTTATTTGATAATTTACTTAAAGAGTCATGTCAAGATTGTGTGTGAGTGTATGTGAACTTTTTTTACTACTGTTACCTTGGGAAAAGTTTTAGGCTCAGGTACATATACTTTATTGGTTAGTTTATTTAGTTGTGCGTATTCTCTACTACTACTGATTCTATTTAAAGTCTTACAATCTGGGTACCTTTAAAACAAGAGTGGATAGGCATCTTCTAGGCAAGCGCGTCCCATATTAGGTCATTATCGTAAATATTACTATTATTGTTTATTAAAAAATTATAGTGAAAGACCTACCATAAAAAATAGTACTTTTTATATTGGGCCTGTGATATCCATAGAACGTTGCTTCATAAATGGTAATCTTAAGGAAACGCCATCTTTGTTGGAATCTCCAAGCAATCATCTATTATTATTTTTATTGGTTGTTGTTATCATAATTTAATATCTATATGATGTTATGTCTTTATTTGAAAATTGAGCTTCCTTATGATTGTGTCTATTAAACCCAAAAATTGATCAATGGCTTAACATGAAATTTGTACAAAAAAATTAAATTTATAGCTAGAATTGTTTTTGTACTTTTTGTTCTTTAGCTGTTATAAAAGAAAAATCAATTTCTATTTCTATTTAATAACATCTGTGTAACCGATAAGTGGTGAGAGCTCAAATTATGAAGTACATCTAATTAAATGTTTCAAATTCGTTGACTTCCATTTTAAGCGTAGGTGGCTTCGTGATCCGTCTCGCACATTCTGCATACAAATAAGGGGCTTAATATTTAATTTGTTGTCGTACGAGGCGTCAAAATATCGTATTTGTTGGACCAACGTTCCTTGAGCCGCAAACTTGTCAAATAAAATGTTTTAAAGAAGATATAGCTTGAGGCTTGATGACTTGTACCGTGATTCGCTTAATATTTTCTTAGTTATGATATAGAATTTTTTTTTTGTTTGCAAATTTTAACACCAGTTCTCTTTGAAGAATTATATCCGTGTCAAAACACATCGAGATGTTACGAAAATATTTAATAATTTTAAATATAAAATATTCAATGTACTCCTACTTTGTCACAGACAGATTTTAAAAAGAAAGATATAAATTCACTAGCACTTCAATGAAGACATTACGTCAACTGGTTAAACTTCAGTAGTTACTCAGAATGATATGGCAGAGTAAAATTTCAGTATAGCGCAAAAAATATTTCTTAGCTCTTAATATAAGAAAGGACCTCAGAGCGTTTTTATACTCGTAAGTAATTTTTTTTAAGTAAAACGATTTTTAATATCATTCAAAATAATGTACTTATTAATAGAACGAACGATAGATGTACTAGTAATTAAGTTTATAAGTTGTTTTTGTATTATGAATAAATGAATACACTTTTATTGAACACCACATAAACATATAGAAAAATTGTAGAGATATTATGATTAGTTTTGGTGTCTAATAAAGATTTTTTTTATTTTAGTTACCGAATAATTGTATATTGTAATTCAATCTGACAAAAATACGACTTTAAATATATATGGGTAGAAGAAATATTATTATTAGCGTTACCTATAAAAAAGTAAACAGTGCGAAATTCGGTTGAATTTTTTAAAATAAATGTTTAGTCGCCCCTATAACTCAGCTTTACAGAGGAGGTCTTTTAAGAATGGCTAGACCTTATCAGTGGTATCATGACGCCAGCACGCGATTTCCAACGTAATGTAATATGGTGAACGTGTCATGAATACCAATTAGTCGAGGTGTGGCGATTTTTTTTTTGCTGCTGTTTGATCGAGGTGTTTCATCTCTGAGGTTATTTCACCATCTAATAGTTACGTTACCTCAGGTTTTCTATTTTCATACTGCTTTATATGTGTCTAAGATGATCTAGATTGAAGCAAAACGTATTTAACTTTGCGTTGGTATAATAAATACCTGACATATAAAAAAGCAGTGATGGATTTCTTGGAGACCGAGATCGAGCCCCGGCACGCACCACTAACCCTAACTAAGTAAACCTAGATGCCTAAGAGTTCTCCAATATTAATGGCGCGTGAAATTTATTAATCCGCACTTGGCCAGCATGAAATAAGGCCTAATCTCTTCTCATTATGAGAGGAGATCCGTGCCCCGTAGTGGGCCGGTAATGGATTGATGATGATGATGGTATGATACCCTGATAGTTTTTTTTTTTTTAATTATAAAACACGCTGCACACGTTGTTCGGCGGCGTGTATTAAGGTTTGTTACAAATGCCGTCGGAACCTTTAGAACCTTTAGATACGGATATCCGTCCTTTCAACGAATTCCATGCCAAAAATCGAGTTAATTGATTGGAGCTCTGTGCCCATTATCATTATCAACTCATTACCGGCTCACTATAGAGCACAAAAGATAAGTTAAGAGAAAGAAAAGGAATGTATTGGGCTGTAGTTTACCATGCGCGATCTAATCGAGGATTAGTAAGCTACACATGTCTTTGAGAACATTATGGGGTACTCTCAGCCGTGCAGGTTAGGTTTGGTTGATATAAATGCCAATTTGAAAATTAAGAGGCGCCGGGGCTCGAACTCTGCGCCGCCAAAGTGAAGCCGAAGTCTTACCCATTAGGCTATCACAGCTTTGTGATCAGCAGTGCGATATTAACAGACTGGATATGATGTTTATATCGTAATTAGTTGATTAAACAAACAACCTGGATATATTTATTCAACGCAATGCGCACGCGCCACATTATCTCAGTCTGATAGTAGCTGATAAGTTATTTAGTGGTAGTAAAAAGTTTTAGAACAGGCAACGCTCATAATATAATCGTAAAACGCCGACGGGCGTTACAGCTTTGCTTTATTTCAAAGTATCTAATGCTGGTGACTACGTCAGGGTGCCTGGAAAGATTAATTTCGGTAGGTTACTGGCAAATGATTAAACGCGTCAGTCGCGCACGCTGCAGTCACGCCGCTTCTGTTGCGGCGATTATAAGCACTATAAAAATTGTCATAAGCTGCATGCGTCTGTCGCGGCTGTAATTTTTTGTTATTGCCGAGACTGGCCTGTCATCTAGGACTAACGGAAGAAAATCTTAACATCCTTACAGATAATAGGATTTTTTATAGCTGATTTAGACTTCAACAAAAGTAATTAAAACTTCATAACTTTGATTATCGGCTAATATTTTATATCTCTATTTCTCCTCATTATTATCACCATTCGTCAGCTGAGGATAGGCAACCACTATTATTGAAGAAAGGAAGATATATACACCACACTCTACCTACTTTATAGTCATGATATAAGAATGAAACTGCAAATCCAAATACTAAAATAATGAACTTTTATATTCTTAACGTTAACTTGGTATTAAAAAGTATGATATACTTAATTATTTTTTATATTAATATAATATACTGTTTTTTAGTAATTAATCATTATTAAAGCTTAGCTTAATGCTTGGATATTGATGATTGATCGTGGACCTCCGACGGCTTGATGCTTATCTTAAATATTTATAGTATGGAGATTTAGTAAATATGAAATATTATGTATGGGAGTTTCAACAATGTCGTTGTTGCGAATAAAATACATAATAAAAGTAATAGATTTATCTAAAAAATAACAAATGAAATAAAATTAAAATCGCGATGCTTTCCGACGGTAAACAAATCTTGAATCTTTCTTCTGATTTCAAATTCAAAGAGTAAAAGTATATCTGCATTTTGGGGCATGAAAGCGTTCTTTAAAATACTTTTCTTTGCTAATTATTATATTATTGCTATAGGCTGTAATTACTTAAGTAATTAAATAAAGCATAGTAAAATATATAGGTATACCTGTGGGAAGAAAAACATTTATACTAAAAAGGAAAGCAAGAATTCTGTAGAATTTAAAGCTGACATATTAATATGTGAAATTGCAAGCATTTTTATTACGCCGTAAAAAATTAGGTAATTTAAAATATACCCTAAACTGCAGTTATAAAAGCTTTAATAAATATCAATAAAATAAATAAATTAATTCATTTTGGTAATAAATTACCGATTATAGATGTTTATTTATATTTTCAGTAGAATTAAATTTGTACGTAGATGTTAATTTTATTTTAACTAAACGCATTTTCTATAAAAAAATAACATAAATAGTTTAATTTTTATGTATGCCTACAAATTAGAATTTAAAAACAGTTGTTAGTATGTTTTTGTACTGTTTTAGCTTAATTTTGGAAACACAAAACTTTCTTTGTTAGCTATATACAGCTACCTATTTTTTTTTTTAATACTACGGTATTCGCGCATTATGTATCTCATTATTAGTATCGTTTTTGTTCTATTGGATGCCAAGGTCTATGAAATGGGGATTAGGGTTGTCGGATACCAGGAGCCGGGCGATAGTGTGTGCAAACACAGATTTGACTGCAGTCAGTCACTGGCACGGAATACAAGCTGCTTACTTTCACTGTATCTTACAACAGCTTATTTTTTATAAGAACTATAGAGAAACTATTTGTAAAAGCTAGCTAGCCTGTCTTCCTATAAAGTTTTCAGCAGAGTTCAAAAATTTACTACCTTATGTATACAAAAGTAATTGATAAGATTTAATTATAAATATACGTGCGTAAATAAGAGGTTATATTTTAATAATCTTGTATGATTGACCCATGAATGGTTGAAATAATATTTTATACAACTGATAAGTTCACCTGATTTACGTGGAGTTGGCTAGTTGAAATCAAATGTTACTGTTAAAGCAAACTTATAGAATAACAATAAAAAGTTACTCCAAGTGTTGTATTTATTAACTTTGCCTTTCTTTTAACCTGTGTTTGTGTTTTATTATATCAGTTTGCTAAGTTTTCGTTTTATACATTCAGTTGTATTTAACTTTTAGCTGTTATATTGTGTTCTTATATATAATATATCATTAACATACGATGACCTGTTCTACGATAAATTATTTAAATTTTAAGTCCCATATTCCAGTGCAGACGTGTTTTAAATCAACATGCCTAACCACCATCATCTTTATAAGGCAATAATTCAAATAATGCCTGTAAGACGCGGGTTTTAGGGCGCATTAACTTTAACTACACCATTAGCGAACTCGCGCGCGTGTGTTTACGCGCTTTTTAATCACATGCTAATCATCTTTTCTCTTTCGCACTGGACGTAAGACTCAACAATGTTATAAGCTGAACTATGGCTATGCCTATTAATAATGTTAATGAGAAGTTACGTCCCAATGTTTTTGCATTTATTTATAATGAAAATAGTGAATGAATGTACGTATAACGAGGTACTTACGAATAGCGAGGTTTCGAATAAGTTTTTTAATAGATAAGTAGGTAGGTACATATTTATTTTTAATTCGTGAAGCACAATCATGACTTACCTAAGCGTAATTACTAAATAAAGCAACTGTGTAAATTTTAACAATATAATGAATACAAAAAGTCTTGATTTCTTCTACAAAAAGCTACATTAGGTACGAGTACCTAAATAGTAACCTACTGATTTATAGCACAGTATATATCTTATTTGAACACAAAAAATATCCTTCACAAAATAAATATTTACTATATTGAGGCATACAGACAGTATGAATTGTACTAATAGGGTATCAAAAAACAAGTTACATATCTAAATTGTTATTTACACGTATATTATCTACTGTTTATATAGAACTAGCTTGTTATGAGAAAACGTAGGTACCTACATGGTTTTTATATTGTGAAACCTGACAGCGCTATATATAGGTATTAGTACCAATTACTAAGATAATTGCAACAAATAATTCGTTATGAAAACTTTACTATTAACTTACCTGCAATAATGAGTATTAAAAAGAAAACAAAACTATACTGTCAATGTCATTGGAAAGCAATATAACAGTTTTTGACATTTACGTCACTGTATAAGTAACATTTCGTACGACGATTTTATTCTAATAATTATCACACTAACAATCTATCCTTAAGTCAACCAGTTGCAACTAACACTTTGTTTATTTCTCGTGACATACCTATTTAAAAAAAAAGTTAACTGTCACCAAAAGATTCTCCCATGAGCGTGACATAAACGGATCCGATATCAGTAACTATGCGAAGTTTTTTTTTGTGCAAAATTTGATGATTATAAATCATGGGGTTCACTACAAATAAAATTTTATATTTTTACGTTTAAGCGTTTTAGTCTTAGGGTTCACTGTATAAAAATCAAAATACTCAGTAATGTCTACTTAAATAGTACCTATTTTTTATTTTATCCCAAATTTTTTACATGTAACTACCTATATAAACTTATATTTACGTTACGAGTAACTTAGACATTATTTTTCTAAGAAGGAAATTTTACTGAATCGTGTTTAGTGAGAACCACTGAAATAAAATCAAAAATAACATTTTTTTTTTCGCTGTGGATTACTTTATAGATCACTAATAGTCTAAGTTCTGCCATTTAGAAGCACTCAGTACTTAAAGGTGAACTAATATGTAAGCTAACAGGTAAAGGTACTCACCACCACATGCTGCCTCGTCCTCGCCTCGGCTTATTCGCCTCGCACCTCAAACACAGAAACAGCACAAACAAGCACAGCCACTTCATTATGGGCGGACCCGACATGAGCGCAATCGGTCAGCGCGCGGTACGGTCTGACTGTGCCCGGTGAGTGTCGAGGCGGAGTCGATGTGGGTGGGAGGCCTTACCTGCTACGCCTCGTGTTTTTTATGCAATTTGATAATGCTTTGTGATTAGTTTGACGCATTATCGGCGATAGGGCTCAGAGGCGTTTGGCGGCCCTTACCTACTACTACCTACTTGCGGAACACTGGCGGGCTAAATGAAAAGGGTTCCAGAATGAGATAAAAGAACTCATTAAGATTACATTCACTTATAGATTAACCTTTAGCTTCTCTGATAAAAACATTTTCGACATTTTGTCGACCTCTCTGGCACAGTGCTCAGCGTTGTGGTTTTATATGTGGAAGGTTTTGCGTTCGATCCTGGGCAACAACTCTGTCTGATCTGATTCAGTAATTTCCTTCTTGATAATTCCATAATGGCACGTTAGTGCATCATACCAATTTCACACAAATTTTGTCCTTTTTTAAGCAGCAACGGAGTACTGCATAGACGTAAATGTCTACAAGAAGGAAAAGAGCGTAAAAACTCCAAAAATAAATTTACACGTAAGAAGTCGCGGGCAAAACACTATAGGTTAAATTGCAAGGTCTCATGACTTTCTATGCAACTGACTTACGGGAACAAAAAAAGGTGTTTTGTTAATCAGTCTATATGTATTTATAATAATATGAAAGACAACAAAAGTTAAAATGGCGACCCCAAAACGCCATTTAAAGTCAAAGAAAAATTAAAAGTTTATGAACCGTTCCAAGTTAAATTGATATCTAAACTCGTTTTGAGATTCAAGGTTTAAGGGTGAATGGGTACCAGAAGGGTAAGAGCTTTTCAGTCAACTATTACATAATAAACTAGCAGTACCTCGCAACTTCGCCCGCGTATAAGTCAACCTTAAAAAACAGACACATGCCGTCTTCGACTTTCTTTTTAAACCTTTAATGAGAGAACTTTGTTATACATGGTTTTATCGAAACTTTAACTATTTACGAGGCGCACGCAGCGGAAACTCTTAACTGGAAAAAAACCTCGGTTTGAAACATTCTTTATTGGTGCTATGCTCCTAGTCGTAGCGTGACGATATATAGCCTATAGCTTTTTCGATAGATGGGCTATTCAACACTGAAACAATTTTTCAAATCGAACCAGTATTTTCTGAGATCATCGCGTTCAAGTAAACAAACAAACTTCAGATTTATATTATACTAGCTGTTGCCCGCGACTTCATCTGCGTTTAATTTTGTTTTTTGATGTGGCATTAAATTTAGTAGTAGATCTAAAAAAAAAAGTATTCAGTATCGCTAAACCTTAAACGAGGGGTTTACCGCTGTCCCCTGAGAAGTTCTGTCCTCTATCTCCAACCACAGTTTGGGCAAAATTAAACACATATTATAACCTCTATAGTACAAAAATAATTATTTAAATGGGTTATAATTTGTCGGAGTTATGGTGTAAAATCGTCAAACACTCATCCCCTCTCCCAAAGGAACCGAGCTTAATGTCGGGATAAAAGTATCCTTTATTACTTCTAACACTTCCAAGAATATGTGTACAAAGTAGTTTTTGCGTAAAAGCGTAACAAACAAACTTACATTGACATTTATAATATTAGTAGGGATAGGGATTAGTATAAGAGACAAAAAATATGAAATAGATGCATGAGTATATTATACTATTACATATAGCGTAAGACTTGACAACCGTGGTTGGAATGTTAAGCTACGGGTCGCAAGGTCCTGGGTTCGGTTTCGGTCGGATCAAAGAGTTTTCTGTTAAAAATTCTTATTAGCAGCCGTCGACCTCCGAAAATAACCGTAAAGCCTGCCAACCAGCATTGCATCAGCGTGGTGGGTATATACTTTAAAACCCTCTCTCCTAATTGATTTGTTATCATTTTTTAAAGAATCCTATATCATTAATAACTATGATATCAAAGATAATTTATTTAAAAGAACCAACCTACGTTTAATAATTCTTGGATTATAATTGCTACAGTTTTAATTTACTTGGAAGGCTGTTATCGGTTAATATATAAGAGAAAAAAATTACATTACAATGTTCTAAGTATATTAGTGCATAGGTAAAATGAAACAGTTCCTTATGTTTTACAGCTTTCAGGTGTTAGGCACCAACTGGACAAAGATAACGTTTTCAATGCCACCTATTTAAAAAAATAGGTCAGTAGTAGGCACCTACCTACGTAGATAATGATCGCAATGATATGTACCTACAAGTCCACCATGAAATAAAACAATTTCCGGTGTAACTATGCAAGAACCGCTGTCTTGGTATAGATATACAACGTGGAACCGAATTAAGAAATACTGTTGAAGGGTGCGTAAGCAGTGGCGTGCCCTAAAATTGATGTAAAGCTCGTCTAGGAGTAGGATTTATGGCATTTTATACAATTTTCCTGCTGTATAAATACCTTGGTAAGATATATTTCATAAGGAATCACAGTTTAAAGATATTAAATAAAAAAAAAATACATATTTATTTTTCCATCCAAACTAATTCAAAACATTCTTTGTGATTACTTTTGTCAACCCTATTGAAGATAAAAGACCGACACGCGCATTATACCTACGCTACGCGATACGTACCTAATGAAGTGTTGATTTTATTTTGCATGTGATATTAGGGCTGTATCTGATTTTTTATCAGTAAAAACTATGGCAGTGGTTTACTCAAAAACTATTAACGTTTCGGTTTTCACTGGTAATTATCAGAGATAGTAAATAATGTATTCCTAAAGTATATTTATTATTATTATATTTTTATTTATTATTTATTATTATTACCTATTAATGACATTGCATAAAGAGAGCTTGCATTTTTGACAATTTATCACGAGAAACAAACGGTTCCAGCTTTGAAACACGGACTATACGCGAACGAAGTTGCGGGCAACAGCTAGTGTAAATACACTTCAGAAACTATATATTGGCTGTACGCCACAGTACTCTTTGTGCCCTATAACCAGTAATTGTATACAAATATAAGAATTTCTGTTGAGATTTTAAAATTAGAAACGTTGGCTTAAACCAACCAATAGCCAGAATGAGATACAACTTTCACCGTTCAAAAATAGTTAGGTATATTAGTATATTATATATATTGAATAAATAAAGTCAATATCGGGTAACTATAACAGAGATACCTCTACTAATGTCAAGCTGAGGGCAAAAGCTAGTGTGTTTTAAGAACAAACATCATGTAGAACAATTGGGTAAAACAATTGGCTAGATAAGACGTAAACATTCACCTATTGCTTTTTCTAATGTTATAGAACAATTAAAAAGTAACCAATACCATAAACAATTGACCTAGGCTCATTGTCTCCTTCTTGCCTCCATGCACGGGTTCCCTAGAAAAGGGTGAAGGTCTTTTATTGCCCTATTCAACTAATGCATTCGTAGAACTTTAGAGGCGAGGGAATGTCCAGTAGTTATGCAAAAATGTTATAATATTGTCTTGTTTCCTCTGAATTTTACAAGAAAGATCTGAGTAAAACCCATTTGTAGATTGCTAGGTATTAGATACCTATTTATGGTGATCGCTCCTATTTTTAGGTTTGTAACTTAACTACTACTGGGTACCAAAAAAATAATAAAAAAGCTTATGCTCTGATTATATTTCATATGGGCGTACCTATAGGTAAATAATTATCGGTTTTTCACCGCGTCAATTTTAAATCCACTATTTTGCAGATTATATTCCAACAAACCGCGTTGGATCGCGCACCGAGTCTTTTGCACGACTCATGATGCGAAGCATCAGAGAGTGCTTTACGATCGAAAAATTTTTTTCGCCTCATTTCGGCGGCTATTTTTATTATTATAGCCTTGTTAGTTCACGGAATCAATATACTATTGTCGAGATAATTTAATGGAGATTAAATCCATACTTTTAAAAAATTGATTTAGAAAAAAACACCAAAATAGAATTGGAAAAAAACACCAAAATAGGTCAAAAAATTTTCCTGTCAGTCATGTGTGAAACCCGAAAACACTCTAACTTGTGAAAAAATCCATTATTTGAGTAAAATTTTTTTTTTTTTAATTCTAATCGACAATTGTAGGTCACTGAATGCGAATAATTAATTAATTCAGTGTAGTTTAATTGCAATTAATAAAAAACGAAAACTGCAAGACTGTATATCTATATTTATCCATGTAAAATTAACATGGATGGTGATATATCAAATCTATAGATATTATGTACATTTTATTCCACCAGGGGCGCCTGTGCATCACTTTTCGAGTACAGCTGTTTTCAAATATTTGTTTTTTCTTTTTTTTTTTTTTTTTTTTTCAATATTTGATAATTAAATGAGCATTATGAGTCGTGCACTTTTGGATTCTCCAAATTTTTTTTCTTTCTTTCTTTCATAATAATAATAATATGCCTCTTAGGGTCTTAGTGAACTTATTGCTAATAAATGCAAAAAGAGAATCCGGCTTGTATTTTCAGAGAACTTATCTAACCTCTGTTATCATCGATATTGGGCTACATAAGCTACCAGTCGGACTGGTAGTTTATGTAGCCCAATTTTCGATTAGTATAGGCTGCCTACAACAGTTAATATTATAGTCAACATAAGTATTTTTAATATTTATGTCGGCAATAATACTTATGTTGACAATAATATTAACGGTTATTTTTTTAACAATAATTCTATTCTTCAATATTAAGTATCGAAAATATTCAGTTTATTGAATATAATATTGACGTGTGCGTGGAAAGCCTAAAGGCTATATAACATAGGTAACCTTGAACTTGGGATCGGAGCATTCAAAAACAAAGCAATGTAGCTAGCGTATGCATAAATTGGGTTGTTGGTGGTATAGTATTACGTAAAATAGCGGATCAAAAATAATTGTATGAAAGAAACCTTCTTATTTACCTATACAAAACAATATTTTACATACAAAAATTAATGTATCTACGTTCGCGGCTTTGTTCTTTTGTACAATTCTCGTGTACTCTTCGCCACTAATGTTATAAATGCGAAAGTATGAGTAGGTTTTTTTGGGATAAGTTCCTATCCTTGGCATTACTCCATTTAAGACCTTTAAACCTAAGATCTAATTCGATGAGATTTGGGATTAAGAAACTCTTAAATGCCAAATTATATTAAATTCGTTATAGCAGCCGTAGCTTAAAGTGGCACCTATAATCAGAATAGCCTTTAGATGTATCCTATAGGTTTTTGCGTATTTGTATCCACGATACAAACTACCAAGCGTGGAGACGAGAAGCAATTGGAGTAACCTTTTTAAAAAAAAGTTTTTTTTTTTACAAACAACATGCTTTTGAGTACCAAATTTTTAAAACATTATATAAGACGTAGTATGCTTAGTTATATATGATGATATGAAAAAAATAGGGTTATAGACCAAAAAAAACATTTTTCCATTTATTTGAGAAGGTACTAAGTAGCTCTTTCAAGATTTTCCATTCGATAAAGTTATGAATTGGGTTGAATTCCAAATAAAATTGATATGAAAAACTGTCGTGCGTGCAGATATACGTTTCAACGATGACTGCGCGCGTGTCGTGCGCGCGGGGCGTCGTGAGTCATGCGCGCGCGCAGTGGGAGGGGCGGTATCGACCAATCAGCACTCGCGGAGCCTGTCGAGCGAAGCCGACCACGTGCGTGGTAAGGTTTATACTATAAAAAAAGTATTTCGAAAATACTGCTCTTATACTTTTACGATATTTAAAGTTTTTACCTTACAAAATATAAAATACAATATACCTAAGCTATCGAGTGTTTGTGTCGCCCTTGGTCCCTATAAGAGAATTCTTGGTAATTTATTGCCCACTTAAATTAATTAACTCATATAGGTAAGCGATAGTAATAGTTGCCTTCTACATTAATGGCAAAAATTAAAAAGATAATTCAAATATTTTTTTTACTATTTTAATAATATCCTATTATTTTTAAATAATAAATGAATAGATATTGTAATAGATATATGATATATCTTAATCATAATGATAGTAGACTAATGCAATTGCACCGATAAAGCGTTGTTTCCATTGTGCTAGTAGGTATTACCTTATGTGCCAATTATTCGCATCTGAAAAAATCGTTGCCAGAGCTTTCTGCTCGCATATCTAATAATATAAGGGTTTACGCGCCGTTCGCACGTAGCTCGTATGTACTCGTATAGCCTCTGGACCAAAATAATGATCTTGTATCGAATACTCAAGTCGCTTGCAACTTGCATTCATTTGGATTTTATGTTACATCGAGTCGAGTAGATTTTAATTATTGTATTCATATTGAAAGTTGGGTATTTTAAAGCGAGGGGTTCTTACCTAGATTTTAACTCTCTAGCAAATCGTCAGTGTGACGTAAATGTTTAAATTATAGTCGCTTGTTATGACGTGTCATATTAGAATTTATTAGCAAATATTCCCTTTTTTTTCGTGGGGAAATCCTCATGGATACCACCGAGTGGTTATGTCGGAGTCGTACCAGCTAAAACCCCACGGTGTTCTAACAAGTCGCCTGGTGGCGGGGCCACGGCAACGCTTTCGCAGACAACTTAGTGCTCTAAACTTCTCGTGTAACTTACGGGTTCACAAATATAGCTTTGTAGTGAAGTTAATTAAAAAATATTTTTTAGATTAGTTTACACGAATAGTTCACTAAGGCTACTTATGTAGGAACGAGCATCTCTAAGAAAAGACTTCAACGCGTGCGGGCCGCCTCCAAGTAAACAATTATGCAATCACACCTCGTAATGCGATTAACCTAATCACTCCCGTAATTATCTATAGGCCCAGGCGGCAATAAAATGATAGCTTTATATATGTTATTAAAATTAGACTATGTTACTCCATGTGTTATCCCCTACCTGCCCTTGAAACCGGTCCGGCCTTGCTATAGGTTGTCATACAGACAGACAAAAATCTCATTAACTTTGGATTAGTTTTTTGGGGTGACTGATACTCAAATGAATAAATAAGAGCTTAATTAGAGTAAGTTATTTATAAATCACAACAGAAATTTTAATGTTTTTATTTGTATTTATATGAATAGATATAGACAATATGCAATGCGAAAGACCGGTGTTAAATTTTTTCAGTCAATTCCAATCGAATACTTCTCAAGTGCTTAGACATGCTGCACAAAAAACGGCACGTGGCACATGTGTTCATCATGTGAGGTCATGCTTAATTGAATAACCGTGTATCGGGGCTCAATTCCAGATGTCAAAGTATTTACTCGCTCATAACTAACTGCCGTTTCCGGATTCATCCATACGCGTGGGTAAAATGATTTTTTATTGATTTCCAGATACAAAGTCCTAAACTTTGTATTTAAGGTGAGTGCTTATACAATGTATATATTGTTTTATAAAGACGTGGCGTCAATCACACCAGATAATAAGAATGACGGTGCCTAAGGTAAGAGGAACTAGTTTGCCAGCTAGCTAAAACCTATTCAAATGTGATTTTAAATAATCCCTTTTTTTAAATATAATTATATTAATATACCATGACAACAGACACATCAACATCTAGCCCCCAAAGAAACCGTCGCTTGTGTTATGGGTAGAAGAACTGATGAATATTTTTATTAATTATATACAAATACACTAAGAGTATACAGATAAACACTCACACACTGAAAAACATTCATGTTCATGACACATTTTTTTTCCAGTTGTGGGAATTGAACCCACAGTCTTGGACTGAAAAAGTGAAGTCGCTGCACACCGCGCCAATTTGTCGTCGAATTTCGGTGTTTAACCAATTAGCCCACCAACCCACATTGGACCAACGTGACGAGTCTAAGTTCTATACCTCTCTCGAGAGAGGAGTCCTGTTTCCAACAGCGCGACATTAATTTGACTGATGCTGATGAGACAAATAAAACCAATACATTTTCCCTGTTTAACCTTTGACGGCCGATTGGCGCAGTGGGCAGCGACCCTGCTATCTGTGTCCAAAGTCGTGGGTTCGATTCCCACAACTGGCAAATGTTTGTGTGATAAACAGGAATGTTTCTCAGTGTCTGGGTGTTTATATTTATGTTATAAGTTTTTATGTATAATGTAAATTATTAATAAAATTATTCATCAGTCATCTTAGAACTCATAACAGCTACGCTTACTTTGGGGCTAGATGGCGATGTGAGTATTGTCGTAGTATATTTATTTGTATAAAAAAAAACCTCTTTATTGTAAAACGAATGGCTTCAAGCTTTTTTATGTGACAATAATTCAGTAGGTAAGTATTATTTTTGCATGTTGGGATAACAGGTGTTTAGGAGTTAATGGTGATTCAAATTGTACTACAAACATTTCTAGTCAAAATCGCTCGTTCGAATAATCATCCAGAATTCGCAACGTAAGCGAATTCTGGATGATTATTCGAACGAGCCAAATAGATTAGACAATATTTTCTTTAATTTTTGAAATAACCATTAAACTAATAATCACTTTATGGGGCAATAAATTATATGTACAATATACTGAAACTGCCTATAGAAATCATTAGGAAACAGTAGTCACAATTAAATAATTTACAATACTCATTGTCATCCACAATGTAAAATAAGGCACCTATATTGAAATAATAAATCCCCATGGAATTCCAGACCGCTGCAAAATTGCCCTAAAATGCATTTAAACCGAAAATTTCGGGAACTCTTATCTCAAGGAAATAAAGTTTCAAATTCATTGAGCTAGAAAGTCCGGTTAAATTGGTCGATTTTAGGTCCATTGACTGAAACAGAAGTGTTACTAATTAGAGAATTTATTTTGTACTGTGTATATAAAATGACCACGATTACTGATAAACGACTTTGTGACTTACGACGTTAATAGTAAGGACGCTATTGTATAAAACATAATAAGTGAAGGTAATTTCTCAAAAGACACCATGAAATTCCGATTTTTGAACAGTAAGGACTTCGATTAAGATGTTTCTTCTATTCTTTATTCCAAGAACCAGTACAGGACAATCGGTCTTGTTGTTGAAAAGATTAGATTTATTTTCAATAAATAGAATTTTATTATTCCTTCCTATTTCTTTCATAAACATAAATTGCGTTAAAATTCTTTATTAGCATTTGTGATTTTAATTCATGGAATACTGCTTGTTCCTATTTTGAAATAAATATTTTATTGCCACTTTTGAGTTATCAGTTCATAATTTTTATTCCACTACTAGTTAACCCTTGACAGCGAATCTCACCTGGTAGTAAGTGATGATGCAGTCTAAGATGGTAGCGGACTAACCTGTTAGGGAGGTATGTAATGGTAGTCATAAACCTAATCGTTTTCTAGGTGGCATCGCACTTAATCGCTTAGCGGCACGTCTTTGTCGGTAGGATGGTAACTAGCCACGGCCACAACCTTCCTCTACAACTTGGCTAACAGCGTTGTCACTAACTAAAAATAAAGACAGAACGAAAAGAAAATAAATAAAAGTTATAAACTAATATCCCGAGAAGTGGAAGCGGTGATAGCGCATTGGACAGGAGCTCGACTTTCTTTCGGGGGAGTTCGAATCACAGCACGTAACTCTCACTTTTCTAAGTGATAAGCGTTTTAAGTAATAAAAATATCACTTGCTTCAACGGTGAAGGAAAATATCGTGAGGAAACCTGCATGCCTCAGAATTCTACATAATTACGTAGAGTCCACCAATCCGCACTAGGCCAGCGTGGTGGACTACGGCCTTAACCCCTTCTCAATGTAAGAGGAGACCCGTGCTCTGTAGTGGGCCTGGGGGTTTGATGTGACGATCCCTAGAAGTTACGTCCAGCTGAGAACTGCACAACACGTAAAGTAGGTACGGGAAGCTTAACAGGTTGTACTCAACAGTATGTAATTTATTGAACTCCTTCAATTCTTTTTTCACTCGTTCACATCGGCATAAACAAGCTCAATTACAACCCTAACTCGCAAACTACCAAGAAATACAACAAACAGCCTACTGCTAAAAATAAACAAGTATACCCGTCAAATGAATCATAACAGAGCCTTCACCTTATCTCTAACGAAACGCAAATATCCTTCTAAGACAATACGCAACTTTACAAATAAGTTCCTTAAACTCTGACATACAACAACCTAAGTACTATCTTTATTTGCATTGTAAAATTAACTTAAACCATCGATAAATAAAGTTCATTTAAGGTTGAGGGGAAATGGGAAAATCGGGCAACGGATATTTTTACAGTACTTGCATCTTTATTGTTCGGAGTGAACGTAAATATAAGGTTTTTATTATGTTTACAGATAGGTGCGTCCAAGGCGTGTGGTCGCCTCCCAGAGCGGTCGGTCCGAAGCCTTCCGCCCCTTATATAATGATAATTATATTAATACTGCATTCATGCAGTCGTAAAATGGTCAAGTTATTATTAAATATCATTGAAGAATGCTAAATAAGTTGTGATTGCTTAACATTGTCACTGTGTTCACCGTGATTTAAGATTTTATGTGTTCCCATTTCCGAATATAAAGCTCAAAGATACTTTATATTTCATTTATTTACTAGCATTTACCCACAATTTCGCACCCGTTATTAATTATAATATTGGCCATCCGGAAACCGTACGTATTTTAATTGAAAATTTTCATTATCTCCTAAACCTTGCGCCCAAATAACATGCTTTCAATTGCAAGGTTTAACTAAATAAAACGATTAATAATACTACTAATTGCGATTATATTCCACCTAAATAAAGTTATATCTCATTTAAACCCATCAATTATTTAATAAAACAGATTTGATTAAAAAAACAATATAATTTGTTGAGATCACAATGTTTGCAGTTCATAGTATTTATTTCATTCTCAATTAAATTTTAACGTAGTATTTATTTATGACCGACCATTTAGTCAGCGTACGAGGCTTGGCAGTGCTATTTCTTTTGGCTTTCATTACAAATATCATTATTTCAAGCTGAAATCTTGTTATAAATAAAATTAAATATACTTTTTATATACATATAACTATATAAAAACTTCTGGTTTAAATGGAACAGTGAAAACATTATAAAACTCGGTACGGTAGTCTTAAAGTATATCAACAACAACAACTTAAGTACTGGGAATGCGGTCCCTACTCGACCGTCTTATTCCGTTAGGCATTACCCCAGTGACATCTGTATCAAAGCAATAACCAAGGTTTTTATTTTTTGTTAAAATTTATCATACTATTTCAACCCCAGCGTCGTGCCAGATATATATCTGCATATAAATATATGTTTATTTTTTAACACACATTTTTATACTTCTATTGTAATGCATAAAGGTGGAGCCTTTTTTACCTCACGCTGTCAGTAATGGAAATGTACTTGTGTCTTGATGGCTGTTGCAGAATCCAGTAGCCTAGAACTAAAACTGGTTAAAAAATGACTTTAAGATCATTTAAGCGATTTATGTTATTTTTTGAGAGATTTATGTATTACCGTGAGAACAGTATGGCCTCATTTCGAATACATAAAATATGTGCCTACCTATGATTCAACATTTTAATGCTTTGTTTCAAGCACCATTGATTTTTATATTCTATAGGACTATGTACATATGTAAGACGACTGATTGGCGAAGTGGGCGCGACCCTGCTTTCTGAGTCCAAGGCTGTGGGTTCAATTCTCACAACTGGAAAATGTTTGTGTAATAAACATGAATGTTTTTCAGTGTCTGGGTATTTATCTCTATATCAGAAGTATTTTATGCATATTACCTATTCATAACAATATTCATCAGTCATCTTAGAACCCACAACACAAGCTACGCTTACTGTAGGGCTAGATTGGGTTATAGTATATTTATTTATTTATTTATTTATTTATAATAATTGTTAAATATCAGAATCTTATTTGGTTCTGCTGCGATTTTCAAATCATCTGCGAAAGTAAAATTAGCACTTATACACTTATTGCGATTATATTAATTAATAAAAGAAGCCTTACCTATGAGTGCAATATGAAAAAAAGAGTTCTACTTACCAATCCTCAATTCCTTTAATATTTTGTTACCTGTAACTTCGAAGTTTTTTTTAAATCTTTAAATTAATTCGTGTCTACGTAACAGTAGGTAAAATCGTATCTATACGATTTCTAGGAATTTATTCGAGATACTTGTATTACGTGTATCACATTTGATTCCCAAATCTGATGTGATTCATGCATTCTGATTTAACTGAAATATTTAGATAATTATTAGACTTGAACAATGCCACAAATTTGCCACAGACCGCAAGCCACCTACCAGGCATCCAGCACAGCACGGAGGTCTATTCCACGGCCGACGTCCGAAGCGATTCGCACATAAACAATCATCAGACATCTCGGCCGAATCCATTTCTGAGTTAAAGCTTTGTTCACACAAATACGTGATTTCAATTTAATTTATTTTTCAATAGCCAAATGTTGAGCTGGGAAATGAATCTGATGTTTTTATAGGTTTTCAAAAATTCTAAATTAATTCTTCAAATAGATGTTTTTATTTAATATCCTATATTCCTTAATTTTTAAACTTTAATGCTAACAGGCACTTAGTAGACGCCTTTTATTAAATAATATGAAAATCGAAGCTTTTATTTTGTCGTCACACAATAAAATGCAATATGAATATTTACGCGACACTTCTGTTATTGGGTGACCTAACTAATGGTGAAAGCAAGAAAGTAACTGTGCCATTACCATAGTCTATCAATTTTTTTTCTCCGGCATCAAATTTATGGTGTCATGACAGACAGACAGATCTCATCTAAGATCAGAAGCTAAGTCTATTATAGCACGCATTTCTCTCACACAGACCTCATCTCTCCTATAATATTGGTTTGGAGCGTTAATTCACCACTCTGCTCCAATGTGAATTGGCGGGTTTGTTACCTTTCTAAATACTGCACCCTCAAAAGGCTTAATTCCATGTGTGAACACAGCACAAGGCAACTGCCTGACCTGTTAATGGCAGCCCGAACATTGTTTTTGGCCGCGCAAAAACCGCATAAAAAAATTGAGACATCGGAATTCCTGTCCGCATTTAGGAGCGATAAAATCACCGCCCAAAAATGATATATCGTGAGTCCATCTATACTAATAGCGTTTTAATATCGCGGCTTAGTCATTGGGGGCCGCAAAAAGTGTTGGGGTGAAAAAAAGTGGCTCGATTTCAGTGGGCTTAATTGCTGGCGATTGGTGTTAGAATTGACAAGTCCTGATGGTTCTGGGGAATTGTAAATTATACTTTTGTGCACAGTTATAGACAGAGGGTCGGTTGCGACCATTAGGTACTTTATGTGTGGCATGGACAGCTCCACAATAGGCTTTCATTACCGACAGTCGATTGGCGCAGTGGGCAGCGACCCGGTATTCTAAGTCTAAGGCCGTTGGTTCGATTCCCACAACTGGAAAATGTTTCTGTGATGAATATGAATGTTTTGCAGTGTCTGGGTGTTTTCTGTATTTTATAAGTATTTGTGTATATTATTCATTAAATTATTCATTGGTCATCTTAGTGCCCACAACACAAGCTTACTTCGGGCTAAATGGCGAGGTGTGTATTGTCGTAGTATATTTATTTTTTATTTATTACCATCTTTCCTCAACCTACCTGGGTCAGTGGTGAGCGCTGTCCTATAAGTGAATACCCCAGATTCATTCTCCGGTAGGGGCAATTTGGGAAATGATATTTTGGTTTGTTGGTGGTTATTTTACGCAGCAATTTTCAAGCAGTCATATCCGCGGTAAGTCAATAAAAAATAAAGTAGACCTTCAATTGTCTGCTGCCAGAAATCCGTTAGTACGTCATCAGCCGTAGCCTGTTAACGTCTCACAGTTCTTCCCTCTCAAAGGAAATACGCTTTCAGAGGATAGACCCACGAATCTACTTAAATGCAGATTTGTGGATATGTTGCCTGAAATCCATTAATATACGAGTAGCATCAGCCGCAGCCTATTAACGTCTTACACTTGGGCACAGGCATCCACTCTCATAGGAGACACGCACAGAGCACAGATCCACGATCCACCACGACACGAAATGCAGGCAGGACAAAGGGTTTAAAATACTTTAATCTGGTGTTAAGTATTTATAGTAATGAGCGAGAGTAAGACGGAAGAATCAATTTGGGAATTAATGAGCTTAAATAATTGTGAGTATATCTACATCATAATGATAACTAAACTTTCACATAAATCAGCAACGCAAGCCATAACAAAACATTTAATGAATTCGTATGTTTTTTTGCAGTACTACCACACTAAACTGTCGCTTGTGTCAAATGATACGAGATTACGGTCGGTTGTCATTGTGAAATCGTTTAATCCAAACGAGTATGATGTCCGTATACTTTGATACAAAGAGCTCAAAAAGTGTCAGTAATTCCGTTAGACGCCGATGTAGGTAGTTTTTATTTTTATTTTACTACATGTTAGCCCTTGACTGCAATCTCCTGGTGGTAAATGATGATCCAGATGATCAGTCTAAGATTTTTTTTAAATTTGTTTATTAAGATGGTAGTGGCTAACCTGTTAGGACGAATGGCAGTAATAGTTAAGCCATACCCCAGATTTAAGAACATACAGAAACCTTGTACGCGACTAATATTGAAGTATCAAAAACCATTCCACTTTAGTAGTGTTTCTCGAACAGCTGTTAATGTCAATTCATTCCATTTAGCAGTTGACTGTAAATATTTTACCTATTATCTTCTAAACGTTTACCATAAAATGGGGAAAATAAAAAAAGTCCGTGAGCTAGCAAAAAGTAAGCGAAGTAATAAAATACTTCTAACTCTTTTCTGTGTGACTTTAAGGGTGTTTCTGAAGCGGTGATAGCGCAGTGGGTAAAGAGCTCAACTTCACATTCGGGGCCGAGTTCGAATCTGTATGTTTGCGTTTTTAGTAATTAAAAATATCACTGGCTTCGACGGTGAAGGAAAACATCGTGAGGAAACCTGCATGCCTGTAGAACTCTACATAATGTTCTCAAAAAAATGTGGAGTCCACCAAACTGCACTGGGCCAGCATGGTGGACTACGGCCTTAACCCCTTCTCATTGTGGGAGGAGACCCCTGTAGTGGGCTGGTAATGGGTCAATATGATGATGATGATGATGACTTCTTTTCCTATATGAAGTCCTGGTAATCTCGCACTTTCGAAGCTTGGACGTTGACCCAACATGTGACGTAATTTATGCCCTTTACACCATTTGTGCGCGGGGCGTTTTCATGATGAATAATTGCAGAATGAGGGTTCTATATGTTCTTAACTCTGTTAACTCATTCAGAAACAAGATTGTATAAAAAAATACTTTAGATACTTTAAAATACTTTTAAAGATTTAATATAGATATCAAATGGTTTTCTCAAGCTCATATGTATATCGGTGTATCAACTAACAATCTGCGTTTTGCAAGTCGGGCGTTGTAAACGTGCGTCCAAAAAACGCTTGCGCGTAGAAAATTTGTCGTGTGGATAGGCCCTAAGTGACTTACTACTTTATCTATGCATAAAAAAAGATGATTAATCTAGAACTACTTTTTGCTTTAAGATCATAAAAACTAGTTTTATAGACATCGCTAATTGTCTAGACATCCATCTTAGTTAAATATAGAGTGCTCGTTCAAGGTCTTAAGAAGGTCCATACGTCCTTGCAGTGAATTTTATCGATTACTTATTTTAGCCTGTACGATCCCTCCTAATGCTAAATGATTTATTTATTTTATGTTATTTTAATTATAAAAATACTAGGTAAATAAATAAATAAATATACTACGACAATACACACATCGCCACCTAGCCCCAAAGTAAGCGTAGCTTGTGTTATGGGTACTAAGATGACTGATGAATATTTTTATCAATTATATATACATAAATACTTAGAAAATACATATAAACACCCAGACACTGAAAAACACTTATTGCTCATCACACAAACATTATCCACTTGTGGGAATCGAACCCAAGGCCTTGGACTCAGAAAGCAGGGTCGCTGCCCACTGCGCCAGTCGGCCGTCGAATATTTAATGTGTAGACAGCCAAACGTAAGGTCTAAGACGCATTATGTAAAAAAAACTCAATCTCTATATTATGTAATCAACACCATGATTGCCTAATTGCAAGGCTTCCAGTAAAAAGCACCTGGTATAAGATGTTAGTTAGGTGAGTTCGAACAGGGTTAACTATACTATATACATTGCACCCGGGGTTTACGATCGATTAGCCGGTTGCAAAGCATATTCTGGGATATGTGTAATAAGTATATTACAGTAAATGGACTCCTTACTTACAGAGCATATCGACGTACAAGCAAAGCCGAGCCGGCCTAAAAGCAATACTTTATTATCACTTGGCATTGCCTATGGTAAAGTCAACGTCTGCATGCAGAGTACATTTTGGAAGATATGTTTTGTGGCGTAGGTTTGTATTCCTCTATAAGTTAGCCCGAGACTTCAATCTTACCTGGTGGTAAATTATATTGCGGGCTAACATGGTAGCGGGCTAAGCTAAGCGGGCTAGGGACCCCAAATCGGTTTGTACGCGACATCGCATCGGAACACTAAATCGCTTAGCAGTACGTCTTTATCGGGAGGGTCGTAACTAGCCACAGCGAAAGCCCTCCACCAGACCAGACCAGACAAAGTTGAGAAATTATAAATTCCCAAATTGCACAGCGCTCAACGTTGCGCTAGAGGGAGGTCGTCAAAACGTAGGTAGGTATATAAAGATTGAAGAGACTATAAATTCCACCGTGCAAACTTACCTGGTGTGTTGGTGGATTTTGTGGATTTTAGCAAATAAAGGATATTATTGTAGCAAATTATGCGTATATGCCATATGTTCATTGTATATCATGGAATGCAACAAACTTGGTATTTCAAGATTCACGAAATTATAAATTGCACCGTTCATATATGCCTGGTTTTCGCAGATTATAGCTAAAGTAATGCCCTGCTTATATCCGATACTAATGTTATAATTTATTAACAAAATATTTCCCTGTTTGTCTAATAAAGGTGTCCGTGGCAACATTTTATGCTGATAATGAACATAAAAGTCGACCCGCATAAATCGACTTAGGTGGCGCGTCCCGACGTTTGTTAATTATATTAATATGTTTTACTGTCGTTATTTTACTAGCGTTATTAGTCTACCGCGTTTGGGATCGTAAATTAAAGAAAATAGGCAAGTTTTGTTAAACAATGTTGTAACATATTAAGCTACAATAAAACATGAGTTTGATCACTGGCAGGGGAAATTTGTGAATGCAACATTTTCTCTGGTGGTGTGGTGGGAGACTTACCGACAGTCGTGACGCCAAGCAATCGCTTTCAGCGTTCCATTACGATAAGATGCCGCGTAGAAGCGGCCGCGCGTAAGGGTAACGGGTAGCTTGATGTCGGACAGGCTACCTTATCTCACAGCGAGTCAAATCAATTCGGGGAAGCGTTTTCCCTCCTTGCTTGTCCTCAGAGGGCTTCGTGAAAGAAAGGCCCCGGTGCGTTCTAAGGAGGGCGGCCAGGGAAGGATTGTAGCGGGTAGAAATAGGAAAAAAGCAGCAAGAATACGAGTACTCTATAGTAAAGAGACTACACTCAAAAAAAGCTCTATGAGTATAATCAGCCTTTAGACCGGGAGGCCAAGTTCGAATCCCATTACCGACACACACCTGTAACTTTTCTAAGAACAAGATACATTTCGTAGAGTGTGCCCAGGAGCTATTCGATTTGGTTAGACCATCTCTTTTCTACCATCGAACTGCGAGGTACCGAAAGAATCTGCACCGTTACGCTGTTGAAATACCATCAACACGTACGAAGCGTTTTGCTTCTTCCTTTGTGATCCGTACCGCAAAGACCTGGAATGCTCTCCCATTTTCCGTCTTCCCCGATACCTATAATTTGGGTACCTTCAAATCAAGAGTGAATAGGCATCCTCTAGGCAAGCGCGCTTCATCTTAGTCTGCATCATCAATTACAATCAGGTGTGATTGCAGTCAAGCACTTGTCTGTATATTTAAAAAAAAAGTGCGTTTTAAGCAATTTAAATATAAATTGCTTCTAAATCTGCATGCTTGATGGTTTTCCATAATGCTCTCAAAGGCGTGTGGAGTCCACCGATCCACACTGTGCCAGCGTGGTGGACTTCGGCCTAAACTCTTCCCATTGAGAGGATATCCGTGCCCTATAGTGGGCCATTAATGGGTTGATATGATGACCCTCAGAGTTAAGCCCTCAACTATCTTACTTCCCTTACCACGCGGTGTGATTGCAGTCAAGAACTAACCTAAAAAAGTATTGAAAATTATAATGGGCCTTACTTATAAAACCTTGTATAGCGGTGATTAGTTAGACAATATTTTTTCCTCTCTATGTCATCAGTAATACGACATTCAAATGAAGAAGACATAAACTTGCGTAATTATACAACCACTTTTCTTTATTTTATTAGTTAAGCTACGTCATCGAGTGGGTTAGCCCTGTTTTCGGAGACATAATCTTAACTAGTTCCAAAAAAACAGGTACAATTTTTAATCCGTGCAAAATAACACAAAATATGTACTTAAAATTTATGTGTTATGTTTAAGTACTTTTGATTCTGTTTTGCTTTTCTTTTATGACAAATAAAGCATATATGAATTTAATAAAAAACAAGTTAATTAGTAAGGCTAAATAGTTTTAACTTATAATGCCTTTTGCTAAAGAAAATAAACAAACATTTTAATAATAATAACGTGATATTTCTGAAAGGTGCAACCTCCCATTTTCTTGCGAAAACAATTTAACATAACATCTTGCTTACATCCGCGAAACACCGCAAAATAACGTGTTAGTTCATAGCGTGAGGTCCGCCGCGGGCTTGACGGATCAATTACTTCATTGTTGCCTCCCATCCCTCACCATACAGAGTTACCATACTAACCTGAGTACTCAGACTTCCCAGGGATAATTTTAAAACGAGAAAAAAAATTAGCTGGTTTGTTTGAATCCGCTAACAGATTACATATGAAAAGAAGAGGTTACATATAATTACATACAAACTATAAAAAAAAAAGTTATAATGAAATCCAAGAGCGCTGCCAATATCCAATTTTGTTTACCGGTCTTCCAAAGATTACTATTGAGGCAGCATTAGCCGCTCTCTGTGGTGACTTCACAGTACCATCCCGCTGTTAGGTAAAAAGTGGTGTCCACCTCCTTATCTGAGAGGGCATGTTAAGCCGATGATCGCTGTTAATACTAACGTGAAGTTCGCCAACCCACGTTAGAGCAGCGTTGTGGGTTCATGCTCTAATTCTTTCTCCTACGAGAGGTAGGTTTCCTTCCAGCCGTACGAGGCGTCTGAGGGAACATAACAGAGAAAAGGCTGCAGGCGTCCTCTATGCTACTACTACGATCTACTTCGATCACCAACCAGTCTGCCCAACGTTTAGTTTACAACGGGCCTTTGGTCCAGCAGTGGACTGCTTTAGGCTATTGATTTGATCTGTGGGGATGAAAGTGGCTAAGTATCGCGAGGGTTACCTGTAGGGAACGTCGGCCGCCAGGAAGTTGTAGGTGACATGCACGAGCCCCACTTCCACCGCCGCCAGCGCTATCAGCAAGTACACCTGCAAGTGGAACCGCCCCAGGTGACTCAGCTCTCGCATCACGCTCTCCGGGTCCACTGGCTGCACTAGCTCGGGACCTTTGCCCTTCTCTTCACTCATTTGCTTTAGATTAAGAATCACTGCCGAAAAATCTACACAACTATTTTTAATTTATTTTGAGGTTACCTAGCAGTGGGACGTTAAAGGGTAGCAATGGTGTACTTTCTGTGAAGTATGTCTACCAACGCTACGATTTCCAGTGCATGCTCGCCAATCCAGAACCTTGGTAGCTAGCAAGTGTAAATGCGCAAAAATATGCAAATAATTCCTTGGAAGGTAACAAGTGTAAATGCGCAAACATATGCAAATAAGTAGTTTATAATATTCGTGGCCACCCTACATCGTACCCTTGCTCTTACACCTCGATCCAGCCTCCGGTGGTATAAACCTTTCAAGTGTGTAACCCGACGTTTATGAACTTAACGTGATGTTATGAGTTGTCATTTGCGTACCAACATAAATAGCGACGTATAAATGCTAGAAATCTCCAGGACAGCTAATTCAGTTTATTCCTGTTTAAATTATTTCGATTTAGTCATTGATATTATGGCCGATGGACGTTGGGGTTCCGAGGT
The DNA here is from genome assembly GCF_905163445.1 of Pararge aegeria. NCBI lineage: Eukaryota > Metazoa > Arthropoda > Insecta > Lepidoptera > Nymphalidae > Pararge > Pararge aegeria. Next base: position 16,479,257 of record NC_053182.1, read on the forward strand.
GCTGGAGCGGCAACCCCGCACTGGTAAGCGCAGCGTTGGTAGAACGTCAACCAGGTGGACAGACGACATCAAACGAGTCGCGGGGAGCCACTGAATACAAGCGGCCCCGAATCGTGGAGTGAACGCCCTCCTAAAGACCTATGGCCAGCAGTGAGCGTCAATCGGTTGATTTAATGATTTATTTAATAAGAAGTAAAACGGAAAAATGGGCAAAATAAATAATGGAATGGTGTCCTGGATATAAAAAGAGAAGTTAGAGTAGACAGTATCGTAGGTGGGAAGATGATATTAAAAAAGTGGCAGGAACAATTTGGAAGAGAAAATCAAGGTATAGATCTTTGTGGAGAACGCTTGGGGAGGCCTATGCTGGAGAGCAAGACAATCAAATAACCGGTGTCTAGTATAAAACGTAATTTTGTACCAAAACAGTTGTTTCTTTGGAAATACTAAGTAGAAATAAGTTGAAATGTAATTTTTAAGATTGTTAATAAATTTTTATTATTATTATTATTATAGTCGAGCTTTATTTCATAATAAAATTATCATTAAAATAATAATGAATAATCCACTAGTGTTTCTTTTTTGGCGAACTCTACCCTACTCTACTTTGGTCTGGTGAAATATTTCAGCCTTGGCTACCACATCCTAACACAAAATACCCCTTGTGTGTATTGTGGGATTTAGCTTTGGTAAGCCGCGTAGAAACCGACTAGGGAATGTGTTTAATATAATTTACTGGCATGCCTCTAGCAGGTTATCTCGTTACTTTAGGCGAGAGAGTGACAAAGAGCTACCAATATGAGTTGGCTGAAGAAGAGGAATTCTGTATGCAGCACTGGCACTTATAAAATAAAGGTTAAACAGCTTTCGCCGAGCACGCTGCTCCTATTCTACGACCCCAGCGCTGTTTAGCGTCGTCATCTTAATCGGGGGACACCAACGGCACGAAACGACTACGTGTGTTGGTCATAAATCCAACCGTTATTTTTTTTTATACCACTTCAAGTCAGCCCTTGACTGTAATCTCATCTGGTGGTAAAGTGATGATCAATGGCGTGCGTAAAGGGTATGCGCAGGGAATGCAGATGTTATAAAGTGAAGAAAATCTTTAGTACGAGTAATAAAAACTTAAGAGTAGGCTTTTTATAACTCTCACAATCTCCTTAAGTTTTTTATAACTTCTACTGGAATTTTTATATCATCTGTCCGCTTAGTGCATACCCTGTATGCACGCCACTGGTGATAATGCAGTCTAAGATGGTAGCAAGCTAACCTGTTACGGAGTATGGTAGTCATACCCCGCTCGGCTCTTCGGCTCCCATCTATTTATCTTATATACATAAAAGAGAAAGTGTGTTGGTATGTTCCGTATAGGCTCCGAAACGGCTGGACCGATTTCAATGAAACTTTCAGGGAATCTCCGGATTGACCTGGCGTGTAATCCTGTATAGTTTGGTGACGATCGGAGCATTCCTATTTTTGAACTGTCAAACTGTCAAATACAGCTTTTAATAAAATAAAGCAAAATCAAGCCCGGCGAAGCAGGCTGGGTATAACTATATTTTTCCATCGTTCAAATTTCACCAAACGATTAAGTAACTTATGCCCGTTCTTACTTAACCTAGACATCGCCTAAATCGAACGCCTAATCACTTAGGCGATGTCTAAAGCAAATATACGTTTCACCATCTCTTAGGCTATAACTATTGGGGAACGTTCGATGTACGCTAAGGAACTCCTAAGATTAGATGCTAGGTACTTATTAAGGTATTGCCTACTTAGTCGTTAGTGAAAACGGGCATGAGTCACAATAATTAATCTTTTTTTATTTGACACCACACTGCTGACGTATTAAACCTTTTAACAATGTTACCTAACCGCAAAATTGCCATTTGCGGTATTTCCGATTGGCTAACTTCATTAAACAGTCACCGTAAACTATACGAGACAGAATTAGCATAAATTCCTTTTTTATCTTAACCAAAACAGAATTAGTTAGGCTTTTGATATAAAATTGGCCGTAAAAAGATTAATACTACAAATATTTTAATGTTCGCAAAAACTTTGTTAACGGCAATAAAATTTTACAGATTACAAATAATAAAAACAAATGCATTTTTTTGTGATTTCGAGTTAAAATATCTTTTTACGAACAGATTTTATTAGTATATTTTATAATTTTTATACTATCATAATAAAGCTTCTTTTTCTTATTTAGTCTTACTTTTTAACAAGTTAAGTATTTAGAACAATAACTCCCGCCTATGTGTCTACTTAACTAACTAACTAACTTAACTACTAATAGTTCGGTATGTCTTTATTTTGTAGAATGTAATTTTTATATATGATATAGTAAGATAATAGACATATAAAGATATAAGTAAATAAACAAACAAAAAGGCAGACATACTTGTGATTTTTGACAAAGAATAAAATTTCATATCTAAGCTACAAAAGTAGCGCGACTTAAATTCTCAGTAAACTAATAATTGTCTACTAAACTCACTAAACATTGTATTATTAATTGATGATGATTAAGTGAAAGATCACTTTACCAGACAATAGTTAAAAGCGCCGGAATGTTATCAAAACATCAATCGAAGATTCAATAATAACCGATTACAGGGTACGTTTAACTAAAATGCCTTAATACAAAGAGCGACATCGTCTCACTCCGGAGCGTGTGAATCTTTGACTTTTCGGTGGAGGAAAAAAAAAGCAAAAGGACCAAGATGGCTGCCATTGATGAAATGTATCGAAATGTTGCTGTGGGAGCCGGCGCCACTTTTGTAATAATGAGTCGGTATTTCATACACCATAGGTATACTCGTTCAGAGATTTTCAGATGGAGGTGAATGCAATGGATTTAAAAAACTCGCATTCTTTTTGAACATTATTTACAAAAGGCGTAATGCGTTTGTATTTATTTTTCTATTTCCTTAAAATTATTGTTATGCGTGGTGAAAGCGGTTATTTTTTTAAGCTCATGTTTAAACCACAAATTGATGGCAGACGGCAAATTGTATGGATTTTTGATAGTGCGCGTAACATTTTCGATAAAAAATGCATTTATATAAGTCGACGCCCCAAGCCTAATATTACCTTAGATGATTTAAACAGTTAACATACAAAATTAATAGAAATTGGTATTGAACTTACATAAAGAAAGTTTACTTACATTTACTCATATTGCGGCCTCTATTATAATATCAAAATTAACTTGAAATTATAATTGACATATATTCCTTTCTTAAATTGTACAATAATGAAAAGTTGTCTTTTTATTCTATCTTAATTTAAATAATTTCTACCGTTTTTGTTTAATTTATACAACCGCTCTTAACTTTTTCCTAAGGATGGTAGACGTCAAACAGGCGGTAGGTCGTAAGAAATATGAAAAAAACCAGAACATCAAATCTTTCTTAAAGTTTGAAGAAGACAGGTTGTTCTCACGTAACGTAGGATAAAAATGTATTTATTCCTCAGTAAGACAAAAGTCAAACAAATTGCAGAAACTTTTCGTAGAATCCGCTCAGAGCGCAAACAAACCTATCTACCAGAGAAAATAAACAAAACGTACACATACTTTTCTTTTTTATATTTTATTTTGTCCTATATATATATATATCTAAATAATAAATTTGATGCCAACAAATAAATGTGGAATAAGGTGGGAATAAACTCAGTGTATTTTTCACGCTCTGAAATTCTCAGTTCAAGTGTGACAAAACACTGCACCACATTTCTGATCTTTTACCACTTTACTTTTTTGGGCCAGAATAGTGTATTTGCAATTCTATTAAATATGTGTGTAATAAACACTTTTTTCTGTCACTGTACTCCTCATGAATTGACACGCCAAGTTATATTATCCACTTTTTATCGAACTAATAAAGTTGGCTCTAAAATTATTTCTGTAAGATCGCCGTCATCAAAATTCTTGTTTGCTATAGTGAGTGGTGATCATCATTTTGACTTGTTTTTTTTTGTTATCGATGACAAGTTAAGAACATGATGGAACTAGTGTAACTTAGTAGAGGTAGGCAGTTTTGTTTGACCCATATGCTCAATCTGATCCCTCATGGCATCAAACTGGAATGCCAAATCGCTTGAATGTGTCACTATATCCCAGTGAAAAAATCCAAACCGATTAGTACGGCTCTAACCTCCCACAATATCTAAATGAATTAAATAATGCGATTATAACACGACTTACAGCTACGCTATTGTAACAAAGAATTCTCCCGCTGTTCAAGAAGAGAATGCTCAAAGTGAATCAGTATATATACATCTATACATCTGAGAAATAAGATGTAGTAGAATCAGAGATACCGGAAATGATCTTCGATATAAAGTAGGTAATTTGTGACACTAAAAACCACATATCTCTAGAGATATAAAATATGTTCTTAAAGTTTTAATGAATAGATAGTCAGAAGTGTGGAATGTGACGTCATAAAGACACCCCAGATTTTGAATACACTTTGTGAAGTTGTAAACACGTTCACTGGTTTTATGGGTGTCCAATTTATTTGTGTGTACAGTATGTTATTTTTATGACTTGGTTTTGCTGCATATTTGAAAAACATTAACAATACAGGTTTTATTTAGCTAAGGTGCCAAAATATCTTAAAATGCAGATGCAAATTATAGATTTTCACTAAACTCTACGGTATAATATAGTTTTAACACAAAATTTCCATTATGTATAAGTTTAATTTTATTTTTAATGTTTATTAATCTTATGTCGACCGTGAAAAACCAATGAAACAAACTTAATATAGACAAATAAACAGAATAATCTGTCTCTAATATCGCAATATTGGTGATAGTGGGCGAACAGTGATGGGGCCTAGTACGCACCTCTAACTTTTCTTTCTAAGTTTAGTGTGTTTTATGCAATTAGAATATCAGTTGCTTCAACGGTGGAGGAAAACATTGTGTGGAAAATGAAATGCTTAAGAGTTCTCCATAATGTTCTCAAAGGTCGGTGGAGTCCACCAATCCGGTCTGGGCCAGCGTGGTGGACTACGGCCTAAACCCTTCTCATTGTGGGAGGAGACCAATGCCCTGTAGTGGGCCGGTAATGAGTAGAAATGATGATGATGATGATGATGATGAATATCACAAAATCTCTCGCATCATGCTTTTAAGAAAAAGACTGTTTGTGGGAATATGCTCTAACACAAACATACGCTTTAATTTATTTTGTGTTAACCTTTGTAAAAAATAGGGAAAAATAAAAATAAAATATAAATAAACACCTTAGGCTAGTAAAAAAATAAAGGCTAATTTAAAAGTAGAACGTTTTAGATGTAATGTTTAGATTTAGGATTATTGTTAAACCTATTCTGACTAATCATTTGCAACCAATAAGTGGTTTATAAATAAAATAAATAAATATATTATGAAAATACACACATCGCCATCTAGCCCCAGAGCGTAGCTTGTGTTATGGGTACTAAGAACTGATGAATTTTTTATTAATATACTATACACATAAATACTTATAATATACACATAAACACCCAGACACAGGAAAATATTCATCACACAAACATTTTTCAGTTGTGGGAATCGAACCCATAGATAGCCCTTTACTCAGATAGCAGGGTCACTGCCCGAAGCCGAATTCCTAACCACTAGGTTATCACTGCTAAATTTATAATTTTAAAATGAGTGCCATCTTTAGTGTGTACAGTAAATTTGGTGATGAGTTTTGGGTACCGTTAAAATTATAGTTATTTCGTAATACGTTGTGAAATTAGAATTCCGTAATATAAAACCGACTGGGTTTAATAATTTAAACTATAGTAGATATTTCGCATTCGTGTGTGAGGTATCTCCCTACCTAGTCAACAGAAAACCATTAACAAAATTCACGAAACTTTCATAATGACTATAGACTTGCTCCTAAACGTTTCACCTTACCGACAACAAAGTAACCGGAAAGGCGTAAGTACTATAGAAGCGTACACGTTATCTGATAAGAAATCTCTTGTTTGCAGACAAGTTAAGAGATAAAATAATTGTTTACACAAAATCGGAACATCGGCGTTTTTGTGTCATAGGTACACAAACAATAGCAAATTAGTTAAACGCCATTGAAAAAGCCAAACGCCGATTATGTTTGCCTTTTCAAAATGGGATACAATTAGTTGGTAAATATAACCCTTAAACGTTACCACTGAAGATGCTATGATATAATTATACTTCTTCGAAGGTGTTGCGTCTTGTAAAGAACCAACAGGTACCTATAGACCAAACTTCCCTATACTTTAGGTAAATTAGGCGTGATCGCCGAGAAAACCCACGACTTGAATCAGTGACTCACGGGTTTTCGCTCCTCTTTCTATTTACTACACGACTGCCCAAAAAAAAGGGTAATTTTCCCATGAGTCCATGTATGTGTGTCTATAACTAAGTGAATCTTTTATTTCCTTAATAAACGTATGGCCGAAAAAAATGGATAGGCTTGATGACTAATTTCGAAAACTGCCCTATGAAGTTCCGAGGTACTTATGTACTGTATCCAAAAAATATATATCCTTTAAAATTCTGCCTTGTGCCCATCGATTTGAGGCGTAGGTGTTTAGCCACATGTGCCTTAATTACACCGGCAACCACACCCTTCAACCCGAACCACAGCATTGCAACAATACTGCTTAGCGTCAGAAATAAGCATGGCCATAGTAGTACCCCGGAGCTCTGTCACAAAAAGCTAAAATATAGAGTACTAGCTGTAGCCCGTGACTTCGTCTGCGTTTGATTTTGTTTTTTGATGTGGCATTAAATTTAATTGTAGTTCTAAAAAAAATATCGCTAAGCCTTTAATGAGGGGTTTGCTGCTGTCCGCTGAGAATTTCTGTCCTCTATTAGTAACCACAGTTTGGGCAAAATTAAACACATATTATAAACCATGTAGTATAAAATAATTATGTAAATCAGATATAATTTGTCGGAGTTATGGTTTGAAATCGTCAAACACTTTCATCCCCTCTCCCAAAGGAACCTAATGAGCTTAATGTCGGAATAAAAAGTATTCTATATTGCTTCTAACACTGCCAAGAATGTGTGTACAAAGTTTCATGAGGATCGGTTGAGTAGTTTTGGCGTGAAAGCGTAACAAACAAACTTACATTGACATTTATAATATTAGTAGGGATCGGGATAGAGAACTTTATAATTGCTTTATAATGTAAGGTCTTATTTATCTAGTTATTAATTGTTGTTTTAAAGACCCGGAATGTTCTAGAACGGTGAAGAAGGGAGCAACTACGCAATAATCTATAAGGTGGGTACCTAGTTAGGTACTTTCTCGAAAACAATATAAAAGTACTTCCCGGTGCTCAAAGTTATACACAATTAGTAAAGATTGAAGCAGTAGTTACAGTTACTTTTTTATGGCACGCACCGCTAAAGCGCAATAAAGTTTTATTGAGTGGGTTACCGTCCTTTGTACAGGCTTTACAATTTTTAACCAACAATTTTCACGTTAGCACTTGCTCAAGTACGGCCGGCAACAAAACGAATGCCTTCAAGCAAATTGCATACGTAAAGGGTAAACCATAAGGATAATTCTCGCTTGAAATGTTGTATTTTATAACTACCTACTGTACACGGATTACCAGGACAAATGTCAGAATTTCGCTTATTTTTGTCCAACATATGACTTACTGATAGTAATTCTTAGAAACATCTTTGTATTGAGGTACCGATAACACGAAAACCTTTGCAAACAGTAACGATATTTGCAAAACAAAGGATCATCCCGTATTTATTTTATTACACAAAAATACACATTCCAATGTTATTTCACTTTCTTCATTTAAAAAGTGAAAAGCAAGTTTTTTAGGTGTATATATCATGATATTACATGCATAATCCTCTCAAAAACATCTTTTATCACTGTGAGCTTATAAATATATATATGTATGTTTCGTTCAAGTATGTTTTTGGGACATATATAGCTTGCTTGCTTGGCATAGCATAATATCAACCTTTTACCAGCCCACTACAGGACACGGAAATCCCCTTAGAATGAAAAGTTTTTGGGCCGTAGTCCACCACGCTGGCCCTTCGCGGATTGGTGGACACCACACGCCTGTAAGAACTCTCAGGCATGCAGGTTTTCTCACATGTGGAAGTTTCTCACCGTTGAAGTAAGAGATATTTTAATAGATTAAAACCCACATAACTTTGAAAACTGAGACCTCTTAGTTTTCTTAGTTATGTGCGTTTTAACTCAGCGTACCAGCGTGCGTTTCAATACCAGCATGCACCTGCGTGGTGGTATTCGAACTTGGCCTACCGGACGTGAATCCGAAGTCCTAACCACCGGGCTATCAACTCTTCTCTTACCCATACATTCTTTATATCACAACAAAACTACCGCGTCTATATAAAACGCAGAAATGCAAGCAATATAATTATATAAATATACATATATATATATATTTATATATTTATTATTTAGTTGAGAGAGACTTTCCCCATAATCACCACGCTGGGCAAGCGGATTGGTGATCGCAGTAGATTGTAGTAGTAGCACAGAGGACGCTGCTGCCCGCTCTCCGTTATATTCCCTTAGTCGCCTCGTTCGACACCCGCGGGAAGAAGAGGGGTGTTGACAATTGTATTCTGATCTGCCGTCATCACACGGCAAATACATATATAAATACTAGCGGACCCCAGCACCATCTGTCACCAAAAAAATCATTCAATCGGTCCAGCCGTCTAGGAGGAGTTCAACACACGCACACAAGAAATGTATATATAAAGATATTAAATATACATATTATAATAAGGTAGGCAACTAAGAAGGAGAATGGATCACAACTTCGTAGTGCTAGTAACATTTGTTTAAACAAACCACGAACAAATTACGGTAAGAAAAACATAAGCTTTGAAGGAGCATTAATGTATAATAAATTACCTAACGACATTAAAATAGAACAAAATTTCAAAATTTAAAAAAAAAACTTAAAACTTTTGTAATTGATAAAATCTGAGTGCGATCCTGGCTATGTATGACAGTATGAAGTATTTATTTATAATTTTACCCTAAATTTTTTTTTTACATAATTTCTGATTGTTTCGTACGTGCCGTTGTTTGTAGTTATAATATTACCTACATGAAATAAGTTGTAAATATTCTCATTGAGTGAAATTGTAATTTCTTTTGTGAAAAATAAACCACAAATGAGCGCGCGGAAGGTCGCCTATGCGATGGACGGATGGAGTTATATTCGTTGAGGGCGACCACTTGTATGAATGTACCAGGCTGTATGTCAGTATGGAGAAGAGGCAAAAGCATATATATATAACATCTGCTCCAAATAGCGTTACTTTATAATGACCACGACCACTCCGACAAGAGTGTAAAGACTAAGAAGAAGATATATATATTCGGTACATCGTAAATATAAAAACACATCTTAATATATATAAATCTCTTGTCACGATGTTTGTCCGCGATGGACTCCTAAACTACTTAACCGATTTTAAATTATATTGGCACACCGTGAGCAGTCTGTTCCAACTTAAGAGATAGGATAGTTTAGATTTTTAATTATAGTCGCAATTTTATTTTATTGCAAACAATTTTTCTATAATTAATTGACAGTCACATGTTATATATATATATATAATACTACTATACTAATTTAAGGCTTAGCGATACTGAATGCTTTAAAAATACAAAATCAAACGCAGACGAAGTCGCGGGCAACAGCTAGTATTATATATATTAGAAGAAGGAAATAAAAAATTCATGACTGTTGAATCGTAGGCAAACAGTATCGATTCTGGGCAATGTCCTTTGACAAAGACTGAACAGGAGCATGAAATGATACAGATAAAAAAATGGATGCTCAAACCAACAACATTAATCCATTAGCCTATTAAAAATAAATAAATAAGTCGATTCAATCAAAATCTTGACCGACAAATCCAAAAGTAATTAAGTCGGCTATAACTCATCTCCCGACGCTTTTATGCGGGGGAACTATGAAAAATTTGTTAACAACAAATTCAACAAATCATTACACCCCCCACACACCAGGTAGAGAGGCTGCATGGCATAGTCTATTAGAACCGACTAAGTGCGAAACATATCACCTTATATGGTTCCGTATCATATCTGGTGATAATTGATGATACTGTTGTACAGAAATGTCTTAATTAAAGTTAATTGACAGGTCTTAAAGCAGGACTATGTTTTTCTACAGGGAGTATTGTGAGTCAAATATTACTTTATTCTTATGAATATACTTCAACTTTCATGCGTAAATTACATAAGAAAATATGTACATACTAGTGAGATGATGGCGATAACTACATTCGTAAACTTAAAAATAAAGCTGCGATGGCTCCAAAGTCCTGGTCTAAGAAGGAGCTCACAGTAAAGTAAGCCGGAAGTTTTTATTAGTTATTACCATCTCAAAATAAAATTAATATTTAACTATGAAGATCAAACCCAGCAGCTCATACCGAAGCTTTTAATCATTTATGTAATCCTCAATCTATTTAATACGAAATTTCAACTTATTGAGAGACATCTTAAAGATTTGGTATGGTAATTTGTTATAGCTGCTTGGCAAAGTCTGTTATAACAGAGTAAGTGTTAACCATGTAGTCTTGCATTGATGGTTGGTTATAGTGTATCGACACTACTGATATTACCATACCACTATAACTATCATACAATCTTCAAATAGTTCTCCCACACTGAATGAATGAAATGTTCTGGAAACGGAACCCTAAAGAATAAAAAAAAGTATCTATGCTCAAAATAATAATTCATGTAGGTACAATAATTAATCTTTGGGACCCGCCGTGCTCTATAATCGCTTACTCATTTTCGTAAATTTATAAAGGGATGGGAGCCATTTTTACAAATTAGGCGACAAATACGACGGATTTTGCGGTAAGAATATGGTGTAAGGCGGTTATTAATAGTGTAAAATATTGTTCGACAGCGTTGCGAGAAGAGATTTTTTGTTCTTTCCCCGTTCCAAAAAAAAAACAAAAAAATGATTACTGTGGTCAATACATAAATGGTAACAACAAAATTGTATCTAACTGCCAAGTGTCAACGAAAAGATACAGCGTTATAGGTTTGAGGACTATATTGGTATTATTAATAAACGTGGCATAACGTTGGAATAGCTACGCAGTGTTTTTTACGGTCTAAAATTTGAAAGATGCTGTTAAAAATACTGCGTAACTCCTTCGACTTTATGCCATGTTTTAAAGTTGTGTTTGTAACAGAAATAAAGATTTTTATTCAATAATTGTTTCTCAAATAATTGTAGCGCAGTGGATAGGAGCTAGACTTTACTTTCGGGAGGCCGAGTTCGAATCTCAGCACACACCTCCAAATTTTCTTAATTAGAAATAGCACTTGCTTCGACGGTGAAGGAAAACATCGTGCGGAAACCTGCATGCCTGAGAGTTCAACATAATTTTCTCAAAGGTATGTGGAGTCCTCTGTCCACCGATTCGCACTGGGCCAGCGTGGTGGACTACGGCATTAACTCCTTCTCATTGTGTGATGAGACCCCTGCCCTGTGGCCGGTCTCATCACACAATGAGAAGGAGTTAGTGGGCCGGTCATATAATGATATGAATGAATTGTTTCGCAGTTTGAGAATAACCAGCTCTCGTTATCTTCTGTTTATTAACGTCCAACTACTGGACACAGGCCTTCTTTTTTATAAGAGAAAGGCTAAATCGGTGCAGAATCCACTGCTGGACATGGGTGTGTTGTAGGTACGACTTTCCGCACTCCACGATTTTTGCCACATGTGAACCAACTCTCTTGAAGTTTTCTGTCCTTCTTGAGTGAGCTTGGCAACCTCCAACGTTGCGATTTAGGTGCAAGATCGCTGTTATCCATTACAACATCTATAGATTCTAAAGTCCATCTGTCCTCAGAGCCATTTGTCCCGCTAATATTGCCTTTTTAGCATCACAACGCAATAAAATAGTTGAGTAAAATAAATGTGGCAAAAGTATTCAATAATCCTATAAAATATTCCCATTCACCACTCACCATTATAATAAGTATTACAAATTCCTTCACCATAATCAGATGACCGTCACGAATGAAGACATAACGTGAAGAGATAAAAGAAGGACTCGGTCCCTGTGCCCATCTCGCTCGCACTGCCGCAATTCGAAAGGGACAGAAGAAAGAATATTAAAACATCAGCATTTTCATTATCAACGTGTGAGTCCCACAGTGCCTTCACGCCGACAGTGAATACACAATCAAAGTAAATTATGTACTATATTAGAATTCGTTTGTTGCGGTCCATTATACAAATATGTCGGAATGATCCGCCCAATATTATGTCGTGTAAATTATTTTTTTCTTGTACGATTTTACTTCTATTCATAGTGTGGGTATGGATAAATTTGACTGTTTATGGCTGGGTGGTAAATTTGAAGGCATAAAAAGAAGTTCTGTTTTCATTCATAAGTTCGAGGAAAATGTGGAGAAAGTGCACGTGACTTATTGATTAAATTCGGAAGTTTCAGACTTATGTACTAACTTCTAGAAAGAACATTACGAAACGAAATCTCTTATTCTTTTCTGTTAGCCTGGTATACTAACAGAACGAGATGTTTTTTTTTTCGAATTTATAGATGCATAAGGTTGCTTGGAATAAAAATAAAACATTATTATCTACTGTATGAGTATTTTTATAGATTTTTAAGCTTTCGACGGTAGAAAGCTAGGAATAAAGTTGATTGGTTTCTTAGATAGGACGTAACGGAGGACAGACAAATAAACAAACAAGCAAACACAGGTACATTTATAAAATAGTTAGGATTAATTTAGCAGTGATGTTTGGTCTAGTGAGAGGCTTTGGCTGAGGCTAGTTACCACGCTACCGACAAAGACGTGCCGCGATTTAGTGTTCCGGTGCGATGTTGCGTAGAAACCGATTAGGGGGTATGACTACCATATTCCCTAACAGTTTAGCCCGCTACCATCTTAGACTGCATCATCACTTACCACCAGGTGAGATTGCAGTCAAGGGCTAACATGTAGTGGAAAAAAAAAATAAAAAAAAGTGACAGCTTGTATACTGTTTATGATTATGATAAGCAGATATCTGAACCAGAATCAACTTAATTTTTGATCCACAGAATTGTTAAAAAAATGGTCCTTCTATTTTTAGACAAATACTTTTCTTCCACTTGAACTAAGTTTGAAAAGCAGGATCATATTTTACAAAATATGCCACTTAGTTTCTGACGCGGGGCCGCTTCGGTACATCATAATAGCAATATCCTGTCTATTGATTGTCAAAAATCAGGAATTTCGGCAATTACGTCCCACCTCCCACGTGAATGTTTAAAAAAAAATCTCGCACCAGGCGCATCCAAATTTTCTTAAAAGACCCGACATCTCTTTCATAGCTGTGGTACAATGAATAAGCGGTAGCTATCTAACAAAGAATGGGTAGGAATTTGGGATATACTATATTTTGTAAACCATTAGTAGTTATACGCTTGAAATCGAAACTCTAAACTTGAAACTCGAAACTCTAGTTTGCATATAGAATCGTCTTTTTTGGTACTTCATAAAACTTTTACAATGAAGTAAAATCATGAACATTACTCTAGAATAGAGTTATTTCTTTCTTCTAGAGCATCAACTTTTAAATGAAAATAAGAATTACAGGATTTATGACTTTAAAATAATGAATATTTCGTGCTTTTTACTTTATAACTTACTCAATTCTTCATCATCATCATAGTACCAATACGGCACGGGTCTCCTCTCACAATGAGAACGGGTTGAGGCCGTAGCACTGGCTCAGTGCGCGTTGGTCAACTTGCGGACTGGTGGACTTACTCAATTACTTAATTCCTTTTACTGCCAAAACATTGACAGCCAGTATCGTTGGATAAAGCAATCAAAAAGCAACGCGGTGTAGGAAAAAATATACATAAATTTTACTAGGCAGATATAGGTTTTGCTAGATGAAATTTTTAAGAGAGCAAAATAAGTCTCGTAAAATGTTTTGGCAAACACATTGTCCAATTCATGTCTGTTTTCAATTTACTCAGTACCTACCTACAACTAACGAAACCGCTGTCCTCTTATGATATGCGACATAATCAAACCGTAACATTTTTTTCTTATTTTCCCCTTTGTAGCCTTTGTACGAGCTAGCGCCGGCACGAAAAGATCCCTAAAAGGTGTTCTAAGGCGTACCTTCACGTAATGGCCCACGGTTACATATTTATTTTTGTGTTTCATTCTTGTCTTGACGTAAATAAATTAATGTGTTATATTCGGAAATTTCGCGCTTTCATGGTGGCCAGATGAATTCACAGGGGAGCCATTTAATTATGTGATTTTGCATATCTTTCAGGTAACTAGTGACATTGATAATCTAATTTAATTTTTTATTTCAATTCACCTTTATTTTCAAACTACCTTAAATTAGAATATAATAGAACAGAAAAACGTTATTGCCACAAAGCCCAATACAAGTATTAAAATAAAAGTGGTATTTTAAAAGCGACCTGAGTGTGTGATGTCGAATAAAAGGTGGATAGTGGAGGTAAAAAACAAAGTAAAAAATTAAAATAAACTTACATACTATATTGACGAAATAACTTCAAAAATATGGGTATAATACTAATGATGAGATTGTATTCTGAGTTCATTACTTTCGAACTTCTTAATTTCGCGGACTGGACCAAGCGAAACTAAATGATGCGGGAAAAACCAGATAAAGATATAACCACGAGGTGTAGATACGAGACAGAGGTAATATTACGAGGTGACCAAAATTAAACGTTGTCTTTACTAATATTATAAATGCAAGATAACTCTGAAAGGTCCAAACTTTCTGGAGGGCAGATTAGAGGGGCGTGGAGTCCGAGGACGCCTAGGGGTCGATGAAGTGATGGAGTGAGGAGGAACATGAGAGTTGGCACTCCAGAAACATCAGAGGAACTTGCTTGCTTGCTTGCGTGCTTTTGACCGCCCCCGATAGAAAAATTTGCTTGACCAAGCCAAGGCCCAAGGCTGTAGAGCTTTGCTGATGATGATGAGCGCTGTCTGTCTGTCTGTTATGCTCACACTGCTCTGCTGAACCGATTTCGATGAAATTTGGTACACAGATAGACTACACCTTGAGAATTAACAAAGGCTAACTTTTATTGCGGACAGAAGGTTTCAGCTAGAGTATTTTTCTTTGATGTGAAACATCGCGCGCCTTAACAGTTAGAAGAGTATGCCGTCACAGCAAATGGCACGAATCCGCGACCATGTTCTACGCTTCTGTATCATCAATGCGCAAACGCATATTAACTTTATTTTAAAATAATATTATACATTTATTTTCATAGCAATTGATGATCTACCTGAGGGAAAGTAAAAGCCATCGCCTACAAAATAGAGCAACACCTCGTAGTGGTAGAAATTAATATGGCGGCTATACTTCCCCAGACGAGCTCTGTCACAAAAAGCTCTAACACTAATGATAATTATAAATAAATAAATAAATATACTACGACAATACACACATCGCCATCTAGCCCCAAAGTAAGCGTAGCTTGTGTCAAGGGTACTAAGGATACTTATAAAATACAGATAAACACCCAGACACTAAAAAACATTCATGTTCATCACAGAAACACTTTCCAGTTGTGGGAATCGAGCCCACGGTCTTGGTCTCAGAAAGCAAGGTCGCTGCCCACTGCGCCAATCGGCCGTCATGCATTATACTAAAAAATATTAATGTCACAAGCGAAACTATATTTTAAGTTATAGGTTAATTGATGTTCTTTTAAAATCTATTATAAAGTTTCATTTTTATATACTGCCGGGTGACTACCAAGTCTCAGAAAGCAAGGTCGCTGCCCACTGCGCCAATCGGCCGTCATGCATTATACTAAAAAATATTAATGTCACAAGCGAAACTATATTTTAAGTTATAGGTTAATTGATGTTCTTTTAAAATCTATTATAAAGTTTCATTTTTATATACTGCCGTGTGACTACCAACTTTTTTCGTTTATTAGCATAGTTTGTACGTAGGCTCAATACGTACCATACAGACATAACTTTGACAAAGGAAGTAATAAACTTTTATTTGATTAAAAAATATTTACAGTTCGTTGAGACATACAAGTATGTACTCTGTAAAAGAAGTACTAATTCCTTATCCCACCAACGAAGCTTCTCGCAATGAATGGGCGGTTTATTACTACTAATTCGTTAGTGAAACTTGTGAATGAACGAGAAACAATAGATCAATGGGACCCGTTTTGGTAAGGACGGCGCCATTGCGTCACAAAAGGCAACGAATGACTGAGGTATAAGAACAATATAAATTTAAGTGCAGTTATCATAGCTATTGTGTCTTACAAAAACGTGGCTAAACGTCGGAATAAGTATTTCGTCGCATTTAAAATGAAAGCAATTTTAAATCAAAGTTAAAACAGCCAAAATATTCAGCATAGTAATTTTAGGCCAGAATTTCCATAATTAACTAAAAAAATGTGCTTAAAATTTAGTTTAACTAGTTAAACGTTAGTAACTTTGTTATTTTTTTCTGTCTGAAAATTTTACTGAATCAAAAAATAGACAACCGTTTAGACAGAAATATTTTCGAAATTCAAATTCAAAATTTCTTTGTTCATGTAGGCCTATCACAGGCACTTATGAAGCGTTCATATAATATGTTTACATAATTGTAAAATGATGGTGATAACTTCGTTCATCAACTTAAACCTAAAGCTACGAGAGTTCCAAACGCGCCCTGGTCTAAGAAGAGCCCACAACAAAATTAGCTGAGTATTTTTTTTTTTGGTTATCACCATCTCATAGTAAATTTATATTAAGCTATAAAGTTAGAGGAATTCACACCCAAGCTTTTTGGACGTTTAAGTAATCCTTAACGTTAAAATAGGATTTTTCTGTACGCTTACGTTTTATATAAACTTTGAACTTATTGAGAAAATAACACAACTTTATTCGCTTTGAAGGCATATCCTTTCCCTTAATTTATCAGCACTCACCTTAACGTGCTCTCCGAGGCAATGGGACGCAAAATAAAATTATAATCACTTATAATAATAAGAATTTATTAACAGAGAAAACCAACAGCTACTAACAATTGTTTGATATGACACGAATCAAAACAATGGCATCGTAATGATGCCTGCTAAAATAAATGTTAATATCAAAATAGTCCATAACTAGCCTGAAATATATTAAAATGCTCTCAAGTAATTTAGTAAGATCGATAAGCATTAAGTACCTTACCAACCTTTATTTCTTGTAGCGGAATAAGTAAGAAAACTGACGTACCGTTTCGTTAAAGTTTATAAACGAAACATACAGCCTCTATCTCGAATATACTCAAAACAGATAGCAATCTCGGCACGCGATCTCAACTCAGCTTGAGCTTTGTATTAATTAAATATCATTGCGGCGTGTGAAAAGCTACTAATTAACAGATCTAGTATGCACTAGATGAAACGATAAGTTGGGAAGTGTTCGTTTTATTAATTTAAACGTTGATTGCAATCTGAAACGTCTTTTCCTTCTGTTTTGTTATTTCGTGCCACGTCAATTTGCTCTTTTGTTTCGTTATTATTTCAACAAAAATATCGTGTTTATTTTTTATTTTAACTGCCAGACTACTGAATAAATTTTCCAAAAATAGAATTGGAAATCAGATAAATTAATTATCATCTACGCTTAGATTAACAAGAGTTTAGTTGTACCTGATGCAACATCAGGTACAACCATAGTACCAACAACTTTTAACAACTTATCTCAACTCCATCACCAGTATATACGACTCTTGTTCCGCCACAACAATATTTCGTTACGTTTATCGTTTCCATTATAAATCATCTATTCACAATTTGTAACGTTCTATCCACAATACTTCACTTAATCTCCTTTTTTCAATTCATTACTTTAAATCCGTCCTAACTTTTCTTTCCCGCCAATCGGTCTTGTCAAACTCGCGTCTCCCGCCATAGATCCTATACTTTTCTTTGACAGTCTACTAAAGTCCATTATTCTATTTTCAATACATTATCAATGAGTATAAAAACTATGATTTGTTGATACATTTAATATAATCATCGGGTTTATTATAGATAAAGTGCTGTAATTCCCTATTTCCTAACACGTGCGGCACGTCTTTCTCGGTAGGGCGACTACCTAACCTACCTAACTAGCCACGGCCGAAGCCAGACCAGAGAAATTTAGAAATTACAAATTCCCAAAATTGCCTCTGACGGGAATCGAACCCGGGCTAGCCAGCTTAAACACAGCGCACACCGCTGAGGGCAGGTGGTCAAAATATAACTTTGAAAAAATTAGTATTGTGACCTTTTATTTGACCTTAAATGTGAACAAAGCTAGAGATTTCTCTAAAAGTAGCTATTGAAATCACAAAATAATTGTGGAGTTAGTTTACAGTCGTGACACCTGAAGACACTTTCGGGGGCCAAGTTCGAATTCCCTCACCTTAAACTTCTATTAGTTATGTACGTTTTAATCAATTCAAATATCACTCGTTTCAACGGTGAAGAAAAACATCGTGAGGAAACCTGCATGCCTGAGAGTTGCTGGATGTTGAGAGACTGCATAATTTTCTCAAAGGTGTGTGGAGTCCATCAATCCGCATTGGGCCAGCGTGGCGGACAACCCTTTAAGGAAAGCTTTAACCCCTTCTCATTGTGAGATGTGACACGTCCCCACTACAGGGCACGGGTCCCTCTCATCAGTGATGATAAATACATGCGCCAAACTCAGAAAATACCCTTCTTATTTCTTCTCATAATAAAGCCCGTTTAATACGACCATAAAAGGATAGTCTTAGTTAAAGAAGGTAAAACCGTAGGGCATAGCTTATTAAGTTATACGTGTCGTGCAATTTGTAATCTATAATGTTGCCTATCCTGTTTTACTTAATACACCATTAGATACAGTTTGTTTAATAAACGCAGGCGCTTACTGCAAATTAGTTTACATTGTTAAAAAAGCCTTAGCAAGCAAGCTTAGCAAGCCTTTACGGGTTCACAAATGTAAACCGTGACTTGATTGACGAAACATTAACACAGTAACTGGCTCTACAACCCGTTCCAACTGTCAATCGACTTGAAGTGGTTGTGAAAAAATATCAACCTATTTGCTTTGGTACAAGTTGCAAGAGGTTCGAGGTCGAACTCGAAACTATGACTAAGATAAGTTTAGTACAAATTTTATGAGTAATTTGTAAAATTCGAAAAATTTAAGAGCAAAACGTTAACTAAATATAAATTTTAATCCCAACCTATAAAGGCGAACTTATTCGTAGTAATAACGCAATTCATTTAGATTTTGTCAAGGTAACGGCAAAGTATATTTGTTTTAGGTTACATTTTTTGAAGACTTAAGATTGTTTTAATTTTTACATCCATCTCTACTAGCTGGACGTATCATTGAGACGTAGTGAAACTCACTTTGATGAATGGCAACTGATTGAGACTGACTGAGGCATTACGCGTATCTATGGGATTTTAACTCATTCTTAAAAGGGAGGTCGATATCTACTTAGCTATCACCGCTTCAACAAATTTATAAAATATTCATTGCATACTTTTGTAACACACAAAAGAACAGAAAACAAAGGGGAAAAAAGCAACCCAGTACAACTGTTTTAAGATATTTATTTGTTTAAACTCAAATGCACACCTAAAAATAGAGAAGTAGCGTGAAAAGGAGATGGCATAATAGCGAACTATATTCGATTTAAATGGGTTTTGTTGAACATGTTTAACAAGCCGTGCTTAGATTTATCTTTCACGCCTAATTCCTATCAATTAGACCACGAACTAACTGTAAGGACTCTACAGGGTGCCTGCCAAGAAATGTGTCGAAACCCGGTAACGTGTTAAATAATACATTAACGGTGTCATACATAATTGAAGAGGAACGTTGACAGCTTAGAGGTAGAACCGTAGGATTTTGTAGCGACCAGCGTGAAACGGACATGCCTTTTTGTATATGTATTTTTCTTTACATTCGAGCCATCGTATAATATTTTCGTACCGTTCGGTGATCGCAGATCAGAATATAGTTTTCATACTGCGATCACTAACCAGTTTGCCCAACGTGTTTTATGGGCAGTCCATCTCATTCAATGGGCAGTTCAATCTCATTGTTGATAATAATATTTTCCTCAGCCTGTTAATGTCCCATGGGTCGGCAAAGACCACTCATTAGGGTACATTCTCTCTCATGGAGAGAGCACAAAATTTATGCTTTGTGCACGTATAAAGCCTTTCTCATAAGAGAAGAAGAAGAAGACCGACCTCCTTGGCGCAGCGGTGAACGCTGTGGTTTTAAGTTGGAGGTCCCAGGTTAGTTTCCAGGCTGGGGAGATTTAGGAATTTATTATTTCCGAATTTTGTCTGGTCCGGTCTGGTGGGAGGCTTGAGCTGTGGCTTACCACCTTACCGAAAACGATGTGCCGCTAAGCTATTTAGCGTTTGCATGATGTTGCGTGGGAATCGTAATTGATATGGGTTCAATATAACTGCCATATTTTATATGTTACAGGTTAGCCCGCTTTCATCTAAGACTGCATCATTACTTGCCACCTGATGAGATTGCAGTCAAGGGCTAACTTGTAGTGTAATAAAAAAAAAACAAGTTATAGGTAGTACATGTCTTACAAAGTGATTATTTAATTAAGAGGCGTAGTCGGAACCGTTGATAATCAGGAATGACGTCGGTCGGGTGCGGGTTCCATTACAATTTTAATCCCTATATTTGGGGTCATGGCTACGCTACGACGCGATTCTTGTTTGTCGAGAATGGGGAATATATATGTGAATGATTAAGCGTTTAAACTTGGTTGAAATCGTCTTTCCATCGCGTTAGTCGACAACAAACGAGATAGACTGATGACATCAAACGAGTAGCTGGGAGCCGCTGGAAACAAACCTCCTAGGACCGTAGGTTTTGAACCTTTCTACAAAAGATCAGCAGTGGAAGTGCTTGAGGTGATGATGATGATAATAGTTAAATGATTAGCTTGTATTTACTTGTTAGCTCTTACTGAGGATTTTGTAACCTGTAGCGGAGAATGTAGCATTAATAGATATCCCTACTCGGTGGACCGGCGACATCAGCTGGGAAACAGCTAGCAACTGGATTAAAGCAGCACCTATAGATAGCTATATGATAAACATATATTTATATGTTATATATATAGGTCGACAACAGGAGTCGAGTTATATAAAGAAAAATGATATGAACGCCAGCGCAACCAAGCGGCGCTCAATGGAGTATATGGCAAAGTAGGTATGTAACTGGCGGGAATTCAGAAGAAAAAAGATGGCGTCAGGCGTGAACACGCGTTTTGGATAGGACACGAGTTACTTTGCTGAAATCCATACTATATTATGAAAAATAAGCTTAATTTGCTATACTCTGCGAACAGCAGGAGAATCTGTATGTTGTAATTAGTAATTTGTTCAATCCGCATACTCCACACCAAACAGATCCTCGGCAATGTACCCTCTAAACACGTTTCGCTCCGAAACCTGAGCATCCTCAGGAGATGTTGACTTTACAATGAATAACTGTTACAATTATTGATTAAGAAATTATAAATTACACCATATGTTTGCGGAGTATAGCAAATTAAGCTTAATTTTCATAATACATGAACACGCGTGGAAACTGTCGTGCGTTCTAAGTGCAAATTGCTGTGATTGAGTGCGCGTATTGTGTACCGAAATCAGTTAAATATCACTTGCAGTCAGAAAACATCGTGAGGAAACCTGTTCCCCAAAATGTTCTCAAGGGTGTTTAAGTCTTATAATAATACTCGTTGTGACTGCGGCCGAAACCTACTCTTTCTAATAGTAGACCAGTGCCCAGAGATATAGAATATATATGAATTTATAAATATACAGATATAGTAGTCGAAGTATTTATACTCTGGAATGGACTGCCGAGAGACTTAAAACAGTCTTATTTAATATCTTCAGAAGGCGTTTAAAAATATATTGTTTGACTAATGTGTCATACATTTATAAACTATTGTTTGTAGGTAAGTGTGTATATACATTATTTGTTGTACGGCGATAATTTAAGTAGTAGGTAACCGTTTTATATCTTTTTGTCATCAATTGCTTTCTGAGTCCAAGGCCGTGGGTTTGATTCCCACAACTGGAAAATGTTTGTGTGATGAACATTAATGTTATTCAGTGTCTGGGTGTTTATATGTATATTATAAGTATTTATGTATATTATTAATAAAAATATTCATGTCATCTTAGTACCCATAACACAAGCTAGTGCTTACTTTGGGGCTAGATGGCGATTTATGTAGTGGCGTAGTATATTTATAATATTACAAAAAAAAAAAATTCGCATACGAAGGAAGGAGTCAAAACATTGCGTTACTAGACAATCTAGGTTGTTGAACTTTGTATAAATAATTTAGTTTTCTTGCATCAATTAATCATGGGTGTGGTTCTTTAACGCGTGTTTACATATCTGGTATTTCATAAACTTACTCGTCAATAGCAAAAGCTTATAGCCACCCACAAACGGCCACTTACAAATACCCTTAGCCCAAGTAGCTTATTTCAAAAGCGCAACGGATTTCAATAACCAATACGTTTAGAATACATACTTAAAGGCTTAAAATATACATCGTCAACTTACGCCGGGATTAAAAAACAATATCTTCTATTCATATTCCAGTATTTAGTGAGTTTCTGTACGTTTACAGTTGAGTTATCGGCTGTAGGTAATTAGGATGGAGCTCACACGTAGCTTTTTTTTCAGTAGCCATTACTACAAAACGTTCTTAGAGAGTCAGTGAGATGAAAAATTAGGTGCCTTCAAGGAAACGTTTAGCAGAAAGGGTTAATAATCGTACCGAGAAATAAAATGCATTTCGTAAAATGCAGGAGATGTTTTTGTTTGATATCTACGAGTATGAGCTTGTTTTAGCAATAAAAATATGCAACTTCTTGATTTGTTTATTCTGTATTTATGACATGTTTGTACAGTAAAGTTTTCTAATAATATTATAAAATATTTGCACGCCATATTCCTGTCCAGTATATGACCATATTAATAAAAACGAGCACCACTACGGACACACACTACTGTAGCACATTCAGACCATAAAGATTATTTCATTTCATGAATAAATAAATTAGCTCAGAGTTTACTTAAATTATTTTGTAAGAGATCAGTTGTTGCATTTGAATTTCACAGAAATAAAAACTAATAAAACAATATTTTCGTTACTTTTTGGTATAAAGTATAAGTAAACTCATTAAAAAATGATAAATAAAGGAAAACCCTTTTTTTCTTTAATTTAACACTTTTGTTTTTTTCTTTTCTTAATGACTATTTTAACCATGTAGTAACCTATGTAAAGATTTATTACAGTTTAAGGTAATAAAATATTTATAACTATAAATGGAATACCTTAACTTTATACCTTGATTTTTGTAGTATGGGGATAATATGAGAGTAAATGAAAAATTATAAAACATTTTGCAACAGGCATTCTTGAAATAATTATTTGCAATAAAACAGACCGATAGATATCTTAAAAAAGAAATAATAATAATAAATAATAATAATAAATAAATATACTACGACAATACACACATCGCCATCTAGCCCCAAAGTAAGCGTAGCTTGTGTTATGGGTACTAAGATAGCTGTTGAATATTTTTATGAATATAATACATAAATACTTATAATATACATATAAACACCCAGACACTGAAAAATTCATGCTCATCACACAAACATTTTACAGTTGTGGGAATCGAACCCACGGCCTTGGACTCAGAAAGCAGGGTCGCTGCAAAGTGCGCCAATCGGCCGTCAAAATACAAATAAAACGTCCATAAAAAAGAAATACAAATAAAACGTCCATAAGTATTTCTCAAACTGAATGTGTTACAAAAGGGACGGGTATTATCATCCCTTGCCGAAGCGAATCCTGCCAATTACGCGCATGAGGACCTAAGTGAAACTCTCTATACGTCTAATGCTCACTTACCTGGCACTGCTTACCTCGATGGGTATGTCCATTTAATCCACAGTTTAATCTCCTCACAATGGTGTTAAGATCAATAAATGTAAGTTTGTTTGAGTTTACAGTTACGTTGTTACATTAAGGTGCAGTGGTGCGAAAGATCCGGTACACAAAGGCGTTGCGTCTGTTCTATAAACGATGTTCCACATACAGATAATCATTTTGTTTGTTATTTTCTTTAATAAGGTTCTGTTTTTGAGGTGAGGGTATTATTTTTAGATCAGGGCAAGTTCTTTCTTCTCTAAGACCCGTATGGCTAAAATGCACGCCACGAAAGAATTATGTCAACCATTTTGTGATATTATTTTATGAGATAAGACAAGATAATTGAGTCGATAGAATTATTTAGCGCGTGCATATTAGTCTCACATACTGGATGAGACTCTTTTACCTTTAGTTTTAAGTAAACGAATGTATAATGATAATTATTTCTCACAATATGTATAAGAGTGTCCAAATTCCGCCAATGCAAGACTCCTTTTTCGTAAGAGAAATTAAAGATATGACACTCCTCACTGCTCTGTTTTAAAGTATATTACTTTTCACTATCAGACATAGGCTGACCTTTTCTTGGGCATATTTCTGTTTAGGAGGCGGTCAGAAGACGCGTCCTTCTAACCCCAAACTTCCGACATACTTAAATAACTAAATATACTACGAAAATACATACATCGCCATCTGCCCCAAAGTAAGCATAGCTTCAGTTATGCGTAGTTACTTAGATGTGCTGATATTTTAATGAATATAATTCACATAAATTTTTATTAAATAAAATATAATAAATAATAATATATATAAACGCCTAGACTCTGAAAAACATACATGTTCATCACACAAATATTTTCCAATTGTGGGAATCGAACCCACGGCCTTGGCGTGGCACACTCCAATTTGCCCTCAACAAACTTCTTGGGGGCTCTCGTACTTTCCAAGAAGTAAGAATGCGATGGATGGGACATGTACAATGCATGTTGTTATATGATATATCAAAAATTATACAAATAAACGCTTCGCCCGATTTATAAATTTCTATCATCAGCTAATCAAATTTGAAATGAATCAAACCATAACACCGCATTAATTTAACATAATTAATTAATTGTCGAAAAAAGCTCGCGCAGTAACAGACAGACAGACAAAACAAAAAGGTATCTACATTACGTCTTCATATCGACAGCCTCATCTGCTCACGACAACATTAATAATTGCTAGTGACGTTTGATTTCCGCTCGATATTTCGTATTTAGATAGTTCAAATGCCTTTTTGATTATTTCGGTACGATACCAATAATAACTTCAAATTGAGTATATACTTTGAGACACAAGCTTTGTAATTTATTGAAACTATCACAACTTAGTTTGGTCATTATTTCGTTATTTATACATGCATAAATGCGTGGATGTAATGAATCTTTTAATTTAATTTTCACCTAATTTAAGGTCTAATAATAATTTACAATTTTACAGACAGAGCAATAAAGATCTGACGATACTGATCAATAACTCAATCTCAATAAAATTTCATAAATAAAATCAATCAAACAAATTCGAGATGTATCTTAGTTGCCGTACATATTTTAACTGCATTTTCTGCGAGATTTCAAGCGGGGGCCTGCCTGCCTTGAAAGAAAAGAAACCTTCTAATACAATAAACAACGCATTGAAGTGTTTGAAGCTTATCATCAGAATCCGAGTATATTGGGACAACTGGTGACCTCATACTAAATCATATATCATTTTGCTAATGATATATTTGAACGTGAATAAAATATGCCAAACGCAATTAAAATGATACATTCATAAAAAATCAATCATCATTTATACCAGAAATCAATTTACATTAAATAGAAAAGCATAGATTTATCAACGGCTCTACAGAAAAAGTTACTAATTAATAAAAATGGGATGTGTTAATAAATAACAAGTTGATCGGTTTTAGGGTTATACACGTAACGTTGAGAAAACCTCTTTACCTACACATTATAATTTATATTGGATACAAAAAAAAACTTTTTTAAGACTTACTTTTTCTTAAAATTAGATACACTAGTCAAGACACTATTTCCTCGACGACTGAGTGAATGTTTTGTACGATAATAATAATACGTGAAAAGTGTCGCATAGTTCCGAGTTCTACCCTCGTTTAAACTATAAATATAGGATTAATAACATGAACATTTAAATGCATTTAATTTTTTTAATAAACGTTTGTCTGTACTAAGTTCTACGTAAAACAAGTTATTATCATCTGTTATGTGGCTGTTTTTAAAAATGTTTAGTTTATATGCTGTTAAATTTTAAAAAGGTGTTTTAACCTGCTAAACTGTAAGAAATATATTATTTATTTGTTTAACCTAGGCTAGTCACTAGGATATGAACTGTAATACAATTATTTAATTAATAAAGATATTTTTAAAACAAAAAAACAAACTAGTCAAGAAGGAGGCTGCCGAGCGAGATCGAGAGCGAGCTATTCCCGCTCGGAGAAGACAGCGCCCGAGAGCTGGTGCTAACCGCACTCATTCACCTGCTCAATATTCCCAGACGAAGGGACATCAGGGTCGTGAACGGTCCGACGGGGACTAGCAGTCACGTCATCACCTTTACTTACGACCCTGGAAGGACAGCCGCTAGCTAAATGCTAAAGCAACCTGTGCTTTCTTACCTCACAGCGACGTACCTACATGAAGTTGGGCATCATAAATTTTCCTGATCCCGGAGCCTCCCAATATGTACTGAGGCTGCCTACCGAGGGGGTTTTAGTGGGAAGAAATCCCACATAACCCAAATTCTCCCGCAGAGAATCGGGTATCTTTAAAAAAGATTTCCCATCCGTCAAAAAAAGAAAGTTAGTATACACTAACTCACTATTTATTTAGATAAAGCAAAAATCGCATAAAACTATAAAATGCTATTTTATAACTTTTATACATTCTTACACGTAACGATAACGATACATTCTTGCAAATAAGGCCTGAACTAAAACAAAACTTAGGCAGAATGCTTAATTTTTTATTTGTCATGGCTTAAGGTCATGTTGTTGACATGACCTTAAGCTTGTAATTTTTATACTTTAAAAATACCATTATACTTTGTAAAACTTTTCTCTTCATTATTTTGTATTTCATTGTTCTCATTTATACCTATTTATAAAACACTACAATTACATTTAAATTAAAAAAAACGATTGTGTTAGTGAAAGTGTTTGTAAGGGAACCTAATAAATAAATATAAAAAAAATCCCCGACCTAACTACATATGGAAGGGTTATTTGTCTTAAAAATAAATAACCATCACATTTTGTGATTGAGATCTGTATCTGGAAAATCGTTCCTTAAATTATACTACTACTATACTACTACTATTTGCTATTAAAAAATAAATTAGGTTCGGACTTGACCATTTTTTTCTATAGTAAAGTATTACATTAAGCTATAAAAGCTTTGTTTAATAGTCTATAATTGGTCGACTTAACATGATTTTTATTGGCATTGTCCCGCTGAGTTACATTAAAAGCTACCATGGAAACTCGATTATAAAACGCAAAACAGAGTTTTTTACACTAGAGACAGCTCTTAAAAATGCTCAACAAGCTTTATGCTAAGTATCTTCCTACTCCCCAGATATTTTTTAAAGAACCTTTACCAAGTGCGGATATAGGCGCGGGCAACAGCTAATGGAACTATAAAATACCAAAATTCAACTATATCTAATAAATCTTGCAAATTAAAAATGAACTATTTCCTAACTATATTATGTTATAAATAAAAATAACCTACGAATCAAAATAAATAAAACGTCCCTCACAAGTCTTTAGCTTAGGCAGTACCTAAGTTAATGGCAGCATTGCCTCTTTGAATGGCCAAACTAGTTCTCTAGCCAAGGTGCCAGGACTAGAATCCCCGGTAAACACGATAGCCCTTTTTGATATTAATAGCTGATGTAATAAAAATGTTATAATAAGTATCAAATGACGAACTCTCTGGCGTTACGGTGAGCGCTGTGGTTTTAAGTGAGAGGTCCAGGGTTTGATTACCGGCAGGGGCGATTTGGGAATTGATAATTTCTGAATTTTATAGTCTGGTACCGACAAAAATACGTTGGTAAGCGATTGAACTTTCCAGTACGATGTCGCGTAGAAAACTTTTAGGGGTATGAGTTTAATATAACTGCCATACTGCCAAAAGGTTAGCCCGTTCCCATTTTAGACCTGTAGATTACAGTCAAGGGATAACTTGTAGTGCAATGAAAAACTCGATTGTGAACAGTATTCGAGTTTTTACATTAGTAGTAAATATTTCCCGCCTGGGGTCAATAAATAAATAAATCTCAACGCTGCCGTTTTTTAACTTGTTTTTTTTTCTGTAGATTAATAACGCTATCGTAATTATGTGAGTTGGCATCGAAAACAAACCGCAATCTTGTGGCCCGCCGTAATTGTTTATGGGTCAATTATAGGCGTTATAATTATAATGTAGACCGATGTTTAGGACCTTTATAATGTTAAGTTAGTAATACACTAACGCTATTTATTACTGAATAGTTAAGTGCTATTTAAGGTATTAGTTATTTTTATTTTATTTTGGTGTTCTTATACCCGGATCTGTTGTATGTCTGACTTCATTTAAGTTTTTTTAGTACTTAAATTTAACATCTCAATCTCAGCTTAATTATTGTCCAATTAGAGATATAGAGCTTAGAACTATCACGCTATTCCAATGCTAGTTTATGGGGTTAGATACTGAACTTACATTTTAAGTTATTAGTAATTATTACCGCTTATTAATGCAGGAAGGTAATGCTGAATTACATATTTGGAGACAGATATACAAAAATAATAAAGGAAAAGGTTTAACTATAACAGGAAGTTTCATTCCAATACAGGCACAATGTACAAGTATTTTGTACACAAGGTCTTTATGAAAACGGAAATAATACTGCACAGGCTTTAGAGTACAATTATGTATAATGTACTGTCTCTGAGACTTATCTGTGAAACCAAAACGCTAATTGTTTATGATTAAACCACTGCCCTACTTTTTAATGAAAGAAATCAGATACAGCCTTAACATGCAGCCTCAAAATGGAAATCGAGTAACTACTGTCACTTTATAAGGCACGCGTTGCGTAGCGTAGGTGCTATGCGCGTGTCGGTCTTTTATCTCCAATAGGGTTGTCATACGTGAACACTGAGAATATTTTGAATTCGTATTTATGGAAAAATGAATATATTTATGCATCATTTTATACTGATAAGTAAAATGAGTAAACCCGTAGATCGCTTGGTACTTTAAAGCTTTACTGGCAAAGATAAGTATAACTGCCCACACATGCTTACATACAGGACATGCCCATGCCAACTTCAAATATATAATTTTTTAGTTAAATCTGTAACAAATAGGGCCAAACAACGTTGATTTAATATGTAATTATAATATCACTTGCTTTAACGTTGAAGGAAAACATCGTGAGGAAACCTACATGCCTGAGAGTTCTCCATAATGTTCTCAAAGGTGTGTGAACTCCACCAATCCGCATTGGGCTAGCGTGGCTAACTACGGCCTAAACCCATTATTGTGAGAGGTGACCCGTGCCCGTCGTAGTGGGCCCTTAATGTGTTGATATGATCATACTGATATCGTCCACACAACACACCCAAAATTAAACAAAAATTCATAAAATGATTAGTCATATCATAAAGAAAATAGTTCACTATCTACTTAAAGTAACTGCAAAGAAATAGATCCTCAAACGAATTACTTTTTAAAAACATTCGAAAGATATTTGAAAATAATCTATTCTTATTAACTTTTTTCGTCAATATGCAGTTGAAAAGTAACAAATAGGGGTGTGAAAATTAATATAGCGCTTAAAACTGGTTTAATATCGGTTTAATTAAAACAATGTGAATTTAATGAAAATGTTGTCGTACTTATAACAAAAAACTAGTGTTTACGTAAAATCAACCCTAAAAGAACCTAATAATCGTTATTTTTTTTTGTTACAAAAACGTACTTATACTATGTAGACAAGCTTAGCACCTTTAAGTAGTCGAAAACCGCTCAATTTGCCCTGTGGTCAATGTAACAAAATAAAAAAAGGTGGTATGATGAGAATACTTAACGGAAGACAGTATGTAGGTACGTAATTTGTTTCGTGTTAATGTTTTCCACGCATATAATATTTCGCGATCAGCGTGCACAAAATCGATCGTATCTCGCGTGCATCTTAATTCGCTGCAAAATGTGAGAATCGCATTAATCTTGACTGAGTACCAGGAATCCGGACATAATGATAATGGGTATTGACTGCGATGTTTTCTAAATACTTTAATAAAAAAAAAAACAATCGGAGATTTTTCATAGCCTTAAAAATACGAAATTAAATGACAGTGACATCTAG
Organism: Pararge aegeria; assembly: GCF_905163445.1. Classification (NCBI taxonomy): domain Eukaryota; kingdom Metazoa; phylum Arthropoda; class Insecta; order Lepidoptera; family Nymphalidae; genus Pararge; species Pararge aegeria. Next base: position 16,509,775 of record NC_053182.1, read on the forward strand.
TATGCTCTCTAGAAACCTAATTAAACAGATCCATCTAGTGAAACGTCGTTGAACTAGGGACTTCTATGTGCATCGTCGCTGACGTGTTAAAAATTAGAAGCACCAGTAGATGGAAACTATACCAGTAAAATCAGAGCAACAGATGTCACTTTTTGAAAATAATTTTTATATTAAAACACGGTTTTTATACGACTGTAACATATTAAATTAATGCTTTTGAAATTATAGTGGATGCAGTTTCTCAGTTACACTTGAACCTTTGAAATCAACGCCATCTAGCAGTGTGTATTTGAATTAATGAGCACTTTAAGTCACCCTCGTTACATATTCTACCACTATAATTTGACATTCATTAAACCAGTTTCTTCCAATAGATGACGCTTTCCTCTTAAAGCATATCGGGAGTAATAAAGGTTGAAGACTAAATGTATTGAAATTCTGCTATAAATTTAGTAGACGTTGGTACCAATTCTGTTGTGCACAAATCTCTAAATTTAACCTAATTTGACGACTCAAAATTGTAATATCCTATCATTGTGCCATTTGTGGTCAAGAACAGCACTATTTTTGGACTTGTCAATTGAGTTATTCTTTAGAATCGGCCAAAACAATACTTAGGTAAATAACTGCTGTCTGTTGGATACGACTTCGTCTACGTTTGTTTGGGTTTTTTTTTAAATCACGCGAGAACGTTTTATTTTTCCGGGATCAGAACAAGCCCGTAAACCCGTAAGAATTCTTAAGTAACAAAGTAAATTTTTACATCCTGAAAGAACGGTTCCAAGTTGGTTCGTATCCAGCAAGTAATCAATTATAGTGATTAGTCGGCCGATTGGCGCAGTGGGCAGCGACCCTGCTTTACGAGTACAAGGCCGTGGGTGGCCGTTGAACATGAAATTCTTTCAGTGTCTGGGTGTTTATATGTATACTTAAGTATTTATGCATATTATTCGTTAAAGTATTAATCAATCATCTAAGTAGCCATAACACAAGTTACGCTTACTTAGGGATAGATGGCGATGTGTGTATTGTACCTACTAGTATATTTATTTATTTAATAAACGTAAGCAACATAGGTGCGAAATTTCCCCAAGATCGTTGCAGGCGTTGATTTGAACTTTGGTAACAAATTAATACACAAGCACACTTTCGTATTTATAATTTAAAGCGTGGATAGTATAAGTACATTTTTCACAATATATTATAGGAAATATCTTACATAATAAGTACAAAAAGTATTCGTTCAAAAAGTAGAAAGGTTAGGTTAATTATTTTGACTACCCCAGATTGTACCCTCATTTATCACAGTTTACAAAAGAATTTAGTTCTATTTTATAATTTAGATAGGTTAGCCAAACATTTGAATATTTACAGTGAAAATCGCAATCTTGTTTTATTTACAGGTATAGAAGTCCACGTCTTCGACACAAGTGTCACACTTAACAAAACAGCAATCCACCATTTTGCATCTACACCTATAAGTCACTGACTTCTGGCCTACCACAAATCCGCGGCCGCAGCACAAAGTTGCACAGTTATGTCTGTCCTTACAAATCCTTCCCTTGGTACTGCCACACAAGTTTGGCGTCTTCTGCAAATAAACCAAATTCTTCTGATCCTTCTTCAATTTCCTTCTCAGCTTAGGTGTGACAGCCCTTTTCGAAGTATAATTAACCAGCTTTCTCTTAACAGAGTGGTGGTAATGCTTCTTAAGCAAACCCATCGCTGAATTAAAAGGTCCTAGTCTTTTCCAGCAAGTTTTCGTCGTACACGAACCGGAAAACCCGTGACACTTGCAAACCTCTTTTAATTGTTCCCCAATCGAATCTATACCAATGCTAACATCTTGTTTTAGCACATCCGCGATTTGATCGTTCCCCGCTGTTTTCCATTCCAGAAAGTTCTTTGTGAATCTTTTTCCGAACTTGAAATCATCTCCGCAGCCTCCTCTCATCTGCACATTAGAGGCGTTTTTGAAGCTGCCTAAACAAGAACATCTGGATAGCTCGCCCGAAGCACAGCCTCTTGCGACTGCGTGGGTTATGGAAGCCGCTACAAGAGCATGTATAAACGCTGTTTCCCTGTAAAGTTTTTTGAAGATACTCCTTTTAGCTTTCCTGTTGAAAACGAGAGAACAGTTCCACCTATCGTATTGAAAGGTTTCCTCGCAAGCGGTTATTGCTTGTTTCTTTGCAGTAAGTAGTATGTTTGGTAAGCCGGGCTCCCTTTTGCACATTTTTGATTGCCGTGGAGATGATGTGATTATTTTGCACGTTGCGGGGTGTATAACTTCAGATCTATCAGCGAATAACGTTTCCACTGTCTTTTCTAGAACCGGGCGAGACCTGTAAAAATTACATATCAAAACAGGTGGCTGAAAGACATTATTATGCTGTCAGTTTTGGACGCACTCTCGATAAGTAAGATGTAAACTAAGTAGCGGTGGTATCTTGGGTCAATATCTAATAGAACCAAATTATTAAGTTAAATGCGGTTTTTGTTTAAATGGCTCTAGAAGCATCATAACCATCGTTGTCCTAAATCTACCAAATTGTACTCTCTTGATATGTATTTATATCTCTGTAACTGCATTTTTTCTTTGGTGTACAATAAAAGTGTATTCATTCATTCATTCATTCATCTATTAACGTCCCACTTCTGAGCGCAGGCCAGCACTGATTATTCTAGAAGAAAGATAATTAGAGCTAAAGCTCTTATATGACCACCTCAATCCAATGTGAATTGACGTAATAACTTAGACCGACGCCTTGATAAGGCACAGAGATGGACATTGACAATATCCTAACACCGGACAATAACAAATGACACGTGACAAAAGAAATAACAGAAACGTGATGATACTGAAAAAACTTAAAACAATCCATCAGAGAATGGGTCATTACAAATGCTAGGGAGACAAGAAATTTTAATATATTTCTTAGAAAACGGTACGTTTATTGAATGCTGAACTCACCCTTCAACATTTTTCAAAGCCAATATAGAAACGGTAAAATACATCAGTAGAGTGAAAACACTGGATTTAAACATGATTGCAATAAAACACTTCTAAAAAATCCCATGCAAGTTCTCATGATGACGTTCTTGAATGCAATTCTCAAATGAGCTCAGAGTTAACAAAATACAAAGGTGTAGCAGATAGTGAGTTTATCGAATTGGGTGCGACCCCACCAAAAAAGGTATAAGCAAACATAGAAAACAGTGTAAATACATTAGTCCATGTCATAGAGCAAATAATTAACTCCTTACTTCAATGAAGTGAATGGTGCCCGGTTAGGGTTGTCAGCTTTTATGTTTGAATGACTAAATAAATACACTTTTATTCCACACAAAAGAAAAAAATAGTTACAGAGATACACATAGAGTAAGAGAGTACAATTTTGTGGCATTTACGCTTCATATCGATTTATGATTTTATGTTTATAACAGAACCTAAAATAAAAAAGTCGTAGTCTTGGTTAATTATTACTTACATACTCAATAAATGATTTTCGTGAACTATATTAATGAGAAAACATTATTTTTAGATTCATTGTTATTGTTGATAATTGGCTATGTTTGTTGTGGGCTTTTTCTAACAATCATTGGCTTGCAATCCATACATGCACAACAGTTTCTTTAAAAATTAAACTTTAATATATGGAGGATTTATCAATTTTATGCCTTCTTTATGCCTTCCCTTGTCAAAAACCCTGTGCACACTCCCGCTTACACCAGGGCGCGTTTGGAAGCCTTGTAGGTTGTAGTTTGGTGTGCTTTAGTTTTAAGTTAATGATATTGTATTTATTACGTCCACCTCACAATAATGAAAAAAATATGTATTTGCGCTTCTTATACATATATGATAGGCCTATAAAGATAAAGAATATATAATGGAGGAAAAGTATTCAAATATTTGGCCATGAGTTGTAGGGTTATTTTAAAAACGTTGATTCCAAGTTTGACAGCCCTATAATGTACCTATCTTTGTCACCGATAACAAAGAACAGGTTAGTTATATTTTTAAATATGATGAACATACGTATTCTTTTAATAGTTATCTATACAATTTCAATATAATTATATAGTAATGCAGTCCATAGGGTTCCCGAACCGATGTCAACATCGGTTCGGTTTACCGTTATACCCCTCTCTGAGCCTAAGACCTTTTCCGGGCAGAGGTAATTTGGGAATATAATTTCTGAATTTTCTATGGTCTGCCCTGGTGATATTCTGGTGAATTAAATGAAATATCTCAATCAAGTTATAATTGTTAAGATTGTTATTATTTACCCACTTTACAAACTGATCGTAGCACTCATTCTATTTCAATAAATATACTACGACAATACGTGTGTATCGCCATCTTGTCCCAAAGTAAGCGTAGTTTGTGTTATGGGTGCTTACATATCTGGCAAATATTTTTATGAATAATATACACGAATACTTATTATATACAGACAAACACCCAGACATTAAAAACATTCATGATCATCACACAAACATTTTCCAGATGTGGGAATCGAACCCACAGTCTTGACTCAAAAAGCAGGGTCGCTGCCCACTGCGCCAGTCGGTCGTCAAATGTTTACTGTTGCCTTCGTTGTTGGTTCGCGTTTTTATGGTGTTTTTAAAAATCCGTTTGTTTCTTTGGGATAAAAAGCCTATGTTACTCTCTTTTCTTTCAACTAACTACACACTTTTTATAGAAAACCGAACTAAAAAATAGAAAATAAATTTTATTAAATTTAAATTCAGAATAGTGTTAAAAATTTCAATATATATAAATTAATAACAGTGTGAATAGAAAAAAAAATATTTCATTTTAAAAAAGCGTCGGGTTCTTTATAAGATATTATCAAAATGATAATCACTGAAGGACAAACAAACAACCAAAAACATATACACTTTCGCATTTATAATATTAGTGAAGATCTACTGAAATTGAGAATATACTCGTTATTTCATAACATGAGTACGCCCATTTACATTTATCTCACATGAAAAATGTCTAGGGTGATATATCACAGGTTTCTATTATACGCAATTGGGTGTGATGTATCAATTTTTTACATAACCCTGCTATCCGTCTTCCATGTAATACTAAGTAATGAATTTTGTATTTTAACGTCGCATCGTAGACATCTGTTGCAGTAATGTTATACCTCTGTCCTAAACATATTGTGTTATGTGGTTAAAGGACGTTTTTATTTAATAAATGCTAAATGCTGATTAAGTAACTGTCTAGCAGTTTATTTATTTATTTATGAATATCCTTAGTATACTTACAGCTAGCCAAAACGTATACTAAGTCAGTTACAGATGTACCTACATTACAAAAATATTAGTCCAGTTAGCATGTTCAACTAAGGATTCCCGGTTTAAGTCATAAATTGAATGAATAAATGTATACCAATTTTATTGTACACCACATTTTATGTACAGAAAATTTCATTGGATAGATATAATAAATATACTACGACAATACGTGTGTATCGCCATCTAGACCCAAAGTAATCGTTGTTTGTGCTATAGGTGCTTAGATATCTGGCGAATATTTTTATGAATAATATTCACGAATACTTATTATATACAGATAAACACCCAGACATAACATTGGACTTATTTATGTGTTATACATAAATAAGTCCAATATTAGCAATTCCCAAACAAAACAGAAGAGAATGGGCATTCCTGACTTCCGAAGATTCGGACCATAAAATATCATCTGAAACAAGTTTAAAATGCTAATTGACTGTCTCACGGATTTGAACAGTCAAGGCATTCCAAAGCTTAACAGCCTGAATAGTAAAAGATCAGCGGAATACAGATGAATTATGTGTGTAGTTATAAGTTTGCTGAGTATTATTCCTTTATAAAAATCATTTAATTTAAATAAATATAAAATTAATTAAAAAGTTTTCTAACCCGGGCTAAAATATTGGCAGGATCCATCCCAGTGTCATGAAAAAAACACAAAAAAAAAGATAGTAGGCGGAGTAATGAATTAGTATTGACCAAAATAAACCTTACTTTATATAAACGAAATGCAACATAAATTTAATTTACGTACCTCTGCCTAAATTTAAGTTAAAAATTACCGTATGGATTATGCTTCGACAGTTTTATTCAGTGTCATTTAAATTATTGTGGATCTAGGTTTAGATCAGTCCACCAATCCGCACTAGGCCAGCGTGGTGGACTACGGCCTTAACCCCTTCTCATCGTGGGGGGAGACCCGTGTCCTGTAGTGGGCCGGTAATGGGTTGATATGATGATACCTTATTTATCTGACATACGCTGATTATTGCTATAAAATGCACTGTAAAATAGATAAAAAGAAATATTGTTAAGGTGTTATTCAAATTTGCATGCCATAGAATGGCAGGTTGTGGCTCGGAACATGTAAGATCAAGTTTGTTAAACTACAATCACGCAAACAAAGAATTGAACTTGAATTTAAGGTAAGCTTTCGTCGCCGGTAATTATCACTACAATGTTCTCAACATAATAATCACTGAAATACTTTTATAAAGTCCCACAGTTTGGCAAGAGCTTGTTTTTTCATAGGAGAGTCGGATTAAGAGTTAAGACCTACAACGCTGCTATAATACGAGTTGGTTGAGAGGAGGCATGTACCTACCCAGTGGAAAGTTTATAAGATGATGATGTTTACAGGGGATCAACTAAATCCAGAATCTGTAACTCACTCAAATTTGACGAAAAACTGTAAACTGTAAACTGTAAAATTATGTTGAAAAAGCGAAATCTGCTTGCCTTCTCTCACGGTGGAATCTGTTTTCCGAACCGGTGGTAGAGCCACTACAAACAGACTGACTTGACGTTTCAAAAGTGCTTATAACCTGGGCCTACTTGAAATAACATATACATAACAGGTTTAGTTTGATAATAATAATAGGAAGAACAGCTCTATGGATTTATAAAATCGTAGAGGCTGTGTTAACTCAAAAATTGTAACTTATTCTAAAAAAATCAAATAATAAATAAATATACTACGACAATACACATCGCCATCTAGCCCCAAAGTAAGCGTAGCTTGTGTTATGGGTACTAAGATAAATGATGAATATTTTTTTGATAAACACCCAGACACAGAAAAACATTCATGTTCATCACAGAAAAATTTTCACGTTGTAGGAATCGATCCCAGTCTTGGATCGCTGCCCACGGCACCAATCAGCTCTGTCAAATGAATATAAGGCTGATAAATTAAGACTGTGCTAAATCTTAATTTAATAAAAAAGTCAGCCCGCTACCATCATAGACATAGCTACCACCACTAGTTAGGATTGAATCAATACAGCGATATTTTAGTTGAGTTTAAAAAGAATGCAATTTTCTTGGCAGAAAACCCAATAACTACCTACTTATTTTAATATTATATGAAATAGTTATTATTATATTTATAATAGCAGGTATAATATGTTTATATAAATCATATTTATGTAAACATATTTATGATTATATTGCGTCGTATAAAGGGTACTTTATAATGTTTTTTATTTTTAAAAATTATTGACTCATAACCCAACCCGCGATACATCGCCATGTATCGCGGGTTATTTGCACAGACTTTGTTTAATCAAGCTGACATCAAACACTTATGTGGTTTGGATGGTACAGATGTATCCAAATGAGTGAATAGAAAATATAATTATTTTGGATCGTAGACAAGTTAGCGATTGATTGCGATTTTAGTGTAGTAGAGCTTTTACTTACAGTAATAATAATCTTTATTTCAGGCATTAAGGCTCATATCTTTTTGTTAGTAAAAAGACATTATTTCTACATAACTAAAACTGACGGCCGATTGGCACAGTGGGCAGCGACCCCCGCTTCCTGAGTTCGCGAAGAGGCTGCGGGTTCGATTCCCACAATTGGAAATGTTTTTGTGATGAACATGAATATTTTTCAGTGTCTGGGTGTGTATCTGTATGTTATATGTATTTATGTACATTATTTATAAAAGTATTCATCAGTAATCTTAGTACCCATAACACAAGCTACGAATACTTTGGGCTAGATGGCATGTGTGTATTGTCGGATTATATTGATTTATTAATTAAAAAAAATGCATAATATTTGAATATGCGAATTAGTGACAGAGTTCGTCGGGGGATCTACCTCCTACCGCCATGCATATTTCTGTTGCCGCTGACGTAGTTTTGAATACTGAACAAATTCATATCTATTTGAATTTTACACGACGGAGCACTAAAACTTAGGATTTCATTGGTTTAGAAGAAGACGTTACTTTGCGGGATTCCATGATATACAATGAACATTAAACTCAATCTCTGTACTGCGCCAAAAAACAGTAGAATCAGTTCGGTATAATTTAAAATTGTAATATGCGTGCGTAGAGAGTACATTGCGGAAGATATGTTTGGTGAGGAGTGTACAGATTAAAGAGATTATAAATTACATCATACAGGTTAAAGACCTGAAAATGGATCCAAGATGGCTCTTACAAAATGGCGGATTACATATTTTTTCCTACTCCCTTAATATGGGTATCGAATGAAAGGAAATCGAATGTCACTTCATAACATTTAGCAGTTGAAAGTAATTATATTACCCCTAATGTTATAAAAGTTAACCATAAAACGGGAAAATGAGAAAAAGTTTGTAAGCTAGATACATAAAGTGAGACGCGCGCGGGGCGTTTTTCACTGTTTTGTGACACAATGCTCTAATAAATAATAAATATACTACGACAATACACACAACGCCATCTAGCCCCAAAGTAGTAAGCGGAGCTGGTGTGGGTACTAAGATAACTGATGAATATTGACTGCAAACAAAAATGGCTGAATGAGAACTCTGTGCGTTCTTAATTCTGCGACTATACACTATGAATTTTTTTAAATCGAAGATGGCCGCCACATTAAAATTGCGAATTACATTTTTTAATTTGCGCCGGGGCTTTTTAATTTTTAATTAAGCAAAAAAAAAGCAAATAATTATATTATTTGCTTGAATGAACACAATAAACTGTCGAGTATGCTTTCAGAGACTTAATACGAGTACATCTTGCTCGACGGAAAGCAATAAAACTCACTTGTACTGGTCCAAAGCCCATACGTTCTTACTTGTTGTATTGAACTTAGAAACCTCAAGTAAACTTGTACGTTGGAGACTTAATGCCAAGCTTGCTCGATGGACTGCAATAAAGCTTATACCTTTTACTGGCCCACGTCCACACGTTTTTAATCGCCCGAATGAACACAATAAAGACTTTATAATGGTAACTTTTTTTGTAACAGAGCTCTGCAAAGTACTAGCGCCATGCTTATTCCGGCTACAAACTAGCATTGAGTGGTTGCTGGTTTTATCTCAGACACGCGAGGCTTAACACCTAGGTCAGGTTGATTGACACAGGGCGGCACGTTTCATTTTATAAACACTGAGTGCTCATAGACGATGGTTCGCCACTAATTATCAGATGCTTCGTCCGTCGAATACTATAAAAATGACACATTTACTCGATAGAGTACAATAAAACTTATACCTTTTACTGGAATACTATTGAACTACAAAAAAACAAGTAAACTTACACTTACTTGAAGCTTAACATTGGACGAACTTCATGCGCAGTTGTGAGCGCTGATACTTGAGAAAGAGGCTCAGGTTTCGATCCAGCTGTGGCAAATTCGTTTTAAGTTTATTTATAATAAATAAACATACACAATAATTTAGTTTAAATTTAAATTAGTCATAATTTTTAAATTTTCGCTTGTCTGGTGTTGTGGGAGGCTCTGGCCGTGACCAGTGGCGTGCATAAAGGTTATACACAGGGTACGGACTAATCGGGTAGATGATTTAAATAAAATGGAGAAAATCATTTTATTTTAGCCTAGCCTTAAGTTTTTATAAACTTTAACTTTGTATATGGAAATTTTGTGTTAGCCTAACCTTAAGTTTTATATGGAGATTTTCTCGATTTTATATTATCTGCCAGCTCAGTACATACAACCCTAAGAACAAAGACGTGCCGCCAAGCGATTTCGCGTTCCGATACGATGACGTGTAGAAAATGTAATGGTAAATACCTCTAACAAGTTGGCACATCATCTTAGACTGCATCAACACTCACCATCTGCTAACTTGCAAGTGTAATAAAAAAACAAAAAGGCATGCTAAATTCGAATTATTGTCTCGCTATTAGAGTAGGTATCTCACCAGCATGACAAAGTGAATCACCATAATGTTGAGTATTATAATCTTTTCCGTGATTGGGCACTACCCCATATTCGCATGAAGCTTGCAATATGGCTGTGGGGATCGATAGAGCGGCGCGCGTCACGTATTTAGCCCGCTTACTGTTTACAACCAATATTTATCGCGAACACGAGCATTTTTAGTTCATAATCAGTGATCTGTAACTTCATCCTATAAATAACTGTGAATTTGTCCCAGCCAGCTGTTTATCCGTTAACCGCTATAAAACGTAAGCTGATGTTAAGAATCCTAATAATATTATAAATGCGAAATTGTATATATACGAGTAGATGGATGGGTGGATGTTTGTTACTCTATCAACGCTTTCACACGAAAACTACAGGAACAGTTTGACTAAATTTTGGAATGGAGATAGATTATACCCTGGATTAACACATAGGCTACTTTTTATCCCGTGAAAATGTACGGTTTCCACAGGATTCATGAAAAACCAAAAAAACAAATAACTAGTGTTACAATTAATCTTATAACTAAACTAATAACTGTAAAGGTCATGACCACGTGTAATAATGTTAAGAATGCTGGCTGCACTTCCGCGTTAAACAGCCAGGCTGATTCTTTGCACAAAATATATGCCAGTCCTTCAGGCACCAGATGAGGCAATCACCCGCGGTGTAATATTTCACAAGGACTTTTTGCACTTAGACTCCATGGCCCCAGGGTCTCCACGGTAAACGGAACAAATATGTCTCTCTATTAAAGAGGCATACTTACTCCTTTTGTGTATGCAAACAAATATTTTAATCACCATCTGATGATGAATAACAATGATTCCTCCTCGTCTCTCATGACATTAAGAGATTATAGATTTGACCTATAACGATGCTTTATGGCTTTGGAGGGCTTTAAGGATTACTGTCATAAAAAAAACGTGCCTAAATTTAATGCGCTCTAGAGAGTTCTCCCGCTCTTCTAGTACTTATTTTGACAGCTGATTGGCGCAATAGGCAGCGACCCCGCTTTCTGAATCCAAGGCCGTGGGTTCGATTCCTACAACTGAAAAATGTTTGTGTGAAGAACATAATTGTTTTTCAGGGTGTTTACATGCACTGGTATTATATATATAGTATATATGTATTAAATGTTCATAAAATTATTTATCAGCTATCTTAGTATCCATAATACAAACCCATTTGGGGCTAGATGGCGATGTGTGTATTTTCGTAGTATATATTTTATAATTATTATTTATATTGCCAGTTTTAAGATGTTTTAAATATGATAAATGTGTTTTCTTTCTGTGTTTCTATTTTCAATGTAATATCCCCGGATACATTACATATTACTGCACTCCAACGCTTTTCTTTTGTGTAGTAACCATACTCAAAAGTCAAACGATTTACCATTGTTGGTACTTATAGAATAGAAAAGAATTTGTTTATATACCTGAATATAAACTTACATACGGAGTAACTTAAATTTTTTAACTACATTATAAATAGTTTATGATGAAGTCTATGATGTGTCGGGCAAATAAAAAGGTTGTGATGCATACATTAAATGTGTACATGGTATTAGATGATGGCGATAACCATATTCGTAAACATAAAACTAAAGCTAAGAGTGTTCCAAACAATATAAAAATAATATTTTTATGTGATGATCGTTTTAACTGGATTAAATACTAACCAACCGTTTATAATCTCAACAGAATTCGTCCTGCGCTCCCTGTATTGTTTTTGTAGACCGTCTACGCCCGGTCAATGACCGCTGCACGCTGGCGTAGCGCCAACTATGCTACGCTGCTACGAACAGACACAACAAATATTGTATAATATTATGTTATATGTATGCGTAGCTACTGGCTAGTTAAACTTAATTTTTACACTTACCTAGTTCGCAAACAAACATTTGTACATTGTGGGAATGTTTGTATGTATTAATGAAATGCAATGCTATCCGCTAACTCATTTGGGCACCAATATTATATTATTGAAACAGGATGCGAACAACTGCGTAAGTCTGCGTTGCTATCTTGATATATCTCGTTTGATGAACAAATTTTCCTGCTGTGCCTTAGCCGCTTTTAGAAAGTAAGCTACAGCTACTTTTATGTATGCGTAATTTTCAAATGATAAAAAAACCTTTCTCTTAATTAATTATTAGGCTTTTGAAGGGTTCCATAGGTTCTTAGAGTTCTATTGATTTTTTCCAACTAGCCATGTTTATAACAAAAATGTGTCTTAACACATTTTTTAAACTAATACACTCGTAAACATGTAATCTCAGGGGAAGAAAAAGGAGAGTCTCAAGTATAAATTCCTTTTCAGAATGAAGATCTTCATAACTAGTAGCCCATTAAAGGCGTCTGGTCTCTAAGAATTAGAAGGGTTAAGGTCTTAGTACTATTATTTATGTCTTAGTATATTGTTATAGTATTTTCCACACGTACAACGGACGGTTCAGGCCAACCAAATACGGGGACAGGCCAACGCTGGTCAAGTGCTGATATGGGGAAACTCTCAGTTATACATTTTTTCACGTTTGATGTTTTCCTTCACCATTAAATCATAAAATTTAGACGACTTCTTTAAGCACTGTGGTATTAACTTGGAGGTATCGGATTTGATTCCCGACAGGAGCAATAGGAATTTATAACTTCTGAATTTTCTCTGGTCTGGAATAAATAAATATTAAAAAAGTGAACGAAAGGCTGTTTGAGTTACGCAGAGGCAAAAGCGAAATTCTATTTCAGACTGAAACACGTGGCGTGTAAGCTTACACGTGTGGAACCTGTAAACGAATAACATTGACTCTGTGTCCTCGGTTGCAATATCTGAAATATTCATTTTATTTATCGTACATTTATTCATTATATAGGAAATTGGACCTATGAACGCCCGTGCTCCGGAGAGCACGTTAAGCCGTCAGTCTCGATTATTATCACTGACGTGATAATATTCGTCGAAACCCACATTGAAGCCGCGTGGTGGTTCCATGCTCTAAAACCATCTCTCTTATGAGAGAAGAGGCCTGTGCCCAACAGTGGGACATTAATAGGCGGAATGATGATGACAATTATCCGGGCAGGCGTGTGGAGTCCACCAATCTTCATTGGACCAGCTTGGTGGTTGGTACACAGTAAAGAAAACCGATAAAAAATGAGGTCCGAATTAGGGTGATATTGCTTTAGTGCAACAATGAGTCGTACTTACGCCCGTCTCTGAAACGAGAACTACACACTAATATCTAATGAGATTATTAAAAAATAAATAATAATAAGTTAAATTACATTGAATACAAACTTACGTACATACGATGATTAGTAGGTTAATGGTTCATTTATTTCAGGCTACTTGTAAAACCCTTTCAAATACAATATATATATACAATATATATAACCTACCTATCTTCTGTATTTTGTTTTATTCTTCATGTTAGCAATCTCACCTGGTAAGTTATAATGCAGTCTAAGATGGCAGCGAGCTAACCTGTTAGGGAGTATGGGAGTTTCTACGCGACTTCGTACTACGTTTCGAACTAGCCTCAGCTGGGGCCTCCCACTAGACAAAATATAAGCAAATTAATAAATTAAAGCGAATTTAACTCATCTTGATAAAGATTTGCTTACTTGTCAAAGAATATATAATATATCAAATATAACAAAACAAAAGACCTAAGCTACGGTTTGTCTTTTGATCTACTAAAGAACAAGACATCAAAGGGTAAGTAAGCTAGTCTACTGTGAATAATACACATATAAGATATAGAATATAATCTGCGTGGAAAAGGGTTGACAGCTGCGTTTCATTATGACGAGTTTTGGCATGTTATTTCATACCACTAAGGTATGAATAAAATTCACACAAATTTGTATTCTATCGCGGTCCAAATACAGGCCAGTGCCTAGAGAATACAATCAGTAGTAGGTACGTGAACATCCCTTGTCGATGTCACATCGAGATACTGCGCTGTTACGTAGCAATATTCCCTAAAATAAAACTCCGCAAGATATTACACTGAAGCGGATGATTTTTGTGAAGATTTTATTTCCAAACGTAACCACGCAATCGTCTTAAACCTATGTTTATATTATTAAAATAGTAGAGTTTAACGAAAATGCAACACTTTGAATCTATATTTTAAATGTTTTCCTAAACTTAACACTAAGCGAATGAAACAACGGAATATATACAACGTGTAAATAAAAACCGATATAATACTTCACAGGCTTTCACAGGTCAACTATGTACTGCCTCTGAGACTCATCTATGAAACTGAAATTCTAATAGTTTTTGAGTAAACCACTGCCATAGTTTTTACTGAAAGAAAGTGTACAGATACAGCCCTAACCTCACATGCAAAATTTCTGTCACTTTATTAGGTACGCGTCGCGTAGCGTAGGTGCTATGCTCGTGTCGGTTTTTTATCTTCATTTTTTTTTTATTTAAATTTTTACAGGGTGATTACTAAAAAATCCTTATGCAACCTTCAAAATTATGTCGTAATTCTGTTACACGCTGTATATTACTGCTGACATTACTATATATCCATGATGTACCTCCAAGTGCAGGTACAAAACACCAATAAAAATCTCAGAATTAAGAACGTACAAAAACCGACGACATGCGACTAATATTAAAGCAACAAAAACCACTCCACTTTAAAAATGTTCCTCGAACAAACGGTTAGTCACTTCATACCATTTAGCATTTGACAGTAATTATTTTACCTCTAATGTTCCATAAAATGGGAAAATGGGAAAAATTGTGAGCTGGCAACATTCCGCGGGTGTAAAGTGTGTGGGGCGTTTTCACTGTTTTCGGACACAATGCACTGCATACAATAATGGCTCATTGACGATTCTGTATTTTCTTAATTCAATGAACAAAATATAAAGTTAAATTTTGACTTAAGTTGACGATTCCTAGAAATCATTAATATTGAAGATGCAAAGAAGTATTTCAAACCAGCTGCTACCCGCGTTCTCCGTCCGAGTTTTTTTACAAATCCTCACGGGATTTTACGCGCTGCGCTTGTTTTCTTTGGATTTAAAGTAGCCTGTTACTCTCCGTCGTTAAAACTAGCTCAGTGCTTAAAATCAAGTTTTTAATTAGGGCGTGAAGAATAGACAAACAAACACACTTTCGTATTTATGATATAAGTATTGATTGGAAAGTTATTTACTGAATTCGAATCCAGTCATGTCACGACCAATGTCTGCAACGAAAAGGTTGGATATTAATTCACTAGACAAACGACATAGTAGTTAAGTATAAAACAGACAAAGCATATTCGCACGCTTCGCTTTTAACAAGGATCATAAATCTGGCTTTAGTAGACACAGATGCTACTTGCGAGTATATTTCAATAGAAATGCTAGTCCTAGACAAGTTTAAAGCTTAATTATCTGTGATATTACACTACAACAAATACCCTTCAACCACACTCTATACAATTATTAAATGTAAAGTCAACATCTCTTGAGGTAATCCGGTGTTAGAGCGAAACCTGCGTATGGGGTTTATTGCTGAAGATCTGTTTGGTGTGAAGTATAAAGATTTAGGAAATTATGAATTACACCATACAGATTCTCCTACTCTTCGCGGAATATAGCAAAATACGAGCTTAATTTTCATAATACCGTTGTTACGGTTTATCATTAAACGATAGCCTTTTTTAAACTGTACTTAAAAATATCACCAGAAAATCACTCAAAATTTAATACTTGCTCAAAAAAAATTTTTTTTAAATACGAAGAACGGCCCCGGGGTGCTTTTCCGGTATAAAAGTATTATTGCTATTATTTATTATCTAACTCTTTATTTGTACACCACTATGAAGTTAGGAAAATAAAAGAAGAATAGAAATACAAAGACGGAAGTAAAAAATAGTAGAAAGTAAAAAGTAGCCTTATCGCTAAGTAGCGATCTCTGCAAGGCAACTTTAGGATTAGGACAAGATAAGCGAGAGCGGACCGGTGGTATAAGATTATTATGAACCTACATTCAAATAGCTTAACACAAGTAAATAAACAAAATTGCACAAATAAGAAAAATATAATAAATAAATATAAAAGTATCCTATGATAGTATTCAGAATAAGGACTTAGGACTCAACTAGGTTGGTATTTTTACTCTACTTGTATATAAAAACATTAAGATAGATATGCAACATTTCTGGTACGACTCACCGCAATAAAAGCTCGAGGATCATGCTATAAGGCTACAATATACCCCACAGGTGTGTGCGTCTGGCTAGACAGGCAATGCCCTGCCCGTAGCTAACACGAAGATGCCGTAAATGGCCATACATATCCCCACAATAGCTGCCGGATTAACGAACTTACTGACTTGCTGCTACGAATGCATCATCGCCAGTTTTTGACTTAATAAATATTAATAAAATGTAAGTATATAAATATATTAATAAAATTAATTTAAAAACATATTTTAAAAACTGCTTTTCATAATCAACTAAGGCCTCTTGTTAAAAACAATAGATTTATTAGATAGATAGATTCTAATACCTTTAAACGAGAAATTATTGGTAGACATGTACCCAGTGGCGTGCACTTCATACACGCACAAAAGCACTGCAACCCAAACTATTTTATATAAGTCGTATTGGAGGGCAAAATTTGCCCGATAAGGAGGTACATGTACCTCCTTTATGCTTACGCTGCTCAAAAACTCTGTGCACGCCACTGCATGTACCTATATTTTTATGAACGATTTTCATGAAATTTAGTTTGTGAGTGGTTTCGGGGGCGCTACATCCAGTATTTCTTAATAGAGTGACGGAGTTTAGGTATCTTGGACATTTGATAATAGAGGAGTTGAATGACAAGAAAGTCATTGAGAGGGAGCGTAGGGCGTTGGCGATAAAATGTAATATGATAGCCCGCAAGTTTGCACGGTGTACAAGGGAAGTGAAGCTTACACTTTTCAGAGCATATTGTAAAACATTTTAAACGTGCAGCTTGTGGGTGTCATATACACAGAGGGCTTATAACAACCTACGTATGCAATACAATAATGGCTTTAGAGTATTGTTGGGGCTGCCGAGCTTCTGCAGTGCATCAAAAATGTTCGCGGAGAATCACGTTGATGATTTGTACGGAATCATGAGAAAAAGATCTGCATCAATGATGAGCAGAATGCGCGGAAGCTCCAACAATATTTTGAAAATATTAACCAATAAATGGGAAAACCCTTTATGGAGTTTGGTACACACTTACACAGCAAGTGCTCAAGAGGGTACTTACCTTAGTTAGGAGATTCCTAATTATTTATTATTTAAAGGTTTGGCCAATTTTTATTTATAATATAGTAAATAAGATAATTGTTATTATTATTAAATCGATCTAACTAGATTTCATTTTTAGAAAATTTCGTTTTATCCTTGTTTACAGGCAACGGAAGACTACAATATCATTAGAGTACATAGCAAAATTTCGCCATAATGTACAAGTCATAATCTAAAATAGGCTCAGGCGGGAAATCGGGCGATCACAAAACTAGAAGACCCTGGTTCGTGTCCAGATAATTGTTTCTACCCTTTATTTTGCTTGTCTAGGTACTTATTGTTATAGAAGTTTGATACCGAACATCAACAAAGAAGATAGAAGTACTGGACAGAGCTGCATAAACTCGTAGAATTTAGAACTCCTTATCAAAGTCCCTACAAATTCCAACAGTAGACGTCTATCGCTTGATATCATGATGGTGATGGTCATAGAAATAAATGAAAGAAAAATAAACATTTTCTGCAGACGCCGTATTGTTTGATATACTGCTGTGCCAGGTAGGTCATAGCTTCGAAAAAGGTATGCACCCGTTTTTGTTTTGTCAGCGGCATGGTCTGTATAATCCTATCGGACATATTAAGCTCTAGTGCGATATAAAAAGAAAGCACCTCTAAACTAAAAAGAAGTAAAAGTTGCAAACTTAGTGAAATTAACACTGAAAGTTTTTCGTATTTTTGTACAATGTAATTTAGTTCGAAACAGTTACAAAACTCGTTTGCCCGGAGCTTATGAAACTTATACTCTTAACACTTTTCAAATAGATGTTAGGAAACTTCAAATACACTTTATAGGACGTCTTAGTACCATTTTTTTTTTTTGTTGTAATACTCCAATGGAATTCTGAATGGTCAAATGCATCAAGCTACTTATGTACTACTTCATCATCGTCATTAATTAAACTAATTGACGTCTACTGGTGGACATGGGTCTTTTGTAGGGAGTTCCACAGACCTGGGCCGGTTGCCACCAGCGGCTCTCAGCGACTCGCCTGATGGCCTCCGTCCACCTCGTTGGGGGCTGACCTACGCTGCGTTTACCGTTGCCGGATCGCCACTCCAGCACCTTAAGACCCCAACGTTCATAGGTTCTCCGAGTTGTGTGCCCTGCCCATTGTCACGTCAGCTTCGCGACTTGCTGAGCTATGTCAGTAACTCTAGTTCTTCTGATGTCCTAATTTTCGATTTTATCACGAAGAGATACTCCTAGCATAACTCTCTCGATCGCCCGCTGAGTGACTCTGAGCCTTCTTATGAGGCCCATATTAACCGACCACGTTTCGGCAACACGCACTGTTCAAAGACATCAGACACTGAGGGATTTTGGACGAGAAGATGTCACGAAGTTTCCCGAACGCTGCCTATCCGAGTTGGATTCAGCAGTTCACCTCTTTCTCGATATTGGACCATATGTCCTACACACTTGGATACAAAATTGTTTCCTTGTATTATATTTAAAGCTTAATAAAATATGCTGCGTGGTGACGATAGATCAGAATGCAAACCTCTATGTAAAATATTGAATATTTCACAAACAATCGAGTTTATCAAATAGTAGTAAAATAAAAGTTGTTACTCTTATTGCAAAAAAGTACAGGCCGAAAGCTTTATGGTTTTATTATTTAACCCTGTATGTCTAAATTTTATCTAAATATAGATTGCATATACATTGCATGTTTTTCCACAATAGCTGAACTAATTTGGATGTGGTATTCAGTAAGTCAAGTGATACATTGAGTTGAGTTTAGACTAACAAGTAATAACTAACTGACAAAAAAACTAGTTTTTCTTGAAATTCATATAAAAATATTTAAATTTTAAAGTGATATGAAATCTCAGGGAGAATTGCTAATAATGTTATAAGTGTATTCACACTGTATAGCTATTATATATATAGAACATATCTTAATATATATAAATCTCCTGTCACGATGTTTGTCCGCGATAGACTCCTAAACTACTTAACCGATTTTAAATTAAATTGGCACACCGTGAGCAGTCTGGTCCAATTTAAGAGATAGGATAGCTTGGATCTTTAATTATAGTCGCAATTTTATTTTATTGCAAATTATTTGTCTATAATTAATTGACAGTCACGTGTTATATATATATAGATATATATACTACTATACTCATTTAAGGCTTAGCGATACTGAATACTTTAAAAACAAAAGTAAACGCAGACGAAGTCGCGGGCAACAGCTAGTATATTATATTTTATCTGTGGCAAACCGATTGCATTTATTGTGGTTACTTTGCGGTAAAAGCAGCGTCAACTCCACTTTGTATCTTTATCTAAGTGGTTAAGTGCTTTCACTCCTACCTTTGAGTCTGACCACATTGGCTTTGCATCGGGCTGACCTGCTAATTTTACTTCTCCATATACGCTATGTGACACCACACGGCACATCAGTATACAGGGGTCACCACCCCTTCCTCCTCCCGCGGATATTGTATGAGGCGACGATAGGGGAGTATAACGGAGAATTGCCAGTAGCGTCCTCTATGCTACTACTACCATATACTGCAAACATAAACCCGTATGCCCAGCGTGCTCGTCAATTATCACAATTGGCGAGCCCTCTCTTCGGTCTAGCCTTTAGTCCAGCAGTTAACTGTTATAGTCTATTGATAGTATATACGCTAAGAGAATAATAAATAATCAACGTAATCCAAAATCTTTAGATCAAAGATTAAATGTAGTTATGGGATAGTTACCTAACAATTATTTATTTTGATTTAAATAATTAGGATTAGTATTAGACTGGATTTTTTTCATTTCGAATATTTATATTTTTGAGATGTGCAGATAAATTACTCTCCTCATTATAGTCTTGTTGTTTGTTGGTTCGCAACACAATAAAACCTAGAGAATACCTATCAAACCACATCAACTGGGAGAGGCAAGCCAAGTTCTATGCACCATGTATGTCATTTACGGAATTCATTACAGTCACCATGCAAATATAACTTTTATGACATTATATTAAAGCCTTTTGAAAATTTAAAATTCGCGTGCACTACTCTCGATTTTATCCCAAACTCAGATAGACACCGTGCCACAACTGAGCGAGCATTCCCTTCGTGCGATATTGTTGTGTCGTACAGTTGGAAAACGCTGAAAGGTAGCCACGCATGCGCTTGACCGAGAACAAATATTCCCCTCCTAAACTCAGACGTTGTTCACCAGATTCACATGTCGCAGGCTTTTCTACCAGCGCGTTGTTCTTAGGTCAAACTAGGTTTTAAATTAGACAAATATATGTATAAAACTCTTAGTTTTACTGTGTTATAGACGAATTTCTCTGTAGCCCTTTACTTGTTTAGTGAAATATGTTGTTAAAATGTTACGTTTAACACAATGCTGATTTATTTATGTGATGTATAAGTGATACAAGCAAAATTTGAAATTGCCTGTTGGGTTGCTGTTTTAAGAAAATCGGCGATTGATTTTGGTAAGTAAATTTACTCATTTGCGAATTTCTCATCGTACAAATAGTATACGATTTTAAATGCTTTATTATCTTCTTAATTTCTGTACTTTCCTGTTATATTTTGCCCGCGTAATTTTTATATGTAGGACACAAAGAAATATCTGCACCCGATGCATTTATGTTGTATATTAAAGTTTATATAGTATAGAGTTTAAAATTCAGTCAAACAACAGCATTATTATGTTCTTTAAATATTTAATCAACACTTCACTCCCGGTACTTTTAAAGTTATAGAAAAAATGTTGAACTGTTAAAATGTTATTATGTACGTAAATATAATTTTATGTCTATAAATTTACTGAAAATGGAGTTGAAATTCACTTTAAACGCTGACCGTAAAATCTCTTATATTTTTGCCAAACAGAAGTAATAAAACAATAATTGTTTCTTTTTCGCGTATTTTTGATGATCATATGCGCAATATTTGATACTTGAAGTTAGTGCTATATTATGACTTCGAGACGAGTTGTTATTATTTATTTTTTATTTTATATTCCAGTCTCTGCTCGTTTTTTGTGCTTAATAACTAAATATATTCCTTTTTAATTACTTCCGATATTTAAGAGTCGTCTGAAGGACTACTTCCTCTGAGTGATGGTATTTGAAGTAAATTATGCATTAAAATCTGCTATTTATATTATCTATTTTTAATTATTCAATTTATAAATATTATGTTTGTGTTAGTTATTTATTTACATTATCTATGTATTTGTATCTATACATTTTAGTATTTAGGTGTACATATCAACACTCTTGGCACTATTTCGTTCTCTTGCTGTAAGTCATGTCTATCAAAGGTTGCCAGTATGCATGCTAAGGCGGCCTTATTGCTTGCAGCAATAAGGCCGCCTTAGCATGTCTACATTATTTACTTTATACTCCTTGCTGTTTCTTTTCCTGTATGATATAGTGCAATAAAGTGTTTCTTCTTCTTCTTCTTACTTACTAATAAATGTAATATTGTAACCCTTTCTATACTACAGCGAAACGCTCATCTCAGGCACGCAACACGGTTTCTGTTGGTACTCAGGCCCTCTAAACACAAGAACGTCAAAGGGTGCTCTGAGATACCAGATGACTTACTACAATCACTGAAAGCAGTATTATTGTAATATTATGTAGGCTCTTGTTTAAAAATTATCTTAAGATGCTCGTTACTGATCTCGAAATCGTGGATTCGATTTTCGAAACTGGCCAAAAGTTGTAAGGATTTTTCTATTAAGAATTATAAGCCCGAAGTAAGGCAAATTACGGTGCCCATTTGCCTAATCTACCGGTCATGGTGATTATCACTTCAATTGAATGATAAGTTTGTAGCCCTACATTGGAGCAGTGTGGCGGGTCTATGATCTTATACCCTTTCTATTAGGAGGCCTGTGCAGTTAAAGACTGATGAATTGGGCACCCGATTGAATAGGACGATGCTAGGCCGATTATGATGTTGATGAATCTTTATTTTAGAGGCATGAAGGTTTTTCATATAAAACCGCGATGTAAGTAAGCACCCCGATGGACCGACTATGGATGGATGGACTAAGAACGAGCGTCATTGGTACACTGGTGGACGGCCGATTGGCGCAGTGGGCCGTGACCCTGCTTTCTGAGTCCAAGGTCGTGGGCTCAATTCCCACAACTGGAAAATGGTTGTGTGTTGAACATGAATGTTTTGAAATGTTTGTTTGTATATTATAAGTATTTAATTACACTCATTCTTTAATAGTTACAAAACTAATTGCGTTTTTGCCTAAGTTCATGGGTGGGTATATTAAAATGCTCTACATGAAAGCCGTCACCAAGAAATGGTATTTCCGAAACTTTTTATTTTATCCACGTCTTCGTACGTCATTAACCCATAGTGCCAGGCCAAAAGGCGATTCAAAGGGTTCACAATAAACGACAAGACAACTGGAAAATGTTTGTGTGATGAGCATGAATGATTTTCAGTGTGTGGATGTTTACTTAAGTATTTACAAGTATTTATGTTTGTAAATATTCATCGGTCATAATTTTTTTTTTTTTATGTTTATAAACGAGCGCTTGACCGCAATTACACCTGATGCTAAGCGATGATGCAGTCTAAGGTGGAGCGCGTTTGCCTACAAGATGCCTATTCACTCTTGATTTGAAGGAACTCATATTGTAGGTACTCGGAAAAATGGAAGCTGGAAGGGCATTCCAGATCCTAACGGTGCGGATCAGAAACGAAGATGCGAAGCGCTTTATCGACCACGTAGGGATGCAGATTCGAAATTCAAAATTAAGAATTGATCTGTTCCAAATATGCCTAATATAAGCACCTTTGAAACGTCCTGTTGTATGTGTGCTGTCGTAATTATTTTATATTTTTTAATTTATTATACAAACTGTATGCAATACAACAACAAAACTCAGGCTCAAGAATACGTAGAGAAATCTCATCGAAACGGACGCAGTGTAAAATCATACATCAACATACAGATTCAAACCGGGTTTTGTAGAACTGACTCGGATCGTATCGGATTCAGGTCAGACGCAGAGCCTTGAATTTATAATGCTTCCCCTATCCTACTGGTATTGATAAGTGTGCCAGAGATATTATGGCCTTCGCATAATATGGACTAAACCATAGATTTTAGGGCATACAGAAACCGTGTACACGACTAATATTGAAGTATCAAAATACTCCACTTTAGTAGTGTTCGTCGAATGCACCGGCTAGCTACTTCATTTAATTAATTTAGCAATTGGCAGTTATTATTTTACCTCTAATGTTCTAATTTCGCGGAAGTGAGACGTGCGCCGATCGTTTTTACTATTTTTGGACACAATGCACTGCGTGCAATAGTGGCTAAATGAGGGTTCTGTATGATCTTCATTCTATCGACCTGCTGCGCAGTGGTGAGCGTTGCGGTCTTATGAGTATGAGGTTCCGGGAGCAATCTCTGGCAGTAGCGATTTTGAATTTGCAATTTCTGCACTAAGCGGTGATAGCGCAGTGGGTAGGAGCTTGACTTGACTTTCGGGGGGCCGAGTTCGAATCCCAACCTTAAACTTTGTAAGTTATGTGCGTTTTAAGTAATTAAAAATATCACTGGCTTCGTCCGTGAAGGAAAACATGCCTGAGAGTTTAACATAATGTTCTCAAAGATATGTCAAAGAAGTCCACCAATCTGCACTGGGCACACACTAAGCGTGGTGAAGACCCGTGCCCTGTAGTAGGCCGGTAATAGGTCGATATTATTAATTTTTGCATTTCCTCCGGTCTTATTTGGTGGGAGGCTCTTCTACCGTTGCTAGTTTCCACCTTACCGACAAAGACGTCCCGACAAACGATTTAGCGATCTAGCACGATGGCGCATAGAAACCGATTTTCAAACTCCCATTGGAGGTAAATTTATACATTTTACCTTATATACCTTTATATATAGGTAGTGGTTAGGGCTCCGACCTCAGTTTTGAGGTAACCAAGTTCGATCCTCAGTACGCCCCTCCAAATTTGAGTTTCGGACGTTTTAAGCGATAGAACCAACTGTCGAGGTGGAATTCTTTTTATCTTTGTAAGGGTCTCGAAGGGACAACAGTAAAAAGAATTTCCAAAATCGGTAAAAAAGTGGCGCTATAATCGGTGAAAAAGACAAATAATGGAAATATCCGAACATAGAACCTATTTTAAAGTCTGTTAAAAATACCAGATTATAGAAACGCGCTACCTCAAAAGATGTATGTATCGGTTTGATATAACTAGCATACCCCTAGCAGGTTAGCCTGCTACCATCTTAGATTGCTATCAAGGGCTGCCGTTGAGTTTGGGTTCACTCAATATTGCGTGCAAAGCCCAATAATAATAAGTAAACCTACTTATAAATATTATACTGTATGTTGAAAGATCCCATCCTATTCACTGACCTTTGGCACACGGCTCTATTCCAATCCATTTTCGGTTCTGTTCCATTGAAAAAACCATGAATACAAACCTTTTATGCTGGATATATAGGCAACATTTAGGTACTCTACAGGTAAATTATGTACAATATTTATCGGACTTCGTCCGGCCTTCGCAAAAAGGGTTGAGTTTTTAATATTGTACGTACAACACTTTATGCCTACCTACGAGTATGTAGGTAAGCAAAAAGTGAGTAGTACAGTGGCGTACATCATGTTGTTGACCGGACAATTTTTTTTTTCAATTCACTACAATAAGGTAGCCCTCTGGAACCCCAACAGGGTGTATGTGATGATGCAGTCTAAGATGGCAGCGGGCTAACCTGTTAGGGGTATGGCAGTTGTATTACACCAACATCTCTAATCGGTTTATTCGCTTAGCAGCTCGGCCAAACGATAGCCATAATAAAGAAATTAGAAATTTTCCCGTACTGGGAATCAAACCCGGGAACTCCCATTGATAAAGACCACAGCGCTGCGGCCAATATCCTAGGCTTATTAAAAATAAAATAAAATTAAATTAATATACTAGACGACAATACACACATCGCCATCTAGCCCCAAAGTAAGCGTAGCTTGTGTTATGAAATCGAAATCTCAATACTGTGCCACGGTTTCTCTAAAAGGAGAATAATGATTATGGGTTTATATTCTTTTTTATAGTAACTATTGGAGGTCCAACCAGCAACTACGTTGTGAGATGGTGATAACAAAAAAAACTCCCGGCTAAGTTTGTTGTGGGCTCTTAGAGCACCTTGGAACATTTTGCAAGCTTTAGTTTTAAGTTATCGAATGTAGTTATCAACATTGATGGTAATTTTTGAATATGAATATTGAATACGCTCTTCAGACTGGAACATAGCAATGCTACTTGGCGGCATAAAAAAGGATGGTAGAAGTACTACCCCCTAAAGCTATGTCACAAAAATGTACAATAATAAAGCTATTATGTATTCCCCACGCTATTCTAATGGCGGCTTGAACAAATCACTGGTTAGGTAGGCAGTGGCGTGCACGGGATAAGCGGCTGGGGTAGATATCCTACAGGCTACAACCATAGTTTTTTATGGTGCCTACGATGGTCATGTTCAATGTAAGAAGCTATTTTACCATAGAACCACAAACACAGAAATACGATAAAACTAGTAAAAGCTAATATCAAGTGTAGAAAGAGTTGTTGCTAAATACGACTTATACAAATATTCCGGTTAGGCAGTGCTTTTCTGCATGTGTGTGTGACCGCAATTGTTAGTAGATATCAAGCGGTTATAGAGGGTATTTATATTGATTAATTGTTGTATTTTAAATCATTACCCGCAGCCTTAATTTTATTTAAACTATATTTTGAATATCACTGTTAAGTTAGATATAGAAAGAATTATATACCACTTTTGGAAGAAGAATACAAAAGGTCTATCGTCTAGTAGCGTCTGTGCAACGAAACCTTATTACTTGGAAAAGATAACCACGGCCTTATAAATTTCCCACAGCGTAGAACTTCTCATAGGAGTTACAGTACAGGTCCACCACGCGGCTTTAAAATTTAACAAACTCAGATTCCTAGATAACGTTTATTGTCAGTCATTATAACTGGGAGTGACAACTTCACGCTTTCTCAAATATGTAGCTAAAACCAATTTGTAACTGAGGGCTCGTACTCAGACTTTCTAGGCAGAACAACCTACAATTTTGACTCGATCCGTGTAGCGAACGCACACAACGTCGTGGTCCGTAGACTTATGCTACGAATATCCCGAGAGAAATATGCTATACGGTATTATCGTTAATGATAATAACCAGAACTACGGCTTGATGATTTCTCAAATGCATGGTTATAAACACCAATTTGTAACTCTGAGGTCGTATAGAGACTTTCTACGAGGAATAAATAAAAATTCAAGAATTTAAAATCCGTGTAGCAAACGCACGATAACGCTATTCGTAGACACATGCTACGAATATCAGTATATAAGTCAGACATTTTGCATCCAGTCGATTAGAGCTCGGAACTGGTTTAATTTACAGGTAATTCTTGATTAACTAATCGGTTGGAAGCGGTGATAGCTTAGTGTTAGGGCTTCGGTTTCACTTGCCGAGTTTGAATCCTAAAACGCACCTCTAACTTTTCTAAGTTATGTGCGTTTTAAGTGCTAAAACGGTGAAGGAAAACATCGTGAGGACACCTACATGCCTGAGAGTTCTCTATAATGTTCTCAAAGGCGTGTGGTGTCCACCAATCTGCAATGAGCCATCGTGGTGGACTACGGTCTAAACGGTGAACGGTCATTATGGGAGTAGACCCGTGTAGTGGGCCGGCAATGGGTTGATACGTTGATGAATCCGGTAAAATATGGTACTTTTTTTGTACTGGTTTGTGATTCAACTTTATTCAAGGGATAAAAAATATATATAACATTTAATTAACCTAAGCTGAATGTTGTAAGCCGCGATTTATATGTATATGTTTTTTTTAACATGTATCAATTGAGCAAAATCTATTTAGAAAGGACTTCTTTATTAAACCGGTTATATTACCGATAGCGAAACGTTAACTTAAATTGATTCCGAAAACGGGGAAATACTGAAACCGAATCGAAATTTTTGCCTTGCATTTGATAAATGTACTATATAGATCTCAAATATCACAGTGCTGGCGTTTTCCCCATTTTGTCATGATGCGGTGCTGTTAGAAGTTTAAGTTAAAAATAAGTTATTCATTAGTCAAGTAAATAAGCAAGATTGTAATAGGCAATAAAGCTTTGTAATAGGCAATCAAGTCACTGATGCTTTATCATAATCTTTATCATCATCATCATCATCGACCCATTAAAATTTACTATAGGGCACGGGGCTCCCCACAGAATGAGAAGGATTGTAGTCCACCGCGCTGGCTAAGTACGGATTGGTGGACTTCCCGCCTTTGAGAACATTATGGAGAACTATCAAGCATCCTCACGATGTTTTCCTTCACAGTTACAGCAAGTGATATTTAATTGAATAAATTAAAACACACATAACTCCGAAAAGTTGTGCTGGGGCTCGAACTCGGTATCCGAAAGAGTCGAGCTTTACCCTATCATCATTCCGATGTATGATAATTTTTGACTAACGAAAAATAATGATGCGGTGTAGAGAAAGAGTAGGGGTATAATTGCATGATTTTTTAACTGCTTTAATACCCCTTCCAAACTCGCATGCTGCCATCTTAGACATGCACATAGCTAAAATACTTAATTTAATAATAACTTCATGATTTGTAAATTCTGCCCTATAAATTCATGTTACATAGAACTACATCAATGACCCGACCTTCGTTTCAACAGCCTCAACGTGGAAGCCAAAGAAATGCTGAAGCCTTAACAGAATATTACAGTTTAATTTGACCTTCGATCACACGATCGAAGAGCTATGCGTATTAAATTTGTTATTTTTACCTGTCTTCGAGGAGGTGGTTTTTGCGACATCGCAGATCACTTAGGTAGCGTAGGTAAAGCAATGTTGACCCAAGTTCAATGACTGAATGGTTTAAAGTTAAAAGACAATTAATTAAATGAATATACTACGACAATACACACATCGCCATCTCGTCCCAAAGTAAGCGTAGCTTGTGTTGTTGTTACTGAGATGAATGATGATTTGTTAAAGAATATTACTTATAAAATACATATAAATACCCAGACATTGAAAATCATTCATGTTCATCACACAAACATTTACCAGTTGTGGGAATCGAATCCACGGCCTTGGGCACAGAAAGCTGGGTCACTGCCCACCACGCCAATCGGCCGTCGCTGCGCGTATCGGCAAAAATTACAGGACTATAAATACAATAGATCTAGTTAGATAAAAGGTACATAAATACTTATAATACACATATAAACACCCATACACTGAAAAGCATTCATGTTCAGTACACAAACATTTCCCAGTTGTGGGAAACGAACCCACGACCTTGGGCTCAGAAAGCTGGGTCGCTGCCCACCGCGCCAATCGGCCGTCGCTGCACGAATCGGCAAAAATAACAGGATTGTAAATACAATAGATCTAGTTAGATAAAAGGTACATAAATACTTATAATACACATATAAACACCCATACACTGAAAAGCATTCATGTTCATCACACAAACATTTACCAGTTGTGGGAATCGAACCCACGACCTTGGGCTCAGAAAGCTGGGTCGCTGCCCACCGCGCCAAATATACAATATTTTACAGGATTATAAATACAATAGATTAAACATTGCAGCTATATCAATTTATGAATTTGATAAATCATATCGTACCGAATCGCTTGATTTCTAGTGGCACATCCTTTCCTGTAACTAACCAAGGCTGAAGACATTTTGGAAGTTATAAAGCCCAAATTGCCCCTGCTGGTATTCGAACCTGAGACTTTCCACATATAAGACTACAGTAATTACCACTGCGCCATGGAGGTTCTTAACCGGTCACAGCACTGCTCAGCACGCCTCATCAGCGAATGGTCATTGCAGTGTGGTTGAGTTGGCAATGGCACCATGTAAGCTCGCGGTCCACTCGTGGATGACAATGTTTAATGATGATGAATGTTTACAGATTCTATAACAACTAACTTTATGCTAAACTACATAAAGCTCACTTTTCTATGCTCTTATTTGAGTGGAGATTGCGTTGAGTCGATATGCGAAGGCTTTAAGGAATTTGCTCACGTGCGGTCTTTCAGCTGTTCCTAATACTAAATTCACACATAAATTATTATTCAATCACATTAAGCGATAAAGTCAATCCGAACATTTTATCACAAGATACTCTATTATGAACGACATTTCACTTGGCACCGACCTAAAAATGTTGTAGAAAATATTGATTTTTTCCTTTTTAGTTGTATAACAAAGTCGGTTCTTTTTTTCAATTTTTTTTTAAAATAAAAAAAAATTGAAAAACGAGCTAAGTTTAAAGAAAATGGAAATATTATGATATGCCTAACATGCCCCAGTCAAGTAGCTAAGACATTCGAGGTCACGAGGTCCTAGGTTCGGGTTCCGCTCAAAAAAGAAAAGGTTTTGTAGTCTATATTGACCTGTTTAACATGTTAAACCGTTCGGTCCTGTTTATGATCACTTATCCTCAGCCTATTAATGTGCCAATTCAAAAAGGAGAGAATTAGAGCATTAACCCACAACGCTGTTATGATGTGGGTTGGCGGGCTTTAACCATTATTATCTCATGTGATACTAACCAGGACCGATGGCTTAATGTGCTCACCGAGGTAAAGGTGACACCGCCGATTTCTTAATTCTTGCCTGGTTGAATGAAACTTAAAACCTTACGAGTTTAGGGACCCCAGGACCTCGTGACCAGTAGTCCCAAACATGCTTTTCACTGACCTAACCTAACAAAACAGGCAGCTTATGGGAACGACTTGATTAAGATACAAGTTATGTACAAACATACATTGTACGATGTTAAAGACTGGCGAGTTAACTTGCCTTAACGACTTGTACAATGTAGTAGTAGTAACAAAATGAAGTTCAATTTAAATCGTTGTTAGTTAACTTAGTCAAAATCATTAAGTCTAATCAACACTTAACAATGAGTTAATGTTTGAGTTAATTAATACATAAAAGTGTTTATTTAAAGCTTTTTACTTAAAATTACTCTAATCCCTTAAATAATAAACGTTAAATTGTGGTTGTATCATCGTTACCTTTATCAACCCATTGCCGGGCCACTACAGTGCATGGGTCCCCACCCAGGTTAAGGCAGTGATCCACCATGCTGCCCAAGTTTTGGACTGCACATGCCTCTGAGAATGTTTTGTAGAACTCTCAGACGTGCAGGTATCCTCACGATATTTTCCTACACCGTTAAAGAAAGTGATATTTTAATCGCATGATTTAAAATACGCTCATAACTTCGCAAAGAAAAGTAACACTGTAAATACAGTGTTTATTTATTTATTTATTTATTTATTTAGGAAAACCAACCGCTAATACATTTTTTCTTGTCCAAGTTTTTACGTTGTGAGCTAATTGACTGTTCAGCTTATTACAGGTTTTCACAACGTTTGCATATAATTTCAAATTTTTTAACATTTTATATATAACTGCGTTCCAAAATAAATGTCTAAAAATATTTTACTAATTAATAAGGTTGGTTAAGTTAATGTTAAAAAATAAAATAGAATTCAAATTCAAATTAAATAAAAAAAAAAAAATTGTTTAATTTAGTTGTTTCCTTTAAATTTAAGCTTATTAATATTTATGCATATTTTTGAATATTTGATAACATAGGAAGTCAAGTATTTATTTTATTTTTGTGTCAATAATTTTACGCCTTAAGTCAGTGAATTTATTATGAAATAAGTCTATTTCTTTTTGTTTTTTTACGCTGTAGTTGTATAGTTACCCAATATTTCATTTTCCTCTAGCGAATGTCAAATTACTGATCCCAGCTAGAGAAGAAATTTGTTTTCCTGTTCGAAACGCCTTCATAAGCTTTACGACAGCCTCCCCCAATATACCCTGTGACTCGTTCCTTTAATGTCGAATGTTTTCTTATTAGTTTATGGTCGCTTTGTGAAGTATGTAGGTATATTGGTGTAAATTGTAATGAAAGTGGATGAAAGTTCGTATGAGAAGCTTAACAGAAATATACGCGGATGTTCGCAGATAAATGCTTGGTGATATTCTTCTTCTTCTCAGTCGGTTCACTCTTCTCTTCTCTTCGTCGGTCAGTCATCATTTAAATGTTGTGGCACGCTTGACTATCCGTTGCCACTCTTCTCTGGCAGCTGCCTTTCTTGTAAACTCATGTAGGGGGGAAAATACTGCAACGTTTATTTGGTTGGCCCATCTCATGGGTGATCCGCTTGCTCCTGTGACTCTTCCGTGGACGACGAGACGTTAAATGGAGTCATTGTCTCTTCTTCATACGTGACCGAAGAAATCGATCTGGCCGTAGCGATCTACCGTGCTTATGATGTCCTGGTGGATGCAGATCTGGCGGAAGTAATTAGGACAAGACTAAGGGGCCTTATCTTTAAAACGGTGAGCAAACAAGTACTCAACTCAGGTCTGGTATTTTTCTTGGTGACAAGATTACTAAGGAGAGACAGAGCAAAGATTTTCATCTGGATCCCGAGCACCACTCGATTACAGAAGCTGTCTTTCTTGTAAACTCATGTAGGACCGCTACTGCAGCCTTTATTTGGTCGGCCCATCTCAGGGGTGATATTTCGCGTGCTCTGTTGACTCTTCCGTGGACAACTAGACGTTCAATAGAGTCATTGTCTCCTCTTGATACGTGACCGAAAAAAGTGAGAATACCATCCTACCAGTGGCGTGCACTTCACACATGCACAAAAGCACTGCCTTTCCTATAATTTATATATAGCTCGTATAGGAGCAGGATTTTCGCATATGCAATATTCCTGCTGTATGCATACCCTGGTAAGGAAGCCAGTGCACGCCACTGCATCCTACACAATTAATTGAAATTGTATTATTGCATAGTCAAATAGATTCGCTAGAACGTAATATTATTGAGTGTCTACCTAATTGGTATATGACATTTGCTTGAGTGAACTTCCATTCAGTGCAATTATAGACCATAATTTATGCTCATTCCACAGAATTCAGAACATACAGAAGCCGTCTAAACGACTAATATTAAAGCGTCAAAAACCACTCCACTTTAGTAGTGTTTCTCGAATAGGCGGTTAGTTTCATTCCATTTAGCGGTTGACAGTAATTTTTAAACTCTTATGTTCTAAATGTTTACCACAAAATGGGGAAAATGCGAATAATCTGTGAGCTAGAAACATTCTGCGGATGTAAAGTGAGACGTGCGGTGAGCGTTTTCACTGTTTTTGGACACAATTCACTGCATGCAATAATGGCTGAATGGTCGTATGTTAAGTGGATGTATATATATATATATATGATATGTATATGTATTATATATATTAACCTTCTGTATGTTCTTAATTCTGTGATAATTCCATTCAGTGCAGTTATAGACCACAATTAACGGTAATTCTATTCAAGCTTAGTCCAAAGCGAAGCGAATAACGTGCATGAAACGGACTGGAAATCGCTCTTGTTGTCTACTAAAGGTCCCCATTCACAATCATTTTAAATCACTACTAGTGAGCCCTTGACGTAATCGGATTGCCATCCGATTATAGTGAGCCTAAGGTGATAGCGGGCTATCTTATATACCTAAATATAAAACATATTACGACAATTCACACATCGCCATCTAGTCCCAAAGTAAGCGTAGCTTGTGCTATGTATTGATGATGACGGCCGACTGGCGCAGTGGGCAGCGACCCTGCTTTCTGAGTCCAAAGCCGTGGGTTCGATTCCCAAAACTGGAAAACCAAATATTTGTGTGATGAACATAAGTGTTTTTTAGTGTCTGGGTGTTTATCTGTATATTATAAGTAATTTATGTATGTTATTCATAAAAATATTCATCAGTCATCTTAGTACCCATAACAGAAGATACGCTTACTTTGGGGCTATATGGCGATGTGTGTATTGTCGTAGTATATTAATTTATTATTTATTATTATTATTATTTATGTATTATAGGATTAAGGACTACGTCAACGATAAAAATGCTTGGGTGTAAATTATTGCTCTAAGCAGGTGGCTTCTTTAATAATTCCAATTCAAATTCAAAATTCATTTATTTCAAGTAGGCCTAATTTATAAGCACTTTTGAAATGTCAAGTTAGTCTGTTTGTAGTGACTCTACCACCGGTTCGGAAGACAGATTCCACTGAGAAGAGCAGGCAAAAAATTCAGCAGATTGCTCTTTTTCAACATCATGTTATAGTTTAAAAATCTTTAGTAATCTATCTTATTTCTGTTTTATGAGAGATGAGAGCGGAGTGGCCTGCTCCAAGCAGTCTTGTCGTTAAGGAATTCATCAATCGTGTAACCACGATTTGTTAAATTTTTGTTTTAATATATTGTCTAAACTTAGGTAAAGGTAGATCTAATAGTACCTTCGGTATCATGTTATAAAAGGATATACCCATCCCCACAAAGGATTTCTGTACCTACTAGTTTTAAATGACAATGTGAGATAGTGATACCAAAAAAAAAACAACCGGCCTTAGTTTGTTGTGGGCTTCTTCTTAGACCAGGGCGCGTTTGGAACCCTCTTAGCTTTAGTTTTAAGTTGAGGAATTTAGTTATCGCCATCAACTAACTTCTATGTCATATTTTACATGTAATGCTTGTGGACGCATCAAAAGTCCCATGTATGTGCCTATTTGAATAAAGAATTATTCGACTTTGACTTTGCCTATAGGTACCTGCTAAGTTAACTCGTGAATATTTTATTAATATAATATACATAAACACTTATGACATACTGATAAACACACAGACACGGAAAAAAATCATGTTCATAACAGCATCAGGCGCAGTGGGCAGCGACCCTGCTTTCTGAGTCCAAGGCCGCTACCACTACTGGCCACTACAGCATGAATGTTTTTCAGTGTCTGGGTGTTTATATGTATAATCTAAATATTTATGTGTATTATTCATAAAAATATTCATCAGTTATCTTAGTACCCATAACACAAGCTACGCTTACTTTGGGGCTCGATGGCGATGTGTGTATTGTCGTAGTATATTTATTTATTTATTAAGAGCATATTTTCTTTGTCAGTACTACATTCGAGATACTTTAAAGTTAATTAACACTGTAAACATCGCGATGACTTAAGGAGCGATGAGACCTTCAAGATAGCCTTCAAACTTCTTAGTTTACTTGCGGCGTACCGTTTGTTGGTATAAATTATCTCAAAACAGACCGCCACTAGCGAATTCTGATAGCTTAACTAAAACAGGCTAAAAAGGTCGGCCTTCAAATATTCATATCCAATCTAAAGTAAAGGTCGAACAGTTGTTGTTTCAGAGTTAATTTTACATTGGGAGAGGCTTTCGCTGTAGCTAAAAAAGTTTTGTGGTTTTTGCACATAAGACTATTCTTGCCCATAAAACTCCAAAGTACTAAGTGCCTCTAATTCAGCCGTTAAAAGCTTATTCTTTTTCTTTCGTTTAAAGCATTCACCATCAATGTTGATCGAAGGTTGAAAGAATGCTTGCCATGCTACTTTGAAAATTTAACAATAAATAACAAAGAGAATACAAACACTACTACTTAATAACCTAATCACAATAATAAGAAATATAATCTTATACTAATAAAAATGTAAAAAAACAAACATAGAGCCAAAAATTTTATAAAAGTAAAAATCAATAATTACATGATACTAAAATAGATTACAAATTAAAGTACTAAACTACAACTACGAGTAAAACAACAAATTCTGTGACTTATTGCTTATTCGGCAGGGTGATTACGTATCTCGCGACGGGTATGCGACAGGTGTAAATCTTGCAATCACTGCTGTCAAAGGTCTCTTTTCCATACAATAAATAAACAAAAGTAACGTTTGACAGCAGTGATTGCAAGTTAAGCACGCTCACGTTAGTTGTCTCTAGTAAACTAATAGAAATAAGTTCCCAAATTATGACTGATATCTTATTTTCCCAGAGAATTTATGACGACAGACCGCATTTCCAGTATTTTGTTCAATTGTGGCTTGCACAAAAGTACAGAATTGCGATCTCAATATTAAGGCTTCAATATTTCTGTAGTTTAGATGCTTATTTTTATATTTATCTTGCTGAGTACTGCTAAATGAAAGATCTAAACTTATAATTCATGTAGTTAAATAAATAAATATACTACGACAGTACACATCGCCATCGAGCCCCAAAGTAAGCGTAGCTTGTGTTATGGGTACTAAGGTGACTGATGAATATTTTTATGAATAATATACATAAATTCTTAGAATATTGAATTAGAATATATTCTTCATATAACCACCCAGACATTGCTCATCAGTTCTTCACAGTGAAAAAAATATATGATATTCTTAACGACCAGTATGTTCCTGACTAAATGGCCATAAGTTTTACAAAATTCAGTAAAAATTTTCTGGATATGTAAAGAAGACAACGTTAGCTTTATCAAGAACTTGAAGTACGTGTTTCTGCTCAAGTATGTATTTTCTTGATCGAATACCATAGAACTAGTGACTTGCACAAAATAGGTAGAATTGCGATCTCAACATGAGCGCTCAAATATTAATGTATGCTAATGTATGAATTGAAGTTGGTATGCAGGTATATGGTTGGCATTCAAATGAGGTTTCCAACAGCTGGGAGTTGCAAGTCAAATTAATGCTTACGTAGCACACAGGTAACGTTAATTCAGTGCTATTGTACCTAATAAATTTCATCGAATTTCCATCATCATATCCACCAATCATCGGCCCACTACAGCTCACAGGTCTCCTCCCACAATGAGAAGGGTTTGAGAATATTATGGAGAACTCTCAAACATGTAGGTTTCCTAACGATGTTTTGAAAAATATGTATTTAAATTGCTTAAAACACACATAACGTAGAAAAGTTAAAGTGCTGGGGTTCAAACTTGGCACCCCGAAGTTAATTCGAAGTCCGAACCACTAGTATTTTACCGCTTCCATATTACAATACAATTTACATAAATATTTATTTATAATTTACATATTACTGCTACGTTCTAGTGAGTTTATACACCCAACCAGTTCTGCGTACTTAGTTCTGTGAATGGAACTATGCAGCGAGTCTATTTCCGTTCCTATCTCCATCGGATTTTACAATTATATTCGCTGGAGAGAGGAAATATGACGAGTGATTAAATTGCGATTTATAATCTGGTAACATCATAATCTGGTATTATGATGTTATATAAATCGCGGTTACCAACGAATTTATCTGCGCATAATTTCTGATTTCCTGGTAACAACTAATTTCAAATTTACCTGCCTGTTAAAGTTCCAATAAAATCGATTTAGCGAAGGGAAAATCGTGGCAATTTGACAGCTTAAAAATCGTATGGTTACATATTTTACAAACACGATACGTGAAAAAAGCGTTGGATTCATACAACTGATCAATTTATTTTCGTTTTTATTACGATTTTTTAAGTGAATATAATAAATTCTATCAATAAGATGCATTATTTTTGTTTTTAACCTCCGATGCCAAAACGTCGGGGTGTTATAAATTTGACCTGGCTGTGTGCATGAGTGTGTCTGTCTGTGGCATCGTATTTCCCTAACGGATGAACCGATTTTGATTTTTTTTGTTATACTGTTGAATGAGTTGGGAGTGTTCTTGGATATGTTTGATGGAAATCGGTCCAAGATGGCCGCCGCCACAATAAGGCGTAATACATATTTTTTAACAGCTCTTTCAATATGGATATCAAATAAAAGGGCTTGAGTGGTAGAATAAATTACGCTATACGTAAAGGAAGTCGGGGATTTTTTAGTATTGAATTTATATACTTAAATTATTATAAAACATTGCTGTGTACATTGCTGCCACGCTTCCCTCTCACTTGCAAGTACTCAAGAAGTGCAAACCGAAGAGTACCCTAGACTAACCTCTGCGACTACTCTCTTAAAAGGCCAGCTCTACACTTTAAGTTTATACATTTAAATTTTTATTTATGTGGAAAAGTCACTTAGGTAAATAAATGCACGAGCGAACTACAAATGTACTGTGAAAGGAATTACATAGCAAGTCGATTTCCGTTTTCAACTCTTGCGGAAGTGTGCATTGTTTTCGCTTGAAAGCGGAGATGTCATGCTGTCAAAGTTGTGATTTTTTTTGTTATCTGACGTTGCATTTTAGTGAAAGATGTTGAAAGAACTGAAACTATTAACAATTCTATGTAGTTCTACTAAGTAATGGTCGCTATCCTAAAAGCGACCCGGTTGCCATAAACAAAAGTTGAAATTCAAGTAATTCTACACAGCTCAAATTATTTTATTCTTTACCATATTCTTACTAAATGTTTATCATCCTTTTCATAAGATTCAGTAAAATTTTCTAAACAAAATTTAAGTGAATAACTAAAAAAACGTAATTAAAATTTTCATTAGAGCTGACTTTGACGTTTTTCTATCGAGTTAATAAAAGTGTACTTTTATATTTTATTAAAGCGATATATAATAATAATTTAAAATTGAAAGCATCAAAAATTGTAAGAAGACGAATTATCATAAAAAATTGCAATTTGCAAAATGGCATCGAACCTGTCATGTAGCGACCTTATGTTCTTTTTTTTATATTTTTAAATCGTTCGTAAAAATAACTAAGCTTGCTAAGCAACACACCTTAGAGGCAGCTATGTATATTTATTTAAAAATAAATAATAAAACTAGCCAAACCTAAAAGCGACCACTGACAAAGAACAAACGGGATTTGTATTCCTGTTCAGTGAATTCGAATTTATTTATCATGTCACATCGTACATAATAAGTTTGAGCGTCAAGAAATGGAACATTTCATATTAATACATTTCTGAAAATATTGAATTTGTGTTGAGCGAAATAAGCAATAAAGCATAGACTTATAATATTACTGACTATATAATAAATAAATATACTACACAATACACACATCGCCATCAAGCCCCAAAGTAAGCGTAGCTTGTGTTGATACTAAGATGACTGATGAATATTTTTATGAATAATAAACATAATTACTTATAATATACAGATAAACACCCAGAAACTGAAACATTCATGTTCATCACACAAACATTTTTCAGTTGTGGGAATCGAACTCAAAGTCTTGGACTCAGAAAGCAGGGTCGCTGCCCACTGCGCCAATCGGCCGTATATAATTTATTAATATGGCCTTGCGGGCAAATATTTTAGGTACTTATATAATAAACTTTAAGTAGAATTCTCATGAACTACTTACTGATGCACCACAAATGACCTACCTAATATTTCCATTATTATAAAAATACTGCATGGACTTGTCCAAACGGCAAAGTTATACTACTGCGATCAATAACGTAACGTCGTATTTTTATTCTTGTAAAAAAATTGTATAGCCTAATTAGACTTTACGAAAATAACTACTGACAGCTCAGGGATTGTTTGTTGTATTTAGTTATATTACTGTCAATTCCGCATTACATAGCATTGGTTATATCGTGCGCCCGCGTGGTGCTATTTTAGCGTTTTAGCACCAATAAATCAGCGTCATTTTGTTTGTTCAACGACCCTGTCCATGGTATTAAGACATTACATTGCGCATGAGCAAACATTGGGGGAAAGTATCAGTGTCTAATCTAAAAGCATGCTAAAAGCATTGTCATACTAGATTAGTTATGTCATAATCAGAGTTTATTTTAGGAGTTTCTCTTTGTTAAATAGGTCTTCCCGAGTACGTATACTATCGATTATGATTAAAAAGAAACTTATCAGCTATCTACCATACTGATTTATCGGAGACAACGACAAATCTTAAATTCTATATATAAATTATAAAATTTCATCATATTACTTATGTAGGTATAGTTACCATTTTTAAACGCAAATAAACTTTTCAGTATTTAAGCTTTTTTTTTCAGTCTAATTAGAACAGTAATTTTTTTTTAACTTACATTAGTATGGGAAAAGGCGTAAAAAATATTAGCATATCCATTCAAAAGGAAAAAATATTGAAACCGTTTTGAATTCAGTACAGGAAAGTAAAAAGCTAATTTCCCTGTTAGACGACACGGCCCGCGGGAGCGTTTCCAATATTAAACAATAATTTGTAGTCACTACCGGTGCTACAAATACTTTATTTCCTTTGGTTACGAAATTTGATGAGAGTAAACAAAATGTTCCTTATATTTTGTTCACTTTATGTATGTATTAAAGAATTAAAAGAGATGTTTGATTGATGATTTACAGCGTGTTAGCATTTTTCTAGGTGACCAAATTAATGAGGTACAAAATATAGTAAATATTTTAAGCAGGCTATACCTAGTGTGTAGGACTTCGGACTCTCCTTTGGAAGGACCGAGTACGAATCTTTTAATTATTGATAAACTGAAAACCGGATTTTCTTGAAACAGTCATGTAGACTGTCATATAAACTTTCATGCCCTTATAAACACGGATTCGGGGTGAAAATTTAAAAGTTATATAATCTGAAAGCTTCAAGAATTGGAAAAAATAAAAAAAGCTTTTTGTTATCCGCCCCGTACCTCCAGAATTTCTGCTTTATTAATAGTAGGTATTAAAATAAATAAACAGATTGCACACTAACTATACCAACGAAAGTCTAAATGCGAAAACAAATAATTAAACAGTGCTCTGTCAGTGACGTTTGTATGGTAGGCATCCAAACGTCACGTCTGGCTTCACAGAAGATTAGAGCTGGGGATTAACAGATACAACAAATCCTTTTGGAATCTCGTCGTGCTTGGGATAATTAAGTTTTTTTTTTGAGCTTTTTCTCTGGGCTGGCCCTGATAATTTTTATTAAATATCGAAATTCAAAATTCATTTTGAATTTGAATGTTTAATAAACATAGACGGCCGGTTGGCGCAGTGGGTAGCGACCCTGCTTTCAGAGTCCAAGGCCGTGGATTCGATTCCCACAACTGGAAAATGTTTGTGTGATGAGTATTAATGATTTTCAGTGTCTGGGTTTTTATCTCTGTTTTATAAGTACTTATGTATATTATTCATAAAACATATTCATCAGTTATCTTAGTACCCATAACACAAGCTACGCTTATTTTGGGGTAGATAGCGTAGTGTGTACTGTCGTAGTATATTTATTTATTTATTTCAATTTGGCCTACTTTATTAGCACTTTTGAAACGTCAAGTCAGCCTGTTTGTGGTTACTATACCACCGATTCGGAAGACAATTTTTTCTAGATTTACTCTTTTCCAACACCATTTGACAGTTTAACAATAATTTTTATCTCTTGAGAGATAACGCGGAGAGGCTTGCTTCCAAGCTGCCTTATCGTTATTAATATAAATACCTATCCCTATCCCTACTTCCCTATCCCTACTCCCTACTAATATTATAAATATCAATGTAAGTTTGTTTGTTATGCTTTCACGCAAAAACTACTTAACCGATCCTCATGAAACTTTGTACACATTCTTGGAAGTGTTAGAAGTAATATAAGATACTTTTTATCCCGACATTAAGATCGGTTCCTTTGGGAGAGGGAATGAAAGTTTGACGATATTACACAATAACTCCGACAAATTATAAACGATTAAATAATTATTTTTGTACTATAGGTGTTATAATATGTATTTAATTTTGCCCAAACTTTGTGTAGATCTAATAAATGTGGTTTGAGATAGAGGACAGAACTCCTCAGCGCACAGCAGCAAATCCCTTATTTAAGGCTTAGCGATACTGAATACAAAAACAAAATCAAACGCAGACGAAATCGCGGACAACAGTAATATAATAAATAATATAAATAATAATTTATATCTAACGTTTATGACCCTGGCCGGGAATAGAACCCACGAGATTCGTTTTCGTAAATGCTTACCGCCAGACCAGCGGAGGCTGCTATATAAAAAGTATCGAAGGGATCTATAAAAGCGATATAATTAAAGTTTTAAAACCAGTCTCTTGTGCCGTGTGCTTAATAATATAATATTCTTCGAAGAATCTCGTTTCATGAAGCTTTCAATACACTCTTAGCTTGAGCTTAATTACTTAATGCTTTCACCGGAAGAATTAGCTCATCCGCTAACAAATATTTAGCTGAACACCGACAAGTTACTTTAGAAACTATATTAAAATTAATAAATTTAAAGTTATTAAATCATTTTGTACCTCATAAAATTAGTTATTTTTAGTTTAATTATCGAAAATCGAAATTACTAGTTTTACTCATCTGAATCCGCCGAATTGTAACGTACCCATGTGA
This sequence comes from Pararge aegeria, assembly GCF_905163445.1. NCBI lineage: Eukaryota > Metazoa > Arthropoda > Insecta > Lepidoptera > Nymphalidae > Pararge > Pararge aegeria. The sequence continues at coordinate 16,551,514 of NC_053182.1, forward strand.
AAACGCCGAGTCTTTGAAGTAGGCGACGCTCACATTTGGGCAAGAGCTGGCGATTTTTTTAATTGATAGGATTTTGTTTTCGTAACTGCAATTAATAAAAATAATAATAATCATTTATTGCAAAATACACGTAAATAAGGTGTTACATATTGTTTAAGGCTACAGTGTATTTCCAAAGGCTATTTATTCAACATAAATTGCTATAAAGTATATTCAAATTCTTTTTTTTCAAAGCGATAGAGATCTGTGTCCCGTAAAGAGTGAATACAATTATGAATGAATGAATGAACGTTCGATGTAAAGTAAACATCTCCTGAAATATAATTAAAGCATCAAAATCAGTATCTTGGTTTCCTACCTAATAAGAGAATACTTATTCAATTAAAGAGAAAAGTAATATTTACTCATGAAATTATTGGTTTTCGTTTCAAGAAGATTTTCAGTGTATCCACATACATGCGCTTAATTGCTTGATGTTTATATCGGATAGTATACATATCTACAAACGAATTTTTCCTTTGTTTTGTCTGCCTCTTTACAGGGGTGTTTTTTTGCTAAATCTAAGAGCAAATAAACGTTAAAATACCGTATGTATAACGTGTAACGGAATTACGAAATAAAGGTCGGTCCTTTTGGGCAGGACAGAGGTTATGTGGGACTCGTTTAACCAAACTAAAAACCACCACAGCATGTCCCTCTCGTTGGCTTCAGTATTAGTAGCCGTCTAGGGCAATAAGGAATCACCCTGTACAAATATTAAATCAGAAGAACCATTTTAAAACATTTTTAAACATTTATAATACAAAGCAAACTAATTTAAAACATTTAAAGGCCGACACGAGCATAGTACCTACGCTACACGACTCATTCCTATTAAAATGATAGGAGTCACTTGATATTACTTTTTCATGTGATGTTAGGGCTGTACCAGATTGCTTTCAGTAAAAACTATGACAGTGTTTTACCCAAATACTATTAGCGTTTTGGTTTCACAGATAATAACGTACCTAAGAAACAGTAAATATTGTACCCATAAGCCTGTGAATTTATATTTCGATTATCATTTACACGTTGTATAGACGTAACTTAAATAATAAAAAAACTTTTCTATTTGGGATCGAAGTAAAACTGTGAAGCACGTGCTTAGTTGTTTATTAACCAAGAGCGTAAATACCAAGTTTGAAACTTTCTTCCCCTGGTTAGCCCCCTCATAGGGGTGGAATCCTTTGAACACTCTAGAGTAGTATACTTTTCACATCTCTTGGATAAAAAAATCTACAAAGCTGTTCTATATGAACATAGCCAGCTCAATAATGGTGTAGTTCTAAAAATATTTAAGTTGTGTAGTGTAGAAATAACTTATTTGTATTCCTAAAAGTTTCGAAACTCGAGATATCTTGTAATGCAGCTTAAAGGGAAACAGACAGAGTAGCTTCGCATTTGTAATATTGGCGTGACTAGGAAGTAACTCAGATTTTTAGAAGTAAAACTTCTCTAGACGCGACTAGGGACTAGCTCAGATTTCTTTCTGACTTATAAAAGTAATTTAAAAGACGCAAAATGTTTTTTTTTTTTTTTTAATTCCGCTACAAGACAGCCTTGACTGAAATCTCACCTGGTGGTATGAAAAATACTGTCTGTGGAGCCCAAGATTGAACCCCGACTTAGGTGAATTATACTAAAACGGCAATCTATTGGCAATACCTATCCCGTAAGCCCGATGTATTACTGTATAGTGTTCTATAAATTAACTGTTATATATGCATAAGTTTAAATATATATGCATAAAGCAAATAAAGTTTATCCGCAATATCTAAGAAGTCACATATTCTATTTTACCTCCAATTGCTTTCGCTAAAGCCCTCAAAATAAAACGACATATGAACGACAAATTCCCAACATGCCTTTTCGATAGGAAACTATCTTACAAACGCTTTATATCTCATGATCCTTGAAATACCTCAGACAAAGGGAGACAAATAAATGTTTTGAGCTTAAGTGAAATTGCTTTTTGCAGTTTACCTACTTATACTTACCTACGTTGATATGAGGTCAAGAGTTGGTGTTCCGTAGGTGGTTCATCTAACTGCTCTGGTAACGAAACGTTAAGCAGTAGGTAACTGGATGAGTGTCCAACTCCAGTTTAGATCTTTAGCTTTCGTTTAATGCCTTGGAGAACAAATTCAAAATTCTAATTCAAAATTTATTTATTCATGTAGGCCTATCACAGGCACTTATGAAGCGTTCATTTGTTTACATAATTTAAATCTAAAGCTACGAGGGTTCCAAACGCGCCCTGGTCTAAGAAGAGCCCACAACAAACTTAGTCGGGTAATTTTTTTTTTGTTATCACCATCTCACGGTAAATTTATATTAGGCTATGAAGCTAGAGCAATTCACATCCAAGCTTTTTTATCGTTCAAGTAATCCTAAAAGCAGCAGGTTAAGTATTCGGAACAGTTCACAAACTAAACTGGGTAATTATGACTTGCAGGTGTAAGTACACCTACAAGTCACCATTACCCATTAACGGCCCACTGCAAGGCACGGATCTCCTCCCACAATGAGACGGGTTTAGACCGTAGTCAAACACGCTGGCCCAGTGCGGATTGATCGACTTCACATGCCTTTGAGAACAATATGGGGATCTCTAAGTCGGGCAGGTTTCCACACGATGTTTTCCTTCACTGTTAAAGCAAGTGATATTTAATTGCATAAATTAAAAAAAAAACGCACGAAAAGATAGAGGGCATTGAACTCTGTCCCTCCTAACCACTAGGCTATCGCTATTTTACTCACCTGGCCAGATTATCAACCCAAAGCTAGCCAACATACCTTCTCTCTCATGGGAAAGATAGTTGCAAATCATAGACCCCCCATACTGCTCCAATACAGTTTGTAGGACTGTAACGAGTAGGTATTATCACATATAAGTGATAATAACCGAAACGAGAGGCGGACAGTACCTATTCCCTCCCATTGGGTTCGTACTGAGACTGTATAATTTTTTTTTTATTTAATCACCACGAAAAAAAAGGACACAACAAGGAGAAACTTAAAGAGTAGGATACAAAAGGCGGCTTACCGATCTCTTCCAGACAATCTTAGGGATTAGGAAAACCAAGAGAAACCGATTGATGGGGAATTTTTATTACATTCATACTAACGATTAATTACACACTAATAATAAGTAACCAGATTACACACATCCCTATCCCTATCCCTACTAATATTATAAATGTGAAAGTAAGTTTGTTTGTTACGCTTTCACGCAAAACTACATAATCTATCCTCATGAAACTTTATACACATATTCTTGGAACTGTTAGAAGTAATATAGGATACTTTTTATCCCGACATTAAGCTCGGTTCCTTTGGGAGAGGGGATGAAAGTGTTCGACGATTTTACACCATAACTCCGACAAATTATAACCGATTTAAACAATTATTTTTGTACTATAAAGGTTATTATTTGTTTTTAATTTTGCCCAAACTGTGGTTGGAGATAGAGAACTGTCCTCAGCGGACAGCGGCAAACCCTTAATTTAAGGCTTAGCGATACTGAATACTTAAATTGTTTTTAGAACTGCAACTAAATTTAATGCCACATGAAAATACCAAATCAAACGCAGATGAAGTCGCGGGCAACAGCTAGTAAAATAATAAAAATATTAAATGTAAAAAAATAACAAACTCATATATACTGTATCTTACTATACATACCTAAATATGAGTAAGAATAAATCACCTAGTGTCTTTATTGCTTTAACAGCATGTTTAAATATGTATATTTTCTTAATAGTTAATTAGTATAACAGACACACCAAAACCAAACTGTTCTTGGCCTGATCGAGGAATCGAACACAGAACTTCTCGATATTAGTTAAGTATAAACAATTAAGGCAGTTACTCGGAGTATTGGAACTGCTAACTCAGAGTTAGTAACTCTCCTGAAAAGTTAGTACTTACCTAACTCCCGCTATGGAGCAGCGAAATTTCCTTTACAATATCCGAACTGCTTCTCTCCTATGAGTGGAAACAACTGTCGCGTGCTATGCTAATATTATTTTCCATTCAACAATTTACATTTTACATTTTAACATTCATTTTTCTATCTCGTGAGAGATTATAGCGGAGCCGGATGCTTCCAAGCAATTAAAAATTCATCAATTGTATAAAAACCTCGCTGTAATAAATGTGTTTTAATATATTCTTTAAACTTATGCATTGGTAGGTCCAAAATTACCTTAGGAATCATATTATAAACTCGTATACTCAATCCCACAAATGACTTCTGTACCTTTCGCAGACGATATGCAGATGCCACTAATTTATGACCATTTTTTTTAATTCAACTGTTTATATCCACTCTTTGTTTATATAGAGTAATATTTTGTCTTACAAATACTATATTATTATAAATTAATTTGTATGTTCAACTTATGTAGCTGTATGTCACGAGTATTGTATTCGGTTTCCGTGTCGGACCAAGAACTGTTAGGTATTGCGGATATAAAGCCTATACTAGCACATACGGCGAAAGTAATGAGACCTTTCTCAAGGTTATGTAACTATGTAACTCGAGGCATCAAAACTATAGAGCTTCGATCAAGTTACCCGTAAGTTTTAATTAAGATTAATGCTAACAACCGTGTCACGTTAAGAGGGTAGGCGTTTATTACATCCTAAAAGGATTATTCATTAGTTACCAGGGAGGTGCGAAGCGGTGATAGCGCAGCCCAACTTTTCTATTGTAACTAAATCAACTGGGTCCTATTAAAATTCTCTCCGTAAGGTTTCATAATTTTTTAAATAATACTGGCACATGATCCTCCAGAGGCTAAAACCCCAGCCTTGTTGTCCCATAATAACTCAAGACTTTAGAGCGTCAGGAGCAACGAGTTCACAAGACCAGATTTCCTCAAATGGCATAAAAATGGGATCTAGATAACCTAGAATTTCTCTCGATATTACGTTCTTTAAAATATTGTTTCTAGCTGTTGCCCGCGACTTTGTCTGCATTTTATTTTGTTTTTTTATGTGGCATTAAATTTAGTTGTAGTTCTATAAAAAATTAAAGTATTCAGTATCGCTGAACCTTAAATGAAGGGTTTGCTGCTGTCGGCTGAGGAGTTCTGTCCTCTATCTCTAACCACAGTTTTGGCAAAATTAAACATATATTATAACCTCTATAGTACAAAAATAATTATTTAAATAGGTTATAATTTGTCGGAGTTATGGTGTAAAATCGTCAAACTAAAATAATATATATATATATATTATAATAACTAAATACTAATAGTTTAACGAGATTACACAAACAAAATTATACATAATATAACAACTATTAAAAAAAAAGTTAATATATACTTTAACATATCATTAATACATAAAAAAACAGTCAGTACCAGTAAGTACTTTCACAAGTCGTCTTTGTTTATGTTGACTGACCAATCTGAGGCCGAGAACCTTCTTTACTCGGAAATTATAAATAAAAATAATGATCCAGAAACACTTTGATTTATCACTATTCTCGAAATTACTTTGTTGTTTTGTAGTTATGTAGCTACGTTACGCAGTTATGGACTTCAAACTCCTATTAATAAGGTTCTCTATAACAGTATAGTAGGCATACAAATAGAAAATTTTAAATTGTAACTTTGAAAAAGCTTCAATTTCAACGTTATATTGCAGCCTGCTCAAAACGTGAAAATGCTTTATAACTAGAAGCACTTTTGACCTTTCCGGTACCGCTTGCCTTTACGCCTGTGATTTGCAATAAAAACTTTGTATTCAAATCATAAAGTTTATTCTGTGTGTGTGTGTGTGTGTGTGTGTGTGTCGGTCTTTGGCATCGTGGCTCCCGAAGGAATAAACCGATTTTGATTTTATTTCTTTTGTTTGAAAGATGAATCAGTCGGGAGTTTTCTTAGCTATGTTTAATGAAAATTGGTCCAAGATGGCCGCCGCCACAAAATGGCGGAATATATATATTTTTTAAAACTTCCCCAATAAAAGTATCGATAGCACATTGTACATCATTCTAATAAAGGCGGGGTTTTAGTAATTTTTAATACTTAATATTATTTTTTACTTTTCGGCATTAACTGCAAAGTCTCTTCGTGATCAAATCAGAATTATATAGATCATACCATCGTGTACCTCGTTGATCTAGTGGTTTGCAAGTTGAACTACGGATCGCGGGGTACCAAGTTCGATTCCCGGGTCGAGTCAAAAAGTAGGTGTAATAATTCTTCTAGTAGATTACAAATTATATCTAGGACTAAGTTGCCTGATGAGTACTATAAATTTATCAAAACGGGCCATAAAGTTCACGCTTTCATCATAAATATTTAAATTCCATATTTCGAAATGCGAGAGCCAGCAGTTTCCATGCCACGTGCGAGAAAATATTGCATGAACATATTGTTGATACGAGATGGAAGTTCAATTTAAATTACGTTGGTACTAAAGTTTTTTGGATTCCATATAACGGCTGCATATTTTTTCGGCCGTTATATTATGTCACAGATATTTTATTGGTTTTGCGTCCGTATGAGACAACCTTTAAGGTTGCGGACTCTTTTTAGAGTTTGTAACGTGGAAAAATTAATTCGTACATTATTTTCGCGTAACCGTTTACGAATCGCATGCATCGGCAGCTCTCAAAAGAAACATTTTTTATTGATGATACGCTCCTATCTAGTCGTAGGTAAGGTTATATAAGGTACTAGCAGTTATTATTGTTATTTGACTTCGTCCGCGTTTGGTTTGTTTTTAAAGCATATTATATTTAAATATTTGTATGTTTGTTTTTCTTGAAAGCTAATAAATAGATAAATATGCTTTAAAAACAAAGCTGTGTTCCTGTTTGAAGGGCGTAGGTGCTGATGTACCATATGAGGCATACAACCTAATCCTCAGCTTAATGGAAACTTTGTATAACGTGAAGCTTTTATGCCTATCGAAGTGAAGTGTTGCTCTGTTAATAGGCGATGCTTTTCCACTTACCATCAAGTGGGCCATCTGCTTGAGCCGTTACTATGACAATAACAAAAACCCTACGATACATAATTAAAGCGTGTGAACCCTCGGGTAATCACTTGTTTAACAACATATTACTTAGCCTCTCCAAGGCTGTCACTTCATATTGGGCTTTCGCAAATAAACACCAAAGCCTTAATACCCCACCTTTTAAGAACAAATAAGAATATTTACGAGTTAACCACTCATAGAAATCAAACCCCTATTCACACTTCTGTAGGATCGAGTATCGCACGGCATAATATAAAACCAATCACGGTCATGTCGGCTTTATAGGTAGAGTAGATAAACGAACTGATTAATTTAATTAAATCCTCAAATCGTCGAGCTTTCAAGGTTCAGAAGCAATGGGGGTTTTATTTCTGAAGTTAAAGCTATGCTTTGGCACATTCTAAAATTCGACTTTATTCATTCATCTACATCTTTCTGCCATCAAACAGCGATATCCCATGGGCTCGTACAAAGATTTTTGCTTCGACGTTTCTAATTCGCACCGTATAGATCTGAGAGATATCAGGCCAGGTCACTCGCCATAGGACTTATCGCGATCTTCAGTCATAAGGGACTGAAGAGGTAGGTAGATTTGTAACCACAAAAAAGAACATATATTGGAAAAACTGAAACTTTGGGATAATAAACGCGACCTTATCGCTTAGTAGGGAACTTTTCAAGGCAAACGAAAACGAAAAGAGAAGAGGAAAGAAACACATGCAGACGAATGGCTACAAAAATAAATTAGGTTATACACATTAATCAATGCTAAGTAATAAAACATATTAGAAATAAAAATATTAAACTTGAATATTATAAACTCTACCAAACTATAGATATTAAATTATTCCAATGAGAATCTGAACGATTAAGTGACTTTTTAAGCGCGTACATACGCTTTTATTTGTTTTTGTATACGATGCGTGGCCTCTCCTCGCATAATGGATTGGTACATACAGCGTAAACCCACCAACACTCATATGCGGGTTGACGGACTTGGCTTACCGGAATAGGCACGATATCTCGGAATTGGAAAACCTAGGTTTATTGTCGGCGTCGTTACAATATTGTGACTCCATAAGTCGAAACACAGCTTCGGTGTTCCAACACAACGTTTTTAAAGTATGAACAATATAAGGAAAGCGGAATTAAATTAAAAAATAACATTATACTTACTATACTAACCTTTCCATAGCTGTAACTTAATTGCTCTCGGAACACCTTCAAAGGACAACCTTGGTTGACCCTTTTAAAAAGAACCTTTTACGATTCTGTGTAGGTATTAAGGTTTATGACTATTGCGTTGGTGATGTGGTTAGCATTTCAGATTACATTTCAGATTACAGATTACAAAGTCTCGGTTTCGATTCAGTTCGGGACTAAATTGTTGTTTTTTTTTGTTCGCAAGTTGAATTAATCGCGTGTCTGGCTATGTTTGAGGAAAATTGGACTGCGATAGCCGCCGCCCCAAAATGGAGGATAAAATATTTTTCACAATGGGTACCAAATGGATGGCTCAGTGGCGTGCACTTCATACATGCACAAAAGCACTGCATACCCTAAAACTTTCATAAATCTGGCAACGGAGGAGTCTACTTCTTTATCACCCTGGTCCAAATTTCCGTGCACGCCACTGGGAAGGCTCCATTAGTAGCACCCCCCGACTGTCAATATACAGTACATTGACAGTTAGGAGGTTTTATGGTTTTTTATATTTTATTATTTATACATAATAAGAGGAAATCGCTAAGTAGCGATAAGGCCGCCATATTGTATATGTCGTGTTGTTATACTTTTCTATTTGTCCTATGTAATTTTTGTGATGTGCAATAAAAGTATATTAATTCCTTCATCCATTCTTTCATTCATCCATTCATTCATCCATTCATACATCCATTCGTTCATTCATTCATTCATTCAATCTGCTATTTTTTAAAGAAATCTTTATGAATTTAAACTTGACAGAACAATTTAAAACTATTATTTGAGACGTCCCTAAATATATAAGCTGATGACGACTCCTACACAAACATAATATTTTTATTTATTTATCTTTATTAGGACTACCAACAAAATTACATGTATTATAGTTATGAACAAAGCTAGCCTTAGGTTACTAATGACACATAATTTCACTTAAAGGTAGTCACAGCATGCACTGGTTAGTATGTACGATAACTCAATTTTATACAGGCATTATTAAAAGATATGTATATTTATAATAATAAAATTTAAACAGAAAGCTTCACAAGTGCCTGTGATAGGCCTAAATGAATAAATATAATATTCAGCACGAACCTCTAACTTTTCTGAGTTATGTGCGTTTTAAGTAATTAAAATATCACATGCTTCAACGGTGAAGGAAACCTGCATACCTGAGAGTTCTCCATAATATTTACAAAGGTGTGTGGAGTCCACCAATCCACATTGGGTCAGCGTGGTGAACTACGGCCTAAACCCCTTTTCATTATGGGAGGAGACCCGTGCCCTGTAGTGGGCCGGTTATGGTATGATATGATGGTCTTGTGGGCGGTTTCGACGGTGGCTAGTTACCACCCGTCCGACAAAGATGAAATAGCGCAGTTATTGAGGACTTTTTACAAGACTGCCCAAAAAAGACGTGTTTAAATTTCAGGGTTGAAAGGTTCATTCACAAATTGATAAAATAAGACTTCAAAGCTAAAACTTTCCTCCTATTATTAATAAACCTTTGAATTGTTTGGAGAGTCCCAACCGAGATTTCATGAAAACTAACTGAATGTAGGTGTCTAGACGTCTGCGCTGTTATAATAGTTATAAAAGCGGTTTGTCTACAGTCTGGAAATTTGTTTTCTGCCATTTTAAAGTTTGAAAAATTTGTTTCCTTCTCACATTTCAACAGCCGTTAAGAGGATGAAAATAGAATTTTCCACCCTGACGCGAACAAAGAGGTTTATAAATAAATAAATAAATATACTACGACAATACACACATCGCCATCTAGCCCCAAAGTAAGCGTAACTTGTGTTATAGGTACCTACTAAGATAGCTGTTGAATATTTTTATGAATATAATACACATAAATACTTATAAACAGATAAACTAATATACAGATAAACACTCAGACAATGGAAAACAATCATATTCATCACACAAACATTTTCCAGTTGTGGGAATCGAACCCACGGTCAAGGACTCAGAAAGCAGTGTCGCTGCCCACCGCGCCATTCGGCCGCCAACAATAAGGTTGACAGTTTTTCTGTAGATGTGTAGTTTCAACATTGCTCTGGATTTGAAGGATCGATTTCAACACAGACTTTTAATGTGTTTTCTTATTGTAATAACCAATGGAACAAGCAAATAGTCCACTTGATACTAAGCGGAACCCATCCTTACTAATCTTAATATATATAAATCTCCTGTCACGATGTTTGTCCGCGTTGGACTCCTAAACTACTTAACCGATTTCAAATTAAATTGGTACACCGTGAGCAGTCTGGTCCAACTTAAGAGATAGGATAGCTTATCTTTAATTAAAGTCGCGGGCAACAGCTAGTATTATAATATAAAATGATTGTTTGTCAACCAATAAAACTTATTTTTGACATAGAGTTACTTCTAAGAATGGAGAGTAACATAGAATACATTTCATCCCAGGAAAACAAATGCTTCCCACGGGATTTGTAAAAAACCATAAACGGCAGACGATAAAAAAGTGGAACCCATAGCCTATGAACAGAGCAAAATTCTGTAGGACATGCATTGAATATTACCTACAAAATACCGCCCAGTGTCCATCGACCTGAGACGTAGGTGTAGGTTAGTCTTAGACCTCATTTGCCCGTTATTATCCCGACAACAATAAGAATTGCGGGAGTAGGTACTTCTTGCCGGCCGATTGGCGCAGTGGGAAGCGAAACTGCTTTCTGAGTTCAGCCGTGGCTTCGATTCCCACAGCTGGAAAATGTTTGTGTGATAAACATGTTACAACGTTTTTCAGTGTCTGGGTGTTTATTTAAATATTAAAATTTCTTTACTCATGTAGGCCTATCACAGGTAGATACTAATGAAGCGTTCATACATATATGTTTACATAATTGTAAGGGGATGGTGATAACTTCGTTTGCCAACATAAACTTAAAGCTACGGGGGTACCAAACGCGCCCTGGTCTAAGCATAGCCCACAACAAACTAAGCCGGGTAAATTTGTTTTTTGCTATCACCATCTCACATTAAATTAATATGAAGTTAGAGCAATTCACACCCAAGCATTTTGATCGTTTAAATAATCCTTATTATTATAATAGAATTTTTCTTGAAGCTAACGTTTTATATAAACGTTGAACTTATTGAGAGACATCTCAAAGATTTCATTCGGTAATTTGTTATAAAATAATATACAATTATTGCCCTTGAATTAATTAGCAATTTTAGTAGCCTGTATTATAAGTATTTATGTATATTATTCATAAACATATTCATCAAATAAGTACCCATAACACACACAACAGTTATATTTATTAAAACTTCCCCGGACGAGCTCGGTCAAAAAAGCTCTACTTTACTATAAATTGGATTTTCATAAAGACGTCTATTCAATACAAGCTGTTACCCGCTTTTTTCGACCGCCGTTTACGGTTTTTTACAAATCCCATGGGAACCATTTGTTTTCCTTGGATGAAAAGTATCCTATGTTACTCCATTCTAACAACTAACTCCATGTCAAAAATCTAGTTTATAATTTGCCTAGTTAGGGCGTAAAATAAGGACAGACACACTCACTTTCACATTTATAATAGTAGTCAGGATAGCATTTAAATTGATGATAAAAGAGAACACTGGGCTGTGTGAACAAAATTACAGCTGAAATTTTGCCACCATTCGAAGCTCAACGTTTGGCATACGGTTATCTCTGGGACTATAAATAAAGTGCATTTAGTAATTCCTCCGTGCTACTAATACTATCTACCCGTATGGCCTGCGCGCTGCGTGCCGATAATGGGTGAAACCTCCCGTTGCATTTAGTCCAGCAGTGTCTATATATATTTGGGAAAAATCGGTCGACGATGGCTGCTGCCACAAAATGGCGGATTACATATTTTTCCACAATGGGTATTAAATGAAAGACTTCATTAGTAGAACCCCCCGACTGTCAATTTACTACAGGGGGGTTTCAAGTTTTCATAATTTTCTAATTTATATAATCTGTTATTTTTTTTAAAAAGTGGCCCCGGGGAAAACATATATGAATTTAAACGTGTCAGAACCATTTAAATTTATCATTTCAGACGTCCACCAAATTATATAACTAGGTTGATGACGATTTCCATACGTACATAATATTATTTAATTGCCACGTTGAACTAGTTGCCAGTAAGCCAGAAGACGCTAAAATTTGGTAATTCTTCCATGCTATTTCTAACATCTACCCTACCCGTATTGCCTACGCGCTACGTGCCGATAATGGGTGAAACCTCTAAACTAAAAGCTTAGCGTATAGGCAACCCCTTAGTCTAGCTGTCAATATTTAGCAATATGACCGAGCGTCGTTTTATGTGATTAGCAGAAGTAGCGCTCCTCACGAAGTTATAAACCAGACGATCTAGATATGTATACTTACTAAATAAATAAAAATAGTAGCAGAATAAAGCAAAGCACTTTGAATGCACTAAGATGTAAGAAACGGTATCTTTAATTTTTATAGGCTTTGTAAGTTCAAATTTAATTTCTTGTAGACCTGTATTGAAACTTGTAAAATGAATTGAAATAATTAAAATTTTTAAAATGCAGTCAATCAATAGTAGTTAAAAATAATTTGGCAGTGTTAGTAATGGAGTTCAGTGTTCCGACATATATTACCAACGCTTACCAAACCTATATCAATATTGAATTGCAACCCGTGTAATTCTAATATAATACGTAGTTCCGATGGCCATCAGAGGTCTTCATCATCAGTTCAACTTGACCAAACGGTATAACGTTACAAACTGAGGTAACAAAAATTTTTGATTTGTGTACAAAAACGTCCACCGACGCCCAACACAAAAAAAATAGGCAAAACAGCCTTCCACACTGGTGCTTTGTTGTAAGCTGGAGCAAAGTTAGTAATTATTTCTATAGATCTCACTCCTCAGCCTATTAGAGCGCGAAACAAGCACTCTCGTACCTTAATATTCGAATTTGTAACAAATTAAACACTTCGTTTGCACGAAGGTTAGCGTCGCGGAATGCGCCCTTGGGACGAACGTGAGCCGAAAATTCAAGGTAAAGTCCTCCTATTACCCGTCTTTATGCCTCGGTAACGCTATAAAGACCAATAAACGCAGAGGCACACTCCAGTTAAATTACTATCTGTGAAACAAAAGGTACAGTTTTATAGTTAAGTTATTGTAACTTTAAACTAAAGCTATAAACACAAAAAAAAACTTGGTCGGGTATTATTTTTATTGATAATAAAAAAATTACCCGACTACAATAGCTCACACGCATTATCCCACTCCATTGTTTCAACAGATTTGAAATCTAATTTAAAATGGTTTTATTCACGTAGACACGCATTTATGAAGCGTTATATAAATTTAACAAGTAAACACTAATGTTACGTGATGGTGAAAACTGCATTTGTTTACTTAAAACTAAAGCTAGGACGGTTTCAAACGCGCCCTTCTGTAAGAAGAGCTCACGGCCAACTGAGCCAGGTTTTTTTTGTTATCACCATCTCACAGTCGAGTTGATGTTTAGTTATGAAGTTATAATAGCAATATGAGCAAAGTTTGAGCAATTCATACCCAAGCTTTTTTATTATCATTCATGTAATCCTTAATATTATAATAGGATAAACTTTGGACGATCACGGAAAATAGGTCTCTCTTCATACTCTGCAGAGCGAGGCTGCCACTTCAACATCTTAGCATCTAGCATTAGTATTGCACTCGTGCGACGTCGGAGCGGATTGCTAGTTACAAATAAACCTGGAATAATATCGGTTATGAAGAGACACGTGCATAGCGCAACAAGACTCCTGTTGCTGATACAGCGAGTCGCCCCGCCGCGACCGTTTAATTTAATAGGATTTTTTATATTTTACACGAGAATTGCAATCGGTACACTGCGCTGTACACACGGCGAACACGCAGATTAAATAGAGTAATAACAAGGGAAGTGACTTCTTTATTTCCCCTTACCGAGCTCCTAATGTTATGTCACGCCATGACATTTGAAAGGTGCTCTAAAGCTTGATTTACACGTGTTAAGTCGTCAAGTCGGTGACTAAATTTTAACTTAATTTTAAGTGATTAAATGCACGTAATCAGTGAATTCAGTAGTAAGTTGCAAAATGAAAAAAGGAAAGTTGCAAAAATTGCATTCTATACTATTCTGAATATTAATTATCATCATCATCACATCAACCGATGGACGTCCACTGCTGGACATAGGTCTTTTGTAGGGAGTTCCAAGTTCGACGGTTCTGAGCCGCTTGGATCCAGCGGCTACCTGCGACGCGCTTAATGTCGTCTGTCCACCTCGTTGGGGGCCGACCAACGCTGCGCTTACCAGTTCGGGGCTGCCATTCCAGCACCTTGGGACCCCAACGTCCATCCTTTCTCCGAACTATGTGCCCGGCCCATTGCCACTTCAGCTTCGCGACTCGTTGAGCTATGTCGGCCTGAATATTAATAAGACCCAGAAAAGATTAATTTGTTACAGATTTATTAATTTACCTTAATATAAGTACTGATAAAGCACCTTCTTTAAGTATGTGTTTTATTTATTAAGAGTACTAACAACATGCATGTTGCACGTTTTTAAATATATAACACACCATGCACTGATATGCACGTCAATTACAAGTGCACATAGAATTTACAAAGCGTCATGTAAACTTGATTTGACAAAAAATTCAACTCACCGGTAGGTATTCGGTGAGTTTTCTCCTATATCGCAAGTTAGGTTAATAGAAGCTTGTAATAAAAATGGCCGTTAAATTTTACAGCTTTCGTAAGCCGGCTATTGTTTTCGCGTCCTAGAATCTGGGCATTGTACAATGTGTAGACCCATATTTGATTTTATTCTTACTTTTTATGTTATGCAAACAATATTTCAGTAGTAGTTTTAACTTAAAGAAACGTCAAACTGTAATGGACGAATTCGCGGTAAACCTGGTCTAAATATATAATAACGAAATATCACTCACTGACTCACTAACTTACTCATTGACTAACCATGAAATCTCATGAATTATTAATTCCTAAAGCATTGACTTATACTTAACTTTATATAAAAGAAATGTTTATTGTATGGCAATAACAATATATAACAAATTAACAAGTACTTTATAGTTATATATAGTTAATACTTTATATATAAGGTATTGACATACCTCTGCCTAAATTTAAGATTAAAATTATTAAATGGCTTATGCTTCGTCAGTTTTATTCAGTAGACAAATATCTAAAACTACAGGTTTGAATTATTGTGTTTCTAGATTTATATTTTGATTAAATTTATATTATTTAATTTTAAGTTGACATTGTTATTTAATTTCACAGTTGTCATACCTTAATTTTCTGACATTTTGTATAAAATGCAAAAACTATTTTATAATTAAGGTGTTATTATAATTTGCATGCCATAGAATGGCAGATTGTAGCACGGAACATGTTATGTTTTATTAAGTATAAGATCTTGTAAACCTGCAATCACGCAAATAAAGATTTGAATTTGAATTTAAAAATTTGAAATTTAGAAGGTACCTTCTAGTAACATCAGCTAAGACTGGTTTATGCCATTTACCAAATCTTCTATTCTATTTTTTATAACCTTCATAAACACTTTTTATTTTAATTTCTTTATTGAAATAACTTTAAGTATTGCGCAAGCAAGTAATATTTCAATTGCTTAAAACGCATATAACTTAGCAAGGGCGCGAGCTGGAACTCGAATTTGGTCCCCCGAAACTGTAGTTGAAGTGCTACGCACCGCAATAAATATATATACAGACACATTTGCACATTTATAATATCTCTCTCTCTATGGTCGTTCCTTCATCACTGAAGATCGTGGTCCTGGTGAGATCTCAACTTCGCGTTGGTAAACTGTCTCCATCGACTTCTGTTGGAGGTTTATAATATAACTATCTATATTAAACTGCTGGGCCACAAGCAGGAGAGAGCGAATAAAATACAGAGTCTCCACGCTGCTCCAATGCAGGTTGGCGGGCTATAACATTTTTATTATGAATTGCTAGTTATTATAGCACGTTTCTATTTCCTAACTCCGGGCTGGTACTGAGATGATAATTTAAAAGAAAACCCCTAAACATATTTTTAGGCGACCTGTGTATCGAACGCAGGACATCGTTAATCGTTATTAGTATTTAAACATGCTAACCATAAGAACAACGAGGCGTTTTAGTAAAAGTAGCGAAATTAATTATATTCTGAGACAAGACCCATAATAAAATAGGTAAGTAGGTTACCTGCTGCTTTAGAAAAATATTCATGAAATATGTTCTTTATTTAAAACCTAATTTAGAATGTAGATTAGATTTTTCTAATCTAGAATCAAGTTTATTTAAATTTCTTTACTTGAAAAGACGTTTTATTACGATGAAAATCTTTATTATACGCATGTTTTGGAATTTGTTATGGAATTTAAACCTTCCTTGCCCTTTTAATTGGCTGTACAACGATCTCAAAAACCTATACAATGTCCATTCCAATTTCGTTACATAGTAGCGGTGTATGGCAGTTATTTTTTGTCCCATACCTCTTATCGTTGACAACGTGTCATCGTACCGGAACGCTAATTCGTTAGGTGGCACATTTTAGTCCGTACGGTAATACGGTGGTAACATTATGTTAAATAAATAAATATACTACGACAATACACACATCGCCATCCTGCCACAAAGTAAGCGTAGCTTGTGTTATGGGTACTAAGATGACTGATGAATATTTATATGAACAGACCCAGTTTACCAAGTTTTATGACCCAGACACTGAAAAACATTCATGCTCATCACACAAACATTGTCCAGTAGTGGGAATCGAAGCCACGGCCTTGGACTCAGAAGGCAGGGTCGCTGCAAACTGCGCCCATCGGCCGTCAAATATGTTTATGTGTTTGTATGTTAGAAGCCTTAAACCAGATTATAATACTGGGGCTCAAACCTGGGACCTTGCATTTATAAGACCACAACTGAGTGTTTACCACTGCCCCAACAACGTAAAACGTTGATACGTCAGTTACCACATATTATTTTTAATGCAATATGAAGTTTTATATCAAGTATTAGTACAGTATAGTGGTATTAGATGATATATACCGAATACCTACTATATCCGATGAAACCAATATACCGATCCGATTTCACCGCTAAGCCACTTCAAAGGGGTGAAAATCCTTAGAAGCAATTAAGATATTTAATCCTCCTTACGCTTAGAATCCTTGCTAATATTATAAACTAGACGTGACCCGCGACTTCACCCGCGCCTTCGCGTAAATTACTAAATAAATCAGATACCAAACATCAAGTTTTTCAATCGTACTGGAGAGTGCCAAACATACAAACCTATTTTATAAATTTTAAAATGCATATAAAAAAAACATTGAAATGCAGTGACTGATGTAAAAGGCATATAATAATTTCGGCATCGAAGGTAGGAGAGCCGCAGCTTAATTGGTGAAAGCACTCAGGCCGCGATTGCCCGAGAGTCGCCGGTTCAAATCCTATCTTCAAAAATTTAAAATTTATAAAATTGGTAATTCTTCAAGTGTAGGTAAACACACTAATAAAAATTATAAAAATACAAACCTATGTTACGCCTACTACGCCTTTAAACAAGCGACTGAGGTGTCAGCGAGAGCAGTCTTGGAGTTTTAATCACCCACTATTTGAAACCGCCAATCGCAAATGCCCGTCCCGAGGACTTACTCCTCTTTTGCCCTAATTCAAATACTTTGAATTGTCTATAGCAAATTATTGCATTAATAATTTGTGGCTAAGCTAAGCAGCACTACATATAAGATCACTACTACGAGATCGTCTAATCATAGATCCTCTAAAAATTATAGAAAATCGAAGTCAAAGTAAAATATTTAAATAGGCACATAGATGGCACTTTTGATGCGTTATTTATATAAAAAATGTGTACATAACAGTGAGTAGTGATGGCGCTAACTGCATTGGTAAACTTAAAACTAAAGCTACGAGGTCTAAGAAGAAGCCCACAACAAACTTAGCCGGGTGTTCTTTTTGTTATCACCATCTCACATTGTCATTTGAAAATATTTAAGAAGCAACCTGGTTAGAGCAATTGTACAATTGTTTGTGTAGATAATAATTGGAACTTAGAGTCGGGTGGGAAAGCTTGGAGAATTATAAAAGGTTTATTACAACTACGACTAGTGGCGATTAAAACACGATAAAACTACTAGGTTCTTTGTTATTCATTATGTACCACTCTAGTTGATTTAACACTTCGTTAGGTTCTTTAGAAACCACTTTGTGAGATTGAAATGCAGTGAGTGTACTTTTTAAATTACCTACACTAATATGCAAGGTTTATGAGCATCGTATTATCATCTCAGGGATTAAATTAAATTCACTACATATAAAGTAGTAATCCGCTACGGGATAAATTAATTTGGGATCAAATTAAACTTTTCTCAAGAACAAACTGTTCTTGCTATTGAAAGCTTTTCACCGCAATTTTCTAAGCCTTTATTCGTTTTTTCTATACAAGTTAGCCTTGGACCCATCGGGAAGCGAACTCAGGATTAATAAGACCAAAGCTCTACCACTGCAACAGGGAGTGGGGAGGTCGTCAAAAAATATACATATATTGATAAAAAATAAATATAAAATAAATATACTATGACAATACACACATCGCCACCTAGCCCCAAAGTAAGCGTAACTTGTGTTATGGGTACTAAGATGACTGATCAATATTTTTATGAATTATATATACATAAATACTTAGAAAATACATATAAACACCCAGACACTGAAAAACACTTAATGCTCATCATACAAACATTTTCCAGTTGTGGGAATCGAACCCACGGCCTTGGACTCAGAAAGCAGGGTCGCTGCCCACTGCTCCAGTCGGCCTTCATGATAATAATAAGTATTAAAGTCTGTAACCTAAATAGCTATACGGCTTTCATATTATCATTAATTGGGCTCAATTCGATAAAGCCACAAAAGTTATTAATCCATACCGAAGCTTAATAATAATTAATCAGTTTGCTGATACTCGCACTTCACACTCGGACGAGGCACTCCGGTGAGCCACTCACTCGGGTATCGCCGAGGCGAGAGGTAGCTCTCCACACGCTCGTGTAACACAGTTGTCGATAAACCGTCAAACATGATGCTCGTTTGTTACAGTCTGATAATATCCTATTATAATATTTAGGATTACTTAAACGATAAAAAAGCTTGGGTGTAAATTGCTCTAACTTCATAGCTTAATATTAATTTACTGTTGGTGATGGTGATAACAAAAAAAAATTACCCGGCAAGTTTGTTGTGCTGCTAAGTCCTAGACTCATAGACTCGAAGGTTTAAGTTTGCGAACGAAGTAATTACTATCCCCTTACAATTGTGTAAACATATATGTATGAACGCTTTATAAGTGCCCACATGAATAAAGAAATTTTGAATTTGAATTTGAATAAATAAGGTTAAAAGAACATAAACTCTTTATAATATATGTAGCTCTTCTAAGCAAAAAAGAGATATGTTATTCTTGACTTAATGACTGCCTGATTAACATGATTCAGTAAAATTTTCGTGATAGAAATAAATGTCATAGGTACCTACCTCTTACGAAAATTTTAAATACTTTTTTCTTATTATTTATGACTAATGTGCGCGCTCACTCCCATGATTTTTACCTAACGCCACTAAAGAAGTATAACACATCATAGATATACATATGTACATTATGTAGACATTACTAAGTATTTTATATAGTAGTCTTGTTGAACACAAAAATACGACACGAGCGTGTAGAAGGGCTTCCTGCCCTCGCCACACACCACTTTGGTATTTCCCAAAAGACCGCACTCTTGGGCGAGCGGTGACGAGGCGAGGCGAGTGTGCGCGAGTCGAAGCGCGCGGCTCGTAACCACTCTCCTTCACTCTGCGAGCGTGAGGACGTGGCATGAAATATATAAGAGCTAATTTTTCGTAGGTACGTAAATTAAAGTATATTTTTCCATAATTAGATAAAAGGTTCATTTGTAAAAAAACTCTAGAAGAAATAAAGTGATTAATAATGTATCGATGTGCGGTCTGTAGCAAAACATATGCATGCAAATCCAGGATAAACAGTGTGCAGCGTTTCTTTGTACTTATGGTTAAAGCCTGACCACGAAGACCTCTCCATACTGCGGGTAAAAAAGGATCAATTTTTTTCCATTCACTTACTCTGACAAATGTACTGCCATACAAAGGTGGCCCCAGAACAGGGGAACAACATTTTTTATTTTCATTTTCAGGTTTACCTGGCATTTGTTTAAAAATATTTCATCTTATAATGAGTATGTTAATACTTACTTAAAATATTCCGTTACCTAACTAACTTTAAACGGCAAAAGCATTTATTGCTTTCGCAGACGTTAACACACTCACATAAGCTTCACATTAGCAAACTAATAATCTAATGAAAATA
This sequence comes from Pararge aegeria, assembly GCF_905163445.1. NCBI lineage: Eukaryota > Metazoa > Arthropoda > Insecta > Lepidoptera > Nymphalidae > Pararge > Pararge aegeria. The sequence continues at coordinate 16,572,213 of NC_053182.1, forward strand.
GGTTCCCAAAACGTACGTCCTATTTTATGTCGATTTTTTTTCTTTGATAGCCAAATTCTTGGGGCATTCCAAACTCACCCATAAATTAAAGAAAGAAAGGTTTTAGGGGCAACTTATGGGACGGCCGACTGGCGCAGTGGGCATCGACCTTGATTACTGAGTCCAAGGCCGTGGGTTCGATTCCCACAACTGGAAAATGTTTCTGTGATGAGCACGAATGTTTTTCGGTGTCTGGGTGTTTATATGTATTTATTTATATTATACATAATATATATATATATATATATATATATATATATATATATATATTCATCAGTTATCTTAGAACCCATAACACAGGCTACGCTTGCTTTGGGACTGGATGCCGGTGTGTGTTGTCGTATTATATTTATTTATTTACTAGCCGTTTCCCGCCCGCTTCGCTGGGCGAATTGAAAAAGGAAATAAATTACATTTTATGTTTCATTTTTATTTATTTTTTTCATATTTTTATTATTCTCTTTTTTTTTATTTTTGTATGAACATAAATAGGCCCCGCGGATAGAACTGTAAGCATCGATATTGTTTAGACTTACTCAAATTCCAAATTCCATCGATTTAGCCTGTATCTTTCATCCAGGTGATTTTTCTCACTTATATTCATTGTAACTTTCAATGTGCAATCATTATAACATTTCCGTGCCTTTCTTCCAAAAATTAATAATAATTGACATGAAGAAAAAAATTTGAAATGAGCATTGAAAGTTTAAGTTAAAGTCATTGCAAGTCTCATATGTGAAGTTGAAATCTGTCTAGGTTCAAGTGCGCCGAATTTTCTGTTAACTAAAATTTTCTCCGTGACATCAATTTTTTATAGAAAATTAATTGTGCATGTTTTTTATGAATTCTATTGGAATAAGTAACTAAATTTCTTTTCCACATCTGATGTGCTTGGAAAATGCATTCATTTTAATCTTTACATTTCCGCGATCCCGCAATAAAAGAATTCGTCGGTTATGTAGTCTGCAAAAGTAAAATGAATGTAAAATTCTTAGTCCGTTGATTGGATAGCTACATGTAAAGTTAAGTTTTTGAACCCTCTGTTTTGACTGACTTTTTCTCCGCTGCCAAAAAGACGATTGTTGTAAGGAAATACACGAATATCCCTACATACACGAAGATCCCCACCAAATTTGGAGTCTGTAGAAGTTACAGGTTAGAAATAAAAATTTTAGATTTTAACACCCACCCCCGCAATTCCTGTCGGAAGTAGACTTTATTGAAATCCATTTTGAGATGTTCTTTATGTGAATAATAAAAGATTCCTACCATATTTAGAATTTTTAGAAGCTATATTTTGAAATTGAAATTTTTTGTTGTTAACACCCACCCCCGCGAACCTTATTGGAGGTGATTCATTGTAAAATCCGCTAGAAGATCATTTTTATATTACATATAGAACACTCTCACTAAATTTGGAGTCTATAGGAGCTATCGCTTGGAAATTGAAAATTTTCATTGTTAACGCCCCCGCAACCCCCTGTGGGGTGAGCTATCGTAAAATTCATTCATAGCCTATTTCTGCACCTCTTACAGAAGATTCCTACCAAATTTGAAGTCTATAGAAGCTATAGTTTAAAAACGGGAATTGTTCATTGTTAACGCCCCCGCAATCCCCTTTGGGGAATGAATTTCTTAAAATCTATTTATAGCTGACCTCTACATAGCAAAAGTAATATTCCTACCAAGTTTCACGTTTCTAAGTCTTATGGTTCCCGAGATTTCGTGGTGAGTGACTATATAGATGGGAATTCTTCGATTATCATCGAAATTTTTAACTTTTTATCGGGCTTTTTTAAAATTTTCTTACATACAAAACTTTCTCCTAACAATTCTGAAGATAAAAAAAAAGCCCAATTGGTCCAGCCGTTCTCCACTACCGTGAGTAGATTCTTAGCTGAATGTAAAAAACCATAATCCGTTTAATACACTCTGTTGAAATCCATGAAAACAAAAGAATCAAGAGAAAATGCTTATCTTTTGTTTTTATTAGCGGGATAAATGTTCATAAAAGCAATAAAAAAATGAAGGAATGTGGGAATTCAAAAAATAGATAGCCATAAACCATCTAGGAAAAATTTCGCATCGAATGGTGGTAGTTTCATGTCGATACGATCAGTGGTTTAGGCGTGATTGAGCCTCAAACGAAGACCATTTTCATTATATATATATAGATTTAACTTATTAGAAGTTGTTCGCAGACGAATTCGCGGGGACCACTAGTCTTCCACAAGAATTTAATACCAACAAAAAATGTTGGAAAATAAAACTAAAGAAAATTCGTTACATGGGTACCCTATTACGAAATACTAATATCAATTTATGTCTCGACAAGTAAACACAATCTCCAATTGCGAGTGTATTTACTCAGTCCAAAATCAGAATCAGAGTAAATTGTTAAAGTTCTAGAGTTTGGAAAGTTCTATACGTTTGAACATGCTTCCCAATCAACGCTTCTTAGACATGCAAATCGTTTATTCTTAGCGTTCACTCTATGACCTGTGTGATAGGCAACGGTTTTACTTAAAAACTTGCCTTTATTTGCCGACTGATAGTAACCAATAACGTTTACTTGATTCAAGTCAAAAATCGATAAAAGGACACGAAATAAATACATGCTTTACCCGGGGATTCACCCGCATATTTGTATAAACCTTAATGAGGTATTAACCCTATTTGACCTTAAATAATTGTTATAGTTTTCACTGCGTATTTTAAGAAAACTGTGAATTTTTTATAGTTACCTAGTTATTTTTAAAAGTAATGCTTTCAGGAAACAGTGGTGTAACAAACAGTTTTCAACTGTAATCAGCTAGTTGGAAATGTGGTAATTCAGCCATGTATGTCCCATAGGGTACCCCAAAATTTTTCTGGACCAATTGTTAGCATTATGATATTTTGCGGCTTTGTCTGGCAAAATGTTTGTCAATACGGTGCTCTGATGGATCGAATGAAAAACTAACACAGACATTTACGTATTTATGATATTCATCACCAACCCACTACAGGGCACGGGTCTCTTCCCACAATGAAAATGTTTTAGGCCGTAGTCCACCACGCTGGCCCCATTCGGATTGGTGGACTCCACACGCCTTTGAGAACATTATGTAGAACTCGATGTACAACGTTGTTTTCCTTCACCGTTGAAGCAAGTGATATTTGAATTGCCTGAAACGTACATAACTTAGAAAAGTTACAGGTGTGTCCGGGATTCGAACTCGGCCTCCCAAAAATCAAAGCAAGAAGCCGAAAAGAACTGCCGAAGTCTTAACCACTTAGCTATCACGGCTACGAAATGCTATTTATGAAATTAGTACCTGAATATTTGCACCGGGCAATATAGATAGGCTTTAAGTTTACTTCTAGCGTGTGACCAATGACAAGACAAAGCCGTTTGAGCAGATCTTGTGATTGGACGCACGCCGTAAACTTGTAGCTATTTAATGTCACTATTAATATCATAATCAATATTTATTTATTTTGTTTTTTTAATAAAAAAAAATAAAAAAAAAAGATATACGGTTATTCCACGCATTTGACCTTGTGGTAAATGCCAAAATGGACTATTCAGCGTTGCGACATTGTAAATTGTAAGCGAAGAAAATCAAAAAGCGTAGTACGGTTTATTTCCTCACCTTGTACCAACCACAAAGCATTTACCGAACGATTGCTCTGTCTCTTCAACTTTGTCTGACCTGGGTATGGGAGTCCTTACTCTGTGCTAACATTGTACGCATTTGCTTGTTGCAGGCAGTGGAGGATGGACGGGAGAGCTGATGAGGAAGAGGCCCCCACAGACCCTGCGGCGAGGAAGCATACACACCACGACTATACGGAGCAGGATTATGAAGGTCAGTCAGGATGTTTGATAGTCTTATGGTCTACACACGGGGCCATTCGCCGCAAAACATAACGCAAGCAACGGATCATTTGTGTGAATCCAAATACCTAAATCAAAGGATTTTTGAGTTTGTATTCATTTCCGTAAGTATTACCTGACCGGTACAAGCTACTTTACTCGAGTTACTTTCATGAGAAGGTCCAAACTTCATGCAATGCTATTCGCAAGATTTAATACAATTACTGCAAGCGATAATTGTACATGCCATTTGTATACGTTACTTTACATTGGCCTCCTACTTGCACCAGCTCTCTCTGATGTTACGAACCTCTGCTAACTTGTCATAGCGATGGATTGGAGCGATCGATTGCACGTTTGTGGAAGGCAGCTAAGTTTGCAGTATGATTGGGGCCCTTTACAACGGCGCGGGCGTATATATATAATGTGTATTCATTAATAGAAACAAGTCATAGGTAATGTTAAAAAAATAATCAATCATTCGGTGTTATCATAAGACACCCTATAGCAAGAGCAAGCGACGCGAAGCGGCTAAACTCATTTGCGTCTTTATTGTGCATTTACTCTAACAACAAAATAAAGGTACTATAACTTGTCATTTAAAGTTTTCATCACTGTGAAAGTGAAACCATTTTGATGGTCTGGCGATGTAAGACTACAAAAGAGTCCCCGTATATAACCTCGACAACGAGCAGTATTTTTGTGTGGGTACAGCTTACATCCCTTCCAAGAATAGTCATAATAATATGTTTTTTTAAAAGTAAGTAATACACATAAAATATTTTATGTGCATTATACACGCAAGAAACAGTAAATAATGTACCTCTAAAGCCTGTGAAGTTTATCATTGTTATTAAATCACATACATATATATACATGTAGTATATATATAATAATGTTTATAATACTCCCTACAATGGATAGTTGAAATAAAGACGAAATTGCGTTTCTGTGAAAATACAAGAAACAACGTTTAAAGCCCTTACTTCAGTACTTTAAAATCAAATAATTTCTTCTTAAATTAAACTCTTAAAATATCTTTTTTAAATGTCACTTTACTTAAAAGAGTTCTTTACATATTGTATATACATATAGTATATAAATGTTTGTGAAAGCTATTCGAGAGCTTTCCCCCTAATGAATGAAAAATCAAACGGAAAAAAACTTTTTTATAAAAGTGAGAAATTTGTGTATAGAAGTTAACGAAAGGAAATTTCGAAACTCTGCTTTTGAACTGTTATAATAGGAAGCCGATAAAATTAGCAATTAAACTTGTACGTGGCACGCTATGTCTAAAATTTTAATGGTACCATTTGTATGTTGGAAAAGAAAATGAGAGTTTTATGGATGTGCGTGACGCATAATTTAGTGACGCCTTTGAAGTTATTTCATCTCTTTCTGCTTTTGAAGTACTTAGAAATGTTTATACTCTATGTAATTCTAACCAAGGAAAAGATATCAGTCACTCTTGACCATATTACTGACTATATGGTTGTTCTCTATAGAAAAAACTGGGTAATTATTGAACTAACAAAAATTTTGGTTTTTTTTTTAGGTTACTCATTAAAATTTCGGAATATAATTAATTTTGTAAAGTTTCACTAATTTATCGAATTAAAAAATTAGTTTTTTTTTTGGGCTTTACAATATTTTATTGATAATCTTTTGTTAGTGTCAATCTTCAAGGTTAAAAAATTAGCATTCACTTCTTCGTAAAATCTTGCTTCAAAGTATATACGCGATATTTTTTATTAGGCGGTACAAAAACTATTGGCTTGTTTTATTACTACCTTTTTGAATACTTTTTCAAGAAAGTTTATTGATAGCTGATGATCAGGGTTTGCTGACTGGGCCAGCATTAAAACCTATTTTAACGTAACGTAACGTTAAGCTATTGTTCACGGCCATTCATTTCAAATCCTCGTTATAAAGAGACAGTGTCCATCACGATGAGTTGCTTGGGGGCTGTCTTTATGAATTAGCGTTAGGAAATAGGTCAGAAGGGACGGGCGTAATAAGGGCTTGACCAGTTGCCAGATGACAAATAACATTTTGTTGAAAGAAGAAAGAAAGAAAACGAATTTTTTGATGTTCAGTGTTACAAACATACATCTTATATTAATATAGCAAGCAAAAGTTAGCAATAGTTTGTCTGTAACACCAGACAGAAAGGGGGTACAGCTCAGCATTTTCATGCATTATAGAAACATGCATGACGCTGATTTTCAGCTAAGACCCGAGTGACGTTACAGCAAATTAGTAATTAACTAAAACTACAACTATACATAAACAATTATCAAATCAATCACAGAGCCTTCTGATTCTAATTGTGCAGCCGAGATGTTTTTTTTTTTTTAAGTTATGCTCTAATGTAAATTTATATAATGTTGTACCAAAACTTGGTTGTTGCTTTAACCCTAATTTAAAATGCTGGCCGAGTAAAACAATATTCGGCTACTCACGTGGCCGAACTCGAGCTGAAGCCGTAGCCGAAAAGGAATTTTATAACTTTTTTCACTCACAAAGAAGCAACGTGACTTTATTGGCAACAAAACCGAAACTACAATGCCTTTGTAAGAAGCCTTTAGGTCGTAAGTGTCAGAATCCAACTTATAGGCTACTAGCTGACCCCAGCGCCATCTGTCGGGCTGATCTGTAAATCTCTCACAGTGCGATGAGACCGAAAAGAGATCAGGCGCAGGACCGACAGTTTAACGTGCTCTCCGAGGCACGGGGTTGAATCATTCTAAACGCCGGGCTGATACTAAGAATTTCGTGATAGAAAACATTAATATTATTCCAGGCTCTCGTGATGCTGAACATATTCACCACTAGTTAGAGGTAGGCATAGGTTCGCGGTAATTTAACCTAGCAACATAGAGTATACAAACACTCCGTTACAAAGCCAAAGAATATTGTTTCAAGAATACTAAGGATATAGAAGTATTCATTAAAAAAACTATATGCTTTCAAGTTTTTTTTTTATTTTCATCCAAGATTGTTAATGAGCTTTATAGCTTTGTAATTGTTCGATAATTAATTAAACTTAACAGTATCGTTGTTCAAACGATTACGAGTATATGGGTCAGTTTTTTGTTATAACTATAAAAATGTAACTTAGACCATGTTTTAAAATATTATTATAGCGAGAAAGCTCATTTATCTTAGGTATTACCTAAGATTAAAGGCTGATGGTTTCAAGCACCGAAGACAGTGATTAAAAAAGCCTCTATTTCTGTAATCTGTAGATAAATGAGAAGGGACTGCTAGCATTAAATATAACTGTACAGGATAATTAAATTTTACAAAAAGCGTTTCTTTTATTCTTTTTTTCTATTAAATACCTCCGAAACTCCTAAATCCGTATTGAGGTCAGACGATTTAAAAGGTCTGTCATGTACCATTTTATTAGAACATCATTTTCTCCGGAATTTCATTACACAATTTAGGATCTGGTTATTATTTCATGGCCTTTGAAGGTTAACCTTTATGAAAGCCCGCCTACACCGCTGTAGCATTAAAACTTACAGCCGTAAGCGAAAATATTGAGTGTGCTTAGTCGTCTAATTGTAAAGTAGTTTACAAGTGTAAATATTTAATGTTTTTATACTTTTGTCGAAATTATTAAATTGTATAGTTATCTCATAATAATGCAATAAATACACCGATTTTTCCGAGATATTTGAACCGATTCACTAGATTTTTCCTTTATTTGATTCGAGCATTGAATTTACACAGGTATCTAAAGTTTTAAATTCTACCCCGTTAACATGCATTTTAAGATGACAGGGGTATGGCGGTGTATTGAAACGGATTGAAATAATACCCCTAAATTATTGTTGGTATGACGTAAGTATTTGCCTAATTCTATATGCCATTTTAATTTTAAACAAAATGTATTCATCCATCGCATGTATATAACAGTCTACTTCTTGACTCAATGCCTCTCCCAATGGGAGGGTTTATTCAAAAACACCACGCTGGGCAAATAGGTTGGCGATTCCAGTAGAGTATGGTAGCACAGTAGACGCTGAAGCTCTTTTTCCGTTATATTCCCTAAGTCGCCTCGTACGACACCCGCTTGAAAAGGAGGGTTGGTGACTTCTGTGTTCTGATCTGCCGTCACCACACGTCACAAAATGGTTATGTACTTGTTGTAAATCTTTAACAGCATTTCCCACATAACATATGCAAATCATATAGCGTGGCGACGCGTCGCCACGACATATGATTAATTTTTTGTATTTCGTATTTAATAATAAAAATGAATATTAATTGTGTAATAAACAGTAATTAATACAGAAGTCGGTGTAAATAAATAATTTAAATACAACGACAACGCACACATCGCCGAAGTAAGCGTAGCTTGTGGTATGGGTACTGAGATAACTAATATTTTTATAAATAATATACATAAATACTTATAATATACGTATAATCACCCAGACACTGAAAAAATTCATGTTCATCATATAAACATTTTCCAGTTGTGGGAATCGAACCCACGGCCTTGGACTCAGAAAGCAGGGTCGCTGCTGATTCTGTTATGAATCCCGTTGTGTTCCTTTTTTATTTTCGGAACAAATTTATAATGCTTTATCTTTTTATAATGCAATATCTGATTCCTGTCGTATTCGGTTCATAAAACTTAAAAAAAAAAAACCGTTTATTCGCATCTGTCAGGCGTCCCGTGACGGAAACACATTTTTTAAATGGAAAAAAATAATGGCCTATAAAATACATTACCTTTAAGAAAGTCACTAAACTGAGAGAGCGAATATTGTTTACTGTGCACTGCGTTGAAGAAGAAGTGTTTACGACGCGCATGATTAGGCTCTTAAGTTATTGGGAACTAATAAAGTATACCCTGCCTAGTGGTTAGCATGTATACCACGGATCACGAGGTACTTGGTTCGAATCCCGGGTCGGGGCAAATTTTATCTGTGAAGGAAAACAACGTGACCAAACTTGCAAGAGTTCTTTATAATGTTCTCAGAGACTTGGAAAGTCTAACGACTCGATCTTAGGTTGGTGGCACGTTGCAGGATATGCTCATGCCCTGGGAAGTGTTTGTTGCTCTGTTTATAGGCGATGCATTTCAACTTACCATCCTCCTGAGTCTCTGAATTAGTAGTAATAAAAAAAAAACTCGTAATCCGTAGTCGAATGTCCTCTCGTGAAATACCTATATTATGTCTCTGCTTCTCAGACTAGGGCGCGTTTGGCAGCGTTTCTTGAAGCTATGAGCTTCAGTTTTAAGTTTACGAACGAAAGATATTTTATTTAAATAGGTAAAGTAGTAAGGTAGGCTTTGTTTTTGAATTAAGAAATATTTTACTACCACTTTAGATACCCGACCTTACGGTTTTAGGTACATGTATCAAAGATAAATGTAAGAAGACTTCGAGATGAATGATACAAATAAAAGGTAAACAGAAAAGTCTCTATGACCTATTTCAGTTCAACTAACTATTAATTACTTTGCTAAGAAGTTTAACCCATTGCTAGTTTACTCACGATTTATCTTTTAGTTTCACAAAGAAGGTACCTACTTCGTACATATTTACCTACTTGTGTTATAATACAATCTGGCAGAGATCGCTACTTAGCGATAAGGCCGCCTTTTGTATCCTGCTTCATTCTTCATGTGTTTGTTCTTTTTTTTTGTCTTGTTTTTCTGAGTGGTGTAAAAATAAACAGTGTAAATAAATAAATTAAATAAAATACAATAAAAGTATTAATGAATGAATACACTTTTATTGTACACCACAGAAAAATACAGGAAATATTGCAAATAATAGGTGAGTTTACACATTGCATAGAATTTGGCGGCCTTATCGCTAAATATACCTACAGTGGCGTAAACCATTGGTGGCCTGGAAGAGAGGTAGATATGAATATATTATAAATATATCTTCATATATATATTTCTTGTGTGCGTGTGTATGTCACTGAACTCCTCCTAGACGGCTGGACGGACTTGAATGATTTTTTTGGTACACGTTTGGGTGGCACCCTGAATGGTTTAGATTCACAAATTAGCCCGACAGATGGCGCTGGGGTCCGCTCGTATAAATAAATAGGAATAAAAGAAACACTTGTTTATATACCTGTCTATTCAATGCGTATATGCAGCCGGCATTCTTGTCACTATTCTACGCAGTTATAAGCTTGGTTATAAGTTTTATTGTAACATTATAAATAATTGTACCTACTTGTTTCCTATAAAAAAAAGTTGCTTGTTATATTTATTCTTGTAATTATTATGTAAAGTTGGTATTTTAGTCCCGCATCAATGACATAATAAGTAAATATATACATACTTGAAACTCCGAGAAAAAGTAATCAATCTTGACGAGGATGAATCTTTCTGGAATGGATATTTTTATTTGATATCGATATACGAGTAGGTAGCTAATGATATAATATTTCTAATAATATCGCGAATTGGCAACCTAACTTATCAAACCATATTACGTTTTATATATTTAGGCAGGTTCTTATCAAAACATGATTGAAGGTTCTGAATAATATTAATATCCAATTCAATATGTCTCCAATTTGCAACCTTACCTATCTAGTTTGCGTACATACCTACACAGTACCTACAAATTAATATCTCTGGTAGGAATTTATGAACCTCAAATATCATAAGCTTGATTTATAGACTAAGTACACTCGACTCTACAACAAAGGATTACAGAATTAAATAAAAATAGGAATACCAGAAAGCTCTCCGCCTGTAGTTGTTTATTTTCTTCTACGTCATTTTTTTAAATTGATAGTTTGTGATATTTAATATTTTACATTCATAGATACTCTACTTGTAACTCCTTTATAATGTAGATATTTTTAGTCGATATATGTAGTTAATGATAATATAATATCGCGAATTTGCATCCTAAATTAACAACCGATATTACGTTTTATATATTTAGGTACCTAGGTTTTTTGACGACTCATCGTATAGTTATTTTGCATGGAAAAAACAGGTGGCCACTGCACGGCTAGCATGGGCAGGAGACAATTATCTCCTCAGGGAAAGGATAAAAATTTAACTTCTCCCAAAGGTTTATCAACTCTCAGAGTACTGGCGCACAAGTGGAAATAATATCCAAATAATATATGTGTAATAATAAACATGGAATAGAAATTCCATGTTCCCGTGCTAGCTAGGGTTTGAAAAGCTAGTCAATCCGGCAGCTGGTGGTAAGTTATGATGCAGTCTAAGATGGTAGTGGGCTAACCTGTCAGTCGTGTATTAAACCATTACCCCTAATCGGTTTCTACACAGCATCGTACCGGGACGCTTAAAAATGTAGTAGGCTACATATACATATCTCCTCGTGGCTACTATGTTCACATAGTATGTCATTTCTTGAAAGCCTATCCTACTGAGAACCATAAATCTACTACGAAGGCTGGCACTCAGTTATTGATTGATAGTCCTCGCATCATACTCACGTGTCGTATGCATCGAGACGAACAATGATTTATGTTATCTCCAGTTACGAGCTTCCAATACCGAATGATAATGTGATGATAATTTATATCTAAGTTCCTGGAATTTCTGGTATCCTGCGAGATTATGAAATTTTCCGCCGTACCTATTCCCAAGCTATAAAAGTACCTATCTAGAAATGTATACCTAAGTTATGAATGTAAATTTTAAAATTAAATCCTTGTCTACAAACTTTTATGCCTCAATCAGAAGGATTTAGGCCGTAGTCCATAAAGGTGGCCTTGTCCGGATTGGTGGATTTCACACGGCTTTGAGAACATTATGGAGAACTCTCAGGCCTGCAGGTTTCCTCACGATGTTTTCCCTCACCGTTGAATCAAGTGATACTTTAATAACTTCAAACGCACTAGACAAGATTGTTATATGCCATAGAACGTTAAAGAATTTTGATTAATAAACAAGAACGGTTGTTAGTGTCCAAGTTTCCGTTCTAAAGCTACGCCATTAAATATACAAATCCATCTGACTACCATATTTAGTAACAATTCACAGCTGGTAAGCGAATGTAGCTTCTATACTCTACACTACAAGATAAATAACTAATTAAAATCTATAGACTTTTTGTTTTGCACTACACACCCGAGCGTTATCATTGCTCTTGACCTAAAATCTGACATACATGTATGTAGAAGTCCAGATTATTATTATAGGTATATTAATTTCTTTTAAGGTTATGAAAATTAGGCTGCATTTGCTATAGTCCGCGAAAAGCAGGAGGATCTGTATGGTGTAATTTGTAATTTTTTCAATCCTTATACTCCACACCAAACAGATCTTTGGCAGTGTACCCTCTGCGCTCGTTTCGCTCCGAAACCGGAGCATCCTCAGGAGATGTTGACTTTACAATGAAGAATTGTTAAGTTTAAAAAGTCAATATACCTAGTAATAATGTACCCTATATTGCCGAAGATCTGTTTGGTGTGGCAGATTTGAACGATAGTACGAGCAAGAACATAGAATACCTACTTTAGATAGGGAATACTAGGTATTATGAAAATAAAGCTTAATTTGCTATATTCCGCGAACAGCAGGAGAATCTATATGGTGTAATTTATAAATTCTTCAATCGATTGGAAAGTTTTTTCTAAATGTTACCTTTTCATTACTTAGCTGCACCTGATAAGATTTGGCGCTGTGTTAGCTTTTTTTAAGTCTGACATAGGCTAGTTTTCATCGCGGGAAACAATTTTAGTAAGTACTTCTTGTATCCCTTTTTTTGTATCTTATTTTATTTTAATTAATATTTTTGAATGTATTTAGATTTTTTGATAAATATCAAGTGAACAGTGGTAAATTTTAAGTTTTGGAGGTGGGCGTGATCACTGTTACGCAGTTTCATACTTTTACAGTGATCATCGTTTCATTCATTAGTGGTTAAGATATGTTATTGTTCACAAAATAAAATAAATAAATAAATAAATAAATAAATAAAATAAATAAACTTATTTGCCAAAAACAGTCATTCCACGCGAAGTAAATAACGGGCGACACCTTCTTATTTCTATCTATGAATAGGAATCAAAGCTTCAGTTGCTCTGAATAAGGCTTGATTAGATGGTAAGCGGTATGTAGTCGAAGCGAAATACGACTTTATGGCGTCTCTTCCAGTCCTTCTGAATATCACTGTGGCGAATAACTGCACCTGCTCTATAGATTTATGATAACTTACTTTACAAAATTAAATACGAAAAGTAGGGTAATCAATGTCTTTTACCATGTCTTTCCATATTATTGAAAAATCTTGCTCCAACCACCAGTACAACAAAAACTGTGTTTATAATTAACATTAGATCAAATGTCAATTAGGTACAATATATACAATCAAAAATTACACACGCACACGAGTACACACAGATACAGACACACACACACGTACACACCCATAGAAACAGACACACACATACATAGACACAAACACAGGCACACACGCAGACAGACACGCAAACAGACACGCAGACAGACGCGCCGACAGACAGACAGACAGACAGACAGACAGACAGACAGACAGACAGGCAGACAGCAGAGATGCACACGCACACGCATACACACAAGCACACACACCCGCAAACGCACACGCACACCAAATATACCTACCTTGTAACACAGTTTAAACTACCGCAGGAGGCAAGGCTTTACAATAATGTTATGTACGAGTGGATATACGTTTTTTTTAAATAAAGATATTACTATATTACGGGACTTGTTTCTGATAGGAGACATAATTTTAGCGCATAGAACCACCTATGCGAGATGGTGGGCTTTAACGACAGCTTAACAACGTTCTTTTCGAGCCCTGGGTGTGGATATCTCCAAATTCATAACTTCGGTTTTATAACATAAAAATCCAATACCTTACTATTCTTAGTCCGATTCAAAACAAGGCCGTTGTGATCTTAAGTCGAAGATGCTAACCACTAGACCAACTAGGCATTTTTATCCATACCATAAGAATATTACTTAGCTTTATTTATTCTTACAATACGAGATTCGGTTAAGTGGTCCTCGTTTGATTGCAGATTGCCGTCGCGTCGGTCGTATAATAAGATAATTTGCTTTGAGCGTTCTGCGGACCTAATCTAATTATTGAACGATATGTGCTATATGAATATACAGACTACAGAGTAGTTATGTGTGCTTAGGTATTGTAGGCATGATGTTATGAATATTCACAAGGGAAACCGGCTATATAGAGAAACCGAAGACGGTCGGAATGAAACCGAAAAAGTCCTGACTGTACAAGCATCTAGCGACTTGTATTAGTAATGCCTCCATCTCCCAATCTGCCAAATTTCGTATGCCTAAGTAAAATGGTATAATGCAACGGTGAAGAATAACATCGTGGGGAAATCTGCATGCCTAAGAATCCTCCATAATGACATTAGTCATGTGAAGTCCACCAATCCGGACTGGGCCAGCGTGGTGGACTGCGGTCTGAACTCTTCTCATTGTGGGAGAAGACCTGTGTCTTTTATTAGGCCGGTAATGGGTTAATATGATGATGATGATGAAAATGTTATATTTATTTTCCAGGACACAGAGCACATACAGTATTTGTAGGCGTCCAAGTACCCGCGCGAAGACATTCCCATCGCAAACATAAGCACCACCACCGCAATGGAGAGAAAGATCCCGAGAGACCTGGTACTGGTAATCATTATTATAAGAGCCTTAGAGTGATTTGATATAATAGTACTAGCAGATGCCAGCAACTTCGTCTGGTAGGTATTGCTGAAATCCCGAAGATTAAGGAATATTCCTCCTGGATCCGCCGTTGGGTATAGATACCCAACGGCGGATCCAGGGGGGGAGGAGGGGTCATGACCCCCCCCTGAGCTTGTTGAACCCTTCACTCTTGCGGAGTTTTGCGTCATACCCCTCGACATACCACTAGCTGTTATGGCAAATCATTCAACACGGTTGTGGAATATAAATAGGCTGCCTCACTTCGTGAGTGATAATTCTTCTCTGGATGTCTTCAAGAGAAGATGGCATTATGTACGTGTATATGTAAAAGTTATTTAGGTTAAGTTTTGCAAGTGTAAAATAAAGAATAAAAAATTTTAAGTACAGTACCTAGGTACATTAATAAAATACCTACTTTTTACTTCTATCTATTGGCATCAAAATTAAATTATAAGTTCTCGACTTGACCACGACTATGTGGCCCCCTCCTGACGCCAAAGCTGGATCCGCCCTTGTCTATACCCTTTTCCATAAATCATGTTACGGACATAAGTAACTTTAAAACTGATACCCGACAACGGAGAAATTTAATTTTATAGAAATCTAAGACTATAGAAGCTACATAAAAGATATCCTATATAGATAGAAGTAGTAGGTATCCAAAAAAGTTTTAAACCCTGATTAAATGACAAAGATAAAAGGCATAGTCGGTGGCTAGATTACTAGTTATACTTCCAGTACGGCCTTTCCAAATGATCTTCAATGTTTAAATTAAAGTCCTTGATTTAGTCGTTTTAAATAAAGTAGATGAAAATTAGAAAACACTAAAGGTATATTATTATGTAACCAAAAACCTTAAAATTAGTAGTTACTTCTGCAACATTGGCTAAATTCGCAGTAGGTATTGCTCTTTGCTAGTACTATCAATCTATTTATCAAATAAGAACAATTGCGATAATACATCAATCATAAGTTTCGAGAAATGTTTGAGCCCGATCAAACGGTTTCCGAACTCTGTCATGTGAAAACGAAAATCAAGCGATGGTGTTATCGTTTGATTCTCATGTTCTATCCTAATAATAATCCAATCCGATATCTTAATATTAAATATTAAAGTTATTTGGGACCCCAAGAATACAATTTCATTTTATTTCTGATCTCAAAATAGAACTTATTTACCTCCCCTGTAATCTCACTCCAAAAGTTATTATATAAAAGTTCGTTAGCTGAGAGATGAAAGTAAATCAGATATAAGGTACTCAATAATGGAAATGATAAAAATATTATAGCAGAATTATTCTTGAACTGGTAAAAACCTTGGAAATCAAGTACCTACTCACAAAATAGGAAAAACAAAATGCCATTGGTGTTTTTAAAATCTTCGTCGCATTTTAACAGTCGTTAATATTTTGTAGAAAAAAATAAATACAATTGATTAAAATCCGTAGGCCCAGCAATAATGGCTCGAGTAAGAAGACTTAGCGTAACGGATGATGGCGAAACATGTAAGACGAAAATCGCGCCTCATTTAGAATTCTCTCTTAACCATTCATTAATAACACTTCTTCTCATCAACCATCGCAAAATCAAATCAAGCATGACTAAATCATTCGTTACCAATTTTTTATATTCTGTCCACGAACATTTGGAAGCTACATTTGAATGCATGGTCGGTCTCTCGCCTAGAACTTCAAACCTTCAAATAGCCTTTATATATTTTTTTAAATGTTATCTTTTCTTAGTACATTTTTCGTAATTTTTTTTGATACTTTTCGGTGCCCCATGCCGTAAGTATTAAATGTAAAAAAACATTTTGTCTCTTTACAATTCAAGTGGTTGTTTTATTTCAGTAACTCCACCTGCACAAAGAGTGCAATTTATACTTGGTGAAGATGTCGACGATTCCTCCTTTGAATCGCATCCACTTTTTTCTGAAATGGAAGAACTTGTTAAAGAAGGAGACGAGTTAGAATGGAAGGAAACAGCTAGATGGATCAAATTTGAGGAAGACGTTGAAGAAGGCGGTAATAGATGGTCTAAACCACATGTCGCTACGCTTTCTCTACACTCACTATTTGAATTACGAAGTCTCATTTTAAATGGATCAGTTATCCTCGATTTAGAAGCGAGTTCTTTAGAACAAGTTGCTGAATATGTTCTTGATAGCATGGTCGTTGAAGGCGCTTTAGCTTACGACAGAAGAGAGAAAGTTAAAGACGCATTATTGAGACGACATAGGCATCAACACGAAAGACGAAACCACAACAACATGTCTAGATTACCTTTAATACGGTCTTTAGCAGATATAGGGAGAAATCACTCTTCCTGTAAGAGTAAGTATATTTCTAAATGTTCCTGTCATACATTTTCTAACATACTTTTAAATGAAATTGGATTATTATCTGGGCAATACGGTACAATCTTATGTCAGATTTCCAGGAAGGTGGCTCTCGACGCTCCAGTCCGAGGAGTTGTCGGGAGTCCACTACAGCTCCAAATACGCCCTTTCTTCATGCTGTTGACACAAGAGGCTCATACCTAGCCGTCCCAGGTCTGGAAAAGCGTGTAACGATGACGTGTGCACAAAATCACTTAAATCACGCCCTCTTACTGACACATAACACGCAAGCACTATCCAGCTATTTTATTTATTCACTCTGTATAATATGTACAAATGGTGTTAAAACGTGTTGTGATTCAATAACGTTTTTGTATTGAAGTATAGAGTTCAAATTGTTTTTATTTGTGAAAAATTGGCGTTATATTACAGTGGAAGAAAGCAGTACAGCAAGCAGTACTCACAAAGGAGATTTTGGCCGATTCCTAGGCATCTCTAATGCGGGTAACCGCTTGTCTTTAATATGTCTTCATCGATGTATTCTAATTTACAATTATATTTAAATGTTCTACACTAAAACTTTTCATGTTTTTCGTATTCTCATTTTTTATTTGAGCTAAATGAATTTTCAACATTTTCATTAGCCGTACGTTGCTAACTTTAAGAATATCGCTTTTGCTCTGCTTTGTTTCTTATATTTTATTCATGAGTTCTCTTAGTATAAAGTTTTTAATTAGATTTTCAAATCAAAGTCACTTCGTTCTTCTATGTACATATAAATCATAACATCAACAGTTTTTACGTTTTTAATTATTATCTTT
This sequence comes from Pararge aegeria, assembly GCF_905163445.1. Classification (NCBI taxonomy): domain Eukaryota; kingdom Metazoa; phylum Arthropoda; class Insecta; order Lepidoptera; family Nymphalidae; genus Pararge; species Pararge aegeria. The sequence goes on from NC_053182.1 coordinate 16,589,975, forward strand.
ATCTTGATGTTTAAAATTTTGTATCAAATCCAATAACTTACTGCTACTCTACTGAGACTTGCAGTAGGACCTGAACATGATATATTTTTCATACTTTTCAATATTCTAGGTGCCGCACACGATGAAGGAATGGTAAAAAGTCCAAGCAATTTATCTATGCATCGTAATCACAGTTCAGGTGATCTGCCATTAAATGGCGACATAAATCACAAATGCAACACCCATTTCATGCGTAAAATACCTCCTGGCGCTGAAGCATCTAACATCCTTGTCGGTGAAGTGGATTTCTTAGAAAAATCTCTCTCTGCTTTTGTAAGGCTTAAAGCAGGAACAATTATGGGAGACTTAACTGAAGTTCCCGTTCCTACTCGATTTATGTTCGTTTTACTCGGACCACCTAATAGCAATTCAAGTTTTCATGAAATCGGAAGAGCAATGGCTACTTTAATGTCTGATGAAATTTTTCATGAAGTAGCCTACCGGGCTAAAAAGAGGGATCACCTATTAGCGGGCATAGACGAATTTCTTGATGCAGTCACAGTGCTACCACCTGGTGAGTGGGATCCTGCCATTCGTATTGAACCACCGGCTGCCATACCTTCACAAGATCCACGTAAACGTCCAAATGACAATAATCCTAAAGAAGAACTTGATGAAGAAGAAGAAGAGGCAAGGCAAAGGGAGGAATCTGGTTTGGCTAGAACTGGAAGACTTTTCGGAGGTTTAATGAATGATCTTAAAAGAAAAATGCCTTGGTACTGGTCAGATTTCAAAGATGCATTAGCTTTACAATGCATTGCTTCCTCGATTTTTCTATATTTTGCCTGCCTTTCCCCAATTATAACGTTTGGCGGTTTACTGGGTGAAGCCACTGGCAAAAATATGGCAGCAATGGAATCTCTGGTGTCTGGATTTGTATGCGGCATGGGATACGGATTCTTTTCAGGGCAACCTTTAACAATTTTAGGTTCAACTGGTCCCGTGTTAGTGTTTGAAACTATAGTATTCGAATTTTGCAAGCAAATCGGATGGAATTATATGTCATTCAGATTTTGTATTGGCACTTGGACTACTATAATTCTCATTACTTTAGTAGCGATTGATGCAAGTGCTTTGGTGTGCTACATAACACGTTTTACCGAAGAGAATTTTGCAACACTGATTGCATTCATTTTTATATACAAGGTATAAATTATTATAACAAATGATAATTCCATATACATGTATTTAATTGTGTAAATCTAATATTAAATTGAAATTTTCCAGGCCGTAGAAAATGTAATTTCTATTGGCAAAAAGTTTCCTCTGAAAACCCGCCCCGATGAAGTTCTCAATTACGAGTGTTATTGTTTACCGAGCAATTATTCAAGAATGCCTGAGCAATTTAATTGGACGACCGTTGATAAGGCGTCTTGTCAGGTATGTTGTTTTTTATAACGAGGTCATTATGTTTTGAAATATTTTTTTTTAGATATTACGAAAATATGAATTGATTTAAAGCTTACTTAGAAAATTTGAATTCAGTTTTACTAGCCAGTAGAAAAGATTATTGTATGACTAGTAATGTTTTTTTTATTCTAGTTGTACAACGGTACTTTAGCAGGCGGAGGATGTGACACAAAAGTATACGTACCTGATGTATTTTTGATGTCAATCATTTTATTCCTGGGGACTTTTGCAATCTCAATTATATTGAAAGATTTCAAAAATTCTCTCTTCTTTCCATCCAAGGTATCATTTGTCTTCGTTATTTCCGGTTAAGAATGAAAACGAAACACGTATTCATAACATTTTATTTTGCAGGTCAGACAGATCATCAGCGATTTTTCCGTTATCATAGCCATTTTGTCCATGTCATTCCTGGATTACAAAGTTGGCGTAAAGACACCAAAATTGGAGGTACCTTCTGAATTTAAGCCCACGCTGCCATCAAGAGAATGGGTCATAACTCCTTTCAACGGCAATCCAATTTGGTCTGCCCTTGTTGCCATATTACCTGCTTTATTGGGAACCATCTTAATATTTATGGATCAACAAATAACCGCAGTGATTGTAAACCGTAAAGAAAACAAACTAAAAAAAGGATGTGGCTATCATTTGGACTTATTTGTCCTGGCGATTCTTATACAAATATGCTCCATTATGGGACTACCGTGGTTTGTGGCAGCGACAGTTCTTAGCATAAATCATGTGAACTCCTTAAAGGTAGAATCTGAATGTGCCGCGCCTGGAGAAAAGCCGCAATTTCTAGGTGTCAGAGAACAAAGAGCTACACATATCCTTATATTCCTAACAATAGGTTGTTCAGTAGTATTAACACCTGTTTTGAGACATATACCCATGCCAGTACTATTTGGTGTATTTCTGTATATGGGAGTAGCGTCTCTGAAAGGTCTTCAATTCTTCGATAGGATCTTAATAATGTTCATGCCCCAGAAATACCAACCTGATCACATGTTCTTAAGACAAGTAAGTTTTCCTTGCCTGATAAAACATTATGTATAATTAAGTAGTATATCAAACAATTATATTAACAAATTCTTTTTCAGGTCCCGATTCGACGTGTTCACCTGTTTACTGCCATTCAACTGGCTTGTCTCGTATGTCTTTGGGTGATCAAGTCTTTCTCATCAACGTCTATTCTTTTCCCATTAATGCTAGTGGTAATGATTGGCATCAGAAAATCTCTCGACCTTTTTTTTACAAGACGTGAGATGAAAATTTTAGATGACGTGATGCCAGAAATGACTAAAAGAAATGAAGACGAACTACGAGAATTCAGCGATGTTGAGGTGGGACGGTATTCAATACTATCCCGTTTTTGTTGTCGAAAATAAGCTCATTTCAAAACCACATTTTGCACATATTTATCATCCCACATGTACAGGTAGACTATTTTTTTTCAACATTGACACTCTGTTATAAGATTACCTAGCATATGATTTTCAAACCATTTATGTTGACGCACTCATAAAGATTATCAACGAGATTTCTCATATTCATGTGATTAAATAATCATAGTTTTGTTTTCAAATGTATAGATTTCAGGATTACTTGATTAAAACAATTCTTAGACTGTTAAATTGTAGGACACCAACAAGAGTAATCCCCCAGCGTTTCAAGAAAATTTACAAATTCCGCTAATCAATGGAAACATTATGAATATACCTTTGGCATCAATAAACATATCAGAAGAGATGAATAAAACTGGAATTTGGAAACAGGTTAATAGCAATCAACTCAAAAATAGAGGCGATACAAAAGATTCAAAGCAGAAATCCGGTAAAAAAGTGTAAGTATCCTAGATAGTAGTAGATAGCTATTAAAAACCTCTTCCATATATAAACCTATAAAGATGGTATCTTCCTGATAAAATAATAACTAAGAAAATATAAACCAATTCATGATGTAAATATTAAATGTTTGCAAGTAAAACTGATGACGTACTTATTTAACATTTCCCAAATATTACAGCATAAAACACAAGAAACTAATATCAAAGAACGCACTATCCGAAATAGAAAGGCGTCTCTCTACGATGGACGAAGTAGAGGAAGACGATCACTCAGTGAAGGTGTGCATCAATGATACCAAATTTTAACATGAACTCATTTTATGACCCCGAAGAAGCACGGCATGAAACGCACCTGTCATAAGGCACTCTTTTCTTTAAACATATTGACTATGCGACCATTCTTCACAATACTAAAAATCCTGTCAAGAGGAAAAAGCTATCTGAAATAATCTTCATAATATTTATATTTTATATATATGTGATATCAAAAGCTGCACCCTGGTACGCAGAAATATACATGTTTAATCGTGACAGACAGTCGCACAGAAAAGAGTGCCTGAAACATACCCTTAGCTGTAGCTCACTTTTGTAGATACGGTTAAAATTTGACTTATTTGTATCTACTACAAATTTGTTACGTTGTACCTACTGAAAATGCTAGATATATCCTGTGTGTTATGTTCATCAATTTAGTCGTGAGTATGAAACCAAAATGATGTGTGTTCGCTTAAAACACAATTTTCTTTGGTAAAGATTCGTTGACACTATATTAATTGTTAACTTTCTTTGGATACAGATCTGGTAAATGTTTTATAATCACTCTCAAGTGTTCCGATTATAATAACTACTAAATCAAATTTATTATAAGAACGCTCATAAGTTTTATAATATTTGTCACGTTAACGATTGTAGGTAGTTGTTAAGAATAAATTTTTGTCCATTTTGATATTCATCCGAGTCTTCTTTACAACTACAGTATCTTTGTTATATTTTCACTTGTAATATATATGTGTGATTAATTCTTGTCTGCTTTAAATGTTGATTAATATTATCCGTGTAGTTTATTTTCTACTACTTACTTATTATAGGTTGCATGTCAGTGTCTTCGCATAATTTCTTAGCATGCTTCTACGTATCTATTGAAAGTAGACTTTACCTTTTGTACATATTTTTTCAAGACTAGACCTTACTGGACCTAGTTCTTTTCACTTTTCAACCAACGCTAAAATCCCAAATATCTCTTTATTCTTACTATTTAGAATTATTAATTATCTGTAGAAGCGTTGCTTTTATTTCCTCTGGATGATTTTCAGAGTGACCTTCTAAGGCGCAAGGATTCTTGGAGTAGCGGACTTAAAAAGAATACCTCTGCTGAAACATCAGTATAAACTTTTTCAAAACTTTAATTTCACTTAGGTTATTAATATGGTTATTATAGAACGATTTAATTATTAAGAAGTTAGCCTTCTGGTGTTATAATGCAACTCAAAACAGGCAAATAGTTAAGTGTACCTACTTATTACTTATTCTTTATTGAAATCTGATTGAATGCTGACTATTATTGACCAGGAGCTTTCTTGTTTTTTTTGTTTACCTTTAATTTTATTAGTAAATGTGCGCAAAAACAATGTATTTTTTTAATATTTTGTGGCATCTACGTCGATAACATTGACATATGTGAGTAAAACTTAACTGCAAATATGAATTTATGATTACGTAAGTTTTTGTTTGTTAGAATATATAAATAAATCAATAAAATAAAGTAAATCGGCACAAATTTACTTAGTATAGAACGTATTCCATTTTAGTAATAACCTAATTAATAATAATCGATGTGTTAGGTACCGAAGAAAATATCGAGGTAGAACAGGAAGAGAAGTCTATTTCTGACCATGACAATTTATGCAACATTATTATTAGTTTTAGAATCAAATGACCAAACTTTTTAATGCACAGGAAAAACTACTCCTATCTTTAATAGTGTTTGGTTGCAAGAAAAAGTTCAAAAAGGTACTTTTTGAAAATACGTGTAATTTATGTTTTTTATTTATAGTCTCCGTTTTTGCTATCCATGTGTAAATCTAAATTGATAGATTGTATGATGTCATTCAGTCAATGAAACGCCAAAGTTCGCTCCATTGAAAGTCTTGCGAGCTTACTACTATCGCTTAAAGCAGTATTGTCTTATGATAGTAATTTGATATAACATACCTTTATATCCCTAAAACCAGGAATATAATTGTAAAACAAGAGCGCAAAATTTTTAAAATAAACTTATTTAAGCAATGGTAGGAAGCCCCTTAGGTGATAGGAAAAATAAATAAACTTTGAGATATTACGCGAAGATGTCTGTTGGTCTACTTAATATAATCCAAAACTTTCTAGAACAATTTAGAATCTAAAATAATCAGTATACATAAGTAGCATAAATGTGTAAACTAGGATACTTTTGATTTATTATCTTTACATTCAAGACTTCTGATTTGTAGGACCGTCCCGTACATACTTTTGGTTTTAAGGTTTGGTAAGAAATTATACGGAATTTTAGAATTAAACTGTACCAACCGAGTTCCACTGCCAATTAGTTATAAAGGCTTGTGGGCGTTTTTTTTTTAAATGATTTATCTATATATCTCTTTTCTTAACATTTGTATGTGTAAAACTGGATAATTAAGTTTAAATAACTACTATATAAATGCGGTAGTTTTAGATAGTAATGATAAACATTGGTGAATTCCGACAAAGGTATTCTATTCTATTTATAAACGTTACAAAGCGGTCGCATAGTTACGCAATGGTTTGTCTTTTTCTTTCAAATGTCAAATTATTGATAACACACAGAGAGAAAACATGGAACATTTTTTTGAAGCGGTGATAGCTCAGCACGACTTCACTTTCGGGGGGCCGAGTTTGAATCCCAGCACACACCATACTTTTCTAAGTTACGTGCGTTTTAAGTAATTAAAACATCACTTGCTTCAACGGGGAAGGAAAACATCGTGAGGAAACCTGCATGCCTGAGAGTTCTACTTACGTAATGTTTGCATAGGTGCGTAGAGTCCACCGATCCGCACTGGGCCAGCGTAATGGACTACGGGATTAACCCCGTTCTCATTGTGGAACTCCTCCCGCCCTTGCTCTATAGTGGACTGGTTGATATGATGATGATGATACAATTTTTATTTGTAAAATCTTTTCTGTTTTATGGTAGATAATTTAATTGCGATCGGCGCATCTCTTCTTTAACTAAGACAGACGCGTTGTATTTATTTTTGCATATGTTTTTTAACCAACCAATCTGACGTTAACCCTTCTTGGGAATGTTTTTTTGGTAGTAACCGCAATCTTTCGCCAATGTGTTATGGTACATATTACATAAAATACAAAATAAGATTAGTAAAAATAATATTTGCATATATTTAAAATACTCATCCTTTTTCTATGTAATACAAAAGAGAGCAGAATAACTACGCATACGGTCCGATTAAAAAAAAAACGATTAAGTTTTTCGGGATATTGAGATGGGCCTATTTATACCACCAACATTTTTGCTGATTTATTATAACTTTTTAATGGAATAATAACTGTATTCGTGTATTAGTATTAAGAGTAACATATTCGTCTTGTCTAAGTAAGTTATTCTGTACACGGGAGTAAAAATTGATCAATTTAATGTGTGATACGAATGATAGAGTGAAACCTACTTATAATTAAAAATACCCCTAGGAAGTGATGCACACTACAACAAAACTTCGCGGTTCTAATTAGAATTTTGTTATTCGAATATGTTTATTGATTCAATTTTTGAAATTGCTCCACTCAATATTTGCAGCAGTGAAACATTTTTTTTCTATGCATACTAATGTTATTGATGCAAAAGAGTGTAATTGTTTATTTGTTAATATAAGATAGATCTTGGTGAAAATTGGCAAATTTATAGCTGTCGCCTTGGATATAGTTTAATTATTATGCCGGAAAAGCTTGTACGCTAAAATTCCATGCGAATTTTAAGAAATAACTCTTCGTTGACCTTTGGTATAGTATAAACATAACTGGCATACTCCCTAACAGGTTAGTCCGCTGCCACCTTAGACTGCATCATCACTTACCATCAGGTGAGATTGCAGTCAAGGGCTAACTTGTAGTGGAATAAAAAGAACCAGAAATGTCATACATCTAAGCATCAAAACAATTCTTAGTGTATAGTGTAGTGCAGTAATTCATGTGAAGTGCCGCATGATTTGTCGTAGTGGGAATCCGCCCTAATTATAAAACCAAGTGCCAATAGTATAACACCATTAATTAGTATTTAAGTTTTGTATGTTGTGGAATTGACCCTGATTATTATATTAACATTGAAATCGAAACTATATTAAAATGGAAAGCTTTTGTGACGTCAAAATCATGTAGAACAAGAACATACAATTAAAAACAATCACAAATATGACAGTTAAGAATATGCGATTTGAATGTCATAGCAAATAAGGGAAAATTAAATAATTCACTTGGTTAATTAGTGAGCCATATAATTTTTTATGGCATTTTGTGGTATATTGTAACAAAAAAAAATTAAAAAAATATTTTTGTGTATTAACTATTTATTCTATAGATAACTTGAATGAAAGGGGGTTTTTGTATTATTTTGATTGAATGAACTACCATAGTTGGTTTTTATTGTAGAGTCCAGTCCCATCCTTAACTTCATGATATTTGCAAAAACACACAACTAATGTGTGATAAAACACAAAATTGTCTCATTCGTCCAAAATAAATTGGTTTCAGTGGCGTGCACTGGATGCTTGAACAGGTTGGGCTCTAGGTAGGAAGTATATTTGTCGAATATGGGTTACAATAGTAGCAACTTGAAAAAGTCATAGATAAAATGGGAGATCTATAAGGTCCTTGCCAACAAATGGAATGAATTAATTCATTATTCATTAAATTTAAATTTACCCTAATTCGACTATCGACCAACAAATAAATCATCGCCATCTCTTAAAATAATCATGAACTACTACAGACCAAGAATAAACTACGTTATATTCTAAATAAAGCATAACCTTTTGCTAGGGCTTTTGTAGGACAGTTATAAGAAAATTGCTCCTATCTCACTCTGGTAAAAAAAATAGCTTCACTGACCGATTTCTGCCACGGTGGTCAATCTCCAGACAGTGGTCACTTTCCAACTACGCGAGAGATATTATAGTGTCCAAGAGTGTGCGAAAAATAGGTGCACACTCTATTTCCTCATTCTCATAGTCTGATAGGACCGTCCGACCCGACCGGAATGAGATCAGGCGCCGGACCACAGGAGCTATGCAGCGCTTATATGCAAGAAGTGCACGCCACTGATTAGTTTACTACGTCCCTCCAACTCGTTTGATCCACTTAATGCGAGGTCTAACCAGATATTTTGGGACACCAATCCAGAATTTTGGGACGAGTTCCTTTACTATTGATAATTGAAATCGGATGATAAGAATCTGTAGTTAGAAGTTACCCCTAAAGCCTAATCTAAAAATAAATTAGTGGCCATGTAGTCTAATTGTCTAAAGTATTTAGTATTGTACCTAATTAAAGTATCAAAACAATTATTGTTGTACCTGGCGTGTGTTTGCTACAATTTGTATTCGTTTTTGGAGATATTTGTGGAGTGTTGAATGAATAAATGTTTTTTTTTATAAATACCTATTTGTGTTTCATTTGATCTTATTACGCCCAATTTACCAAGAATTTGTCAACATTTTTAAATTAAATAGTGGATTTCTCTCAACCTAGATGCGTAGGCGAAACCTAAACTTATTTTAATCAAGTATGCAAATCCTACGTGCAATATACAGCGTTTAATAAAAAATACCAGAAATCTTTCGGCTAGTAGTTGTTTACATTAAAACAAACAACTTTTGTTCTACAACTTTTTAAAATCTTGTTTGTGAAATTTTAAATATTCAATATTTTACATAGATACTCTACTTGTTACTACTCTGTAATTTTACATGGGCAACTGCGCGCGAACTGCTCACAGCGGTTTGGCAACAGGAACAGTGCACTATGGTGACTGTTTCACTGATAACATGTCACGGTTTCAGTGCCACTTTACAGAAATAACATAATTTATTAATAAAAAAAATGTAAAACAAATTAATACATAATGCTGAAACGTCGTAGAACAAAAGTCGTTAGATTCAATGATAGGAACTACAAGGCCGATAGCTTTCTCGTATTTTTTATTGAACCCGGTATATATATGCAGTAAAGGTAGAATTTAAATTTTTGGAACATTATGCGAAAATTTTTCTAGCCTAATCTTAAGAGTAGTCAAAATCACTGGCGATATTTAATAAAGCAGTCAAGCGTTATCAGATGTCCAACTGAAGACAATGTTTAATAGTATTTACAGTGGCGTGCATAGCCACGCCACTGTAAAATTTAGATTTTAGATAGGTATGTCGGTTTATATTCAAATTACTTTACGAAAGTTATATATTTAATACTATCGTCTATCTACTGCTAATTGAATAAAAGTACATACCCTGATTTATGTCACAAAATTATGACACACCATTCGGCAGCATTTTCTAAGCACACTGATGATGATAATATTTTTCCAACATATCATGTTTTTAGAGTCTTTATGAAAATTATTAAGATCACAATATCCTTTATCATTCCACACTTTACGTATATTGGACAATAAAACAAAAGGAAAGCAAAATAATCGATTGGTATGTACAAAGTAAGAAAAGTTTTCGTAATATTTATTATTAAACATACGTGTTACTTTATCACCTTTTTTGGCATATTTGTAACATTGGTCCTTCCTTTGCGAATGATTTCTAGTTTTACGATATAGGGATAGAAATTAAAGTTTTCTCTAGGTACTTTTTCCAGTCACACTGATCTCAAACAAAGACCGCACGAATATGCTTTCGTTATAAAATGAATGAATAAACTATAAATTAACCTTAACACATTAAACTATCACTACTCAAACTTTTATAAGTTACTGAATTTATGCACTTGAACCGTTTATTTATCACCAACGCCATACAGCATTGTTCGAAGGTAAACAATAATGGCGATCGAATATGCTAATGATAATATTGCAATCGAAATTAGTCAAAATATGTCTTTAATTTTTTGTAAGTATGGGTACGAACGCTATTTTATTTTGATATGTAAACAATAAATAGAAACCATATTTATTGTTAACTCTCTCACTTTCCAATGATTCCTGGAAAACCTAAATTATTCATTTTTCAAAATTTAGACAGCGTTTGGTTTCATAGATTATTTTCAAAACGAAAGACTAATTCGATAATATTAGTTCCTTAATTTTCTTAAGACACTAAAAGGTATTCACATTTGTGAATAATGTTTTTAATTCTAAAAAAAGAATAATGACCGTTAACAACAATAACAAACCAAGCAAATCATTTTATTCATAGAAAAAATGAAACACGTGATTATCCACTTCCGTAAGCAGTGCTTATAGACAGCCACACTTAGAGAATTTATGAATGAAACTGTTCACACAAGACCGATGCTAATCTTGTAAGTACAAGCACACGATTATAACATTACACGACACACACTACTAACTTGCACGCACACATCTAGCAGAACGATTTTGTCTTTGGGCGTGCTTATTTTATTTGATATTTCTATGCAACAGTAGAGGGCGTCATATGTCGAGTGATTTATAATAATTGATTTACCCTGCAATCGATAACATGAGATTTAAATAATAATAAAGGTATTTTTACGTGTTTTAAAAGGTAAATGTTTAGCGTTTCCGGTTAAAAATTAAAATACGAAGTAGAAGATTTTATTTTGTACGCTATGCGCCTCGCGCGCGCTTTCTGTGCTGTCGCCTGTCTAGCGCCAATTGACCTAGAAGTTTGGCCGCTCATTACTAGATGGCGCTTTCATATATTTTTTACTTAGTGTTTTTTTAATTACAAAACTTTAATGGTCCTATCTAAAGGCTCTTTAAGACCCTGAGGGTAGGGTATGTACTGCTTATTTGCATATATGCAATGCACGCCACTGAGTATTTATTTACTCTTCTCTAAGTATTTATTATTGAATCATTTTTTTTTTATATATATTTATTATATGTGAACACATTACACTTTTAAACATTTGCTTTTCAATGCATTTACATTTGTGTTTATTAGTTTATGTTTTAGTATTTAGTTATTCGTATGTATGTTATATGGACCACTGTAATTCTAAGGTTGCCTGGCAGAGATCGCTACTAAACGATAAGGCCGGCTTTTGAAGTATATTTCTATCTTCGTGAATGCAATACACGAAGCACCAATAACAAAGCAACCAAACGATTATTCAACGCGAGTAGCACCGCGGAGCGCAGCTAGTAATCTCATAAATAAAATTCTGTATAAAATTCTTAAATTCATATAATTATTTTAATTAAATACGTACCTATAACTTAAAATTAAATATCACTAAATTGATTCTATTTATTCTCTAGGCGGTTAGTTCTTCTTCTTCTTTTGGTCGGGCAGCAAGCCCATCTCTTCTTGATGCTTTCGTATTAACTGCTCCTGTACATCGGGTAGGCAGGGGGAGTACCGACTGTATTCCATACTGAACTCACCCTTTCCTTGTGTCATAGATCTGAAAGCGAACATCATATTGATGAATGAATGAATGAAAAGATTAATGAACAAATGAATGAATGAATGAATGCATAAATGAATGAAAGAAGAAAGAAAGTACGAATGAATGAATGAGCGAATAAATGAACGAATGAATATTCTTTTTACACACAACAAAAAGGACATAAAAAGGAAAACTATAGCAAAACAACGTATACAATTTGGCGGCCTTATCGCTTCATAGCGATATCTTCAGGCAACCTATGGCGAATAAAATAAATACAGACAATAGGTAGATGGTGCATATCGTCGCAAGAAAGGCAGAATTACTGAAGCGCCAAAATAGGCATATTGAGTTATATAGATATTCGGAATCAGCGTTTTTTTCTGCGTCGATCAGTCTGGGTCATATAGCGATACGAGCACTATTTTGGCGTTTCAGTAAATGGAAAAAAAGGGGAATTTTTATCAGCCAGAGTTCTTAAACGACACTTTTTTGGCATTTTATTCGTGCCTGTCACCTAAGTAGTTTTGTTTTCCTGCAATAAATTAAAAGTAAATTTTAAGTAAATTTGGCATCCGGCTATTTAAAAGTTAATATTTTATAAGCATTTTTGAACTACTCGAAACAATCATAAAACTTGGTATAAGTAATTTTGAATTGAAGTATTTATAATAAGTAAGGCTTGTAAGAATATTAGTCTTTCCATTTTTATTCAGGAAGTGGCGTAGAAGTAATTTTGCCTTACTGTTATTGAGCAAGTTTTTGACTTTCAGTATCTTAGTACTATGAAGTAATATTTAAGCAAAAGTTATAGAAGTAAAAATATAAAGCTGGTCATTACGTCATTTACGTCGCTAAAGTAATAATATGAAATACTGCAATACTGCAAAACCTGATTATAACCCGCGCGTACGCCGCGTATCGGTAAGTCTGCTCGACAGAGTCACTGAGAGTACAGGTGTGTCGGTATTTGTTGCCGCTCAAATAGATCGAGAAAACAAGGGAATGTTGGTGATAGTAATGCAATAACGGACTCCTTTATCGGTAAGTTAGCTATTTATTAGTATGAAAATTATAATAATTTACATAAGAAGCAATAATTATTAGTAAAGTCACCTTCGTGACAACAAGTGACAAATGACATAAGAGAACCATACCAGGAACAAAATCTTACAGAAAAAGCAATACAAAAAGAATTAGACATTTTCAGAGAAATTGAACGACAACACGCAATTGAGGAGGCTTGTGAACATATCCGACGAGAACACTTTGAAGAGATGAACACGAGATCAAAATTTGTACAAATTGAACCTAAACAACTTGAACTGACAAACAGTAAAATTATAATGGAATATTACAACACTGAAACACCTGAGAGAGTACCAGACAAAATACTGAAGCGATGTGATAGTAAGCAGTTTTTTGAAACAGAAGAAAGCATAGGAGAAATTGTAAAAGTTACTAATGAAAATATAGAGTTTGAAAATGATGCTACAGATGGCATATTGTTATGTCTTCGAAACAACGTGGAGCACAACAACGACATAGATTTTAAATGCATGGAAGATTTCAAAGAAATAGATATTAATTTACAGGAAAATGAAAAAGTAACCGCTGAAATAAGTTTAATTAACATAGGAATACAGGAAGACCAAAATAGTTACGTAGGAGAGATTTGTAAAGATAAGAAAATACCTGAAATTAATGAAACAGTACAAAATGAATCGCATATAAGCGAAAACTCCAATTTGGATAATAAGTTAAGTGGAGATGAAAAAGAAGAGAAAAGAACTGACAATGATAAAAATAGTAACCAAGAGAAGCATGAAAATGTTACAAAAAATTATCATGATGAATACATAACAAATAAGCGGTTGAGACAACAAACAAGAAAGAAGTACGTAGACTTTTTGTCAGATAATGAAGATTTTGTATGGAGTTCTTCGTCATGGGAACATTCATCATCTGGATCGGTATCCGATGGTACGAAGAAAACTAAGAAAGGTAAGAAATCAAAGAAGAAAAATGAGAGATCTAAGAAGACTACGAAATCAAAGGTTCTAGAAGAGCAGAATGAAGTTTCTGAAGTTGAGGGTAGAAAAAAGAAGAAACAGAAGAACAAAAGAAAAGAAAACAAAGCAAAAAAAGATTCCGGGCATGAGTATGTAAATTCTCAAGGAAAAGTTATTCCAGCCAAAAAAATGAAACAAAATCCCTGTAATCCACAAAATTGCTCTAATGCATGTTATGAAATAACTGATGAAAAGAGAAAAGCTATATTCTTACATTTTTGGGGTTTATCGTCTGAAAGACGAAAAGATTGGTTGGTAAGCCATTCTATAAAGATGGGTGTAAAAAGAAAGCGAGCAGATACGGCTAAGCGTACCAACACTTTTAATTACTTTATTAACAATGGTGAAGGGCAAGCCCAGGTGTGTCAACAATTTTTGACTTGTACACTAGATCTCAAGCAAAAACCATTGTACAATACAGTAAACAACGCATCATTTGGTAGTGCAAAAGAAGATATGCGTGGAAAACACGAACCCCAAAATAAAACCCCAAATTTAGTTACCGAAAAGGTACGAACATACATAAAGGAATTACCAGCTTTGCCTTCACACTACTGCAGAAAAAATAGCACAAGAACATATTTGCTGACAGAATTTCGTAATATTTCAAATTTGTATAGAATTTATAAAGAGACTCAGATTGCAAATGGCAACGCCTACGCTGGAGAAAAACTTTTCAAAAAAATATTCAACACTGAATTTAACATTGGATTCCATTTCCCCCGCAAATATAAGTGTCTAAAATGTACACAATATGAGAATAATAAGAGTTTTGATGAAGAAGAAAAACGGAATAACTTAATTGACAAAGAAGAATCTGCTGAAAGGTTTAAAGCACATCAAAGTATTCATAATAAAGACAACAGTGTTTTATGCGCATCATTTGACCTTCAAAAGGTGTTGAACACGCCCTACGGTGAAAACATGATGCTGTATTATTCCCGCAAAGTGGCTGTCTATAATTTAACTTTCTATGAATCAGGCACTAGAAACGGGTTCTGCTACACATGGTCAGAAAATAATGGAAAAAGGGGTGCCAATGAGATATCATCAATTTTAGAGAAGTACATCAATAATGTAGATCTAAGGGGTACAGTGAAACATTTATTACTATATTGTGACTCATGTCCGGGGCAAAATAAAAATAAGATAGTATTAACATGTTTAAATGAAATACTTAAGAAGTGTAACACTCTTCTATCAATTCAAATAAATTATTTGCTCCCGGGGCATACCTATATGCCGGTTGACTCTATGCACTCCATTATAGATAAAAGCTTAAGAGGCATTATAGTGTGGGCACCATCGCAGTGGAGCACAATTTTTACTATGTCTAGGAAGTCACCAAGACCATTTGAAGTAGAGGTCCTTAATTATACTGATTTTAACAAATGGGACACAGTTGCTGAAAAATATTTCAAAGGTAATTTAGCCGGAAAAATTAGCAATTCGAGGACAGTAACATTTAAGAAATCGGTGGCAAATATGGCTTTTGTGAAATGCTCTATGAATCCGGATGCGCAAACAGAAAAAATCGAGATAGTGAAGAAAAATAACCTACAGCTTAAGCCATGCTACAAAGCAATGCTGCCCATTTGCAAAAAGAAATACACGGATCTGAACAAATTGTGCTCGAATAATGTGATACCAACTGTGTATCATACGGAATATCGAAGTATGAATAATGATCCCAAAGTTCAAAACTGCTTGGCTGAAACAGACGAGGAAGATGAAGTATTGGCGTAAGTTTGAAATGGATCCAACTCACCTTTTGCTATTTTATACTCTTTTTTCTTTAAATACCGTTGAAAAAGTTTATTAGTTATTGAAGATTGTTTTGATTGGAAATTTATTTAATTTATTTTATTTTTAAATGTCAAAGACTGAAAGAAACGTTGATTCTCATTTTTTATTTTAGTAGTTGATAATTATTTGTAATAGGGAGGTACTGAGATATCAATCTCTTAAGATTCTAAATATTGTTAACTAATTGTTCTTGCGAAAGAAGTTAAAGGCTCTGTTACTCAATGTAAGTTTATTATTTTTGCCGAAGAGGTAAATGGCTTTTTGTTTAAAAGGAGTAAAATTATAAAGTTAATTACTTAATAATAAGAATAATGGTAAAAATCAAACAAACATAGATTTAAAAAAATACGAATTAACAGCTGTGTCTTAATTTATTTCTCCTAACTATTTCCCTCTTACCTCAAATAGGAGGCCTTTGCCCAGCTATCTACCCAATTTAAGAGCTGAGCTCTGAACAGAGGAGGCAGCCCAGCTCTAGCCCATCTCAATGTCCTACTAATTTACGTAAGATTATCAAAAAAAAGATACGTATTTTCATAATCATAAGCAGTTGAGACTTTACTCTTACACATTAGTAATGGAGCATACGTTATTATTTAAGGTTCAAGTAACTTTAATTTTGACACTACAGTATTTAAGTAGCTCTTATTGTGTATTAAGTGAAGTTAAAAGTAGTTTTAAAGGTGTGATTAGACAAAAGTAATTATCTCTTACGCCTTTTTACTCGAAAAAACTGAAACAATAACCTACCTTTAAGGATTTTTAGTGATTCAACATAATGAGCCGATCACTTATTAAGTTGTTTTAACATGATGAAACCAGACTTGTAAAAGTCCTCTTAGTCATTTAAGATTACGAACATTACATTATTGATATAGATCCAGAAAATTTGTCGTTTTCCACTTTATATACGTAAGAGTAATAAGTAATTTTGATTGCTATAAATATTTAAATCAAATGGCGGTTAAGAGATTTTGCATTACTGTAAATTGAAGTCATTTTTACTTAAGCGCCACTATATCACAAACCAGCAGTCCAATTATTATGGTTTGTACTTGTGGACATAGAAAATTAAAAATTAATAAAAGTTAACCTTGACGTGATCGAAATTCGTGTGCTGGGAAAAAAGTTATGAGTTAAAAACGAAAAAAAAAAACTTAAAAGGGCTTTTTCTCGAAATGGTCATTTGGAGCTTCAGTAAATTTGCCTTTCCTGCGACGATATATACACATATAACCGTAAAAAATAATTTCATATACCCGAAAAAAATATTATATATTGGGTCGGAAAAAAAAATCATCATTTTGCAAAACCTCTTTTAGACAGCTGACATAACTTAGTTAGTAATTATTCATTCGTAGTGTTGACGAAACTTTTTTTTCTCTATGGACATCGCTTAAATCATTTAGGTGATGCTTAGGTTAAGTTGAAACGGGCATTAGAGTCTCTAGAAGGATCTAGAACTCACCTCAAATCCCCAGCATATCCGAACATATTGTTCAAAGGCACTTCGGCGTAAAGAGTGGTCCAGCCCTCTAAGCCCTCGGTACCGGTAACGATGCCGCCCCGTTTGTTGAGCTGCCCCAACACCGTGCCGTGGAATTCTTCAGGGATGGTAACTTCGACGAACATTATCGGCTCTAGGATCTGCCACGCTCCATCTTCGAAAACTATAAAGGAAGGCAGATTTCACATATTGAAAACTAGATATTATATACAACAGAAAAATTCTATTATAATGTTAAGGATTACTTAAACTATAAAAAAGCTTGGGTGTGAATTGCTCTAAATTCATAGCTTAATATTAATTTTGCTGTGAGATGGTGATAAAAAAAAATTACCCGGCTAAGTTTGTTGTGGGCTCTTCTTAGACCAGGGCGCGTTTGGAACCCTCCGTAGCTTTAGGTTTAAGTTGGCGAACGAAGTTATGACTTACATGAATAAACAAAATTTGAATTTTATATTAGGGATGATTACATTAACAAAGAATCAGTAAAATATTGTATTAAGCTAATGTGCATGTTTTATGAAAAAACGTATTTTCATTTGTATTCGAAGTGAGATTAGTATTTATTTTCAACAAATAAAACTGCAATCCGCCATGATAGGTGTAACGCCGAATGACATCACATCTATTTAAACATAATATTTTACCGCTTGACCTTCGAAAATTCCTGCATTTGTTATTTGCGTATATCAATACCACCCGCTAATCGGTTTCTACGCGCCATCGTACCGGAACGCTATATCGCTTAGTCGTACGACTTGTACGACCGAAACCTCTCACCACACCAAATTTATTATTTAGGTTGCCAGCATAAACAAATGACTTCGCTCTTCCATTATAATTAAAATAAACTTAAGATATTACTTAGTTGCAGTGGCGTGCACTTAATAGATGCACTAAAGCATTGCCTACCCTATTTTTTTTATAACTCGTATTGGAGAAGCATTTTCTATATAAACAGAATAAACATAAACTACCAGATAAACACCCAGACACTGAAAATCATTCATGTTCATCACACAAAAAAATTTACAGTTGTGGGAATCGAGCCCCACACCTTGGACGCCGAAAGCAGCGTCGCCTACTGCGCCAACCGGCTAAAATTAGTTTTTTTTTCCTTTTAAACCCTGTAAATAAAAAAACTGATTACCTTCTTTAACTGCCCCCTTCGCAGCTAAGAAGAAGGCCAATTCGCTGGAATCCACAATGTGATGCGCTCCGTCTTGTAGCCGGAATTTGACTCCAGATATTTTGTGTCCCGACAGATATCCTTTCTGGCAAGTGTCGATGAATCCTTTCTCTACGCCCGGAATGAATTGCTTTGGAACGTTCGTGCCTATTGTTTCGTCTACGAACTCTAGCACTGGAAGAATGTTATTCTATTATGTTATACCTAAATGAATACCAGAAATTCTCTGTACAACAAATAATGGTCAGTCTTACTTAAAATCTTATAAATATTAATCTATTTCACAGACTAGCTGTTGCCCGCAATTTTAACTGTTAGTTTTCTTTTGATAAACTCCTACGTCTGTTTCCAGGATACTTCTATCTACTTTCCAAGTTTAAGAATACTTAAGCTTTAAAGCTGTTCATATTTAACAAAGGGTTTTTTTTATCTACCCGGAAACGTTATCCTGTCCTGTTCCGGGATGAAAAGTACCGTATGTCCATCTCCTGATATACAACGTGTAACGGAATTACGAAATAATCTTGAAGGATGGATAGGTAAATTTTGTAAGGAATCGTGTAATAATATTTAATCAAAAGAACCATATTTATTTTCTCATACAAACGAATTCAAAACATTCTGAGTGTTTACTTATGACAACCCTATTGAAGATAAAAGACCTACACGTGCATAGTGCCTAAGCTACGCGAAACGGGCCTAATAAAGTGACAAATGTCACATGATTTTTATTTTGCCTGTGATGTTAAGGCTGTATCTTATTTCTTTCAGTAAAAACTTTTTTTCGGTTTCACAGATAACAGTTTCTCAAAAGCCTGTGAAGTATTATTTCGGTTTTCATTTACACGATTTATCTCATTACCTAATGAAATATACTTATGCATGTATATTTCACCTTGAACATTATTTTATAATTCGTTTAAACGTTCAATGTGATAATTTTATCCCTTGTCGGGGGATTTAATTATTATCTCGAGCAGGGCTAGCACGGGCAGGAGACAAAAATTATATCCCCCGATTATATCCCCTGTCATGGGATATATTTAACGTGTCCACCTGCTAAAGCACGGGAACATGGAACGGGAGAAGTTTATTACCGTTTATTATTACACATATATTATTTGGACATTATTTACATTTGTGCGCCAGTGCTCTGAGAGTTGACAAAGCTGTGGGAGTAGATACATTTTTATCCTTTAATAATTGAGAGAAGAGATAATTGTGTCCTGCCCATGCTATATGTATATATATATATACTTTTTTGTATAATAATAGTCGCTATGTAGCGATAAGGCCACCAAATTGTACTCTCTAGATATTTATTTATATCTTTGTAACTACTTTTTGTTTCTTTGGTGTACAATAAAAGTGTATTCATTCATTCATTCATTCATAGTTGCCTTATTACCTTATTGGCAATTATAACTACAACTCCAAAACACGCTTCAGCTCCAAAAGCAAATTAAAAAGTTTTTAGAGAGAAGGTAATCCAAGATAATAATTATGTTTCAATGTTTTGTTTTTTTATTGTTATTGAATTTTTGGTTATTGTTTTTTTTTAATTCTCAATTTTATTTTTATGTTTTAATTTAATTTCATTTTTTGTTATTATTACGTGTTGTTACATTCTTTTAATAGCCCCGGGGAGACGAATTGGGCAACTGTTATGTCTTCACGGGATGCGTTGCTAAAGAAATAAATAAATATATATACTTTTTGTATAGTAATAATTGCCTTACCAGTATACCTTCCCATTAATAAAATTAGTACAGCTTACTTGTGTTTTGGTCCGGAGGTAAAGGCTCCATTATACCAGTGACTCGTGCATATTGGCCCGCACCGCCGGACTGTTTCTTGTGTAGGTAGTCGAAAGTGCACGGCGACATCATAGTTTCCCTGTCATAAACGTCCACTGTTTTAAATGCTTTTGATAATATATAGTGAAGTGGAATGTTTATTGGCGATGGTTTGCTACTTACAATCAGGTGGGCCGTATACTAGGTCCGACAATAATTATGGAAAAAAAAAGGTGATTATAGAGTTACGCTGGCATATCCGAGGAGCTTTAGTATGCCAACTAAACAACGAGTGGCCGACAATACTGACGGCCGATTGGCGCAATCGACAGCAACCCCGCTTTCTGAGTCCAAGGCTGTGAGTTGGATTCCCACAACTGGAGAATGTTTGTGTAATGAACATGAATGTTTTTATATTATATAGCTTTAATGAAATTAATTGTAATTAATCAAATTCTGAATGTTATTAATTATTTTTAATTTAAGATTTGCATGCCTTTAAATGGGCTAAACATTGTTCTGTATAACTTTTTTTATTAACATCTATAATTTGACATGTTTTTTTGCAAATAAATGATTATGATAAAATGATTATGATTATGATCAGTGTCTGGGCACTGTCTAGATGGCGATGTGTATTGTCGTAGTATATTTATTTTTATTTATGTTAAACTAGATTTTATGGTATCCAAGAAATATTCATGTTTATGTTATAAATTACGCGTACTCTCTCACGTTTCGCTCCGACACCAGGACACGTAAAGGCAACATCTCCTGAGGATGCTCCTGCGTAAGTTACTTTGCAATCTTTATAATGTTTTATAATTCTATACATACACTTGGAGGTATTATCATCATATCAACTTAATACCGGCCCACTACAGCGAACGGGTCTCCTCTCACAATGAGAAGGGGTCCACTACCACTGGCCCAGTTCGGATTGGTGTACAGTGTAGAGAACATTATGCAGAAGTCTCAGGCATGCAGGTTTCCCCGCGATGTTTTCCTTCACCGCTGAAGCAGGTGATATTTTAATTGCTTAAAAGGGTGTTATCAATTTTATAAATTTAAAATGCATTTTGGAACCGACAATATTGGAACCTGCTACCTTGAGTTAGGAATAGGAAATAGGAATTTCTTACAACTCTACCTGAATGCGACTTTCGGTTTGCCCAACTCAACGGGGCAATTATATTCTCTCTCCATCCGTTGCGCGTAGATTTCCAAATGTAATTCGCCCATACCGGATGCAACTGTCTCTTTATTGTCACTGTCGTAGCGGAAGTGGAATGTGGGATCTTCTTTTGTGAACCTGTGAAGTCATAGATACAATTTTATACATTTTTTTTATTCCTCTACATCACAGAAAGCTGGTGCCAGCAGAATATATAATATAATTTTTTTTAACAATAGGCCAGCGCTTGACGACAATCATGCCCGGTAGAAAGCAATGATGAGGTCCAGGTTGGAGCACGCTTGCCTAGAAAAAGTCTATTCACTCTAGCCTTGAAGGTACTCGAATTATACGTGGCAGGAAACACAGTTGCCGGGAGGGCGTATATCCTAGTAACTTTTTTCTTTTTTTTGATTCCACTACAAGTTAGCCCTAGTCTGCAATCTCAAATGGTGGTAATATAATGCTGTTAATAGTTTTTGAGTGAGCCACTGCCATAGTTTTTACTGAAAGAAATCAGATACAGCCCTAACATCACATCAAAAAAGTAAAATCAAGTGACTCCTGTCACTTTATTAGGTACGCGTCGCCTAGCGTAGGTACTATGCACGTGACGGTCTTTTATGTTCAATAGGGTTGTCACAAGTAAACAATTAAAATGTTTTGAATTAGTTGGTATGGAAAAATTAATGTTCTTCTTTTGATTTAATATTTTTACAGGGGGACTCCTAATGAAATATACTTATGCACCCTTCAACAGTATTTCGTAATTCCGTTACACGTTGTATATCGCCAGCATTACTCTTCACATATCCATTCTTCATACAACTGTTTGATTGTTTAACTGTGACTTGTTTGTATTTGACAAGGTCATTAATTCATACATACCTGGCAACAGCCTTCGAGAAGTTATCCCTGTCCTTATTATTCTTTGGTTTAATAGCCATGGAGACCACTGGGTCCGGTACATGGATGGACTCCATGGACAGCTGCAGTTTAACGTCGTTGACGAACGTGTCACCCGACGCGCAATCTACGCCGAACAACGCGAAAATATCGCCCGCCAACACTTCGTTTACTTCTTCCATGTTGTTTGAGTGCATACGCACTAGGCGTGATATTTTCACCTGTAAAAATGTTGCCATAATAGAAACTTAAGTTCAAAAATAGCGGACTTTATACACCTGCGTCATCGTCATCATTATCAACGTTGAATGAAAAACATATAGAATCCTCATTCGTACATAGAGGGTATGCAGAGGGTATGCAGATGATATAAAATGCAGAAAATCTCCAGTACGAGTTATAAATACTTGAGGGTAGGCTTTTAATAACTCTTACAATGCCTATAGTTTTTTATAACTCTTACTGAAGATTTTCTTCATTTTATATCATCTGCATACCCTGTGCATGCCCTCTATGCACGCTTTTGCATTCAGCTATTATTGTATGAAGTGTGTTGTGTCCAAAAACAGTGTAAACGCCCCGCGCACGTCTCACTTTACACCCGCCGAATGTTGCTAGCTCAGAAAACTTTTTCCCATTTTCCCATTTTATGGTGAACGTTTTGAACATTCGAGGTAAAATATTTACTCTCAATTGCTAAATGTTCGAGAAACCATTCTAAAGTGGAGGGGTTTTTGATGCTTTGATGGTTTTTGATCAATATTAGTCGTGTACACGGTTTATGTATGCTCTTAATTCTGTGATTATTAACATGTTACCGGCCCACTACAGAGCACGGGTATCCCTCAGAATTAGAAGGGTTTAGGGCAGGGCTTTCAAACCTGAGCGCCTGGGTTTGCTTTCTAATAAAGTCGAAGGCCTCCCTGCCCGAGCGGAAAGTGTGGTTAAGTGTAATTTGGGAATTTATAATTTCAACATTTTCTCTGCTCTGGAGGCTTCGGCCGTGGCTAAATTTCACCCTACCGACAAAGATGTGCCTAAGCGTGCCGCTAAATGTCTCGTAGAAACCGAATAGGGGTTTAATTTAACTGCCATACCCCTAGCAGGTTAGCCCGCTACCGTCATAGACTGCATCATCAGGTGAGATTGCAGTCAAGGGTTAACTTAAAGCTAACTATCCGTATAAAACAAGTTTCGGATGTATGTTCGCAGGACCGCATCTATTTATGTATTTAACAGACCGTGAAGAATTTGACTATAAAAGTATATAAAATTAACATAAGTAACAAAATTAACTCATTGCCTTATTCCATTAGTGAAGGTAGCCTGGATGAGATAACTTTTAGTGATAAGGCCACCTTTGCAATAATTATATATAAGTAAG
This sequence comes from Pararge aegeria, assembly GCF_905163445.1. Taxonomy (NCBI): domain Eukaryota; kingdom Metazoa; phylum Arthropoda; class Insecta; order Lepidoptera; family Nymphalidae; genus Pararge; species Pararge aegeria. The sequence goes on from NC_053182.1 coordinate 16,613,732, forward strand.
TGTGTGTTTTCTTTGTAATGCAATAAGGTTTTTTAAATAAAATTAAATAAATAAAAAAAATTAAATAAAAAAGAGTTTTTCTCACCTTTCGACCTGTACGAGCATTGAATATGTTATCCCCCCTCTTCAAAATGCCCTGGTAACATCTCAAATAAGTCAGCTGTCCAAACTTACTTAACTCCAACTTAAATGCGAGCCCTACAAAAGGCTTTGAACCGTCCCTAGAAGGATCTAGAACTATTGTTTCGCCTTCTGAGCCCTTCCTTTCACCCAAAATGGCTGTGTTCTCAACTTCACCTGGATGTGGCAAGTAATCTAGCACAGCATTTAGTAAAGGTTGCACCCCCTTGTTCTTGAGTGCAGTGCCCAATAGGATTGGTGTAAATAAACGCTGTAACGTTGATCGCCTTATCGCCTGTTTTATTTCTGCGACGGTCGGGGTTTTCTCTTCGAGAAACATCTCACCTGGAAGGAACGATTGGCGTTGTTTATATCATCGATGTCTATTGATAGATTGATAACAGACTGAGATCCACTGCTGGAAATAGTTTACTTCTTATATTGGTGTGTATATAATAAACGTATGTAATGGTGCACATAGAAAACGGGGTCGACCAAAGGTATGATGGACAGATGAATTAGAGAGTGTGGCTGGCGAGAACTGGCTCGAAAGAGCGCTAAACAGAGCAGAAAATGGAGGAGGCCTTTACCCACAAGGGGTCCTTGGTTTTATAACTCAATTTGTCAAAAAAAAAAAAAATTTTTATTTCACGTAACAATTTTGCAAAAGCTCATATCTATTTTCTATCTACTTCTTATCTATTTTTATATTTACTGTTTATATTTTCAATCAAGGAATAATAAAAGGCTTTTTTATTTTTATTTATTTTATTTATTTATTTTTTAATGGTGCAATTAAAAATCTACTGTCCCTGATTTAGGTAAAAACCTGTATTACAAGCGACATTGCTCTGCTTAAATTGTTGTCTCGATGATTGAGTGTATTATTGTGCGTGTGTGAGTTTGCGTCGCGTAGGTACTTGTTCTCGCGTATATGTTTGCTTCTACAAGATAATTATAATATTAAATTATGTATACATATATAATTTTTTTTGCAGGTGTTGCAGGTTTGTAGTTATCTTGTTCAAGACAGTATTGCGCACCTGGATACAAATCTAGCGGGCGGAAATACGCGGACAGCGGTATAACTTCGACCGCTACCGACTTGCGGGGTTTGGGGGGAAACAACGCGCCGAGCGGCTACTTACGAACGTTACGTATATTGCGCGTCTTACCTTCATACGCATAGCAATATGTAACCTTTGTGAACTGTGTTACCTAGTATTTCTACAATAAACGAATCTATTAATCCAGTGCTACTATTATTTGGACAGCCAGAGCTCCCTGGAACCTAAGTAGGGTACTGGCTCCTCCAATCTTGTAAGAAGTTCCAAATTCCACGGTCTTAGCCCGCTATATGACTATGAGCCTTCATATCAGGCCTATAGTAACCGACCACGGCAACTATTCTAAGACTTTGGTCATACATACATTTCGAACATATAAATAATAAATATACTACGACAATCACTGCACATATCGCCATCTAGCCCCAAAGTAAGTGTAGCTTGTGTTATGGGTACTTAGATGACTGATGAATATTTTAATCAATAATATACATAAATACTTAAAATACACAGATAAACACCCAGACACTGAAAAACATTCATGTATCAAAGAAATATTTTCCAGTTGTGGGAATCGAACCCACGGTCTTAGACTCAGAAAGCAGGGTCGCTGCCCACTGCGCTATTACCCCTTATTTTAACAAGTAGAGTATCTATGTAAAATATTTCATATTTCGCAAACTATAGAATTAAATATTAATCGCAGAACAATAACTGTTCGTTTTAATGTAAACAACTACAGGCCGAGAGCTTCATTTTTGCTGGTATTTTTTATTTTACTCTATATACTCGTCTAGAATTTCGAGTGTACACATGTCAACATCTATATCTATATCATTGTTCTTGCTCATGTTAATTTATAGGCCCACCTGTTGAGAAATTCTGCTGAGGTCATTAAGTATTGCATTAAGGTCTCCCGGTATCTCAGCCAATATAAATAAATAAATAATAAATAAATATACTAAGACAATACATTACACACACCTCGCCATCTAGCCCCAAAGTAAGCGTAGCTTGTGTTATGGGTACTAAGATAGCTGATGAATATTTTTTTTTGTAAATAAAATACACATAAATACTTATAATATACAGATAAACACCCAGACACTGAAAAATATACATGTTCATCACACATTTTCCAGTTGTGGGAATCGAACCCACGGCCTTCGACTCAGAAAGCAGAGTCGCTACCCACTGCGCCATCCGGCCGTCACTACATACATCATACATCATTGGCAAATTTTAGTTAAGTGATATCCCTAGCATCAATTACAAAAATAGAAATGGTCTACATAGCTCAGCAAATTTTAAATGACATACAAAATAATTACCTAAAGTCTCATCAACATTCGACAGCTGTTCAATAAGCTCATGTCTCCGCTCTTTGACCTCAGCCCTATTGTTCTGAGGTACTTCATCGAACCGCATAATTTCGCCGTAATCGCCATCAAAGTACACAGCACGCTCTTCAACAAGGTCCAATATCCCTTGGCATTCTTTCTCTAAGCCGATTGGTAGGTGGAGGAATGCCGCGTTATGTTTCATCTTGGAACGCATCTGTTTTAAAACTCTGAAATAGGTACATAGCTGAAATATAACAGTAACTTTAAGAATTTACTTTACCCGCCCACTACAGGGTCTCCTTCCACAACGAGAAGGACTTAATGTCATAGTCCACCACACTGGCCCAGTGTAGATTGGTGGACTCCACACGCCTTTGACATCATTATGGAGAACTCCCAGGTATGCAGATGTTCTCACGATGTTTTCCTTCACCGTAGAAGCAAGTTATATTACTCATACATTTTATATAGATTTTTTTGGAACCAACAGTATTGGAGCTTAAGTTAAGCTATTTTATTTGTTAGGTGCGTGCTGGCCCGCAACTAGCCCGCCTTCCTAACGCCGCTAAAGAAGTATAACTTCAATAGACCCAATAGCACAATATGACACTGATTTATCTTGCATCTTGGACATAAGATACTTCTGTCCTTGTCTGGTATTATAGCAAACGGATTTTTAAATTACCCCTGCACATGTTGTCAATTCACAAATAACAACTAGTCCATGACATTGATATACATATTATGTTTATGTAAGTTTATTTATTTTACTCTCTACCTTATTATTGGCTTTGCAATACCTTAAAAAGATCACTTCTAGTGATAAGGCCGCCTTTGCACAATAATAAATAGTACTTAGACTATTTATTTTTTCCTTGTGTTATTTCTTTTGTGTTCTGTTGCAATAAGATTTTTTGCTTTCTATTCCATTCTTTTTAAACACGGCCGCTATAAAATACACTTCAAAAAATCGCTCACCTCTCTGGATTAGCGCCCAGTCTATCCAGCTTGTTAATAAAGCCCAAACAGGGTACATTATACCTCTTCATCTGCCTATTCACAGTTAATGTTTGACTTTGGACTCCTCCAACTGCACATAGAACTAAAACAGCACCATCTAAAACCCTTAAAGCCCTCTCTACCTCAACTGTGAAGTCTACGTGACCAGGTGTGTCTATGATGTTGATATTGTGTTCCTTCCATATAGTATATGTAGCGGCCGATTGTATTGTGATACCTCTTTGCCTCTCTAGTTCCATTGAATCCATGACTGCTCCAACATTGTCTTTGCCTCTTACCTGTTGAAATAAATTACCAACACACTTAATTAATTCAATTGTGTCAGTACTTCTGTACAACTATTTAAGATGGAACTATTTGGTTCTTAACGGAAAAAAACCAAGTGTATAAAATTCACTTCACCTAATGTTAAACACGTGAAAACCATTGTACTACTTAATAATGAGGAACTGAAACTGGAGGATATGACAGTTTTTCTAGGAATAACATTAGATTCTAAACTTCAATGGGGCTCTCATGTAAATAATTTATCGAACAGGCTTAGTTCTGCTGCCTATGCGGTAAAGAAGATACGCCATATGACCAACGTAGAAACTGCTAGACTGGTATATTTTAGTTACTTTGACTTTGACTTTTTGATGCTGAGTATTATCAATCCATGACCAGCCAAGTGCAGGGTACAGGTCTCCTCTCTGAAGATGAAGGTTTAGGATGGTAGTTCACCATCCTGGCAAAGTGCAGATTGTTAGATTGCACAAGTCTTTATTAACATTATAGAAAACATGACATCTCAAACAATTCACACATACCGGTTTCCTAACAAATTTTTCCTTTACTATAAAAAAAAGCAAGTGATATTTTATTTGCTTAAAATATTGAAACACACATGACTCCGAAAGTTAGAGGTGCCTGCCGGGAATCAAACTTGGTATCCCAAAAAGCCTCTCCAAAAAAGACTCTACCTGCTTCACATGAGGTTCAAACAACAAATACTATTATTAAATATATGAAGTTATAAATAGCAAATGAAAGATATGTTTTTCTTAAAAATACTTGTGATAAATTCAGATAGTTCTTCTGATTAAGTAAAATAAGTTTGTTTTGTTATTCTTGATATAAAAATAACAAAGTTACCTAAAACTTTTGGCCAAACTAAAAGTACGATACTTGCTGGCTCAACCACTAACACTGATATTTTTCACATTTGTAACTTAATATTGCAGATAGATCCATTTTATCCCAGAACAGCACAGGATTTATTCTAGGAAAACAAACAATTCCGACTAATGATAGATTTTAGCTAAAGTATATTATTACTCAGTCTGCAGATTGCACCAAAACCATGGACATATGTCTAGAAATTTCATTCCTCAACATAGGTTCTCTTAGGGATTTCTATCTTGTTGGTATCTTGGACTAGTGTTATGTTGTCTGTGCACACAAACAAGAGAAAGAAATGAAGTCAGTAAAATACTCACTTCGTGCATTTGGTCTATTCTGCCAGTATAGAACAATATTCTTTCAGTGAGTGTAGTTTTTCCTGAGTCAATGTGAGCTGATATACCAATGTTTCTGATTTTTTCCAATGGTTTGTGCTCTGCATATGTGACATGTGAGGCATAATTCTGAAAAATGAAGTTGTTTTTTTATAAAATCTTTAGCATATACATAAACATACAGATCTTCTGTTCCTGGGCGTCTCCAGACTTGGTTCGCCGAAGGTATATCTCTTTTTATACAATCTTATTATACTTCTCCGGTATTTGAGTTCCTTTAAGAATACGAGAAGACACTCATCTATATGATAAAATATAAAGCAAAATTGGGTAAATACCCGTCACTCGTCAATACCAAGCTATTCATATAACTTTCTTATATTGCACCAAGCAGTTTCATCAGTTACAAAAACATTTCCAGATTATTATATTTGAATTACGTAAAATATACTCGAGGATTTAATACAGATTTAAAACTATATATTATTACCTTATTTACTTCAATTTGGAATTTACTTGATTTCTTAACTATGTTTGATAGACTACGTATTCTGTACATATTTAAAATCGTCATTTTACGGCTTTATTCTTAATTAATTACAAGATAATTTCCCCTCTTCTAAACTTCTCAATTTTTTAGGTTATAGCTGGCCAGTGGCCATCAATTGACTAATGTCACAATATGTATTTGACATTTGGGGGTAGACACTCAGCTGTCACAATGACATGTGATGTGATTCTTGTCTATGGTTAGAAACTGTTGTAAAAGCAACGTAAACCACATACACTCTCGGAAACACATAATAATATAACGGGTTCAATAACGATGTCCTTCTTTGCAATAAACAAATTTGAAATGACTTGTAGACTTGAAACTTTAATTCAGTTTAGTGTTTGCTATACATCGTAGTTTACCTCGAGATTATAATTTCTAAAAAATCGATGATCCATTCACCATCAATTTATTTCGTACTGGATAAATAAAATTACATCCATACATTGCACGAATGTGGGGGTAGAATATGCTTTGTCTAATTTAGGATGAAAATTTTGGCTGGTGCACGCCTCATAAGATTTCAGATCAATAAAATACAGATAATGTCCTACTTCATTGATGGGTAGGTACCGCCTACTTAGTAATGCCACTCATAACGAACTATCGAAATTGATTTAGAAATAATATAAATCGAACATTCAATCAACAGAATTATCTACTAATGTTGTGTTAGAGCCTCTGATGGTGAGACAATTTGTGAATTGTTTAATAGTCATTTTAATTCGGTTTTTGACAAAAATAAGGACTCCCCTAGGGATACTCAGTCTTTAACTTCGTTCACTTCAATATTTGTTAATTCTGTTTCCTTCAGTGTGCCCCTAGTAGCTTCGTATTTAAAAAAATTAGATATTAGTAAGGGAGCAGGACCCGATTGTATTCCTCCTATATTTTTGAAAAGTTGTTGCTATCAGCTGGCGTATCCCTTAGTATTATTATTTAGACAGTCCTTAGGGCAGGGCAAAATGCCTATGGTATGGAAAAAGTCATTTATTACTCCTATCTTCAAATGTGGTGACAAGCACAATATTAGTAACTATCGTCCTATTTCAAAGTTGAGTACTATTCCCAAATTATTCGAGAAAATTATATATGATACCCTTTTTCGTATTATTCGACCAATTATTATACAGGAACAACATGGGTTCGTTACACGGAAGTCTACAGAAAGCAATCTCTGTGAATTCCTCGACTATGTCTACAGAGCCATGGATGCCGGGGTTCAGGTTGATGCTGTGTATACCGACTATTCTAAAGCATTTGATAAAATATCGCATGAAATTCTCATACAGAAGCTCGATAAAATTGGTATACATGGTGACCTGTTACGATGGCTTGCATCTTACCTTAGGGATCGTACCCAGGCTGTAGCTATAAAAGGATACTGTTCCTCATTCCTGCCAGTCTCCTCTGGTGTCCCTCAAGGCTCACATCTTGGTCCGTTGCTATTCAACATCTTTATCAATGACGTTATTTCTTGTTTTAAAAATTCAAAGGTTTTGCTTTTTGCAGATGACATGAAAATTTATAGGTCTATCAATACACTTCATGATTGTAAACTCCTACAAGAAGATCTTTTTAGATTGAATACGTATTGTAAAGTCAACCTTCTTGATATTAATGTCAAGAAGTGTAATGTTATTACTTTTACCAGAAAGAAAAATCATATAATTAGTGATTATTACCTAAGCAATAGCTTGCTTGTTAGAGTGGATGAGCTGCGTGACCTGGGTGTACAACTTGATAGCAAGCTCTTGTTCAGGTCGCACATAAATATAATTACTAATAGGGCATTTGGAATGCTTGGTTTTATCATGCGTGTTACTAAGGATTTTAAGAAGACGTCAACTCTGGTTCTTTTATTTAATGCCTTGATACGTTCTATTCTTGAATACTGTTCAGCATGCTGGAATCCGCAGTATAACGTGTACATTGATGCAATTGAAAGGATTTATAGTAAATTTCTACGTTATATTAAACGTCGTAATTTACTATGTGATCACAGTATATCTGCAACTGAAATTACTTTAGAAAAAAGACGCGATTTAAGAGATCAAATGTTGTTATATAAAATAATACATAATTTAGTTGACTCCCCTCTTCTTCTAAGTAATATCGATTTTGCATGTCGTAGGTTAAATGCAAGGCGTAAACCTCCCTTTGCGTGGGCTAGATGGAAGACAAGGTATTCGGCAAATAACTTTTTATCTCGTGCGTGCAATGCTTTTAACAACAAATATTGTGAGACGGACATTTTTCATGTCAAAATTGGCACGTTTAGAAAATTTATTTTGACAAAATAAGTACTATAGCTTTAAAGTTTTTGTTTTTCATTTTTGTTTTACTTACATTATTATTATTTTTTCTTTTTTTTTGTATAATAATTGCTTGCTAGGTACTTACTCCTAAGCAATTGTGGTTAATGTTATCGTGTTATATGTATAACCAAGTTGTGGAAACTTTATTGGTCTATGTGATACAAAAATACGGCATTACTTTTATGTATAATTATACTGTTTGTTTCCCTTGAAAAGCTAATAAATAAAAAAAAAAAAAAAAAAATATTATTTTTTTAAAGTATTAAAGTTATTTGCAACTATCTATCACGCTTTTACTTGTTATAAATAACTATTAGATATATAGTTCATTATTTTAGTTTCAAAATAAGAAAACATTACACATGACAATTGCCAGTGCCGTAGCTTGCAAAATTCACAGATGGGAATGATTTGTATCGTAAATTATAATCGGACTTTACACCATTGCCATGAAGCTATCGATTCCAAATTCTATCAAAATTCATTGTCCTTAACAATTATACTTTACCTCATCCCTAGTATGATCTGTCAAATTAATTATCATCCTAAATTAGAAAAAGCATATGCTTTTTTTTTTAAATTTGATTTTATCTTTGTCCATTAAAATTATCAATAAAGTAAAAAAAAAAGTCTCGTGGGAGTGTAGATGTTCATAATAATATCATAGACAAAATATACAGTATAGAAGTGCTACAAAATGAGTCACATATGAAAATATTTTCGATCTCTGTTTCTGACAAGGAAATGACAGTTGTATTGGTGTATCGATAACTTCATGGCATTAAATTGTCAGTTTTGTTTCGGTTTTGTTAGATTATGGCCGTGTTAGGCCCAAATGTGAGTGTAAATATGAACGGGCATAGTAATATTCATAGTCAGTTAACAAAATCTCTGGAAAGAATTTTGGAGGATGCTTATTTGAGTGGTGAATTAAAATTGAGCGGCCGTAAGTTGCGGGAGTTCCCGAAACCAGTGAAATATGATTTGAGTGATACAGTTGTGGCTGGTAAGTTTGAATTTATAAATAAATCGCGCTGCATTTGTATGAGGTTTATGTTCCAAACGACATTTTAGATGTGTTTTATGTCATCTCCTAACCATTACAGAGTGTTGGTGGATGTTATTTTTGTTTATTTACCGGCGGTAAGCGTCTCTGTCGCCCGGCGTGGTTGTCACATCGATCGGAAAAGATTAAGTTCATAACTTCACGGTAAGCGATTTCGGTCGTGAATCATTCATAAAACCTCATCTTTTCTCGACAGGACGAGCTTAGACCCTGGTTATTTTACAATACAATTTAGCCAAATCGAATTAAACATTAAGTACAACCTATTTAAGTTTTGATCAAACTTTCTAAATTTATTACAACAACTGAGTTAAGACTCGGATATCGTATTGCGAGCTTTTAAACTGAAACGTATTCCTGAACAGGTTCTGCAGTTAACATATAGGTAACATATAGCAGTATTAAAACGGCTTCACCTGCGCATTTCGTCGAAAACAACTTGAATGAAAGAAAATAGTAGCTTTAATGTTTTTTGACAATACAAGAGGTATTGTATTACCACTGGTTGTTTTTACAACATTTTTATTGGTTCGAAGTTTTTTTTATCCTATAGGAATTCTATATTTTCCAAGGGCTAAAAGTTTTAAATGTGCAAGCAAGTAAATAGTAAACAATAATGCTGACAACTAAACAAACTTAATTTTATTACATTCTGGTAAGTTAATTCAAAAACTAGTGATAAAGACTAAGAGGGCGCCGGGAGGTATCTTTACATTGTTCGAGTTTATACTTTTACCCACTTTAAAAATACTTGTAACACATAGTTAATAATCTATTTAGGAACTCATTAAATGTTTATTATGTTTATTATACATTAAAGAATTATTATAATATTATGAATTATATAAAGAAAATCATTACTATCTAAGCAATTCAATATCAATAAATCTTGTAGTGACCACACAACATGAATTATGATATAGTGCAGGTAATAGGTATTCTGGTGTCAATCGCTAACATAAGCTTTTGACCTATGAATTGGTATACTTTTGCATAACTTTAGTACAGTATAGATTGGTATGGCATACCTATTTAATTAAGTTTTTTTTTATCCTTAATTAATTTTTTAAATAAAAATCTCCAAAACTTCAGTGTTTGAGGGAATTATGCTTGCTTAGTTAACTTTACCATGGTACGTTTTACTTAACTTTAAATTACCTGTCTGTAACCTCCCCTGATATTAAAAAAACATCCTTGAAAGAGGCTTTTAGTACCCTTCAGGGAAGGATCAAAGGGGAAGCTATACACTGATATGTAGGGAAGATACATGTTATTGCAGCCTTACTTCTTTTTATCTTATTGGAATAGAAAGAGATAGGGGGATGGCTTTCAAAAGTGCCTCGTATGTATAAATTTCAAGAGTCCTTGTAAGCCTGTGTAATGAAGTGTCTTCAGTCTGTTTTTAATTTTTATCATTTTTGTTTAGGTGTGGTATAAAATTATGGCAGCCTAATATAGGACTTTCTGGAAGTGGTTCAGTTAAATAGAATATTTTTCCTTTCGGTTACAGTATGAAAAAAATCATATCATATTATATTTAAATGTAGTAATGGTTGCTGGATCTAGATGGTTTAACTAGTATAGATAACAGGAAATTCATCTCAGCAGCCACAACCACTCTGCCAAGAGTGCACAACTAAGAAGAAGAAGAATAACAGGATAATTTGGGAATGTGTTTTATAACTTAGACTTTGTATACTGTATTAGACTTTGTATCCCTGTATTCAGTATATAAAGTTTCATATAATATATAAACTTACACTTTCTTACAAATTTTTTCACCTTAAAATAGGCAAATAAAGTTGGGTACTTATTGAGATGAAAACAAGGACCCAAAGCTTAAGAAAGATTTTTAGGCACAATAAAAAAATATAGCACATAAACTTTTTAGTAATTGGTATAAGAAATAAATATAGGGCAGATTATGTTAGTTAACCTAATGTCATTGACACTGGGTTATATTGACTTGAAGCCAATTTAAAACAATATATTTTTGTCTACCCTGATCAAATGATTTTTGGGTTTAGCTCAATAGTTAGTATAGCGAAATATAGCTCCCCTTTTCCAGTGCTCACAGCACAGCAAGATACAAGTGCAGTGCAATGTAAACAGTTTAATTATACTCCAAATAATTGCAGAGTCTAGTGATTGTTTAAATATATTTTAATAGTAATAAAATAACGCTAAGGCCATATATTTCCTAATAAACATTGGTTTTACACAAGTATTTACAAACTCAAGTTGGTTTATGTGTTATTGAAGGAAAGTTTAAATGAACAAATATATTTTTGTTAAACCAAAAGCATTAAGATGATCTAATATTGGGTCATATTAATACTTACACAAAATCCAGTTTACTCATAAATATTATCATATCATAGGTGCAGAGTTAACAAGGGCACATAATACAGCTAGCCACAAATCCATTAGCCCTGTTGTGGCACTCCCAAATTAATTAGGCCACCATCCTCAGCATGACGGTTATTAATTTAATATCAATTCGATACCGCCCGCCTCAGCCATAAGACATTATTTCTGGTAAACACTTGGATCACCATGAGACGGTGAAACTATTAAGATGGTGTAGGTAATTCATAGAATGCACACAAGGAAAGTTTTTTATGTCCTTATAAAAAATACCTTATTCATTTGTAATTCAGAAGTTTTTGTAATACAAAGTTTGATTCAAGATTGTTTAATTTCTAAAATTCATAACACTCCTGCGGTTTCACCCGCGTTTTATTAAAACTAAATTTGATTATATATTTATAAACGGCCACCGATACACTGCGTCACATCGCCCGCCCAGAAAAGTACTTCGTGGCTGCACGTTCACAGTCAAATAATATTTACGTAAAAAAATCTTTATATATTTTTGCTTAATGACATATAAAGCGTTCATATTGCGTTTCCTGAGATACCAGACTATTTCTTAGTTAAGGGACATCAAAGTATGTTCTTAAGTAACTCATTTCAACATAATGTAGCTTTATGCAACGATGGAGAAGTAGGTTATCAAAAGAAAGAATTATCTGTCGAATGTGCGTTGAAACTTAGTATCATCATCATATCAACCCATTACCGGCCCACTGAACGGTACGGGTTCCTCCTTCCACATTGAGGAGGGGTAGTAAGGCCGTAGTCCACATTGGTGGACTCCACACACCTTTGAGAACAATAAGGAGAACTCTCAGGCATGCAGGTTTCCTCCCGAGGTTTTCCTTCACCATGGGGTGATATTTTAATTGCTTCAAACGCACATAACTGAGCAAAGTTTTAGTTTTAGAGTTTGCTGGGATTCGAATTCGGCCCCCCGAAAGTGGAGTCGAAGTTCTACCCACTGCGTTATCACCGCTTCTAACATTAGCTTATAAATACTTAATACTTAATAACTTTTTCGTATTCCTTTTTAAGTTTCAAATTAACTATCATTTCGAATTCCTATTTAATGAAGTCTAACGCAATTCACTAAATTTGGTGTCAATAATTCCAATATCAATAAGTAAACAACAAGATGTTATGTTTTATAATACTCAAAATGATGCCACTTTATCAGACCCAGATTCTACTAAAAACGATGATATGATATTTTTTATCTTTAAAATACAACCGGCGCTTTCAAATGTATAATATTTCTTTTAGGCATAAGAAAACAAAAGCTTCTATTCACTGGCTATATTCGGCGTTTATTATTATGGCCGGCAGCTATAAAAATGTGGCTCTTAAAATGGTTTTATTTACTTTTGCATAACTCCTCCATCTGCTTCTAAAATAGGCACCATTTTAGAATTTTGACTATAAGCTTTTGATGACTAGTGGTTTTCCGTGACGTCGTCCACGTATAATTTTGGATAAGGTTAAAAGTCTGGGTTTGATACAGTAACTTTTCCAGCAAGTTGCCAGCTGTAGGCTTATTTTGTACCTTAGTGGATTTTAAACAACGTTTCCTCAATTGCCAACCGAGATACTCATAATACAAGCAAGTTTTTAAAGTTATTTCATAATCACCAAGATGAAAAATAGGCCTTCTGGTCGTCTTCATACAACACGCATAATTTCAGCAACTGTCAGAAAAGTTACCGAATATCAGGCCTTGTAGTTCTCAGAGTTCATAAGCATACTACGTAGAAAAACCATATACTTACAACTTCATTTCATCATATAATTTATGCTCGCATTATTTTTCGCCACCACTTAGCGCTTCAACTTCACTTGAAAGTACATTTGCATGTTTTTGCACTAAACCTCTTGTGGGGCTCTATATATTATAATGGTATCCTGATAATTATGATGGGAGAAAATGTATGCAGATACTTAGTCTATGACTGCTCTTTAGATTTAATGTATTTTCGAAAACAGAATGTATCATACATGTCACACATCTGCGCACTGAGCGCTTGAGTGCAACGAAACGATCCCTAAATGTTTAAATATAAGTTAACCATGGAACACGTCACACTAATTGGGTGGTTGCAGCGGACCGACTCCTGAAAGGTGCAAAAGTCAGCTAGCTATAGGAGTAACGTTGCTGCAGATATATATATCATCGCGTATCGCAAGGATCGCAGGACGTTTAACACTCACTTGGCATCCATATACAATTGACAGCTTTAAATTTGCCACCTTTTGAACAGCCAAATGTGACAAACGAGTGTCTAAGTGAGGCGGGACGGCGGGTCGTTAAAAAATGCCAAACTTTCAAAAACATGTCTTTAAGTTGGAGGAACAAGACGATTTGTGCTGACCTCACACAGTGTGGGATAATAGCAGACAGAAGGAGAGCAGGCCTTTTAGTACCTACCACTCCTAAGAATAGCGTCGCGCCTGCAGTAACGCGTTTTTGTGACGTCGCGCTACACGTCGCTTTGTCGCTGTTAAAGCTAAAACTAAAACACAATGTTATAACGTGTGTTATACAGTTTGTTTTAGCTGTAGTATGGGCACTGCATTCAATAACTAGATTAACCTTTGTAGATAAATGGTACATACCTACCTATCTAGATAAATCTCCTAAAACAAACTGAGCTTGCTAGCTCAACTGCAATGCGCCACGTTATATCGCGATGAAATTAAATTTAAACGTTCACATAGTTAGACGCGTTGAAGTAGCAGTAATAAATTAAAATAGATTGGTAATGAGAGGGCTTCGGTTCAAATCTATTCATGTTTGTTAATCTATAAGGGCTTTAAGAGCTCTTTCACACAAGCTATATAATGCTTTTTCGGCTAGATTTAAGCATATTTACGTTAGTGTGTGTGTGTGTGTGTGTGTGTGTGTGGGAGTGTGTGTGGTTATGTGTTTGTGTGTGTGCGAGCGCGCATGCTAGTGTTTGTGTGTGTGTGTGTGTACATGTCTGTAATATGTGAGTGTGGCTTCCAAGTTTGCGTCCTTATTCGTTCACATTTAGCGCTCGCTCCAGCTACAGAGAAACGTAAGACAAGTTTGGAACCCCGCAAGAGACGCTAGTTTGACGCCTTGTAGCGTGTTTAAATAAACTTATTTATTATGCAGGTCGGCATGTATTGCCAAACTTGGGCTGTAAGAATTTAATATGTTTGTTTACATTTGATCGCAAATGTATCTAATACAAAACCCCTTCACCATATAAGCGGCGGCGATAGGCATCAACTGGCAACGAAGATGAATTACCTTGAGACACCGAAGCGGAGCTCGAATAATCTCAGGCAGATAAGCCAATCCAAGCACAAGTGCACAGAGCATTAATATCAGTTCTGTGCACAAGTGAGATGAAAGATTACGTTAAGGCTAAACAGCAGCGTACTAAGCGGCGTTCAAGTTTGCGTCCAGCGTGCGACCAATAACAAGCAGCTAACCTTATCTTTAATCTCCTTGCTGAAAGCCAACCGGCAGGCAGAAACCAGATCCGTAGTTGGGCAGCAATTTGACTGAAGAATAAGAACTTACTGGATTTGGCAAAATGTATCGATTTAATAGGCCCATATTGCTGATCGACAATTTAATAGTGACATAAATTAGGAAATAGCAAGTCAGCAATATGCAGCCAGTAGCTAGGGTTGTCACAGTGCGTCCGAGTAAGTTGTGTGATTGGTCTCACGCAGGACGCAAACTCCGCTATTCAACCCTACTCCTCCGCTGGCGTGTTATTCTCAAATAGGTGTTGTGTATAGTATTAATCGGTCGCCGACACCTCGCGTCGGGTTGGGTTGTTGGATATGTGATATATATTATGCCTATTACTACGCCGTTTCTTCAAAACAGAACTTACTATAGTCTCATTACTTACTGCATCTCATGAAAGTCCCATACTAATGCTATGTAGTGTTTCATATCTTACTTTGGCAGAGAATCCTTTTTGTGAAAGCCCAACTTGCCGGTTATTCTTTATTTAGAGAGCGTAAATCACCTCTATTGTGAAAGGGCTCTAAGCGAAACAGCTGCAATCTCTCATAACACACGTCATCGTCGGTAGTTGTTAAAACAGTACTTGTCTCAGTATGTTTACGACTTGAGTGTTACAAGTGTATCGCTTTTTTAAATTCCCGTGTCTGTTCAAGGGTTATGAGTTATGACTTTAGATTATATCATACCTACCTACTGAAAATATAAACTTGTGGCGAGACTTAAAGAAAGTGTGCAACTGCCAGAAAAGCTACATAAAAGCAATGTGCGTCTATTTGCTTTGTTACCCATGTCTGGCTCTTCTACGAAACCTTTTTATTCGATATTTATTCGAACTGTGTAGGTAGTATCGGTAGGTCGGTCGGTCGGTAGGATACCATAAGGTTTAAGGTAAAAGACCACAGCACCCCATCAGCGCTCATAGCTGCTGCAAGTTGGTCGGAATGAAAATTAACTGATTATGGTTACTTTTTTATAAATTTAAAATGCATATAAAAAATATATATAATATAAATAGGGTCTGTTACTGATAATAAATTTACCGGTGTAAACTATATTTTTTACACACAGGAAATATATCTTTGGCACACGCAGAAAATTCATCAGAAATGATACATTTTAAGTCATTGTAGGAATCCCATTTAAATTAAATTGAGTGGATCGGAAATGAGGGTAGCGTGCAATAAGTGAAATGTAGAGAAAGTAAAATGGTATCACGATTCGCGGACGGTTGGACATAGTTAGTTATAGCGTGATTTATCTAATTTTGTTACAGGCTCCAAACATCCAAGCGATTTATTTCAATGTAATCCCATTTCTGATGTTTCTCAATTGAATAAATAAAAACTATCAACAAATTCCAGTTTCAAATTTTAGTTAGAGGAATCTGAAAGCATACTTCTGGTTAACAAAACATCGTTATGTGTTATTTGGTTGATATACTTCGGCTTACATCCACGATTCTAATAAGTACCGCTAAGGTGAAGAAAACCTTTCTATCATGTGATATTTCTGCCGCGTATACCTTGAGTACTATCAAGCCAAAAGTTACTAGGCATGTTCATTGCAAGCGAACCAATACAGGTTGTATTGGGTCGACCTACCTAGACCTCATTATTGTTTCTCATTATCATAAAGCGCAAACCTATAGGAAAAACTAATGAAAGACTCAAAATTGCCAGGCTAGGTCAAGTATTCCAAATAAACTTCCCAATGGAACTGTATCTAAAATGTAAACCTAAAAGGAGAGCAGTTCATCAAATTTTTTTCTAGCTAACGAACTCTCAGTGTATGTAGTCATCATCGTTCATAGTATTTAACTAACTAGTTACCGTGTCCCACAATTTTTCTATAGAAAAGCGCACAAAGCGACAGGTGCATAAGCGTGTGCGCTCGAGCGTCACACCGGATGTAAGGGGACGATCACACCAGCATTGTTAGCATAAACAAATATAGGTGTACATATTACCTAAAAACACTGTTTGTGAAACCTTCTATACATATCTACTACCTATGATAAATGAACCATTTCAATGAAACACTCAACTACTAACACTAATTAGCATTTTGCACATATGCATTTACTTAAGAGTAATATCCAGCTAAACTGTGCAGAGAGTTCGATTGCAATATAGAAAGAAAGAAAGAAAGAAAAAATCGTATTTATTGTCACACATTTGTGTAAAATGTTACATTTGTGAAATAAAATAATTGTTAAAGTATAAAAATTAAAAATAAAATGTGTGACAAAGGAGCTGGCTCAGTATAGCTGCAAACTAAAACGCGCAGCACTGGTTTTCAGCCAGCCCCATTATCTTCGTCGTCACTGAATCCTCGCAACTAAACAATAACAAAATAATCATAAAAAAGAACAATAACATAGAATATAATATATAAACAAACAAAAGATATTTTTCATTAAAACAAACTTATTTACATCGAGAAATACAAAATCATCAAAGAGATAAATAATAAACAAAATGAAAAATTATGAAATTAATAAACATGAAAAACTAAAAAAAAAAAAAAAAATTATTACGCTCTTATACCTATTACAAATTAAAACCTAATTACCTTAGCAATAAAATACAATTATAGAAGAAAAAAAAGGTAGTCAGAAGTGAAAATTAAAAATAAATTATTGCCATTTAATATGCTTTAAACATTTAAAGCCTGCTGTGTTTTCGCAGTTTGGCGCAAATCATCCGTTTAGCATGTCGGTGATGCGAACGCCGAAGTTATGCCTTTTAAAATATTAAGGACTTTATTGTATAATGACTTTAATAATGTTTTGTGGTCATCCTCGATTGAGGTGGTAGAAATATTGTACCGAAATAGTCAGAAGACAATCATTTTGATCATACCAAACCAATAATAATAATAACAGGTGAACTAGTCGCGTGAAAGCTAAATATAGCCACATTTTAGTTTGGCTCTAGGATCATATTAGTACGTCTCCATCTAGATATACATAATGTTCTAATAAAGAAGTGCTTATTTATAAATAATAAAAAGCTAAACCAAACCTTCATAACACAAAAAGAAGCAAAAATAGAAAGGTAATAAACAAAAACTCTCGTTTATTTATCAATTAAGAATCGAGAATTGTTCATGAAGAAACTAACTTAAATGCTTCTTTTTAAGTTTAATGATAGTGAAGTGCTTGGCTGCACCAGCTAAAAACTGTGGCGCCACGTTGAAATGATGCTCAAAAACACAATTCCCATTGAGAACATGACACTGCGCAGGTATTTGAAACCTGTTTTTTGTATACACAGACAGTGGGTTTGTGCCAGAAAAGGTAAACAAATCGTTAACAATGCCGTATAGTTTAACGTCAAACTCAAAACTGTCTCTATATTCCAGTTGTAAAGAAATATGCATATATATTGTGGTTTTTTATATACACATGGTTTTGCTTTTAACCATCTCAACTCCTTAGTCTTTTTTTATTGATAACTTTTAATTATTGTTTTGCTAAAATGTTAATCTAAGTTTTGCACTGTAAGATAATTTACAGATTTAAATAACACGAGTATCGGTGACTTAAGCACAGATCCGCTATCCCACTTCATGTATAGTATAACTTAGGTAAAAATACACCCCTTTACAATATAGAAGAAAGAAATTGAACTACTTCGATGCTTTGATGGTTATGTTAGACGTATATCCGGTGTCATGCGGCTTTCGTTAATGCGTCTTATCGGGTTGCCATTCCCTGTAACTAATGAACAGATCGCCTGTTTCTGCATATGGCTTCTCTTATCCGTTTAAATCAAAGAATGGGTCCAAGGCACAAAACCTTGACACGATGTTAGTTTTTCTCCTGTGGCACTAAGAATTGCTGACACACTTTACAATGGTGTTATATTTTCAACCTAGTTTAATGTGTGCTCTGGAAATTCCGTTTGAATTAAATATAACCCTTTATCGAGTTCCGCCGCGCAGCCTCCTGTATTTTTAATAAAGGTCTAAGTTCGCCGAAACCAAATGAAACCCTTTTAATTTTATATTTTAAAGCGTTGTTAGCTTTTATACTCGCATCAACTACTAAGGGGTGACAATCTGTAGTCACGAGGACCAGAATCTTATAACCTTAATGCTAATTTTGTGGGGGCACAATGGATGTACACTACCATACTTTAGCGAAGCTAGGCTTGACAATGGGTGCGTCATTTTTATTCGCCTCATAACCAAGGTAAGGTCCTTAGAATATTGATGAGGATAACCCGACTAGTGACATGGGTTGTGTAACATCTTTAAAGCTTAGCTACTCGGAATATTTTTCATTCGTTCGAGTAATATCATCGTATTATTAAAAATTAGTATGCTAGTCGGATCCTACTCTGGCGTCAGCGAAGTCTTGTCCTGTCCCATAGAATATAAATAAACGTTAGGCCTACGTTTAAAATTAGACATCTTGTTAGTGATATTCTATGAGATTTTTCTGTTGTATGTGAAAATCATGGGAAAGTGATTAGCGTTGGTTAGGCTAAGTAACAGCAAACTAAAAAGCTTCTAACAAAGACGTGGAGGAAATGTAAAAACGAATAGATTCGTGTTTATGGGCGATTAGTCAATTAAATGAACATGTATCTAAAACAATACGTGCATTAAAAAACTGCTATTTTCGATGCAATTAAAATAAATTATCTAGAACCAAAGTAGGAAATCATTAATTTGTGGGAGATTTTTGTATTCACTACTTTCTTTTGCGTAAATCTTCGCTGCTACATCTGCAATCTGACAGTATAGTTTTTATTTGATTGCGCATAAAGGGCGGTGAATCTATTTTTATGCATTTTCCTGAAGATTTCCGGACTGATATGTTCTTGTTCAATGTGTTTGAAGATCGACGAAGCACCCGACATGGTCCAATAAAAACTTCATCAATTACACTAAATATAATTCAATCCTACTATTCACTAGATATCGGAATACATAGAAGTGGTTTATCTATACGTGAATGTTATAAATGCGTATACGTTTGGATGGATATTTGTTACTCAATTGCGTTAGTATGGCTAAAAAGATCAGATGAAATTTAGCACAGATATAGATTATAGTCCGGAAAAGCACATAGGCTACTTTTTAAATCGGAAAATTAAACGGCTCCGTGGGATACATTTGTGTTTTTTTTTCACAGAGCAAGACATCGACACGTTTAATTTACATATAGTGGTAGTTCAGCGGTTAAAGAAGATAGATATACACAAAAACTAGTATTGCCATAAATCGGAGTGATGAAATCCGTCGGTGCTAAAAGTTAGATCTAGATCAATACAGAAACGCGTGCTATTATAACCGGAACGCCCTTATCGCCTCTTATCTCGCCCTTTACGTTTTCACTTCATCGCCTACTGCAGCCTTTGCATCGCCAGTGACCCACATTATGCTTTAACAACTGCATGTTACTTTAATACTCATAATAGGGTTGCTGAAACGTAAGTTAGACAATTTATTATGCATTTTTTGAGCAATTTAGGACGCTTCTTAAAAATCCTCGGCACAACCTCGCTAACAATCGGGGCTTATAAGTTTTTGGCCTATTAGTTCGTATAAACTTAGATGTTACAATTTTTTTGGTCATATTTTAGGAACTTATTCACATATGTTTACTAAGGTTTAGTCAGTTTATATTATTTTAAGTACGAATAAGTAGAATAATATGTCAGATGTAGCTGTTTTAAAGGCAATTAAAGGCACATCTTGGATTGTTTTTTTTTTTTATAAATTATTTACATAGTTCAGTTGTACTTCGATTTGTACAAGAAATTAATAATGAGCTCCACTTAAAATACTAAATCTATCGTCCTTTTTGATTTTTATAGGTAAATTTATTTAGTTATGCTATCCTAGCTCCAGGGATAAGGTTAGACCGATCTGTCATCGAAAGATTTTGAATTTTATTGATTTGTTATTAAAACTTCGGGCTTTGATCGTTGATGAGTAGAAAAGGTTTTAATCCTTCTTACAGGCCGCCAACCTGCTCCAATCAGCGTAAAGGATAAGTAACCCTCCCTTCTGTAAGAGAGAAGGCCTGTGCCCAACTGTGGGATACTAATAGATGAAAGATTTTCATAAATGTTATTGTTTTTTGTTTTGCGTAATATTTCAGACTCTTCCGTTAGTTATTTCATATCTTCTTTATCCTTACTAAAAGTTGGAATATTTATTAGTTATATATACTAATTAATATCAAGGATTTGATCGAACTTTTGAAATCTTTACATTTTTTAGGAAAACATTGAACTAACCCTATTCGAGCCGTCAGCTTCCCGATCTCGGTGGTCTATCTAACTATATCCCGATAGCTTTCCAAGCGTGTTCGGCTTTCATAGCCCTTTTATGTTCACAGTTGTTAGGCAATCCTCTGATCGGTTCTGTTTTATGATCGTTAATTGCACTTACTTTTTATAGCAAGCCTTTTGAGGTTACTTCCCATATAAAGTTTAAAAGAGTTTCTCACTTGTTATATCAATAGTTAGAAGAAATATTTTCGTTATCTCAGGCAACTAAGCATTTGAGGTATCTCATATGAGGGAGGATTCTTGTGATTCTTATCTTCATGTGTGAATTACAAAGCCTTTTGTATTTATTAAGTAAGAATGCAAAAATATTCTGTTAGAAAATAAATAAATTAAATAGTAAAAAGTTGGGTGCTAGCATAAGAGTACAAATTAAAAGTATGGCCACAGGTAGAATTTTTACTTTTAGGCTTTAATCCCTCTGAGCCCTGCCTCTAAAAGGTCTACTTTATAGCATATTTCGTGTTTGAGTAACCGTAGGAGTTTCAAAGTAATGAAGCATTCGTTACCGTGATTTATATTTCAAGGGTGTGTAAATTATTCAAACGGCTCCTCGTAAATAATCACGCCCACATCGCAGTACAGTTACTTGGTCGGTAGAAGGTGAATGTAAAGTCTAGCTATATGGATCCTTTATTTGATATTTAGGGATAGTCGCAAAGCCTAGTTAGCCTAGCCATAATGACTTCCACTAAAAGTTTTAAAATCATGATCCCTACACTCTCAATGATTCTTCTGATTACATATTTCGATATTGTTCATTTTTTTTTAAGCTTTTCGTAACAGACAAAAGTGTAGATTGTGATTGATATTCAACTATATTCTTTATTCGCGCAAGGGTCAGGACTCTAGATAACTCCTAACTGTTAAATCTTGGGTTAAATTTTTTGCCGGAGTTTGTATTAGGTATTGGGTTTTTCTGTACAATATGTATTCTCAGTACCAGCCTGCAGTTAGCTGGTTGTTATAAACGTTAAAGTCCACTAATGCCCTTTGAGAGGGCAGAGGGAAGAGGTTTTTGCCAAGCTGTTCGTTCACGATCGTCATTTTTTGATATTCAGTTCGTTTACGATCGATATTGATTGAAATTGAAATCGTTGTAAATTTATAAAAGAAAAAAAAAAGATCTCCGTGAGGATGTCCCGTCGTAATTACGTGAGACGGAACTCCGCTTCCTTCATTTTCCACTCTGTTGGTTTTTGCTTGAACCCTTGCTTGCATGACCGCGAGATCGCTATTGTCTAAAGGCATTACTCTTAAAGCTATCTGTATATGCATTATGTTATATAGATTTTGTAGCTTAATGTAGGTAAAATAAAATCTAATTCTTACCGATTTTAAGGAGTCGAAATTTAAAGAAGCAATGGATAAACAATACTTGTGTGGTTCACAAATAGTTCAGTTTACGTTACTCGGTAACCTCCCTTACACCTTACCACACCGCTAACTTTCAGTGTATTAATGATTTATGCAACTAAATATCACTAGCTTTTAACGATAAAGGAAAAAATCACTAAGAAACCTGAATGGCTGAGAGTTCTCCGTAATGTTCTAACAGGCATGTGCAGTCTACCAATCCGCACTTGGTCTGTAATCCTTTTTCATACTATGTAGTAGGCAGATAATAGGATGATAATGATGATTTTGATATACAATAATACAATAAAACATGTGATTTTTCGTATATTACTCCACAGTGCAACAAATTGATTCATTCAATTTGAAAAAAAATATAAAATGAACTACCGTAATCTATTGAAGTCAATTAACGCACGATTGCCCCCCTAATTAATTATTTATACGGAACTAGGTGCAATTATAAAATCATTTGGGCGCGAAGACCGTTAGATCGCTATAAAAGTATAAACACGCAGTTTATGTTTCATTACCCGATGCTAAAACTGGCAGCTCGAATAGCATTTAGGTCGCACATGATTGTATTTAGACTATTCCTTCAAATGCTTCCCGTATATATAAGATTTAGTTCGTCAATCTCACGCCAAGAGTTTATTTTAGATCTTTGAACAACATCATAGTTTTAGTCTGTGAACGTAGACTATCCATTGCTGGACACTACCATACATACCTAGTGAGCGCCACTATATCCTATCCTTAGATACTGGCACTATTGTATAGTAATTCTCATAATGACCACCCAGAGAAAGCGAATTGGCCATCGCAGGCTTAGTCTCAGCTGCATGTGTATGTTTATTCCAGGTAGTTGAAAATGGTTCATCATCAGCCCACTATGGAGCTGGTCTCCTGTCAAATCCATAACGAGAGATTGATTGGAGAACTCTTAGACACGCGGGTTTACTGACAATGTTTCCTTTCACCGTTACAGCAAGTAATATTTAATTGCTTAAAACGCACTAAATTCCGAAAAGACCAAGATGCGTTGCTCTAGGCTTGTATCTAGTGTTATATTAGTAAGAAGAGACACTTAATAATTTAGAACCACATAAGAGATAGATTTATTTGTTATGTTCATGGCGTTAAAATCTAAAAATAGACATCATGACGTGTGCCCCCACTGTGTTTAACTCCCCTCTATGCGCCGGCGCATGTTGTGAGTAAAGTGATGGAGTCCCTCGCACGTGCTTTATCACGGTTTTGGATTGAATGCAAATATGGTGTCAAAGATAAAAACAAACTGTTAGATTAACGACTTTCGAAACAGATGCTGCGTTTACGAGGCGTTTTTAGCATTATTTTCTAAAATGAAAGTACAATTTTTTTTCTAAAATTATAGATACAAGTAACTCAATTTATGCAGTATTTTTTCACGTAAGGTTTTCTTTCAACATTACATTCGTATATGTTGAATACAATTAGTCGGTAATTTAAAAGTCAATGAATTCTGATTCAAATCGGCAGTGTGACGATGATAGTATCGGTTCCTCGTCATAACGCTCGAAATTTGTAGTGTCTCCAGGATGCTTGCATTTGGGAATATACGGAGGCGTCCATCGACAATTCAGTATAGCCTCCCACTCTATACCTTTAAACCATTTGTGGTTTTTGAAATCCAGTACACCATTTTTCATCACTCCGAAACGTTTGCTAATGTCAACTTGAAGAGTGTTCCTCACAAGATCTCTCAGATCACTATTGAAATTCGACGGACAGCGATATTTCCCCGAAACAATCTTCTCATACGTTTTCATTGGATCGTTGGCGTAAAATGGAGGATAGCCTGCATTCATTTCATATAGTAAAACTCCGAAGGACCACCAGTCTACAGAGAAACCGTAACCTTTACTTAAAATTAATTCAGGTGCCAAATATTCTGGCGTTCCACATAAAGTCCATGTCCTACCATGTAGTTTTTTACAAAATCCAAAGTCAGTAATTTTGAGATATCCATTCTTATCGATTAGTATATTTTCAGGTTTTAAATCTCGGTAAACGAGATCGCAGAAATGAAGATATTCTAACGCTAATATTACTTGACTAGCATAGAACTTCGCAATTGGCTCTTCAAACTTGCCCATTTTGCGTAGGTGACTAAACATTTCACCCCCAGGTACGAATGGCATTATAAAATAAATATAACTGTTATCTTTAAAACTAAATTCCATAGACACGGTGAAAGGAAATCGCATAGCTTCCAATATCCGCTTTTCGTACAGTGTGTGATCAACTTGTTTCATCTTTATAATTTTTCCTTTCTCCAGTATTTTCATTGCGTAATATTTATTAGTATTCGAATGTTTTAGAAGAACCACTCTTCCGAAAGCCCCAGTTCCTAAGGTTCGAATTCGTTCCAGGTCGGAGAAATTTGTATTAGATTTTAACTTTTTACACCATCTCTCTTCAAATTCCATTTTGAGTTGCTCTAGGTATTTTCTATATTGTTGGTGTTGTTGTACGGTATACCCGTCCCTGACTTCAGCAGAAGTAGATTGATAAGCTCTGTAGGTCATTTCTTTAAATGTACCGTGGCTTTTACTCGAATTCATTTTAGTTTGTTGTCAAATTGAAATTTGTAATTGGTCCATTGCCAACTGGATTTTGCGTGTTTGTTGAATGGCACACTGACGGTAATATTAGCAGAAAATTGCGATTTCCGTTTGCGCGCTTTGAGGGGCCGTTTGAATTCCCTTGCCGGCGGTATTCTCCGAGATCGAAAGTACGCGAGGGTATAAAGAAGTGCGGGGTGAAGGGTGAACGAACCACCCTGTGGGGAAGGGTGGCAGGATCAGCTGTGTTTAGGGTGACACGCCATGCCGCGCCGGCCGGTCGGCGTCTCGACTGCCGTATTGATCAGACGGCACGTGGAACCTTAATACGTACATTTCCCGAAACTTTTCCCCTTGCAAATACCTTGCAAGAAATCCATAATAATGTAATAATGATACATCTTGCTCCTCATTTTAGGCACATATGAGAACAAGAATGAAATTTGTAAGGGATGAAAGTATTGCAAATTTACTTGCAATTGCACATTTTATTGCAATAGTAGTTGGAGGAGAATTAAAAAACTTTTATTTTTCAGTCAAATAAAGTAATCCGATGTCTCGTTAAATGAACTAAATATATTCACCAAACTGCATGCGTGCAGACACCGTTTGAAAGTGAAGGGCCCTTTGAACATTTATAACTTCAAATATTTACATTTTATATTGCAACTCCTATTTTATTGCAATTTGAATAGCAATCGAAATAATATATTTCTAGCAGTGAATTTAGGATTTAAATAAAGGAATTGTTTAAAAAATTATAGCCCAAGTTAGTTAAGATAACATAGTGCGGCCCCCCAGCGTACTCAACATTGTATGCAGAGTATACAAATATAATAAAAATATCATTTTAGATCATTATTTCGTGATATTAATGTTTATTTAGACAGCCAGTTGCCGCAGTGGGCAGCGACCCTGCTTTCTGACACCAAGGCCGTGGGTTCGATTCCCATTACTGGAGATGTTTGTGTGATGAACATGAATGTTTTTCAGTGTCTGGGTATATTATACGTATTTATGTGTATTATATTCATAAAAATATTCATCAGCTATCATAGTATCCATAACACAAGCTACGCTTACTTTTGGGCTAGATGGCGATGTGTGTATTCATATTGTCGTAGTATATTTATTTATTCCTGTGGAAACAAATTAATTTAGCATATCTATGTGACAATCTTAATATTCATCACACTAACGAAGAGATCTGAAACTTATAACATTATGGAATGTAAACGCATTCGATGGAGCGGTTATTGCCCTCTTGGAACTCAGATGTTGGTCATACAATAAAAAAAATGCTTTAAATAAATATTTACTTGGAACTGTTTCATAAGTACTAGCAACTCCAGTTTAAGTCTTTCTTTTGGATGAGATCAACAGCCTGTCAGCGTTCGCTGCTGAATATGTCTTACCAAAAGCGCGCCATCAGAGATGCCTCCTTATGCAGCCACCTTTCAAAGAGGTTTAAAGGTCCATCAGGTAGAGATCGTCCTACGTTGCGCTAATACCGATACGCAGTCTCTACTCTAGAATTCATATATCCGAGCGGCCAGCGGTTCTGCGACAGACATTGTGTAATCATTGCCACTATAGCTTGCTAATTCTTTTAATTCAATATATTTTTTCAGCTTCAGCTAAATAACGCCAATTTTTAGGTAGTTAGATATTAAATTTTCACGTAATAATAGGAATCTAGAAAAAAAACATTCCCATTAAATAGTCCCATATTGAGTGATGGATTGGTAACTACTAAAAAGGGTAAAAGAGTTGCTGTGACTACTAATGTGCTTTATCAAACCGTTATTCACACAGCAGCACTTATAAATAGATCTTATATGGAACGATTTAATTGTAAAGCTGGAACATATGTGCGTAGTATTTGGTGACGAATGACATAGATATTAGCAAAATTCTTGGGATGATTGTATGATCCTTCGAGCCAGATGTTATCTCTTAAAGACACGTAACGAATATTAGGTGTTTGCTATCAATGCCAAATTGAATCTCGAAGGCTATTGTTATTTTATAATGTACCTAGCTTATTATGTACACTGCACTGTTTGGGGCATGTTGAATTGAGGTGTAGATTTCGAGTGTTTACGAAAGTTCTAAATACAGCAATTGTGTCAAAAAAGCTCTACGAAATCTGGTCGTAAGAGGTCGAAAATGATACGGCTACTAAATATTAAATAGCGCTGGAAGATGACGTAAAGAGCATCCCACTTCCTACCAATAAAAGGAGATTTAAAAGTATAATCTGGAGCATTTTGAGAGTCATTAGGGCAAATAATTGATTGAGGTAGGAAATGTGCCATACAAAATTAAAATTATGCGGTTACTAAATACTACAGTACATAGCTCTGCGAGGTAGGTGGGGAAGATGAAACTTCTTTCTGATAGAAAGATACTTTTATGTAAATGTTGTAGCTTTTTCTAGAAGTTAGTTCTTTTCACTAGAATATTGATGTTTCAACTATACATTTGAAAAATCGATTGTTGTTTCTACTGTGCCTATGTTACAGCCGCAACCGATAGAAAATAAACGTGTCAACCCACAAATTATTGTTTATCTTTTTATTTTACACAGTCGATAGTGTTTTTAAAATTTTCATTGTCATTGTTAACTTTTTTTTTAAATCGCGCGGCAAAGACGCCAATGTGAAAGCAGGCTTACATTAAGTTTCACTGTCGTGAATGCTTTAGTGATGTATTGTACTGAATTCGGTCATCGCAATTTAGAACAGTTATTACTCAATGTTATTGTTCTTGACTGAGAATGAATAGAACGGCTCGTGACCTCGTACGATATCTATAACCTATTCCGGTGAGTTTAGGTTTAGCATTACAATAATACTTTTAGCATCACGAACTGTCTCGTTACTAGTTAGACTTATCTCAAAGATTTACGTGTATTCATACATTTAGGTATTGTTAGGTTAGGTAAAAGTAAAAGTAAACAGGTAGGTATAAAAATAATAAAACACTCGCACGGATGCGATTTTAAGTCATTACAATTATTTTAAATTATTTTATACGTTATTAGTGTTCCGTATACTAAAGCTAAAATGTAACTGTATTACTAAGACCCTGGTTATCTGTCTGTCTGTTTTTTCAATCAATGGCTTACCTATTTAGAAGTATTATCGTCGTAACACAAGTTGGATGCCGGCGTTTTATCAGATTGCTATGAACTCATACCGTCGGTCAAGGTTGCGGAGGCCCGCAGTCCGCAGTGGACTTGGCATCGACACCGACTTGGCGCATTAAGATATTCCTTTAGACACGGTGCCGTAAGCTCTATTTTATAATACGACGCGAGGACTGCGAAATTATTTCCGCTATCAGATTGTGGTTTTGTTAAAGCTCAGAGTTTTTATCATTCGCATTGTCCAAAGTAGCAAAATGTTGCGTTGTGTCTTCTAATGAACAGAGCTATCTGTTCTGCAAATTAAATTAAAACCTCTCACTATCTACAAATCTACTTGAGTTTAGAATGTAATTACCTAATGCCACATGAGGCTTAAAACCTACGTCTCACTTTGATGGACACAGGGCGGCATGTTGCAGGACGTGGTCGTTGCATGTCCTGCGAAATGTTACTCTGTGTATAGTCGATGGGTTTCTTCTTACCGTCAGCATGGTCAGTCAATTATTAAAATTTAAAAAAAAAAAATTATTTCTGTCTAAACTTAGTTATAGTCGTAACAAGATATTTTATTACTTAATTTAATCCTATAGACTTAAGCCAGTACACGTGGTTTCAGCGCTTTATTCAACGCCCCAAGTAATTAAAAACATAGGATTAATTTGCTCTATCCATAAAGTTATAGGTACCTACATTGCTTTTACACATGTTTCTTACTTTATTTAAATATCTGTACTTAGTATTTTAAAACTCAGAAACAATTGAATTCGAGTTCGAATTAAAAATAAAATGTTTGTTTATATAACATCACAATACGACCAATAATATCGGAACAACAATGATACAATTTGCAAAATCGGGATAAAAATAAAGTTACGCTAAAATTATGTAAAACAGATATGTTCTCCTTTAAAAGTTAAAAAATAAAAGGCCATGACAATATATGCCTTTCTTTAAATGTTTATTCATACAAATTACATAAATTTGTATCTGAATTAAAACCCCAAATAGCCAATCCCAACATATTGCTTATGTATTTGATTATAAAAAAAACTATGAGGACCTGATTGCATAAAACATAACAGCACTGGAACTATTTGATCATGCAACATAATAAACATTTAATAATACAAAAAACTATTAAGACCTACACAAAGATGAGAATTTCATTATTTGAAGATATCATGATATTATCTCATTACCATAAATATCACTTTTGTATGTAAATTTATGGCATTAAACGAAAGTGGCGCACTAAATCTCTTTTCAAGAATGTTTACTAGTTATTTTTAGGCAGTTTAAACATGGAGTATCATATACTCCGAAAAAGAATCTTGATGTATGAGCATTGAAAAATACTCGCTCATTAATTCCACGTGGTAGAGTCGGTTACTTTTCGAGGACGATATAAACGTAAAATACTGGACCGCCGACATATTAGCATTGGTTTTTTTATTTGTTTGAACTTTGAAGCCGGTTACGTTATGTACATATTTAGTATTCAGTATTGCGAAGTCTACGTTAGACTGTCCCGCATGCCCGCAACTTCTAACTAGTAAAGTACTTGATATAATGAAAATTTTCCTATGCAAACTTTCTACCCCTATTCTATAAGGGGTGTTTTTAAATAAAGTATTTTTGTAAAGAAGGATATTTATTTTAAAAGTATTAATTTTACTGCAGACTTTTCATGTCTCTTACCTTTAAAAAACGCTTGCAAAAAAAACTCTAAATGGAAGAGTTGCATTTCTTAGCGAATGCAAGAAACCTTTAATGCACCCTTATGGTTTTTTTGTTACCTTCTCAATGCTATGAGAGTTTCATACTTCTATTATAACTATACTCGCTGTTGCTCGCGGGCAACAGCTAGTACCATTATAAAGGTAAAAGATTTGACTCAAACATACTAAAATACTATTTGTGAAATATCTTACTTTCTACACTTCCTGTGTAGTTTCCAATAGTAGCTGGCTGAGGCTTCATTTTCCAGTGCAAACGGCTTTCGAGTTTTAAATTGCAAAATATCAAGCACAATACAAAAGGGCATGAAGCAATCAAGGAGACGTGAATGCAGTTATTGCGCTCCTACTGATGTTCGCGTACCGCTCGAAACTAAATTTAAGCTTTTTACGAGCTACTATAATCCTTCTTTTATTCTTCTTTATGAATGATGATAGACAGGTCGGATAGATAGGATACTCCGGCCTTCTTTTGGGAGGGTACCGACTCCCGGCACGTAAATTTCCGGGGTTATTTGCAGCAATTAAATATCATTGGCCTTAACAGTGAAGAAGTTCGCAACAACACGAGGAAACGTTTAGTAGCAATGAGAGTTCTGTATAATGTTCGTAAAGGCGTGTAAAGTCTACCAATCCGCTCTTGGGCCTTGGCTAGCGCTGTCCACCTACGGTCTTATCCATTCCCATTCTGAGAGGAGACCTGTGCCCTGTAGTAGACCGTTAATAGGTTGATAATGATTTTGATTTTTGTCTGAAATTTTGTATACATTTATCTCTATATATATAAAAGAGAAAGTGTGTGGGTATGTTCCGTATAGGCTCCGAAACGGCTGGACCGATTTCAATGAAACTTTCAGAGAATCTCCGGATTGACCTGGCGAGTCATCCTGTAAAGTTTGGTGACGATCGGAGCACTCCTATTTTTGAACTGTCAAATACAGCTTTTATTTACTATGATGATATTCTATTGTTGGGTGTAGATAATGATCTTCACCCGCTCGAGAAGAGAATAGAAGAGAATGAATACGGAGAGAAATAAATGATTTAATATATTATGAGACTTAAATTAAAAATTTAATGATGTAAGTTTATTGTTTAAATAAAATAAAGCAAAATCTAACCCGGCGAAGCGGGATGGGTACGCTATTACATACTCGTATATAAAAATATACTTATGGTTGCACGGGATGATGGTGATTTATTAGCCAGTAAGAAAGTAGGTAAAGAGAGAAACGTAGATTAGAGTAGAATATAGAAGGCGTCCTTATCGCTTAGTAGCGATATCTGCAAAGGCAACATTAGCATTAGGGCAACATGTGCTACAACAAAAAGGTGGTATTTACCTGTAAAAGGCCGGTAATGATTTCATGATATTTTTATTAACTTCACTTATATTAAAATGAGATTTTGTGGTCAAATCTTGAAAGTACCTCAATCGATACACGTGTATATAGCCGAAGACAGTATACCTACCTACGCCGCAACCTAAATTCTCTTGTTAGGATAGTTTTTTTACCTCAGTGGCATTTATCTTATCTATGCAAGGATCAACTTTTGCAATGATAAATGTATCACGTTATATAAATAAATAAATAAATAAATAAATATACCTACTACGACAATACACACATCGCCATCTAGCCCCAATGTAAGCGTAGCTAATGTTATGGGTACTAAAATGACTGATGAATATATTTATTATAAATAATATACATAAATACTTAGAATATACATATAAACACCCAGCCACTGAAAAACATTCATGCTCATCACACAAACCGAATCGAACCCACGGCCTTGGACTGAGAACGCAGGGTCTCATATATATGTATATATGTGTCTGACTATGTTATGACTCAACTAATAATAAAATTAGTTACCTTCTAGATAATGAAATTTTTTTTATACCTAGGCCCTATGTTGATGAAAAATAAAAACAGCTGTATCTAGGTTTATGTGTTGCTAGCCAGTTGAAACCGTCCTCGTTAAAGTTAACTTGAGTAACCCCATATCGCCACCAAGAGCTTGTCGTTTTACTATTTGAAGGGCTTGGTTGCCGGTGTAGTTATAGGCTCATGAGGCTTAAAACCTACGCTTTAAATTGATGATATATTATATAGATGATACATAGCGCGTTATGTTGCAGGACGTGCTCCTTTGTATGCCCTACGAAGTGTTGCTATGTTTTAAGGCGATGAATTTCCACTTTCCATCACGTGAGCCATCATTGGCGTGCACTTCAAATATGCGCAAAAGCACTGCTTACCCAAATTATTTTATATGACACGTATTGAAGGGGGATTTTTCCATTTTATGCAATGTTCCTGATTTATGCATACCCTGGTCGAAATCCTATGCACGTCGCTGTGAGCCATCTCTTTCTCCGTTTATCAGTTTAAAAAAATAATAGTCCGAGTAATAGTACGAGTATTATATATATATACCATCGATCTTTATAAATGACTGGAAATCAAAATATGCTGTTTGTTATCTGATAAAATCGAATAAAAGCATTATGTTTATCAGCATGATAAGTGTTCTTTGAAGCGCATAAATATTTTTACGGACAACGGAAGTGTTTTGGCCTATATTTGTTTGTTCGTGTGTTCCAGTCACCAGTGCAACTATAACTCAATGTAATGAATGAGTAGTTTTATGCTTTGAAAATGTTTTTTTTTGACAAATACCATTTTTTAATAAATCAGTTGCTTGTTCGGACAGCGTTTTTGTCCAGAGTAAGCATAAGCATGTAGATAAATTAACCTTATGTATGAGTTACATGAATAATTTTGGGTAGGCAGTACTTTTGCGCATGTATGAAATGTCACTTTATGTCAAAAACTAAAAAGAACACTCGATAAATTTAAAAATATAAATATTGGTAAATTGTCTATTGAGTCATGGTTCGAAGTTTACCGTTCATCTAGAACAGTATGAAGATCGATAAATACATACAGTTAGTTCGAGCTGTGATAGCCTAATGGTTAGGACTTCGGCCTTACTTTTGCGGGGACTAAATGCGATCCTCGGCGAGCACCTCTAAGCCTTTCGAAGTTATTTGCGTTTTGAGCCATTTAATGCCACTTCCTTTAGTGGTAAGGAAAACATCATGAGCATGCTTGAGAGTTCTCCACAAATTTTTTAAAGACGAGTGACGAGACGACTATTCCGCCCTTGGCGAGTAGACTACGGTCTAGATATAGGGTCCTTCCTATATCTAGACCATGGGCCTCTTTACAAAATGAGAAGGAATGGAAAAGCCCTTGCCCTCTAATTGTCTGGTATTCCTTACTAATGTATTATAAATCCGAAAGTTTTTCGTTTTTTCGTGGTTTTTCTAGGACTAGATAGACGAGTTAGCACTTTAGTCCTCATAAATGTGGCAGCAATTATGTATTCGGTATCGGTAAGCTTTAAATGAGGGGTTTGCTGCTGTCCGCTGAGGAGTTCTGTCCGCTATCTCCAATCACATTCATCAGATCTACACAAAGTTTGGGCAAAATTAAACACATATTATGACCTCTATAGTACAAAAATAATTATTTAAATCGGTTATAATTTGTCGGAATTATGGTGTAAAATAGTCAAACACTTTCATCCCCTCTCCCAAAGAAACTGAGCTTAATGTCGGGATAAAAAGTATCCTATGTAACTTCTAATATTTCCAAGAATATGTGTACAAAGTTTCATGAGGATCAGTCAAGTAGTTATTGCGTGAAAGCGTAACAAACAATCTTACATTGACATTTATAATATTAGTATAAGTATAGTATATATGTATATAAACAGTGTTTTTGTAGTAGATTCCTTAGCCTCTATCTATTCAAAATAAACCTTTTGCCGGGCTAGTGGCGTGTTCATTGTCAACGGTTGCCCTTTGCTGATCCCCTTCTGCCCTTCATCCACTTACTAAAAATATCTCACCTCTACACAATAATCAATAGATAGGTGTATGATAAGTTCTATGCAGTATACCTATATAGTTTTGTAACAATTTACCCGTCATTTTTAGTGTCTTGAGACACTAAAAATGACGGGTAAATTAGGTAAATAGATTTCTTCTGTAACATTGCTTTTTGACGGCCGACTGGCGCAGTATACGGGAGAACGTATCGGAACGCTACATCGCTTGGCGACACGTCTTTATCTTCCAGCAAAGATTGCGACAATTTATAAATAATTTATTTAAGTAGAACCAAACTGACGGAGTTTGAATCAGATTCCCGCTTTGAAAGTTTGTTTAAAATATTATATATCGCCAATAGAAATTCTAAGAAAGGAGTTTGTTTTGAAATATTTATAAATTACAGTTTGACTTCCATTTCTGTAAGAAAAGTGCCAAGTCACACTGTGAATGGTGAACTTTCAAACATATCCATTACGTAGGTATGGATATTTTTGAAAGTTCACGTTCTAGGTATATAAAGCAACATTATTCCTAATTTAGTTACATTATAAGAAGTTAAAAACAGTTCGAAGTAAGCTTATTTTAATTTAATTAAGATATTTCCGATCGTACTGAACCATTTCAGTATTCGTGCTGTTTGTTTACGTGAGCCGGTTACGACTAACGATTTTTCGGGCTCGGTGTCGTTACATAATAAGAATCTGCAGTCGATATGTTTTAGTTCTTTTACTCTTAATAAAATCTGGTTAACCTCTAAGATGACGTCAGACCATTTATTTGTGAAAAAAGCTGAAGTATCTTTTTTCTTAATAGTAGGTATAAGTACCTACTTAAATACTATCTATACTTATAATAAAACTGTAACTGAAAGATTTCTGTACATTTAATATATTTTGAAAATTTTGACCGGGGGAAGCTTTATAATCGATACTGAGTCCAAAACAGATTTTTATTTAATTTTTGTCTGCCTGTCTGTCTGTCTGTCTGTCTGTCCGGGCATCACGTGAAAACTACTGAACGGATTCAAATAAAACTTGGTATAGTGGTAGTTCATATTCCGGGTCAACGTATAGGATCTACTTTTTATCCCGATAAACAATAAGTTTCCTCCGGGAAATGGGATGAAAACTTTTGTCAATTTTACTTAATATCTCTGTTAAATTTGCACCGATTTTAATCATTCTTTTTTTATTTGAAAGTGTATACTATCAAGCATTTATGGTCTGATTTTAATAAGGATCTGATAAATATTGTCGGAGATAAAGAACATAACTCTTCACAAATAACTGTCAGTCGCAACGCGTATGGGACAGCGATCGAATGCATGTACGTACCATCCTACTAATATTATAAATGCGAAAGATTGTGAGGATGGATGTATGGATGGATGTATGTATCAACTAATATACCACGTAAAATAATAGTAGGTAGGTACTGCCCACGATGATTATGATGTTAGTTAGTTAGTTATTATTCTAGCTTCCCCATTGACTCATACGCTGACGAAGTCGCGGGGGTCCGCTAGTCAATCTATATTTTCTAATCGCATTTGTCCAGCACCTCCCTACGACTTGTTTGATGTCATCTGTCCACCTCGTCCGGGGTTTACCAACGCTGAGTATACCGGTTCGAGGCGCCATTCCAGCACCTTGGGACCCCAACTCCATCGTTTTTCAGAGCTATGTGCCCCGCCCATTGCCACTACAGCTTCGCGACTCGTTATGTCCATAGTAATTTCATTAGGGGAACTGGATAATTAATATTTAAGAAGAAAACCGATTTTAAATTCTTGATTATCGACCAAATTCTTTCGACAAATAAAATATGTATTTTCCATCATCTCTTTATTACAAACGAATGTTTGGCTTGTTGCCAAACTATGATAATTGTTTTCTGATAATATTTTGACAAATCGAAGACAGTGTTTCTTCTTTGTAATAAATCATAGGGTTCTGTAATCCATTTGCTATACTCAAAAAATTGTTGAGATCCTGATAAAATTACCTAAACCTACACTATCGAACTTAGTTACTTCGTTACTAATTAATTTAGTATCATCGTAAACGATTACGTCGCAGTTTTAAATTACTTCATAATCTGAGATATGTTTAGCAATTTAAATAACGGGGGTTTCCAATTGTCCGTAATATCTATTTTAGTGATGTTTGATGTAGATCTTTGGACTTACTTTTGTCGAATTCATTTAGAAGAGTAGATTTAGATCTATTGTTTATCCTATGAGAGATAAGGCCTACTCCCAGCTTTGGGTATGCGAAAATAATTTCTATTCTGCCATAATAAAGCTCTAATTTACATTCCTGTATCTCAGAAGTAGGCTATAGGCATATCAATTACCCAGCTCAACTCTGAGTCACATATCTCGCAACGTTATATTTATGAAACACAACGGAAATTGTGGTATGCAATTATTGTGAGCCGAGGTCTCAGATGTTGTCCCGGTCATTACTTGGAATTAATCCGAATTACCACAAATAACTAGTACCAGATATCTGCACTACGTGCAAAACCTTAGTGTAAATTTTCGAGCAATCAACCGTCCGTTATCTATAAGTACATCTAACTGCCTCGTTGCCCTATTGGTTAGCAAGTTCGATTGCAGGTCGCGAGGTTCTGGATTCGATCCCGGATAGGGCCAATGGTAAGAAACGGGGTTTTCTATCAAGAAATTCTTAGTACCAGCCCGTAGGGTAGGCAACTCTCAGCAATGCAGGATATGTAATCATATCCTGCATTGCTGAGAGTTCTCTATACATTTCTCATCAAAGATGTGCGAATTCCACCAATCCGCAATTGGCCAGCGTGGTGGGCTTGAGACTAAACCCTATGTGAGAAATGATTACATTAAGACGTGACCCCGGCTCTGTAGTAGGCCTACAATGGGTTGACATTGACAATAATGGCGTTAAAACTTAAGTAACTAAAGTAAAAATAAGTCTCGTTTATCAAGTGAGATCACGCTAACGCGCTAACTTGTCATCTAATAAAAAATAAGTAACGAGTTCTTGAACATAATAAACGCGACTCTGAGCCAATTCACTCAGAGACTCTGAGACAAAGAATGCCCCTAGACAGTTACTTGAACCAGGAATATCTTTTGTAGCAGAATGGTTATCTTAATTTCTTAAACTTAATTAATATCATGATGGCGCAATGTGGAAAAAATAAGCGTAAAGCGTAAGCGAGCTCACTCATTTGGAATTGAGGCGCTTATTTTGCAAAACAGTTGTAGGTACTATGAACGCTGTGTCGATTTTCGATAATTTTGTTTTTTTATTGTATGGAAAAGTGACGTTTGACAGCAGTGATTGCAAGATTAACGCCTGTCGCATTACTGTCGCGAGATACGTAATCACCCTGCGGAACACTGAATTGTTACGATGCTGCTTGCCGGCAGAAATAAGCATCACGGTTGTGCTTCCCGCACGAACTCAACAAAAAGTTCTACAAGGTACTACAATAAAACGGACTTCACGGATGTGAAGATTTTGGACGATTTACTATTTATTAACTATGTTATTGATCGTAGAATAAAGCAATATCATCATTTTCTCTATCAGGGCTTATTTATCGATTTACATCTGAGTTATCGATCTGAGATCTAGATTTCATACTGATATACCGTATAAAGAGATTCTTAAAAGAATTAAACTTGCGGTTACGTTTAGTAATTCAATCTCACCACAACAAACCCTCAGCAGAGGCGATGCCAACGAACCTATTAACCGGTTTTTCGTAAGATTATAGCTGACGACGTTTTATACAACTTCTATGTTATCTTTAGGTTTGAATGAATTTGAGCATGCACATAGTATGTATTTCGTACTGAGATTCTAATACGAAACGACTCTGCAGTTGTTACATGCCGTTCGTCAGGTTTGCTAAAGTATGCCTGAAAAAGCCAGACCGTACAAATGCTGCCTCGCTCTATAGCGTCTATTTAGGTTTATGGATGCCCATAAAAGTGGGTGGTCCAACTTACAAAACACCGTTTGATATAGCTTTAGCAGTTTTGGCTAGACGGCCTTCGGTTAATTAGGTCATGTTCTTTATTTGTGTTGATGACAGTAAATACATTATATTATCAGCCTGTCTGCCTACATTACCGGATACAGATCATTCCGTCGCAAGCCCTAAGAGTCTGTTCTGCGTTGCACTCACGCATACTTTTCGGTCGTACAATGAACATGTTACTAGTATCTATATAAATTATCCGCCATCAAGATAATCTGCTTTTGTAGTTAATTTACTCGACATCCATTCACCAAGGCCTCGATGATTCTAACACGCATAATTACATTTGTCGGTCATAGGATTTTTATTTTCTCAGGTTTATTTTTTTCAATTAAGTGCCGTGCAAATGTTGAAATAGTTATAAATAATGTTGGTCAACTTCGTTGTATCAAAATATTATTGTTTCGCTGCAAAAGGTTCCAAGTCTCGCGTCAGTGGTGGAAATAGTTGGTGGCCCTACAAGCAAGAAGTGATAAAAAATTAGGTAGTCTGGACATTATTATATGGAAAGCCTTAGTCAGCGTCTACGAAACTACGTATGTAACTAAACGTTACGCTACTTAAAAGTACTATAAACCATTTTAAATTGCAAAAAAGAAAAATAACACACTTCAGCTTATGGCTCCGGAATATGGTCTAACCATGGGTCTGATAAAAAATCTAGTATCTCTACGATATGAAATCGGAAATGAGGAAATCCATAAAAGAACTAGGGCAATAAACATAGCAAATCAAGGCGTAGTGTTTACGTAGGTGTGGACTTCCATCAGTTGATATTATACTAATGAAGATGAATGTTCAACCACATCCTGACCCTGATATGCCTGGGTAGATCATAAAGGGGACGTTATCAGCTATTTGAATAGCAGTTTGTTCTTCGCTAAGACTTGAAGGACCTTTCGATTGCCCGTATGTGTATTAAAGACTATGAGTAATTCTTTACGCATTCAGTATTACGATACGTTTTCATGGCAAACCATTACTTGAATCGTAAAACTGCGTGCATTAATGAAAGGAAATATTGTTTTCCCTTATTTATGTTCGCGTCCCCCTTCGTTTACTTAAGCGCGCTATTAAATTACACACTACGTATGACCCCAGTGGTTTCGGCTGGAGGACCTGAATCCTTACTTAGTACTAGATCTGTATTGGTATTAGGTATGGCCTATACTTTACGCCATTTTTAATGTATTTTAATATAGATACATCAACTCAGTTGTGCGCGCGGCCCTATGTGTGGGTAAACCTTGTACATATACAGTGACTTTGTGTGCGTGACAAGAGGTACAGTCGGGTACAAATACAAATACAGTTATTTACGGGTTATATACGGGTTTTTTTTTAAAAAAACAGTTATTTGGTAATTTAATGTTTATTTATTGAACATTATTCTGAATCGCTACTTGAAAAATCAAATGATGAATTTTCGGATTCGCTGCTCTCATCAAGGTTAATTATGAATTCTGACTCCATGTCAAAATGTCTATAGTATTCTTCTTCTTTCTTTTGTACATGTCGACAAGTATTACCCCACATCCCTTCATCAATTTGACTTAAACATTCATTTATGAGTTTCATTATTTCCGTCACATTTTGGTCGACATTACGCGAAGCAATATAATTTTTTAAAATTCCCCACACATTTTCTATGGGGTTTAGTTCAGGATGATATGGTGGCAATCGAAGAACTTTTATGCCATATCGCTGAAGTATGTCATCAATCTTGTAACAGATATAGTTTTCTTTATTTTTTTTAATCAAATCATACAGTTCAATTTTTTTCATATCTTGATTAAAAGCTATATTTTTTTCTGTCAGCCATCTCTGCATTTCTATTTTTTTGGAATTCGAATTTGGGGCTCTGTCATTTTGAACGTTATGGTATGAGGCATTATCAAGCACAACCACAGAGTTAGGTGGAAGATTCGGTACTAGACGTTCTTTTAGCCACTTTTCATAGTTTTCCGCGTTCATGTTAGAATGGTAATCACCAGAAACACTATTTGCTTTGTATGTCAATAGTGCGTTAGGTACGAAACCTTGTTCTGAACCAGCATGCACAATGATAATTCTTTGTCCTTTCGACAGGTTTCTCTTTAAAGGTGGTCCATCTTTATTACCCCATCCTTTGTTTTGAACATGATTAGTTAAGATATAGCTCTCATCTGTATATACGATACACCGATTTTCTTGACGGTATCTGAGTAAATTTTTTAGGTAGGAAAATCGTAGTTTTAGGATGTCATGCCGCTCTATAATAACACGTCTGTTATCCACAGTTTTTCGCCATTTGTATCCCAACTTTAACAAAGCTGTACGCAGAGTCGAAATACTTCCATCATAGTTAAGTTTATCTTGAAATATTCTTTTCAACTTTAGCAAGGTAGGTAACTCACGATGTTCTAAATGGTAATTTTGAATAGTGGAACGTATAACATCAACGTTAAAGTTGTCTAATTCTAACTTCTTTAAACGTTTTTTACGGTCTTTATGCGGAGATTTAAACTTAGAGTCAGATTCTTTTCCTTCAGCCAATATATTAGTAACTGTTCTCTCTGATACCCCCACTGCCATTGCTGTTCTTTTCCGTACGCTATTTAAATGTTCACTTAGTTTCGATATTAAAATTGGACTTGCACTGCAAACTGGATCACTTACTAGTTCCAATATATCTCTCGCATCTATTTTCAGAAATTCGTATACCTTAGCAATGGTTTCTCGAGTCTAAAACAATAATACGTAAACGTCAACAAGGATATATTTTTTCGTATATAGAATCATAATAAATACCTATTCATTACATCTAAATTTAAAAATAAAAAATATTTACCTGACTCCTTAAACATTTTTTCCGTGAAGAACTAGACATTTTCGTAAACGACTGTACCCGTAAGAAAAAGCGATAGGAACACGTCTTGCTCGAACGACGACTGCCGCGTCACTGCCACACGAATGAAAGTTGTATATTTACAAGCGCACGCACACATAGGGCCGCGCGCACAACTGAGTTGAAGTATCTATACGACTTAAAACATTATCATTTTTTGGATATGGGGAACGATTCGAATATGTCCTATTACGTTGATTTTGGATTACCGGTTGACTACCATTGCATATTCTGAATTTTTGGTCCCTTTAATATAAAATAATTAAAACCAAAATATTTTAAAAACCCTTTTCAGGGAGGTGGGAGCTTCAATTTTAAACAAAAACTTTTAAATTGTTTGTACATGAATTTTGAAGTCAATCATCCATTCTGTCGTTTATTGTGGTATACGAGAGTCTGATGATTAAATAATCAAGTGATAACCTCTTTATAGATTTTGGTATGCTGGTTTAGTTTAGCTATGTTGTGCGGGTCCCGGTATTACTACTGTCAATATTTTGAACAACATCTTTCCGTTTAGTGTCCACTATTAACCTGTGTCCTCATTATTCCAGTAATAGTAAAACGCTTTGTGCTTTAATTAAATCTCTCTTTCTTTCAGATTTATCAAAGAATCGATTCAGTGAAGTGCCCGATGAAGTGACGACGTACATTTATTTAGAAAAATTATTATTGTCACAGAACATTATAAGATGTGTGCCAGATGGAGTTGGTGGGCTACAGTCGCTCACATATTTAGATCTAAGGTAAGTTAAAACATAATTTATTTTACAAAATAAAGTATATTTTGATCTTATGCACAACATACATTATTTATTACATTGAAACACAATAAGAAATATTAATAAAGGGAATGACAAATAAAATATTGTTGCTAATTAGTCTGTGTATAAACTGAAACTAAAATATTTTTATGGGAGTGGTTTGTATTGCAATATTTTTCAACTGAGAAAGCTAAATATTTGAATACAAACATTGATGCAAAAAAAAAGAATAAGTAGTATATTTTTAACATAAGCACCGGCAGTAACTAATTAGGTAATTATAATAAGATTTCTTAAAAAAATAATGAAAAAGTTGAGTAGTTCTTCTAGGTAATGAATCTAGAATTTAATATTGTTGCTAATTCGGTTTGGTAAATTTAACTGCGTTTTATGTTATCAAAATGACACTTGCTTCAACGGTTCAGGAAAACATTGTGAGGAAACCTGCATGCCTGAGAGTTCAACATAAGTCATAATGTTCTCAAAGGTATGTGGAGTCCACCAATCCGGCCTACGGCCTTAACGCCTTCTCATTGTGGGTTGGGTTGGGTTGGGTGGGTTCTTATGATGATGATGATTATAAACTAAGTTATGCTGAAATAGTTTTAATTAGGATTTGCGTACAACCGATTTAGAATTATTGCAATTCCATTAAGCAATAATCATACTTAAATATAATATTTGTCTTTGATATCGATAAGACATGTTTAGCAGAAATAAAAAAGCATAGGTCTGCTGTCACTAAGGAAGAAAGGATTTTGAGCCAGAACCCTTCAGGCTTGCTCCACGTGAGGTATAACGGCCGTTCATAAAATGACTTTGACA
Source organism: Pararge aegeria (assembly GCF_905163445.1). Classification (NCBI taxonomy): domain Eukaryota; kingdom Metazoa; phylum Arthropoda; class Insecta; order Lepidoptera; family Nymphalidae; genus Pararge; species Pararge aegeria. Next base: position 16,656,168 of record NC_053182.1, read on the forward strand.
TACAATAACATTATATAAATTTCGGTAGAAATAAGTATCTGCTAGCTTTTCAAATAAAATAGACACCTGAGTGATAAAATTCCAACTAAAATACTAATCAACAATTTGTAACACGCTTCACACGCTTTATTCTTAACAATTATATACAAAAACAAACACAAATCATAACAGTCCTCTAATGTATTTGTATTGTTTTAGGTAGTAATAAATCACCAATATTTTGGAAACTACATTATCTTATGGTCCATCGTAGAGTGGTACTGACCGTTTCTCAACACTTGCATCATTTCCATTTTGACGTTAAGTCGGAACTCATCAGGTATCGTTTTCAGATGCGGTAATAGCGATAGTAGGAACAATTTGTCTGGATCCTCAGGTTCGTTCCTGCTTTGATCGACACTCGCGAACGCGAATTCGTCTATCAAACTGTGTTTGTTGGTGCTAGTATTCTTAAGTGGTATTTCGATTTGCACATCTTCGTTCGACCTGTAATCGTCATTGTCCAGCGCGTCATTATCATCGTCGGAGCTCGGTCTCGTAATCCTCAATTTCTTTTTTGGTTTCCACACTCTTTTCGAGCGACGTTCATCGTCAGAATCGCTCGAGCCTACCTCTTGGGGGTCTTGAGTGCTTTTTTGGAGTTTGAGAAAATTGAGGTGTCTGGCGTACAAGTAAGGACGTTTCGTTCTGTTTGGATGTGAGATGTATTTCTGGAAGCAGTCCCTGATGCTTTTCCATTTCTTCTGCAGTTGTAGCTCTGTGAATTGATAATATAATGTTAAGGCTTATCAAAAAAGGCATTGAGTATACCAGCGGAGAAAACTGACTTTACACGCAGTCCGAATCGCATTATAAATTAGTATATATATGTGATTGGAATACTATTTTATTCAACCAATCTTGTGGATTTGCACTTATGTTTAAGGAAATTTATTATTTTTCAGCTCAAAGTTATTTGATTTTATAGCATAAATTTACGTTTTCTGAAGGTTGTAAACATCCGCATAATTTAAACCTGGCTACCTACTTACTATTGTTGCTTATAGGAAACTTGTTAAGTTCAAGGTCACTTTATTTCAATGCCGCAGATAAGGTGATTTTAAACTCCACAAAGTTCGTATATAAGTAACCAATACAAGAATTAATAAAACAATATTCAATTATTTCAAATACCTTTATTTCTAAATCGTTTATATTTCACCCGCGTTTACTGCGGGTTCGTTGATAAAGTGATGGCGGTCTAATCTATAGTCCATCAATAACCTTCCTCAAATGAATAACTTTGTTCCTAACAAAAAAAGGGCTATTTAAGACAAAAAGGATTGTTATAATCGGATTAATATCTATTTCCCGATATTAGCTCGTTAGTACATACAAAAATGTATGTGCTAGAATCTTATTTTGGCACAAACAAACATATAGACTTATTACTTTGTTCTAAGTATAATAACTTAACACGTATTGAATCTAAGACCTTAGAACCGATTATCAACTATTCAAAATTTCGAGTCAATAGCATTATGCATTATGCATTAGCAGTTGTGAGACACTAACAAAAAAAGGTTACATTATAAAGTTTTGGTACGAAACCCTAAAAACACGCGTTGAGTTGAGAACTGATTGAGATATTTGAAATCTGTTGAAAAAACAACAATGCAAAAACATTTACCTAGCTCCCGCATCTCGCTCTTTGAAATCTTGACGTCGCCGGTCATGAGTGTGTTGACGACCTCAGACCATAGTTGGTGACGTTTATTCTTCGCCCTGTATTCAACGTGCTCAAAGTCCCATATACCAGGCCGTTTTTTCACTTCCTCGATGAGCCGTTCCGGGTCGTATTCGAACTGGACGGTGTTTGTCCCCATTATAAAGGTTCGATTTGCTCTGTGACCCGTTTATTTGAACGCTTATCGGCGGCCAGCGTGCAAACGCGGCTATCAACGCGGGCAGCGGGCGACGGGCGACTGACGCGCAGCGGGGGAACGCGCGGTGCGGTTTCAAAATGGCCGCTCGGTACAACTAGGTTGGCCAGAGTCAATACACATTGAAACAGGATAATCAGGATAGCATTGTTTCAATCATTTGTATATTGACCATTAGATTGATCATGAATTTATTTTAATAATCATATATTTGATTGTACTTACTTGACACGTGTCGTTTATTTTAAATGGCTGTGTATACAGCCAGCAACATCTTATTACACTCACCTCTATTATACTATAGTAGAGGTCAGTGTCTTGTTAACATAATCTTTGAACGAAAGAGTAAATAATGTATCTATTATATTAAATCACAAATAATAGTATCTATTTTTTGTTCATGAATTATTTTAAATATGAGGCTAGCTAGTACGTATTTGGAGAACTGGGTGGGTATTGGAACATGGGTTAATGTTGGAGTGCACTTTTGTTAACAGAGCACAAAGTTATTCATTTTTAATTATACATTTTTGTGATGTCTGTGCTGATTTAACGTAGGATAGGACTTAAAATCAAATAGGCGCCTATTCAAAATTAACTTACCGAAAATCGGTTTCGTGGGTCTCCATTAACACATTTGCTAACTGCCTTGTGCCCAGTTTGAACTGATATAAAGTATAATCATAAATTGGTTGGCCTCTTCTCGGTAGATTCTGCCGGTACCCGATACATGAAGGGGTCGAGGTTGTAGCTATTTTTGGGGAAATTAGGCTGAAATGATATTTATGTATGATCATAATGTTTCCTATCTACGTGAATGATGGTCCTCCTACTCTCAGCTGCGTATCTATCGACCCGGGCCGGAGTGGGGGACGCGCGGGCACGCGGCGGTCGCCGGCCGCGTCCGCTGCTCCGCGCCGCGGTCACGCCACCGTCTTCGGCAGTCCGCACTCCGCAGTTGCCACGCCACGCACCGGAATGGCAGTCCGCACTCCGCAGTTGTTACGCCACCACTTCAAAGGCAGTCCGCAGTTGCCACGGCCCACGCCACGATAAACTCTACGCTTCGCGCGACCGTTCGTCAAAGTTTGTGTTAACGAAATTGATAACGGTGTAGGGAATAAGGCTCCAATAGTATGGACCTATTGCGATTTTACCACAATAAAGCCGTTCAGTAGGGCTAGCATGTGTGCCACGAGATAAATATATCTACGCGTTATTTATATTTTTTCTATAGATTTAAGTAGGTAATGGGTAGACATTGAAAATTGAAAATTGTGGAACAATCTTCCATCTGATGTGTTCCCTTCAAACTACAATCTGGGGTTATTCAACAAATTCCATAAAAGCCGTCAACGCATCGGTAGCTCCTCTGGTGCTGCCAACTTACATGGGCGGCGGTGGTCACTGAACATCAGGAACTACTTTCGTTTTCCCGCTAATAATATAAAAATATATATATATATGTATATTTCCAATTTATAATAATTTTGGAAAAATATATACAAGTACCTATAGCGTTACTTCGTGATAGTTGAGCTTTCTAATGGTAAAAAATGATTAAAATCAGTCGCAGTAGTTTCGGAGCCTATTCGGTACAAGCAAACAAAACCAAACCAAATAATTTACTCTTTATAATATTAGTCTATATATACGTAGATTGTGGGGGTAGATTAGGTAACTACCTACTTAAACATTTTGAAATAACTAAAGTACCTAACTGTCAATGTTGCCAGCGTGTATTCTAGCTTTGCTAGTCGGCAGGCCGGTTTCGCAATCATCTCCTATACATATTTTAATGTTATGGGCTATCTAGTACCTATCTACAAACCTGTAAAGTAGAAAAACCTGTCAGTACTTACTTTGTCCACAACCGGATAGGTACCTTTTATTAATAACATCTACCAATGAGAATATTTACAAAAAAGCTTGCCATTGATAAGGAAAAAATATCGATCGTCTCGGAACAACTAGGTACGTCATGAAACGACATAAACTACTAAGTAATACTGGGGTCTTTTCCCGGCTCGGGACTTATATTATTAGGTGCATTAGATTCTTATTGGGTTTCACTGTCAAGAAGTTGGGCTTTACTTGCTCTTCCAGTCAAAATTAGTTTTGCAAACGTACCGAGCAATCGACCTGTCCACCAATCCGCACTAGGCCGTGGTGGACTACGGTCTAAACCTTTCTCTTGGTAGAAGGAGACCTGTGCCTTTTTGGAGGGCCGATAATGGGTTGATATGATGACGATGATGTCACGAATGAATGGTGCAAGAGTTACTGCCATGATGTTTCCATAAGTTACTGGGACATTCTACGTGCTCGAGCTTTCTGTCACCACCTCGTTGTTAGCGATAGATTGTTTAAGCGGTGAATCGCTGCGATATATATGTTCAATGGCCGGATCACTTAGGGCCATTTGTAATAAGGGTCCAAACTTACATATCGTTTTCCTCATGTCGTTGCGGTTGGTAAGTAACTACGGGCAAGCATCCGAGAAGATGATAAGGTTTTACGACAAAAAGTCTCCAGTGAACTCCCAAATCGTCAGGCTCAATTGAAAACCAGCGTTGCAGCACCTGCTGCTATAAGTATGGTGACCTTCATTAAGCTCATCGGCTTAGTATAGAATATAATATGTGTTTATATCGGACCAGATAAAAATCATTATCTTTCTTTTAAGTTGTTTTTTAGTAGAGTAGTGGAGCTTTTCATGGCAGAGCTCGTCCAGTAAAGTAGGTTTGACACCCACTTATTTCTGCCGCAAAGCAACATTGCTGTGTTCCGGTCTGAAGGGCGCGGTTGCCGGTGTAATTACTTTAAAACCTACGACTCTGGTTTGCACTTTGTAAGACGAGTTCCCGGCATGCCCCGCGAAGTGTTGTTCTGTTCATGTAAATGATCGTTTTTAACTGACCATCATTTAGGTGAACCAACTGCTCGGTCCGCCAATTTTGAACTAACAGTTAAGGTACATTCGGTCAAAGAGTTTTAAAGTAGCTTTATATTTGAAGCGCATTTATTCACAGTTGGATTTTATTCACCTGTGATCTTAGTACAAGATTTACACGCTCGCAATCGAGGAGCCAAGGAGGAGTAACTAAATACTTGATCATCGCAAAATAGATCTTGTGATCATTTCATTAAAGCTCAAATCTGTTTATATTTCTTCAGCTCAGGCTTTTGACAAAACGTTGGTAACAAAAAGTAAGATGTACAGGATTTGCGACTCTAAACCGAGTGTACCTAATTAGGTTAGGTTAGGTTACTTTGACAGAGAGTTTGATTTGCGAAAACGACTCCTCGATTGCGAGCGAACCAATTTTGTACTAATGCCTAATGCTCGTGATGAACGTACACCAGATAAATCAATCACTTTCACTCGAATCATTCGTGCGTTCAGTTATATGTAACCGGTAGGAGCAAATGTTGTGCCATAGCCTAAATGTTGGCGGTGTGTCATTGGTGACCGCATTTCATCACTTTGTTTTGACATTTGTTTCGACTTGTAATAGATAACGAATATACATTCTGTCAAAATCAATGATCCGTTCCTTAGTGGTTCCGAGTTGTGATGGCAGATCAGAATACGGTTGTCACCCTTTTCTCCTTCTGTTTTAGTCCCGCAGTTGACTGCTATAGGATATTGATGTTAGTATATGCAGTGCAGACAATATCAGTATAATCTTAAACTTCAACTGAACAATTTCATTGATGCTCACATGACAGTAACCGAAGTAGATATGCTGAGTAAGAAAACTTATCTGCAAGCATTTTGGATAGAATGACCACAGACTTGTTATTTTGTGGTCTTATACTCTCTGCTGTTCTGGAGTCTTCGTTAAAAGGATCAACTCCTTCATGATTTTGGAGCCATTTGTCTAATTTCGGTACTGAGAGGTCTTTGACAGAATACTCAATGTTTCAATTTTTGGCAAGACCCGGGAATCAAACCTTCTCATGCGTAGACATACGTGTTAGCAACGATCTTGCGTGTCTTACAGCCGTTAAATTAAGGAGTGAATTCGATGGTGTTTTAAAAATAGGTGACTAAACGATTGTTGACTGAAAGTCGTTGCCCTTTCAGACAGAAATAGCTGTGAGACTGGCGAATTTCAACGATGGCACTTATGAAGTTATGATACAACGAAACACTGTATAAATGCTTCAGTGTTTTGCTTTGGGCTGCTCCGTTTGTCCGACAAAGCGACATTTATTTTGTACTATACAATCAAAGAGTTTTCATTTGAAGTAGGCCTTTAAAGGCTTAGTTTAAGGCTTTTTACAATTTTGTTTTTTATTCAACCACAAATTATCCGTTGCCTAACGGTAGGCTAACTAAAAATCTAACGGTAGGCGGGTTATAAGTTTAAGCAGTTTTATTAAACCCGTAACCCTAGTCTGTTTCTACACGGTATCGTAGGAGAACGTTACATCGCTTGGCATCACGTCTTTCTCGTTAGGTTAGTAAGAAGCCACAGCCGAAGCCTCCCACCAGAACAGACTAGAGGAAAATAATTGAAACATTAATTTGAAATTGGCACTGTTATTGAACCCGGAACCTCAACTTATAGACCATGGCGATCACCACTGCGCAGGGTAAAGTCTATATGTTACTTGTGAGCCCAAACCGTTTTCGTACGCAGTAGACTGAGACCAAGAAGCTGTCATGAAAGTTCCACGGTTAACAATATTTGAATTCATTCTTGTGTGCAAATGAAAGTGTATCCGTTTGCTCCATGCGAGGCAGTTCCTCTGTTACGGTCTAAGGCTGCCAGTCCACCGGAGCGGAGCGAGGCAACGGAGCCAAGAAACGGAGAAATATTAACCAATAGGATTGCACAAAATCTCCGCTGCTCTTAGATGAACCAGACACAGTACGCAACTGCGCTCCGCATTAGTCCGTTTCTCGGCTCCGCTACCTCGCTCCGCTCCGGTGGACTGGCAGCCTAAGAGGCGTGGTTGTGTTGACGTGTTCCTTGCATACCTTGGGAAGTGTTGCTCTGTTTATAGGCGATAGTTTTTTTTTTTATTACATCAGGTGTACTTGGCTATAGTAGTGATGAACGACACCGGGAGGTATCTTTGCATCGTTCGAGTCCATGTAGGACTGAGGTGCATCGATAATGCAGTCGTATTTATATCAAAATACCCACCAACTCATTTTCATGATGATAAATATCTGGCAAATATGAAGTTATAGTTATCAAAAGTTTACTTATTTACCCACTTTATACATTTACTGTAACAGTAGTTCCCCGGACGATCTCTGCAGCAAAAAGATCTTCTACTTAGATGCCTTACCAAGTTATTCGTTAGAAACTTGTTCAGCGTTCGTTTGTCTATGGTTGGGGAGATCTAAGTTCTAAATCAGGTGCGGCATTAACAAGCTGAGAATGGAAATTATTAGGTAAGGAAGAAGAAATATTCTTAGATTTGCAGTCCTACGGAAGCGGTAAATTGACAAACGCTCTTAATAAATAAAGGAAAAAAGGCTGAAAATAAATGAGTATAATAGACAGACACACGTCTTCCTCCAGCCCCAAAGTAGGCGTAACTTATACTGCTACTACTTAACTTTTATGACTGAATATTTTTATGATTTTTTTATTTTTAATATTTTTACATAAATACTTTATAATATATTACAGATAAACACCCAGACACTGAAAAAAATTCATGTTCATTACACAAACATTTTCCATTTGAGGGAATCAAACCCACAGCCTTGGACTCAGAAAGCAGGGTCGCTGCCCATTGAGTCGATATCTCGTACTCAAGTAAATTAACTAATGCTCCTATTATATAAAGGCAGATGAAATGAAAATAAATAAATAAATAATAATATTCTCTCACACTGGGTCACAAACCATAGCTATCTCATTTGCGTAGAGCATTAATGTTCTATAAGGTAAGAAAGACGAAAGATTTTTAGATTTCCAGTCCTACTAAATTGACAAATGTTCGTAAAAATAAAAAGGGGGATAGACCGTTCTCTCGTACACTTAGTCATAAAACCTATAATGTCGTAACACCGTAACTATCTCGTTTGCCTTAGTCGTAAACGTCGTCACACACCGTAATTTCTGTAACAAAAAGAACGCGTTGTGATAACGCTGACAGCTAAGCGGTTTGTAGGTCGGTATAAAGATCAGTGGGCGGGGTGAACGACCGGGGATGTCACGGTCCCATGTTATATGTAGAACAGTGGAATGAATGGTATGTGCATGAGGTTCCAAGGTGGTGTGGTCTAGACGATGCATTGTAGTGTATAGTGCAATAATAAAGCATGGGCATTGACATACTCTAAGAACTTTATTAATAAAAATTAAACGTAGTAGTAATGCAGTGTTTTTCAAGATCTGACATTCTTCTCCGTTCAGGAGAAGAAAGGCAGGTTAGCCCGCCAATAAAAATTAATAAAAAGATGGCTATAATAACAAAGAAAAAATTTAAGTTTATGTCTGCGATTTTTAAATAACTTCCTCTTATTAAGCTCAAATGATGATTTGATCCATAGCATAAGCAAAACACTCATATTTGTTTGTTTATCCGTGGGTATCTTCAAAACGGGTGAACTGATTGTGAAGGGCAGAAAAAGGATTAAACGGGTTATTATGCGGGAAGAGGGCTTTGCTAGGTATAATCTAGGCCACCCATGTATTATCAGAGAGATTTAGGTTTGTACCTATTTCTGAAGCACGCCATCTCACAGGGGGTGGTCTCACAAGCACATGTCTAGTCCGAGGGGTTTTTTTTTTACAAATGTTACAGTGAGATAGTGAAGTTGCAGCGGTTATGCATAACGTGTTCCGTGGATCGGTTGCGCAACTTGTGGCTATCGCAACTGATATTATTGGCTACCATAGCCTCAATCAAATAGTTATTTTAGCCAATAGTTCAAAAGCCAGTGTCAGTATGTCAATATGTCAACAAATCAGGTAGCATTTCGGTTGACACGTTTTGGCTTTCATTCTACGATATTAGGTACCCGTAAATGTTTTAGCTGTCGGATGCTTATCTTAAATCAGGATTGGGCGCTTATCCGATTTTGTAATGTAATGTTGGTGAATACATACTAATATAATAAATGCGAGAGTGAGTCTGTCTCAATCATTACACCAGTTTTGACGTAATTTGGCAGAGAAATAGCTTCCGTCACGGACAGGGGTAACGAATTCTTTTATATTAGACGACAAGTTTACTTGGCGCACGCAAATTATACTTAGCACACGCTAACTATCCTTGTCGCACGCAAAATGACTGTAAAACTGCTAAAATTAAAATAAATATAAAAACAAAAAACACAATCTAACTGACAATATAAAAGAAGTGAGGTTGACATTGCAAAGTTTATAGTTTTATTTTTATTGTTTGAAGTATATTTGTTTCTTTTTTTTAAACTTTTCATCCGTTTGTTGGGACTTGGGATTTTGTGCCCACATATATCTCCGCATTTTATATAAAAAATAGTATCTGCAACCCGTGCGATGTTGCACAATATACTATAGGGAAAACGGTTCCGCGGAATGCAGGGTGAAACAGAAAATGTTGTAAATGGTAATAAATGGTACCTATGCAAGGCTTGATAGCAAAACTGATCATCATGACGAAAACTTGCAGGTACTATTTAGCCCGGAATGAAAACCGAAACCATCGCGGATAAATTTCCGGGTAACAGCTATATTTTTAACTGAGTTAGATCAGTAAATTCCCGTAGTAAGTAGTTGTATTAGTGTATGTGATTAGAATACGTTGATTATGTAGTAGATACAAGTAACTCGTCGTTTCACAACAGTAAAGTTGTAGGAACCGTTAAGTCTTAGAACTCTACGTAGAGTCGGTTAGATTCTGTAAATACTATGCAGTGCATACGTACATTTATTTAATACTGGTATTACTAAGATGGTCAGTGTTTTTCTTGTATAATTTTGATGTTCTTGCTTAAATGCTCTGCGTCTACTGACAACTTCTCAACTTTAAAAGCGTAAGTAATAAGTTACTTTAAAAATAAGTGTTGTTATGGCAGCGCCAGTTTCACGCTGTAGTGGCTTAGTGCGGATTGGTAGACTTCACACGCCTTTGGGAACATTATGGAGAACTCTAAGGCACTCACTGTTAAAGCTAGCGATATGTTAATCGCTTAAATTAAAAAACGCCCATAACCTCGAAAAGTTAGAGGTCCCTGCCGGGTATCAAACTCGAACCAATGAAAGGGAGGCTGAAGCTCTAACCATTAGGGTATCACCGCTTTCTAACCCATAATACCTATTTACTAAATTACTACTCATCTCTGCTGGCACTGGTGCTGTTTTAAAACTGCTTCATATTTACATTTCATATCTTATCCATTCTTATCACAATACATTTCCATCTCAACGTTCGCATTGCTGTCGCGTTTACTCTTCTCCCATTCCTTTTTACAACTGCTGAACATAGGCCTCTTCATTTTTTATTTTAAACAACTTTATTGCATAATAAAGGAAACACACACAGGAAAATATATGATAAATAAATAAATAAATTAATATTCTACTACAATTCACACGTCGCCGTCTAGCCCCAAAGTAAGCGTAGCTTGCGGTATAGGTCCTAAGATGACTGATGAATATTTTTATAAATTATTTACATAAATACTTATAAAATACAGATAAAATCCCAGACACTGAAAAACATTCATGTTCATTACATTTTCCAAATGTGGGAATCGAACCTACGGCCTTAGGCTCAGAAAGCAGGGTCGCTGCCCACTGCGCCAATCGGCCGTCTCTATATAGAACATAGAAATGTCAAGCTTTAGAGTAGCGTGGTCGGTACTACGCGTTGCTGACGTTTTCTTTCAGTTGTCAGCTTAATTATATGTTTCAATTACGCAAGTTCCATTATGATAATCTGGCAAGCGTTCCATTTTCAAAATGTATTCTTCACTAGCATTACGTCACGGTACGCGCGTGCGAGCGACACCGTCGATGCGCACGCGACGCGTGAGTAAGCGGGCTTTATGTGTGATATGGCAATTTCGTGCGTTATGTAGGTAATCGTGTTTTGATTGGCGGGTACATCTCTATATCGCTTTTGTGTTTGCGCTCTAAAAATTTCAACTATATTTCATTGTTGCTGCCAAAATTAGTTTGTAAAAGAAAAAATTAAAAAAATTAAACCCTTTTAATAATAAATAGGCTTTTAATTGCATTATTGCTCCAGTTATTAGAATGTTCGACTATAGATCCGGGTTGGGATAGTTTTACTAAACGCATGCAGATTTCAATTCGACTCTACTTTATATATATTGTGGTGCTATACAAACCTGCTATGCTCTACGCACCGTTCGCTCTTTCAATATCGCCCTTGCGTTAAAGTTGCACAGAGAAACACAGACAAAACTAAACAACTCGCTAGACTGTCTACCGCTTGCCAATCCATCAAGACCGTCTGCCATAGTCCCCTGGATAAGGTCTTTCGCTAGATCTGTTGGTATGTACATGTAGGCAAAATAAGAAACACACTCACTTCCCAGCAAGATATTTTCTTTAGGACAGAGTGTACACTTACTGCCTAGCGAAATATTTTGGAAAACGCGGTGAATCTACTGATTGGTTTACCATTAGGTTAGGTATCACGGCGGAGAAAAACATGGTGAGGAAACCTTTATGCCTAAGAGTTCTAAATAGTGTTAACAAAGGCGTGTGAAGTCTACCTGCAATTATTGAGGAAACGTAGAGGCCTAAAGGGTCATCATCACTCTACGATTCCCCTAGGAGCCGCAAAGGAGTAATACCGTAGGCGGGTGATGCGACGCGGTGGGTCTGACTATATTCTGATTCTGACTAGAATTCCATTCAACTGTATCTAATTTCATTCAATTTAATTGTATTTAATTTCATGGTGCTTAATTTAATTTCACTGTATTTTTATTATATGTAATTTTGAAATGATTTTGTTCAAATTTAACTTAGCAACGTTAAGGTAATTTTTAAGTCTATTTGTTAATGTAGGTACATGAAAGCAAGTAAATAAATGAATGAAAATAACAGCTCGTAAGAGTTTGAATGGGAAACTTATAAAAAGTTCCTCGCGGCCAAAGTCGCGGAGATCCGCTAGTATTTAACTCCCCCACTTCCACATAGAACCCCGATCCTAAAGTGGAAATAATCGATATTAGAGCGACCTTGAGCCACCCGCCCGGAACGATGGGATAATTTGCGCCAGGGGTGCGAACCAATGTCAAAGTTGGTCTATTTTGCAATATGGTTATTCTATAGGAACTGTATATTCTATGGTCGTTTAGGTACTATGGGCGTCATAAGAAGCTCAGGGTCACTCAGCCGGCGATGGAGAGAGCTACGAGTTCACTTCTATTACTCCTAGAGTAATAGAAGAACTAGAGTTACCGCTATAGCTCACCGAGTCGCGAAGTTGGAAGTGGCAATGGGCGGGGCACTGATGGACGGTGCTGGAATGGCGATCCCGCGGTCCAGGATCGTGGATTTTGGAAATCCTTAAAAAGAAGTCCAGCAGTGGCCGTCAATTAGTTGAATTGATGATGATGATGATAGGAACTAAAGTGAAGTGAAGTGAAGTTAGGGCTGTACCTGATTTATTTCAGTAAAAATTATGGCATTGTTTTACTCAAAAACTTAATAGTTTTTCGGTTTTCGGTTTCACAGACAAAGTATATCTAAACCCTGTGAAGTATTATTTCGATGTTTAATGACCATTAATGTGGGCATGCGACTATTAAAGACGGAACCGTGTTCGCGACTAAGCTTTGTTTGGTGTTCTTGCACAAAAAATAATGGGAAGACATGGCACCGGTTCTGCAGATTGCGTCGATGGGGTCCAACTGCCATATTTAGCCATACAAAAAAATGTTACTTAGGCATTGTATGAATTGATTTTTCAGACGAACAGGCACATATCATAATGATAATATTAAGAACACTATGATTGGTGGTGATTAATCAGTAAAAAAAAACACTAAACGGACTCCGGGGTTTATTGTTTCAGGTCAGATGTTTATAGAAGGTACCGCATACCCTACTATGGTTGTCAAATTACCTGACTACTACAACTGACACAAAAAGCATTCGAAACGTATGATCTCTATTATTTAAAAAGGCCCTATCAATATTTTATCTATATTTAAAATTAATAAAACAAACAATGCCATGAAACGGGGACTTAATTAAAACATCAAATATTTTAGTAATGGACTGTTTTCGCTTTAGGGTTCGCCCCCTTCATAAAGTCATCTCGTGATAAGTGTGAAGTCTCAAGTGTCACTTGTTAAGAACATCAGTTAAATGTCAATAAAATTATCTCTCAAGTAGATCATACTTCATGGTTTGGGGTATATTTAGACAAACAGTTTGGAGTTTATTAATAAACTATCACATACCTTATGATCATATATTTAAGTTTTATATATCATATCTTTAAGTGTTCCAATTTCCATAATTCCACTAAAAGCTGGCCCTTTATTGTAATAATATCACCTGGAAAGTGATGATGAATGAAGATAGTGGTGAGCTAAACTGTTAGGGGTGTGGCAGTTATATTAAACCCATCCTCCTAAAAATACCAGTACGCTATGTCGCTTACGGGCACGTCTTTTGCTGTAGGTATGGCGGTAACTGGCTAGAGCCGAAGCCACTAGAGCTGATCAGAGAAAATTAAGAAATTATTAATTTTACTTATATGAAGATAGACACACATGACAACTGCAGTGCTCACAACTATCAAGGATCAAGGTTTATCTCCAGATTGTCTAGATAGTTGGTAAAAGTACATTTTTTTTGTAAAGATTAATATCGTAGTTTGAAATTCATCCTTGAATTTTTAAATATAATAGAATGCGTTATTGTACATGGTTCCACGGACTTTTTATAGATCACTAGCGTACCCAGCCCGCTTCGCCAGGCTATATTTGGCTTTATTTAATTTAAACAATAAACTTACATCATTAAATTTTTAATTTAAGTCTCATAATATATTAAATCATTTATTTCTCTCCGTATTCATTCTCTTCTCGAGCGGGTGAAGATCATTGTCTACACCCATGTACACCCAACAATAGAATATCATCATAGTAAATAAAATCTGTATTTGACAGTTCAAAAATAGGAGTGCTCCGATCGTCACCAAACTTTGCAGGATTACTCGCCAGGTCAATCCGGAGATTCCCTGAAAGTTTCATTGAAATCGATCCAGCCGTTTCGGATCCGATACGGAACATTCCCACACACTTTGTTTTATATATATTGATAACGATCTATTTTACTATATTTTTAATCTCACAAAGTATTAACATAATAAGGATATGATATTTATGCATTAGTTACATCAATTCCATTATACTCAACAGTGCTCGTTGAGAACCTAGAATTCCGAGGAAGCAAATGACTAGAGCGAACGTCTGAACGATCAACTTGAGGGTCACGGCATTAAACCTCTGTATATATAAAAAAAAATGGAATGTGCAGGTGTAGAGGCTACGTAATTCCATTTCCATTTGCAGAGTAATGCACTCACTAATGTGAGTGCGGTATATTTTAATGACTTAATTGTATTTCTTGCGATAGAGTGCCGGTCTGCTGAGCGATTTCCGTTAGTTTATATTGTTATATTATATCGGGTTATACCTATACGTAGTAGGTATATTGAAGTGAAGCTGTTCAACAAACCTTACATTATTGTCACTAAAAGTGAATCGAGCGAGCCAGCATATTTCCGTGGCAAAGATGTGTATAGGTAATAAATAGCATCGTGGTATCATGTATAATGTTGATATACAAGCCATTCGATTGTTTATCGAAATTATACATGATATATGTCGGTGCTTGATTTACAAGTCTTTCTTCTATATTCAATCCATACCTAATCCAGAGATTTGTTACTTAGCGACATTGGTATTTTCAAAAAACATTCATAATATTCTTAACAAATAACTAATGTGCTAAGCACAAGTAATCAACATATTAAAGATGGATTGCATATAGAAAACGGACGTTAGCTTTACTATCGGCATCGCCGTATACTATCGACCCACTAGGTGTCTTTACTGTGTGTTTATTATGTGTATCTTTACTTAGTTGGTATACCATGGACTGTCAGGAAGCGCTTTCTAGTTCCTCATATAATTGCATATCTTAATTGTATTTCCGGCTCATTATCTCCTGCCATCTTTATGTGACTATCTTCTTCTATTGCCTTCTCCTATCAGAGGTTCACAACCATCAAATATAGGTATCATATTGTAATCAAGAGTGATTAATTCATTTTGTAGGCTTTTCAAAATAAATCTAAGTACATAGCTTTCTATATTTTTAGACATGTTATCTGTTATTGTTTTGCAGATTCCGTGCTTGTTGTTGTGACAAAAAACCATCAACATTCATTGTTGCACATGTCAGAGTTCTACTCTTCTTTAGTTCGTGGAGAATGCAACACTTAATATTTGCAAGTATTTTGAATGCATTCTTACTACAAAATGCTTATAATTATTCCGCCATCGAAGATATAATAATATCGTGATTTATGGTTCCTGAAACATAGGCTTGCTGTGATTTGCAACTATTAAGTAAAACCGGCATTCGAAGTAACTACACAGGTTTTCCGTTTGTGTCCACAAACGCAGACGGCGAAAGATGTGATGCAACAATGCGTTTCGATGCCAGACGTTGAATTATTGACCAATGCGATCAATCAATGCATACATATAAGCGAATTGAAGTGTCTGTCTGCGATATATATATAAATCACTGCGTTATTAAGCTCATATTGCCCACCAACCTGCATAGGAGCAGCGTGGTGGGTGTGTGTGTGGCAGAAGTGTACTTATGTATTAATCAATACTAATGTTGTAAATGCTCAAATCTTGTCAATTGCCATAATATAATCTTGAAAACATTGGCAAATATACGTAGGTACAGTGGCGTGCATTTCATATAAGCCGTATGCATATTAAACTTGCTTACCCTTAAAATTTCATGATACTCGAATAGGAAGAGGATTTCTCCATTTTATGCCATCTTCTATCTATATGCCTGCCCTGGCCAATAAACCTGTGCACGCCACTGCGTAATTATAGCATCCCGGAATTGACCACACGATGTTTTTTATTCCAGAATTACTAATACTTACAGAGTGATTTTTACTAAAGGACGCGGACTAAGTCGCTGACAATAACTAGTTCATAAATATACTCGAGACCAGACCGGTTTCTCGTTCTACAGAAAGTAAATTACCTACACAAGTAAATGCACGCATCGTTTTAACATAACGTTCATCTTCAATTTCTGGTGAAACTTCATTGTTGTCGTGCCTTATATGGTCGAGCCGCTAACGGTCGGTCGCAATTCATTTATTAGCATCGTCATATCAGTTTTTTTAACGCCCGACACAGAAACGACGCTGCGTTATTACGTTTTGCGTGTCTGTGTATGTGCCTGTCTGTGGCATTGTGTTTCCCGAACATTTGGGCCGATTTTAATTTCGTTGTTTTTGTTTGGAAGGTGAATTAGTCGGGAGTTTTCTTAGCTTTGTTTCACGAAAATCGGTCCAAGATGGCCGCCACTACAAATTACTCAGTGACATTTTTTTCCCTAACTCTCTCAATATGAGTATCAAATGGTCAGTGGCGTACTTCATACATGCACAAAAGTACTGCATACCCCAAAAATTTTGTATTACTCATAAAGGGGAAGGACTTTTCGATTTTATGCCATTTTCCTTCTTTATGCATACCCGGGTCAAAAACCCTGTGTACGCCGCTGCAAATGATACCATATACTATATTGAAAGACACTACAAGTAGATTACTTTACACATTATTGAAAGTGGGCTATTTTAATTTTAAATGTATATTTTTTTAAATATAAATATAGCTGTGCCCTGGAGTTTAAGTCTTGCAAACGGGACGTAGCGTACTGATACATAGTCTACAATATTCTTTAAGCTACCTATCCATTTTTTTCAATCGTATTTGTAGTTCTAATTAAACGAACAAACAAATTCAGGTCAGCTTTATAATACTAAGTTCAGATAGTCATAATAGCGATTCATCTTCTTTCATTTCATTCCAACAAACGACTGAATAGTGCTGGATAAACAACTAAGTAGATCTTAGTTGTTTATCCAGCACTATTCAGTCAATAAATTGATGGATTTTCAACAAATATGTACAACCATTCCAGTGCTAGATGAATTATTATTAAACTCTGTTCACATTTTACGGAGATATTGATGGCGTAAAATCGTTAAATTCTTTCATCCCTTCTCCCAACGTCACTAAGACATGTTACACGTTTAAATTAAAATAAACAACATAATTTTTTAACTAAACAAAAACCGGTTTCTGAAATACATGCTTTGACAGCCGATTGGAGCATTGGGCAGCGACCCTGCTTTCTGAGTCCAAGGACGTGGGTTCGATTCCCACAACTGGAACTGGAAAATGTTTGTGTGATGAACATGAATGTTTTTCAGTGTTCACACACATGGGTGTTTATATATATAAAAGTATATATGTATATTATTCATACAAAAATATTCATCTGTCATCTTAGTACACATAAAACAAGCTACGTTTACTTTGGGGCTGGATGGCGATGTGTGTATTCTCGTAGTATATTTATTTATTTTTTTATTATTTATGCTTTACCGTCATCATCGTGCACGAGACACGAGTCTCCTCCTACAATGAGAAGGGTTTAGGCCGTAGTCCACCACGCTGGCCTAGTGCGTATTGTTGGACATCACATGCCTTCAAAGGGCATTATGGAGAACTCTCAGAATGTCTTGAAATTTATTTTTCACGGACACTTATCGCAGACTATAAACACATATTTTGTCATTTACTGATCGAAGCTTATACCAAAAAATATCGGTTAGATTGTTTTCATTATAAGACATATATATACATACATACATGTTTGATATAAATATATATTTTTAAACTGAAATTGCTGCACCAACCCGTTCCTTCGTTTTTTTCCTAACGTCAAAGGTTGTCTCGAAGAGATCGCTTTAGTGATAAGACCGCCTTTGCATGCTCTATTTTATTTTCTAAGTTTTTTCTGTATTTGTGTTTAATTTATATAAAATGTGTGTGTGCAATAAAGACTTCAAACAAATAAATAAACAAACATGTTAAAAAAAACTCTGAACCTGAGATAGACCTCCATCCATCCTTTTAGGCGCTGTGATGAAAGCAAAAACTTTCAAAATGGCCTCTTTTTGCATTGGGGATTAAAAACATTTTTTTCCATAATTGAATACCTACTTTACCAGTTAAATACAAAAAAAACTGGGTCGCTATCTTCGCCGCAATGCATCGTTAGTTCTCAAAAACATGACACCTTTAAAGTTTATTTCGACTCACGATTTTTATATCCAGCCAAATACTTTTTAGTGCGTTCATAAAAAAAGAGTTACTTTTTTTAGTTTTTTTTGCGTGCTAATAATACAACTACGAATTAATTACGTATTCCTTCAATCCACAGTACATTGAACCCTGTCTATAATTAAACGTGGTATCTACGGTATTGCTGAATCCAGTTTCAAAGCATGTCTATGCGTCTAGCGAGTCTTCGCAAAAAGACCAGCTATACCTAGTTTTTTTTTATTTCAAAAAAATTTGCGCTTGATTGCTTTAAATCTTACATGATGTTGACAACGCAATCATTGATGATGGCGTGACCTCTGGACGCTTTTTAAACCTAAAATCCCTGAATTATTCATGTAAGGGATCAATATACTTACTATATTAATTCCCAAAATTGGCCACCATAATAAAACTTACCGCTCCACGAAACTAGCCAGTTAGTGATTTGTAATATGCTATAAGAATTATTAATGTGCATTGTCGTGCCGTTAGAATTGTTCAGCTACTATTTAATAATAGCCGAATAGTTCTAAAGATTCCTGGGATGCGAAATCCGAATACCTAACATACACTTGACTTACCTACCTGGCGTAGTGGTAAAGCGTTGTGGTCTAAGTGAGAGGGCCTGGGTTCGATCTCCGGCGCGGAAATTTGAGAATTTAAAATAGTCCACCAAACTGGCCTAGTGAGGATTGGTGGTCTAGTATAATATCCATAAGTAGCTATATGTAACGTGAAGGATTCTACGTCTCAATTTCATTACTTCTTGGTACTGTATTAGATTTACTGGAATGTGTTTGTTCGGCAGGTTTGTTACATAATACACTCTCCGGTGGTTTTGTGCTCATTCGATTGGAAACTGTAATGTATCTCTCTACCCTATTTGAAGATAACTTTGTACTTACTGCTACTTCAAGTAATTACGATTTCTTATTTATTTGCTTGTGGGTCTGGGACTTAACATTTCAAATACGGGTCACGAGGTTCTCAGTAGGTATGATTTCCGGGTCGGACGAATATTTTTTTTATTTACTTTTATTCCACTACAAGTTAGCCCTTGACTGCAATTTCACCTGGTGTTAAGTGATGCTGCAGTCTAAGATGGTAGCGGGCTAACCATCCTTATGTATAGTATGGTAGTCCTTATTGGTTTCCACGCGACATTGCACCGGAACACGAAATCCATTAGCGGCACGTCTTTGTCGGTACGGTGGTAACTAGCCTCGTCGTCCCACCAGACCAGACTAAAAAAAAAATTTAAATTATGTTTTCCCTAATTGCCCCTGCCGGAAATCAAACACGTACCTCCTAGTTAAAATCATAGCGCTCACCGTAGCGCCAGGAAGGTCAAAATAAGTAATAAGTAATAATTTTTAGGCATTTAATTTTACTGTTAACTCTTGTACCTAGACTATCAACTTATATTCCTCAGACAGTACTTTCAGCAGTCAGTTACCGTTGTTATCACTAATAAGTAACAAGTAAAAATTATCATTAAAGCCCACCAACCCACGCCGGAGTAACGTGGTGGTGGTGGTGGTTCTGTTCTGTTCTGTTTAAGTAACAAAATTCAAGATAATGACTTATCTTTTACAACGATGAATATATCAGAAACTTCAATCAAATTTCTACTAGGTATGCTAACAGTCTTCAAAAAGCGTCCTGAAAAATGTGCACCCGCTTATTTGTAACCCATTTTCGCTAATTAGCCAGGAAGTAAGCCAATGTGTGAGTGCTTAGCTTCGAAAAGTACCTGAAGGCTTTGTTCTGACAGCTACATAGCTTTTTTATAATTCCAGCTATATCATGCAGCATATGGAGTCTAGTTTTCCCCACAAAAACTTGACGCTCGTAAAGAGCTTTTTTTTTTAATTTTTGATTTTTAGAATTTTAAATTTCATCGTACGTGTAATTAATTAATAACGGTTGACGAAAATTATGATTGTTTTTTTTTTTTTTTTATAAATGTATGTATTCTCTTACATCAGATTGCAGTCAAGATGCAATCTGATGTAAATGAGATTGCAGCCCTTGACTGCAATCTGACCTGCTGGCGAGTGATGTCGCAGTCAAAGATGGAAACGGGCTAATCTGTTAGGGTTATGGTAGTTATTAGATGCGGCACGCTTAAAAAAAAAGGTATTAGAATGAACAGAACCGTCGGAATCGGACCATTTTATTTATTTATTTATTTATTTATATCACTTAAGTAGAGAAATAATGAACACAGTGATCATTGTTTTCTCCGCTTCGGTTAATGATTCTTACATAAACACAGAAGCGGTGTGATACATAAAATGTGAAAGCGCTTTGATGTTGTCTTTAAAGTAAAAACTGAGGAACTCATCTCCGAGTTACGTAGGAAAATTCCCATTTACATGGCTCATTAAAAGACTGGGTACATGAAAGATCTGAAGTGACAGGATTTAAAATTGAAGCCGAATTTATCCGCAGGGAATATTGTTGTAAAGAACTGAGATTAACAAAGACCGAGTACTTAAAAGCTTGACCGAGTTTCGCTTGGCGTTGGAAACTAGTTTTCCCAAATATTTTGCTTTCCAATAAATAAATGGAAAGAGAATATTTAAAAAATACGTCTCATACTCAAACAAGCCTATACTTACAACATAGTAAAGTACATAAAAATATCATAGTTAAAAATTAATACGATTAAACCCTTTCGTTGCGGGGTTATATTTTTAACGGTCTTCTAGGTTTGTATGCTATGCCAACCGTAGGAAAGGGTTTCCTAAACTAATGTGCAAAAAATACAAAACAAATTAAGACTGAACAAACAAACTCTTCAGGTATATTATAAAGATTTTCTTAGCTATAATAAAGTACAGCTACTTTCATAATTTAAAATATTCTGCCATGCTACCAATAGCTACGAGTATGATACGCTTATAATGCATTATGTTGCGTGGATAATGCGTAAATGTGCACTGGTTGGAAAGGTCTACTTTTAATTTTGTTCTAATTCTTGTGAGTAGCGCACGCAATATCAATATTTACACGAACTCTTGGCACCAACGCCCGGGCTATTAGGTTAGGCGAGGAGCGATTTACGTTTAAACATCTTATAACGTAATATGCAATCGCACTTGAAATAGGTACAATATTATTCTAATTTGTTTTTTTTTCTGGTTCGAGTCTTAGTCCGTTGTGAGTTACTCTACTTAAGCAACATATTAAATCAATGGTTACCATCCTACCGACAAAGACGTGCCGCTAAGCTAGTTTCGCGTTGTAGCGTATTATCTTAGACTTCACCATCACTCATAACCGGGTGAGGTTGCAGTTAGTGGCTAACTTTTTCATATTCAATTACAAGTAAATGATAATTGATGATGTAATCTAAGATATTAGCGGCTGACCGGGCAGTTATATCATGGTATTTTACAGTAAATTTATAAAGTGGGTAAATAATTAAACTTTTGATAACTACGAGTATAAATTCATATTTGCCAGATATTTATTTTCATGACATTGAGTTGGTGGGTATTTTTATATAAGTACGACTGCATTATCGATGCAGCGCAGTCCTACATGGACTTGAACGATGCAAAGATAACTCCCGGTGTCTTAGTCGTTTATCAGGTTGTTATATTGAACCCGTACCGCGAATCAAGCCAAATAAAGTTAATGCGCGACATCGTAACGTATTTGTTGGTAGGGTGGTAACTAGCCACGGCGGAAGCCTCCCATCAGACCGTACCATGAATTATAAATTCCCAAATTGTCCCTGCCGGGAATCGAAAAGGGACTTAAAAGTTAAAACCACAGCAGTCACCGTTGCACCAGGGAGGTCGTCAACTTTTAGTGGTATATTCTATATTTGAAGAACCTACGTTTCTATATATGAAGCGGTTATAGCCCAGTGGATAGGACTTCGACTTCACTTTCGAGTGGCCGAGTTCGAATCTAAGCACGCACCTCTTACATTTTTAAGTTATGTGCGTTTTAAGCAATTAAAATATCACTAGATTCAACGGTGTACGAAAAAATCGTGAGAAAACCTGCATGCCTGAAATTACTCCATAATGTCATCAAAAGGAGTTTGGAGTCCACCAATGCGCACTGGGCCAGCGTGGTGGACTACGTCCTTAGCCCCTTCTCAGTGTGGGAGGTGCCCTGTAGTGGGCCGGTAATGGGCTGATATGATGATGATTGTGATGTTGAAGAACCTACTTATTCTAATTTCAATATTTTTTGTTTACAGTTCAAATCAGCTCCCGGAGCTTCCGCGAGAGGTGTGCCTAATGCCGCTTCAAGTTCTTCTAGTCCCAGATAACGTACTTACAAGTTTACCAAAGGAAATCGGCAAGATGACCACATTAGCTGAACTAGATGCATCCAACAATAGGCTCACTCAAGTCCCCATGACGCTGGGGGACTGTGCTGGACTACGGTGTTTGGACCTTAGTAATAATCAATTAGGACTTCTGCCATTACGTAAGTTCCATTATTTTATTTACTATCATTTATTTATTAACATTATTTTTTAATTTTCAAAACAAAATACACTATTAAATTTCTTTGAAAAAAACCACTACTTGCTTTCGGGGCTTTTGAGTAGGTACCCAAGCAACCGGCGTTCAGGGCTCCAAAGTGAGAAATATCACTATACGTGCCGTTTCAAGAATTACTGCCTTATCTATACGACCTCAAGTGTCGTTACAGAAGGCAGTCAGCCAACAACCAAGCGAAAGGCTTTATTTTATTATTAATTTAGTACCTACGATAATAAACTGACTAAATCAGCCATTTAAAATCTATGAAAGAATTGGAACGACAAAAAAATCACGGAAAATAAGAAAGATCGTCTTATGAAATGTCTTCTTTCCGATTTTTCCGTACGCAACTGTTACAAACATACAGAACGCCTACAGAAGGAAAATCAACGCTTTGGAAATGTGGTGCTGGCGATGTCTTTTAGGAATAGATGTACAAACGGCTCCGTATTGAAAGAGCATAAAATAGAGCAGAGACTCGCGTCTTAGGTCTTAAGTTCTTTGGCCATCTCACAAAGAGGAATGATACCATTTAATCTGATTCTGATCCGTCTAATTGTTCAAGGTCGATTTAAAGGCACGCAGCCACATGGTCGATGCCCAACAAGATGTACCTATTTATTCAGATTTGCTGCTTGTTTCTCAATAACTAAGTGTTCTCGCAATGTCCCTAACAGATATCGTGGTAGGTACTCGTATCTCCACCTAGTTTGGGGACCAACACTGCCCTTTTCAGTCGCTGTCGTCACTCCAGCACCTTGGGACTATTTTTTATGGAATTAGGATTTCCCAAGGTGACTATGGGTCCTCCATGCTATGAGTTCCGCCCTGAGCTACTTTTATAACCACGTTTCTTTTACTGATCACCTCATCAGACCACGTACGGCTTCTCCGATAATAGCATGTATATTAAAATATTCATATGAATTTTCAGAGATCACGTACCTTCGACTTGAGCACCTGGACGTGAGCTGTAACTGCATATCCTCCCTTCCACTGGAGCTTCGCAACATGAGCACTATCATAACTTTAAACCTGGACAACAATCCCCTCGTCTCCCCACCCACCACAGTAAGTATATAAGTTTTTCTCAAGATTATTATAATACAGAAGAAAAATAGTTCCCAAAAGTAGTGAGATAAAATTTTGTACTTACATTTCTACAAAAGTCAAGCTTATAACACGTGCTTCCCTCATGAGCCAACCCTAAACACTCACTAGTGCGCTACCAGTTTTTCAGCTATCTGGCTAGTTTAATTGGCTATATTATACCGTTCGGTCTGTTAATCAGGATACAGTGGCTATTTCATAAACTTGTTGATAAAGTGGGACGTGGGTATACAACGACGTGTAAATGAAAACCGAAATAATACTTCTGAGATAAAGCCCTAACATCACATGCAACAGTAAAATCAATTGACTCCTGTCACTTTATACATATGCACGTGTCTATCTTTGATCTTCAATAGGGTTGTCAAAAGTAAACAGTTAAAATAAATTTGTTTCTTTTGATTTAATATTTTTACATGGTGATTCCTTATGAAATATTCTTATGCACCCTTCAACAGTATTTCGTTATTCCGTTTCACGATGTATAAGTAATATTGAGTAAGTGAACAGGCTATATAGGCGTTGAAAAGTGTTGTGTAGATCAGTGAAGCAAGACCTTAGTAAGCACAGACAAATTAATATTAAGTGTCATATTTTGCAGGACCACCTATCCGCCGAAAATATATAACGGGTCTTATGTGTGCTCAGGTAAATGGCAACAATTGGCCGGTCTTTTAATTGATAAATAAAATTGATAGGGATAGCTAACGCCAATGAACATAATGATAGGTAGACATCGTTAGTTAACGGAAAAATTTACAAATCGCGTGCTGTTCTGTGTCCTACATTTAAAGCGCGTTTAATAAAAAGCTTAGCTTAATATGATTAGCAAGTATATTCGTTTAATATTATCGCGTAATTGACACAAACACATTTACTGGTATATTTTGTCACGTCAGGGGGAACTTAGCGTAGCTTATCGTTATGAGTGAAAGGCGAGCCCAAATATTGACTCATTCAATTAGCCCGCTACACGAGTAACTACTCCTGTTCTTACTTATGATTTTGTATGTAACATCGTAAACAGTCATGCCGTAGAATAGATAAATAATGAGTACAGAAGTTGCACTACTTTTTATCGAGAAAAGCTATGTCGTTTTATGGTGAACATGAGAAAATAAACGCTAAAGGGCGGTGTTAAGGTGCAACTTAGATTGAACTTACAATAAATAGGTACCTATAGCTTAGACATTTCGGAACGAAGTTCCTTATTTCGCGTTACACGCTCAGAACGCTCTCCAATACTGAAGGAAGTGTAATAAAACTTTTTCTTTTTATTATATCTCTTGTATTCTGTATGTCTGAGAAAGAAATACTCAAAAAGTATTAATTTGATTTTCACAAGGTTTTCACCAATGGACGGAGTGGTTCATGAGGAAGGTTTGAGTGTATAATTAGTAAAGGTTTTCTTTAAATTGGGTGAAATATAACCATGGTTGACAAAGATGTCGAAATAAATAATGCCGACCAGTTAAGCTTAACTGGTTAAAGTCATGCTGAATTGCACCGTAATACCGCTCGTTAGCGTTTATTGTCTACTCTTTAATTTATTTTACCTAGTCAATACACTTCGTCGATAAAATCTTGCCCTCGGTTTACAAACTATTTTTTGTCCTCCGTCAGATTTGCATGCGCGGGCGCGTGCACATATTCAAGTACCTGGAAAACATGGCCAACAAGGACTCCCTTCCGGCGCACAGGCGAGTGGACGAGACCAGGCGGGCCACCAAACACAGTTCATACATCAGCTCTCCCAACAGCGCCCATATAACGTCAGGAAACGCGACCATCGACTGTTTGAGGCATAAGCCGAGGCATGTCGTCGATAGTGGCTACTGTACAGATGGTGTTGACAAGAGGTGGTCGAACGATGGTGAGATACTTTATTTTTCACTAGCAGTTAGCAGAATAATAAACATAGAACAAATATATTGAGCGTATCTTGACTTACGAGTAGCTCAGACAAAACGACTCACAATTTTGTTTCGTTTTAAACAATGAATAAGGAATATTAAGGAACGGCCCTAAGATACTATAGTCATTTAGCTGGAGGGTGCTCAAAGTCAAAGGCAAAAATATCTTTATTCATGTAGGCCCAAGGGGTACAGGTGGCACTTTTGATGCTTACACTACATGAGAATTACACAGTAGTCATATGATGGCGATAAACATATTCGTAAACTTAAAACTAAAGCTACGAGGGTACCAAAAAAAAACATAGCCGGTTTTTTTTTTTTGTTATCACCATCTCACATTGTCATTTAAAATTAAACCGCCGTAGCTTTAGTTTTAATATTACGAATGTAGTTATAAACATTATCTCACTACCATGAAAACATTTTTAATGTAACAGACTCATCAAAAGTGCCATATAAGTGTCATAAAGAAGAATTTTTTGACTTTGACAGTTACTCCCTTACCCTCCTTTTTTAATCTACTATTACATATACCTTGGCTGCAATCTCACCTAGGTAAATTATGATGCTGTTTAAGATGGTCAAAGGTATACCATACCACCATACACTATACTCTTAGTAGCTTTCTGCGCCGAATCTTAAAGGAACGCTTAATCGCTGTTCGGCACGACTTTGTCATTAGGGTCCGAACCAGAAAAAAAAACTGAAATTAAAAATTCCCAAATTCCCCCCGTCGAGGACCGAAACCACGACCACAAGAATACCAACAAGCTCAACGTAAGTGGAGCGTGCTTACCTAGGATGAGGCCGTTTCACTCTTGATTTAATGGTATTTAATAACCAAGACACTCTTTCACTACCTACCCTCCTTTTTTCAACCCACTACTAAACAAAATAATAAATAAATAAATATACTACGATAATACACACATCGCCAACTAGCCCCAAAGTAAGCGTAGCTTGTGTTATGGGTACTAAGATGACTGATGAATATTTTTATAATTAATATACAATAAATACTTATAATATAAATATAAACACCCAGACACTGAAAAACCTTCATGTTCATCACACTAAAATTTTCCAGTTGTGGGAATCGAACTCACGGCCTTGGACTCAGAAAGCAGGGTCGCTGCCCACTGCGCCAATCGGCCGTCAAACTACTAGCCACGTAGACTGCAATCTCAGACCCCTAGTCGGTTTCTACACGGAATCGCTTGGGGGCACGACTTTGTCATTCGGGTAACTAGCCACGGCCGGAGCCTCCAACCACACCAGAGCGGAAAAAAATTGAGAAATCTTAAATTACCAGATTTCCTTCGCCGGAACTGCCGCTTATAAGAACTCAGATCTTACCACTGCGCCAGAGAGGTTGTCATAAGATGTTATGTTACATTCCACAGCGGGCGGCGAAGCAGGCGGAGGGTCGGGTAGATCAACTCCAAGCACACCGTCAACTTTGTCTCCCGGCGCTGCTCTGTCGCGCACACAATCTCTGTCCAGTGAAACCCCCCTAGCCCCTCTCACGCCTATACTCACAGGGTATGTAGAATATTCCAGAATGAATTTTATTTGAAGTTAGAATATTTTTGGAGGTCAGGTACGTTTGAGAACTACAGATCTATTATATAAAATATGCAGGTAAATTCCATGAGGTGGGAAACACGAGAAGCAATATCGGCTCGTTTTCCTGTAGGTACTGTTTGATAGAAGCAGGTTTGACGGAGTACCAACGTTAATATTAATTTGCTATGATTCAATTTAAAATAATTATGACGCTTCCTTTTCGGTATGATGTACGTAATGAGTATTTTGGAGGATATTAAGTGGTATATTTTTTTACAACTGTAAGAAAGACCGCAAATTTTTTTTTAAAGTAATCCGATGTGGCAGTGTCGATTTTATAGATGATTTGGCAGAAAGAAAATTAGTGAAAATCTGTAGATTTCCTAAATTTTATGTATTATATATAACCAGCAAATCGATCGAGACATTTCGAGTTTGCGAGTTTTGAGATTGAGATTTGTATTTATTAATTTCATAATTATTTGTAGATTAACATAACAGGGAATAAAATACTGTATAACCTCAGCTGATTTGGCTAGCAGAAGCGTGCACTTCATACATGCGCAAAAGCACTGCTTACCCTAAAATTCATATATAACTCGTATTGGAGGAGGATTTTAACCATTTTATGCAATATTCCTGCCGTATGCATACCCTGGAAAGAAACCCAGTGCACGCCACTGTTGGCTAGTTAGTATGGACTAGTATAGCAAATTAGAGTTCTTGGTATACTATGTGACATGGCTACAGGGGAATCCCCTTTTTGCATAACATGAGGATTTTCGCCATCTTTGGGGGTATATATTAACCCCCCAAAGATGGGGAAAAGTGAAAGACGAAAAACTGGATCTGTATTCTAATTTCAAAGGGATAGTTGTATCCTATTAAGCTTTGTATGGTAACCGTGCAACTACCATTTATAGATGTCCATGTGACATGAATATTCCACTGCGTTTCTCAAACGTACCAGCCATATTTCTAGAAATTACACATTTAAAAAAAATTGTAGATTCACTGAACGTAATGATTTAGGATTTACTACACATGATACGTTTTTAAATACCCATTGGTAGTCACAAAATGTTTGTTTATAAAATTATCATAGACTGAATGTCTATACTTCGTTAGACTTTTTCGGACCTCTATAGATTTTGTTATTAGAGGGTGTTTCTGACATTTTAGGGGTTTATTTAGATAATAAAGCATTACAAAATGTTATATAAAAATTAACTTTAAAGATGCGAATGTAATCAAATCCGTTCTTTTTTTTAATAAAGTTTAGCACAATTTAGAGAAAGATGTTTTGTAACGCTTGCTGGTTTCATAGATGGTATATATAATTATGGCCCGTTTATTCATAATATTATACTTTTATTTTTATGAATAAAGGGCAAGATATTTATTGATTTTAATCTTGTAGTATTTTATCTAATAGATGCTTTTATTTTTCTTAACATTTATTTCTCGATGGCCGATGCAGAGGTAATACCAACAGTTTTGGCTCGTTCATCACATCATAGTTCCTTCATCACCCGCCCCCCCTATTTTATTAACCCCGGTGTTGTCCCTTTCAGCCTCCGTATATCACCCGAAGGGACCATTTCCAATGGCGACGATAAGAGTAAATTAGCTCATCAACAAACCTACAGGTACATTATATCAGAGTTCAGTTGATTGCGCGTTGAATATTCAAACATTGATAGAATATATTGTATATTTTTATACACGTGGGCTTGGTTGAAACCTTGAATGACAATGAAAAACCTTTTGGCCTTCAACTTTTTACCGGGATTCATACTTTAAGAGAAATAACTGTAAAAATTTAAGAAAAATACGCGATGACAACCACTATATCAGCTTTATTCCACATCTATTTTCAAACGTTGGCACTAATCTATGCTAATTTATCAAATATAATTCGGCGAAAATTGGTTAAAATATCATGTAATTCAACACGTAGTCATCTTCTTCTCGCCTCATACACGATCACTGGCATAACAATAGCACTAATTTTATATATATTGTAATGGTTTTATATTTATGCATGATTTGTTTGAGTTTTAGAAAATAACTTAAAACTAACTGTGTTTTAACTTACAAATTATTTCAGTTTGTAACAACATTTAAGGCATTTAAAACATACTCAAAGTTGAATTGAACCCTCAGTTAGGAACAGAATATAACATAGATATTTTGGCACAATGGTTTATCTTACTTTATTTGAATCATAAATAAAATTTACGGTTCATGTTAATTTGATTTATTTCACAAGTTTAATCAGACAAAATAATAACTATTAATTAATACACTGCTAACACTGCTTATTTTTCTATATTGCTTATTAATATTAATTATGATTAATTCTTGAGCTTTGTTATTGAGGTAAATCATTATAAACTAATGCATATAAGTACCACAATTTGTACATACAAATGATAACAAAGTAACAATAACATTCTTAGAGTAATAATAACAAAGTTATCGCTCAGCAATAAATAGACCGCAGAACTCGATCAATGCTGTAGTATATGACTAATTTTAATTGTTTGGTATTACAGACAATACAAAGAAGCTTTAAGACAGCAGCGTCAACAGGACGTCTACAGACCCCGAACGGACCAACCCTCACCAGAACTCGACTCCTCACCTCACTCCCAAAGCCCGATCCACTTCCAAAAGTCCCCGCACTCCCCGATCAACGGCTACAGTAATGTGTTACCTTACAACCGATCACTATCTAACCCTGTCTCATCTAATTCTAACTCACCGAACGCACCAAGCTCGCCCATACTCCATTCCACACCAAGACGCTTTCAATCACAAAATGGCAACCCTGAGAAACCGGAGGAAACGAAACGGCCCGTCCAGAAAGTTGTACCGTCGAGGAACGTCAATAAAATGTACTCCTCAGTTAACGGAAACATTGATTACACCAGAGTGAACGGTTCCGAAACGTATACGAAACCAACTTCACCCACTAAATCACCCACAAATACACTTGGATACAGTAGTCTCAAATCAAATATACCTCGAACTGTGAATGATGCTAAGCTGTTAACGACAACGGTGTCGTACTTGAAAGGTGCTGGCGCGAAGCCTGCGGGCAAGATTGCATGGAATAAAGACGGTCCGCCCGATAAACTCAGCTTCACCATGAAGAGGGAGTTCGATAAGCAAAAGGAGGAGTCTGAGCTGTTACAGCAGTTGAGAGCGGTATGAAGTATTTTGTTGAAGTATTTTTATTTTTAACCCCCCACGCAAAAACGACGTGTATATTTGCGTGCGTGCTAGCGAGTGTATACGCGTGCGTGCGTTTGTAGCATCATATTTCTCGAACGAATAAACCGATTTCGATTTTTTGTTTGAAAGGTGATTCCTTTCGTGTTCTTAGCTATGTTTAATGAAAGTCGGTCCACGATAGCCATCGCCACAAAATGGGGGTTTACATATTTTTTCCCAACTCCCTCTATATGAAAATGAAATTAAAGGGCTTGAGTTGGAGAATAATGTACACGATATTGAAAGTCGGAGGTTCTTAGCTTAAAGATAAATATTAGACTTGTTGCCATTTCATTAGCTATTTTGCACAATGTGCCCACCGCATTTCATTGCCCGCCCGCTTTTAATACTCTGTTTTCAACTTTCAATTGAAAACAAATTGATAGCCTAATTCTCGAGGAAACTTTGGCTATTTTGCATCATGCTTGGACCCTTAGGAGAGTAGTAAATAAAGTATTAGCGCCGGTGAGTGATGCAACGTCGTGGGTCAGGGTATATAGGGTTGTATAATGGCCAGAAGTTGGAAGCGGACGAAATCGCAGGGAACTACTAGAATACAAATAAAAATGGTCGATTTATATTACAGATAATAGAGTCGCGGCTGAAAATGTCTCTACCTGACCAACTGGCGCCAGTATTGGCGGATGGAGTAGTGTTATGCCATCTCGCCAATCACGTTCGGCCGCGATCGGTTGCCTCTGTGCACGTACCGTCGCCTGCGCAGGTAACTCTACATATTATCTTCGTTCTTCTGTTTTACCGTCTTTTTTCCAAAACTAGAAACCTTTCCTTTTCGTCTTGCCCTTATCCTTAAACTATGTGGTATTGCACGACTTCTTCTACTCATTTTTACCAGCCACATTGTTACTTATTTCAAACGCATATTATCCTCTTTCACGCAATCCTTTTGTCTCTCTTTGGTTTCCCTCTGCTCCTTTGTTCTTTCACATACATATTTAACATTTTTCTGGTTACATGATTTGTATCACAAATAAAGGTATAGCCCGTATAACAATAAAATAACTTCGATTACATAAAATTTAAGACTTTCGGCGACCTAAGCAAAACGTCATAACCTGAGAGTTCTACATAATATTCTCCAATGTGTGTTAAGTCTACCAATCCGTTCTTAGCCAAAGTGGTGGAGTACGACCTAAATTATTCTTATTCTCAGAGACCCGTTGTGTGTCTATAATGGGTTGATAATAAAGCACAAATAAACGCTTCTGGTAACATATAAAAAAGTATAGGTTTTTTTTAAAGGCGGCGATACGTTGGTAAGAATAATCGATCCACTAGCCTACTTATAATGTTTCTTATAATTACAGCCAAAGTTAACAATGGCGAGGTGCAGACGAAACGTGGACAATTTCTTAGAGGCATGTCGAAAAATTGGCGTTGAAGAGGTGAGTTATAAATGTTGTATATTTAACTTAAGTTTTCTTTAGGAATTTTACCATTACTACCATTTGTTTGAGCTGGCGATATTTTTTTAAATACAACTACGGCGTACACTTGACAAAAAACCTTTGATTAACGAGATTTATGCATGATTTTTTCTATCACGGATTTTAGTAAGACAGGTCGCGCCTAAGTACGTAAAGCTACTGAATTTAAATACTTGTGTAATTCCACTGGTTCAATAGCCCAGAAATCGTATTAAGTGGGTATTGGGAGTTTTGTGATGTACCACTTTTAAAACTTTTAGAAACAATGTTACTTGTGCAGTGCTCTGCAAAAAAAGTAAAAATCTTGAACCGTATATACTGTGATCATTCTATAACCTAACCGAACAGACATGCATTTCGAGTGTTGCAGGGCTTGTTTAGATATCCTTTTGCGAGCGAAACTGTACTATGTGAAACTAAGAGACGGATGGCGTGTGTTCCAGGAAGACATCTGCTCCTCCGATGAGATACTGGGCGAGGCTGCGGGACAAAGCCTAGCCGCCCTCGCCTGCACCATACAAGCGCTACTGGAACATACGCACCGCTCGCCAAAGGATATCCAACCAGACCCGTACACCCAAAATGATAACCTTGAAAATTACCCTCCGAATGATTCCACGGATACGGATATCGACTCCCTGGAACTCAATTACAACCAACAACCCTATCAAGTGAAAAGTAGATACAGTGACGAAAGGTACATAAGCAATTTCAATTTCGACAACCAGAACTACACTTTCGACGAATCCGAAGAATACCAGTTGAACTACGAGAATAACAACACTGAACTACAAAACCTTCAGTACTCTCCAGTTTACAACAACGAGTTGAGAATCCGTGGACCTTATTACCATAACAATAGAATACAATTCGTGACGCCATTCTGCAAAGGAGACGGAGTTTTGAAGAGCGGCAATTTCGAAATCTACGACACAGATGAAGTTGATTTTCCAGTGGATTCAATAGATGCGGTAGACTCAGCAATGTGCAATGAGAATGTCGAAACAGAGAGGTATGATAGGGGAAAGATGAATCTCGATATACAATTGAATTATAATAATGATATGGCAGTGCGAGTTGAAACTGCCACTGAAAGGGAGAATAGGATTTTCTACACGTGTCTATGCCTCGGGAGTTTTATCTTGTCGGCTATCTTACTGATTCTATATCCTTTGTAAATTGGTTATGGTACTTCCAAGAATTTAATGTTAAGAATTGCGTAGAAGTACATTGTAAACGATTATAATTAATAATACGTATCTATTATTAAATATAATGGTATTTAAATTCATTGGATGATTATTTATAATAATATAATTGATCACTTATATTATTCAGGGTTATATAAAAGGAGCGTATGAGTGCCAACTAAAAGTAATAGGGGGCGATTCCTCTAAGCGTTGAGGGAAAACATTCTAAAATAGACCAATCGGATTAAAGAGGCATTCGTGACAGTGTTATCACGTCATCTTAGTATAATCCGATTCGTCCATTTTGGTACGTTACCGCTCGCACGCAAACTATAAGCATAAATGATGACATTAATTTCAGAGAAAATAATTGATACCTTTATGAAAATTAGTTTCACTTGTCCGCTTCCTAAATATTACTTTGTACATGAAATTTAAATCCTTAAAACTAATTTACTGATATCTATAATAAAAACACTAGTTTTTAAACTCATTTATGAGGTAGTTTTTAGCGATTATTCGGTAGTTGTTATAAAATTGAAATACACTGTTTTTCAATTTAAATGCACAAATTGCCTTATAACGTAACAGTTAAACTGTGATTGAAATCTAATTGAGGCTGCTGTTTAAAAATGAAAGGAAACCGGCACTTTAAAATTTTTAAATTTGAAATCATATAATAATATATTATCAGGTAATACTAGATTTTTAAATACATTTAACTAACGCACAAAATATTTGTACTTCCTACAAAACAGTGACCAAGAAATCCCAACCTAGAATCATATTAATTGGTCAATACATTCAGTAGTCCGAAAATCTTCCCATCTAAACTCTTCACATATAAAACTATTTTCGTATTGTATCTTAGAATTTATCGTGTTCTCTAATTTGTGATTACTAGATATAGCGTTATTAACGCCCTAGTTTGGTTGGTGTATGTCCGACCAGTTTCTTATGCACCAGCCCCGGTTAGCGTACACGAACGATGTCATAACTTAAGATCTCAGAGAGCTTTGATACTAGTCGGGCGAACAACGACAAAATAAATTCGTTTCTAAACATCATAATTAATATTATCTCTGTGTAGAAGTTTTTTTAAATAGATTCGAAAAAGTGCCGTTTTTCTTTTTGATTGTTGAGACTGATAAAAGGAAATTGATAGTATTCAAAGAAGGAATTGTATAGTTTTCCAAATAAAACATTCATTTATTATGTTGCTATTTTGATATTGGTAAATGTTTGATTAAAGTTATTAGGCAGGTACGTATATACGTAAGTAACGTATAATTAATACAAGTTAACATTCGCCGGAAAGATAATATTTCCTTAAAGGAATATGACCTTACATATTTTACACAAAGTTTCGATATTATAACTTTAAAGAAAAATAGACAGTCTTGCTTTAAAGTTGTACATTAAACAAGACTGTCGATTTGTATTTTACATAGTGTCCATTAGGGGCGTTTTCTGTAGGAACTCAACACCAAGTATCGTTTCCGTAATCTATAAAAACCTTTAATGAATTTCGGAAAGTTATAAAATCAATAAAATTATTTATTATATTTATTGAAAACAAAATGTTTTAAGTCGTTTAAATATCCATGTACTCCAAGTACCGTTGAAGGTCATGGACTGCTCCATGTATGTATGGCCTATACATTTCGGAGCTATAACATAGTATTGCTAAAAAGCTGGCGCCCCTAATTATAGTTCTACAGCTACGTTTGTTATGTTTTAATAAACTAATGCAACTCTAAAACTGCAAAAATAAAGGCTTGTATTAGTTATACTTGCTTTAATAGATCAAAAGGATGTAAGAATTGTTACAATGGAATTGGATGCCCATCGCTTAGTGTTTTTCATAATTATTTACAACTACTATTAATGTTTCCATCGTGCAAGTAATAATGGCTATGTATTCGTTTTTGTTCTGCGAAATCCAAAATTTACACCAATACTGTTTTCATTCAAGTATCCTCATAAAAAATTAAGTATTGATTAAGATATTGTAATATTATACGGGCGCTATGTAAGGTACGAGAATTTTTTTTATAAAATTTAATTAGACTTACGAATTTCATTCTTCATATCTAAATTTAAATTTTGGTCTTGTGACTTTTTTCTCAACATGATTTTATCTCAATTTATTATGGAAATGGTGATAAATTAAAAAAAAAATTTAAAAAAATCAGTATTCGTGTTTAAATGTTAATTTTTTTGCAAATAAATTGTGACATGGGCTTTGCTAAGGTGGGGGTTAATGGCGCAACGCTCCCGCAATTACTTCAAAGTCTTAAAAATTACAATTGTAATAGCGGGTGTATTGTGAAACTCTCCATAATTGTGGATAATGTTTTTGTTTAATCGATTTTATCTTTTATTTCAAAAGATCTCAGCTTTATTTGAATTTTGTTAGGTTTAATTTCGGCTTGTTTTTTTTTTTTTTATAAAATAATTTAAGTTGATTGAATTTATTAAATAAGAGGTGATTTTTTTTTCGTAAACATATCGCTGTTATACGGTATTCTTACAACTGCATTTAGGGAAAGAGACTGTCAATTAGTTAACCTGTATTATTTAATCTGACTTCCTCAAAATAACTACTTAATTATATATAATTTCACAAACTGTCTATACAAATATGCTAGTCTTCCTTGCACACGTTAAAGAAACATTTTACTCGTATATTTTTCACTCAATGGTGCCAAGAAGATGATTCCGTGCTAACAAAATGTACGTTGTATGAATACTGGAGTTTAAAATTTACGTGTAAAGTACCGGTAGAGGTATTAACATCACGAAGCTTTTAAATACTTTGCACTCGTTTAATCGTAACAATAATTAATATTTAGATAATTAATTACGGAAAATATTCATACAAAAGTATTTATTATGTTGAAAAAGTAAAGTTATTTAAAACTAAGGATATTTGAGAACTTGGCAGCTTTTAGAGGAAATAGCTGCGAAATTAGCAAGCAGTTCGCTGTACCTATTTAATTAGCATATTATGTATGGGGTTTTAAATAAATGCCATACTCTTAACAGGTACGCAGGCAAACATCTTAGGCTAACTGCATCACCAGGTGTGATCGCGGTCAAGGATGAACTCAGAAACTATTAAAGTCGACGCAATGTCGTATATTAATATAATTTCGTTTCGATAACGCACGCAAACTATACATTTACATACTTTTATAATGAACAAGATGATAATAAAAGTTCGAAAGTACAATATCTTACGAAATACTGGTGCATAGTTTTTATCGTCATAATATTAGTATGAGTATTGATAGTTTAAGCTCTATCAGCCTTATTATACGAATTAATTTAATCGTATATTTTATCCAGTCGAATAAATTTCTTATATGATAAGAATTGTATGCCTTAATCGAAACTTCATATCGTTATTGTATTTTTAATGCAAACGCATAACGTTAAGTATTTTTTTGGTGACCGTTTAACGCCTGAAACATTTTTAATTGATTTCTTCGTAGAGTTGGAACTCGTTCGGGGCACGTGTGAGATTTTTTTTACCAGGTTTTTTAGCTAAATAGCGCCATCTAGTGTTAATACTGTTTCCCAGTATTGAAACTAGATGGCGCTCCTTAGATACAACATAAATAGTAGTTAATTTTCAGTTACAGTGGAAGAAAATCACATACTGTGCACTCTGATTACGTAAGACAAAACCACTTCCTTAGGCATTACCTTAGGCTAAGTAAGTAAGGCCTAAGTATATGTCCTAATAAATGCATCGTAAGTTAAGACAAAACTAAACTAAATTTATTGCTACTAATATATCGTTTAGTTAATGTGAAAAGTCATCTCAAAATAAAAAAAAAACACAGAAATAATAATATTAAACAATATTTATATATTATATCATTCCAAAAGACAGTACACAAGTTGTTCTAAGGAACTTTACTAGGATTTTAAATTAATTATTTTATTAACTTGAAATTTGCAGTTCTTTTTAAGGGCGTAAACGGTTCCAATAGAAATTAGTGTTATTTAGATTTTAGAAATTATTTAGAGGCTTCTTCGTATAACTATTGAATAAAAGATTTATTAAAAGACAAGTTTTACGTAATAAACGATAATGAATAACATGTATTCCTAACAAAGCCAACTTAGTGTGTTGCCAACTAATTAAATGAAGTTTGCATTTATATATTAATATAATAAATAAAGTGAATTAACACGATATAAATTATGATTTTTTTTAAAATATTTACTTCTAACTTTAAAGCTAATTTTAGAAATATCTTTAATTTTTATTTTATATGAAGTGTAACTTAAATGCATTTTTTCCCGCAAAGATTTCAATCGTAGATATCGATTACAATCGTAAGTTTTTTTTTAATAATGTATTATACCCCTAGATACTAGACCAGATGTTTAGTTAAACCGTATGTATTTATTCAGTGACTTTCTATACTCAGAGAATTTGTTCAACACTATTGAACTGATGAAGAAAAAAGAGTAATATAATAATATACGAAATATTTATAATTCTGGTGCATTAAGAAAACCGCTTTAGCAAGTGCGAGTGTCTCGGCGTGGTTCCGCTTATTTAAAAAAAAAAAAAAACAACAGTCGAGAGACATAAAAGCGAAAGCTATGTACGATTTTAATCTTTGATTTTTTGTGATTGCAAATTCAGCTATTAAATATTATATACTCTTTTTAAGATTCATTTCTTATATATTATTTAAATTACAGTTGTTAATAAACTGATGTAATTTTATAAGCATTCCAAAGATGTGTTTATATTAAAGACTGTAGTACTTATATGTTTATTAGTATGTACACATTTCGAATATTCTATTTATATTCGTAGTTATTTAGGATTACTGTTCTGATTTAACGAAGGTTAAAAAAAGTGATTAAAGTAAACACACTTTGTTGATATTTGTCTGTGAGAGAAAAGGTCAACAAAATATTTTCTTCTCTTTCACGAATAAAACGTCAGAATTTGTTTACATTAATGCATTATCGTTGGTTGCAGTCAATTTTGTATGAAAATATGTTTTGTGCATTTTTCTCTACGATGTGATCTTATTTCTAGTTTTGCTTCATACGATTGCATTTAACCTAATGTTATTATTGCGTATTACTAGCGTACAACAAAATGTAATCTACTATTTTTCTTTCTAATTTGTGATTGTTGTTTTTTTTAATCGCTTGTGCGTGTTGTGTTACTTCTATTAATTAATTTACCTCAAGTTTAATTAAAATGTTTTATAATGTCACGAAACATTATAAAAGCGTTCCGAACTGTGGGTATTTAGAGGTGTTTTTGAATTAACTCGCGAAATCATATGAGTTTAATAAGAGACACCTATTTTGAAATCTAGGGCTGACACTTAAATTTTATTTAACTGTCGGTATAAAAGCACGATAAAACGTACATAATCAAAAATAGTTTCGTAAATAAGTTGTTTTTTTATAAATTACCTTACAGAATAAGAAAACTTCACGTTTAGCCTTCGTATTTTTCTATCGCCTTACGTATTTACTAAAGATTTGGAGAACTTCGCATTATTTTTGAGCTTTAAATTTGCAAGTACAACATTTTTACATAATTTACTTAAGTACACGTTAAGATATAGATTAATATATACTTATATAATTTATTCATAAATACTGTAACAATTGGTTTGTGGTGCTTGGGTATTATTATAATATGTGTAGTTTATGAGTTATATTATGACTGGTTTTAATGTTTTTTGTCTTGCTTTGCTTTTGGCCGGTAACACATAAACATTCAACCTCACCCTAAGTGACGACACGCGTGTTCAGTTTAATCAAATTTTAGTTCCATGTATTCTATTTACGAGCAATTCGAAATACACGCTATAAATATCAAGATACAGATATTGAATTTCTTGGATTTATGTCCAGAGGCGTTCTAACGGTAACTCTAAAAAGTCTAAAATTCCCTTTTCACAGATAAAATTTGGTTAACTGATTTGTGAACAACCTAACATAATGGTTGTTTAATCAAAATTACAGTCTTTTAAATGGGTTATGTACAAAGGGTTAGGTGGAACTTTGCATATGAAAGATACAGAGGTTAACAAGTCAATATCAAAGTCAAAAGTTTCTTCATTCAAGTAGGCCCATAGATGCCACTTATGATGCGTGCATTACATGAGATATGTCTATATGGTAGGGAGATGATGGCGACCACCATATTCATTAACTTAAAACTAAAGCTACGAGGGTTCCAAACGCGCCATGGTCTAAGAAGATGCCCACAACAAACTTACGTGTTTTTTTTTTCTATCACCATCTCACATTGTCCTTAAAAGTAATTAGAAGAGCAACCTGGTCAGAGCAATATCCTTCACACTACATCCTATAATATAATAGTCCTTAATACTATAATAGGAGTTTTCCAAAAGCTTACAATTTAAAATATTTAGTAGTACAATTATAAATTTAAGCAACCTTCAGTTATCGCTTAATTTTTGTATCGAGCGTTAAAGTAATCTTATTTTATTACATTATTTCATGTACAAAACAGCGTGGGAAGATACATAGTGTAATGGAACTTTCTCTACCTACTAAATACACTAGAACCCAATGGAATAATCTAAAGATTCTGTTTGTGGTTTTTTTTTACTTTAGAAATATATTTAAAAAAAAAACTTATTGACTTTCAATACTATAAATTAAAAAGTTGAAGTTTTTCTCTTAAGGGCATTCCATCTATAATTCCTGTATCTTTCATAATGGGTAGGTGCCATTATAATTTATGCTCAAAAATTTTCGGAACCTGTACGTAATATCCACTATTTGGTCACTTAAATTGGGACCATTGGTGCCCATTCTTTGTACAGAAATATTTAAACAAAACTAAATTTACAGAATCTAGTGCCGTCCTCATACTTTTGAACATTGTGAAAAGGACAGCACTAATTTCAGACCTGTCCAATTTATAAATTCGTGTGCAACAGAACTGGCAACACTATATTTACGCCGAAATCTCATATCTAAAGTTAAATCTAAAGTTAAATCTCAATCTTAAGTTCATGTTTTAGGACATCCCGTCAATTTGTGATTGAATTCATGAAATAAAACGCCGCGGGACGGCGCATTGGATGTTTAATTGGACTATTATTATTATTGTTAATATGTAAAATTTGTGTATTTCTTGCCGATTGGGGATAGGCATTAAAACCAGTCTGCCAATCTATTCCATTACGTTCATTAGGATGTTTATTATTTCTTTTTATAAATTAGAAGATTATTTTCTGTTACTTGATTGGTTTCATTAGGCTAAGTTTGATTTGTAATGTGCTACTTTATTATACGATAAATTTCAAAGAGTTAGGTAACTAAGATTTTTCTGATTATATTCTATGGAATAAGTTTGTTGCATTTTTTTCGGCTAACAGGTTAACGAAATGTACTTTTTTTGTATGTACTTACTTACACGATGTTTTTTTTCTCTACTTAAAATTAAATTCCTTATTGGCAATGTTTTGGTTTTATTAAACACTTGCAATGTCTTTCTTTCCTATTCCCGTGGTAAAAGCGTGGGTGGGAGTGTACTTTGAGCAGTTTTCTAATGGCCTTTGAAAGTTCCATCTACATCTGTTATATCCAATATTATAATGATTACCTGATTACCCTGAATAAACAGAGATATATTTGCGGTAAAAATAATCCCAAAGGTTAAAAGGTAGTTATTTCTAAATAACAGCCAGGTACTTTAATTTCATTTACTATTATAGATTTTCTATTCGACATTCGTTCAATTGGTAGTTCCAATTGAACTAAGAGTATCCAAAATGTTTAAATGGACGCTTCCTATAAAAGTTTTTTTCTACCATCCATTATTCTATTTAAGGTAATAATAAAAACTGAATATTTAGTGTCTGTAATTCTGCTATATCTTTCTTCAGGTCTACAACAACAAGCATGCTTTTTCTAAATAGTATGAAAATGGATAGCAATATAGTTTTTTCTGACAGAAAATCGTTTCCAAAACTGTCACTTTTAAATGATTAAAATTTTTAATTTAAATAAATAAATAAATATACTACGACAAAACACACATCGCCACCTAGCCCCAAAGTAAGCGTAGCTTGTGTTATGGGTACTAAGATGACTGATGAATATATATACAGCTGATAGCTCTTGAATATTTTTATGAATATAATACATAAATACTTATAATATACATATAAACACCCAGACACTGAAAAACATTCATGCTCATCTCACAAAAATTTTCCAGTTGTGGGAATCGAACCCACGGCCTTGGACTCGGAAAGCAGGGTCGCTGCAAACTGCGCCAATCGGCCGTCAATAAAAAAATTTATGTGTGCTATCCGAGAGTTTATATATTCATTTTCTATTCAGAAGCTGATGTGCTGCGCTGCAGACGTGTTAGAAGGAAAGGGCACTGTTCAAGTAGCTATTACAGTTACTGAGCTCCTACGAAGACATACAGCACTACGAGATTCCCCGGCGATATCGCCTGTGCCGGTTCCCTCAGTTCCGGCAGTTCCAGCCGCTGCCCAAGCCACCTAGCGTCCAAAACTAGCCTTGGCGCCTCAATCTACATTATCTCTGTAAAAGAATAAACAAAGACTTTGTTTCCTATGGTTTATCCGGCTCGAAGGACCATAATTTGATGTCTAGTTTATGAGTAATTTTAAATGGGACGTTCACATGAGTGTTTTGGAGGTATCAACAAATGAACTGTTTATCTATTATCGATAGATTCGAAGTGTTTATCTTGAAACATATTAATTGTGTCTAGTGGAAATTTATTAGGCATGTTGTTGGTGCAAGAAGTGTACTAACATTATTAAGACTTTGTTTGAAATATTATTTTTATATATATACATATATATATATATATATATGCGTACCATATATATATATATATATATATGTTTGTTTACACATTACAAAGTTTATACGTAGAATGTATTATAGGAATGATTTTCTAGATTGCCTAGTGGGAGACCTCTACCTAAGCTTGCTTCTTCGATCTCATGAAAGTAACAAGACAAACTGTTTCCCAGTCTTTTAACTGTATGCCACTTTTTAGATTCCATGTAAATCGTAGATAAATTTCATGCAATCGAATACATTCGAATTCGAATCGAATAAGTAATGATAGGTAGAAAATCTCACACTTGGCACACAAAAAGCCCTATCGTGTCACGTTGCAGTTGTGTCATTCCATAGCATGTAATTAGAATTATGTCATTACATAAGTGAGATATGATATTTGAGTTTTATGGAATAGCACTAACTGTATTATAAAGCTGTGGGTGACCATTGATCGTGGCTTTGATATCACCACGTAAATAGAAAATTAAGCCTAGATTTAGGTGTCTGTTTTGAAAACTATGACAGTTCTTAACATACGATATACATATGCGTGGTTTACCATGACATGTAGTTACTAGTATATCACAGAATTCGATTTTTGTGTGATTTTATTTAGGTATGTCACAACATTTCTAATAAACAACCTATTCATGAAATTTAAATGAAATTCAAAAGCAAATCACTTTAATACGTATATGTATTCTCTTTGTAAGAACGAGAGATACATGCACTTGATAATGTTACAACTGAAGTTACGCCAGTGAGATTTGAACAAGAGTTATTAAACTGACGTTGTTGCTTCCGAGAAAAGAAGATAATTTATCGTTCGTAAAATCAACGTCTAAAGTTCGTTTAAACGCTTCGCTTCGACTTGCTAATCCAGTTTACGAGAACGATTATACTCGTCGAGCGAAGAAGTCCATACTGTTAAACGTTAGTAAAATCATGAAGTTTCGCTAGTCAATAAGAATTCTTCTAATGTATTTTACTAAAATGCATTTATGATACAAATGATTACCAATCTCGTATTTTTTTTTGTTAACCATTAGTCTCGTATTACGAGACTGTTCTTATGTAAATGTGTTTATGATTTATCATACTGAGGAAATGCAGAACATCAAGCAATACTTCAAGGATAATAGATAATTAATCGAAGTAAACACAAAGACAGTTCAGTAGTAGGTTTCTAAGTAAGACGGACCGGGTGCGCTAAGTTATGTTTAAACATCCTCCGTTGGTGTTTAAGCATTAATTTAAATTGAATTAGTTCTCGCACAAGTCAATGTTTTTTGAAGTTACCAAATAAAGCATTTTTTAATAAGATACGTAATTTTAAAAAAAATATCCAGCTCTAGCAACGTCGTATTTTAAAGAACCCGGACACCGTCACTCAGGCTACTACTCCGGTAGATAAATTTACGTGGCAAAAATTTAGTTTTATCATTTAAATTAAAATGTACTTAAAATTATGAATTAACACCGTTTTTGTGATTTAGTCAAATTTCATTAGTGAGCATTATATTTAAAATTAAAATATGTATTTTCATAAAAAAGTATAATTTTGAAGTTTGATTTAATTCATAAATTAAGAACTTAAAACCCTAGTTGGTATAGTTTAGCAGTCAACTAGATTTCAATCGATAAATCCATATTTCATAAAAAAAAAAAGGTTATTGCTTGTTGATCTCTTTTAGAGCATTATAGCTAATCAAAATTTATGGTATCTTTGATGTATATTCTCTTTTATGTTGTGTGTGTGTGTTTACGTTACCGTCAAGTTGTTTAAAACTCACGTTTCGCGGATAAAAAAAGATAAGATTTCAATGAAACAAATTGAAGCAAAATATTTTTATCTTTTCTAAATTTATTTAGTAATGTTGAAAACTTTTAATTACCAGGAAGAATACAATAAAATCCCACAATGATTATAAAAGTTATGAACTTAGGTGTACCTACATAGCTTTTCATGCTACA
Source organism: Pararge aegeria (assembly GCF_905163445.1). Taxonomy (NCBI): domain Eukaryota; kingdom Metazoa; phylum Arthropoda; class Insecta; order Lepidoptera; family Nymphalidae; genus Pararge; species Pararge aegeria. Next base: position 16,700,333 of record NC_053182.1, read on the forward strand.
TTCGAAACTTTAAAAACACTCCATGACTTAATAACTGCCTTTATGAATAGTTCCTGTTTTGTCTATTACAATTTATAAAAATTGCTGTTGCTATAGAAATGTGTGATTTCTTATTGCAAATGTATCTGTATTATGTAACCTGAAAAAAATTATATTGTGATCGTCGAAATCATTGTTTTTATCTTTAGCGTGATTTCGCTAAAACGGAATGTAGCACAATTTCTTGCTAGATAGGAAAACGTAATACAAACAGTGTTACTAACTTGATTGTCCACAAATCCTAAATTGCAACAATACTAATAAAAATGGTAATGGTAATACATATAAAAATGGTAGCTCTGAAAGTAGTACTACTATTTATATATGTTATGTTTAATATTCATAAGTGCAGAAATAAGTAATGAAATACAATAACAAGGCTCATCTCGTTCATAGCAGAAAACAATACCGAAATATTTTTCATGCGTAAATGCTCTAGGTAAGTAATCAGGGGCGTACCCAGTGGGGGGCAAGGGAGGGGGCAAGGGAGCTGCCCTAACCCCCTTTTTTTTTCGCAGTAAAAGACTTAAAAAATGCATGGCGGCCAAGATACAGACATACAGACAAAAACGAAAAAAAATACAGTTTTGGTTTCAGTATCGATTAAAGAGGGCGCTCTAAATAAATTTCACAAAACGGCTGCGGACGATCTGAACTAAAAAAAAATCTCACCTTCCCCCCTAGACCAGAAGCTGGGTACGCCTATGGGTACGTTATCATTGGCATTTACATATGTACATTATTGTAACTTATTTAAGTGGCCAGATACCACCAGTGCTAAGCTGGTGGTATCTGACCACTTAAATAAGTTACGTTAATATGGATGGTACGTTAAGAATGGAACATTGTCACACGTCATGGGCGTGAGCTTCCAAAAATATCATCCTAATTTTTACAAAGCGTTAGTAGGATAGTTTTAGAGCTTTAGCAGTTTAGGATTTGTGTAGAACATGCGAGTGCAGTGGTATTTTGGTCTATCGTGTTTAAGAATTAAGAAGCAGTAGTAAAAATTTTGATAAAGTGTTGTAAATTAGGTGTTTTTTTTAAATATAATAGTTAGATAAATATCATACTGGTTCCACGCACGTCCCAAATTAGCTAAGGTTTTTCGTGCCTCATATTTTTAACGCACATTTTTACTTAGCTGTAATTTAAAAAAAAAAAAATTAACCCACAGATTATAGTAAAAATTACCCTTTCCCAATTATAAATCATATTTTTAACAATATGTTATGATGAGATTCTTTTTAATTCTATTATTATAATTTAAGTGTTTTTGTGATTCGTTCAAACTATATCTCAACTGTACTCATTTTATTTGCTCGGTGTTATTAGTTGAGCGACGATATTTAACACATAATGGATATAGCTCAAATAGTCCCCACGCTACGCCAGCGATTTGTGAAAACTAGACGCGTGGTTTTGGGCACTGCCCCAAAACATACTGATCAACAACCACAATGCCGATATGGATGATCGGATTGTGGGGTTACATCGCACCATATCAAAGGTTGTTAATGGGCATAGTAACCACTAATTTGAAAGCTAGGGGTGTTGCTAATGTGTTCCTGTTTTAACTTGTAAGAAATGCTGTGATGGACATGCCATATTATCACTGTTGTAATTCCACGAAACCTTCTCTACTCACTTGGTGTTTTTTGGTACAAAATAGTGACAAGTGATTTATAAAAACACACAATTATCACAATAACTACAACGCTAAAAGTTTCGAATAGTTTTTTTTTTTTTTTACAAGTTAAAACAGGAACACATTAGCAACACCCCTAGCTTTCAAATTAGTGGTTACTATGCCCATTTACAACCTTTGATATGGTGCGATGTAACCCCACAATCCGATCATCCATATCGGCATTGTGGTTGTTGATCAGTATGTTTTGAGGCAGTGCCCAAAACCACGCGTCTAGTTTTCACAAATCGCTGGCGTAGCGTGGGGACTATTTGAGCCATATCCATTATGTGTTAAATATCGTCGCTCAACTACAACACCGAGCAAATAAAATGAGTACAGTTGAGATATAGTTTGAACGCATCACAAAAACACTTACATTATAATAATAGAATTAAAAAGAATCGCATCATAACATATTGTTAAAAATAGGATTTATAACTGGGAAAGGGTAATTTTTACTATAATCTGTGGGTTAATTTTGCGATTTTCGTGTTTCTAATATTGCCTGTGTATTGTGTTGCATCTTACCTACACATAACTATGAAAATACAGAATCCGCGTACACGACTAATATTGTAAATTGTAACTAACTTAAGTAGTGTTTCTTAGTTACTTCATTCCATTAGCATTGACAGCAATTATTTTACCTTTAATGTTCTAAAAGTTTACCATAAAATGAGGAAAATGGGAAATGTTTCTAATCTAGTAACATTCCGCGGGTGTGAAGTGAGACGTGTTCGGGGCGTCTTCCATTTTTTTTGGAAACAATGCATGCAATAATGGCTGAATGAGGATTCTGTATATTCTTAATTGTGTGGTGACCACATGTGTTTCTACCATAAATCAATTTCGGTGCTTAAACCGCTGTACAAAACTTAATAAAATGGACACATCTAATAGTGTGTGCACCTTTCCCAATACACGTACCAATAGCTTGATTAAATTCAGTTAATTAAATACGTTTCTTAGTTTTGAATACGATCGAATAAGCACCATTTCTCATTTAATACAAGTTAGGAACTTCTTCCTTAAAGAGCGAATGTCACGCGAGACTTCTGGGTCCGACCAATCTTTAAACGCGCTGGATTACTTAAGTTATAAATTGGTTCCACGCAGCACGCATATTTGCACGCCACCCTGAAGTTGGAAGCTGCAATTTTCATATTATATTACCAATATTACTATTTTAATACTTTTTCACATTCGTACTGTACGTTTAGTTGACACATATATAATACACGTGAATTTCGCTTTTGGTAAAAGTTTTCAATCAATCAAGCTTATAAGTAAACTAAAAGGGTAAAAATGAAGCAATAAGAGTAACCATCAAGTGCTTTACACTGATCACGAATTTACTATTAGCGAATTTTCGGTACTTTTACACACGTTAATAATTAGGCACGTAGTATGTACTTTCTATGATAAAGTTGTTAAGGCGCTCATGAACGGGCACTTTTAGACGCAATTCTGTTACCGCCAAAATAGTTTCTAGTTACTTTTTTATTATAATCTAATTGAAGCAATTTGTAGGAACAGCAATTTTAAAGCCCGTTTATGACGTCACGTTGCCTTCTATTCGTATGAATCTCGATCAATTAGCTGTACGTATCACGGACCACATTTTCGTCTCTTAAATGAATGAAGCAAGCTTTATATAAAGCGCACAAAATTGTCTCTTTAAATCACCATCTATTGTGTGAAATTTGTATAGGATAAAGTTTGTGTAAAATTTGACTGGGATTTAACGTATTGAAATCATGTGCCATAATATGTGCAAAGAGTGCATTAGGTTTAGCCGAAGAAGAGCTTAGAAGTTCTTACCGGATGTCTAAAATATACGTACTCTTTGCCTTTGTATTTATTTAAATACAAGTAAGATCCAAGTAAATTAGTATTAACGTATGGTATTACCACTTTTTATGAGTTACATCAAGATTAATCGTTAGCGCAAAAAAGAGTATACTAACACCGACTGTTTCGAATCCTATCACCAATAAATTATGGACCATAATGCATTGTTTTTAGACTTAAAAGACAACTACACAAAAATACTTTTGGTATCATTATTTCATGTTCCTAGCAAAGCATGGTGCTATGCTATAAGCGTGAACGATACAGAAAGCGATGTAATAATATCGGCCCCAATCAAAAAGATGCTCTAACGCGGATATGTGTTAACTCATTAAAGTGGTATTACTGAACACAAGATGTAGTTTATTTTTCATATTGCTCTTGAAAAGTTAAGACTGGGTCCATTTTGTAATCGGCTGGGGACACGTGCCGATACACTAAAACGAAACAAAAATGAACCTAGCCTGAGGCTTCCTAAAGCTGACTTCAATCAGGCTTGTATCATCTGAGCCAAGCATCAGTTGCCCAAACGACAACTCTTCAACAGCTGGTGTTACTGTCTCACAATTTGTATTTAACTGAGCAACTTTTCAAATAGTTCTCTGAGCTTAACTATTAACTGTTGTTCAGTGGATGGTCGCTTGAGCAACTGCTAAGCATTTTAAGAAACTAGTGCTCAAACGAAAGCCGATATTGATCAGTCTAAAATACTACTCAATGGTGCCATTACTGCTGTATTATGTAAACCAAATTGACATGTGTTAAAATATTGCCATCCTTTACTACGAGAAACTTCAACACTATTTTCAGACCTGTCAATTTAGTTTCAGACATTTGTGTTCTACAGAAATGGCACCATTGTTCATGTTTTTTTTAATGAGTGAATATGTAGAATGTTGTGTTACTGATATTCGTAATATTTAAAGGCTGTGCTTGTCATAGATTCTCATTCTTATGAACCGTTTCATTTAAAATATAATAATTAAAAACTATAACATTTTGATAGTAGATTAAACATCAATAGGATATTAAATTTCAAGAAATCCAACTATACCTACGTACTTAATAGAAAGTGTGATCGAATAGGTTTGTATGTAAATTATAATTAAGTATTATGTATATTGTATTAATATAATAAAATCTTTGGCCCGACATAATTATTTTCAATAAATTTTTATAAGTGGTCGTCCATTTTACGCGTAGTTTTTGCTTCTTCTAGTTTCTTATAAATTGTATAATCTAACTTGGATTTGGATTTAAGAGAGTCTTTCATAAGGTGAAAGTCCTTGAAATAAATACTTATTCCAAGGACTTTCACCTCGTGCAATAGTTGCACTATTATTAGTTGGAGGGAAGTCAGTCTAGTTTTTTTTTTTTTAATATATATTACTTTTTTCAATAAATGTATGTTCTTATTATTTACCACCGAATATGAAAAAAAAATACAATTATAATTCTCGTAATTTCTATTTGATATTAATTATTAGGATAATTAATATTCTCGTCAATATAATTGTAGTCAATTCTTCTGAAATCACTTAATAATTTCAAAGTATGTAAAATATTTAAATAGTTTTTTTTTTTTTGTGTTATGTGATCATTATATTATGTTTAAGTTCAGTATGAGTGCTTTTATTTTATATTTTAGTCAATGATTTATCATCACAAGGATTTTATTTTATGTCATAATCACAAAAAAATCTGACTTATGAATGTATTATAGTGTTACCACAAACTTATGAAAATATTGCTATTATTTTGTTTGCACAAGGTACGTCATTTAATTATATGGATTGAATATTTTCATAAAAAACTTTAATTAATGATAACATAATATGTATTATTGGTTATTATGTTTTTTAATGAGTTGAATGTAATACTTATTGATTTTCGATAACTAAAAGAAGGACACAAATGAGAGAATTTGTTTTTATTTGTACTAAAAAGAAAGTATAAAGGCATTTACACATTATCCAATTCTATATATAATAGGATCTGCTTCGAGCGGGAGTCTAGGATACCTTTGCAGTTTTCACAGTAGCATACCGTTTGCGAGGTGTCATCGCATACTACCTTGTCGTGTTAAAAGTGGCGATGCCAAGATGACAGTTTGTAGACATATTACTGTATAGTTTTATGTAATTAGAATCGGATAATGTGAAAAAAGCCTGAATATCTCGATTTAAGCCGGATTCACATTATTGTGTCGAGATGTATCTGAACTCTTTGTATAGTATTTGCACGCTCACAATCGTGGAGTCGAGGTAACATTATGTTTATTATAAGTAAACTTGACCTCATGTTACTCTCACAAAAGTCGCAAAGACTTCCGACTGGAGGGCTAGGGCGACTGGCTAGCGTAAAAAGTGTGCTCTAATTTGAGCTCTAAACCGTGGTCGATAGGTACCATTTTAATAAACCCGGGACGATTTAAGATAGCTTTCGCAAATCAATTGGTTCATACAAAACCAAATGTAAATCAATTAAGAATCGAGGACTTTCTCCAAAATCTTAATAGCGTACGTTATAGGTACTAAAACTAATTACATAATATATTCTGTGGCATAGTTCAATCAACTGCGTAGGTACAGATTATAAAATAAGGGTTACAGAAGGAAAAGGTATGAATTTTGGTGAAAGATTTGTTCACTCATTTGATGATGAGAGAAAACGAATGTGAATCCGGCTTTAACGTAACCAATAACAATGTATGAAATTAATCGGTGTGTATAAATTAGTTAGGGGAAAAAAGAACTGAAAGTAGAAACGAGTCTTTGTCCAGTTCAAAGATAATGTGCCAAAGACTATGGTGGAAGGTTTTGTGTTTTTTTTTTTGGGTAAATTAGTAAACGTACTGCACTGGTCTCCTAGGTGTTTAAGAATGATGTAGCAATATCTTATCGTACCTATCCACGTGTTTATATGTAGATACAAATAAAAAGTATACTTATACATTTTCGAAATGTGTTTTTTATTTCTGATTTATCTGTATTTTTATTTGCTCGTTTACAAGTTATTGTTTTATCTGTAATCTCATCTTATGGTAAGGGATGATGCAGACCATGTGTGAGATGAAGCTGCGCGATCTAAGGACTAGGGGATGCAAGTAATAATTCCTGGGTTTGAACTTAGCCCTGGAGAGCCTAACATACGACTCCCAAAGTAAAACACTCCATTTCTATCATCACCCAGACGTTATTTCTCTATCGACGATCTGGGATAGGGACTTCTCACTCTAAACACCCCTTTTAGTTGTATTAAGCAGGGTTATGACACGAATAAAAATGCAGGTAATTAGTCTTACTGAAGGATATTATTTAACGGCCGAGTGGCGCAGTGTGCAGCGACCCTGCTTTCTGAGTCCAAGGTCGTGGGTACGATTCCCACAACTGGAAAATGTTTGTGTGATGAACATGAATGTTTTTCAGTGTCTGGGTGTTTATCTGTATATTATAAGTATTTATGTGTATTATATTCATAAAAAAATATTCATCAGCTATCTCAGTACCTACTATACTAACACAAGCTACGCTTACTTTGGGGCTAGATGGCGATGTGTGTATTGTCGTAGTATATTTATTTATTAATTATTATTTAAAGTATCTACGTATCTGGAATGCTCTTCTTCGTTTGACGGCCTTCATGGCTCTGTGGTCTTATAGGGGGGGATAGGTAAGAAATTTATTATATAATAACAGTCCGGTCTACCGCCTTATACAGGTATCAAGTTACACAAAATGTTGTAATCTGCAATAAAAAATACATTTTGTAGGTACTTACCTATTCGATACCACCTACAAAATAATTAGGAAAGTACATACTGAGGATCCAAATATTTATTAGAAAAGTGCATGTAATCCTACATTACGGGCCATGATCGGGGCCTCGCGGGCGTGGCGCGCCTAATCGCTGGAAGCTGACTAGCAAGTCGGCGCCCCGCCCCAAACATGAGGCAATTACGTGTGGCGCCAGGTGCTTTTGTTTGTGAAAGTGTATGACAGCGGATGGCATGATACGGGTTTACTGGTGCGCATGCAGGGAATGCATCAAGCTTAAAATGGAGAAAATCTACGCGTTATAAAATCTTCGGGGTTTCAACTTTTACAAATCTCACAATTTTATTACTCGTACTGCTAATTTCTTCAGTACGGTATATCAGTTACCCCCTTCAATGGAGGGTATGCACAGCGTTCATAGAGGGTATGCACAGGGTATGCAGATGATATAAAATGAAGAAAAGCTCGAGTATAAGTTATAAATACTTAAGGCTAGGCTTTTAATAACTCTTACAATGCTAATCCTTGAGTTTTTTATAACTCAGACTGGATATTTTCTCCATTTTATATCATCTACATACCCTGTGCATACCCTCTATGCACGCCACTGACCCGCTTAGTGCATGTGTGCATGGACGCCACGTGTTTAAGGTTAACTTATACTTATACTAGTAATATTATTAGTATATGTATAAGTTATTTATATTTTGACGGCCGACTGGCGCAGTGGGCAGCGACCCTGCTTTCTGAGTCCAAGGCCGTCGGTTCGATTCCCACAACTGGAAAATGTTTGTGTGATGAGCATTAAGTGTTTTTCAGTGTCTGGGTGTTTATATGTATTTTCTAAGTATTTATGTATATATAATTCATAAAAATATTCATCACTCATCTTAGTACCCATAACACAAGCTACGCTTACTTTGGGGCTAGGTGGCGATGTGTGTATTGTCGTAGTATATTTATTTATTATTTATTTATTTATTAATATCGTTAATTTAGAATAAGTTCCATAATTTGTTAGTAGAAATATTAACTTACCTACCTATGTAAGTAACTATAATCATCATATCAAACAATTACTGGCCCGGGAAAAACAAAGAACATTTGATAAATATAAAAAAAAAATATATAATAATACATATTTTACCATACCATAAATACTAACTTACCTTAAAGTGGGCCATCTGCTCGGACGGTCAATTATTAGATACCTACCTATATAAAAAGAAAATCTAGAATTAAAAGTTTTCCTGATTTCTATGAAGCACTCCCGAGTCCCAACAATTGATTAGCCCCTTCCGAATCAAAAGGAAACGTCGCGTTACAAAAATGGAACAATCAGTCCCGAAGTCCGTGCACAATCAGAGGCAAAAGGCGTAGAATCAACTCCCATTGTTATTTCGATACCGGCTAGCTTTCTACGATTATTATTTACTTTTCGAAAATCATCGCCCTTGTTTACAAGTAATTAATTAAACACAATGAGGGCCGGGTAGGAATCGACCGCGTTTTTTCGACCGTGACGAGGTGCTTCTCGATGGGGTATGCAAGTTTTTTTGGTAAATCGAGCGGAAAATTGCCTATTTTTTGAATGCAGTTGGCGTTGGGGCGATGTAAATTTTATGGACGTCGGTAATTATTTTTGTCTAATGAGCATGCTTAACGATGTGTTCGTCGTAATAAGTTATTAATTTTAGTAAATGGAAAGGACCCAGTTAATATTTCGCACGTATATTAAGTATTTTAAAGATTTATTCGGTACTTAATAATGGGCAATAAACCGCCAGTAAAAGTTATTGGTTGAACTGATTGCAGCGCCATCTAATGATTTAGCTAAAGAGGAAATGTTATCTCTCTCGTATCATCATATCGACCCTTTACCGGCCCACTATGGGGCACGAGTCTCCTCTTACACTGAGGAGGGGTTAAGGCCGTAGGCCAACACGCTGGCCCAGTGCGGGTTGGTGGAATTTATCTGTATATTATATGTATTTATGTTTATTATTTACATAAATATTCAACAGTCATCTTCGTATCCAAAACACAAGCTACGCTTACTTTAGAGCTAGAAGGCGATGTGTGTGTGAATTGTCGTAGTAAAATAAATATTAAAATAACAAAAGTGGTATGAGATCCATGCCCAGTAGTGGGATAGATGATACAATTAAATTTGAAGAAGAGAAGGGGTTGAGGCTGTAGTCCACCACGCTGGCCCAGTGCGGATTGGTGGACTCCACACACCTTTGATAACATGGTGTAGAACTCTCAGGCATGCAGGTTGCTTCACGATGCATTTACCGTTGAACCAAGTGATATTTTGTATTTATAATTACTTAAAACGCACACAACTTAAAAAGTTAGAGGTGCGAGCTGGAATTCGAACTCGGCACCCCGAAAGTAAAGTAGTAGCAGTATTTCGTTAAAAGGTTTTCGTTTAAACAAATTTTATAATTTAGCGCTAATTTTAATCTATAATTAATAAAAGAACGATATAAATTATTGGAATTATTCATATGCTAGAATTTAAACAACTTTATTAAAGAAAAGAGTACAAAATAAAGAACAATAATGTATTTTAAAATCCATAAAGCACTATTCCATACGCCTTTTGATATTTAATAGCTTATTTTCAGACGCAAATAGCTCCGTAAGAAAAGTTAGTAAGAAGTCCACATCTGTCACTAGTCCGTTCCCCCGAAAAGGAAACTGAAGTCTTGCACACTGGGCTATCATTTCTTTTCAGCATGCAAGTCTCAAATATAACAAACAGTATTTTTATTTTCCTACAGTCTTCCCACTTCCATTACATCCTATTAAGGATGCTGTACACCCTAAGAGGTACATATCTTCTAAATTTTAAGGTACGGTGTGTGTACTGTTCTAACAAACAGTTCGTGGTTTACTCACAGTTATATTACACACACAGGTATTTGTCCCTTTATAATCAATGTCCTGCCGTTATTTCAATCTCACAAACAGACAAATCAATTGTATTCCTATGTATGAAGAACTTAAGAAAGTCCTAGATAAAATAATAATTCCATTCGCTAATGCAAAATAATATCAGTACAATATTGGATTGTACTGTCGACTCTATAATTTTATTAGTCCACCTCCATAGATGCCTTGTGCTCGGAAATTATGCGAGCAATAAATTTGTAAAATGATATTACCGTAGGTGAATAAATTCGTTACCGCGAACACGAGCGCTTATATTCACAATTGATCTGTACCGAGATAAAAGGACAAGTCTCGCTTGATGTCACATTATAGCTGACCGGAATAGGGTTACCACAAAAGCTTTGATTTTATAAGATGTTAGCTGTAACACTTACCCCACTAGATGCTTTTAGAAATCGCATTTATTACTGCTTTTTTACTTTCTGTCCTTTCAAATAACTCCATGGCAAAACTTTTGTTGATTGGTTGCTTAGATAGGACATGAAGACAGAACAAACATTTAACAGTTACAATATAAAAAAATTAATTACATTGTAATATATATATATATTTTTAAGTTCAATAGAAGTAAAATAAATAATTATACTACGACAATACACGCCATCTAGCCCCAAAGTAAGCGTAGCTTGTGTTATGGGTAGAAATATGACTTAATATTTTTATGAATAATATACAAAAATACTTATTAAATACAGATAAACACCCAGACACTCATTTTCATCACAGTTTCAGTACACATTTTTCAGTAGTGGTGATCGAATTCACAGCCTTGGTCTCAGAAAGCAGGGTCGCTGACCACTGCGCCAATCGGCGGTCCAAACTGAACTTTTTAACTATGCACAGCCGGTTAGAACCAATATAGCACTGGTAGCAGGCATAACCACCGGACATTGCCTGTTAAATAGACACCTAACGGTAATGAAAATTGCAGAAGATCCATCCTGTCCAGAGTGTGGTGAGGTGGAAACCAGTTTTCATTTCATAGCTGAGTGCCCCATGTACGCGCTGTATGCGCTGGTAAGATGGGAACTACAAGGTAAGGACAGTATAAGTGTAGAAGACCTAGCAAACCTCTCTATAGGGGATATCCTGAGGTTCACAAAAGAGACTGGTAGGTTTCAGGGGGGATGCTGCCAGGACACCAGTAAACCTGTGTCTCAACATGGGGAATAGGGTGGAATAGTCCTTACAGAGGACTGATCACCTGTCTGGCAATGGCAGGCGTCCCCTCGATAAATAATAATAATAATAATGCACAGCCGGTTTATGGCACGATCTCCTTAAACACGGTCTTGTAATTTATAACATAAGCGACCGCCGCATGACTGTTTTATCGTTAACCAGTCCACTGCTGAACTAAAGGCCGCTCCAAGGAGGGCTTAATAGCCACGCTTGGGCAAATGGTAGTAAGTACGAGAGTAGAACGCTGCTGCCCGTTTTTCGTTATATTCCATTAGTCGCCTCGTACGACACCCGTGAGGAAGGTTGGTATTGGATGGAAGCAGGCGTAACTTTGGGGAATACCATGATATATTATGAAACGTGCGTAGAGGGTACATTGCCGTTGATTGCCAGTACGAATTGGTCGACTCTACACACCTTTGAGAACATTATGTAGAACTCTCAGGCATGCAGGTTTTCTCAAGATGTTTTCCTTCACCTTTAAAGCAAGTAATATTTTAATAACTAACGCACATAACTTAGAAAACTTACAGGTGCGAGCTGGGATTCCAACTCAGCCTCCCGAAAGTGAAGTCGAGCTCTTACCAAATGCGAAGCAGGCAACGCCTTGCGGAATTCCATGATATATTAAGAAACGTGCGCAGAGGGTACATTGCCAAAGATCTGTTTGGTGTGGAGTATAAAGTTTGAAGAATTTATAAATAGACCCTCCTTCTCTCTTTTTTTTTTTTTCTTTTTTTCTTTCTTCTCTCGTTATTCTTTCTCCTTCTCTCCTTTTATTGATTCTCCTGCTTTTCGCGGCCGACCATATAAGCTTAATTTTCATAATATATGAGGAGTAGTGACAACTGTATTCTGATCTGCCGTCATCACACTGTGCTGTGTGGTGACGGCACGCTAGTATTTTATTGCCGTGGAACAGCGAAACGTGGAAAGACTTGGTTAGCGATAATAAAGAATGATACAAAACAATTTGTTGGTATTTCGAACGCTGTAATTAAATTGCATTATTTATGGTGCACCTAATAAGGGCATAAAGTTGCCGATCAGCACACGCTCGCAGCATGGAGTCGCACCTCTATTGTCGCATTAACATACGTGGGTCGCGACATTCAACTTAAATTCTATTTTCATTCAACATGTCCGACAATTTTACTTAATATGTTAATGGGAATAAATACATGACTTAATATTACGGTTGTAAGTTAAGCTTATACTATGACGGTGTGTAGGCACGCTGAACAGTAGTGTAGTATTTTTTTATAGAAATAATTGCCGGAATAAACAAATGGCAGATGGTAAATAGAAGCAACACTACGTAGAGCATGCAAAAACACATCCTAGAAAGTGCCGATCTTGTGTCATCCACCTAAGGCGTAGGCGATAAGCCTCATAGGCCTGTAATAACATCGGCAACCGTACCTTTACAACCGGAACGGCAGAAAAAGGCCTTTACTTTGTCTGGCTTCGGCCGTGCCTAGTTACCAACCTACCGAAAAAGACGTGCCGCCTTTGAGCGTTCCGGAAGTCGCGTAGAAACCTATAAGGGGTATGAGTTTAACGTAAAACTGCCATCCCCGTAAGAGATTAGTCCACTACCATCTTAACTCACTCACTTACCACCAGGTGAGATAACAGTAAAGGGCTAGATTGTGGAATAAAAACAAACACGGTGGTACACTAAGTACTTCTCAGGCGATTAGATAATTTCTCTATCAAATCATAATGATTATATCATTCGCAGAAGACGTAAGACACGGAAGGTGTTCCGAACGGGTATAAGTGTGGATTCACGCAGCGTTACGTGGAACTAGCCGCATGGTTCCTTTTATAGATATTCCATTCACCACACAGTGTTTAAAACATTTATTCATTTAAACGATTTCCATAATAGGTTGTACATTTGATGCTTAAAAAATTGTTCTCGTGGAATCGAACGTTTGTAACGTCAATTTATTTATATGCAAAATTTCTTCAAAATAGGCTTTTAAGCTTTGCATGCATCTGTAGATAGGATGTCAATAATAATAATTATTATTAATTTTTATTATTTTAATAATTGGATGCCATTATTGTTCTGAAATGAAGATGGAGCCGGAGGGTCGCACTGGGAACGATGCAATATAACAGACTCAATTGAAGTTGATGGACAAAGGACCACACTTTTTAGGACGTGTTCCTTGCATGCTCTGCAAGTTGTTGTTCTGTTTATAATCGATGGCATTTCGCGTACCATGTGATTTGTTCTTATAAATATAATTATAAAAAAAGTTAGTAATAATGTTCGCAAGGGCTTTTGAAGTGTACCGATCCGCACTTGGAGTGGTCGAACTACAGACTAAAATTCCTTCCCATTCAGAGAGGAGACCATCATGCTGAATTTGAATCTCATTGACACCAAAATTTAGCTAACCACTGTAGAAACATTTTTTGCATTCTGTTTTTTGTATAGAAGCAGGCGTTACTTTGCGGAAATCCATGATATATTATCAAAATTAAGCTTAATTTGCTATACTCCGCGAAAAGCAGGAGAATCTGTGTGGTGTAATTTATAATTTCTTCAATCCTTATACTCCACACCAAACATCCTCGGCAATACACCCTCCACGCACGTTTCGCTCCGAAACCGGAGCATCATCAGGAGATGTTGACTTTACAATGAATAATTTTATAATTCACTTAACAATTAAGCAAAATATAGAAAATAGCAAATTAAGCTTAATTTTGATAATTCTGTTTTTTGCAAGTTTCCAACTGTGTTCATTTCAACTCGTTCGACAGATACAATTACGTAATGTATTAATAATAGTAGTCATCATCATATGAACCCATTAATGGCCAACTACAGGGCACTGGTCTCATCTTACAATGGAAAGGGGTTAAGGCCGTAGTCCACCGCGCTAGTCCAGTGCGGCTTTGTGGACTCCACACACCTTTGATATTTTAATTGCTTCAAACACACACAACTTAGAAAAGTTAGAGGTGCGTGCTGGGATTCGAAGTCGCCCCCCCCCCCCCCCCCCCGAAAGTGAAGTCGAGCTCCCACTGGGCTATCACCGCTTCGTGCAAGTTGTATTACCAGCGAGTGTAGGATCGATAATGAAGAAAATGGCTTCTAGAGGGCTTTTTGAACAACATTTTCACTTCGAATTTTAAATTAAACGTGAATTTAAGAACGTAAATAAGCTTTACTTATGATATTAAATTATCACATCAGAAGTGGGATTCAAAACTAGGAAACGGCCAACTTAACTTTATTACTAACTTACTTGATACTTTTTACAAGTATTTCACTATATGAAGACAACATACCTAACCGTATTAGGCTCATTTGCATCTGCTGATTGTTCGTTTGTTTGTTCTGGTGGCTGGTGCTGATATATGGCGCCCCATAAATAACGGGCCCGGGGCCTTTTCCATTACCTTTAACCACTTGAAACGCACCGTCGGCAAATAAAATCGGATTTGTACAACAGTCGAGAACGGAGGATTTACGTATTTAATTTTTTGAAGTATCCGGGGTCTTGTAACGTGAAGAAATAATTGTTGAAATAGTTTCGACGCCACGCTGTTGTTTTTTTAGGTAGGTACTAGGTGTCGCCCTCGCGTAGATAAGGTTTATCTGTAAATACTATTTTTATTCTCACTCGTCTTTTATAATGTCAACAATTTTTACATTACTTTTTAGTGTAAAATTTTTTTGGAAATGAAATAAAATCAAATAATAAAAGAGGTTTTTTTATGAATGTTTGTAAGTAGACAAAAAAATTATATACGTACATAAGATTGTCTTGGTAAAGCAAAATAAAGTAATTTTACTTCATTTTGTAACGAACGTTGTGTGCCTTATAAGTTATATTTCATCAGGCCAACGAAACAGGATCTAAAATTAGGTACCTCGTAAAATGTGCGAAGTATCCAGGTTTTTTTAATGCATATAAAGGAGTAACGGTTCATATCCTGTCGGTTCAGATTATTTTTTTTAATCTTTATTTATTTAATATTTATTTAATAAGGCTTTTTAAATACAATATTAGGCACACTAAACAAAAATATTTCTACTCTTATTTTATAATATATTTGTGTATTTATAAATATTTAATGTTTAATTATATTCTATACTTATCTATCCACAGTTATATTATAAAAATTAAATATTCATTTAAGGAAGAAATAAAAATTATAAGTAAAAACTCTTAAATAAAAATTCTAAAAGCGTCCAGATAGCTTTAAAAGTTGAACTTTGAAATTAAATCTACTTTCAGTTAGAGTGACTTTTTTTGATATCTTCAACATTGTTTAATATTTCATTATGATGACTGATTCTTTAACTAATATATAGCTTGACTAATGATTTAAAGTTAAAAATAAACTAGCTCTTAGCATGCGGTTTCGGTTAACCCTAATTGAGTGGAAGGTAAGAGGTTAACTTTTTATATAGATATAAATTATTGTTGTTTTATGCAAATGAGCCAGAGCGGGTTTTCGAAAATAATTATACAAGCGCCTCGGGCGGATTGTTCGGATACTATTTGTAAATGTTTTATGTGATTAGGAAGTTAGTTCTTTTTAATCTTATATCAGTAACAAATTGACTATGTAGTTTTTTTAAACCGTTTAGGTTATTTGCCTATGAGCAATAGCATATGTTGTTCTTTGTTAATTACTGTTATTAGTTACTTACATGCTAGTTTATACTACCCAATTTTGTGTTTGTTTTAGATAATATACCTAGTAGGTAAAAAAAAACAAAAATTAAATAAATACTGATTATTATAATACTCGTACATATAAGACACTTATTGTACATTTTTGCTTGGGGAATTATCGCTATTGTTTCACATTGCATAGAAAATGTATAAACTTTTCTAGCTTTCTTGAAGTTTGCGTAATTTTGCATTGTAATACTTGATTTTGAAGGCATATTATCCGTTACCGTTAACGTAAGTTATATTTAACGGCTCAAATTAGAAACGCGATTATCTTCAAATAAATTGTTAACCTCTAGCTAAACACGGGGTTAAAAATAGAGTATCTAATGACGAATAAAACAGTAGAAATAAAAATAGTAAAAAAACATAAATTTAAATTAAATAGGAGTATATATCTGCTAGAAAATAGCATTTTCGTGCTAGCTTTTTCTTAGTAGAGTCTGCCTTGGCTAATCGAATCCTGTGGTAGAGTCAATACAAACAGGACGTCGTGTGCAAAGTGCTTATAACGTTAGCCTACTCGAAATACTTGAGTCAATTCTTAACCCTTCGTGACATATGGAGGGAGTAGATTTGACATTAGGACAGAAGTCTGGCCCATGCTATCCCATGTCCAAACTACATCATCATCATCATCATCAACCCAGCACGGGTCACCTCTAAGAATGAGAAGGGTTTATACCGTAGTTCACCACGCTGGCCAAGTGCGTATAGAGTTCACACGCCGTTGAGAACATTACGGAGAACTCTCAGGCATGCACGTCTCACGATATTTTTTTCTATATATTAAAATCGCACAAAACTTTTTCTCTCACGACTCGCAGAAACATGATAGATCTTTGTTTCTTACATAAAATTATGAATGGCGGTATTGATTGTTCAAGTTTAACGGACAGGGTAAGATTGGCAGTACCTAAGTATAATGCGAGATCGTATATCAAGAATAAGCAAACTTTTAGACCTACATTCACAAAAACTAATCAAGGCAGGTCCGCCCCGATAAATAGAATTGTCTCAGCCTACAATTGTGCATTTAAAAGAGCTGATTTCGATATTTTTCACCATTCCGCTCTGAGTTATAAGCGCAAAATTAAAAAACTGTTTGTTACGTAATCCTCTTTTATTTTTATTTTATTTTAGTTTGTAGTATCTTTTATATATTTTTTTTTAATTTATCTCTTTAGTTTTAGGTTCTGTATATTGAAGAACGTCTATATTTCATGATGCATGCAGAGTTAGCCTGTAAGTGGTGTATACAATGTAAAATTCAGAATAACTGTTATGTTTATAATAATTTTAAAACATTGTATATAACGTTGGCTTCCTAAATAAATAAATAAACTCCGAAAAGTCAGTGCGTGCCGCAACTCGAACTCTGTGTTTACGAGATGAAAGCCTTACTGACTAGGCTATCACAGCTTCTTCGGTCAAGCTACGGTATGTTGAAAATGGACGTCGATAAACACAACAATACTTACTTTATAGGGCATGCAAGAAACAAGTCAAGTGTTAATCTGTGTCCGTCAACCTGATGCCTCATGCGTTTGTTATTACACCAGCAATCACTATCTTTAGACCGGAACACAGCAATGCTACTAGACGAAAGAAAATGGCTAGTACTCCTCCGGGCGAGCTCTGCATCAAAAAGCTGTACTTACTATGTGTTAGTTAACAATGAAAAATAATTAACTAAATTCCTATACACGACCGCAGGGCATAAAGGCTCATCGAAAGCTGGCGCATCTTTCACAATCAAAGAATTTATTCGACTCGCGAGCCCCGACACAATAAAATACGCCCGTGAATACAACGAATCCCATTTAGCAATTAACTTAACAAACAAACGTAATATATTGTGGTTCAATTTCAATACAAGAATGGCGTCTGACCGGACGGCTAATAACTTATTCCGTTTACGGAGTTCGCTTAAGAGTTGATAGCAGATTGCCACCAAAACCGCATGCACGACAATGCACATTCTAGTTCTCGAGTATAACACCAGCTTTTGCGGCAGAAATAAGAAACAACAAAAACAGACTGACTAAGATCAACCCCAAAAACCAAGTGTCTATTTAGGCGGACTCTTGCTGCCTGTATGCTGTGATAAAGACGTCTTCCGGTACGATGCGAAGAAACCATAGGGGTATGGTTAGTATAAATGTCTCGTATCTAACAGGTTAGCCCGCTAGCATGTTCGCTTACCATCAGGTGATATTGTAGTCATGACCTAACTTGGAGTGGAATAAAAATAATAGTATGACCTCAGTAGCACAAAACTTATTCGGCTCCTGCGGCTGTCAAATGTAGGAGTCAACAGAATCAAAAGGAATCAAAAGTGTCTGCTAAGGTAGATTAGAATATCTGGATGTCTTACTGATTAGATATATCTGTATGTGCCTGCTTAAAACCGGCCTTGTATAACTTAATTTATAAAACTCTCCCTCTCTCACTGGTCGTTCCTTTATCACTGAAAATCGTGGTCCTGGTGAGATCTCAACTTCGAGTTGGTAAACTGTCTCCATCGGCTTCTGTTGGAAGCCATTTAGGCGATTTGATAGAAGCGGCACGAATTTAATAATAACTTATATAACTAAATATTCTGTAAATATATCAATCGTTATATAGCTATATTGCCGTTATCAATATCAAGGGAAAACGAGCAAAAAAATCACAATTTATTGTATGGGAGCGCCTTTGATTAAAAGACATTTAAACCTAAGGAGAACTGAACCCCAAAAATCGTATCTCTTAGTGTGGCTTTTAAATCTTTTGCGGCGTTTGATTAGGAGCACAAATAAACCTCATCGTGCAAGTGTCATGAGGTTTTTTTTCTTAATATTCAGTTGTAAAAATTCCGTTCTGCATTGCTTAGGTAGGCATTACGTTGCTTGAAAATGCATGCGATTTTTCTCTGTCAGGTCATCGGTCTGCGACATACTTATTTAGATTAGGGTTTCCATCTGCAGGGTTGCTTTGACATTTGTTCTGTTTACAAACAGTCCAACGTCCACGTTAGGATGATTCGGCATCCGAAACTTATCAATCGTACTCGTATAATCTTATATCTTAAAACGAGCAATTCTTGTGTATATATAATTGGAATCTCGGAATCGGCTCCAACGATTTCATGAAATTTAGTATTCAATTTAATAAAATATCTGGCAAATATGAATTTATAGTTTGCAATAGTTTAATTATTTACCCACTTTATAAATTTTCTGTAACATATACGATTCTGTGCTGTTTGGTGACGGCAGATCAGAATCCCGTTTTACTTCCCCTAAAGAGGGATGGTAAACCTCCTCTTCGCGCAAGTGTCGTACAAGGAGACTAAGAGAACATAACGTAGCACTGGCAGTAGTCTCCTTTGTACTACAACTACCATCTACTGCGATCATTAACCTATCTGTAAATCGTGGTGATTATGGGAAAACCCTCCAATAAACGATTCGATAACGAACGAATAAACGATTACTTAGATAAAAGAACTACTGATGAAACGGGCCATTACGACACTTTAAAGCGGGTTGAAAAGTTTTGAAATGTAAAGGAAAATAAGTAAGTAATAAGCTTGCTAAAATTGATACAGGCCTTTTTTTCTAAAATTTACGCAGATGAGATCAGAGGCTTGTATTTAGATGTATAAAATTGTCCTCGTTAAATATAAATAATGGTGACCCTACTGTTGGAACACACATGTCATTTTAAAGAGTTATCGAGTTTTCCCATTAAAATATTATTTGTTTGGCATTACCGTGTCATTAATTTGAACTTTAATTGACAGATTTTATAACTATAAGTAAACAAGATCCCTGATTCTTATAATAAACCTTTCTAGAAATTAATTTTATAAAATAGGTTCTGCTTGCGAGTCGATAGCACTATAACTTGTAGTTTATTTTCTTTAAATAAATAGCAAAAATAAATAGTTTCTCTCTTGAGAATAATATGCAGTGGTTCGGGGCTAACTCGAAATCGTTTGTTTTTTTAATTATCAGGTATGAACTGCAAACTTTCCTTTAATAAATATACATATAATAAAGCCACGTATTCATCAGTAGGTATACAAATTCTTGTTGGAGATAGCTGTTTTTAACATCATCATATGAACCAAGAAGGGTTTAGGCAGTAGTCCACCGCGCTGGCCCAGTGCGGAATACTCCACACGCCTTTGAGAACAATATGGAGAGTTCGCAGGCATGCAGGTTTCCGCACCATGTTTTCGTTTACCGTTGAAGCAGTGATAATTTAATTGATTCAAACGCACATAACTTAGAAAAGTTAATTTTTATAATTTTTTATTAGTGTTTTTACCTACAGAAAACCAGAGGATTTGAACCCGTGACTGTCTGGCACACACTAAAAACGCTAATAAAACATTATAAAAATTATAAAAAAGGAATGTGTCATCTCTTGTTTCAAACGTATCTCATTGTAATAATGGACCTTTGAAAAAGTAAATCGAAACTGCAACGTTTCCTACTAGATGACGCTACAGTCGCTATAAGACTGATGTGAAAGGCATATACTAATTTCGGCATTGCCATAGAGTCGCAGGTTCAAATCCTGTCGGTTCCGAAATTTTTTTAATGCATTTTAAAATTTAGAAGTTCTGTGATTCGAACCCGGCCCATAAGTGAAATGGTCATGTCGAATATTGAGGATTTCTCGCCATTTCCTCATTAGGAAAAGTCACAAAAGGGACTATCCCTTTTAGTAAGTGCTATGACCATTTCTTAAAGACGGGTACATATCACGATAATATTTTGGGATTTGTCGATATTTCGACCCAGTTGCATATGACCATATCGAGACATTTTTTAACTCCGACCATTTATTAAAAAACTAGCTTCTGCCCGCGATTTCGACGGCTTTGGTTTAGGATTTAAAAGAATGGCTTCGTAACAATTTATTTAACCAGGCTTAAAATTATTCAATGTCTCCAAGACGCAAGCTGTAAGCAGTTTTAAATAACACTTTTTTTAACCATCCGGAAACTTCCCCTGTGAGTTTTAAGTATAGTAGGCATACTATGTCTCTATCCTATCTTTGTGTCAAATTTAATTAAGATCGGTGAAGGTTGAACTAAACATAGATGGTAAATAAACAGACGAAAAACTTTTGCAATCAATATTAACTACTACGGTTTTATCTTAACCGTTATAGTATGACTTAGAAGCAGCTGCAAGATATTGACTGTTGACGTAGGTACTATGTTCTCAGAATCAAGATAAAACACTAGAAATCGTTTGTGTGGAAAAATAAATATGTATTTTTCATATTTTTAAAATATTTTTGATTCCTTATGAAATATAGTTATAACTTATGCATCCTTCAACATTATTTTGTAATTCGGTTACATGTTTCATTTCAAATTGTTACTTATAAATAAGTAAGACCAAATAATTCTCGTTGAACCGTGTGGTGACGGTATATGAGAATACAGTTATCACCACCCCTCGTCTTACTCACCCTGCGGGTGTCGTACGAGGCGACTAAGGGAATATAATGGAGAACGGCCAGCAGCGTCCTCTGTGGCACTACTACCATCCACTGCGATCACCAACCCGTCTGTCCAGCGCGCTGGTCACACCCTCCCGTTGGGAGACTCCTTTAATCCAGCAGTGGACTGTTATAGGCTTTTGAATGTTGGATTAACACCCGAGATCTTTTATCACATATAAATTAACCTTTTCTGTATCTTTTACAGACCGTTCTAAGCTGTGTTTGTATTATAGTGTAAACTCTTTTGAGGATATTAAATACTCGTATGAATAAAAAAAAACTATATAGTGCTAATGAGACCTATGGAGCCAGGAGCGGTGTACCCCAAATAGAAGAATACCGCATCGACCAAAAGTGGCATACGTGCATTACTTTCAGTGTTAGAACTTTAATCCGTTAGATATTCCATACCGGGGGTAAAAATGTTTCCTCAATGAATACGTGGCTTAAGAACTGTCTGTTCTAAGTCTGCATCAACATTTGCAACTCTTAACATTGCTTCTTTAAAAACACAAGTGACTCATACGTTCGTACGTGCCTTCAGGGATGCAATTGCCGCGCGCAGCGGGTCGCCGGCGATTAATAATTGTTTAATAAGCACCTCATTAACTGGCCACAACCACAATCAAATGAAAAGAGAGTTATGGCCGCGGCACCTCAGTACTGTGGTGAAGAAAAATATTATAAAATGTTTTGACGATTTCGGGCAGGGTTTTCTGGCATTTTTTTGATCCCACGTGTTAAAATGAGTGCATCTAGCACACATCGCATTTTTTAAACCCGTGTGTTAAACATTCTAGTTTAAAAAAAAAAATGTAATATCAACTTCTTTTGATACTAAACCTAACCACCTACAAACGATTGATTTTTATATACAATAAATTAATACAAAAAAAACTATGAGAATTGTTATTTTACTGGAAACCGCAATTTATAAGGTACCCCACTAGACTGACGCATTAACCTAAGTTGAGAAGTGGACAAAAGAGCCTTTATTATTTATTTCCAGTAGCCAATAAAGAGAGGTGAGAAGAGATGGTTAAAACTGGCCTCTTTTTTATACCAAGAGTATTTTGTCCCGTTTTTCGTGAAAACCTTGGGATATGGAGCCAACATTTATAAGTGAGAGTTATTTCACCACTGGTCACACACCTTTTTTTTTTTATTAACGATAGGCCAGCGTATGACGACAATCATGCCCGTTAGAAAGCAATGATGAGGTCTAGGAGCATGCTTGCCTAGAAAAAGCCTATTCACTCTAGCCTTGAAAGTACTCAAATTATACGTGGCAGGAAACACAGTTGCCGGGAGGGCGTTCCACATCTTAGCGGCACGTATCAGAAACGTGGATAAAAAACGTGTTGATGGAATATCAACCACATAAGGATGCCACCGCTCACGGTGTCTCGCTGTTCTGTGGTAGAACGGAGAAGGAGGAACAAGATTGTGAAGTTCCTGAGCACACTAGCACCTAATTGGACTGGCGCATTTTCACGCAAAAGATCACCCTGGCTGTTTAGCGCGGAAACGCATCTTTCCTTTCTTGGCACCATTCTACATGAATTGTATAGCATTAAGGGTTAAGTAATATTTTAAGTTCTTTATTTCTAACCGGCACATGACGCTTAACACTTACGCCTCAGGTACACATGTTGTAGGACGCGTTCCCATCATTCCCTGAGAAATATTGCTCTCTTTAAAGGCGCTGATTAACCACTGACAATCAGGCTATCAATATTTAATACTTAAAAAAAGCGTAGCATCAAAAAATAAATGCACAAAATCACTTCAGTATACAACTGTACTTTAGTAAATTAATAAAATGAATCGCCTTAGGCGGTGGGCGGATGGGATGGGCGGCGTGTTGGGCGGACCGCCTTTCTTTTTTGGCAATCGATTTGCCCTCAGAATATATAGTATCATACTGTCATAAGGATTCCATCTATCCATACTTCCTTACTCATAACGCGAAAGTGTGTCCGTTGTTTGTTTGTTTGATTGTTATGCTATGTTCGGCTTCACCGATCTTGACGAAGTTATTAAGGTCATAAAGTAGCTAGTAATAGGATTTTTTGTATGCCGGAAAAGTAGGGTGTAATGTTTCCCATTAGTATCTATACTAATATAATTTCAAAATAAAAAATAAAGCCTTGTTACATCAAGGCTCCACAGATTAACCGTAGATCCTGGAGCAGGACTTATGATATTTAAAAAATTGCGGACCGCGTGGAATTCTGAATAAATTTAAAAAAACGCGGACAAAGTCGCAGACAACAACTAGAAGTTACTTGTTATAGTTACTTAATATATTCAATTTTAATAAAATCAAACTCTTTCGGATATGATTATTAAAGTGTCCATATAAAACTTTGTCTCAACATTCCTTGGATGATACTATATCTACCCTTATTGTAGCATATATATATATATATTTATAAGAATTTATGTATTATATTCATAAAAATATTCAACAGCTATCTTAGTACCCATAACACAAGCTACGCTTACTTTGGGGCTAGGTGGCGATGTGTGTATTGTCGTAGTATATTTATTTATTATTTATTTATTTAATTAACAGTTATACAGTAAATTAATTCGATAATACTGCCATAGTGCAAGACTGAGTCGCAGTAATTAACGCCCGTCTCTGGACCGAGAACCATACACATCAATTAAATCTAGTGAGATAAATAAAAATAAAAAAGCTAAAAAAAATTGAATTCAATTCAATTAAACTCAATTTAATGCATTGATAATCTCAAATTTTTGTTCATTTTATTTTCCTTTCATTTACATAAATACACCCATAAGAAAAAAATTAAATATACTTGATTGCACTTAAAAGATTAAATATGAGAGTGCGCGCGTGCGTGTGTATGTGTATGTGTATTTGTATGTGGGAGTGGGTGCGGGTGAGGGTGTGATTGTATGTATTATTGAATAAGGTTCTCAGTTGAATAAGGTATAATCTAACTAATTTAACTAATATCTTTAATGATAACGTTTTTTTTAATACAGGGATTAAATAAAGAGAACCATAACAAGAATCTAAAATACAAAAATATAACATGAAAACGATTGACATCAACAAAGCAACCGTTTCATCCAATTAGGAGACCATAAAACTAATGATAAATTACAAATCCATTCGCTTTTCTACATTAAAACACTCTGCTAGCCTTACCACAAAAGAAATACAGCTTAAAATTGTTTAAATTAATGTTTTTCAGCGGCAAAAAATGGCTTGTAGGATGTAATAGTGAGACGAAACATAGTTCTCATTAGAGAAAACAAATCAAAATAATTAGGCAATAAAAGGCGGCCATGTTCCTATTGTGATATAATTTCCTAGATTGAGTTTTATTACCGATTTGATTGTTACAAATTTGTTTATGGGCGCGGGGTTATTTTTTTTTAATTCCATGTTATTTTGACGTTCTGCGTATTAGGGTTTGATTGCCTTTTTTCTGCTTTAATATTTATAGATACAACAAAATTATAAGAAGATAATTAGTAAAATTTCAAGGCAAAAAAGAAATGCCGTAATAGCCTAGTGGTTAGGACTTCGGCTTCACTTTCAGAGGGCCGAGTTACAGCACGTACCACTTATAGTTTTGTGCGTTATAAGCAATTTAAATATCACTTGCTTCAACGGTGAAGGAAAACATCGTGAGGAAACCTGCATACCTGAGAGTTCTCAATAATGTTCTCAAAGACGTGTGGAGTCCACCAATCCGCACTGGACCAGCGGGTGGACTACTGTCTAAACCCTTCTCATTGAGGGTGACCCGTGCCCTGTAGTGGGCCGCTAATGGATTGATGAATATTATGAATGACATAAATAGACAAACCAAAAAACAGTTTTTTTGTTTAAGTTGTCTAGATTATATAAAATAATAAATAAATAAATATACTACGATAGTACAAACATCGCCATCTAGCCCGCAAGTAAGCGTAGCTTGTGCTATGGGTACTAAGATAGCTGTTGAATATTTTTATTAATATTTTACACATAAATACTTATAATATACAGATAAACACCCAGACACTGAAAAACTTCAATTTTCATCACACAAACATTTTCCAGTTGTGGGAATCGAACCCACCGCCTAGGACTCAGAAAGCAGGGTCGCTACCCACTGCGCAAGTCGGCTATCAATATTTTAAGTTAATAATAAGTTTATTGTTACTGTATTACATTTAAAGTATTAGTTTTTGGATATAGAAATAATATTTTGGATTCTTCAAAGACCTAAATTTTAGGTATCAAACTTCATAACTCAATCAGTCATTTTAGCATGAAGGAATAACCGAATTGTACTTTTTAATTTAAGCCACGTACCTCGCTCTATGTCACTCTCTCTACATACAACACAAAATCCCATATCAAGTCCCTTGCTGTTATTGCAGTATAAAGAGGAGTACGCTACCACTTGGCCTGCCATGGTAGTCAAGGGCTAACTTGTAGTCGAATAAAAAAAAAAATGTGCCAAATCTTACGAGCAGATGTCGATGCTCCAGATCTTCATAACCAACTGTGTTGTATACGTGCCCCAAAAGACAATAACCTTAATCCACGAAACAACTAATTATTCGTGGTCCCTTCCTGTAACACTGTTGCACGAAGCTTGGCACCTATACCGCGTTCATGTCGTCATTCAATGCTTTCTTGGACAGCAATGCTGTTCCGTGAATTGTTGAGATACTCTGAGAATATTGAATGACCTTAACTTTAATATTCGCAGAGTATCACTATAGTACTCTGTATAATGTTTTATGTCTTCTTTCATCTTTCATTCATTTGTCTTATAGTTCAGTTATCGATAAATTATTTAGTTCTATCTAGTTACTGCAGTAGCGTGCAAAGAGGGTATGCACAGGGTATGCAGATGATATAAAATGAAGAATATCTCCTGCCCGAGTTATAAGAAACATAAGAATAGACATTGTAAGAGTTATTAAAAGACCACCCTTAAGTATTTATGACTCGTACTGGAGATATTCTTTATTTTATATCATCTGCAGTACAGGTTTTAAACTTAACAGAAGTTCTCCGCCTTATCTGCTATTGTTTTATGTGAACAAATAAATTTTCATTTCATTTTTCATTTCATTTCATCTGCAGTGCATACCCTTTATGCACGCCACTTCTAGTTAGTATAAGTGGCCCTGCGTACTAACAAGATGTAAAATAAATAAGTAAATAAATAGGGTAAAGGCGACGAAACTGCGGGCAGCGCTAGTCTTTTATGAAATGTACTTAATCTGATAGTTGAAATAATTGAGCAATTATTACTTAGCCAACCAATTACTAATATCACATCAAGTTCCATAATTATTTTATTCCATCAGATTACCATGGCCACTTAATAAAATTTGTTCCTTCATATAATTAAACGATTTCCTTCGTTAGGCCATCGGATGGATGATAGACATGAATTATGGGATATCATGGATTTTCATGGTATATTAGACTGTAATTATATCTGACTGTAATTGTATCTGTGAAGGTAGGCGCCAGACAATTAATGAAATTTGACTGACTGTTGTAGGTAGGTACCATTCCTTTTGATTCAATCTGTACGATACACAATATAACTAAAGGGGTGAAAACTTCCAAGGTAGCAAAAACTCGCTCTTTTTTTATCTAAGCAAATAAATATACTATTACTACAATACACACATCACCATTTAGCCTCAAAGTAAGCGTAGCTAGTTTTATGGGTACTAAGTAGGATAACTGATGAATAATTTTTACTTATAAATGAATCTTATAATATGCCTACAGTTAATACCTAGACGCTGAAAAACATTCATGTTATTCACACAAACATTTTCCAGTA
This sequence comes from Pararge aegeria, assembly GCF_905163445.1. NCBI lineage: Eukaryota > Metazoa > Arthropoda > Insecta > Lepidoptera > Nymphalidae > Pararge > Pararge aegeria. The sequence goes on from NC_053182.1 coordinate 16,727,892, forward strand.
GCGGGAATCGAACCCACGGCCCTGGACTCAGAAAGCAGGTTCGCTGCACACTGCGCCAATCGGCCGTCATAAAGGCCTCTCACTACGGGAAAGTTTACTTATAATCACCACGCTGGGCACACGGGTTGGTGAACGCTGTAGATGGTAGCAATAGAACAGAGGACGATGCTTCCCGTACTCCATTATATTACCTTAGCCGCCTCGTACGACGGAAGCGGAGGGGTGGTGAAAACTGCATTATATTCCGCCGTCACCACACCGTGATATAATAAGATAAAAATGTCGCCGCGTAGAGATGCCAATGACATTAGCACTGCACATTTTACGACTATCGTCAGAATTAAACTGTCATTGCATTGGTAATTGCTTCTTAAGATCATAACTGCTTTTAACTCCTTTATTGACGCCGCGAAGCGCTATTTTGAATTCGCAAGTGTGTGTCAATCGTTTAATTTAAGGCCAAGTTGTAGCAAAGAGGTTGAGCTATGCTATTGCTATGCTATATTTAGTAATTTTTTTTTATAATCATTAACACATGTGCGCCCACTGTTCGATATGGGCAGATTGTAGGGATTATCAGAGATTATCAGCGACTCTTGAAACACGTTTGTTTTCGTTTTTATTTACAGTCCCCAATCCTACATAAACGTCAAATACTAGAGTGTTTTATGTTTATAAATTTGTTAAGAGTTGCTGCTGCGAATTGATAAACCTCGATTGTGACTTTAACGAATTCTGTGGTTTTCATCAAAATGCAATTTCTGTTTGTCTGGGAATGTATATAACGTCTTTGATGAACTTATTGGATGATTAAGCGCGTAACTTAGCTTATGTATTAAAGCAGTCGGCTAGAAAAACCTTACATGGTTAAGTTACTATATTACTCGACGCAAGGACGCTTTCAGTGCATTCTCGGCCTCAGGCGACACTATTATCAAACGCGACGACTATTGCATGTTTGTTTTGTATATTTATACGATAAATTATCGCATTGGTATAGTTATAAACTAGCTTTAAGTCTGCCACTTTGTCTGGATGGATTTGATACCCCAGGATAAAAAGTAACTCATGACTCCAGTACTACGCTTTACCTATAATATGTAAAAACAAAACAAACTATTGCTCCGTTGGAACTTCATGTTCAAAAAGTTAATGCCACTTGTTAAAGAACAAGTTGTACAAGTTTTTCTCTACCTGATTTTCTAATGTATATATATTTTTTAAAAGAGCATAATTTAATCCGCTAAAACTGGAACGAAAAGTGTAAACCACTTTGTTTTATACTTATATTCTAACATTGTTTCTTTGTGACTTTCCGTAACTCGTCATCTCCATGCAAAATTTTGCAATGAGTATACAAACATTACTGTCAAATTAAGTGTTATGTAAGAAGAAGAAATTGGTAACTTGTTGAAAAAGTTACTGAATCGAGAAGTCGCCATTATCTTCCAACAGTAGATCTAATAATAAGCAAGACCCATGAAAAGTTTGGACTAAAAAACTATCGTCATAAGCTAAACAAAAAAGATCCATAACGAGTGTTTACGAAATAGAATCAAAAAGTTCACCGATACTCGCGCCCGCGAACGGCTTTCGCCAAAGAATGTAATTAACAGAACACCAATAAAAATAATTGGGAACAAAAAGCGATCCGCTCTCGCCGCCATTTATTATTTTGATTACCCTTGTTATTGTTATGGCTATGGCGGCGCCTCGGATCTTGACTCGGTGCAACACAGTGTCGCTCTGTGTTCATATCCTTCTGATTGTAGTGCCACTTTTCAGACGAAAAGTTAAGCGTGTTCGCGTAGTTGGAAAGAGGGTTATATTGTTATCATTTTATGAAGCCGTTTGGATACCGGCGTATTCGCCCTTTGGATGGGTGACGCGTCGTTCCGAGACCTTTGCACTAAAAAGTGATATTCTCTTTTATTACGCCTTATAATATGATGATTGTTTATGTTTTATTAACAAGACTCATAACTGTCTGGATTCAAGACCTTATATGAATTTAGTTTATGGCGGGATGAAATCATAACTATATTACTATAATTATAGTCATTATATATAACGAAGACCATTTCATCTCAGTTTTGTGTACAGTGTACCTAAAAGTATATTCGGGTATGACTTAGAGATTATATTATTATATATTAGGTACATAATATATAACATAGATCCTGAGCACACAAACAAATCCAATACTAAATACATTAATTGAATACTCAAGTTATTTCAAGATGGTCTATTTTTCATTTTAAAAGAGTTCTAAACAAAGCATAAGAAACTGCCCTTTTCTACAAGCGTTTTATCGTATTTACCATCAAACCTTTGGTCCGAAATTCCTTGTGATTCCACCGTGATATTAGAGTTTTTAGAGTCAGGGATTAGAGGTAGAGTAAATTGTTAAAGTTATCAAATGGTACAGTTAATAATTCAAACTTAGAACAGGCCCCATGGGCTATGAAGTGCAGGAAATATCGGAGCTCAGCTTGCTTGGCTCTCCTTAGCGAAAGCTCAGTGAAAGCTTCTTTACAACTTTATACAATATGGATAACATGAAAGGGCTAGACCAGTAGAATAATTTTAAATTCATTACTGTTTTAGTCAAGCCTAGAACTATATTTAAAGTGGCGGTTTTTTTTTGGGGTTAAAATTGTATACTATTATTAATGTTAAGTTTCAATACTATATGTATTGACACGCAATGTTCATCTTTTTTACTGCGCCTAGTAATTTTTTAGTTTTACACCCAGCCCCGGTTCAAATTTTATTTAATTAGTGTCAAAAGTTTTCTTTTAATTTATAGTTTCTCTGCTTATACTTAATCTTAAGTCTCAGTCAGTCTATTCACTCTTGATTTAAAGGACGTTACTTATATTAAAAGTGGTGGGGAAATCTGATGCTGACTCGAAAAGAACTCTGGTGTCGGACTCCTTAGGATAAAAAAAAAACATGTTACCCTATTGCGTAAAGAAATAAACATATCTTATAAAATGTTTTGTAAAATTATTTTTCTTTCAAAAAAAAAACCACAGGCCCCGGTGAGATTCGAACTCACGATCTCCTGTTTACTAGACAGGCGCTTTAACCAACTAAGCCACGGCGCCGATGGTTGTGTCGGCAAAAATTGTTATACATTTGCAAATTTATCAAATTAAATGTTTTTAGTGGAAAGTGATTTTTTCCTTTGAAAGAATGTACTTTGACTAAGTATTATAGATGCGGATCTAATATAAATCAAAAAATTTTTTTATTAAAAATAATAAATAATCTTTAGGATAGGCAGAGCTATTAAGCATTTATGTATTTCATAAATTTCATTCATATATGCTTAAATATCCACATGTTTCGTGTCAAATAATTTACCTAAAAATACATTTCCTTTCAAAGAGCGGTACCCTCGGTGGGCGAATGTACCTAACTCACACAAAACTAGTTTTGTATGTAAGTTAAATCTATGTGTATTCATATGCGTTAAATAAAACAAAAAATATAAGTAGGAAGGAGCGTGGAGGTTTGATATTATAAAGAGGATTTTTTTTGTTTGTTTTATCGAATTATATTATTCGTATACTACGAAAGTACTGGACCGATTTTGACCCATTCTTCGCCAAAAAAGCTACACTATGACGCAGTAACATAGGCTAAAGTTTACTTTCAAAAAAATTGGTGATTTAAATAAATTATTCTTAATGGATTCTTTAAAAATAAAAACAAACGTGGACTAGTGTTTTATGAAGAATCACCGTGTATTCATCTGTGTTAAATAAAACAATATATATAAGTAGGAGGAGGGGCGTCAGAGGGTGGAGGCACAGTACAGCCACCCTAAGGTTTATTTAGAATAAAATCAAAATACCTTAAATGCTTAAGCTAAATATTAACCTATCTGCTAATTCTTTAATAACTTTAATTTGTTGACCATATAAATAAAACAATAACATGAGTGCCGTGAGTATTTTTATTTTAAGCAAAAGCGTGTAAGCGAAGCGAGCATGAAAGTTCTATTCATATAATAAAATTAACAGGTAATTTCCAAATCTGACTCATATTAGCGCGTCTAAACATATATAGATAGATAAAATATCCTCAAACTCAAAGAAACAACTCAAAGAAAAACAAAGAAATATTCATTAGGCAAATAGGGTTAGTGTGCAAAGGCGGCCTTATCACTTAAAGTGATCCTTTAAAGGCAACCTAAGCGTAAACGGACGGTGGATGGTGCAAAAAGTAAAGATATAGGATAAACTTACATAAATAAATATGAAACATACTATGAACATTTAGTGAAATTATTTGTATTATATTTTATGGGGAAAAATAGAAAACTTTTTGTGCATACAAATATTAAATTATTATAAAAATTAAAATGTAGTTACCAACTGTTTAGCTCTAGATTACTATTATAGATGCATACACTTGTATGGATTACTTCAAAGATTATTTTAATAGTTTTCGAAAAGATAACGGTTTTCCTTGAGTCGTTTACCTACTTATATGCAATTTTAACTTGTGTAAAATTGTAACCTGCACAAGATAAGATAATTACATGTTCAGTATTGTAATTGTCACTCATCTACGGGTAAAAAAGGCACTTAAAAAAAAACTAAATTACGTTGTTATTACAAGAAGATGGCAACATTAAGGTAGCAGTGATTAACAAATATATAAAACTAGTTGTTTACTGGACTTGTTCTCCAGAATGGAAAGCCCCAATTACCCATATTAAAAAGTTAAAAAACCAAAATATATTTTCTTATTAACTGCTCAGTAAATGTATCATTTTATATTCATAAAGTAAAATAAGTTATATTAAATTCTTGTGCAACTTTTAATGAGGTTTAGGTACAAAGAAAATAACTACCTAATTGCTACGATATATTTTATCTGAAAGTGTTTTGTTCCGAAGTACACAAATTACGTATTAACTAATTTCTGGAATTGCCCTTCTACACGCAAACCAACAATAAAATGAGAGTTAATAGTTCTTTGTCTTTACGGATAAATTAAATTTGCTTTCCGCTCTTTCTTTATTGCCAAAGAAAGAAATTGTTTAATTTTATTTCATGTTTATACCCACCTATATTATTTGCAGTTAGTTTTAAAACTACCATATCATTTTGTAGTCCGCATTACGTGCTCTCCGCGGCACGGGGGTGGATAAAACCCACCGGTCTTTCCCCGGAAAGACCAAATACATCAGGACAAAAACCACTTCATCAACGAGGCAATTAATATATATGGAATAGGCGACAATTAAATTTTATGTTGATCATAATCATCATTAATAATAACCCATTAAAGTCCCACTATAGGTCTTATCCCAGAATGAGAAGGTTTAGGCCGTAGTCCACTACACTGACCTGCGGATTGGACTTCACACACCTTAGAGAACATAATGGATAACCCCAGGCTTGAAGGTTTCCGAAGCGCCCGATGTTTTCTTTCACAAACTTGCAGAGGGGCTATGCAATAATTTAAACTCGCATTTAATATTCTTAAACGTCTTGTATTCTTCACTTCCAGTTTCGAAGACTTTGGAGCATCTTTTAAAGTTCGGGTGGGCATTGGGAATTCAAACTCATGTTACAACGCTGAGATTGTGACATGGTCGGATTCGATTTCAGTATGCAACGTTGCAAAACTTATTTTGCGAGTTTTGATGCATTCTAGGAGTCCTATTAATTTTAATTTCTGCCTCCTATTTGTTCAACTTATTCGGAACTCAACAAGATGGCACATCGTCGTACGAATTTCCACCGGCTGACCTTCGATGCTGATGATGATTTTTTAAATTTAAACCACACTGAGGAATATATCGGTATGAAGTAGCAAAAAACAATAAAAATACTCAGTAATGTCTCAGTATAGTCTATTTTATTTTATCACTAACTTTTAATAAATATAAAAAAAGACATTTATTCAAATATTTTTGTTAAAGTTAACATTGTTTTTTTTTTCATTTTACTGAATCCATTAAGACAAGAATAACAGTCGTAAAGAACTACATAGATTACTAGCTGTTACCCGCGACTACGTCCGGGCTTTTTTTGGCTTTTTAAAATACTTTGGATATGATCATTATCTTATCATTTAGGGATACGAAAATCGTATTCTAAGACATCTGCGTATACAGACAACATTTCATAAGAATCGGGCAAGCCATTTCGGAGGAGTTTTGTTACGAACTGAAGTTGTGTTTGACACGAGAAGTTCTTTAAATCCCATTTATCAGAACTCAGCACCTTGAATACATAGATAATAAACCTGAAGTTATTACCTTTGATAGATAATCTAGTACAAAACAAGCAAGTTCAATAAATCAATAATTAGCAATAAAACAAACACGTTAAGTAGAGGCATTTATTCGTAAGCTTTACACAATAAACCTAGCGTGCGGATCGCTATTAGTCGCCCCCCGGATTTTATCTTTGATCTTCGGTTACGTGATGTCTTATTTTGGGTAATTGTGCGTGTATCAGCAAGGAGGGGTACTCTTACTGTTAATCATGTCATCAATTATTTGGACTTTTTTTAAGTGGAAACTTCTTTTGCCGCGTTGAGTTATTGTTGCTAGGGGTAGAAGTTATGGGGTCGCGTCACCGATGACCTCGACATGCTCGTGACGTATTGCGCCAGACTAGCGACGCATGCATAGCGGCCTGTATATATGTATACGCATATATAAATGTTCCCACACATAAATTATATTCTATCCTCTATGCCTGTTTAAATCTTTGGATGGGTAAAATCTTGTGATGTGTCATTCCGCAGAGCGTTGGTAAAAAATTATGCGTTATTGAGCGGGCCATCACGGTTCCAGTCGCCCATCACTAGTACCCCTAGTGAGTAGTAAGGTAATAGTACAGTTCATACACCACGAAAACTTAGTTTGTTTTCATTATTATCGATTTATTACCTACCTGGGAAATACGTCATTCCGAAACCATTCACCTGTTTAAACATCGCTCAAAAAAATATTACTTATCTATGTAATTGAGTATTATGTAAGTTTATAATAGCATAAATATATATCATAAATATCTATTATAGTATAATAAAAAATAAATGAATTATCGAAAAGGGTTATCGAGTCTACCGGTGATCCTAGAGCGGGCAGTTACCTTGGCCAACGAATTAGTTTGGCCATCCAGAGGGGCAATGCTGCCAGCATCTTAGGAACTGTGCCTCGCTGCGGTGGTTTCGAGGACGTTTTAGATTTTATTTAGTTATTAAATAGTTTATTTTAGGTTATAGTTATGTATTAATAAAAATTATATTTTAGAGATTCATTAAACTCTATTATAGTATATATATAAATATATATCGGTATATTTGTAGTTAATATGTAAATTTAGTAGGTATGTTCATGTAAGTTTATTTTATTTTTTTGTAACATACTTTATGCACAATCCACATTTCACTTTTTTATCGGCTTCGCACGCTCAGGTTGCCTTTTAAAGGTCACTTTTATTGATAAGGCCACCTTTGAACCCCAGCACTAAGTACTATTACAGTTTTCCTTGTATTTTTCCTATTGTGTTGTGTTGCAATAAAGTTATTCTATTCTATTTATTTGTACACTTTATTTGTACACCACAAAGAATATGGCATGGCCAGGAATTGAAGAAACTTGTAAAGTAGGACACAAAAGTCGGCCTTAGTGTCTATCTCTTCCAGGTAACCTTAGTTTTATCGATATTGGATACTCAGGCCGATTATTACTTCGGCTCTACTCGAGGTACTACTTGTCTGGTAACGATCTTAAAGCTTAAGCGAGCTCACTCCAGAAGTTCAACAGGCCGCCCAGGCCGCCGAGTTCTTCATGGAGTGTTGCTGAGGAGCCATGGTATGCGGCGCTTTGTTCTGTTACTCCATTGCATAGCAGCATTTCGTGTATCGGTGTTTCATCTGTCTCAATGCATGCTCCACACAGAGAACTGTCGGTTATAAACTGGTCGCTACAGTTAGTAAGTAGTATGTAACAGTTCGTGTTTCATTCTATCTCGTATTTTCATTTTTTCCTACTGTTATTACTATAGGACCCACTACACTAACTGTGCCTAACAATAGGTCTGTAAACGTAATTGCAATTAAAAAATACGCGTAGGATAGACGTATTCACCCTTTAAATCTAAGTTCGAGGAAGTTAACTAAAGCAAAAGATAGCTATAAAATATTCTACTACGACAATACACACATCGCCATCTAGCCCCAAAGTAAGCGTAGCTTGTGTTATGGGTATACTATATATATAATACACATATAAACACCCAGACACTGAAAAACATTCATGTTCATCAAACTAACATTTTCCAATCGTGGGAATCGAACCCACGGCCTTGGACTCAGAAAGCAAGGTCGCTGCCCACTGCGCCAGTCGGCCGTCAAATATATATTATATAATTTAACCGCTGGAAACATACGTACATTTTCGACGTAAAAAGTAGCCTATGGTAATCCAGGGTATATATAATCTGTCTCTATTCCGAATTTCAGTCAAATTAGTTTTGTAAGTAATCGCGGCTTTAAGGAGTAAAACGTATATTCTTACCCTAGTTGCCGATGGGCCTTCTTTTAGATAACATTTTTATTGACCGTTTTTATATCACATCGTTGTCCTGTAGATGCACGGACTCGATATGAAATTTCGTTTTCGGACACTATTGAAACTCGTACTAATACTTATATATATATAATATATATATAATCTGTCTCTATTCCAAATTTCAGTCAAATTAGTTTTGTAAGTAATCGTGGCTTTAAGGAGTAAAACATATATACATACTTACCCTAGTTGCCAATGGGCCTTCTATTAGATAACATTTTTATTGACCATTTTTATATCACATCGTTGTCCTATAGATGCACGGACTCGACATGAAATTTCGTTTTCGGAAACTATTGAAACTCGTACTAATACTTATATATATATATATATATATAAGTATTAGTACGAGAGTATATATAATATATATATATATATATAATCTGTCTCTATTCCAAATTTAAGTCAAATTAGTTTTGTAAGTAATCGCGGCTTTAAGGAGTAAAACATATATACTTACCCTAGTTGCCGATGGGCCTTCTTTTAGATAACATTTTTATTGACCATTTTTATATCACATCGTTGTCCTGTAGATGCACGGACTCGACATGAAATTTCGTTTTCGGAAACTATTGGAACTCGTACTAATACTTATTAGTAAAAAATCAATTTGTTATAAGGTCGTTTGTTGTCGGGTAATTCGGCTCCAAGCGAGCGTGCTTCCTGCTGTCTTTAACAATTTACACCTCTCCGCGGATGTGGACCGTTTTAACGATTTCTTTGTGTTATGGTCCCATTATATCACGACTCACGGAGTAGAACATTGGACTTAGACCAATTATTTCAGTAGTAGTAGAGCTTATTGCCGAAGTCCACCAATCTGCACTGGGCCAGCGTGGCGGCCTTAACCACTTTTCACTGTGGTAGGAGACCCGTGCCCAGTGGGCCGGTAATGTGTTGATATGATGACGATGAGGGCTTATTGTGAGCTGCCACAATAAGATCAGAGGAAATACTACTACCTTGCTTAGTCCCGGTCTGAAGGCGTTGTTGACAGTGTAATTAAAAGCATTTGGCTTAGCATCTACGCCTCAGGTTGATATTTTTTTTATAAGAATTAATTGATGGTCGGACTCTACTGAAAAGAAGTCAGCAAGAAACTCAGCAGTTGTTATAAAACATAAGGTAACCGTAAGGTAACGTTTTAAGAAACGATGGCATTAAGAAGTTAATCAATTGTTACTACTATAGAATTGCTGAAAACCTCGCTTTAATAATATATTTAAACACATTGTTTAAATTAATGCATTGGTAGGTCCATAATTCGCTTAGGAATTTATTATAAAATAATTTACTCAGTACAAATCTCTTTACAAATCGTCTATGGACTTCTAATGTCAAGCTGCTCTAATTTGGGGCTCTAAATGCTTTTACTATGATCTGTGCCCATCATTTCGACACTTACAGGCTGACATACACAGCCTTTACATATTAGATATATGTAAACGACTATGTCTTCAGCCTGTTTGTTTCGGTTTACTACGTGAAATTTTTTTTAGAAATTAGGCATAATATACTTCCTTCAATGCTGATGCAGCGAAAACATTGGGTCGTTTTTTTCATTACAAAAAAAAATAGATTTTTTTAGTTATCATTTTATTTAAACACGCTTTTATTAAATAACATTACTTCATAGGCAACACGTTATTTATATTCTTTCGTACTTTTTCGTTATTAAATACTGCTGTTGTTATTTAAAATAAGCTACTTGAAAGCAACTTTTAATTTACAAACGATAAAAAAGATAGATAAGTAATTAAAAACTTGGAATAGATTTTAAGGAATCACATTTATAACATTGTAGTGGACTTCAACAAATACATACAATATAGAAGACATAAAAAGGTAACACTAATTCAAGGATTAGGGCCCATTATCGGCACTCATGCGTCCGCGTCGAAGAAATCGGAGCAAATTATACGTTCGCGCAATCCCACGCCGCGAGCCGGCCGGCGAGCTGGGCAACACATTACGGGACGATTTTCACTCCTAGCTATAATTTAATATAATCCAAAGAAATAGGTGCACTCGACAACTCCTTACAGCGGGCAACAAAGTCGATACTAAATTACAAATCGATTGAGGCACATCACCATCCAAAGTATGCTAATAAAACAATATTCTAAGCCAATAGACACAAGACTCATTTTAAAAAAAGCGACACGAAAATTTTACGTTATAGTGCCGTATTAAAAATATAGATGTGACTCACTGTACGCAAATAATCGTGATTTCGATACTCAGATGGTATGTTATTGATCACGACGTTAAAGATTCGATTAGTCTTGATCGTGGATGGTTGTTTTGATTTCCAATTTGCGCTTGCGCCGTTTGGGTGCTAAATAGCGGCACGTAGGCTGTACTCTCATTTCACATTGCGATTTTCGATTTCAATTTCAAATCGTATCGTGTTGCTGTGTGATGCGTACGTGTTTCTTTCAATAACTCTAATATTTGATTGAAACTGGTGATAATGCGCATCGATGTCGAGAAAATTGGCCAAAACAAGGTGCTAATAGAGTTCGTAATTACAGATACACCTAGATAGCACCTATGTGAACTCCACGGGAACTCCATAGGATTAAAAATATATATTAAGCATAAAGAAAACATTGAACTTAAAACTATTACATAGCCTAGTGAGCGTTAGCATAGTGAGCGTATACTATTAGAAGGTAACTAATAACCTAATAGCTATTTCATTCTGTTAAAAATAGAAAACTTCTCTTAAACTTTAAGGTTATAGAAATAATGCCACGCAGAAACATAAGACACTGAAACAAAGATCGTCGTTTATTGGAACCGAGTAATGGTAATAACATATTTACTAACAGTCTGTATCGCAATAAACGAGTAAACTTTAACTTGTGGATTTTGATATACTTATTGACATATTGCACTCGGCCCTAATAAAAATATTTAAAAAGTGGGAAAACTAAATAAATTTATCAAATAAATAAAAGTTATTAAGTTGAACAATGTAACGTTATCTGTTAATAATCAACTATTAAAATAATTTCGCCCTTCTCAACTCATATTGTAGATGAGTACCAATACCCTTTAATTTGATTCCATGAATAGGTACCTAACCATTTTACAATCTTTAGCTTGAAAGATTCAAACAAAAAATCCACAGGAAATATTTTTCCTTAATATAAGGTGTACTCAATTATTTATATTCTACAGCTACATTGTTACAGAGCGGCGTAGCCTTTATAACGACTACCAGAGCAATTTGATACGAAATCACGTCCGATCAATGGGTATCTACACATTAGGAAATTGAGTAAACGAATCGGGCCTGTTTATTATTAGTTATTACAATAACATTTTGTGAGATGCCACAATGCTATAATTTGAGTTTGAATTTTTTATCTATACTTAATCGATATTTTGCTTTGAGGCGCATCACTAAAGTTTAAAGCATAATAATTTTAAGCATAATGATTTCAATGTTAATTTTTAGTTACTTTTGTAAAGGTTTTAGTGATGTGGGCTGTGATCTTATGTCGATAACAGGTTAATTAAATGACACAAAATGGCTGCAAAAGGTAATAAAAATAATTTTGGGGCAGAGAAGTCTTATTACATCCTAAATGTTAAATTTTAGTTTCTGGTTTCATAATAATTTTGTATCGTAACTTATATGGTTTTAGAAACTGCTTAGGGAGATTTGCGATTTTTTATCGTCTATGTATCGTAGAGTTTTTAGAAGTGAACTGCGATCTGACCTGCTGGTACGATACCCTGGAATTAGACGAGTTTGAAATGTGAAAGTGATTAATGAACAAAATAATTATATTATAATACTTTTCTGAGAACCATCATCGTCAAATATGCGTATTGCAATGGTGTTCATCGCTGATAACAAAGAATAAATAGATAAGTACAATGTGATCATATTCATTTTAAAAAGAGCAACTGCTGATTTTCTTTCTTAGTTGTTTCATTACAATCTGTATTACATCAAGTTTTTAACTTAAAAGTTCGGAACACCGTCCCAAATTTGTCTGTCTTTTGGTACTCTACATGCTATATGTCGGAGAGTGCGCTAAGGAACTATTCCATTAGCACACCTTTCTAGCATCAAACTGCAAAGCAACGTAAGAATCTGCACCAATCGCAATTTATCGCATGAAATGGCAATTTTAAGCCTAGATTGACGCCGTCATATAAAATGACGCCTGATTTGTCGATTTAAAGTCGATATATTCCACGAGATAGTGTTTACGTGGCTCGCTATGTCACAGTCGCATGCTAGTGTCAACATAATTTGTTTTATCTACGTAATTTTGTTAATGCAAGCTCATCTAATCCATTTTCCACGGAGACGGTTGGCCCGACATTAGCATCTGTTAAAACCACATTACGGCCGCACGCTCGCTGCCTCGCTTACAACCTTAATGTTATGAAGTTTCCATCATTAAATTTATCGTGGAAAATCTAGAACAACCCTATGGCTGAACGGGTTCTGTAGTTTTATTGATTGTCAGAGAATATCGCTAAAACAGGACATTTTTTTACAGACCATCAAAGGAAACCTTTTTGGTAAATATTGACTATGGAAAGTTTTTTTAAAAAATATCTTCCTGTTTATTTTTTATTTATTTACTCTACAGGTAAGCCCTGGTGGTAAGTGATGATGTAGCGGGTTAACCTGTTAGGGAGTATAGTAGTCAAACCCTCTACTTAGTTTCTACACCACATCACTACACTAAATCGGTTAGCACACTACCGACAAAGACGTGCCGTCTTTGTCGGTAGTGTGGTAACTAGCCACAACCAAAGCCTCCCACCAGACATTTCTTATAACTTCTTTTGAGAATAAGGTTTTAAAAATAGTGCTTGGTCATTAAAATTTGCATTAAAATCTAAAGAAAATCTGATCAATAACGTAATAGTAAAGTATTTAAGTATATAATAAACTACTATGCTTTTATTATTTACCAAAAAAGCAAATAATTTGTATTTTATATGATGGGAAACCACAACCTATAAATCATAACGTCATATTTAATTAAAAACTAGATGAACTAGGTCTGGTCTAGTCCTCTATATAAACAAACAAGCTCTATATAACAAAGTGAAAAAAGTAAGAAAATTATCAAATTATACCTACCTACTTTTTTCAAATTAATTAAACATTGTCGAATGTCTCTGGTAGAGAGCGTTATGCTCCCAACTATCGCTTTTTTAAGCTTTGTTAATATTAGGCCAACAGCAAAGAATATGGCACTAGCGTACCCAGCCCGCTTCGCCGGGCTAGATTTTGCTTTATTTTATTTAAACAATAAACTTACATCATTAAATTGTTAATTTAAGTCTCAGAATATATTAAATCATTTATATCTCTCCGTATTCATTCTCTTCTATTCTCTTCTCGAGCGGGTGAAAATCATTATCTACACCCATGCACACCGTACAATAGAATATCATCATAGTAAATAAAAGCTGTATTTGACAGTTTGACAGTTCAAAAATAGGAGTGCTCCGATCGTCACCAAACTTTACAGGATTACTCGCCAGGTCAATCCGGAGATTCCCTGAGTTTCACATTGAAATCGGTCCAGCCGTTTCGGAGCCTATACAGAATATACCCACACACTTTCTCTTTTATATATATAGATAGATAGATAACTTGTCTACTGTTTACATAAATATGCTTTACGTCAGGCGAGTAGGTTGGTAGCAAATGATGACGTAAACTACGTTCTCACTGTAGGTATCCAGAGTATGAAACAGCAACACGGAACTCTAAACCATTTATGAAAAAAAAAACTCCGAGTTGGCACAACTAATGTTAGTGTAATGAGCTCTTATCTAAATAATTAAAAGTCGATTTGGTGCGCTTTCTGCCTTCACCACAATCTTTGTAGTCGCATCTACCGCCGCAGCACAGTGACATAGCTAACTGGGCGAATCCTTATTTAGGCAGTGATTAATGACATTATGACAGTCATGCGTCACGTGGGAATGTCATTAATTGACTAGCTGAGGGTGGTGTTACCCAGTTAATAAAAAACATAAATGTCCGGGCAGACATTTAAAAAATAAATATACTGCGACAATACACACATCGCCATCTAGCCCCAAAGTAAGCGCAGCTTGTGTTATGGGTACTAAAATGTATGAATAGATAAATACTTATAATATACAGATAAACACCAAGACACTGAAAAACATTCATGTTCATCATATAAATATTTTCCATTTGTGGGAATCGAGCCCACGGCCTTCAGTTTGTTAGACGTAAGACGGCATTTTGGGGTGTCCTAAGAGTTAGTGTTGCTCTGTTTATAGGCGATTGTTTACTATGGGGCCTTTATGAGGAGGGAGGGGAGTAGGTCGACGAAAGTCCGGAGCAATATCGGGACTTTCATCGACGTCCTAGCGCTGCTGTGATCGTTGTGGTAAAGTTAAAGTCAAAGTCGAATATTTCTTTATTCAAATCGGCACATAGAAGGCACTATTGATGTGTACATTACATGTAAAATGTAGAAGTGAGTTGATGGCGATAACTAAATTCGTCAACTTAAAACTAAAGCTACAAGGGTTCTTATAGGACCATTTTAGGTAAGATACAGTTTCAGAGTTACTAGAATTTCATATTTTAAAACGTTGAAAAGTTTCGTAGCCCTTGACTGCAATCTCACCTGGTGGTAAGTGATGCATCATCAGTCCAGGATGGTAGTGGACTAACCTGTTAGGGAGCATGGAAGTTATATTTTACCCATACCCCTAATAGGTTTCTAGGCGACATCATACCGGAACGCTAAATCGCTTAGTTGCACGTCTTTGTCAGAAGGGTAGGGTAACTAGCCACGGCCGAATCCTCCCACCAGACCAGACCAGAGAAAATTCACAAATAATAAATTCCTAAATCTCCCGTGACGGGAATCGAACGCAGGACCTCCAACTTAATACCACAGCTCACCGCTACGCCAGGAAGGTTGGCAAAAAAAGAAATTTTAGCATTTTAGCTGCTTTATTACTACACTTAACAGGTTAGCTCGCTGCCATCTTTAGACTGCATGATCATTTCCCAAGTCAGTCAACTTGTATCTTTTTTAATTTCACTAAATAAAAAAATGAAATCTATACCTAATGCCAACGGCTTGACGTGCTCTTCGAGGCACGGGGTCGGCAAGCTCAAGCTTAAATACGGACGTCTATTATGAATTCCTTGAAAAACGAAAATTAATTTTTTAAACCTCTCAACTACGAAGCTAGCTAGTAGCTTCCGCCGGCGACGCGGTCAAGTGGAAAGATTTACTCTGGAATTATCCCAGGACGTGGCAGGATGAAATCGATTGAGAAAGGTCCGTCTCGGGAATATTTGATTAACTTAATTTGTTTATCCTTTCTTTATATTTTTTGGTTGGATCAAACTAAAGGCTGTTTTTCTTTATTGTGTAAACAATCTTTTTGTTTCTTTTAAATATTTTGTTTATTTTTAAAATTGTTAAAAAACACATTAACATAAAGAAGCTCTTGTTAACGAATGATAGATATACAAAGTGTAAATGAAAACCCAAATAATATTTCACAGATTTTAGAGGTACATTCTGTACTGACTCTGAGACTTATCTGTGAAACCGAAAACCGAATAGTATTTGAGTAAACCACTGCAATAGTTATTACTGAAAGAAATCATATACAGCTAACATCACAAAAGTCATGTTATTCCTGCCACTTTAGGTGCCACTTTACCGCGGGTACTATGCGCGTATCTGTCTTTTTTCTTCAATAGGGTTGTCAAAGGTATAAGCAATTTTTTTGTATGGAAAAATAAATAAGTATGTTTCTTTTGATTTAATATTTTTACAGGATGATTCTGATTATTTCGTAATTCAGTCACACGTCGGTACATTGTATGATATATATATATATATATCGGTGTTACCATCGAAATCGTGTGTGCGAAACGTAGCAACACTTTACCGGACATGCAAGAAACGCGTCATATACAGTACCGTTTTTTATTTATCAACCTGAGGGCTGAGGGCCAATAGCGTGTAACAGTCCACTGCTGGGCCAGAGGCCTCTTCTAAGAGGGAGTGCAGTAGTAATAGCACTCGCTTTGTCAGTATTTCCCTATAAACATGGTGTCCCTAGAACAGATTCTTTTTATGTTATTTCTTTCACTTTTGTACTTGGAGAGTGTCGCAGGTCCGTGTCGACCTACAACTCGATACTTTGGCTTTACTTAAGTTTCTTTGGTTTTTGTACCGAAAATATTAATGTCATCAGACGGCAGAGTGGCAACGACCCTGCTTTCTGAGTCCAAGGTCGTGGGTTCGATTCCCACAACAGCAAAATGTTTGTGTGATGAACACAGTGGCGCGCACTCCATACATGCACAAAAGCTCTGCATACCCTAACATTGATATATAACTGGAATAGGAGGAGAATTCGTGCCGCTTTATGCAATTTTCCTGTTGTATGCATACCCTGGTAAGAAAACCAATGCACGCCACTGGCTGAGGCGTAGGTGTTAAGCTTCAAGCGCCTGTTATGACAGGCGCACAAAAAATAAACGAATATATGGGGTATGTAATTACACATAATATTATATATTAGTTTATTTTTATATTTATTTATTAGTTATATTAGGTATGTACTTTTGATTTATTTGTGTACACTAGTTTGTGTATTAGTATGTAGTTATTAGCATGTATGTATTTTAAAAATTTGTTACACCTGCAGTCTATTCTCTTCTTTCTTTCTTAATTCAAAGGTTGCCTGGCAGAGATCGTTATTAAGCGATAAGGCGGCCTCTTGTATTCTACTTCTTTCTTAATGTTTCTGTTTTTATTATATTTTGTATATGTTAATAAAGAGTTTAATAATAATACCCTGATGAGCTGTGTCACAAGAAGCTGTACTAATGCTAAAATCTTTCTCGAACTCTCGCAGATTCTCCGCAACAGTATTTAATAGGCGATTGTCTGGAGGTCCCGTGTTCAACTCCCAACTGGAAATTTATTATTTCAGAATATTCACTGGTCTGGTTTTGTGGGAAGCTTCGGCCGTGTCTACTTACAAAACCAAAGGCGTGCTAAGCGATTTCGCGTTCCGGTACGATGTCGCTCAGAAACTGACAAGGGGCTTAATATAACATACTGCCAAACAGGTTAACCCGCTACCATCTTAGCCGCCTGTGAGATTGCAGTCAAGGTCTAACTTGTAGTGGAATAATGAAATAAAAATACTAGATACTTCTACACTGTATCGTACACCCATAAGTCTTAATGAAGCTATAAAATATATTCTCCTTTACACAATATTTTAACCGCCATTCCGTGATCATGATTTTACGGCCCAGTAAAACGTAGACGTTGTAAACTATAACTTCATTTAGCACTCGTTTCATTACATTGTATTGGAGAGCCTCAATAAAGTTGGGAAATGTAATTTTACTATAAACCTTAAATTAAGGTATCGATTTATAGTAACTTTAGTTTATTATTCGGTGATAATCTACTGGTGAAGATCGTTACTATGGTGTATTAATATTAACTATTTATTAGCCTAGTAGGTAAGGATTCGGTTTCCCTTTCGGGGGGACCCCCGACGCGAATTTCTAAGTTTTTTAAGTTTTGTTACTAAATTAAGTATTTAAATGTCACATGCTTTAACGGCGAAGCGAAACATCAGAGGAAACTTGTATCCCTCAGAGTCCTCAGTTATGTACCCACTAATCCGGACTGGACCAGCGTTGTGGAGTACGGCCTAAGACCTTCTCATTTTCGGACCCGTGCTCTGAAGCTCCGGGGCTCGAACTCGGTCTCCACGAAAGGAAATCCGAAGCCTTACCCAGTAGGCTATCACTGTTTCCACTGTTAGTATCATTATTATATTCCACATATATGTTCTCTACCGTTAATATTATGTATTAGTTTATTTCACAGCAGTGGAATATGTATTAGTTTATTTTATATATGTACTGTTTCTGTAATTATTAATATGTAAGTATGTATATTTTAGTACTTCGCGCACTGTAAAAACAATTCATATTTGATAATGTGAGTCAATTCCTCATTACGGATGCCTTGATGAAATCACTGTACCTAAGTGATAAGGCCGCCTTTGTTACACAAAGTTAAATAACTTGTACCTTTGTTATTTATCATTTATTGATATTCTGTTCTTGTGCGCAATTTTTGTTTTTTTTTTTGATTGCGCGTATCACCCACTTTTTTAAGTACATCTTAATCGGATATTTTAAATAAGCAATTTAAAAGTTTTTAAGTATTACTAAGTAAGCACAAAGTTACTTAGACGTGAAGTTAGCTATTAATCACACATTGTTGTAAATTCCTCTAAGGTGAGATTACGCCGTGCTAGTGTTCAGTGGATAAGAACCGGTAATCGTTGCTTAAGTGCCTTCAATCCTCCAGATAATGGTAAGAGGTTTATACGTGTAGGTTGGTGGATCTCATTAGTACGAGTCTAATTTTCAAGAATTTGTACGGTAAGACAAATAATTTATTGAATACTGAAAGGGATTATATGAAGTATATTACTAGGAGGTACTGGGACACCATAATCAAGAAGTAGTTCAGTCCTTGTCGTAACCATAAAAAAAGAATTGCATATATTTATTCACATCTAGATCATTTAAAATGTGTGTTTGTTTTTTAACTGGAGGTTGGTTTGATTTTTAATTTTATTTATTTTAAAATTTAAAACATTTTAACTAAATTGTTTTAAACTTGTTTTAAATATTTTACAGCTCTAATATTCTTCTCAAAATCTTGTTATAAAGTTTGACTTAATTTAGTAAGTAGGAGCGAGGTGTTATACTAAATACGAAACCAAATTACAAGAATTCTTAACAAAAAAACCTTCGTAATGCAAAGTAAATAGTCGGTTAAAAGTACCTAAGACGGCATCCGTCACGATTCCAAGAGAAACTTGTCAGATCATCGCATTGGTAAATCATATTTTTGGTACTCAGAGATTTAATTGAAAATTTAATTTCAAAAGATTCAATTTCAAAGTGGGCGATTAGTTACCTATCCTACTACTCATGCGTATCACAGTTAAGGGCTGCGCAAACTTACCGACACGGGACTTAAGGGTCCACTCCACGTGTAATCCGTCGCGGCAATCGATTGCACGCAACTCGCAGCGATCCATTGCTTTTTTTATAGTATTAACTGCCTGACCAAGCAGATGTCCCAACTGAGAGCTTATGGAAAATCATCGCCTATACGCAGAGCATCACTACGCAGGGCACACCAAGAATAGTTCCTACAACGTGCCGCCTTTTGTTATTCAGCCAGAGAAGAAGAAGAAGAAACACTTTATTGTACGTATAACATACAAGAAAAGAAACAGTAAGGAGTATACAGTACACAATGTAGACATGCAAAGGCGGCCTTATTGCTGCAATCAATCTTTTACAGGCAACCTTTGTAGATAGGACTTACAGCAAGAGAACGGGATAGTTCCAAGAGTGTTGATACATAAATACCAAAATGCAAAGATACAAATACATATTTAATTTAAATAAATATAAGTAATATATAAATATAAAATATACATAATATATATAAATATATAACAAACATCTATATATATAAAAGAGAAAGTGTGTGGGTATGTTCCGTATAGGCTCTGAAACGGCTGGACCGATTTCAATGAAACTTTCAGGGAATCTCCGGATTTACCTGGCGAGTAATCCTGTAAAGTTTGGTGACGATCGGAGCACTCCTATTTTTGAACTGTCGAACTGTCAAATACAGCTTTTATTTACTTATTTTAAAAGGCAAAAATGTAAAAGTTGATATATTCGTAATACAGTTTCCATACAATTTCTTTGAACGTATCAAATAGTGTCATGTCTGCACTCTTTGAGAGCAACCGGGACTAATCGATTTGGCGGCAGCCAACGACGCAGTTTGTTTAGCTCGATCGAATCTGTCCAAAAAGATGAGTACTGAATTGAAACCCGTGCTCGCTATACCAAACAACCAACACAATATCGACAAGTACAATATTCTTCCATCCACTGCTCAATAAAAACAGAGTTTTAATATCTATAGTCTCAGCTATAAGGCAATGTACTTGTTATAAAACATTTTGGTGGTTGAGCCAATGACTTGTAAATGATTCTGTAATACCAGCGGATGGTCTGAAAAACGCCGTCATCACGAGCTGAGATCACTCGAAAATGGCCGTGATAATGGTATTTGTTTGTCGATTTGTCCGTTTTGGCCTGTAACTCGATTTGCTTTTTGTACCCTTGCCACAAAGGTAAATAAATTTTGTTAGTGCTGTGTTGAGAACCCCAACACGGTTTTCGGTCAGCTCCGGAGTTTGACTCCACGATTCTTGCGTGGAGGATCAATTTTGGCGTGATTAAAACAAATATTGAGTTACGGTTTCGTCTCGGGTGAGTCGAATGTGCGGCGATCGTGGTTGACTCTTTTCGAAACACTGTTGGTGGTATCCCTAAAAGTTTATTAACCTAACTTAAAGCCACTTAAAGTTTTTGTTGGTTGAATTTCGAGGTAAACATTTTGTCAGTTTGAATTCGTGGTACAACCTAAATCTAATCTGTAGTTTGTTTTTATTAGAAGTTTGGCTTGAATACTGATTTGTTTGAAAAAATGAATGTGGCTTTACCATATTAAATGTCCAGGCTGGTTGCTGGCCAAAATAGCTACCAGTCCTTCGGCCGCCTGTAAGCTTATACTGACTGATCGTTAAAATCTAGAAATTATCTAGATCATTTCATTTATTACTAATATTCCCTTTGACATAACCTTTTCGGAATTCAGTCAACCAATTTAGCAGTTAAACTATAAGGGATATAAAACTAGTTATGCCAAGGATCCAAGTACTAATATTCACCTGTCAAAATAATGATGGCGTTCCATACTTTTGAAATAATTACTTTTTAGTCGAATGAATTTTCATAGACTACTTTTTTATTAACTCTAACAGAAATCACGACAAAACTGTATCTATCGGCAACATCAAAAGTGTGGAAGTGGTCGCAGAATCGATCATTAACTGCATTATTATTTCTTTATTGTCACTGTCCTCGCCACCGGATGCGACAACCGGACTTTGACTCGCAAGTCTGTCGTTATATTTTTTGTTTAATTTAAAAATAAATTGTTGTCCAGAGCCTTGCTAGGTTTTTTTGCATGTTGTTTCATTGATTGCTTTTAGCATAATCTTTTAGTGAAGTTGTTGTAAATTAATGAATCATAAAGAGGTCAGTTATTTACTAGCTTACGTCTCAGATTTTCAGTTAATGTATATATTTCATTCTGCACTAGGCCAGCGTGGTTGGCCTAAATCATTCCTTGGCCGGGAATGGGTTAATATGATGATGATGTCAATTTCTAGCGGTGATAGCCGATGATTAGAGCTTTGTCCTCCACTTTAGGAGGACCGACTTTTAGTAAAGTTGTTGTAAATTAATGAATCATAAAGACATTAGTTATAAGAATTTTAGTTCATGTATGTAAATTTCAATCCGCACTCGGCCCGCCTTCTCACTGTGGGAGGAGACCAATGCAGTTAATTATTGGGCCGGTGATGGGTTGATATGGCCATGATGACGGTGTAAATTTCTAGCGTGTATAGCCGACGGTTAGGGTATCTGCTTCCATTTTTTTTTTATTCATTTATTTTAAGTATGCCTAATATAAGCACTTTTGAAAAGTTAAGTATGTATTTTTGTAGTGACCTTACCACCGGTTTGAAAGGCAGATTCTACCGAGAAGAAGCCGGCAAGAAACTCAGCAATTGCTCTTTTCCAACATCGTTTTAAAATTTAACAATCTTTGTTCTATCTTGTGTGAGATGAAAGCGGCTTGTTTCCATTTTTGGGGGAGTCAAGTAAACTATCACCAGCATGATCCTCTTTTATTTATTCAAGTAAACATTACTTGCTTTAACGATGAAGAAAAATATCGCGAGAAAACCTGCAAGTTCGTGTTCTCAAAGGAGAGTGTACCAACCCGCAAATGGCCAACGTGACTACGGCCTGAACCCTTCTCATTCTCGCAGAGACCTGTTGTGCACGTGTGTAGTTGAAGATTATGATGAGAATTTCAAAGTAAAAGTTGGGGTGTGAAGTTCAACTATTTTGTATAGAAAACCAATATTCCAATGATCAGGTGTATCATACTTAATGCTAGAATTAAATAAAAAATATTTGACATTTTCTTGGTTAGCAGCCTTTACCATGCGAATCAAATAACAATTCGATTTTGGTTCTTACCTTAACGATTACTGTTCCTTCCTCCTTGTACGAGCTGAGACGGATAGATACCAAATTATGTTCCAAGACAGGCACCCATCCATTTCCTGACTGGGGTCAACCTCTATGTAGTGCTGCTGTTTATGCAGTCATTTGCTATAGGGTGGATTTTAAATTAGGCGAAGCGGGAGTAGTTTCTTGTAATAAATTAATAAATTAATACAAAAATAAATTGAGAGCCTTTTAATGAGAAAAACTTTAAACACCCTTTAGACCGGATTTTTAACCTCGAAGTCCAAAAAAAAGTAAGGTGCGGAAAAGGCGATATGTTGTATATTGGTTTTAAATTTTGCAGAGAAACAGATACATTCTGTATATATGTTATTTGGTAGGCCTTCTAGCTCCTAACCTTGCGGTAGGGTGGAAGGAACACTAAGTTTTAAAATATGTTACTTGGTTAACATATGTATGGGAAATTTTTAAAAGACTGTCCTCCAAAAAAGTAGACTGCCTCATCCGGCGACAGTAGGCTGGTTTAATTTTTGCGCCAAATCAACCTGTTCAGCGCGGAAATGCAGCCAGAATTCTTGGCACCATTCGGAACTTGACTTGTAAGGTAATTAGTTTGGGTCATATTTCAATTTTGTTACCTACATGTTTTATGATAACATTAACATTATAAAACGGTATCACAAAAAAAGGTATGGAATAATCCTTAAAAATTGAACTATACAGGAATAGAGAATATAAATAATAGATAAACACCCAGTTCATTCATGAAAGAGTTATCTAAACTAAGCATTATTGCCTGTATTGACACCTCTAAACTAATTATTATAGTAATTGCAGTTATTGCGAAAGCTGTAAAAGGGCGGATGTAGGTAATTTTTTTAACGCGTCTGTTTCCTGTTTTATTGAAATGGCCGGTAAGTATTAGCCTGGATAGAATGCGGGTTCCGCGATGTAATTTTACATTTTTTTTATTAATTAAGGTGGTTTCTAATTATGAAATAAATGACAAATTACAAGGGGTATATTTTCTCTATAATTTAGATAGCATCTTTCGAATTTAAGGTATCATAATGCTTACAATAAAACTCGTAAAAATAAAGAAAGTTCTACATAATATTATTAATATTTTATTGCTTTTAAGTTAATTATAAAACGTTATAATATATAAACTAACGTGATATATTGCGGATGATATTTAAATAAGTTCAAAGGTTTTTTTTAATCTTAAAAATATTTTACTATGGGCCCGTTTAAAAATATATACTGACCCTTCGAGAATAGTCAAATATAAGTCAAATATTTCTTTATTCAAATAGGCACATAGATGGCACTTTTGATGCGTTATTATATACAAAATATGTACATAGCAGTGAGTAGTGATGGCGATAACTACAATCGTAAACTTAAAACTCCAACTCCAATCGCGCCCTGGTCTAAGAAGAAGCCCACAACAAACTTAGCCGGGTGTTCTTTTTGTTATCACCATCTCACATTGTCATTAGAAAATATTTAAGAAGCAACCTGGTTAGAACAATTGTTTACAACCAAGCTTACGTGATCCTTTATACTATAATAGGAAAATATGTCCAGACACTGAATAAGATAAAAGCTATGGTTCTAATATCAAAGATTCTAGAGGAGTACAGGCCCGAGATTGAAGAAGTTAAGAAATATAAATATATAAGGAAGACTGTTGAAGCTTAACTAGCCAGGAAAGATGGCACCCAGCTTTTAGGCCGAAAGCAGTTCGTTCTAGAATTTATCAAAACTAGACAAGAAGAAGAAGGAACAACTTTTTTTCAAAATACATCACGTTGATCAAATCGAGTTGGTGCGCCTGAACTAATGGAAGCTTTAAGGACAAACTTCAAAGAGCTGTATGACGAGGTGCTTAGACAGTAATAGGAATCCTATGATATACAATAAACATTAAAGCTTAATTTTCATAATCCGCTGAAACCAGGTAAATCTGCACGGTTAAATTTATAATATTTATAATTTTAAATGCACTCTACACACGGTATCCTCCGATACCGGAGCATCCTCAGTAGATGTTGTTATTTTTTCATTAACTAGATATTTAATTGCGATTTATAATTATTTAAAGTTAACCAGAATTTTTTAGCAATTGTTGCCAAATTAGCGACAGATCCAAAATTCATAATGCACTGTGCATTATGAATTTTGGATCTGTCGCAACACTATGTTGCGTATATCGATTGAAAATATTTTTAACCGTGCATATTTGCCTGGTTCATTAAAAAAGCAGATTAAGCTTAAAGTTCTTAGCCACGCAAACACATTGATCTGCAAGCTAGATGAGATTGAATGTGGAAAACCTGTCCCAGAAGCAGTGCTCAACTAATAAATCTGTGCTGTTCCTTGCTTTTATCCCACATATATTATCAGAGTCGTCGTCAAAATCTTGCATTGACAGAGGACTCTAAAAAGTGCATTAAACCATTGTAGCCCCTAACTGAATTGGTCGCAGGGGCACACCGCACTAACGACACAAATAACAATTACGACGACACAGATCGTATCGGTGTAATTTGGTGCACAAATTCCGTGCCGCGGCGTAATGGCGACGGTTTTATTGTATTATTTACACAAATAAAAACGTTTATTTTTACATTTTCCCAAAATTAAATATGGGCTAATTCAGCGGCCGCGGGAATTACGTGATCACGTTATTTGTCCATTTAAAGTCGAGTGCAGACGTTAACTTTGAGCTACTTGAAGTTAGAAACGGAAAAACTACTTAGGTAGGTCCTTATGAAATGATTATGTCACGTGGAACGGTAGGTCTCTACATTTAGAGAATTCTCTACATTTGGTCTCCATGATTATTATTATTATGCACACAGGCACACCCATAACCTGTCTTCCTGGCAGCGATTGCGTATTAGTGATATTTTATTTAATTGAATAAATTTAATTATAACATGTCTGTTTTAGGTATATTAAAATTGCATGTATTTCGAGAATTAAATAAGGTATAATTTCTTTGTTTCTTTGCTTTGTGATCATATTATGTTAAAAACCTAACTAATATTCTTGACGACCTCCCTCCATTTCTCTCGAGTGACGGGTTTAATTCCTAGAAGAGGAAATTTTTGAATTCATAATTTCCGAATTTTCTCTTCTCTGGTCTGTTGGGTGGCTTTAGCCGTGGCTAGTTACGATCCTACCGACAAAGTCGTGCCGCTAAGCGATTTAGTGTTCCGGTGCGATGTGGCGTAGAATCAGATTAGGGGTACGACTACCATACTCCCTAACAGTTTAGTCCGCTACCATCTTAGACTGCATCATCACTTACTATCAGGTGAGATTGCAGTCAAGGGATAACAGGTAGTGGAATAAAAATAAAATGCTATGTACCAATTTTTATTGAATTCTCATTAACGAGGTTTTAAGATATGTTTCTGTATTATTTCTGCACTCCGCTTTACGGTAGGAACTGGTCCATCATTCATGAAACAATTTAACATATTTTCTAAATCCAGTAGATCAATTAAGTTAAGTCAAACTAAACCAGAACATACCGTCGTACCTGGGTATTTAATAATGGCCTTAAAGTTTGTCCGTTTTCGTTTTCTTAATCACATTTGTCTGTACTAAGCTTAAACGGGTAAAGTAAGTTTATTATCGCCGGTTTATTATTATTCATGTGTTATTACTTGAGCAATTTGTGTAATTACGCGCGGGAGGAAATCCTTGTTATTCTGTAATTTGTGTTCTAATGCGACGCGCGGATTGTGTTTATCATTGTGTGTTCATTATTTACATTACGAGCGAGGACAATATTTTAACACAACGTAATTCCCTGCAAATTGCGTAGGTATTCCTATGATGGCGCAATCGAAAATTGAGTTATTTTTAATGGCTTTAACTACTCACAAATTTAGTTTTTTACAGGATATCTGCTTTTATTTACCCATGTGTTTTTAGTTACGGTGAGTGATTTAAAAGCAAGCAGAAAGTTCCTACTTACAGGTATAAACTTATTTTTTCTGTGTCTTTTCTCTATGTCCCGAAAATAATACTCCATCTTATTAAATATTTTCAAATCAACGATTGAATTTAGTAGTCACACTGTTGACCTTTTCCTATTCTTCCCTGTCCATAAAGATGGTTCTACTGACTTAATTATTCCAACTTATTCGACGGTTTTGGATTGATTTGATTTTGATTGATTATTAATTTTGGGCATTAGTCTTTATTATTAAATATCTAAAGGTTAGTATAGTAAAAGTTTTAAAGATTTAATTAAGTACAAGAAAATCTACCGCAATAATTGATTGTGGTTTATTAGCTAAAATACCAATCTGAGAGGTACTGCAGATGATCTTTATCAAATCATAGTCGTTATAAATATATCACATTTTCATCATCATCATCATGTCAACCTATTACCGGCCCACTATAGGGCATGGGTTTTCTTCTACAATGAGAAGGGGTTTAAGGCCGTTGACCACCACGCTGGCCCATTGCGGATTATATCTCAAAATTAGCAAGCAGCAGTAAATCCCTTGTCAGTGCTATAGGTCAACCATAACTATTAAAGATTGTTGTTATTCTTTATCTAGATTACATTGTAGATAAACTACAAAACATAGCTTTATGGGAACTTCGCCTCAAAAAATGAATAGCGTAAGAGTTTCAATAGTGAAACCGTGCTGTTGTAGTTCATATTATTAAAACGATTAAAGCAGTATGTATCAGGTTTTAAAGCAAATGTCATTTTAATGGTTTTAATTACATAGTGTGGACTAATAATTACGTACGAGCCAGATAGCAGGCATTACGTTCACTGCAACAAAGTGGGCTTGCTATATTATTTTGTTTTTAATATTTCAGATATGTAGATAGGTAGCTACTCGTATTTATAATAGTTATTATGATTGTTAAGCATTGGCTAATAAAACAATTGCGTTGGTATATTTAGAATTGAAAAATGTTCCGTTGGTGATGAAATCCAATATGATCAGTACAAAATCAAAAAAGTTCTTATTTGCAATTTGGGAATTAAATAAAAGGAGCTTATATATTTACAGTACCTACTTGTTTTATAAGTAATATCAGCATACGACTCGTAGAATGGTTTAATAGACTAAATACACTGGCAGTGCAATATACAACATAAAATAAGTAATTCATTTAAAGGAAATTGTCTACAATTTAACAATAAAGTTGATATCTTGGAGATGTCTCTTAAAAAGTTCAAAGTTTGTATTATACGTAAGCTTATAGAAAAGTCATATTATAGTATTAAGGACTACGTCAACGATAAAAATGCTTAGGTGTAAATTATTGCTCTAACCAGGTTGCTTCTTTAATGGTTTCAAATGACAATGTGAGATGGTGACACCAAAAAAAAAAAAACAACCGGCTTTGTTTGTTGTAGGCTTCTTCTTAGACCAGGGCGCGTTTGGAAGCTTTAGTTTTAAGTTGACGAATTTAGTTATTTTATATGTAATGTACACATCAAAAGTTCCATCTTTTTGCCTATTTGAATAAAGAAATATTTTACTTTGACTTTGGCTTTGAAATTCCAAAGGTACCTGTTTTGTCGTACCTAATTTAATAAAATTATTGAATAAACGCATATCTTATATATATAATAGAAAGTTGTGTTAGTTAAACCATTTATAACGGCTCGACCAATTTTTTATTTGATTTTTTGGATTTCTCTTAGACTAAGTATTAAAATTTAACATTCATGAAAAAAAAAACCGCGGTACGAAGTTCGCCGGGACAGCTAGTTAATATTATCGGACTTATATGAAATAAAAAAATCAGAGGCTCAATAAATTTAACATTATTGAGCGAATTTAGAGTCTATTGACCTTTTGATGAGCTTTCACAGTGTAGTCGATAGAATCCGTATCGAACAATTCGATAGCGAATAACACTTGGTGGGGATAGATACATTTCCTTAAATAATTGAAATGTTTTAGCAACAAATATTTTAAGTGTAGGGAATAAATAAGATGTGTAAATTATTAATATTCATTAATCAGTCAAAGAGTAAAATATCATAAATATCGCCAATATCTAGACAGGTTAGCGATTGACATTTAAAATAATGTGAACAACTTCCAAGAGATCAAATCACCCATTACTTCGCGGCATACTTAATTACGACGCTAGTTGGACCCAGTTAGGCTTTTGACGCTGTAGACAAACGTTCACGTACGCGTATATCGTGACTCGGGCCAGTAAAGTCAGTTTGTTGATAAAGTCAATTAGCGGTATCGAAGTAGGGACCCGTATCATCTGATCCGGGCCCACCCTCGCGCCTGTCGCCGTATCAAAGCGACGCCATTGGCTTGGCGTTCAGCTGGGGCGGAGCTTGGGACCGCTACATTTTTTATTATGCTTTTTTAAGCGGTGCGTAGGTGATCACAGCCTGTCCGTTATTCTTTACCAGTCGATTGAAGGCGTCGGTGTGTTGTAGTTTATTACTGTTGTGTTCGTATTATAGCGTGTCAATTGTGGCGTTTTTGGTAGTAAATCGTTTTATCTTAATTTCAAGTGTGACTATAAGGACTTTGTTAAATTTACAAGTTCATTGCTGTGTTTTAAAAGGTGTTTTTGGTAAGTTTTTGTATGAAAGTTATAAATTAGTAAAAATTTTGCTTTACGGATTTTTACACTTTACTAAAATTTACTCTACGACTCTGGTTTTCAAACACAATATAAATTAAATATTTATCTTTATTCTGTACATGTTTATTTTTTGTGTTTCTTAATAATCTATCTTCTAATTTAACTAAAAATAACCTATTAAGATTATCACAATTTATTAAAAAATATAATAATTAAAAATAATTTTTAAAAATAATGATTAATACTGATAAACTGCATGAGGCATGTAATCACAACGAACCATGAAAATAAGAACAAAGCTCACGTTATATTTTCCGGATATTAATTATAGTAATAATTAATATCAAATGTTATAGTACGCTCCCCGTTGCGTCGCTAATTACTTAATACCTTTTTCAATTAATTATTTCTAGAGCATAGAACGAGTGCTCAATAGCCGATAGTCATTAATCAAAGTTCACAACAAGGTATCCTGACGGCACCCGTCATATTTTTCGAGTCAAAAAGGCATAATGTTTGATATTTTTAAAAGCATTTGCATAATTAGGTGAATTTTATTGCTTTATTGAATTAGGGCCGATGTCAGGCTCAAAATTGAAAGCAGCGGGGGGCCCTATGTTGTTAATTTTGTTTATAGGTTGTATTATGGTCAGCTTTGAATTTTATTCCCATATCTCAAACTCTATAAACGTCGTTAGATACTGCATGGGATGACAACAATGGCGCATTTGTGTTATTGATCTCATTTTTATATTACTTTTATATAGCTTTTATAAGATGCGACGCGACATTGAAGACACCATTAATTCTATTTATAAACCTGTAAAACTTCTTATTGTCGTAGTTTGGTATAAGTTGTGACCTTTTTCGAATTTATATTTTAGTTTAATTAATTTAATTTTCTATTAGAGTATCCCCTATTGTCATTCAAATTACACACTATCTTTTCATTCCTTTAACATTACCTTTATTTTATCTCTTTCGTTACTGTCATTGAATATAATTTAAGGAACGGGCACTTTTACCGTCAAACTATAATTAAGAATGTCATAATGAATCGTGCTGTATTCAATATTAACTAAAGGCATCAAATGTTAAGATATATAAACATCAATTTTATAAGCGAATTTGTTTAAAACATAAAATCTTTAATATCTAAATATTAAATAACTGCTCTATTTTAATGCGGAAGCTCTCAGATCACTATTTTATTCTTATTTCCGTTTTGGTATTCCTTTTTATTATTAACTTATCTGTAAATATAATATTAGATAGGCACTGATAACGTTAAATGAAATTGCTTTGCATGTAAATGTATTTGATACCAATAATAAACACGTATCAACATTATTACAATCTTATAATTGTTCGGCTAGATATCTTCATTGGGCTATTAAGTTGCCTCACGTACTGGCCCAGTGTTCACTAAATTGAGTTCTCACATCACAATGCCTTCTCGAATGAGTGCTCCCAAATTTTTTACTAAAGGGTTGGCCGATCTCAATTCGATTAACATTGCCAGTTTTAATAGCCCCACGGTCTGCCCTTGGTCGTTAATGAAGTTCGTTCCACGGGAGGTTTTTGTCCGAAGGTCAGAGATCTCTGTTCGCCAGTCTAGATAAAACCCTCACGATGACTTGCGGATGCCTCCGAAACGCGAGCAGCATTGATTGTAATAGACTTAATTAGATCTTAATTAACATTCTGATTTTTCTCATTACACGCTACTCGGAGCTACCAGCGGCGTGTGTAATAGGAAAGTCGATTCCCAAAGATCATATCTTAAACTTTTTTTGTGATCAGATATTTTTTGTTTCATTATAGTATCTAACCGGTGATGAAATTAGACTGAAACTGAGATCGATTGTAGTGATTAGTAATAATTTAGGGCGAGGTATGTGTTTCGTTTTGATCAAATTATCTGATGCAATTCTTATTTGGGGTTTGGTCTAATTATGCAAATATAGAATAGATACTTTCATGATTTTACCTATGCATTTTGTAGTAAATTATTGCATTCCGTGATGCATTAAATTGATTGGTGACTGGTTCAAGAGCCTCAAGTCAGGGCATTATTTCAGTACTGAAAATGCGGATAGGATTTCTTTAAGGAATCCTAATCAATATCGTATACCAAAACTCTCAGAGTGTTTAAAATTAAGCGTTGAGAGATTTTACAATAATTATATAGATTGGTAAATCTACTTCTTCTAAGTGAGTACATTTTTACCATTTCAGCTATATTTTTACGCGATTATTTATATTCACCTTAGCTTCTTAGGTATATAAATGTAAAAACACAATTCCTTAATAGTATGTAAATGATTTTACTAAAGATTTTATTGTATTTTTTAATACTTGCTTAATTTATTTAGTATGAGGTCTAAGTTAGGGTTCTTGCTTAAAAGGTAGGCTCTTTTGTTGAAGTAACTTTAAGAAGTTTTAGGTAGCAGGAAATTGAGATGCCTAGCTTAGTGGTTCGTATCAGAACTGCATATAGAAGGTTTTCGACAGTTCAAAGTTAGGAAGTCAGCTGTCAATGGACATCTTCATCATCATATCAGCTTTGTTTAGTTTCTGTTTAATCGGTATCAGAAGGGTTGCTACAATCATCGCTTATCAAATTGAGAGCGGGAACTTTGTCAGAGTCCTAAGGTTTAAAGGAATCTAGGGAAACATCGAAATAATGGAATCGTTAGACTAAAATATTTCCATACGGCCTGAAGCAGTGGCGTAGGTACATAAAGGGGATGCACACAGTATGCAGATGATATAAAGTGAAGAAAATCTAAGGAGTAGGCTTTTTTAACTCTTACAATACCTATCCTTAAGTTTTTTATAACTTATAGTGGAGATTTTTTTCATTTTATATAATCTGCATACTCTGTGCATACCTTTCATGCACGCCACTGGCCTGGAGCCATGGTCTGGTTTATCTACAAAAGGTTGGGCTTTAGACCCACCACGCTGTTGCAATGTGAGTCAATCCATTTTGTACGTATGCAATAAATTGTGCATTACTATTGGCCTATATATAAAGAAGAGCCAGTCACAGATAAATGTCGTAAAAACGGTTTCAATGTTGACTACATTCTCTATACTCCTCCACCAGTATTTTATCCCTGGTAATAAATAAAACATTCCTAAACCTTTGCTGGCGGAATGTAAACTCTATGGTGCAGTAGAATGTGTTTAGGAGTGTGGGTTATCACTTATCAGGTAGCTGGCAGACATCAGTCAAGGGTGAGTCAGACACTTTCGGCTGTTATCGGGTTTAGAGGTTATAATCCGGGACACATTAATACTTAAGCCTAATGGACAAAAACTTCTAATCCACAGTCTGACGGATAATATGGACTGCAAAATGGTTAGCCTTCACATAATTTTATTATGACTTTAGATTTAACTTGGTCACTTAAAATATTAGATAGGAAGAATTAAGAAGCTACTTCATTGGTTTAATGGGTGGAATTCAGGAGGTACTAGGCTTTGATCCCGGGCCCAGCTCGGGATTCTATTGGATTTTTATGAGTGTTTTGATGAGTTAGACATTTGCCATTGCCCAAACGTATGGCTCAGAAATCATTTTACGCCGTAGGTTTAAGTACTTGTCAGTAACATGTGATCTTCGTGAAAGAGGAACTATGGATAGTGGCCAATCATCTAACCATTATTATGCATCGGGTAACCTCAGTTGCCAACCGAGATAAAATAATGGCACTTAATAGTGGATGGAAACTGAGAATATCGAATCGATAATAAGGATTCAAACGGTTACGTAATATAAACATTTCATAGTTTCTAACATAATTTCATGTACATCAAGGGCTGCTGATGTGATTACGTTCATGACAACTTCGTACAAAATTATCATTATTATCTGGTTGGCGGTCTTAAACAACTTAAGTGACAGAGTAAAGAGAAAGAGCAACTGCGATCAAAGCCTTAACGTGCTCTATTGGGTATGGGGACTGGATAGATTTCTTCTTGTCTGAGATTTCGTATATCAGAATATACTTTTACCTAAGATGTTTCGGTTCAACCCAGGAATCGAAACTAAGACTATCAGATCCATAGTCAACATGTAAACCACTCAAATATCGAGGTTAGTACCAAATAATGCATCTAATTAGTGAAGTGTCGAAAGACGGGTCCCCAGATTAAAGTAATGGGGCAAACAAAGAACAAAACCCAGAGGCGCCTTCCCTATCTCCACTCATCCTATTATGCTGTAATCCAATACATCCTATGCTGAGAAAAAAGGTTTACCTACGTTAATATGTATAGATTCTTGGTGACAATCAAAAAGTAATAAGTATTTAACTTATTTTGCAAGATTATTTCTTTTGTCCACAACTGATCTGCACGTTTAATACAGGATGTATTAAAATGTGCCTGGAAAGGAAGCTTTTTGTAGCTAAAAAATAATAATCTCTTTTCGAGGATTCGTGGTAAAAATGCGACCAAGAATAAATTTTGAAAGATTACACATAGGGATAGAAGAAAAGTTTTTTTATTAAATGCTACCTCAAATCGAATTAAAGTCAAAATAATAGTTAATTACCTGCGACCGCGTGACTAGGAATTCTTCGGTCATTTATTATTCTAAGTAATTTTAGTTTGCTAAGTCAGATTAATTTGGTAACTTCACTTCGCCCAAATACTTAGATCTTTATTCGAAACGTCTTTAGTTAATTTCTTCATTCATGAAATCATCATCATATCAAAACATTACCGGCCCACTACAGGGCACGGGTCTCCTTCCACAATGAGAAGGGGTTAACGCCGTAGTCCACCACACTGGCCCAGTGCGGATTGGTGGACTCCACACACCTGTTAAAAATATTATAGAGAACTCTGGGAGGCTTGCAGGTTTCCTCACGATGTTTTCCTTAACCGTTGAAAGTGATATTTTTATTGCCTAAAACGCACATAACTCTCTCATTAAATACACCTCTATAAACCAACTTAAGAAGTAAAACTCTCTTGAAGGGACTTGAAGCGTGCCTATCTACTTACATACAATCTTTTGAAGTGCAATCAGGGTGAGAACTAAATTATTTTGTCATTTTAAAACTAAATCTATTTATGTTCTAAATGCAGATAGGTATTTGCTAAAATAATATGTTGATAGAATAGTCTGGAATCAAAAATTATCAAGACGAACAAGTTTTTACAAGTAATTTCAGTTTAAAAATAAAGTATATATTTTAAGGTTTTATTTTGGTTTAGGTTTATGTCTTATGGTTTTTTTTTATTTATCATCATCATCATTATCATCACATCAACCCCTTACCGGCCTACTACAGAGCACGGGTCTCCTCCTAGAACTAGAAGGGGATAAAGCCGTAGTCCACCACGCTGGCCCAGTGCGGATTGGTGGACTCCACACACCTGTGAGAACATTGTGGAGAACTCTCAGGCATGCCGGTTTCCTCACGATGTTTTCCTTCACCGTTGAAGCAAGTGATATTTGAATTACTTGAAACGCACATAACATGAAAAAGTTAAATGTGTAAGCTATGAGCTACCAAAAATACAAATTGTTTGTCCTAATAATACAAATTGTATTATTAGGATATGATAAATATCTTAGAAGATAGAAGACAGAACTCTTCGTGCAAAAATAAATAGCAGGTTTTGTGTTAACAAAAAATCCTGATATGAAACTAGTAGATATTAAAAACCTTAATCTAATTAAAATTTCCTTTGCAGGTGATAAAGTTTTTCCGTATTCTACAAAGTAGACATGTTTTCACCCACTATGGTTACAAGTTACTTGCGCAAAAAGAATTAAAGATAACTGTTTAGATAATCTAAGATCTTACCTAATGTGCTACTAATGTCTACTTGCGGGTATAAGATGGTTATCTACAGACTTATAAAAACTGGTCGTTCTCGTCTTAGGATAGTTAGCAATATATACTTAGTTTTTATCTAGTTATCGATTGACGTGGCATAATGCTGTATTCATACCATCTACGTTGAGAATTAGGTATTATTATTATAGCGCGGTGATAGTTAAGATTTCGTCTTCACTTTTCTAAGATATGTGCGTTTTAAGCAATTCAAATATCACTTGAAATAAAAATGAAAATAAATAAATTATAAATAAATATACTACAACAATACACAAATCGCCATCTAGCCCCAAAGTAAGCGTAGCTTGTGTTATGGGTACTAAGATGACTGAATAATATTTTAATTAATAATATAAATAAATACTTATAATACAGAGACCCAGACACTGAAAAACATTCATGTTCATCATACAAACATTTTCCAGTTGTGGGAATCGAACCCACGGCCTTAGACTCAGAAAGCAGGGTTGCTGCCCACTGCGCCAATCGGCCGTCAAACTCAAACACTTCAACGGTAAAGGAAAACGCCGTAAGGAAACCGGCATGCCTGAGAGTTCTCTATAATGTTCTCAGGGGCATGCCAAGTCTACCAATCCGCACTTCGCCAGTGTGGTGGAGGAAATCCTAAAGTTTTAATTTTGAGAGAAGACCCCGTGCTGTAGTGGGCCGGCAAAACTCCGTACTTGGAAGGTTTTAATTTTTGCCAACTAACAAACCTTCCAATACTCTACTTTTTATAACTTGTCTTATTATACAAACAATCTTTTCATTACTTTTTTTTATTATATTTCTTTTCCTGTGTGTTTACGTGCAATAAAGTGTTTCTTTTTCTATGTATTGAAAGATTGTTTACATAATAAGACATGTAACAAAAATTCAAGTGTAAACATTGGATTTTTCAGGCGTTACTTTGCGGAATTCCATGATATATTACGAAAATTGAGCTTAATTTATACTCCGCGTAAAGCAGGAGAATATGTATGGTGTAGTTATAATTTCTTCAATCCCTATACTCCACACTAAACAGATCTTCTTTGGTTAGGTTATAGAGTATAGTAGATTAAGCTAGATTTTCATAATAAATCAAGTCTAAACAGTATTGTGGTACGTAGGTAGGCTCATAGCCGGTGGCAGCTCAGCCTTTATACGCATTGGCGCATAAAATTAAACCGATGTTCACCAATATTTATTGCGGGCGAATTAATTGAAACACCCGCCGTAACCGACATGAAACTATTAATTGAATAATAAATTAATGAGAAAATGTAGACCAACGCGCTAATACAAATAATAATATCGAAATGGAAAACAGCAACTGACGTTTCAAAAATGCTTACATATTTTTTTCTTTTTCTACGTCGTAACCTCATGGCTAAGCCTTGGATATATTCGCGAGTGCATTTACAAATGCTGTCGATCCAACGGGTTGCCAAGCTGCTCGTTATAATAAGGCGTTCTAGACAGTCAGACCTTTTTTGCGACGTGACCATAAAGTTGGAGCTGACTTTGAGCACATAGACGAGAGAGACGGGTCTGGATCTTTAGCTCTTCCAGGGTAGACAAGTTTGTGCGATGCGCAGTCCATAAGACACCTAACATTTTGCGCCATCAATTCTGGAGAGGGTACGTGTTTAAGGGTAGGGTAGGCTTTTATAATAATACTCTTTAACTCAGAATAAAATTCCAAATTTTGTTAGTAACAATATTAACTTAGCCCTTATTTTAGTTTCTCTCATTTAAACCTAAACCTAACCTAACCTATTTTAAAAAACTACTTGCGGTTCGTAACGCTGAAATGAGCATCGTTCCAAGTCCACCATAGAGGTCTGTCTGTTGAGAAAATGCCTGAACGTGTGTGAACGGATCCAATGTGCTGAGGAGGATGTTAGTGCTACTCGCTAGGCAGCTCATCGTCGACGCAGTGCGTTTGCGCCTAATCGCGTAGAAGTCGCCCACGCGAGCTTCCCCAACACTGCCCCTAGCGCATTGATGTATTGAACACGCATGGCGCTGTTACTATACTACTAGGGATGGCCATGAAAATCTGCGAGCAAATATGTTGCCTCGGACTGACAGCGCCCTACGCTTCCGCTCCTGTTTTCACTGTACCTGAACTCAGATACTTGCTTTAGGGCTACAATGGCCAACATTGTAGCCCTAAAGCAAGTATCTAAGTACTGGAAATAAATGGAAGGATCAAAACTTCCCCGATGTTTGCGATACTGGTGATGACTAAACCTGAGTTAAGCATGCATTCTGGGATCTCATAGTCTATTGGGTAGAAGCAGAAAAGCTTTTTGTGACAGAGCTCGTCCGCGGTCTCTCTCTTTTGTTTCTGCCACCAAGCAAGCTGTGTTTCGATTTAAATGTCGACGATTAGATGGAAATTGGTTGAGCGAATGACGGTAATTGGTTGGGCGGTATTTTGCCTCGCCTGCGAAGTGTTGTTGTGTTTATATAGGCGATGGTTTTTCACTTGAGATCGTTAGATTGGCCATTTCCTTGCACCATACATTTTTTACTATCAAATAATAGAATAAAACATCTCATTGTAAAAGTTAAAGTCGTAATGATGACGTAAAGTAGAAAGGGGGACATTAGTCATGTCTTAAAAACATTATATTTTTTTTTAATAAAAACTCCATTAACCGCTCAAATTATTTATGCACAGCTTAAACCAATTCGTTACCACAGTTTAGTTTTTGTTCTAAAGACACTTTTTTGTGTCCGCTCATAATTGATTTCGCGAAATGAAAGTTTTCCAAAGTGATGCGGGCATTGGAATACAGGCTACACCGGGGCAAACGAACCCAATAGGTACCGCTAGTTCTATAAAAAACAAACTGTCACTGCGATTTACATGCAATAAAAAGTCATACCGGGTAAGCGTAAACTGAACTTGTTTGCCAAAGGTTCCGTAAGGTGTGAACTTTGGTAACGCGCAAATAATTCGAACCCATCACTTGAAATTTAAACTCAAGTTGTTAAAACCTTAAAAGAGTGTACATTTTATATCAACAACATAATCTTCAATAGCCTTTAATCACCACGCTGGACAGACAATACTTCTTTAGCGTCCTTAGAAGTTTTTGCTGTCATTAACGCCAAAGACTTTATAGCCTTAAATATTTCAAACTGATCACATAAAATTTAATAAAGTTAAAAACTTAAACCTATAAAAGTCCACTGCTTGACTAAATCCAATGCCTCTCCCATTGCCCGTAATCACGTAATCACTACGCTGGTACATCTGCACCTTCTTACTAGAAACTAAATTAAAGCTGTGGTGCATCTAAGCTCATTTGTTATTTAATTTTAAACAACTAATAGTCATCGGCGCGCGCAGTTTTTGTAGCATTCTCGCAAAAAGAAGTAGATACTTTAAAATAAAAAATCAGGCAGTTGAAACAATCTTCAGATAGCGTATAAACTTAAAATATATTCAATAACATGCTACAAGTATAAACCTGTGCAATGCAATAAATCCTATGAAAATAGAGCTTTCAATGGAAATACATATTACATATTAAAGAAAATACGGTTGCTGTTTGATTGGGTCCTATAGCAATAACATAAGCAATGCATCAAACCACATTCAAATCGGGTTTGATGACACAAACAGACACACAAAACGGCCAACCAATAGCACCTCTCAATTATCTGGATTGAACATTGTACTTTACAAGCCTATATAATCCACAAAAGCTGTTTGAAAAAAAACTTCACGTCTAAAAAGGGCTGCATATATTTATGAACGTGCGGATCCCTAAAAAATGATCAATGCCAAAATATTCCAATATCTAGCAAAACCACTAGACCGGCACTTTCCAATGCTTGATTGCTTTATTTAATTTAATCATTTTTTTCGAATTAGTTTTTGCTATTTGGAAATGTCTGTATAACACTAATTGTGTAGACAGTCAATTTAAATTACAAATCGTGTTTACTTTGAGAATTGCGTAAATGTATTTTAAACTAACAGAGTTTTAAACAGCGATATTGACGAATGGATATATTATCAAAAGACGGACGTTTACTGATGGACAGTGGTTTTTAATAGGGAGTTTCAAATTCCTCGATCTTTTGCCCCTTACGTCCAGCGGCACCGTACGAATCTTTCGGTGCCACCCTTCACCTAAAAATCTATAGAAACTCGCGGGTGATGGAGAGAGTTTTGTTCGGAGTATCGGATACGTGATAAAAACAGAAGAAGAAATACTGCATCATCATCATATCAACCCATTACTGACCTACTACACGGATCTCCCCCAATAAGAAGGGGATAAGCCGTAGTCCACAAAGGAGCACAGCAACAAGCTCTGTCACAAATAGCTCTTCTGCTACTTAACTCCTATTAAGAGTATCTACTATTTAGAGTTCACTCTAACTCAACTCATCGAGTTCTTCTCAACGAGTCGCTATAGTGGCAAAGGGCGGAGTATATTGCTTGGGAAACTTATCGATCCCTAGGTGATGGAAAGGCGATCCTGAACCAATTCTTCTTAACAATTATTCATTGTAAAGTCAACATCTCCTGAGGATGCTCCGGTTTCGGAGCGAAACGTGCGTAGCCTACATTGCCGAAGATCTGTTTGGTGTGGAGTATACGGATTGAAGAAATTATAACTTATACCATACAGTGTTCCAGCTTTTCGCGGAGTATAGCAAATTAAGCCTAATTTTCATAACAACGATCCTTAACCGTTTTCGAATATTGCGTATAGAGGTGTCAAAATAGACTATTTTCCAATGTCAGAAAGATTCAGGCCGTATATATATTCAGTTGGATAAATAACACATAAATATAAAAATTATAAAATAAATTAACTCATTTAATATGATTTACAGAAGTTATATTTATAAATATTGTATTTATGTACACTTTGCGGTAATATCGTTATCGGTGCGTGCGGCAGATGTGCCGGCAGGTGATCACCACGTCACGCTTCATAGGTTTACGCGATATCTGTAGTCAAGTCGGTAAAAAAGTTGTTAAGAAGTGCTACTTGCTTCTTAGAGATACACTTTTTATTATTTTGAAAAACTGTTCTTAAATTTATTCTCTTATTATCAAAAATTTTTTAATTATGATTACTATCTTATAAAAAATATGAAAAAAAAACATGCAGGGCTGCCAATAGAATTGAAAACTAAATCTATGTAAATCTATTTATACAAGATACATATAGCTGGTTGATAGCTTTCTTTGAAGATGACGCGATTTGCATGTTTTTTGTTTACCCAAAAACTGCCCAACGTACCTTAAAAAGCCTTCACTCCAATAATAGGGAATTGATTTCACTTACTGCGGGGAAAATTTAAAGCAAGGGTTTGGTCTCCAGACTACATTAGCGGCTCTTGGTAGTAGAACCCTGGTAGCCGACACAGAACTAAGATCATATTTTTACGGGTACCCATTTTCTGCCATTGGTTGCCCTGAAGAAATCGCTACGAAGCGATAAAGCCGCCAAATTGTATACGTTGCTTTTTTATACTTTTATTTTGTATGTAATTTTTGTTAACAATAAAAGTATGTTCATTCATTCATTCAACATTATAATCACACAGAATAAAGATCATCACGATCTTAACTCTGTGGGTACCGACATATCGCAACGAAGTTTTGATTTTTACTGAAGTGTGAACACTACTTGTTATTCTCACTTTTATTAAACGTTATAATTGTATTTAAGCCCCCAACCCTCATTGGAGCAGCGAGGTTGGTCTACGCTCTAAAACCCTCTCTCCTAAATGGGAGGAGGTCTGTGCCCAGCATTATAATACACAGCTGGCTGAGAAAG
Source organism: Pararge aegeria (assembly GCF_905163445.1). Taxonomy (NCBI): domain Eukaryota; kingdom Metazoa; phylum Arthropoda; class Insecta; order Lepidoptera; family Nymphalidae; genus Pararge; species Pararge aegeria. The sequence continues at coordinate 16,769,013 of NC_053182.1, forward strand.
TGGGGTAATTGTCTAACAGTGGGTGGATTTTTTAAAAAATTAACAAAGCCCTCAGTGCATGCTACAGATCAGTTCCGATCATATATCACTTTTTTACGACTCTGAATTTCAGCGGCTTTTATCAGTGGCAATAATGGTGTTGCTACACTATTAGAAATATACCTATCGTTGACGTGCGGTAATGCCAGATCAGAAGCAGCGGAAAATACTTTGCGGAAATCCATGATATATAATGAAAATTAAGCTTAATTTAAAGTTCAAGTAGTTCTTTCTTAATTTAAAAGTATAGTTCTCCGCGAAAATAACTATACTTTTTGCGGAGAGTTAAAGAATACTTCTTTTCGCGGAGTATAGCAAATTAGGCTTAATTTTAATTGCAGAATACAGTTATCACGAACTCCTCCCGTTGGGAGAGGCCTTTAGTCCAGCAGTATTATAGGATTTGGATGATGATGATACTTTTCGATACTTGCTTTTATAAATATTGGATACTTTGCGGAAATCCAAAACATAACGTAACCAGTAATCATTCATACGAAATATTACATACTTGCGATAAAGGGTTGAGACTTGATTTGAGAGAACAATTAGAAATTATTAAACAAAAGAATGGGAGGTTCGAATTGCTAAACGAACAAATAAATTTATCAACTTCACCTCTATTGAATATATTAAGAGGCACTAATGAGAATAAAAGGGTAGGGGGGTAGGGGTACGAAAGGTATAAAACGCGACACATTTGGCTAATTTTTCACTTAACAATTATTCATTGTAAAGTCAACATCTCATGCTCCGGTTTCGGAGCGAAACGCGCGTAGAGGGTAAATTGCCGAGGATCCGATTGGTGTGGAGTATACGGATTCAAGAAATTATAAATTATACAGATATATTACCATACAGATTCTCCTGCTGTTCGCGGAGTATAGCAAATTAAGCTTAATTTTCATATTACTTGCTTTTTTATATCAAATATATTTAATACTACTTCATATAACACTAAAAGCCTTGATGATTTTGGTCCGCATTGTCGTGTTTCGGAATCCCAAAAGAGAACCATCAGCAGTAAAACTAATACAATTAAAACTGTCTTGTAACAGTCGATTAATTAGCATTAAAAAATAAACCGAATTTCTCCGAATCCAGCAGAGCAAGCCGGCAAATAAGTAGGTATTGTAATGTAACAAATGCACCGTTAAATTGACTCAAATGTAATTAACACTCAGTTAATTAGATCTCCTTCGCAGTCCAGTAGCTGCGTAGATTTTTAGATTCATATTTTAGATTTGATTGCTACTAAATAAGGACAAGTACTATATTCATCAGCTATCTTAGTACCCATAGCACAAGCTACGCTTACTTTGGGGCTAGATGGCGATGTGTGTAATGTCGTAGTATATTTATTTAATTAGACACGGGTTACATGTAATTTTAGTTATAACAAGATGCCTCAAATACCTAATTATATTTGTAAACCAAACCAGAAGATAAAAAGTTACGGTTGTAACATTAAAAACCCATGTCCCTCGGTTTCTTTATAAGTCGGTAACTACGGATAAATACTAATACTAAATATTGGCGGGGCACATAGCTCGGAGAACCGATGGACCGATGGGTTCCAAGGTGTTGGAGTGGCCACCCTGCACCGGTAAACGCAGCGTTGGTCGACCCCCAACCAGGTGGACAGACGACATCGACGACGTCGCGGGGAGCCGCTGGATACAAGCGGCCCAGAATCGTGGAGTTTAGAACGCCCTACAAAAGAGCTATGTCCAGCCGTGGACGTCAATCGGTTAATTTGATGCTGATGACGATGATGAAATAGGGGCATAGATAGATAGATAAATTCTTTATTGCACACAATTTATAATATAAATTGAAAACATAAATATAAGAAGAATAAAAATGCGCAAAGGCGGCCTTATCGCTTTAAGCGATCTCCTCCAAACAACCCTTAATGAAAGAAGAAAAGGAGTATGAAAACGGGCATATATACCTACATTTTTAATAAACTAAATATGACTACTGATTTATTGAGGTAGGTGTGACTTTGTGGCAGTACGTTGCGTCCCGTAATTAACGCGGTATCACTCCCTAGTATATACAATAGAATCCCCCAGTTTCCCCCTTCCCTACTCTATTCAAAGCCAAATTTACCTCATATCAGGCCGGTTACGTCTTCAGTGTTTTCACAACGTTAATACATATTCAAAAGGCTCGTCAAAGTCTATGTGATTTTGATTTGATTTCATTTCACATTATATTGTTACGGGTGTATGGGGTCATAAAGGGTGGGGTGAAAGAAAGCGGACGTGCATATTGCAATTTAGATGCGCCAATGTGATACGGGGTTTAATTGCGCCTGACGAGTTTAGGAGTAATTGTGTTTATTAATATCAACAGACAAACACACAATAACATTCCATACATAATGATCGATCGCTATCACTCAAAACCCCCGCATTTCAATGAATGTTCAATTATAATAACAGTATAAATAATTTTTATTTCGCTAAACTGACCCTTGTTACCTTACAATGGAATAACGGAAAATCGCTTTGTTTTTTGTCTATCTTTCTTTATCTGTATGAAACTTAACTTGCCGTATTAAGAAGGCATTTTATTATTAAACACGCATCTTAAGTTTCATAATTCTGTTATATTTTCAATCGCCAAATATAGTTTATATAGGCAACATAGAGGCTACATAGAGAAGTATTGACCTTTATTTTTTTTTTGTTGACGGGGGGGCGAAATCTTCCTAAAAGATACTGGTGGTGATTTCTACCCACTAGAAATCACCAGAGAAAAGAAGTATTGACCTAAATTTATTTAATCTAGGCCCCTAGATATTTAGACTAATTGCCTTTGAATATTCAGATTTTAATTTTATGCGTACTTAATTTACGCGTACGGTTAACTACTGAATTATTAAAATATCATTTGCATTCAACTGTTTAAATGGGAGAAGTTGGGTGTTTGCTATAAATGTTTATTCATCATCTTTAAATTATAATAGTCCAATTCTAAATGGCTCTTCCAACTGGAGAAACTGTTTATCATCGTGCTGCTGCTCGTTTTCCGTTATATACCCTTAATCGCCTCGTACGACAACCGAGAGAACAAAAGGGCGATAAAAGCTATATTCTGATCACCCGTCACTGTTATCCAGCATATATTTTGTTACCTGTTATTTATCAAAATTGTCTCTATTGTTACAGGTATCCCACACTCTAAGTTTACGTATATCCTCAAAAATCATATCTTTATCACTCCATCATTTTCTTTACCATTATAATGGGAGTTTCGGAACCCAACTGCTCAACAACTCCCGACCTTCCGCCTCACGACCCAGAGCGACCAGGCTCTGGGAGCGGAGTCGATGATGAAGATATTCCTAGGCGGAAGCAACGTCGCTACAGAACGACCTTCACTAGTTACCAGCTTGACGAATTGGAGAAGGCTTTTGGAAGAACGCATTATCCTGATGTCTTTACCAGGTATGCCATAAACATTTTTTCTATGTAGATTCTGTGGCGTACATACAGGTTATGCACTAAGTGGACAGATAATATAAAAAAAAAAAAACAAAAAACTTGAGGGTAGGCATTGGAGAAGTTATAGAAAGCCTATACCATTAAGTTTTGATAACTTGTACTGGATTGTAGAAATAAATTTAATCCTCACCATCTGGGTGCCTGGAATTCTTTTACTATTGGCAATACCAGATAATTTTTTTGCGCACTTGAAAATTGTGGTAGAATTACAAACGATGCGTTCCCTCAAAACTACAATTTAGGGTTATTCAACGGGCGTATAAACAAATACCTTAAAAGCCGGCAACGCATCGGTGGCTCTCTGGTGCTGTAGATTTATATTCGCGGCGGTGATCAGGTGACCCACTTGCTCATTTGCCCACTATTTATATAAAAGAAAGATTTCCCCATTTCATATCATTTGTCTGCTGTATGGGCACCATTGGGTTCATACTTGGATTTTGCTGTAAGGACTTATAAGAAGGTTTGAATATAAGAACTTAGTATCTATTTTGGTACAGTAAATCTTGGTTAATTTAAACTATCTATTTTAGCACAGTCAATCTTGGTTTATTTAAACTATGTGCTAAACTGCCTATTTGCTCAAAATGCCAAAATTTAAAATACATTCATTTAAAGTAGCAGTATTTATTAGCACTCGGAACGTCAAGTAAGTCTGTCTATAGTGACAGTGCAAAAGGTAGATTCTAGCAAGAAATAGCTGGCAAGAATCTCTGCAGTTGCTCTTTTCTAAGATCAACATTTAACGATATTTTTTTATCTTGAGATGAAGGTGAAGTTTACTGTTAATAATTATGCTGTAAAATTGACCATCGTGACAATTTTGCTAAACTGAACCAAGTTTTCCTTTTCCACGAAGAATGAAGGTACTATAAAGGAAATTAATCTATGAAGACCTTGCATTTTAGTTAAGTTTATAGATAGATTTGATTGTAACCATATTGTATTTGTTGTAGAGAGGAGCTGGCTTTAAAAATCGGCCTAACAGAAGCGAGAATACAGGTAAGAGATTCACTCAAAACTGCACCGTATTAAGAACATACCAAAACCGTGTACACGACTACTATTGAAGACTATATTTCTCTAACAAAGGGTTAGTCACTTATTACCATTTAACAGTTGACAGTAGTTATTTTACCTCTTATGTACCAAACGTTTACCATAAAACGGGAAAACGGAAAGCGTAAGTGTAAAGTGTAAAGTGAGACGTGCGCTGGGGGCGTTTACACTGTTTTTGGTCACAATGCACTGCAAACAATGTTCTTAATTCGATGCAAAACTATAAATGCAAAATCATCTATAAATTTTAGGAACAGAGAATAGATACCAAATAACTGTTTTACAAACTTTCATTTAAAATCCGATCATCTGTTTTAGCATAAAGGTCACAACTCTTTATTAAATTAAAAGTGTATTTACCCTGGATACAAAGCTTATGGTCACTGTCTACTCCATAAACTTTTCTTATTCTAAAATGACAGGAAATCCGATACTTTATTGCTGCGTGAAAAGAAGAACAAACCAATAGACTTTAGCATAATAACAATAATAATATGGGGATGAGTGAATACCAATTGCGAACATTTACGACTAACATTTTATTAAATTACAATATTGTATTCAATATTTTTCAGCGCTGTGGTAATTTGTAAGTCCCGGGTTCGATTCTCGGCATGAAATAAATAACATTTTAAATAACATTTTAAATAAATAAATATACTACGACAACACACACACATCGCCATCTAGTCCCAAAGTAAGCGTAGCTTGTGTTATGGGTACTAAGATAACTGATGAATATTTTTATGAATAATATACATAAATACTTATAACATATAGATAAACACCCAGACACTGAAAAACATTCATATTCACACAAATATTGTCCAGTTGTGGGAATTGAACCCACAGCCTTTGACTCAGAAAGCAGGGTCGCTGCCCACTGCGCCAATCGGCCGGCATTGGTTATTTGGGATTTTATAGTTTCTGAACTTTCTTTGTTCTGGTCTGGTTGAAGGCTACGGCAAGTCAAAGTTTATTATTTATTTATTTAAACTCTTTATTTGTACACCACTACACAGTTAGGAAAATAAAGGACGAATAGAGATAAACACAAAAAACTGGAGTAGAATACAAAAGGCGGCCTGGCCTTATCGCTTAAAAGCGATCTCTGCCAGGCAACCTTAGGATTAGGAGACAACAAGCGCGCGAACAACTACATACGAATACATAAACAAAATATACACAAATAAAAACATAAAATAAAATATTCATATATATATATATGTATATAAAATAAATCAAATATTTCTTTTTTCAAATAGGCACATAGATGGCACTTTTGATGCGTTGATTATATACAAAATGTGTACAAAGCAGTGAATAGTGATGGCGATAACTACATTCGTAAACTTAAAACTAAAGCTACGAGGATTCCAAACGCGCCCTGGTCTAAGAAGAAGCCCACAACAAACTTAACCGGGTGTTCTTTTTGTTGTCACCATCTCACATTGTCATTTGAAAATATTTAAGGAGCAAACTGGTTAGAGCAATGACTAGTTACAACCGTACTGACAAAGACGTGCCGCTGAGCGATTTAGCGTGCCGGTATGATGTCGCGTAGAAACCGATTATGATTTAACTGCCTTACTCCCTAACAGATTAGCCCGCTTCCAATTTAGACTGCATCATCACTTACTACCAAAGATTGCAGTCAATGGCTAACTTATAAAGCAATAAAAAAACCTACATGTTTTTTTATTGCTTTATAAGTTTTTTTATTGCTTTATAAGTTGCGTAGAGCTCAATATGACACTAATCATGATTTTGAGTTTGTGACAAAAAAAATATAGCAATCCAAATGGATAAAGGATATGCGTAGTCGGTAACCGAGAATCAAAGGGGTAATATTTGTTTTTGCCACACCCGTAATGAACAGTAATTGAGCCGTCTTAACATGGCCGCATAAGCTCACGTAGAGCGATGTCATGGAGGTTTTTTTAATGGCAACTCCTTTATTAGCACTCGTAATGATATTAATAATATCGCGCGACGGATGTGTGCGCGGATGTCAAAAGGTGCCGATAAGCGCGCTTTTCTTAATGATAAAGTTATTACGCTAATAATAATACTGGAAATGTTATGGCCGTTCTCTCAAGATTGCTTATAAAAGTGCGCTATTAAAATATCTTTTTGGCGGTATAATAATAATGAAAACTCTATATAATGTACGTATGAACTAATATAGGGCGTAGGGGCGGCCTTATCAGTGGTAATGATCTCTTTTAGGCAACCACTAAAGGTAGGGATAACAAAGATAAAATGGTGGTTGGTGCACAGATAAAAAGAAAAAAAAAACGATTTATCAATTTTAAAACATACAATAAAATTACATAGGTACACTGTAATTTACACCCTAAGTGCATACATAATTTATATTGAAATAAATATTTCTGTTTGTACTTAAATTACTAGTAGGTACTTAGAGATGAAGATACATGCAGAAATAATTCTAACAATACGTGCCGTGTGGTGACGCCAGATTAGAACACAGTGGTCACTCACCTTACCTTTTCAGCTACTACTCGTACATATTTTAGTAGCTGCGATTAACCCGTTTACCCAGCGTGCAGCGGGCCCATAATAAATAAATAAATATGGAGTATGTTTATTATAGACAGTAGACACATCAATCAATCAATCAATCAATTTTTTTTTCGTCGTTTCCATACTGCTTTAATATATTTACTGTGTTATAAGCGCCACCCGGACGTAAATCTGAGTACAAAATGACTTTTGGATTTTAAATTAGTTTTTCTCAGATAAACATTATAGACAGATAAACAGCTTTGTGTTTAGATATACAGAAATACCTGAGCACATAGATTATAGTTACGATGAGCAATCCTGCGGCGGTCCGTGAGTCAGATTTAATTTAACAAATGCATTTGTAAAGTAATTTTAAAATTCATTGCATTGATTACACCGCGTGCACAATTAAGGTTGCATTTTGATGACTTGTATGTTATATGGTACTATTATTGTATGTATAAATTGTAGTATAATTAATTCAATTGACAGGATGTTCGTTTGATCATTATCACTGTCGTTTTTGAAATCAATATATTCATGTTATATTTATGCTCACAGTTTGTAACAATCCCGTTTAATAAATAACAGTAGGTATTACTATATATATATATATGGTTCGGTTAAAATCAGTGAGCTTACAAATAGATAACTTATTAAATCAATGTTAAAAGTGCTTTTTTGTAAGCCACAAATTTCAAAATTTCAATTGAATATTTGAATGTATGTTTAATTATATAATATGTTAATTTGATAATGAAAAATGAAATAGTAAATTCAAATCGAAAATAACTTGGAAAGAGGCAGGATATTTCTCAAGTAAAAACTTCTTTACCCGTGTTGAGCTATTTTTGGCAGGGGAACAACGTATGACCTTGACATGCTCGTGACTTACCTCTGTGCGAGACTAGAAACGCGTAATCAATCGGCCTGTCCACATGTATAGTCATACATTGTAACATTTCTTAAATTTCATACATTGTACCTACATACCTGCGACTGGATCATATGCATGACGCGATTTTACCAATCCAAAAGTCAAACACTTTTGGATAGGTAAAATCGAATTCTATTTTTGTTATTCCGTTCTTTAAAATTTTCCCTTCAGTTAGCAGTCATTATGACCACATCTGTTTTTTAGCTTAGCTAAATTGGAGCAGTCAGCTTCGAAATTATGTAAAGTTTGTAATAAATCAAATTGAAGACTGTCAATCTGGAGCTTCAAGATTCTACTACGACTAATTTCAATTAACGATTAATTCATTGCGCATGTATTCCTCACCGATTAAAACTTTAAAAAGTAAGATTTATATCGCGTTTGTGTATCAGGCCACGTATTTACTCACGAATATTGGCAACATTTCTCCAGTGTGCCGCTAATTGTACCGGTATGTGTAATGCCAATGAAAGAATAAACGGGTGACATTCCTTGGGTAGAGTAGCGTTTAAAATCATTAGCACAAATATGTCAATCAATCAGACCTTATTCAAGCTTACACACTGTCAACAGGTCTCGTTAAAGTTAACAGCCCGCTAAAAAAACTGCTACCTTCTAAGATGTAATAAATCAAATGGTCGATATAATATGTGTTTAGCATTAAATGTCTATTAATTAGTAATATTAAGTTTGGCATTGCTAACGAAGTGTAGTTTGTTAAAATTTCTAGATAGTAAAAACAACGCTCCTTTTCGCCTTTGTCTGTTTGTCCACTAACTATTCTTAAGCCACGCAACGAATACGTTTTTTACCATAGCATAGATTTTTCACAAATGGTTTATATATATCCTTTAACGGTTCCGTGCTAACAACTCCCAATGCGATTATTTGCCCATAACCACAATGTTGGGCAAAAGAGTTGGTGATGGTAGTAGATGATACTACTGCGATCATCAACTCTTTCGGTAGCACAGAGGACACTGCTGATCGCTCTGCATAATATTTCCTTAGTCGCCTCGTACGACACCCGCGAGATAAGGAATAGTGACAACTGTATTCCGATCTGCCGTCACCACACCGCACAGCTAGGCTAAGTCGATTTATATGTAATCAAGTCGTACGAGTTAGGGAGTATGGCAGTTTACCCTAATTTATAACCGTACGAAGCCGTGGCTAGCATAGAATAACTGGGTATTTTTCACGCAGCAATGGAATAACACCCCAAGGTAGTTTTTTGTACAGAGATAGTTAAAGAGCGAAAAGATCAATTTTTTATCCATTTGTCTCGTTGTCTACCAGGTGTGGTTCCAAAACCGGCGGGCGAAGTGGCGTAAGCAAGAGAAAGTGGGGCCACATGCGCATCCATACAGCGGGTACTTAAGCAGCGGGCAGCCCTTGCCGACTACAAGTATGCCAGTTCCGCCGCATTCATTCAGCCAGCTTGGCTTTGGTTTAAGGAAGCCATTTGACAGCGCTCTAGCATCTTTCAGGTATGTTTTATTCATTAATAACATTGATAACTTTTTTTTCTGTTTTTGTCTATTGTCTGTTAAAGAAACAATGTTCTAACATAACTTAGTATCGAAAAAAATGTGTTTTTATAAAGAATATTTTTAATAGCGGCTAAATACCTATAATTTATTTTTAATATTAAGGGGGATTTTTTTAACACTTGTAACAATACACTATCAATCATCGCATTTAAATGGTGCTATTCTTTACATTACAAACAATACCAACAATAGAGGCAATTGCCGTTATTCTCATATAATGGAAAAATGGATAAAACATAATCAATCAATAATTAGAATATGTATTAAGGATTTTCACACGCATTGATTCTTTTCATTTTATTTAACAAATAGCTTCGTAATTAGCAATCAAATACTTTTTATCTATTCTTATAGGACTTAATTAAATTTTTAATGCAAACGTTGTTTAGTTTGTTTATATGCGCCTTTAGTCAAGCATAATGAAATGAAAATGAAATGAAATGAAAATACACTTTATTGTACACCTAACAGAAATAAACAAAAACAGCACTAAAAAGCGATCACTGCCACGCGAACCAACAAAGGAAAGGGAAAAAAAACAAAGACTTAAGGGTTAGGTTTACACACAAGAAGCAGTTCCCAAATTAATAATAAATATATCATACAAAGTACAAGTCTACAACACAAAGAAAAGTGACTCAGAAGCAAAAAAATAAATAAAAAATGACTAATTAGGGTGTCATAAAATGTTTAAGGAGTCTTACTTAAGCATACTTTAAGGCTGTATAGAATTCAACTTTAAATAAGGCTACATTTTATCGCTCATACATCTCTTGAGAAAATAATATATATCTGTATCAAAGATGGATAATTTTTTTTTTTTTAACAGGTATGCAAACAGCCCCCTATTTGGAGCACAGTATCTTCCGCATCTCTCTCGCCCACCACTTTTCGGGGCTCCACTATACGCTACATCTCCCGCTCACTTCCACTCTCTGTTCGCTAACCTAACCGTACCCGAACTACCGCGTCTCTCGCCCGAACATTCCCGATTGTCACCCGAAATCGCCCGATCGCCGGCACCGTCCATCTCTCCTCCAATATCACCAGGGAGTGAGACTTTACCTCCATCTGAGGATGTGAGGAGTTCTAGCATAGCTGCCTTGAGATTAGCGGCGAGGGAACACGAGCTTAGATTAGAGTTATTGCGGCAGAGAGCGGATTTAATTTGTTAATGAAAAGTGTAGCTAAGTATTATTTATAGTTAGCATTAAGCGTTCCACTTAAATATTATATTGATTCGTTCGTGCTTATTATATTTGTATTGGGCGGGTTGTTTTTGGGTGGGCTTAAAATCCATGTGTGTCTGTTGTTTTGTTGTGTTGTCAATCAGGCAGGTACATATAATCGGATTGCATAAATTTAGTTAATAGGATGGAGAGAAACATATACTTCATTTTAAACCTTCAAATGTAAAGTTTCATTGGCATAGAACTACCACTTGATTCTGTTAGATTGTCTTTACGCAATTACCATTCAAGTGGGGATGCAGTGCATGCATGCAAAGCCTCGGGTATTTCGAATAACCGACCTTTAATTTAACTACTTTTTTACGTACAAAACTTTTACTAATTTTCTTAACATATATAATTATATATATTCTTAAAATATTAGTTTGTTTTGTAGCCCTGCGTATTATGTAGTACCTAAGTAAAAAATTATCTATTTGATATGCGTCTGAGGAAATTATAAAGACTGTATTATAATTTGTAAGCCTTTCACAAAATCTGCTGGAAATGTCATTTCTGGGTAAGCATTATTTGCTTATTTCTTTAAAAAAAAACAATTGCTTCTGTACATTTAGAATTATTGTCGCGGTTCTCAGCGAAGTTTGGTTTTTATTGTACACGTCTAAAGCAATTTGCTCAATAAAATAATCTTATAAAGCTTCAGTTTGTTTGCATGTATGGACACACTAATCTAAAGAACTTTCAATTTGATTTCAAAATAAAATACGATAATATAGTTCATTCATTAGCTGAGGAAGGTTATAGAATACCTATGTTATATTACGCTACCACCAACTATAGCTCTTAGTTGGTGAAGCCGCGGGGCATAGCTGTTATCACATATATCACATATATGTTATATGTGTAATATATTACACCCAAATAGTATAACTGTACAAAAAATATTTTCTCCTTGCTAATGTTATAAATGTGATTGTTAGGATGTATGGATGTTTTTTTGCTGCTTCACGTAATGACATAATATAAAAGAGCTTTAGAAACATGCATAACTAATGACCTGAATTAACATAAAAGTTAATTTTATTTAGGAAAATTTTAGTATAGTTCCTACATGAAAAACTGTAACATAGAACTAGACTAGATTAGACGAACTTTTTATTCTATTCCATTTACAGGGAATGAAAAAAAGAGAGTTAAAAAATTATTATAACTCTTTTTATACTTCCCTGTGAACCCAAATCTAAAGTCCGCAGAGAGGAAGTCGGTTGTATTGTATAAGTAAAAACACTTTATCGCTATACTTCTGTTTAAAATGCATACCTACTTATTATAATTTAAACTTTTAATTAATAAGGTAGTGAAGGGATTGTTGTTTCATATACAAAATGGCTAAAATAAACACATGTAGTTATTTATAAGATTTTTAAATATTATAATATATTATTCATGAATATTCCTTCAATGATTCCTATATAATAATTAATGTCGTGTTAATTACTGCTGTAATTAAATAGAACATAAATGTTCTAGCTAATTACGACTGCATCTATTGTTTGTAAATGTAAACTCCGTCCAATGTTATATGTATAAGTAATTGTTTTTCTAAAAATAAAATAACTATAATAAAATAATTCTTTTCTTTAACTAAGGCCGCTATCCCACTGGCGTTTTACGAGCGTTGGCGCTTCTCCAACGTCTGCGCAGCGCAAACGTTAACGTCGCTCGCTAAAGCAACTACCATGCAAATGGCCGCGTCCCGTAACCCTCACCCGCGCTCACACAGACAGAGCGAGACGGCCTAATTGTACCTGTTGCCAAAAAATGCTCAAAACTCGCGACGTTGACGTCGCGTCTGAACTACAATGGCGTTTTATCATTAGAAATTCGCGACGTTAACGTCGCGTCTGTTCAACGTTGGCGCTGCGCAGATGTTGGAGAAGCGTCAACGCTCGTAAAACACCAGTGGGATAACGGCCTAATACTTAGCAAGTAAGTCAAGCAAAATTTCAATAACGTTACATTTTTGTTTCGTTCATTTAGTATCATTTTGGATGGATAGAATATAGTGAAGAAGACTTTGCAAACCGCTACATAGGACATATTGTTAGGTTTACAAAGAGGTTGGGTTTCAGAGCCGCTTCCGGGACAAACCCAAAACCTGTTTCTCAAACATGGGAATAGATTTGAATAGTCCTAACATCGGACAGATCACCAGTCTGCCATTGCCAGACTGGTGATCTGTCCGAGGTCCCCTCACTAAATACAATAGAATACAATCATTTTGGATTTCAAATTTTGATAATTTAAAATTAAAATATTTATCATCATTATTTATTTATTATTAGAAGTGTACCAAAATAAGGCGAATAACTTCATATAACCAAGAATCTGATGCGAAAAGGAACTACTTCAAAATCATGCCTATGCTCAGGAAAACTAAGTTACTAACTTTGGTATTGAAAGGGTATTACAAGCTTATCCCTTTATACCGAAAGCTGGCGGTACTTCTAACAATAAACATTATTCACACACAAAAATCACACAGTTAAACACCGTGGCATATAATCAATATCATTAACCCAGTACCGGCCCACCACAGGACACGACAGGGTGATTACGTACCTGTCTCGCTACAGCCATGCGACAGGCATAATTCTCGCGATCACTGCTGTCAAACGTCACATTTTTTATACTTCAATTAAATTCTTGCTATGGCTTTAAGTGTGCCAATTGGGCCGAAGGTACTTAATCAATGTCCTGTAAATGCAGAAGGCACTTAGATTATATATTTCCCCAAAAGTTAGCTACGTTTATTAATCAACGCGGGACAGGTTTCTTCTTGGACAGGCTGCAAAGATCTGTGTTTATAGCTTCAGGCTTATGTAGCTTATAAGTCCGCAGATCCCCGTAAGCGTTCGCACCAGGATGCACAGTTTTTTATTGAGTGCGGCCTTTCTATTGAATCGTTTTATAAGTGAATGAATGATATATTATGTTCTGCACATTAATTCTATGAAACATGCTTCATCAACTGATGGTTGTCAGGAGGATATTGCTTCAAGCGATAAGGCTTCCTTTGCGCATATATATTTATGTTTACGTGCAATTAGACTATCTATCTAACTACATATATAATTACAGTATAATATTGCTTACGGGCTATTTTGTTACACAATCCTAATGTGAGGGTTGATGCTTGAACTCGGACCAACCTGTGTCTCAAGCCACCAGGCCACATTGTACAAGAATGTACATAAACTCGCGTTTGGTTCATTCCTGTGAGCTGTCTCCAGCGAATGAGTATTTGGTAGTTGGAATAATAAATAATAATAAATTTATTTAATCCATAATGGTGAAAATATTACAAATAACAAATACCAACCAATCTTTATCAATGTCATTGATGCAAAATATAATAAATTATTTTAAAATGGTTGAACAAAAAACTAAGCTTAAATCTTGCGATTTTGTGTTATAGCTTTTGGAACTCTTCGTGATGGAAGGTATCAGTTATTGCACATAATAATTTATATCTATTTATTGAATTTAACAATTAATTTCATTTAAATTTGAGTTGGGAGAATTGAGATATTATATATATGTAGATTATTTAATAAGTGTGGCGTACTGTGTGAGTGCGAAACACACACAAACACACATGTTGTGTGTTTGTGTGTGTTTCATAATAGCTTTTAATACGTAATAGGATTAAAACGGTGTTTTGTGCCAAGCTTTTGGGTATTCCGCAGACTGGCTCAGGGCCTGTTTGCTCATCCGAAGCGCCTTCTTTTTCGTTACCTACATAGTACCTTACAATGACTCATAGAGGTCCCATTGAGTCATTCGAATCATCACCAATTGCCCTCAAGGCTGTGTGAAGGGACTCCGAACTGCGTGCAACAATTACATTATTAGCGTGACCTAGCTAACCTGGACCTATTGCGACTTGCGGTCGATGTAACGAACCCAGCCTGAGATGCATTATAATTTGCCTAAATAAGCTTATTATTCAATTATATAAAAGATAGTTGACTTGAAATACTGAGAAATAATTTTGTGTTATTTACTATCTTGTGCGGAGAGGAGCGGTGTTAGCCCAGTGGCAGGACTACAACTTCACTTTCGGGGGGGCGAGTACGAATCCCAGCACGTACCTGTATCTTTTCTAAGTAATGTGCGTTTTAAGCAATTAAAATATCACTAAACTAAAACCTGCATACATGAGAGTTCTCCATAATGATCTAAAGGTGTGTGAAGTTCACCAATCGTTTCGGACTACGGCTTGACCCCTTCTCTTGGTAGGACGAGACCCGTGTCCTGTAGTGGACCGGTAATGTGTTGATAACGATAACTATCTTGTATACTTTTAAGAGTGTGTACTTATAGGCGGTCATAGCCTAGTGACTAGTCATGTGGGTCCCCACTCATCTGAAAGTCAGTTCGTTTTCCGACAGGGCCGCTCGACAGTAAATTCAATCCTCCGCGTTCGCAATACATCACAACGGGTTATTCGTGAAGGTGGAGTGGCGTTGGCGGTTAGTTTAGCAGAACCCGAATTCTACCAGAGAATCGGGTATCTTTTAAGAAGATTTCTCCCCGGTCAACAAAACGGTTCCTTTCGGGGGAACGAGTTTGATCTCCGGCACGCACCTCTGATTTTTCAGGGTTATGTGCGTTTTAATTAAAGTATCTCTTGCTGTAACGGTGAAGGAATACATTGAGGGAAACCTGCATGCCTGAGAGTACCTACTCATAGGCATGTGAAGTCTACCAATCCGGTCTAGAGGCCAGTTTGCTGCTTGCTGGACTCCGACCTAAGCCACACTCATTCCAAAAGGAGAACAGTGCCCTCTCTGTGGTCTATAGTGGGTTGATAATAATCAATTTTTGTATACCTACATTATATATTGAAGCCTAAAATGGTATCGGGCTAACTTGTTAGGGAGTTTGCCAGTTATATAAAACCCATATCCCTAATCGGTTTCAACGCGACAACGTACCGGTACGCTAAATCGCTTAGCTGTGTGTGTGTGTGTGTGTGTGTATTGATAGATTAATGTAGATCTCGCAATACGAAGAAGATAAATTAATTGTAAGCACGCAAATGAAACTATTATAATAACATTTTTATTGCTTATAAGCTTTTGCAAAGAGATTTTATTACGTGTTTTCCTTTGTTAGGTTACGACAATTACATCTCACGAGTCTTCATACTCTGAAATCTGAATTTAACAGACATTGAAAACCATAGTTAGACTGAACTGACAGTGAAACACATACATTTGACACATGAAGAAAATATATAAATTCGGTTTTTTTTCATAACCTTAAATCCATTCGAACATGATAATACAAATTCAAAAATTCTTGTGGCAAGACCATAGACAAGTTAGGTTATATGAGTTGCCTAGTGAAAATCGATGTATGCCGATGAGATGGTGAAATTGAAAGGTATGGCTAGGAATCTCCTTTGCTTACAACTTAGACATTACTTACGTACGCATTGCCTTGTTATTCGTTAGTAAAAACCATTGAACAAGAAAAATATTCCGAGGAAAGAAAATATAACCAATTAATTGACATCTTCGAGCCGCGGGCAGCTAGTAGGTACCTAAATAAATATCGTTGAATGAACAGTTCGTAAATAACGTTTAAAAACTTTTAATCCTTTTTTTTATAAAGCCTATATATAAATCACATCAGATCTCGTAGTCACCTTGTGTTATTGAATTAAGAAAATGCAGAGATTAGTCATTAATGTATGTAGTGTATTGTTTAACGGCCGATTGGCGCAGTGGGCAGCGACCCTGCTTTCTGAGTCCAAGGCTGTGGGTTCGATTCCCACAACTGAAAAATGTTTGTGTGATGAACATGAATGTTTTTCAGTGTTTCGGGTATTTATATGTATATTATAAGTATTTATTTTTATTATTCATTAAAATACTCATCAGTCATCTTAGTATCTATAACACAAGTTACGCTTACTTTGGAACTAGATGGCGATGTGTGTAATGTCGTAGTTTATTTATTTATTATTGTGTCCAAAAACACTAAAAAAGCCCCGTGCGAGTTTCCATTTACATCCGCGGAATGTTTCTAGATCACAAACTTTTCCCCATTTCACATTTTATGGTCAACGTTTAGAACATTAGAGGTAAAATGATCACAGTCAACTGCTAAATGGAATTGACTAACCGTTTGTTCAAGAAACCATTCTAAAGTCGAGTGGCTTTTGATGCTTCAATATTAGTCTTGTACGCGGTTTCTGTATGTTCTTCATTCTGTACCTTGTGCATTCTAAATTGCGTTTTCCCAAGTGCCTGTGGATATACCGTCAAAAAATACTTTTAGTTTGATTTTGACAAATTTTGCCTGTGTAGTAACAATACTACTAAGTGTTATTTATATCTTGTATAGAATCCTATTAGTGCGAGTCAAACTCACACTCGATTTGTTTTTGTAAAGAAAAGCCATAAAGCCTTACAAAACACAAATCGAAAAGTGTTTAAATTTTTTATTAATTTTGTAAAAGATAACTTTAGTTTAGCCGTGGAGATCATATAAAAAGTAAACAGGAAATTTGGATTCTCTAATCGTTACCATTTCCCATAGCCGGCCATATTATGTTACCATTAGTGATAACGAGACGTTTATGGCCCCAACTGATCATCGCCATCGGTAAATACTAAATAGGAGTGGATTAGCTGTTTTACGTGATGACTTTCGTAATATAATGTCCAAATATTTTTAAGGTAATTAACGTTAAACTGTTTTTGAGATTTCAACAAATTCATTAGGTACAATGAGATTTTAAAACCGAGACGATACTAGATATGAGTTTATGTCAAACAAGCAGTTAGAATAATGTTACGTGCTAGGATTCGATTTTTAGGATAAGAACACAAGCTGGATATAAAAATTAAATCCCCTGATTTAATTAATAAAAATCTTTACTTGGAATGGATTATATCCACTGGCCAGGGTATGCACAGGGTATGCAGATAATATAAAATGAAGAAAACCTCCAGTACGAGTTATAAATACTTGAGGGTAGGCTTTTTATAACCCTTACAATGCCTATCCTTATGTTTTTTACAACTCTTACAGTAGATTTTCTTCATTTTATATCATCTGCATACCCTGTGCGTACCCTCTATGCATGCCACTGCCACTGGCAAGGGGTAAACTGAACGTGTTCACTCACCAAAGCACGGCAACAGGGAATAGCAGACGTTCACCCCCGTTCAATATTACACGTATTTTATTTGGATATTATTTCCACCACAAAATCATTCATCAATTATTGCATGCAGTGCGCCGCATTGTGTCCAAAAACAGTGAAAACGTCCCGCGCACGTCTCACTTAACACCTGCGGAATGTTGCTAGTGAACAAGCTTTTCCATTTTTCTATTTTAT
Organism: Pararge aegeria; assembly: GCF_905163445.1. Taxonomy (NCBI): domain Eukaryota; kingdom Metazoa; phylum Arthropoda; class Insecta; order Lepidoptera; family Nymphalidae; genus Pararge; species Pararge aegeria. The sequence goes on from NC_053182.1 coordinate 16,787,252, forward strand.
GGTAAACGTTTAGAACATTAGAGGAAAAATTATTACTATCAACTGCTAAATGGTGAGAAGTGACTAACCGCCTGTTCGAGAAAAACAACTAAAGTGGAGTGGTTTTTGATGCTTCAATATTAGTTGTGTACACGGTTTCTGTATAGTCTTAATTCTGTGATTTGCACACTTTCGCCAATACTCGGTGAGTGGATAAAACTGTGGGAGAAGGTACCATTTTGTACTTCTTCGGGAAAAAAATGTCTTCTGCCCATCTATCAGTGCTGATGACTCTTGTAAGAATTCAATTAACTCTTCTAGTCGGAGGTACAAGATCACTCTTTTAATTTCAGGTTAATCGTAGTCTGGAATGGTTGCCGAAGTTTCTAGGACAAATTGGTCGAATTTTTAATTAAATTTCGAACACATTCAATCATTATACACGACATCAAATACTATGCGAATAATAACTAGTAAAAAATTTACTAAAATATCCGATTTTTAATTACTGTACATTATTCTTCTAGTCCATCCATTTCATATCTATATTTAGGAAAATAAATAAAATATATAATTCGCCATTTTGTAGGAGCGGCCATCTTGGCGTTGAAATTTGTTATAGTATTCTACTAGTCAAGCCCTTATTTGATACCTTTGCTGAGGGAGTTTTGAATATATATGGAATCCGTGATTTTGTGGCGACGGCCATTTTGGACTGATTTTGATCAAACATAGCTAAGAAGAAGAACACTCCGAACTATTTAACCTTTCAAATATTTTTTCAAATAAAAAAACTAAATCAAAATTACATTCATACACACAAGAACGTTTAACTTATAACAGCTCGTTGTTTTTGCATAGGGACCCGAGGTTAGAAATTAAAATAAACAATATTAATTCAATAAAATTATCATTCTCATTGGAAACTTCATCTGATTTACAAAACGAGCCAAACAAATATATAACTTTGACGGCCGATTGGCGCACCGCGCAGGGGGCAGCGACCCTGCTTTCTGAACCAAGGCCGTGGGTTCGATTCCCACAACTGGACAATGTTTGTGTGATGAACATGAATGTTTTTCAGTGTCTGGGTGTTTATCTATATATTATAAGTATTTATGTATATTATTCATATAATGATTCATCAGTCATCTAAGTAGGTACCCATAACACAAGCTATACTTACTTTGGGGCTAGATGGCGATGTGTGTACTGTTGTAGTATATTCATTTATTATTATTACTCGTCGTCGGAAGTCGCATATAACTAAACCCGATTAATGATAATCACCCTTATTTTTTCAAACAACTATATAGGGAATCGATTAATTCCTTTAAATGTAAATTCAGTCGTCAAACAGTCGGCCGCTCGTTTAGCTAATCAATGTGGCATTATAAACATTTATGTTCGCCCGGTAAATTATTTAATATCTAATTGGCATAGAGTTATGGGCTCCTATTATAATAGCTTTGCATTTTGTATTAGTTTTTCGTCGTAGTTAAAGTTTTCCGCGCTATCCTTACTAAAATGATAAATGTGAGTGTTTGTTTATTTCTGTTCCTTTCACGCAGCGAAAGAACAATTGATTGTGGTTTAGGTTGTTTAAGTTGTTGTACGTTTAAGTGAATAATAATAAAATTAAAGTACTTTCTTTGTTTCTTTACGTCTTGTTCACACTTTTATGTTATTAACCCTTTTACATATTTATTAATTCAAAATACCTAATCATTTTTATGTTATATCTGAGACCGTACTATTTCAAAATGTTATCTTTATGTAATCTTTGTGGCCTTAGATTTATGTGAAACTTTTTATAAATATATTTTTATTGTACCGCTGTTAATTACGAACAAATAAACAAATAAATAAAGCATAATTGTTTCTATCTGTTAATCCTTATAAACATATCTTTACTAAATGTGAATTATTATTGCAAACTAGGTCTAATATAGTTCTGGTCGTATATAGTGATATTTATCTATTTACGATCCATGTATTGTTATTTATCTGTTAACAATGTTAAAAAGTTTGGTTTAGTTAAGTTAATTTATCTTGTCATCATCATCATCAACCCTTATTCACCCTTACCCACTACGGGGCACGGGTATTCTCTCAGAATGAGAAGGGATTGGGCCGTAGTCTACGACGCTGGACATACAACGTAGACTTCACACGCCCTTGAGAACGTTATAGAAAACTCTCAAGCATGCAGGACGTTTTCCTTCACCATTTAAATCAAGTGATATTTAAATGGCTCAAATTAAAAACGCACGTAACTCCGAAAAGTTAGTGCAAGTGACGTCACGTCACTGAAAAATTAGAGTTGCCGACCCCGAAAGGAAGGCCGAAGTCTTAACGACTATGCTATCACCTAAAATATACCAATAATAAAATCTATATTCTAATGACACGCATAATGTATACCTAAAACTAAGTTGACGACCAGACCAACTTTTTCGGTTACTTTACAAAATACGTTAAAAACTTCAATGTGGAAGCAGCATTAAAAACCTCTTAACATCAATGCAATCGAAAATACATGAAAACCGATGGCTGGTTACTTTAAAAATTATATTTATTAATAAACATCAAAATTTTATTAATATTTATTTGACAAACAATTACACGGGTCCTTTGTGATGGTAATTACGGTGATCAAACATTTTATGAGCGACGGTAGGGTTGCCAGTCAACTGAATTTTCCCGGATTTATTCCACTTTACACACATTGGTGTGAGGGTAATATCAATTAACAAGTAATTAGTAATAAAACAGTTCAGCTAAATCATATGCGGTAATTCGTAAGTGGAATTCGGCAAATCAAACCGGTTGCTCAACTTTATGAGACTGGTTGGCTGAGCCTGAAGTTCCATTTTCCGAACAGCATATTGTCTTTAAGCTATTATCGTTATTATCCTTGCGGCTTGCTTAGGAGAAAGGGTTTGTAGAGTAAATACCCACCACGATACTTTAATGCGGGTTGCTGGGCTTTGACAATTATTATTACTTAAAAGTGGTGACGACCAGATGTCATTGATTGAACATACTCTCCGGTGCACAGGTTTGGATAGTCCCGATTCTCAAACTCCTGGTACTGAGAATGCCATAACAAATAACCCTAAAACATTATGACATGACCTCAAAATATGTAGTCGAATATGTGATCTACAACCAATTAACTACCAATAATCAAGCATCGGGTAGTATTTGTTTTTAAAAGGTATTTAACAGATATATCAATCAGTGTGCAAAAGGTCAATGGCGGATTATAAATGGAAGCAACAAGCAAGGTCATGGACATAAAATATATTGGAGTTATTAATATATAAGATAATTATTTATATAGAGAGGCTGGTTGCACAAGATTTGATTAAGAGTAGCTTCCACATACCCTAGTGTGACTACTGGTATAAAGTTGCTATGTTGAAAAAAAATTTATTAACTTCATACACTTCATATTAGTTCAAAATTGAAATAAACGCGCTTTGTCCTTTATTTGTGTGTTTATTGCTGGCAACCCTAGCGCCAACGGACTGTGAGGCATTTAGTGATGGGCCTGACCTATGCCATGCCGGCTTTACGAGCTGACATAATTAGAAACAGTATAATATTTACTTGTAATAAAGGCTTAATGAGAAAAAAACGTTACCTCGCTCATTTGAGACGATACCCGACATTGCTTTTCAATATTACCGATTTTATAGTTATTGCTTTACGGTATTCTATTCTTAAAGTAAAGTATCCTGTGTATTTTAAATCGATAAGCCTAAATACAATGTTAAGTAGAAAATGTGGTGTGAGCATTTTAAAGGTCACTTTATTAACGTTATTGATTATATTTCAGAGTAATAAAACGCAAACCCGATCGCTAACGCAAGAGGTTGCCCATAGATGATTGAACTCAACAGGATCTGTTGGAAATCAACGATACAAGGTCTGTTGAAAAGTCAAATATGACAGTTGCCATTGACACTACCGATATGCTTGAGGTTATAACGAGATAAAGTCGACGACGAATGAACGAGGTAAAATTAAATCTAATAACCGTAGTACCAAAGTTGCGCAAACTAAGACATGTACAATACCTTAATCTTCGCAAACTTAAGTATTACTTACAAAATTATAATACTACTATAATTTTGGTTACCCTTTTCCTTGCAGCAATGGCGCAACATGATGCGAAACCCTGACCCAAAAATAATGGAGATGAAAGTAGTCAAAAGCTGGAGACGCACTAAGGCTATTTTATATCACGGGACATAAGCGGACAAAGTCGTGAGCAAGCGCTAGTATTACCTAAATAAAAATGACATTTATGACAAAAAATAGTGTTTTTCATATAAAAGGGTTCAGGAATCGATTTTAGGAAATATAGCATTGTAATTTATTAATTCCGCCCACATTATTGGATTACATAAAAATGTCATTTCGTTTCATCAAATTAAAAATTGATTTTACTGCTTGGTTCGAGGCAAAGGTAAATTTCCATTCTGCCTAACGTTTATTCACTGATCTTCAGGTATGAGGTTTTATGGCGTCGTAAATTACACTTGCGTATAAAGACGTTTTGTTAGCGAGAAATGTCGGGATGTTTCCATTTAAATTATATTAATACGCACCAGTTTAATGCTGGGGCTTAATAAGCTTTTTGCTGAATCAATTTACTGGGGTTTACTTCATCTCTTTGCAACAGTATAATATTATTGACGTTTTATACTTACGTAGGTACCTCTCAAAAGTTAAGGATATGTAAAGATTTTTTTTCTTTGGTCTCGAGGTGTAATAAACTATTAGGTTTTTGACAAAAATAATTATTATAAATGCATTTAAAATAATTATTTTGTTACGTTGTTTGACGTTTCTAAATCTTTCGAATAACATTGAAAGGTTAGATAAATAATTACTTAGGTCACCTTTTATTGGTTTAGTTGCTTGGGCTACTAAGTATTGCCTTGGGTATAAAATATTATTATATCATAATCATGTCCACCCATTACCGGCGACTACAGGGCCAAGGTCTCTTCCCAAAATAACTTAGCACGTAGTCTCAGGCATGGAGGTTTCCTTGCGATATTTTCTTTCAAAATTCAAAAAAATTCAAAATCCATTTAGTTCAAGTAGTCCTAATAAAAGCACTTTTGAAACGTCAAGTCAGTGTGTTTGTAGTGACTCTACCACCGGTTCGGAAGGCAGATTCTATCGAGAAGAAGCTGCAAGAAACTCAGCAGTTTCTCTTTTCCAACTTCAAATATTTACATTTAACATTTTAAGCTTCATTTTACTATCTTGTGAGAGATTTAAGCGGAGCCGCATGCTTCCAAGCAAACTTGTCATTAAGATATAAATGTGTTTTATACATGTGTTCCATATTCTTTAAACTTATGCATTGGTAGGACCTAAATTACCTTAGGAATCATATTATAAATGCGTATACTCAATCCCACAAATGACTTCTATAACTTTCGTAGACGATATGCAGATGACACAATTTTTTTACCATTTCTTGTAAGTTGATTGTTTATATCCATTTTTTGTTTCTAGAGACTAATATGTTGTCTTTCAAATACTATATTATTAAAAATATACTGGAAGCTTCATAAGTATACCTATTTCTTTAAAATTCTCACTTAGGGATTCGCGTGATTTAAGTTTATATATTGATCGTACAGCTCTTTTATGCAATATAAATATAGTTTCGATATCATCAGCTTTGCCCCATAGCAAGATTCCGTAGGACGTAACACTATGAAAGTACGCAAAATAAACAAGCCTAGCTATTTCAACGTCAGTTATCTGTTTAGTTTTTCTGACAGCGTAGGCAGCCGAGCATAGTTTACCCGCTAGTTTATTTTTATGATTACCCCACTGTAGCTTATTATCCAAGGTCCACCCCAGAAAAATTTGTGAAAGTGGTTTGCTTCACCGTTAATACTTTAGAAAAGTATGAGGTAGGTTCGTGCTGAAATTCGAACTCGGCTGCTCATAAGTGTAGGTCAAGTCCTAACTACGACGCCATCACCGCTTCATATAATATTTATTGTCAAAAAATAGCGCCTATTCGAACTGCGTAAAGCTGTTGTCAAATCCACCATAACATATATAATGTGTGATCATAAGGCTTAAGTGCAATACTCCATTTACAAGTCATTAGATATTTTAAGCAGGTGTTTTATAAACATGTAATGTTAATTTTATCTGCACCAATTTTATAAACTCGTAAGTAACTGTCGCCTATGCTACTGAACAAATTTCAATAAAATTTAGCAAGAAGATAGAATGTTTACCGAATACTGGACAAATTGGGACATAGGACACTGTTGACCCAAGAAAAATGAAACAAATTGCGGAAAAATGCATCCATGTTCCTTCAATTTCCAGCACGATTTTCGAATTGAGATCAGTAAATGTGTGTTGCGGTTATGTACAATAAAATAATATATATTCCCTAGTACCTCCGTTATTTGATTGTTGATATATGAAACAACTGCCTCGTTCGTCTAGTGGTTAGCATGTTCAATTAATGATCACGAGCGGGATTCGAACCTGTCTTGGCCTCGGGCCAAAAATTATTAGGTATTGTGTATTTTCCGTTGGAGAAAAGAATTTTAAGTTGGGGAGTAAGGAAATTAACGGTTTCGACCCCCGGGCCTTGGACAGCACGTTAAGCCCGCGTCGGTCCCCGTTATTATCACTAATTTGTGACAATAGTCGTTAAAAGCCTACCTACTTGCATTGGAGCAACGTGGTTGGTCTATGCTCTATTATCGTCTCTTTTTTCGTTTTTTTTACTAAGCCCATGACTCCAATCTCACCTGGTGGTAAGTGATAATGCAGTCTAAGATGGTAGCGAGTTATCCTGTTAGGGAGTATGGTATGGTATGGTCATACCACGGAATTAGTGGGAAGTTAAAAGACTGCGCATGATGATATATTATTACACGAATTTTTGGCATATAATCCTAATTTATAAAAAGACGAAAACTGGCATTAGGTTAATCAATATGTTAATTTTGTGAGTTTATAGCCAACATATAACACATTTCATTTTATTATAATCAAAGTATAACTAGACGGTGTCTTTGATAGGTCATAAAACATAATTTGAGAATGAATGTAAAGAAATATTTTTTCTTCAATTATTATTATTTATAGATATTTGTTTTTTGTATTTAGAATGTGTCGTCGATTGGTTACAATGAACCTATATCATGAAATATATAAAACTCGAAGATTAATGACAAATAGGTTAGAATTAGTTGGTATAAAGTAGGTATACCTAAAACCCTGATTTATTTATCATTTGCAGAGGAGGATCTATAATTTATTTTGGTAGGAATTTAGGTAGTTTTTTAATATACTTATTTACATTTGATTTGATCAATTATGTAAGATTTTTTTACTGAGAAATTTATACTTATGTTTTTTATTTAAAGGTTTTTGGCATTGTCCGGCTTTCGGAACTCTATATTGTTACAATTGGTAAATGATAGAAGTTAAGATATATATAGAAGTTAACTTTATTTTTGTGTATGTATGTATAAATGAGAAAATGAAAACGGTGAATAATTAAACTGCACCAACCTTGCAATCCACTTCCACCCGAATGGGATGAACAGCTCGTCGGACAGCTGGATGACGTCACGCACAGCGCTCTTTCGGCTTAGCAGATTTGACACAGCACTCTCCACTGTATTTGAAACTTGCAAGGAATATGTCTTTCGCAACACCAAAGTATGAAGAAGCACGGCAATCCAGCGGCGGTAAACAGTTGCATTACAACATGAAAACGTTTCACATAGAAATATCCACGGCTGGCAATAACGTATTGCCTTTTAAAGGGTCGCGGAACATGTCCTCGTTCGCTCACGCATATTCAGATGCAAAGTTGACCACAAGGCTAGATGCAGTCATTTTATTTTCAAATTACCCACCGATTTATAAACAAAGAACATTTCTTAAATATAGTTCAACGGGTAATAATACCACGATAATATTTTTGGATTTGTCGATATTTCGACCCAGTTGCATGGATTGTGGTGACGTCGGGACTGCGTAGGTACGAGATGTCAAGTTGGATGACACGAACAGTTTATGAAATACCGACAAAAAGAACACGAAAGCGGGTAGTCAGATTCTGTCCGTGACATCCATGTCCATAAACGTTGATTAACCACGAAAATTTTAGTTTAAAATCTTTAAAGGTCAAACAGTCAAGAATTTCCCCACGTGTCTCGGAGAGCAAGCTAAGCCGTCAGCCACAGATAAACATATTTTATTCCCTTCTGGCTTTACACAGATTAGCCAATGTCAGGTGTATAATAAGTACAAGTAACTACAGAGCTACTTGACACTGGCAAAGTACATTGTGCTGGTTTGGCACTACGAAATAATAAAAAGAAGAAGTAACTACAGATTTCATTTTCAAATGATTGTTATATGCGTAGGTATTCAGTTCATTTCACTACCAATTGCTATTGCAGGACGAAGTTATGAAAAAACATTATTTTTTCTTTACTGACCATTCTACTTCGTGCCTTTTCCAAGTGCTGTTTTGGCACTACGATATAGCATATAAATAAATCAAAAGAAGAAGAAGAAGAAGTAACTACAGTACCTACCAGAGAAACTAACAACAACTTTTGAGCGATTTGTTTACTCCATGAAAAACTCCATATTAAAACTTAATGGAAAAGCCTCATGGAAGAAAGTTGACGTTTTCGCATCAATATTTATCTTGGTTCTTGATAAACTAAAAATGTATAACGAAGGATTTATAGATGATATAAATGATGACCAAGACGAAACGATGCTCAAATTAATTAATTCATTGCTTGATTATTAAGTACAAAAGTACACAATCAAAATACACTGCGTACAAAAAAATGGTTATAAAACTTACAAAACATGTTTGCATTGATGCCTAGGCATTTCTAATTTGAAACCAATAAATAAAACAATAAATATCATCCAATTTTAAAATCGATTTTTAAATTAAATATAAACAAAAAAGATTAATCATAATCAACCGGGGATCATAATAAGAACGAACCATCGTTTTACGGTCAACCAAATTCCAGCCGAGAATTCCGGCCAAATGAAAACTAATTTATGTTGATTGAATTCATAATAGAAAACAATCATCACACTATTCGACCGGTATTATGAAATATTGATATTGAATCGATTGTCATTAATGGATTGTTGGATTCGGACGCAAAAATTAATGTTTTAATTTCATAGCAATTATACTACGTAACTAACTTAAGAACTGACTACGTCTAATAATTAGTAGGTACCTACGTAATGGTGGTAACTTTTTTTTCCCTAAGTTACATTTGTTTTGTCATTGCAGGGAAAAGTTGTCCTAATGCGACACGTTATGCAAATTTTACAATAATATATAACTATAACTATAACGTGTATGATATCATAGTCCAAATTTTATTTTTATTTTTATTTCAATTTCATTTTTTTTTTTGACGTGACAACGTCTTATAAATTGGTTTGCCGGGAGACACTTCAAGAAACTGCGTTACGCTCCGCTCACGTTATGCGCTCACAATGAGAGCGAGTGAGAGGCACGCGTCCCTTCCACTCGGGCATGGTTAGCCCGCCTAAGAGCGAGAGAGACAGACATAAAAAGTGAAAGGCACGCGTCCCTTTGTAGTAAACGCTGTTTCATTGTACGCAAATGTATTGCAAGTTATTGTATGTATATTTGTATATAAATACGTATGTATGTGTAAAGGTAAAAATAAAATTTTGTTAATATGAAATTCAGTGGGAGATTCTTTGTATAAATTAATGTTTTAAATATAATTCTTTGTATAAATAAATGTTTTAAATTGTTACTATTATTTCATCCTTCTTCCTACTATACGAATGAATATTCACATTAAAATTATTTTACCACTCAAAGTTGTTGGCACGTAAAACTTTCGCCCGTATACCGACTTTACAGGCAACCAATTTTTTTATTCTATTTCATTTTTTAACATTATAACCTATTATTTAGTTGAATATTTTTAGACATTTATTTTGTAATGCAGTTATATTTAAAATGTAATTAATTTTGAAATTATTTGCAAACGTTATGAAAAACTGTAATAAGCTGAACGTTCACTCAGCTCACAACGTAGAAATTTGGACAAGAAAAATTTATTAGCTTTTGGTTTTCCTAATTATTACTCACAAGTATAGCGATTTATTCGCTATACTTGTGAGTTCACTCAGTGGACATGGATGCAGTGATAAGGGAAGACACTTTGGAGGTTAGCTCAAGTGAGGTTAGAGGTCTCCATTGAGAGGCATTTCGTCAAAAGGATCGATGCCACCAAGATTGCAGAAATCCATCGCCAATTCGAAACTGCCTTCCACACACATGCAATTGGTCACTGCGATCGATGCGTGCAATATGTTATTGGACAATGTGTAAATGGCAGCAATAAACTTTTGCAAGACTAACGAGAGTGTACGTGCATGTGAAAGAGTATACTGTGATAATATTATTGTTGTTCGCAAAGATTACGTTTGGCATGACTTCTCCTTTTAGAAGTACCTACATTAAAGTATAACTCAATAGTAGATTCAACTTCTAAGAGCTAATGTAAATAAAAGGGATTTTAAGCAAATAATACTGCAAACAATAACTTTATCGCAAACATTAATCATAAAATCCCGTCTTTTATTTCAGAGACAATCTAAAATAGACTCTATATTGCATTTTTGAAAACTTTTATTATTGAACGTGTTGTAAATCGTTCCATTTTTAAATTTATAAGGGCAAAGGCTTTCCATTAGCGGGCACGCGCGCGAGTCGACACACGAATGACATTTAAAAGGAACACGATTTGAATCCGTTTGAAATTGGAACGTCTCGGCAGACAATATAAATGGCGTCTAGACTTTCTGTCGATAACATAACTCAAGATAATAATGTAAGTTCGTATTGCGGTGAATTATATTATTATTAACAGCTATGAATCAATCCTGTATCTAATAGCTAATAGCTACGTCACACGTCACACTCGTTATATTTAGAAACTCTCTATTACAAATAGAGAGTTGTAGTGCTATTTATAAACCTTAAAAAGTAATTAACCGATTTTAATGCCTCTATGTTTCTATTTATTGTTAAAAACGGCACTGCAACTACAATTCCTGTTTTTAGTATTGACATACGATTACAAAGGGACAGATACATACATGGGTTTATTTTTTGTAATGCGTCTTTTAATGGCCATCCAATGCAACATCGAACATATATTTTAGGCTAAGATAGGTCAGTTTTTCTCAAAACAAACAATGTTTCGATGCTAAAATAGTCACGACGATTTTTAGATTTCAAATCAAAGAGTATATATACGCACTTACGCAGAAGTTCTTTGTTTAAATGCACTGACGTAATAGGTCAGTGTTTAAATGTGCTTATTTTGCGAATCCACCAAACATATTTTTATTTATTTCAAACTTGTTTTTATTGAAGCGATTAAACGTTCCGTTGTTACGCTGCGTAGAAACCAATTTGGCCTATAGGATAAGATAGGATGTGCTGTTTGTCTCAGTCAATTCTTCAGTCATGAGCTAACTTTTAATGGAATTGAGTTTGAAACCTTTCCTTTTTCGATCGTTTTCTTATTTACTGAAGGTAGATAAGGATGGTACTTGTCTTTTTTGAAATTCTTTTGCGTTGTTTATTGCCTAACATTCTGTTCTATCCTCGGCCTTTTTAATAGTTACCGTAAAAATCTGTGAGCGACTTTACTTGGACAGATCAGCTACGAGTTGATCGGCCGCGTGGTTTTTAACCTCCGTGAACCTACCGCAGTTAGTTTATCCTGGATACAGGGCAGGCTTCGGGAAGTGACAAAAGTAACATAGAATGTTTTTATATCACAATGTGAAAAGATTGGTGTTGATAGGACAGTCTCTGAACCGATAGGTTGGTTCTCTTAGCGTTACTTTCTAAGTATAATATGAAGCATCCTTCTCTAATACCACATTTCAAAAAAGAATCTAAAAACCCTATCATTCCAAAGCCAATCTGAAAGTAATCTTAACAGATCCAGTTTAAACTTCTGAAAAAACGTAGGCACGTGTTTTTTAATAAAGAAGGTTCGCTGCATCACCGCAACCAATCATAGCGAGAGCACGCCAGTATAAAGCAAACAATTCGATAGTCGAATGCGGTTTAGCGGCGATCGGTAATGACTGCGGTCGTACGGAAGTCGCGTGCGATCGTAACCGATCGTGCAATCATAATCGTAACGAGGTGACTTGCACAGAGCTATGAAAACTAGAGCCAGAATAATCATCGCAATAGATGTAATCTTTCCACTACGACTAAGTTTTGACAGCGCAGTTCGTGGGAGATCCCGGTTTCGATGCAAGTTAATAATTTCTGAATTTAAATTCTTTCATCATAAAAACCCATTACCGGCCGACTACACGGCACGGGTCTCCTCCGTAAATGAACTCTTAATGAGAAGGTCTTAAGGCCGAAGTCCACCACGCTGGCCCAGTGCGTATTGGTGAACTCCAAACACCTTTAGGAACATTATGGAGAACTCTCATGTATGCAGGTTTCCTCTCGATGTTTCCCTTCGCCGTTGAAGCAAGTGATATTTGTAAGTAGAGGTGCGTGCTGGGATTCTAACTTGACCCCCCCGAAAGTGAAATCGAACTCCTACCCATTGGGATATCACCGCTTTAAATTCCTTATTTAAAAAAAAATATGTTAGGTACTAAACACTTATATAATAATGTTACAAAGAACCTTAGGAAAGGAAAGTCCATAATCGCGCGTGAACGTAGCGTAGGTACCTAACGTGTGCGTGTCGGGCAAGAAGTACCAACAGTCTTCTTCTGGCAGTGCCGACTCCTATCGGTTGGTAACCATTAAGGCTATCTGGTAATTTTCCCGAACCACTGGCATCAATTTTTCAGCCAGGATGTTCTTCTTCGGCCAGATGATCTTTTGGCGGCCATTTTCCCCTGAATAATGAGCTGAAGGAGGACATATTTATTGTATCTCATAATGTGACCAAATACTTTAACTTCCGCTTGTTTTTTATGTTTATAAACGAGCGCTTGACTGCAATCACACCTGTGGTATGTGATTATGCAGCCTAAGATGGATCGCGCTTGCCTAGAAGATGCCTATTTACTCTTGATTTGAAGGTACTCATATTGTAGGTCCTGGGGAAAATGGAAGCTGGAAGGGCGTTCCAGATTCTTGCGGTGCGAATCAGATACAAAGAATCAAAGGGCTTCGTACGCGTCCTCGGCATATCAACTATATCGACTATAACGATACAGATCCTTACGGTGCCTCGGTTCGATGGTAAAAAGTAATAGAATTGTTTCTGCTGAAAAAATTAAAAAGATCACTCGCTTCAAAGCCAAAGGCAAGCATTGTGAGGAAACTTGCATGCCTGAGAGTTCTCCATATTGTTCTCAAAGGCGTAGGGAGTCCACCAATCCACACTGGGTTAGATTGGTGGACTACGGCCTAGACCCTTCTTATTGTGAGAGGAGACCCGTTCCCTGTAGTGGGCCGGTAATGGGTTGGTTGGTTGGCCTGCTTATTTGTTTACCATTTATTCGCTATCTCTATTCGTATTCTTTGCTCTATGAAAATAGGGCAGCGATAAAACCACAATCGGATATTCTGTTTGTCTAACCAACCGAGACAATTATGTCTGGAGCTTGGGCATTATGAGGAAAGTGAGCTTAGCTCGAGATTAGAAATTAACGTTTATATAATCTATTACGCTTTACAAACAATATTCAAAGAGGTTATTTCAAATAATGATTTCCGATAAGATTTCTTCTGTCAGTAATTGATCACAATAACTTATGTTTTTGAGATATTTGACCTTTGACATTCTAAGAGTTGGGCTTTGGCCTTGAGTATATTAGCCAACTATATAGAAAAATACTTTAAGATACAACAACATAAAATTAACAGAATTAAAAAATTATTGCTCTATAGTCGTTTTCGTTACTGTTCGAAAGGCATTTATATTTTTTTTTTATATGACCTACTGCCGGACCAAGGCAATGGGTCCGAAGGAAGGTGGCGACACTCGTAACACTTTGGTGCGAGTGTTTAAGCACTCCTTTGTGCACAAATCAATAGAGTATCACTGTGTCCTTTAGGAGATTCCTGCATTTTATATATGAAATAAATATATTATTTATTATTGATGGTTCACCTGATAGAAGTGGAATGGAATCCTATAAAGTGCCGCGCTTTGTCCATAAACCTGAGGATTAGGTGTTAAGCCCCATGTGCCTATTATAACACCGGCAACCACGTCCTTCAGATCGGAACACCGCATTGCTGCTTGGCGGCAGAAATAAGCAGGATTCGTTCAAAACGCCTGTCTTAAGGTTTAAAGTAGCTTACGCGTTGTTTCAGAAAAAAACTGCAACTTGTCGATCTTTGCAACACCAGGGGTGCAGAATTCAAATGGAAGCGAACTTAAGGAAGCAGTGTTGTCAATTATACAATTTTCTTTTTGATACAATGTTGCTATATAATCATGTAAAATGTAAATTGTTGATTTTGGAAAAGAGCAACTGCTGAGTTTCTTGCCGGCTTCTTCTCGGTAGAATCTACCTTCCGAACCGGTGGTAGAGTCACTACAAACAGCCAGACTTGACGTATCAAAAGTGCTTATATTAGGCCTACTTGAAATAAATGAATTATGATTTTTTTTGAATTTAAATAAGTGTCTTATGTTGTTAATGTAGTGTATATGTACCAAAAACTCGGAGGCCCCATATATGCACGTATAAGTCCACTGCTAGATTAAAGGCCTCTCCCAGTGGGAGGGGCCATAATAACCACGCTGGACAGACGGGTTGATGATCGCAGGAGGTAGTAGTAGTACAGAGGACGTTGCTGTCCATTCTTCGCTATATTCCCTTCGACAACCGCAGGAAGATAACAAGATAAAAAGGTGACAACTGGATAATTTGATCTGCCGTGACCACAAGGTAATGGGTATTAATGCTCCTTTTACAAATTATAAATAATTAAAGTATCTATCTACTAATCTCTATCCCTATCCCTACTAATATTATAAATGTGAAAGTAAGTTTGTTTGTTACGCTTTCCTCATGAAACTTTGTACACATATTCTTGGAAGTGTTGAAAGAAGTTGTTAATATAAGATACTTTTTACCCCGACATTAAGCTCGGTTTCTTTGGGAGAGGGGATGAAAGTGTTTGACGATTTTACACCATAACTACGACAAATTATAACAGATTTAAATAATTATTTTTGTTATAATATGTGTTTAAATGTGCCCAAATTTTGTGTAGATCTGACAATGTGGTAGATGAATGTGGTTGGAGATAGAGGACAGAACTCCTCATTTAAGGCTTAGCGATACTGAATACTTAAATTTTTTTAAGAACTACAACTAAATTGAATGCCAAATTAAAAAAACAAAATCAAACGCAGACAAAGTCGCGGGCAATAGCTAGTATTGCTATAAAGGGCAAAGATTTTTTAGTTTTTTTGTTAATACGCAATAGTTTCCGAAACTACTGCACCGATTTTTTACCAATAGGAAGCTAAATGATTACAAAGTAAAATAGGCTTTAATTATTTTCCATAAAAATATAGATCCTTACGAAAATTGTAACAGTATAACCCAACTAAATTTTCAAAATAAATTATTTGGTATAAATACAAAACTATTTACTGTACCTATCAGAGTTTTCGAAAACTGAAAAGAACTGACGATGTTACGGGAATCAGAGAGCTAATTACATTTTTAAACCTAAAATATTTAACTTATTTCACTCGATTTGACTCGTAAATGTATGCTCATGTAACCTCAAAGCAAGCTTTGCATAATAATCGCGGTAATTAGGTATACAGCAAGGATTAGCTAAGCCTGAACACTTTGTGGTGGAGAGCTCGTTAGCGACAGACTGTGGTTGCACTGCGCTGTAATTCCAGTCATTAACCGACCTCGCCGCAAGGTTACAGGTTCAAATTCGGTTACTGTCGAATGGTGTAGTAGGTTATATTTAAGTTATTTAAAATCGTTGATTAACCTCCCTAGATCAGTGGCGAGCGCTGTAATACTCTAACCACAGAGTTCGACCCCCAGTCATTTTAGGAGTTTTAATTTCTAAAATTTGCTGCTCTAGTCTGGAAGGATTCGGCCGTGGCTAGTTACCGGCTCGAAACTAAGGGCTTTTAATGTAACCACGGTTTTTTTATCTTCTAGTTTTGTTTACAAATTTCATTAGGTATATGAGGCATAAGCACCTTGCTATAACTAAAATTACACAATAGGTTGGGAAAAAGCCTTTTCGCATCATAGTATGTATAAACTATTTGTATCTGGCTGGTTTTGGTATCATTAAAAGTTTAAATTGTTTGATCACAAGCCCCAAAATTTCTATAGCGCTGGGACTAAGTCCCTACCTACAAGATGGCAAAAAGTTATCCAACAAAATGGTACCTACACACCTACTCTACTTAAATGTAAATAATGAATTGAATTGCGAAAATTGCAATTTAAATGCGAAAAAACTTTTCCCCAACCTAATATGTACCTAACAATTAACATATATACAAATGATGGCAGTGAAGTAATAACTACTTAGTATTTGTACTCGGTAAGCGGTGATAGCCCAGTGGGTAGAAGCTCTACTTTCGGGGGGCCGGGTTCGAATCCCAGCTCTAACTTTTCCAAGTTATGTGCGTTTTAAGTAATTAAAATATCACTTGCTTCAGCGGTGAGGGAAAATGTCAGGAGGAAGCCTGCATAACTTCTCCATAATGTTCTCAAAGGTGTGTGGAGTCCGCCTATCCGCACTGGGTCAACGTTGTGGACTACGGCCTTAACCCCTTCTCGTTGTAGGAGGAGACCCGTGCCCTGTAGTGGGCCGGTAATGGGTTGATATGATGATGATGATGATGATTGGTACTCGATGATAGACATGGCATGATGGCGGTAATATAAAGAACCATTGCTCTAACTATAACGAACTTTGTAATCGTGTTGCTAATTCTGTTACGACTCCCAAAAACATATTAACCCAATCTAGGCTCAATGTGTCCCTCCGATTCGAATCTCCGTTAATTGTTTAAAACAAATAACCATTATAAAAGCAATTAATGTATATAAGCCATTACACGGCAACATGGCTACTGGCGGATCGGGATTTGAGTCGCCGCCGGCCTGTTAGAGTAATTACAAAATTTAATATGCCTACTCAACCTCCTTGTTTCGCAAATCATCGCTGCTCATTAATTCCAACGTTGTAGGTACTGTTGGCTACAAAAGTTAATAGAAGCAGGAAAAAAGTGGATAGAAGCACGCGCTACATTGCGGAATTCCATGATGCACGAAAGCGAAAAGCCGGGGAATCTGTATTGTTTAATTTTTAATTTCTTCAATATTTCCGAAGATCTGTTTGGTGTGGAGAATAAACATTGAAGAAATTATAAATTACACCACAGATTCTCTTGCTTTTCGCGGAGTATAGAAAATTATCTTGCATGTTCTATCTAGTTGTTTTCAGGTTCAAAACTTTTGTTAGATTTAGACTTTTCCTGTCTATAAATCTTGAGTGAGGAATCTTGGTACCGACGGTTACAAATTGTAATGAGAGGCAGGGTTGGAAGGCAGAAGAACTTCTGCGAACTATGCGGGTGTGGACCGAAATCAGCATGGTCAGACAGCTATTCTGTTTTACAAGGAAAAGTTTGAAAACTGACTGCTGACATTTTTTTTTAAACTACGATAATACATACATCGCCATCTAGCCCTAAAGTAACTTGTGTTATGGATACTAAGATGACAGATGAATATTTTGATGATACTCACTAAAAACCCAGACACTAAAAAACGTTCATGTTCATCACACACACATTTTCCTGTTGTGGAAATTGAACTAACAACCTAGGACGCAGAAATCAGGGTCACTGCTCACTGCGCTAATCGGCCGTCAATTTAGTTGTAGAGAGGCATTTAAAGAAAATAACACAAAATCCTGTTATTGTGAGTGATGTTGCGTGTGAGTGTACCTGTGCCCGTAACGATGTAAATTGAATTAGTGGGCGTGTACACGGCGCGTTGCGGCGAGGCCGGCTACGATGTACGCACTGTGCCTTAACTACCTACCCTATTATACTAGTTGGTTCTTCTAATACCCTTCCCAATACTAAGAACAAGTGATTCACCGGAACTAGGATTCATTGTTAGTGTGCTAATTAGAGATGGGATACTTTAAAACCCTTCAGTCAACGATGGTTGACAAGCAATTGATTCTCCTCACAATAGGAGCTGATAAAGAAGTGCCAAGAACTCTTCAACCATTAAAACTAAACCGAAAAGCTATATTTAATAAAGGAGCAGTTGAAATTTGGAAAAAATAGAGAGAAAAATTTTCTTCATCTTTGCCAAAAAGGAAAAAATAAAATATTTTGTACAACATTTGTAAATCGGGGCCAAGTAAAATGTAAAAATAATAACAAAGTCGGTTTGTTTTTGTAAAATTTATTTTTTATTTTTAGGAGTAATAAAATTGATGGGCTTGTGGGAAACCATCGCTTACAAACAAAGAAACAAAGAAAGAAAATATAATTTAACTCTGCCACAAACTACAAATTATAAACCTTATTGTGCGTTAGGTTACACCCCGGCTTTGCTCAAAGCAACTTCGCAGATCATGCAAGGAACACTTCCTGCAAAGTTTCGCCCTATGCCCATAAACCTGAGGGTTAGACTTTAAGGCTCATGTGCCTGTAATTACACCGGCAACCACGCTCTTCAGGCAGAAAATAAGCATGGCAGTTCACAGTTACACTTCCTTCGAGAAGCTCAGCACTAAAAGGATTTCTACTAAATTCATTAATTCATACTCATTATTTGTACACCACTCAGAAAAACGAGACAAAAAAAACCAAACACATGAAGAATGAAGCAGGATACAAAAGGAGGCCTTATCGCTAAGTAGCGATCTCTGCCAGGCAACCTTAGGATTAGGAAAACTAAAAAGAAAAACGAATAGGTGGGGTACACTCTTACTAAATAGTTGACGGCCGACTGGCGCAGTAGGCAGCGACCCTGCTTTCTGAGTCCTTGGCCGTGGGTTCGATTCCCACAACTGGAAAATGTTTATGTGATGAGCATGAATTTTTTTCAGTGTCTGGGTGTTTATATATATATTATAAGTATTTATGTATATTATTCATAAAAATATT
This sequence comes from Pararge aegeria, assembly GCF_905163445.1. Lineage (NCBI taxonomy): Eukaryota > Metazoa > Arthropoda > Insecta > Lepidoptera > Nymphalidae > Pararge > Pararge aegeria. Next base: position 16,806,469 of record NC_053182.1, read on the forward strand.
CATCAGTCATCTCAGTACCCATAACACAAGCTACGCTTACTTTGGGGCTAGATGGCGGTGTGTGTATTGTCGTAGTGTACATAGTGTCGTAGTGTACATAGTGTACATAGTGTAAATAGTGTACCCCACTTATTTACCTATTTATACACCTATTTATACAAACATTTACATACTAATACATAAACCAGACTACACAAATTCATCATTGATTGTGGTGCAAAATAAAGATGGCATCATTGAAAGATTTAAAACAAATGCAGACGTTATTATTAATAATGCCTCGAGCATTATTAATAATAACGTAGCCTAACGTCGGAATAGACAAGCAGTGTTTTGCCACACTTCAACTGACATCACCTTTCAAATGTCAAACTGCGTAACTATTTCAATTATATTATGTACATATGAAAATGTAATACCTACAGTTGGTACGTTGATTACTTCCCTTCCAGAAATACTTTATTAATTTTATAGGGATAATAATTATCTCAGCTTTAGGCAAATTCATATTCAAATTCAAATTTAAATTCAAAAATGTTTTATTATTGTAGACATATCACAGGCTCTTATGTCAACAATAATGTTAGCTGATGGCGATAACTGCATTCGTTAACTTAAAACTAAGGCTAGGGTTCCAAACGCGCCCTGGTCTAAGAAGAGCCCACAACAAACTTAGCTAGGTTATATTTTTGTTATCAGCATCTCTCAGTCGAGTATTAGTTTAGCTATAAAGTTAGAGCAATTCATACAAGCTTTTTTATCATACATGTAATCCTTGATATTATAGTCATTATACTAGATTCTACTACACATAAGTATCATCTATTTATATACGAATGCGAATAAATTCTAGTATAGATAACATTTTACATAATAAAAACGATATTGATTATATAAATAAAATATCCATTTATTATACGTACCTACTTCTACTTGTCACTATCATAATGCTTATGTTAATGTATTTACCTATTTTTAGGTGGATATTATATATCTTATTACCAAAAGCTTTTTTAATCGACCATTTTTATTATTCGGTATTAAATTGTTAAATAGAAGTGGAACAAAAAGAATTATAATTATTTTTCGGTAGACTGGTAGGTAATATATCAGATAAGATTCTTTTTGACGACCTCCCTGGAGGACCCGGTGCGATCCCGGCAGGGGATTAATCTGCTAAACTACTACTAACTAAAGTAAAAATTTACGTTGAGCACTTTTTTGGTGTACAAAAGTCATGGAACTCGCGTCATTGTGACCGCACGCTTCCCATGAGCAATACGTACACTGTGTATACATACAGCTAATGGGAAGTAGTGTGTACCAAATTTAGTTTGCACTTCTATCGGCTAAATACTGTCCCGCATTTTTTATCATTTTTATAACGTTATAATTGCGTAGGGTAGATAATAGTCGAAACTCTGTAGTAACTTAGGTACATAAATCGAGTGATACTGGTCGCACGTAGCAAAAGAGCTTCGAATGTGAGATTTCGTGAGATTCTGACTTCACTAAACCTAGGAAACGCTTAAATAGGATGCCTATTGATTCAGGTGATGCCTAGAGAAAAAAAAACATTCAGCAGTCTCTCTTCTTAAATCAGCTTAGAGTTGGTGAAATGTTTTTTTTCTCACGTCGTTATTCATCATCTACGTGAGATGAAGACTTACGACGTTAGGCGCCATGTAAAGTTACGATACCGATGCATATTAACATAACACAAAATATTTCATCTTGTGTAATATAATATATAGTCCATGTTAAGTTATATGAGTTGCTTAGTGAAAATCTGTTAGAGAAAGGTAAATATATGCCTAGGTATCCTCTTTGATTAAGCGTTACTTACTTAGGCATTGCCTAGTTGAACGTTAGTGAAAACGGGCATAAGAGACTTATGTATTATTACCTAAATCGGTTAAGTTAGGGTAATAAAAATGAAATTTTAAAAATAATTATGAGCAGTCTATGATAAAAGACTTTTATTTGATTATTTATTATTCCTATAAGTTAACGGTAACATAATTACATTTCGGTCCACGATACTGTTAGAATGTGCGTTTTTCCGTTCGTTATATAAATTAGATTTCATTCCATCATGTTTTCTAATAAAAACTATCGGAAAAAGTGATTTTTCATCTAGTTCCGGCTTCTAAAGTTAGACTAAATTGTGATAAATGAACCTCAATAAATTCGATTTCTTTCTTTAAACACTTTTTACATCGGCTTGTCGCTGAGATCGAGTTACAGAATAAACATTTAAGGAAGCATAACAGTGGCCCGTGGTTTTATACGTGTGAAACTTTATAGTTACACTGCTTTATGTCAATAATAACTGTTAAATCACTACCAGTCTCTGGATCCCTGGTAGTTTTGTACTACGTTGTGTGGCTTAGAGCAGTTTTTTTTTCTTCTAGTTTTTTAGAAGCCTGTTAAGAACTCCGACAATTCTGCAAGCGAGGTAAGAGAATATAATCTTTAAAATAAATCGGAACTGTGATAGGTCCGTATAAAAAAGGGATTTTCGGGATTAAGGGATTTATCTTTAAAATAAGACTAACGGACTTGGCTCAATGAGTTGCAAAAATCAAAAATCAAATATTATAAAAATTGGTCCAGCCGTTCTTGAGTTATACATGGTGTAATTAACACATTTTATAGGTATATATATATATACAAATAAGCAACCAGTCACTGAAAAACATTCATGTTAATCACGCAAACATTTTCCAGTTGTGGGAATCGAGCGCACAGCCTTGACTCAGAAAGCAGGGCAGTGTGGACTTTTCTGTAGGCGAATCTAAGTGCCGGTGATAGTCTAAAACAAACACATCCACCTATTACAAGTTTTGTTATACTGTAGATGGTTAACTAATTCAAATAACCAGGCGTGTATCAAAAAGCATGTAGCTGTATTAAACCAAAAAAGCGCTGGTCATCGCTTACATTTATTGAACTAGTATCTCAAAGACGCCGGCACTGCCTTCCGTTGTTTGTTATAAAGATTGGACCTCAAGTATTGTAAAGGTAAATAGATTAGACCTTTGTAAATGATATGCCGACATTGCCCCTGGAGTGGGGGCCTGAAGTCTATAGAGTAAATACGTCTATTAAACAAACTTCAAATTCTACTCTGAAGGTAATAAGATAAATTAATATTAGAACGTGTGGTTGGCATCGCTCTATGTTGTTATTTTTACAGAATTGTAATATGGGTACATTCATGAAAACCGAAGATTGCAGTTTGCAGTTTTGTAACTGTTTTATTAATGACACAAAATTTTTTACTGTCACAATAGGACACAATATTATATTATTATCGGTTTTTAAATTCAAATACCATTCGAGACTTGAGTTTAAAGAATCTAGCTATGTTTGGAATGTATGACCTATACTTTGTCACTAAATGTTTGTAACAATGTATCCATTTTCCTATTTTAACATACATACGTGGTAATAAGAGCTATTTTACATACGTTCATGGTTGTTAGAATTATTTTAACATAAGTTCAAGCGGTATAAAATTATATTTGTAATAACAAAATATCAGTTGCTCGGTTTTGTGTTATCAAGAATCTTTAACTATGGAACAAGAAGTGTCTTTATAGCTCTAATTTATAAAATTCTGCATAAATAAGATATCTTTGGATATAGTAGATACTTCCTAACATCAGAGTGCAATTTTCAAAATTTATCATATAGTATTTAAAAAAAAACGTTTCTTTATTGAAATAAGCACTTTTGACTTTATTAAGATAACTATATTCGTAAACTTAAAACTAAAGCTTCATGTATTTGAAATAGAATGTGTTCAGAGCCAATTCCTTAATTTCATGGTGAGACGAATCGGTCCCAGCTTCCAAGGCGCAAGTCACTCGGTCGCAATTAGACCGCCGCTTTGTTTCAAAGAACACCGCCGAGTATTGGCGCCGGACACTAATCTTAGTACATTTAGGTTCTTACACAGAATTAAGAACATACAGAAACCGTGTACACGACTAATATTGAAGCATCAAAAACCAATCCACTTTAGTAGTGTTTCTTGAATTGGCGGTTAGTCACTTCATTCATTTAACAGTTAACAGTAATGGGAAAGTGGGAAAAGATTGCGAGCAACATTCCGTGGATGTAAAGTAAGACAGGCGCGGGGCGTTTTTACTGTTTTTGGACACAATGCACTGCAATATATTAAAACACATTTAACAAATCGTGGTTACTACACGATTGATGAATTCCTTAACGACAAGGCTGCTTGTAAGCAGGCCACTCCGCTCTCATCTCTCACAAAACAGAAAAATTCTAAAGATTGTTAAACTTTAAAATGATGTTGGAAAAAAGCAATCCGCTGAGTTTCTTGCCGGCTCTTCTCAGTGAAATCTGCCTTCCGAACCGGTGGTAGAGTCACTACAAACAGACTGACGTTTCAAAAGTGCTTATTAATTAGGCCTACTTGAAATAAATGAATTTTGAATTTGAATTTAGATTTTTTTTTAAAACAATGGATGAATGAGGCTTTTATACGTGCTTAGTAATATTTGTTCATCACCATCATATCATGCGACGAGGTGATGAACCATTACACCATTATAAAGTAGGAGTACATCATTTGTAATAGAGCTCGTTCGGCGAAGTACTGCCGGCATAATTATTTCTGCCGCCAAAAAGTCTTGCTATGATCCGGTTAGAAGAGCATGGTGTAATCACCGTCATGGAAAGAGCCCTTAAGAAAATCCTTAAAGAAAAGTTTCGGTCCCGTATCCCTATCCCTAAAAATATTATTGGCGCGCCGGCAGATTGGCGCAGTTTGCAGCAACCCTGCTTTCTGAGCCCAAGACCGTTTTTTGGATGTCAGTTCAGTTTTTGGATGTTTATACGTATATTCTAAGTATTTATTTATATTATTCATAAAAAAATATTCATCAGTCATCTTAGTACCCATAACACAAGCTACGCTTACTTTGGGGCTAGGTGGCGATGTGTGTATTGTCTTAGTATATTCATTTATATTTATTTATTATTTATATTATAAATGTGAATTTAAGTTTGTTTGTTACGCTTTCACGCGAAAACCACTGAACCGATCTTCATGAAACTTTTATACATATTCTTGAAGGTATTAGAAATAATAAAGTATACTTTTAATTAAAAAAAAAAAAACACGTAAAAAAAAAATATGTTTGTGAAAAAATCTCATATATGACTATGGGTGTAGACTATGCAGCAGAACGCCGCCCCAAAAAACGCGGGCGAAGCCGCAGGGCACATCTAGTATTTTAATAAATTACACTAATTATATTGTTAACCCTTGCAACCGGCTATGACTAAACATTTTGTTGTCCTCTTATAATAACATGAGGCCATGTTATGACATCAATTATAATCTATGTTTTATTGAGATTACTAGCGTTCATATTATAAAATATTGTTTTCTAAAACCCTGCGGAAAAACTATTTGTTGTGAAATACAGTATCGTAAACCAAATTAAATATTAAAATATATAAACAAACACTCATTACATTCAGACATTATTAGTAGTGGTGAGTAATTATAAGAAAAATATAGATAAAATAAAGTTTTTAGTGTCTTCAGTCACGTTTATCGTTAATAAAACCGCGACGACATACAAAAGATAAAGTCACGCTTCGTAATGGACTCGGCTTTCCACTAAATAAATAAAATTGCGTAGTTTTGATTAATGCTCAACTAAATAGAGGTGTTAGGTATTTTTTCGCAAACACCAAAGATATTAAAATGATATTAAAGATCATCCAGTCCTAGACCAAAAATGAACCATTTGGCTACTTTGTATTAGTGTGAATACCTAGATAAGATAGAGAGGACATCAAGAGTGAATAGACATCTTCTCTTTCTCCACCTAAGGCTGCATCCTCGCTTACTATCAGGTGTGATTGCAGGCAAGCGCTCGTCTATAAACATTAAAAAAAAAAACGATGAGCTTTATGTATCTCGTTACCAGACTTATTGTTAAACGTAAAATGTATGATTTTTAACTTATATGTCTTTTAATCTATCAAACCGCAATAGCGCATTGTAGTGGAACTAACCTCCATTTGGCATATTCTTCTCTTTTTTGAGTCAGGAGGCCTTCAGAAGTTCAATTATACGACCGAACGAGAAAAGAATACCTGCTTGAGTTTAGCTTAAACTGAAAGCCTCTTTTAAACCAGGACGCATTTGAAACCCTCGTAGAAAGATGAAGTTATCAACATCTCACTCCGTTGGCGTATAAAAATATTCATTGGATTTTTATATTTGGATATGATTATTTGGATAAAGGGAGTTTAAGTTTCTCTTGGGCATCCGATGTTAAATTATTGTGTTGAAATAAAGCAATTACCGAGTTTTTTAAAGGATTTCTTTTTGGTATATTCTGTTTACCGAATCAGTGGTAGAGTCACAACAAATAGTACATACAAATTGAAATAAATGTTTTTTTTTTTAATTGTTTACACCATCAGACATGTATTCTTACATTACCAACTCCATCTGCAAAAAAGTTTGCTGTCACAGGACGTCTGGCAGATGCGGAATATTTAAGTCAATATTGGTATCTTTAATTAATACTAACCAAAAAAAAATATGTATCAAAATTAATAAAGATTGATTTGTTTATAAAAAATCGATGATCTTCTCAGGGCGTTCTTATTGTTCTGTTGATATTTTGTTGTATACGTGAAGAGGACATCGACGCAGGAGAGGCAACCTGTGGCAGGATGGCATAAGAGAACGTCATGCCATTTGCCGTGAAGGTATACGGGTATATGGGATTGCCCGGCCGTAACTCAAAATTCATTTAATTCAAGTAGGTCTAGTTTTTAAGCACTTTTAAGACTGCAAGTCAGTCTGTTTGTAGTGACTCTACCACCGGTTCAGAAGGCAAATTCTACGGAGAAGAGCCGGAAAGAAACTCAGCAGATTGCACTATTTCAACATCAATTTACATTTTATTTATCAGATCTTTAGAATTTTCTTTTTTGTGAGATATGAGAGCGGAGCCTGCTTACAAGCAGCCATGTTGTTTACAATAGTTCATGTTGGTAAATGAAATAACTACGTTCTAATAAATAACAGATAAATAAAATTTAAACTAAACAAAAGGTTTTATTATATATTTAGCTTTTAGGAAAATCTCTTTGCCTTCCATCAATTTAATAGGTACTAAGTAAAGACTGTTCAATTTAGTTCTGGTAGTATACATTCGCCGTATCAAATTTTCTTAACTACTTTTTTCAGCGTTTGCCGTCAGCCCACGATTTCACTAAAGGCCTCTTAATTTCTAGTTACATTAACAAAAACCTACTCGTAACTTTGTAAGGACGTGACGTTTGGTATATTTGTTTTTACATTTCCAGATACTCAGTGCAAATGCTTAGACTGTAATCGATTTTTATGGACACCCTTGAATACCTAATTTACAGGAAATTTAATGTGGGTAATATTAGTGAACTACCTTATTAGCCTAGTGTAGTAGGTTCAACTGCGCATCACGAGGTGCTGAACTCGATTACCAGGCGTAGAGTTTTTTGTTTCATAACTAAAAACTATTGGTTTTCGTTTTGATAGCACAAAACTGAGCAAGAGTGTTTATAATCACAAAATATTTGATCCACGCAGCGATTTTCGAAGTTCAGACGCTACAAAATTATGTTTATAAAGACGTGACGTTATTCGGCGTTTGACTGTCATTGCGGATCGCTAGATTTTGCAGATTTTTTTTTATTTATTGAAAATAAATATAAACCTCATGAATCATATATCATTAGATTAACAGATTATTTAAGCGATTCTGATTTGTTGTTGTGGAAATAGGGTAAGTTTTTTAATTTAGAAACATAACGCCTCAACATAATGTATGAAACGAGTGAGATAGGTAATATAATAGATTTATTTAAATATTGTTTATTTATTTGAAATTTTTTAACTTAAACTGAACTTAGACTAATTTACAGTTATCATTAATTTCTAAAACAATTTATTTGTATATAAAATAAAGTAAATATAATTATTATACAACCAAATGCGTATTCCACATATTATATTGGTGAGTATGAGATAGATACTGACGTTCATACATCGTTCAGGAATAAATAACAAATTGTTTACCTTTTTATTAAGGGAATCAATTTATTTTCACCAATATAATGTAAATACATACAGAACAGGTGCACTTGTAAAAAGCGTGGAATATGTTGAAACTTTCAGCTGAATTCCCCGTTAACAGTAATTGTCGTCCAAAAATTTAAAATAATAGAAACTTCATGTTTTTGACGAAAAAAGACATTGTGCGTGGAATATGTTGAAATCTTTCAGCTGAATTCCCCGTTAACAGTAATTGTCGTCGAAAAATTAAAAATAATAGAAACTTCATGTTTTTGACGAAATAAACATTGTCCAGTGGACACAAAAATATCCTTATTATGTATTCTTTAACGCTACAAAGTATACCAAAGAGGCCGAAAAAGTGACCATTACCACACAAGCGACAACATTATGAGACTCAATATTACCAATCGAATTCCTATACATTTCATTAGCCCTTTAGAGAGCGACTTTTTATAGGGCCAAGCCATAAATCCTAACATTTTCTATAACCTCCACACTTTTTGTCTCTGATAATGAGTGCATTACCATACAAATAGAATCCGTGGCCCTATTAAAGAAACCAGTCACAATCGCCGGATAGTCGCAATGGAATGGATTACTGACCGAAAGATGAGTGAGTGTGAGATTTTTTTTTTTCTTAATTTAAAAACAACAACGCTTACTTTAAGACTAGATGGCGGTGTGTGTATTGTCGTAGTATATTTATTTATTATTTATTTATTATATTAATGCTGCTTAGCGACTGAAATAACCATGGTGGTAGAACTTCCCCGGAGGTAGCCTTCTATTATTTATTTATTATTTATGTACCATAAATTGTGATTGTGAACATAAGATACATGAAGTGTACAAAGGAACCTTCTACCTCTTCTGGAAGTTCTATTATTATAGCATTTTCTTGTATGCCTTTGGTTGCCTGGAAGAGATCGCTATTTAGCAATAAGGCTGCCAAATTGTACGTTCTACCTTATTGTGCTGTTGTATTTGTATCTCTGTAAATTTTCTCTGTGGTGTACAATAAAAGTGTATTAATTCATTCATTCATTCATTCCCCGAGTTCCCAGAGACGTGTTCTGACACAAAATTTCAAGTACTACTCAAATGTTGATGATGTTGATGACTAATATTTCTAATATATAAATAATGGCACCTTGTTCAATGACAATTTGGTAGGAAATTATTGTTACCGTATTCGGTATACTTATAGTCTTCGGTAGTACTTATAAACCCTTCATCTTTTATTGGAGGAAAGATCGACTTAAAGCATGGATGGACGCAAGAACGTGCTAAGTAAACAACGAAATGAGCCTATAGGGATTCGGCTTTACCATTTTGAAGTTTGGAAACCACCCTTTAAAAAAATTTAACATTATTATTTTTAATTTTATATATATTTTATATACAATAATATTGAGATATGCTTTAAACGTGCGAACGCATTTGGCAGTACGGAACTCTGAATATTAATTTTAAAAAATATTACGTATCTATGTCATTAAGTATTGTGTAAGTTTATGACAGCACATATTCATCATAAATATCTTTCCTAATGTATATGACTTTATACCCGTATTTTTGTAGTTTGTACGTTAATATAGTATGTATGTTTATGTAAGTTTATTTTTTCTTTTGATTTTTTTACTTTATGCGCCGTCCACTTTCCACCTTTATAACGACTTCGTACGCTCGGGTTGCCTTTAAAATATCAAAATTAGTGGTAAGGGCGTCTATGCACAACAGCACTAAGTACTATTATTGTTCTCTTTGTGTCTTTCCCTTCAGTGCTTTGTTGTTTTTTCTATTCTATTCTCTATTCTACATTGAATGAATGAATCAATCAATGAATGTACCTACTTTTATTGCACACCACAAATAGTTCACAAAAAAAGTATACAACATCGATCCTTTTTTTTGATAGTTTAAGTTCTCATTGAAACGTTTTTGTGTACTCTATATGTTAATTCCTATGTGTTGTTTTATTCCCAAATAAAAGATTTATAATCATTACATTCGTAGTTTAAGAAGTTTATTATTTAAAGGGTTTTGGTAGAAAAACTCCAATCATGAGAATGGTCGTGCCTTAACTTCGTATGATATAGTTACAGTCACAATCCCGTCGATTTCCGTGATGGGGTTCTAAGTTTCGGTCTCAGTTATAATTGAGGCGGGCGCCCCGCTGTTTGCTTTCTTTGTGATCGGGCCGAACGGCAACTGCAATATAATATGTATGCGGACGATTGCTTTACAAATATTGGTCGATGGCTACGTGCATGTACGCCTTGATTTGTTCATTAACTCGAGGAAATTGGTAACTTGGTGTGCAATGTCTTTGTAAAGTGCGAACGAAGTTGGCGACCGGATAAACCTGTATTTGCGCCAATGTAATTATTTATCGGCAGTGTGATGACGGCAAACCAGAATACACTTGTAATCTGATGTGCAGCATTACATAAAACCTAAGACGTTATATAATATTAACATTGTTTATGTTAACGGCAACCAAGCAAAATTTTTCCCTTCAAAAATAATATTCAAGAGAAATAAAACTAAAAACCAAAAAAACTATTTTGTAATATATTATTTTTTAATAAATACCAGGTGCATATTAGCAGTTAACTAGTCTGTATTACACGTAATATTTTTAGTAATGCAATTACGTGTACTGACTTTTTCAGCGTAACACCGCGGGACGCAGCTAGGTATCTTTATAAATTATAGCCTATGTATAATTCTGATGTATAAACTATACAACAGTAAAGTTTCATCAAAATTCTTTAGTTTTTGCGTGAAAGTGTAGCAAACGACCATTCATTCGGCTTACAAACTTTCGCATTTATAAAAAAAGAACCTGTACTGGTAAACTTCCACTAAATTTTAACAGACGATTAGGTATGACTAATTAATGATTAAGTACCTAACTTAATATTCAAAGGTTCTCGTAAGGTAGATTTAAAATCTCCTGTCATCATAGCAGATGGCTGAACAGACGGATGGATAGCAATAAATAATGCTGTGAGTGTGTAGGATACAATTTTTTGTTTGAACCCATCATTTTACTTATAAATATGCCATGAAGGTGTACCTATTTCATTTTCTCTCTCTCTCTCTCTCTCTTTTATTTCTTAAATATAGTTCAACGGGTATATACCACAGTAATATTTTGGGATTTGTCGATATTTCGACCCAGTTGCAAGGATCGTAGTCACGACGGGACTGCGGAGGTGATGTCAAGGAGATGTTAAGTCACGGGCAGAATCTGACTACCGCTTTCGTGTTCTTTTTGTTTGTATTTCACGAACGACATACCTACTACACTGACAATGTCACTTTTAAATTGAGAAGCCGTACGATGCTTTCTTGGTTTGCATAATTCTACCACTAGACTCAACACACTTCCTAATTTAAAACCGTCCTCACGATTAAAGTTTTTGTGCTTCCCAATAACAATCGCTTCCGGAACTAGTCTTGGAATATAGGGACGGTCGGTGGAGATAACTTTAGAGTCATGTAGCTCTCTTCATTGCTGGGAGGCTGAAACGAGAATGGCCTATCTTCCTTTTGTAAGGGGAGTGACATAAGATTGGAAGACTCCTTAAACAGCGGTATGACATTCGAGTAAAAACTGTCTTCACACCCTTACAAAAGATTTCCCACTTGATGCGCTCTCCAAAAGATCGTTTACCATACCAGTGTCCGGGTGTGTACAAGATCAAATGCAGTTGTGGAAGCTCTTACATTGGGCAAACAAACAGATCCATAGCCACACGGGTCACCGAACATGCAGAAGGAGTTAGAAACAATGAAGCACAGAAGTCAGCGATTGCGGAGCATATTCTAATAAAAGCTGCAACGCTGTGGAATGCACTCACTCCCTGACGATATTCGTCGCTCTAAATCGCTAACTATTTTCAAAAGCCGTGTTTGGCATCATTATTTGTTATTATAAGTTTGTGGTTCGTATGTGTACTGATATATCTATAGTAAATATAAATAAATATTTATTATTGTATATATCTATCTTATTTTATTTATCTCTTTTAATAATTTATTATATTAGTTATTAGTAGTATGTACTATAGTGTGTAAATTTATGTATTGTTTATTGTAATTTCGATTCTCTCATGTATAATTGTGTACTATCGTTAAGGTTACCTGGCAGAGATCACTATTAGTGATAAGGTCGCCTTTTGCTTTTAACTTTGTTTTTAATGTATATTTTTAATTTCTCCTTTACTACGCAATAAAGATGTCTAAATAATAAATAAATAAATTCTACAAGGGGGCACCCTGCACTGGATAGAGCTACATGACCCTAAAGTTCTCTCCACGGTTCAGTCAGATCAGTTCTGGACAAGATAAGAAAGATACCTAATAGGAATTGAGTAGTACCAAGCGTTTATTTTTACGTCGCTCGATATCCGGGTGAAGTACTTAGTTACTGAATATTTTTTTTAGCTCGCTATAATAACAAAATCGGCGGAGAAATAACCAAAATCTTTGGAAGGAGATCGATATTTAAAAAATAATTCGCATTTACGGGAGCTTACGGTGTTTAACCTATGTCTACATTTCATATTATACGGGTTCTCTAAACTTTATTTTAATTTTATTAGAGAAAATTGCGTTGCGCTATAAAAACTTGTAAGCAAAGCTATAAGTTACCCTATGTAGTGAAGAAGGCGCCTGTATACCTTATTAGGTGTCAACCTTTACTAGTTTATTGGAAACTGCATGATCTGAATAAAGCTGCACGCCAATATGTGAGCGTGGTTTTATTATAGGATACATTTTGTTGATTGGACCTTGATAATTACCTTCTGTCACTCTCTGCAATGCACAAACTATTTTTATCTTAAAAGAAGGACAAATAAAAACATGTAAACCTCAGCAGAACATATAAAGTGTATCTCTCCTCTACTCTATAACAGTATATAATATGTAGGTCCTACCTACATTTATACTTAATTTAACAGAACGATGCACATTAATATTCTTGACATATTATTTTAAACAATGTTGTCTCTCTCCTTCCTCAATTAAATTATATGTAGGTAGGACCTACATATAATTTAACTGAACGATGTATATAAATATTCTTAATACATATTTTTTAAAAGATGTTCAGTTTTATCAATTCTTTACAAGTCGAAGGTAGAGCAGAGATATAGCTGAAAGTCGATCGGAATAAAAAATGTGATATTGTAAGCAAATGTATCTTTAATTTTTTTTAAATACATGAATAGTAAAGGTAGTGTCAGAAAGATTATACCCATAATTTTTATCCTAACTATAAACTCTTTATCATATAAAATACCCTTAGCCCCGTTATCACTTAACGTGGCGTAACGTCAGAATAATTACACTGTGTTTTTTTTTTATTTCATTAAAGGTTAGCCCTCGAATGCAATAGCACTTGGTAAGTTATTATGCCGTCTAAGATGGTAAAGGGCTAACCTGTTAGGGGCACGCCAGTTATATTAAACCCATACCCCAAATCTGATTCTACGCGATATCGTACAGGAACGCTAAATAGCTTTGCGGCACGTCTTTGCAGACAGGGTGGTAACTAGCCCCGGCCGAATCCTCCCACCAGACCAAACAGTAAAAATTCAGAAAATATAAATTCCCAAATCGGCCTAGGAATCAAACCCGTGACCTCCAACTTACAAAAGCGCTTACCGCTGCGCTAAGCAGGTTGCCAAAACTTGCTTTTCTCCCAAAGCTGGATTTGTAGACTTTATACGCCTTTAAGAGCATTATCCAAAACTCCTAGGAATGCGTGTCCTCACATTGTTTTCCTTCACCGTTAAATCATGTTACATTTTATAATTAAATTAAAGACGCAAATTATTTTGAAAAGTAAAAGATGCGTTACGCCACGTCTTTGTCGTCTTTGCCACAGCCGAAGCCTCCCCTTAGAAAACTTTGTCACACTTCATTAATTTACAGCAGCGTCTTCCAATGTCAGAATGTGACAAAATACTGCATAACTACTCCAACGACAATACGTTTATTAGTTGTATGAGACAAGTAAATTTCTTATCATCTTTGTACGACGGTAACACTGTGGAAATGGGTGCTCTCCTTTACGCGTCATGCGACCGCATCGTCTCCCGCTGAGTCAGCGTAAACTAGATATTTTACTCCATACGGCCATAATATTAACGTTCCAATTAAAATTTCTATTAATACCAAGGACTCGATATCGTATGCTGTCAGTTCGCCTTTAAATGAACAGTAAAT